>NC_132868.1:24097500-25553750 GCF_048164855.1 Canis lupus baileyi
GTATATTCCATACCACACAGCTGTCCTATAGCGAGTATCCTGAGAAATTATACCTTTAATTAATAATTCAGGGCCATGATTTTTGAACATCAATTATTTTTTACTGTGCATGTGATGTCCTCAGGGCCTGTTTAAAGATGTAAGACTCTAACCCAAAATGGCCCCAGACTCCATATCACTGTTTATTATTGTTTTGTTTTTGACTTTTTTTGTTTGTTTTAAATAGCTCAAGTTTCTCACTGCCATCAACATGCCTACTTATAAAAGCCTTTTGCCTTCCATCCAAATTTACTTTTCTTCTGTGCTTTGGCATAAGGACTCAGAAAAGCAAGTTATTGGAATGAGGATCTGAGGGCACTTGAAGTGAAGTTGATTAATTTTTTAAGTTGGTACAGAAGTCATTCTGGTGAATATTTAGAGGATTAGTTTGCCTAGTTGTTAGCTACTGGGTATTTGCTGATAACTGACAATGCCCAGTAACTGAGTTACCCACTGTTGAGGTAACCATATGCCTTTGATCCTGTGTATTTTGCTTCCATCCCTTTTTAGATGTTATGTTTCTTAGCCACTAGAACCACTTCAGATTTTCACTGTGGTCTTCTCTGTAGATGCCAGTGATCGATGGATTTTTTTTTCTATTTATACTAAAATCACCACAAGCCTAAATGTGATATGAAAAGAGCAAAGTTCTGAAAATAATCAAAATGTCATCAATAGGGTTATGGTTAAATACACTATGCAATAGTTGGCTAATGGAATTGTATTTAGCCATTAAAAGGAGTGAAGTATAATTATATGAACTGATGTAGATACATGTCAATGATATGTTGCTAAATAAAAGAAGCAACTTGGGGCACCTGGGTGGCTCAGTGGTTCTTGATCCTGAGGTCCTGGGATTGAGTCCCACGTCAGGCTCCCCACAGGGAGCCTGGTTCTCCCTCTGCCTATGTCTCTGCCTTTCTTTCTGTATCTCTCGTGAATAAATAAATAAAATCTTTTTTTTTTAAAGAAGCAACTTGTAGATCCATACATGATTCATTTTTTTTTGTAAAAAGAAAAATAAAGAGAAAATTATATACAAAAAATGTAAAAATCTAAATGTAGGCGTTACATGTAATTATGTTCGGAGTAGGATTAAGGATGCTGAAAAAAGCAGAGAGGGGAACATAATGTTTTCACTTCTTACCTACTATAATTTTTATAAGGGTGGTAATAAGATTGATAATAGGATTATTAGTAATTTTCCTCTAACATTGTATTATGTAAATCTAAAAGCATGCAGCAAAGTTGAAAATCTGTTACAGTGAGCACTCATATAACCAATACCTTGATTCTACTACTAATGTTATTTAACATCTGCTTTATCACATATCTATTCATTTATGTATCTATGGGTGATTTTTAATGTTTTTATGTTTTTGACTACTTCCAGACTTATTTAAAGAATTCACATGGAATTTCTTGCTAAGTGAGACTCATATCCTGTCCCAAAGAGTCCTCATGACATTTACTGATTCTACTGATTTGGACAGACACAAACAAATACTGATAGAGGATTTATTAGATACTTTTACCTTAGGTATTTTAGATACCTTTTTTTTCTTTTTCTTGTCACTAATAATGTTGGCAGAGGAGGCAATGAACTTGTCCATTAGGGGTTTGGCAGTTTACTAGAACTTTCTAGGCATCGTGTGAGCCCCCCGTCCTGTGCCACCATGCGTTGACTGTGCTGTCCCTTTCCATGCTAGCTGCCTATATACTCTTTTAAAAAAAAAATTAACTTCAATTAATTAACATATAGTGTATATTATTAGTTTCAGAGGTAGAGTTCAGTGATTCATCAGCTTATATGATACCCGGGATGAACCTCATTTAGCTTCTTTTTCCAAGATATTTCATTATGAAATATTTCTGGATATTATCAGGTTTTGAGAATAAAATAAATGCTTTCTGATTCCGCCGAGCCACTACTTGAGTTTAGGGTTGTCATTTGCAGACACTGTAAAAGCTTGGGACAGGCCATATTTTGTTTCGGTCCTGCACAGTTTTGTTTGAAGAAAGGTTATTTGGCTGAGAATAGGCTATGATGGGCAGAAAGGCAATTATACTAAACAATAATAGTAGATTTAGGTACATAGTTATAAATGGCCAAATGTGCAATATGAATAGCTTTAGACCAGACCTACATCCTAGGATGTTTTATTCTGCTTAACAGCTGGACTTTACTTCCCTTCTTTCTTGGTGGTCAGACATCCTGTCCTCTCCTCTCAGAGTCAAATCCATGTAATTCCCATCATTTCTTCCTTACTGATCATTCCAGACCTATTTCCCATAAGTCCTTTTCACCCACTTTGTAGGTTACACTCTAGTCTTACCAGATATCTTGCTTTTCTCTAAATAGTTTATTCATCCTTCTGCTTTCAGTACTTTGCTCAATTTATTTTCTGTTCTTGCAATTCTGGCTCTCCTCTCCTTGCTTCCTCTCCTCTACACTCCGCCCCCTCCTCTGTGTGGTCCTTGCAGTCTTCACCTACCTGCACAGACACACCCATCTATTACATCTGAATCTCTGCCTGTTTACATGCAGAATCTTCTCTGTGGAACCTCTCTGAATCTATCAGCTAGAAGGAATCACTTCTAACTTAGCATTTCCATAGCCCTTTGTTGGCACTTTATCAATTAGACTGTTGCTTCTCATTCTGTGATTTGTGGCACAGCAGCAACAGCCTCTGGAGGTGACTAGAAACTCAGAATCTCAAGTCTTGTCCTAGACATAGTGAATCAGAATCTCCATTTTACCAAGATCTCCAGATCATCCTTATGCACATTACTATTCAAGAAGTGCTGCCTTAGAACAGATATCTAACTTTGCCTTTCACTTGATTGCTTTTGTGTCAGTGGATTCTGATAGACCATGTCTTGTGATCAGAGACTGTGTCTTTCTCATCTTTTGTCTGCAGGGCAGGGTGGATGGCTTTGCACACAGGAGAAATCCTTCAGTGTGTGTTGTTGAATGAAAGCGCCTGCTTTCAATGAGCTTGGATATGTGAGGGAAATACCTGAGTAAAAGGCATTTTCATGATTCTTGTCAGCAAGATATCTTTCAAATGGTCCCAGGCCTGCCAGGGCTGTGGTCAGGTTTTACAGACCCTGGCACAAAAGGGCTTGCCTCGGGATCAAATCTGTTTTCTCCATCTCACTTCTTTGAAAAGTGCCTCGATGATAATGGTGTATTTGAGCTTTCAGAAGCTCATGGGATTGCGCTGTCCAAAGGATTATATCTAAGGCATAGAGAAACACTTTGTATTGACATTTTATTGATAGAGTTAAAAAAAATCTGTACAACTGGCATAATTGTGTATTTGATTTAAGAATTGGGAGCCTAATCACAAGGTCAGAGTAAGGTCTAGAATCCTATTTTGGTGCATCTGATCTCAGGAAAATAACATTGTTTTAGTTGATTATATTTGCTTTTTGAAAATTTGGAAAGCGAGGAGCTTCACAATTTCAAAAGGGCTTCTTTTATATCCTCTTACAGATTCTCTTCAGATTCTTTCCCCCTGGGGATCCCTGGGTGACGCAGCGGTTTAGCGCCTTCCTTTGGCCCAGGGCGCGATCCTGGAGACCTGGGATCGAATCCCACATCGGGCTCCTGGTGCATGGAGCCTGCTTCTCCCTCTGCCTGTGTCTCTGCCTCTCTCTCTCTCTCTGTGTGACTATCATAAATAAATGAAAAAAAAAAAAAGATTAGATTCTTTCCCCCTACATCTCCATCTTGCCTATGTTGCTGGCATTATTGTTTTTCTTATTGTCCGGTCTTCAAGTCTCCACATCTTTGTTTTATAGTTTTCTTATTCATTTCACTCATTTTTCCTATAATCAGACTTCTGTATTGTGTGATTCTGGTGATGTCCCTGCTCCTTCATAAAACTGCTCAGTATAATTAGTAAAATTACAATAAATATAAATAAAAGTAAATACATTAAATGGTTATATAAGCTAAAACAAATAATTAAATAAAATAAAAATGTCAGCAAACATGATCAATCAAGTAAAAGTAGAATAAATATAGTCATATAAATAATATAATTATAAACAAAATAAAAATAGAGTAAGTAAATAACTAAGCAGGTGATTATTTGACCCAAATAAAAGAACAAGCCCGGTGAACACCTGCTATTTTTTCCTTTTATTAAAAATAAATCTTGAATGTGTAATGCTTGTTTCATTCATTTTAAGGAAGATTATGGAAGTTGTTTGAATATTTCTTCCTACTTATATTCATTAATTTATTTAGAAGATATTTCCTAGTTCTGTGCTCTCCATGTGACATTGTAATGGATGTAAACAAGAATTATAAAAAAAGAAAAATTTGTTTTGCCTTCAAGCCCTTAAGGTGCTCACAATGAAATAGAACACATGAGACGTATACAGAAATATCCATAGTACAAGGTAGAAGGGGATAAATACTACCAAACATATAACAAAATTTCACACAGTTTTTGTTTAGAGAAATCCAGGGTGTGCAGACATGGAAAGAAGTTCATTAGAAATTGAAGGACGAGTTTCTGTGCGTTCTGATTATGTTAGCCACATCCACATTTTCCCTTTCTCTCTCCCTCCATCCCTCCCTCCTTCTGATCTCTTTGCCTTTCTTCCCTTTTGTCTTTGCATTTTTTTGTCTTTGTTGAAGGCATAGAATTCTCTTTTTGGAAGTAATTTTACAAAACTTTTTCATGAGCTTGTGTAAGGAAATTTCTTCCTGTCCTGGACGTACCCTTTCACTATTATTGGCTTTTGTAACTATCATACTCATTATTTTAAAATATCTTTTCCTTTTCTTCTATAAGCTCATTTGGCCATTTCTCTTAGTTTTCCTGACAGTTTGTAATAATGACAGCCTTTTCTCTCATGTGTGTCTGTGCTTTAGTTTTTTTCCCCCCCAAAATTAATTGTACTGAAAATTATAAGTTTTATAGTATAGATGCTAGAGTTTTATATACAGTTGGAGAAATATAATTAAGAATGAAATCTCAACCCAGGGGAACCTGGATGTCTCAGTGATTGAACGTCTGCCTTCAGTTCAGGGTGTGATCCCGGGATCCTGGGATCCAGGCTTCATGCAGGGAGTCCCGCATCGGGCTCCCTGCACGGAGCCTGCTTCTCCCTCTGCCTATGTCTCTGTCTCTCTCTGTGTCTCTCATGAGTAAATAAAAATACAATCTTAAAAAAAAAAAAAAAAAAGAAATGTCTCAACCCAGAAATCCATTCCACAATTGTAAAAGAGAAAAAAAAAAAACAAAAAACAACACTTTTATTATTAGGTAAGCTTTAAACCAGAATATGAAGCACATCACAGGCAAACTACCAAGAGGTAGCAAAAACAAAAGAAATCTCCTTTCATATGGCCAAACAGCTCATTGCATACATGTTTTCAAGATAAACTACAACTTGTATTCAAGTAGGAGGACTTGGTATCATCATTTGTCATGCGTGGTTCATCCTTGGTAATTGTTAATTGGTTTTATCCAAATGAAAAATTTCTCATGTCTTTATTTTTTTTAAATTGCATTTTATTCTGGTAAGAGTACTTAAAATAAGATCTACGCTTTTTACCAATTTGTGTGTGTACAGTATATTATTGTTGACAGTAGGTACAATGTTATTTGGCATATCTCTAGAATCCATCTTTCTTAACTGAAACCTCGTGCCCATTGATTAATAGCTAACATTTTCCTTCTCCTACAGCCACATTACAACTCTGATTCTGTGAAGTTGAATATTACAGACATCTCTTAGAAGTAGAATCATGCAGCATTTGTCTTTCTGTGATTGGGTTACTTCACTTAGCATAATATCCTCAAAGTTCATCCATGTTGTCCCATATTTCCTTCTTTTCTGTGATCCCAGAATTTCCTCCTTTTTAAGGCTGAGATTTGCCTTTATATACCACATTTTCTCTATCTATTCATTTGTGGTTGGGCATTTAGGTTTTCTCTGTGTCTTGGCTATTGTAAATAGTGCTACAATCAGTACAGGAGTGAAGATATATCTTTGAGATCCTGATTTCAGCTGTTTTCGATAAATTCCCAGTAGTGGGATTGCTGGATCTGACAGGAAGTAGTTTTGTAATTTAGAGCAAGGTACCCCACCAAAGTTAAGCATCTGCTCTCCAACAGAAACTAGAGGCAGTGCCTCTATCTTGATGTTTACGTTTCTAAGAAATAGCCCCCAGGTCTTTGAGAAAGATATTTCTGTGTCACAAAGGTGGCAAAAGACCTATCTAGTCTTCAAAAGAATTTATATACACAAAGAAAGGGGGAAAATACCTAAAATTTCTAGTTTTCTAAAGTAAATGCTCTGACAAAAAGCGCGGGTAGGGATGGATGGCTGGGGGGATCTCTTCCCCTATTTTCAAGGAGAATTAAGTCTCTTATTTTTAATTTGTATTTGTTCTTACAGAGGCGAGAACACATTTTAGTATGTTTAACTTACGCAGTTCAGAAGTAAAGTCATTTTTTTCCGAGTTGGTGATCAATCAGAGATTCAACTGAAGTTTGCTTTTGTCTTTGTATCACAAATTATATACCTTCATAATGGAATCTGATTTGAAAATATATTAGCATTTTCTAATTTTTAACTTTTATTGTGGTAAAATATTTATAAAATTTACTATCTTATGCATTTCTAAATACACACTTCTGTGGCAGTAAGTACATTCCTGTTGTGGTGCAACTGTTTCCACCACCCATCTCCAGAACTTTCTCATCATTCCAAGTTTCAACAGAAACCATACCCTTTAAACACTAACTTCCTATATCCTCTGCCCTCCAGCCCCTGGCAACCACCATCATTAGCATTTTAACCTACCTATTAAAAACTGCCCGTGAAATTTCAATATCCTGCTTATAGCGATAAGTAGAGTTCTGTTTGCCCAGGATTTGGAACACAAAGGTGTTTTCTTGGGAAACTGACTTGGAAAAAGAACTCTTAAACCTTTCAATGTGGTGCCCCCATTCACACAAGTGATGCTACACTAATTACAAATAATCTACGTCTGTGCAGTTCCCAGAAACACCTCATTTGTGCCACTCCATTACTTGCAAAGTAGTAAAAAAAAAAAAAAAAAAAAAAAAGAAAAGAAAGAAAGAAAGAAAGAAAGAAAGAAAGAAAGAAAGAAAGAAAGAAAGAAAAAACACTTTTCGAGTGACATAGTTTTTGCTTATCATTCAGGGATTTTACCAATGCGGCCCAGCATTGCCCATGACCTTTGCTCCAGTGAATCTTTATTGTTTTTAATTGATCTTTTGGGTTGTTTTGTGAAACATAGCAAGCTAAATATTGAACACTTCCTTCCCCCATTTCACTCATAGGCTGCCATGGGCGTTGGAGAGGATGATGCAGAAGAATCGGTCAGCATTCTGCTACAATCAGAGAACCTTATTTAAAACCAACTCTGCGATGTGATTGCCCTGATAGCTTGAGTAGGACACTTCACTTTTTTGCACCTAATTTCTTCATCTGTAAAACAGGAAAATTATACTTCTTTCTGAATAAATGCCATGAGTATCAAATAAAATAAGACATGAGAAGAAGCGCCACACACTGAAAGCATGACTTATTCTGGTTGAGAGAAGTACCTGGTATATATAGTAGGGTTTGGAAAATAGCTGTTGAATGAAGAAGTACGGTTCTCAAAGTTAACTTTCCTGGGGTTCTCTCCTCTCCACATATGGTCCTGGCTTGGCTAATTACCTCTCCACTCTGTTTCCCTCCGGTTCCTGTTCACACTTCTCTTCTGACCCAAAAATCATGCTTTGGGTAAACACTCCAGAGTTCAGGGTTTGGGAGTGATAGGGAGTGGCCAAAAGAATGTCTGTTATTCCTCCTACCGGTTCTTCCTTTCTAACCTAGGTGCTTCCTCAGAGCTTCCAAGGAGTTAGGAATGGCAGTTAGAAATACAGTCATCCACTGGAACATGTACAGTTAGGAAGAAGGGGATTTCTTTTTTGCCCAGCAGCAGCATGCTCAGGGCATTTCACTGTCACCAAAAAAAATCATGAGCTGCAATAATGTTGAGTCAGACATCATGAATCCAAATTGAATAATATTTCGGGGCTAGTTTCCTATGTGGACTCTTGGGCAGGAGCTCTGTGGGGTCTCACTTGGTCAGTGGCATCATGCACAGGATAAATGCAAATATCCGTAGCATAAGGCATAACCACACTGGTAGAGCAGATGACAGTCCCAAGGCATTCCTGTAAATTGTCTGACAGATTTTAGTGAGAAAACACCTCCCCACAGACGATCTGGAGAAAAAAAATGAGTGTTGAGAGACCAGACGTGTGGAAAACAAATGACAGAGTTATAGTATTTTTCGAGACTGAGAAACAGCCTGTAGAATTACTGTATTCAGGAGACCACAGTCCTTCAGTCCCAAGAGCACTTTCTGTGTGCAAGGCTTCACACTACCCCCTGTGAGAGAAACATTCATCAGAGGTAGACCCTCTTCTCAAGGATCTCAGGAGGCAAAACACATACACTTAATAGTCGTACAGAGTAGAGAATTACATTACTGGGACCATAAGGCAAAGTTGTAGGGAGAAGGGATAAATTGTATCAGGCTAAGACAGGCAGGGACATTTCATGCAGGAAATGCTTTTGCAAATAGGTCGTGAAGGGTAGGCAGGTTTGTGCATGTGAAGAGGGGAATGCAGGTCATTCCAAACAGGAGGAATGACTAAAAGGGAAGGAAGGCAAGGTGATTTATAGCACCATCTGTATGAGCCTGTGGCTGGAGTCTGGGTTTTGTGAGGAGGGTTTTGAAGAGGGTCGGATGAGAAATTGTGGCACCAGATTCTAGAGGATCCAGAATGCCTTACAGAGGGACATCAGGGAAATAGAATTTAGTTGTGCTGTGTGGGAAAATTGATTTGGTCCTTGTCATCAGTCATCCATTAGAGATATCCTCATGGCAGTCAAAACTGACCTAAGGCTTCTACCGCCTTCTTGTCTGTGATGTGGTAAGCATTGCTTCTTTTGGCTTTGGAGAACAACTTTCGTCTGTTTTTCAAGCATTGGTGGATGGAAGGAAGTATTTACATGAAAAAACAAACAAACCAACACACCTGGTTTTTAGGTCAATCTAATGGATATATGCATTTTTCTCTTTCTCTTTTTCAGAGAAAGGCAGACCAATTAAAAATAATCACACTTTAAATTTTTCTAACATATATGCAGGTCACAGAGGTGAAAGGGTTACTTGCCTGGTCCCTTTATGTGTTGTCTCCTTTTCTAATTGGAGAAATAAGAGCTCCCCTCTGTTTTCTGACTCTTTATCCGTGGTGTCTTATGTTCTGATTTGACGATGGTCTTTAAGCATCCAAAATGCTAGAAGTGAAATCATAATCAACTCCAATTAGCTATACTGGTCGAGCATAGCATTGCTGTTCTTTCATTCACTAGCATGCCTTATGTCTCATTTTAGCTAGTCATTATGCTATTGCTTCTCCATCAAATTGCCATGGGGATAGCTTAGTAAATTAGAAAATTGATTTGAATTTCCCACTTTTTTCCCCAATTAAGAATTCATGACCCATACCTCACTAGGAGTTTTTAATAATATGCCCTATAAGAGAATTTATAGCAATTTCTCAAAGCTTGGTCTATTGCCGGGTGCCTTATACAGATGAACACCCTTTTCTTTGGAAAGAACTTCAGTCTGCATTTCTAAATTGTGCCAAGAATCTTATCCTAAGACTTGCAGGTATTTTAAACAAAAAATGTTAAAGTCAATTAAACTTGAGGATCATGGTAAATGATTCCTAAGTAATTTAGCTCAGCATGCTTTATTAGCATTCTAAAGGCTCTGAGAAGTCCTGGTAAAAAAAAAAAAAAGGGTAACTTTGTAACCTAATTTTCCATTTAATATCAATCACCTAATGTTTCTCTAAAATGGGGACATAATATCAAAATATGATTTCTTAAAATTATTCTCTAGATACCCTAGCTGGACAATATGGATCAATATATGGCCTTTGGAGGTCTAGGTGAATCCTAGAATAAAATAAAACTATCAAGAGCCTTGAATTTAATAGGTGTATTATGACTATATATTGAATTCAATCTCTGTCTACCTACTAGGATTTATGTGAGGATTTTTTGGTCACTTGGTGATCCTTTAAAGCCTTATCTGTGTCAACAGAGCTACTACATCTGATATTATTTTCCTGAATCTCAAGAAACACCGAAGGGGACTGAAATAATAGGACATTAATTTCTGCTGCAGAATGCCAATCTTGCTGACCCCGCGGGGTTATTGCAGAGTGAGATTAATTATGCAGATGTGCCACCCTAGGCTTCGGAGTTGAAGTACCCTGTTGTAATTCACTGCAGGATCATTCACGTAGCCGGCATATTGATATGATTATTATTCCACCAAGGTTTTATCCGCCTCTAGACAATTACAGAACCATTTACCAGCATCTCTCATTGACTTCTTATTTAAAATTCCCAGGGCCACAGCAGGCATTCAAGTCCTTTTGTTGGAGACAGCTACAGATCAATGGCATGAAGCAACATGGGATTTCCTTTAGGACATGACAAATGCTGAGATTATTTGCTAAGCAGGAGATAGACATTCAGACCCCAGTAGAAAATAGTATTTCTGGTCCCATGTCTCTGACACAAACATTTAAAATAGTAAAAGCAAGAGAGGGAGCATATAATAGAAAGATCATAAGATTTGGGGTCAAGGTATCTGAGTTTGAACACTGGTGTCACCATGTATTATCTTGGACCTTTGGGGAAATCATTACTTTTTCTGTAAAATGGGACTGATGTTAAATATCAAACTCCTGGCAGTCCTCACAGGTTTAAGTGAATATATATATATATATATATATATATATATATATATATATATATATATGACTTCTCAGAGCCTTTAGAATGCTAATATATATATATTCACTTAAATAATACATATATATACACACGTACATATGTATATATATTTATATTTAAATCAAAGGGGTTTCATCTGTACATGTACAGTACTATATACATGAATACATAAGCTTTGTGAATGGCAAAGTGTTTTAAAAATATTTGTGTGTGTGTACTAATGAGAACACCTTCCATTCTTCAACTGGCAGTGTTGGCATAATCGAACACGCATTTATGGCTCCATTGCTTGGGTAATGTCCTATTAACTCCTCTAATCACCAGTACTGCTACCTAGGGTAGAATGCAGTAACCATGCATTGATACGATTAGTAGTTCCAAGGAGTGTATGCCCTTGAAATGATGTGCAGAATCAAGTTTCTATTTCTAATAGTTGTTCTTAGTCTGTGGTTTTAGGGACTTCATAACTGCAAGATAATATTCATCTAATTAGAATTTTTCAGCAAGTTTTCCTTCCTGTTCTCTGCACAGTGGTAAAAAGTAAGACTTGTTTTGCTTTAATTTTGCCCTAATGCCTTTCTTCCTATGCAAGGCTGCATTTCAGAGTGTTACCTGTCTCCAGAGTCCGGCTGTAATGCCATCTCATTCAAGGAGTCTCTCACCCCACCCAATCCCTCTTGCCTCCTTCTCATTAAAATGCAAGTAATTTTTTTCTTCAGAGCATGTTGCTTGGACTGATTTGTATACTTTAGAGTATGAGCAAACACAGCTAAATTGCTTTGAACAGCTAAGGAAATAATAATAGCAAATATTCTTTTAGGAATTTTGTATGTGTTAACTCATATAATTCTGTCATAAAACAGGTGAAGTATGTACTGGTAGTCCTCCCCAGTTTACAGTGGAGGAAACTAAGGCACAGACAGATTAAGCGACCTGTACCAATATTCTACAGGCACTAAGAGGCAGAACCAGGGGGGATTGGAACATCTAACTAAAACAACAGACTGAAGTTACAGGGTTGTGATTAGCACCATGCGAGTTAGAGATCCCTATTAGCTTGTAAGTTCCTGGATGTTCAAATCTCTTTTATCCCTTAGCATTTAGTCTAGCATAGTAGGTGCTCGTTTATTGGCTTTGTATTGGAAAAGCTAATGGTGCAGCCACAAAGTACCTGCTTATACATTCTCTCTGTCTCTCTGTTTCTCTGTCTCTGTCTCTCTGTCTCTGTCTCTCTCTGTCTCTGTATCTCTCTGTGTCTCTGTCTCTATCTCTCTGTCTCCCTGTCTTTGTCTCTCTGTCTCTTTCTCTCTATCTCTCTGTCTCTCTATCTCTCTGTCTCTATCTCTGTCTCAGTCTCTTTGTCTGTCTCTCTCTATATATTATAGTATATGTTCTGCCCTCCTGCTCAATTTTCCTGTCAAAGCATTTTAAGACCTCATATTAAGCACTGCTTGAGCACTTCTCCGTGAGGGCACTGGTTTTTTCTAAGTAGCATACTTGTTGAAAATAGGGTCACTTGAGTTTTTAGTGGTTTATGGATCAGTAGATAATAGCACTATAAAATTCCAGCTCCTTCTCATTCTGATGAAGGGGAGATTGTACGGTCTTACTTTATTTGCAATAAAGTCACCAAATGTCAAATGCACATGGTAAGAACCGTGGCCAGAGCCCTCCACCCCTTCCCTCCATCCAGAGTGATCTGGTGGACTGAGGTCATATCCCAGACTATGGAACTGGTGGGTGCACATTGCCATCTGTCAGGATGATCCTGGTGTCCAAAAATCAGTGAAAGAAGCCATAGAATTTTCTCAACGGGGACACAGACTCACACAGACTCACAGTGTTAGTTCATGAGGGGATTTTCTTTAACACTTTAGATCCAGAGAGATGATATTTTCATTAAGGCTCTCTAATTTTGGCTCATGTGGGTTCCCAGAAAGACTTGGAATATTATCTCTGCATTTCAGGGACAAGACTGGGGGTAGGGATGGAGAGGATGTCTAATGGATTGTGTTCTCCAGTAGGCAGAGTGCCTGAAAGCAGAGGCTTCCTGAAGGCCCTGTGCTTCCGCACAGTTAGCAATATCAGCCTGCTACATGGTACATCTTCTGTGAAAGTTCTAATTTAACTTGTGATTTTAACTCTTCTTCATAAAATTAATTGTGGAAACTGAGTCACCTAGGGAATAAAGTTCATGGGCAAAGTCACACAGCTCATTCATGCAAGAGTCAAGACGAAGACCCAGGACCCATCCCTCTTGTTTCTCTGCATAATTGACAATGAGGAGCCCCTAGGGGCTACAGGGTCTGTTTGAATCACCAAAGCTCCTGAAGCTTCCAGGTCCCTGAACACGAGAGCAAGAGTGGGCAAAGCTCTGGTCTGATGGATGATAGCAAGCCAGTCGTTTTTTTCTGATGGAAGCAGAGACATGGGGAAGTGCTCTTGTGAAAGGACAGCTGACTGTGTTCTGAGACCAAGGGTGGCTGAGACTCATTCAAGTCCAATATCTGAAGCAGATTCACTTTTTAGGCAGTGGATCTGGAGAGTCACAGGACTCACAGTGACATTTGTTTAGACCCACTTCTGGAGGAGAGAACATCCTCTGGATGACCTTGAACCTTGCTAAGGAATCTAGTTTGCGCATGAATACGTGTGTAAAATAAAAGCATCAATGTCTCATATTTGCATCACACATCACTGTTAGGAAGGTTTTCCATAAATAGTATCTTATTTGATTCTTACAGCAGTTTATGAAGTAAATATTTGTAATCCTATCTTATCGATAAGGATACCAGAGTCCATAGTAAATTATCCAAGGGGCACACGGTTAAAGAGTGACCAGCAGCAAACTAGAACAGAGGTTGCCTGTGTCCTAAGAGGATGTTGTTTCTAGTTCCTGGCAGTTGCCCTATGCATATACGTATTTACTGTGTAACAGCATTGGACTGTGGACATGAGCTTGGAGCCCTGTCCAAACAAAAGGTGAAAAGGAAAAAAAAACCTAAATAAAACAGATCAGATTGGAAATTTCTCAGGGCTCTATCTCGAGAGATAGATACCTGCCTAGAGTTTTTAGAAAAGGCATAATTTACTGTTAGCCATTGACAAGAGAGGAAAGAACCAGGAAAGTCTGCAGAGTGAGAATAAAGCTGCGGGAAAGTTTGGACCCACTTGTTTTCCCGGGTAGCCAGTTTAGTTCCAAGCTGGGTGACATTGAGAAGCGTCTGTATCTTATTGATTGAGGATTGATCTGGGAATTGGGGCTAGGGCTCTCCCTTCCCTGATTAGATTTTTTACTATCTATAGCAGTATTTCCACTGGAACCCTAAGGTGTATAATGCATAAAAAAGGGGTTCATGGTCAAATAGCTTCAGTTAATGCTGTGTTGAAACAAGTCAACCACAATACTTCCTTGGCAGATGCCCAGAGCCTTTAAAATGCTAATGTGTATTATGGATCTCCAAGAAAGAGCTTGGTGACATGTCACTTTTCAAAATCATTTGGCCACATGGTCCTTTGGCAGAAAGCTCACTATGGGATATGATAAAAGTTTGGTAGTTTTCCTCATGTACTGTGTTGTGATTGTATCATACACGATCATGTACTTCTTTTTGTCTCTATTTTTCTTCTTTTTATTTAGTCTTGTAAGTCTGACTTTGCTCCCAAACTGTGAGATCTGTGATTATAAGAACTGTACGTTTATTTCTCTATACCGCAGAGTTTCTATTAAAGTCTATGAAATAGGAGCTCAATAAATCTCGATTTGAACCAAATTTGATTCTGTAGAAGCAGAAGCTAGAGCTTACAGTCTTTATGGAGAAATCAATGGAAAGTTGGCCACAGTTTTGTTACCTGTGGCCTCTCTAACAGTGTGTAGATGTGTCTTTCTCTTGAGAGCCTCACAGGCAGCATCCTGTCTTCAGACCATCCCTTGGAATTACAGGTTATTAGCGGCAGTGCTCTTATATGAAATTTAAGGGGAGAAAACCTCAGATGGCTAAGAAGGTGTTCTATGCTGGGAAAAGTGATGAATTCCCTAACCTGTATGTTACCGGATCTGAGCCTGTGAGGTGATCCGACTGTTTTGTGTCTGTGATGTTTACAATTTCACCTGAATCCCTACTTCGGGGATGGCATCGTATTTCCCCAGGGAGCTGCTTGCTTCTCTGTCACGTGCTGTAAAATACCTCTGGTGCAGCACTGTTCTAGCAGCATAGGTTCTAGGTGTTTCTATGTTTCAGGATTGTAAGCTCCAGGAGGGCAGTGGCATTTTCCTTGTCTCTTCTACCCTCAGACTGTGTCCAGAGCTTGATAAATATTTATTGAGTGAATTAGAAGGAATCTTAGGTACATTCCTCATAAATATTCTTCCCCTTGCCCCAGCCTTAACACTTCCTGAAATGATTCCCTGTCGTATTCTGTGTCGGATTTTAAGTTGCTTTTTTGATTTAGAAGGTTATTTAGAAGGTTATAGTGTTACCCTGTACTTTTCTTTAACTTTTCCCTGTTTTTTTTTTTTTTCCAAGATTTATTTATTTGAGAGAGAAAGAGAGAGAGTGAGAGTGAGCAGGGGGAGGGGCAGGGAGAGTCTTAGGCAGACTCCTCACTGAGCGCAGAGCCCAACATGGGGCTTGATCCCAGAACCCTGAGATCATAACCCTGAGATCAGGACCTGAGATCAGGACCTGAGATCACAACCTGAGCCAAAACCAAGAGTCAGATGCTTAACTGACTGTGCCCCCCAGACACCCTTCTCTCCCTATTGTTGGAGCCACTGTTTAACTTCAATCAAGCAAAAGACATGACATATTAACACATAATTCTTTTTGATTTTGTGTTCTCCACTGCTTTAGATTCTTTCAAATTTAAACAAGCAGAATGAAAACTTTGGCCTACGTTGTTAACAAAACCCCAAATTGTAACACGTTATATTAGCTCAGCCCTGTATAATTACAAATCCTGTCTATGTGTCACATCATCTGGTCCTCTGGAACCACCTCGTGAGATAGTCGTGGCAGAGGTGTTTACATCCATTAAAAAAAAAATGAGGTATTAGAAGACTAGAGAAGGAGAACCTCCTGGGCCATAATTTCTCCAAGTTCAAGTTTAATTGTAGAGTGCATCATGACAATCTTGGCTTTTCCTTAAGTTACAGAGGCTGGATTTACAACCACTGCCAATCAGAAGATTCTCTTTTCCGAAATATTTAGGGAAAAAAGCATTAAACTTGGACCTGGTACAAGAAAGAGTTTTGCCCGAGAATCACAGTGGTCTATTACTCCACAGTTTCTCAAGTTTTTCACATTTATTATCTGATTTAATAAGAGTTAATGATAATTAGCATTTGCTGAGAGCTTTTTATGTGCCTATCCAGTGCTAATTACTGAGTGTGCTTCTCCCAACAAACCGGTGAGGTGGGTGTTAGTTGCTATCACCCCCACCATGCAAAACTCCTACCTCAGTCTAAGTACAGCATACTTAACTGTTAAATTTTCCACCTGCTAGGGAAAAGATACAATGGAACAGTCTTCTTATCCCTGTTAAGAAGTGTCCATGAACACCTAGCATGTCAGTCTTGAATTATTCATCAAGACTGTGACCAGCTTATCACTTGTAAGTGGTTGTTCTGAATCTTTCTCTCTTCCTCTCTCAGGCTGTCCAAGATCAGACTTGAACTCCAAGTGGATTGCTCTTCTTAAGGTTTCTTTCACCTTCATCTCACTGAAAACCTAGTTCTAGTTCTCTCTTGTGAGGGATGAGACTTGAACATATTTCTTCTCTCACCCCACAGAGCACGTTGCTATTCAAGATATTAAAGAACAAAAGGAAATCAATCTTCTCACATTCTATTCCAAGCTTCTAAAGATGGCAGGTGGCATATTATATATGTCCTCTCAGAGTTCCAAACATTTTGAAGCTATTTAGTAACAAAGGGAAAGGCAATATCTAAGAGGAGGGCGCCAATGTTTTCTGGAGCGAGAACTTTGACTTTGCTGTTGTATCAAGGTTAGCAACACTGGCTTCCTATGCTGAAAGTTGGGACATTTCATTGATCTTCCTGTGTGCCTCTACTGCTGGACTTTTCTGGAACATTCAGTACTTAACAACAGGACATTGTTATTTTCAAAGTAAGTGTTGAAAATAGAAACTCTATTTAGGTTAAAACAGCTTTCATTTATTTTAACTGTCTAAAAGGGTTCACAAATCATTTGTGGAGCTTTTAAAAAGGAAGACTCATGCCACTTAAAAAAATAAATTTTTAATTAACATACAATAAAATTGACTTTTAAAAAAATACAACTATGAATAATCACTCATGTATAGACTCATTTATTCCCTGACCCAGTCGGGATACAGAAGTCTTCAATCCCCTGAACGATACCTTTGTGCTATGCCTTTGGAGTTAACACCTGCCCGCTATCTTCTAACCCCTGATCTAACCTCTGTCACTCTAGTTATGTCTTTTGGGGAATGTCATTTAAATGGAATTGGACAGGGATCCCTGGGTGGCGCAGCGGTTTGGCGCCTGCCTTCGGCCCAGGGCGCGATCCCGGAGACCCGGGATCGAATCCCACGTCGGGCTCCCAGTGCATGGAGCCTGCTTCTCCCTCTGCCTGTGTCTCTGCCTCTCTCTCAATCTCTCTGTGACTATCATAAATAAATAAAAAAATTTAAAAAAAAAAATAAATGGAATTGGACAGTTGGTAACCCATTGAGACTGGCTTTTTTCCCTTAACACAATGCCTTTGAGATTCATCCAAGTTGTTGTTAAGGATAGCTCGTCCCTTTGTGTGGCTGAAAAGTAGTCCGTTTTGCAGATGTACCAGAATTTGTTGATCCATTTGCCTGTTGCAGGACATTTGAGTTGTTTCTAGTTTTTAACAATTAATAACAGAGCTGCTGTAAACATTCATGTACAGGTTTTCGTGGAACGTGTGTTTCCAGTTCTCTTGGGTAAATAACCAGGAGTGAGGATGCTAGACCCTATGGCAAGTGTATGTTTAACTTTTAAGAAGCTGCCAGGTTGTTTGTCGGGAAGGTTGTGCTGTTCTGCAGTCCTAGCAGTAGGACAGCTTTAGGTGCTCTGTATTCTCTTCAGCACTCAGCATTGCCAGTATTTCTTACTTTAGTGATTCTGAAAGGTGTGTAGTGGTATCTAATTTTGTTCTTTTAAATTTTCATTTCCCTTATGGCTGATGATGTTGAACATTCTTTCCTGTGTTAATTTACCTTCTGAATATCCTTTTCAGTAAGACGACTTTTGATATTTTAAAATTGGGTTGGTAAGATGGATAAAGAAGATGTGGAGTCTGCACACACCCTCATACATAGACTGAAATTTTACCATTCAAGACAACATCGATGACTTAGAGGGTGTTATGCTAAGTGATATAAATCAGACAGAAAAGGGCAGATACCATATGATGTCACTTATATTTGGAATCTGAAAAAACAAACAAAAACAGAAATAGACATAAATACAGAGAACAGACTGGTGATTAATAGAGGAGAGAAGGGAGTGGATGAAATAGGTGAAGGTGATTAAGAGGGACAAACTTCTAGTTATAAAATAAGTCATGGGAATGAAAAGTGCAGTATAAGGAAAATAGTCAATATAGTAATAACTTTGTATGGTGACAGATGTAACTACACTTAGCATGGCAAACATTTGGTCGTATATATAATTGTCAAATCACCATGTTGCACACCGGAAACGAATATAATATTCTGACAACTATACTTCAATTAAAAAAAAAAAGTTGGGTTGTTTGTAGTGTGATTCTTATAGCTTTATTCTTCTTTTTCAATATTGAAGGCATTTCTCTTTCCATATAAGCTTTAAAATCAGCTTGTCTATATCTATAAACAAATCTTGCTAAGAATTTTTTAATTGGAATTTCATTAAGTCTGTCAATTAATTTGGGGGGAGAATTGAGAATTCTACGTGGAGTCTTTCAAACTATGACTATGGTATGTCTCTTGCATTATTTTCTATTACAACTGTAATAAATTACCAGAAACTTAGATGCTTAAAACTACATCTATGTATTATATCACAGTTTCTGTGAGCCAGAAGTTCAAGTACAATGTTCTCTACCTAGGGTCTTACAGGGTTAAAATTAAAGTGTCAGCCAGGCTGTGTTCCTTGTTGGAGGCTCAGGGGAAGAATACACTTCTAAAGTTGGGCAGAATTCTTTTGAGGTTTTTATTTAAATTCAGTTAGTTAACATACGTCTAATATTAATTTCAGGTATATAATATAGTAATTCAACAATTTCCTACAATCCCCAGTGCTCATCACAGCAAGTGCACTCCTTATTCCCCATCACCTACTTAACCCATCTCTCCACCCACCTCCCTTCTGGTAACCATCAGTTTGTTCTCTATAGTCAAGAGTCTGTTTCTTGATTTACTTCTCTTTCTCTTCTTTCCCCTTTTCTCATTTGTTTTATTTCTTAAACTCTACATATGAGTGAAATCATATGGTATTTACCTCTGAATGAGTTATTTCACTTAGCATAATACTCTCTAGCTCCATCCATTTGTTGTAAATGACAAGATTCCATGCTTTTTTATGGCTGAGTAATGTTCCATTATATATTAGTATATTCAATATATAATATAGTATATATTCCATTATATGTATTATAATAATATTTATTTATAAATATATCCCCTACATCTTTTTTATCTCTTTATCTGAAAAATATTTCATTCTTCTTTGTGACTGAATAATATTCAATTATATATTATGATATATTCCATTTATAATATATTAGATGTTCCATTATGTATTATTATAATATATATAATATACATATATATCCCCCACATCTTCTTTATCCATTCATCACATTCATCAGTTGATGGACACTTGGGTCATTTCCATAATTTGGCTATTATAAATAATGCTGCTGTAAACATTGGGGTGCATGTATTTTTTGCATTAGTATTTTTGTATTCTTTGAAATTATTTGTGGGATTGTAGGATAGTTCTATTTTTAGCTTTTCGAGGAACCTCCAAGGTATTTTCCAGAGTGGCTGCACCAGTTTACATTCCCACTGACAGGGTAAGAGGATTCCTCTTTCAGCACATCCTCAAGTTGTCGGCAGCATTTTATTTCCTATGTTGTAGGCGCTAGGTTCCTATTCTCCTCCTGGCTATCAGGCTGTCAGCTGATGGTCTCTCTCAACTCCTGAAGATCACCTGCATTCCTTGACAGGTTGCTACGTTTAGCTTTAACAACAAAGGCCTATCAAGTTCTTTTCTTGCTTCACACTTCCTTGAGTTAGCTATCTCTTGCATCTTTTTCACTTTAATCAGAATAACTTCTTTGCTTTTAAGGGTTGATGTGATTATATTGAGCCCATGTGGTTAATCTAATATAATCTTGATGTTTTGAGGTCCACAACCTTGATTATATTTGCACAGTTTCTTTGGGTTAGTGGGGTAACAAAACAAGTCCCAGGGATTTAGGTCATAGGGCCATTTTGCTAACCACATACTTCTATTTATTTAGGTTATCTTTGATTTCTTTTATCAAAGTTTTGTGTATTTCAGCATACAGATCTTTTACATGTTGGTTAGTTTTTTAACTCAGCATTGGTTTGTTATTGTAATAAGTCTTTTTAAAAAGTTTTGTTTGCCGTTGTTATTGCTAACATATAGTAATATATTTAATTTTTATGTGTTGACTATGTAGACTTTACTTACTTAGTTCTTTTTCTGTAATAGATTCTTTAGGATTTTCTATGTCGGAAATTGCATCATCTGTGAATAGCCTTAATGTCCTAGTTAAGGCTTTTAGTATGATGTTGGATAGTTCATTCCTAGTACTGTCAGAGCCTTGCTCTGATCTGAGTAGAAACATATTCAGTTTTCAATATTAGATGTGATGTTAACTGTAGTTTTTTTGTAGATGCTCTTTATTGGTTCCCTTCTATTCTTAGTTTGCTAAAGCTTTTATCATGAAGATACTGAATTTTGTTAAATCTTCTTGCATCCATTGATATAATCATGTGGTTTTGCTTCTTTAGCCCTTTCAAATACTGAATCCAGCCTTGCACACCTGGGATAGACTCTGATTGGCTGTGGGATATCTACACATTTGTTTTCTTGTGCTATCTGTGGCAGAGTTTGGGATCAGAGTAATGTGTCACAAAAAGAATTGGTAACTATTTGGTCTTTTACTTTCCAAAAGATTTTATGTAGAATTGATGTTATTTATTCTTTAAATGTTTGATAGAATTCACCAGTGAGGCAGTGAGGCCATATGACTGGAGCTTGGGAATCTCTTTTTTTGTATGTTTTCTAATTGCAAATTTAATTTTTATAAATAATTAAAAGACCAATGAGACTGTCCATTTCATTTTAGATGAGCTTTGGTAGTTTTGTGGGTTTTGAGATATTGGTGCATTTCATTTAAATTGTGTAGTTTATGTGCCTAGAGTATTTAGTATTCCTTTATCACCATTTTAATGCCCATGCAATCAGTAGGGATGTACCCTCTTTCATTTCTGATATTAGTGATATATGTGTCTTTTATTTCCCTTCTTGGTTCACCTGGCTAGAAGTTTAACAATTTTGCTGTTGTTGTTCATGTTGTTGTTATTGTTGTTCTTTTCTAAGAAGTAACTTTTGGCTTCATTTTTTCCTCTTTTAACATTTTTGATCTCTACTCTTCAGTATTTCCTTCATTTTGCTTCCTTTTTAAAATTTTCTCTTCTTATTCTAGGTTCTTAAGGTAGAAGATTAGATTATGGACTTGAAATTTTTCTTCTTTTCTAATATAAACCTTGTAATCCTACAAATTATCCTTAAGCACTACTTTAACTGCATCCCACACATTTTGGTATGTTGTATTTTTATTTTTGTTCAGTTTAAAATATTTTCTAATAGTCATCTGTTTTGACCCATGAATTATTTAGACACACAATTGACCCTTAAACAGCATGGGTTTGAATTGTGTAGGTCTACATATACATAGGTTATTTTCAATAAATGCAGTATAGTACTTTAAATGTTTTCCTTATGACTTTCTTAATAACATTTTCTTTTATCTAGCTTACTTTATTGTAAGAATATAGTATATAATACATATAACATACAAAATATGTATTAATTCACTGTTGATATTATTGCTAAGGCTTCCAGTCAATAGCAAACTATTAGTAGTCAAGTTTTTGGGAAGCCAAAGTTATGCATGGATTTTGAACTGTGTGGATGGTTGCCATGTCTAATCCTACATTGTTCAAGGGTCAGCTGTATATTCCTTAAATTCTATGTGTTTGAATATTATCCTGTTATTTTTCTTTTGTTGGTTTCTAGTTTAATTCTATGGTTAGGGAATATATGTTCAAATTCTTTGAACATGAATTCTTTTAAATTCATTAAGGTTTGATTTATGGTACATGATATAGCTGATCTTGGTTAATGTCCTATATGTACTTGAAAGGAATATGCTATTATTCACTTTTGGAGTCCTCCTATAATTCTTTTATGCATTCTGCCCAGGTTTATAGCTGCATTCATTTAGAGAAACAGAGTAGATTATGCTTACTTTATTTCACTCAGAATTAGAGTTTTCCATTCACTTTGCCGACACTTTTGATTACTGACAAATATAGTTTTCTAAAGTGTTCTTTATGAGGGTCTATTTATGGTTAAAAAACTATAAGCTATATGAAAGATTGTTGATGAAAATAACTTTGATTTCTTAATAAATGCCATCTCTCCCTTTCTGTAAAATGATATAATTCATAATTTGTCCTATGTCCTTTAAAGGCTTGTTTGTCATATTTTAGGTGAGCATACATGCACGATCAGCTCAAACTTTATTAGTAAGTTAGAGAAGTAAGTCAGATACAGTTACTCACTTTATCATAAGTTAGGGTCTAGATGGATCAGGGCTGTAGGGCTGACCTGGCATGGAGGTGACCATTTAGGGGTTGTGGCTTGGTGTTGAAGGCCATGTTTTCAGGGCCTGGGTCATAGCAAAAGAAATCTGTCAACCAGGAATGGAGCAGGTAAGAACAGCTTTGTGGTTATAGGAGGCTTATCCAGCTTGGAGCAAGACCTTACAAAATTCAGGGGACAAAATTCAGGCTTCTGGAAAAAGAGTGCTGAAAAGCACTAGGTTGAAGGTTGAAGCCCCAACAAGATTGGTGGGCATCAGAGAGTACCTGGGATGTGGGTATGGACTATATGAGGAACCAGGAAACTGAGGGAGAAATCCAGCCCTGTGGCCTGCTGAAATGCCACTGTGCAGAAGGAAGGCAGATGTGACTCACAGATAATACCAGCTTTGGGGCAGCAGACCTAGTTTCAGCCTGTCACCTGCTGGACCGGTGAGAGAATCATTGGTCAGAGCTGACTCATAGGGAAGGAGATCCTGAAGCTTATTAAACCTGGAGAGTGCAGACAACAGAATGATTCATATTCAGGGGTCGATGTTAAAGTGGTGACCACACATTAGCACCATCATTAATATTGTTATGGATTACATAGAAATGAGTGTATGTTTAAAACTCTTCCAGGTAGAATAGACATCTGTGTTGACATGCCAGGAAACAATGGAATTAAATATGAGAGAAGTACTAATACCTAAGAGGAAGTGTATGAAAATGATTATACAGTA
This sequence comes from Canis lupus baileyi, assembly GCF_048164855.1. NCBI lineage: Eukaryota > Metazoa > Chordata > Mammalia > Carnivora > Canidae > Canis > Canis lupus. The sequence goes on from NC_132868.1 coordinate 24,121,044, forward strand.
GGTAAAATGGGTTGTGCAGAAAAGGCTGACTTGGAATTTATTTTTGTAAGTTGAGATCATCTGAAGCAAGGACAGAGTCTGTTAAACACCATGGCAATAATCTAAAGCTGGGTTATAATTCAGACCATGAGAAACCATGTGTTACTAGGCAGGTATTCCTTTGCTTTCTGACAGGTTGTCTATCTCTGAAAATATCCAGCACCCTCTCTCCTCAAGAAGAAAGAACCAAAAATTTGTTACTAGTCACCATAATAAAATTCCGAGAGAGAATGCAAGATGATGTTAAATGAACCAGCCAACCTCTTCCCACTAACCTTGGAACCTTTAAGTCTGTCAAAACCAGCCTGCACAATCACATTTCCTTTTCAGTCTCCTTTATTCTAATTCATCACAGGACAAGACTGACCCTGGATATGTGTTTGCACACAGGTTATCTTTAGATTGGCTTTACCTTGATGACCTGACTCCTTGCTGCCTGTGGCATAATCTAGTTACTCAGGGGAATATCAATTAAGGCTCTCGATCACACTAATTAGAATGTCTTCTAAGTGTTGTCCTAGGAATTCAGCAGCTTATAAACAGGCAAATTGGGAAAATCTAGAGGTGTGAGTTTTGCTTTTTTTTTTTTTTTTAAATAGCCGAAAGCAATTTGGGAGGTAGAGTGCTTTAGCATAGCTGAGTATTGGGGCTGAAGTTCTTGTGCCCTGAATCTGCAATGAAATGTCTAGTTGTTCTCCACTGACAATGATTAATGCAGAATTATTAATTACTTTTATTAATGACTTGGATGAGGACATGGGTGGCATGCTGATCTAGTTTATAGATGACACAAAGCTAGGAGTTAAACAAGTATTGTGATGACAAGCTCAGGAGACAAAATGATTTCAAGACAGAATTATAGTGGCAATCCATCCGATACATGCCGGAAGAATGATCTCCAGAAGGCACAATTTGATGATCACATCAGTCTTCTAATCAGAAACCGTCAGTGGGTCCCTATTTTCTGCTTAAATTAAATTCCAAGTCCTTTGCTATTCAAGGCCTTGTCCTATTCTGATCCTAATACTCCCTGCCTTCCAACAAAGTCTCCTATCGTTCTTTTACTAATACCTTGTGCTTGAGCCAAACTGAATTATTTACAGACTATTTCCTTTTTATGTTCCATGCTTTGCCTATCTTTGAACATTATTCCCCCATTGAGTTTCTTTTCCCCACTTTCCTTCTGCTTCAATTCAGTTCTTGCTCGCTCAAAAGCTACCTCTTGTACTTAGTCTTCTTTGATTGCCATGGTTGAAGCAATCTCTTTCTTTTCTAGTCTTCAGTAAACTTTATCTGTTCCGCTCTGTGTTTTTCAGTGTTTACTTTTTATTGTCATTATTTTGGTACCCATTTTAAGTCTCTGCTAGACCTGCTTAGTGTTATAGCTTCTGTCTGAGAAATCTTTGCATATCTTATATATGAGGCATGCATCTTATTCATAGTTGATGATGTTGAACTGGTTTATCTCCTCTACTGGGAGAATGGCCTTCAGAGGAGTTCCTACCTCTTGCTCACCAGAGGGCCCTGCAATTATATCAAAGAGACTTGTAAACAGAAAGTACGCAATGCAATGTTTTATTAAAATAAATGAATGACTGATAGAAGAATTCCTTAAGTTAACAGTGTAAGAATTGGAAAGAGAATGGTGGTGGTAAAAAGGAAATATTTGATCTCAGAGGCAAAATGGTTGTTTAGGGTATAATAAACTCATTTGTAACTTTTGAACAGTCATGCTAAAGAAGGAAGCCCAATAAGAACTAGAGATTTGTGGTAATGTGTGGTCAAGAGAGGTGACAAGTGTGTGAAACTTCCATTGTCCTTAAAAGTGGCCCATACACTCTGAATTGCTTAGGCAGTACCAGTTTATACCTTTTGTCTCAGTGCCATCGCGTTTACAGGCATCTCATTTTAAATGCTGTTATATGGCCACCCTATTTATGAAATACCTCTTTGACCTTTTTAGACTGGTAGGTCCCTGTGGTTGTGAAACTGGTGCCATAGGCTAATGTTGGCCAGATGTGCGTAATAAATTCCATCTCTGTCACTTATTAGAAACAGGATACGGACAAGTACCAAGGCCTCCCTTGGTAAGCACCCTTATGTGGCTGCTGTGTTCAAAATAGTGACAGTCTTGAATATGGAATTTTTCAGTAATATCCAGGTTTCAGTATTTATAACCCTATCAAGATTTTATCAGGGGGAAGATATGTCTAGGGTAGTAGGGAAATAAATATTTCGCGGAGTCGTTAAATTTCTAGGCCTTCTGTGTTAGAGATCATAGAACCAAATGTAAGGGTACAATTCGTGCTAGTTGGCTGTTTCAGCTGGTTACTGATAGAAAGGCTAAAGGTCACAGAAATTGGACTCCAGCCCCATCATTTGTCTCTTTCAGGGAGAAGCAGAGAGCAGGCACAGCAGAGAATGGGGTTTAGATATTTCCTTTTACTATAAATTCAGAGTGTGGTGGAATACAGACCAAGTCTGTATCCAGGAATTTAAACTTTCTATTCATCACTAAGAAGGAGAAGTGTCTGGATCATAAAATATTTCCAATTGGGAATAGACCACAAGAATGATAAGGAGAGGAAGAAAATCAAATTTATCTGCCAGAAATGTGACTCCTGGTGAAAAAAATCAAGAGGAATTTGTAGTTGAATGATTAAGAGATAGTTCTAGAGTCAGACTGCTGGAGCTTGATCATTAATCTACCACTTTGTAGGCAAAGGATATTGGTTATATTATTTAAACTTGTCTCAGTTTCCTTATCTGTAATATGCTTTTAAAAAAATGATCTTATTGTTTGGGTCCTGCAATTAAATTTGTTAATATTATAAACATGTCAGAACAGTTCCTTGTCTATAGTCAGCTTGCATATGCAGTAATTATTACTTAAACTCTTGAGAGTGATAAGTACTCTCCCTTAACTTTGTATTTATGTTGACAGGATGGGACTTCTGTGGTGTGTGATGAGTCTCTACTTCTATGGGATCCTGCAGAGTGATGCCTCAGGTAAGTGAATAGCTTTTGACAACCTGTTAAAATACAAACTATCTATAGGGTAATGTGCCAACTCTTTCTGAAAAAAATGAGTTAAGACTACACAATATTTATATCCATCGTCTTCTGTGATATCACAGAATCATAGATGTGATGGAATCATAGAATTTTGATGATGATACATACCTCTAGTCTTCAGGGGACACGATGTACTTGGGGCAGTGGTCGTCATTTATAAATACAGGGATTTTCCATCGCCCTCACATCTAAGCCAACTAGAATCCTGCTTCTCTCCCTTTGCCTTAGGTCTTATGAGAAAAGAAATGACAGCGATGGTAGCATGACTTTGTTTTCCAAACTTCAGCCAGGGGTGAAGGAGGCATTGAGACGAACAGTCTATTAAGATCTTTTGAGAACAAATGAGAAATGATGTTTCTATAATACTGCTTCTCTCTAGGGAAAAAAGGACCTATCATTAGGCTCATTTTTTTCCTTTGGATATTGCTTCTTAAGAGAATCTAGCCAAAGCTTGTTTGAGTTTGAGTAACCGAACTTGGTCGTCATGGATCTGGATCCTATGAAATCAAAGTCAAAAGGGATTTGAAAGGTCATCTTTTCAGGGCTCCTCTCATCTCTAGAATTACTGCTCAGAACCAGAGTGGGTAACTCGAACTAGTGATCATCTCATTAGTAGTCCACATGTGTTTGGACTGACCAAGTTCTAAGAAAGTTTTTAGTATATATAATTGAAATGTATTTCTGTCATTTCTACATTTCTGCGGTTCAACTGCTTGATTTAACTAGAATGTGCTCAATCCAGTGGTTCTCTAATTTTAATTCAGGGAACCTAGATATCTTCATTCGAAAAAGCTTCATGTATAATTCCCCTGAAGACCATGGTTAATAGTTTGAATATCATTACTTTAATTCCTCTTCTGTGTGAGAGGTCTTTGGAGATGTTAAAATAGCGATCATAGAACCATGACAGTGTTTTCCAGTGTCTGCCGTCAATTGTTCTTTGCGTGGCATGGATTTGAGCTTTTCTCATCCCGATGATCTTTTCTGGGGTATGTTTTCTATACCACTTGAAGCATTATATTGGAAACTGAAAATAGCACTAAAGGAAGGGTATAACTAGGACAGAGTAGTACAGCTCAAAGCTATGAGAAGTAGAGATAACTTCCAACCTTGTTGGCCCTTTTCACAAGGAAAGCATCTCATGATCTGGGCTGGTTTTCAGATGCACTAATACACAGATCTACCGGCTATTTGGACCAGCATCTGTCCTGCTTGATTGAGTGTCCCATTTGAGGCTGTGATGTCCTGATTTTTAAATATGTTAAATATAACCCCTGATTACTATCAGTTCTTATTTGATTCAGTTCTATGCTTGAATGTTATCTGCTTACAGAGTCCTTACTTCACCACCTTAATTTAAAAAGCCCTCGCAATCACATGTCTCTGTATCCACCTGTAGTTTCCTTCATGACATTCATCATTTCTTGATATTATATTAGCTTTTTCTTGTCTCCTCCCTTTCTCCTTCTTTCTCCTCTTATACCTCCCTGTCCTCCTTTCCCTTCTTCCTTTCTCTTTCTCTTTTCCTTCTTCCCTTTCTCCTTCCCTATTTCTCTGCTTGTAAACTATCCAAGGACATGGACCTGTCCTCTTTGTTACCCAAATACTTGGAATAATGATTGGCACATAGACACACAGTAAGTTAGTAGGTACGCACACGTGCTCTCCCTCTCTCTCTCTCTATGTATGTATCTATGTATGTATGTGTGTATCTATATATATATGTGTTATATATATAACACATATATAACATATATATATATATTATATATGTGTTATATGGATAGAAAAAAGTCCCTTCACTTCCCTTTTTTGCCAAAATCGGCCAATTTTATAATGGCACTTGTTTGGATTCATACCAGTAATTCATCAATGTAGTTTTATGTCCTGCCTTCCCTTGAAGGAAAAGGAAGAGGTCACCATGTTACTCTTGTTGAGAGATCAGGGCAATCCCAGAAGTTTGTGGGTGCTGGTGTCTCCCCAGCACTCCTGGAAGTGTTCTTTTCTGAATGACCTTTACTGTAATCTGCCCAAGGAGGACCCCTACCCCCACCCCAAATGCTATTGGAAAGTGAGCTTTCTACCCAGGAACTGTGACTCATAATTCTGCCAGGGAGGCTGACTTCTTGAATAAGATAAGTTCTCATACCAGCCCCATTGAGTCACCATGGGAGCAGGAAACATGTTGTAATCCCCTCAGCCCATCTGGCACATACTCATTTGCCTTCCTTATGAAAAGGTATATTGTGTCTGTGTCAGTGATGCACTTCCTAGTTGGAGGAAGAGGAACAAAAAGGAAGTGTTGTTGACAAAAATAAAAGGGAAGGCTAATCTGGGCTACTAGGGGACAAAAGGGACCATTGCACATTTTGAGGGAATCAGTGAACCTCTCGAGCATCAAGGTATCACTTCTTAGAAAAATGTAGATGCTGGCAGACCGTTGGCCTTTCATGAGATTCTCTCTGTGTTCCAGGTACCCATTTAATGGAATCAGAGATCAATGTGACAAACAAGGGAGAAATAGGCAGAAAACCCTAAAACAATGTACATGCATATGATATTAATAGGAGTTTTGTCTGGTTGTTCTGGGCCTTTCTACATGTACCCTTCTTTTAAGGGAAGTCCCACATTTAAAAAAGAAGCCATATCAATATAAGAGCTTTAGTTCCATGAAGTTTTTTTTTAAATTTTAAATTTATTTGAGAGAGAAAGAACTGTGCATGAGTGGGAGAATGAGCTGGAGGGAAGGGATAGAGGGAGAGGGAGAGAATCTTAAGCAGACTCCCCACTGAGTGCAGACCCCAATGCAAAGCCCAATCTCATGACTTTGAGATCATGGCCTGAGACAAAATCAAGAGTCAGACACTCAACCAACTGAGCCACCTAGGCACCCCCCCGAACCCCCGCCATGCAGTATGTTTTAAGTGGAGTGAACTGAACCTCAAGGCACAGAATTCTGACTCCAGAACACAGTCTTTCTTGTAGCACTACTGTGGTTTCCTTATTTGTTCAAGAAAGTGGGAGCAACACTTTCATCTCAGATGGCCATAAAAGCAGATACTTAAATACAAGCATTTACTTTTCAGGAATTAAAGTGGTAGTTATAATGGTAATAATAAAGCTTCCTTCCCTGAGAAAGCACTTTACATTTTACATTTTCAATGACATTTGACTCTCACACCCAAACTATGGAGTGGCCAGGCGCTTGTAATCCCATTTTTGGAAAAAGAAAATTAAGATCAAGTGTTTGAGTGAATTACGCAAAGTCACACAGCTAATACGTAACATAGCTGTGACTTCAGCTAGTTCTTCCATTCTCAAGATTCATGCTATTTTAACAAAATATACTCTCCTTGGACTCCAGTAAGACAGATACAATTAAAAAAAAAAAAAAGGTCCAAGGGGTCATGGGTTTTGCTAACTGCTAAAGAAACATTTAGTAATAGATTTCTGGTTTTTTGTTTTTTGTTTTTTGTTTTTAGATAAGAGGTATCTTTCCTCCTGACACCCCCTGCCCTGTTAGGTGTTTTTTTCAGGAGGAAAATCAATGTAATGTAAACTCAAAATTCAATATTCTCATTTTCGCATGTTATGGTATTGAACATTTCCAATATTAAACTCAAAGAAATTCTGCTTTGCAAGATTCTGAAAGCAAACTTAACTTGTCACACATTTCTCCTTTGGTATGTTCCATTGGCAGCATGTTAGGAAGTTGAACTGTTAAAACTGCCTTTAGGGTAGAAATAAATATTTGCAACTTGTGGTTCCAAGTTGGGGAGAGGGTGAGAATGGTACCACATATAATGTGGTGAATTTACAAAAATATCACCATATCAAAATTATTTGTTAGAGAGACCACATTAAGAGGAACAATGTGTTTTCTTCCCCAAGTGTGCGTGCACACACACACACACACACACACATACACAGATCTTTGAATATAGTCTTTTATTTCAAAGTCAACAAATAGTTGACAATGTGCCAGGTGCAGGGCTAGATTTCACACACATTATCATTAATGTCACAGAAGACACTGGAGGCTGGGGTTTGGGTGGGGGTAGAGATTCTTACACACATTTTATAGTTCAGGAAAAGAAGAGCCAGGGGGTGACCTAAGTTAACAGTGCTCATGGTGGCATGTCTGATAGAGCTAGGATTTGAAGACTGCCTCAACTGCAAAAGCAGAGCTCTTTCTTTTCAACTACATTGCCTTCTTACGACTTTGTTCTGCTACTAGTAAAATCCCATGATTTCATTTCCATTAATTTTGAAGAATTTGCAGAGGGTAGAAATAATCTTCTGGTTTATTGAGGCTGAATAACACTATAGTAACTAACTGACTAACTAAATAAATAAATAAAAACACTGGCTTAAAAGAATTGAGAGACACTGCTGTAAGTTTTGACTGTTTCACTTTGTGAATGTTTAATGACATTAAAGAAATCATTTAATCACTCCTTGCTCACTGTGACCTTACCTGTCAATCCAACCAACCAGCCAACCAACAATAACAAAGCTTTGGCCAATTTTACCTTCTTGCTTTTTTTATTAAAGAGCATTATGGTCATTATCATATGTCATGGATGCACATAGCATACACCCTTCCTGTGATTTAAATAAGCATTTTCTAATGGCAAGTGTTTAAAGATCTTTCATTTAAAGATCACGCATTTGACTTTATATTACAGAATCCAGGGTAAATAAAGGAAGGCTCTTATGTCAATGTCTTCCAGTTGAGTCTGACAGAAAGATGAGAAAATAAATACCAAACAGAATGCTGTAATAGAGCAGAGAAAGTTACTAACTATGTAGGGAGATACTGGAGAACACATCTCGATCAAAGAACACTTGCTCTTTTCTAGGAGAAAATGTATCCTTATTTGGTAAAGAACAGTGCAGTGCGATCAGGGATCATGGTATTTAGAGCCCAAGCTGGAAGGGTAGGCTGGGGACAGTCTGTGGAAGACAGGAATCCCTGTAGGTAAAGAGGATATTTGTGTTTAATATATTTTAGATATAGGTGGTTAGTTCTTTTTTCTTTTTTCCTTTTGTCTTGCTCTTGTAAGGGCTTATAATATTTCCAATACAATGTTTCAGTTCTGGTTTGGATTCACTTTGTTGCCAGCCCTCGTGGCCTCATATTATTTGAATATACTTTTTAAAAACTCCAAACTTAGGTATACTTGTGACATTCAGGGCTGTCTTTGTTGTCCATGACTGGTCACCCTGAACACACTTCATTTCTATGCAATTTAGTCCAACAAGAATGTCTGAAGAATACAGTTTCATTTTATTCTGAGATCTAAAGGTCATTGGAATTATAACATTTACCCTAGGGTCCTTTAAATGCTTCCCCTTGGGAGCAGATATCTTCTCTCTTTGTTTCTTTTTCTTTTTCTTTTTTTTTTTTTTGTATGTTAAAACACATGATGCTTATTTTTAAGTTACTTATGCTCCTCAATGGTGGATATTCTATAGCCTGATTGAAAAGAGGTTTGAGTACCATAATGTATTGACTTGATGCTGACTTTGCATATATAAACTCTCCTGAACAGCTTCTTGTATCACAGTGATAATTCTATGTTTAGAAAAATGACCTGATTCTTCCTTCACATGGCTGTGTTAGTTAAAAGAAACCAGGCTTTTTTCAGGGAATACATTTCGTGTATAGGGTTATAAGTGACAATATCTGGTTTTTGAGAATTTGTTCAGGTTTAAATCACCTTTGTTTCTGCATTTCCCCCACCCCCACCTCAGATCATTTGTTTCTGCCTTATTGAGATGAGCTTTGTAAAACCAGATCAACTGTCTTGATGATCAGTGACTTAGTCCTGGGCCAATTCTCACCCATTTTTATTCCACTGTTTTAAAAATATCTTTTCTCTTTAGCTAATTAACTTCTTTAGAAAATAATATATATATCCATTCTCAAGATAAAAACAATGGTTGCTTTATTTTTAAATCCACTAAGAGCCAGTGTCTCTCATTATTTATTTTTGAGGAACAGAGAGAAAATGGGCCCATTTTACAAATAATCTGAAAACCTCAGTCAATAATTTCAAGTACCTATTATTGAAACCTGTAAAAGCTGATATACAGAATTGCCTTCTTTTGTCTTTCTGCTTTAGAGGCAGTAGGAACACTGATAATACAAGATGACTGAGAAAATGTGAGAGAACAGATAAAATAATCACACCTTCAATAATCTAGTTGTGGCTGGGTTGTGTTGTTTTCATGAATTTTATTTCTCTTTCTGCTGTCAAAATCAAAACTTTTGGTATAACTATACATTATTGAGAAATAAGTATCACATCCCTGTCTGCAGAGTCTGGACTAGTAGTAGTTTAAGGCTCTTTGTTTAGCAGCCCATTGTGTTTTTTTTTTTTTTCCTTTTGAGATACTTTCATATTTTTTGAAGTGCCCCGTGATGTAGGCAGGAGTATGCACTTTGATATGTACACCAAGGTGTACAATGCAAAAATGTTTGCATTTTTCCTGAACTTATATAACCAAACATTTGGGTCACCTTAAAGTTTGAGCTTGTCATGCCAGCAAAAGGGAACAAGTGAAAAGTATTGGCTGACTATGCTACTCAGTGGAACTTGTGGGGTCTATACCATAAACATAGATACTCAAAAGGGAAGGAACTGAAAGAGAGTGCCTCCATCAGTCCCTAATGGTTTTCTATGTAAATATGATTTTCTTAACATTATATTGTGGAGTTTTGATTTCTCATTACTTAAACTTGCATACAGGTACAAGCATAGTTGAATTATAGGACTATATTATTGTTAAAGCAAACACAGATCTACAAATTTTTGTTTCCAAGTGGATCTCAACCATTATTAACCATTATTTACTATAACTTTGTTTGTCTTTTTTTACTTTGGGGAGAAACCTTTAGTCATTCACCATGGACTTGTTTGCTATTTAAACACATTATTCCTAATAGCTTAAATTGATGTGCCTGAGTTAACTTTGTTCTCTAGGTCTTTTGGGAGTTCATACTGCCCCCCAATTGCTTGATGAACTAATTTTTGCTTTTCAGAGAGAAAGCATTAATTTTATCCTCATATTTTCTAATTTGATTTGGACTTTTTGATCTGTCTTGTTCCCTAGGGAAAATTGAACTTCTCTTATGCAAGACTTTTTGACATCTTATGGCTTGATTCTAAACGCCTCTTCAGCACTTTTACTGTCCACTCAGGGTAGAGGACGATGAAGAGAAGGAGCAGGGAGGGGGAGAGAAAAGGAAGAGAAAGGGAGAGAGAGAATAGATGCAGATAGAGATACCGATAGAGACAGAAAGGCTGAGAGAAAGGAGAGAGAGAGAGGGAGAGAAGGAAGAGGAGGAGGAGAGAGAGTTAGAGATACAAAGAGAGAGATAGAGATAAGAGGTAGTCTTCCCATAGATGGGCTCCCTGGATTTGATACAAAACCAGGTATATATATCTTTCATATTATTAAAAAAAACCCAAATTTTTAGTACTTAAATACTCCCCCTTGGTCTCCCCTGCCCAAGCTTTATATTGGATGGCATTCTTTTTGAATGTTTCATTTTTTCTAGGTTTGAATGTTTCATTATTATTTTTTTTTTACATTCTCTCTCCTTCCTAGTGTGTTAAAATGATGAGAGCAAATAGAAGACTTAAATAATATAGAGATGTCCTATAGTCTTCTCCAGCCATCAACATGCCCAGGGATAATGTTGTGTCGACTAAGTATTTTGCACAATACTGTTGTTTTGAAGGAAGTATACAGCAGATGTGGTGGGAGCAAAGAGCTGTGCGTGGCCTTCACGAAAATGAAGAAGAGACAGCAGGCAGGAATGTCGGACTCTGTATCCCTCTTTGCACTCTGCATTCTTAGGGTCTAAGGCAGAGACAATCTGCTGTTGTTTACAATTGACACTGAGCCGTAACACATCTTTCCTAGCAGCAGAAACTGCTTCAGGCTCAGTGGCAACCCAGCTTGTATTCAGGTCTAGGAGGAAGGTGTGGCTTTGGAGAATAATTAAATCATGGAAATTGTAAATAGAACGGTTAGTAAGTGAAAGTGTTGGAGGAGTAGTACCCACTGCATGCAGTGTTCTTAGCGAAATACTTAGGAGGATTTCAGGAAAAACATGAAGGCAGGGTCTTTGTTCCGGTTTGCTTGATTAAAGCAAACTCTTAGATATCTCACCTTTATTAGTCTAAATATCCTGTTATTAAAAGAGTTCTTTCTCTCATCTACAATGCAGTGATAATTGATGACTGAAATAGTCATGAAGCATACATACTATTGAATTTTTTTTTTATCCCTAAAGGAAGATCATGTCAAGCTAAGCATGGCTTTAAGTCTCTTTTATGCTAATTGTCTGTAAATTGGTAATAACTATCTACTGGAATGTGTGTGTGTAATAGAAGAGAATGAAGATGAGGGTGAGGGAAATTTAAATTAACATTAATTGAACCAGGGAATGATTTTATATATATATGTATTTTACATAAATTTTTGAACAGCTCCATTAGATAGAAATAGGCATTTTCATTTCTTTACCAGTAAGGAACTCCAGATTCAGAAAAGTGAATTTAAAAAGTTAAATTAACTTAGTAACTTACTATAGCTATTAACTGGTACACCTTGTATACCTGTTTGACTTTAAAACCCACGCATGCTATTTGTGCTATACTCTGTTGCTGCTAAAATTCTTTACATTTATAACTCTTTGCTTTTTAAATATGCCAGCCACAGCTGTCTGTCAATAATTGACGATATGGAACACACACATTTGAAAAGAAACATTCAGCCAATTTAAAAAACCAAACATAGGATGTGATTTTTCATGTCGCAGAAACTATTTTAAATTTATTTGCCCTAAGCTTCCTGAAACATACACAGTGCATTTGCATTACATATATTCAGATTATATACATTTTTCCAAGGTTATAAAAATTTTTCTAAAGGACAAAGCAGTTCTAAATAAGATTACGGGTGGATGAAGGAATAGTAGTTCATTGCAGATTTAGTGGGTTTGAGTGGAGTGGGAAGCCATTAACTTTAGTTTGCTGCAAGATTGCTTTGGCATTATTCATTTGGCTTCCCATGTGGCTAACTCAAAGCTACTAAATGTAACATCCTATCTTTTCTTTTTTACCCAACTGGAAGAGGCTTTGTCCTTCTTCCTGGGTGTTTAGGGACTTAGTAAATGATGTTTACATGTGGCTCAGAGAGTTTTTTGGTACCCAGCAGTATAAAGCTCTAGAAAATTCTTTTTAGTCTAAAAATACCAGATTTTTTTTCCTGCTAGACTTTGGCAGTGATTGGGTGTGAATTTTGAAATTTGATGATGATTTCACTCCAAGTTCCATTTTTTTCCTGATGGAGTTGGAATGTTTTATCTTTTTCAGAAAATGTCGTTTTGTGTGTGTGTGTGTGTGTGTGTGTGTGTGTGTGTGTGTGTGGCAACAAAGTAGCCAGAATAACTGTCACCTGGATTCAGCAACTGCATAGAAGATTGGGCTGAGGGCATTCTCACCAATCCATACATAGATATATTATTTCACTCACTGCAAACTCTCCAGAATTGAATGGCTGAAATTCTTTTTTCAGGTTTAATGAACAAATCCCTTCCGATCCCAGGGAAATCAATAGTTTTCATAGGTTAGTTATCCATTTTAAAGCATACAATAATCACAGAAGAATGGTAGGCATCCCCCTCTTATTTTGAGAATGCACCTTTGTGATTTAAAAAGAGCAGGTCTACATAATGTACATTTAGAAAAGTTTCTTTTTCTTTTAAGATTTTATTTATTTATTCGAGAGAGAGAGAGAGAGCAAGAGAGAGAAGCAGAGACACAGGCAGAGGGAGAAGCAGGCTCCATGCAGGGAGCCCAATGCAGGACTTGATCCAGGGCCCAGGATCACACCCTGGGCTGAAGGCAGGTGCTAAACTGCTGAGCCACCCAGGGATCCCCCTGCTTTTTCATGATTAGATGTGAAACCTAGCCCAGTAGATGTCTCCTGGGTGCCTGTTATATGCAAAGCTTTGTACCACAGGAATGTAAAGATGAGTAAGACACTTTGCATTCATTCATTCACAGTGTACGGATATGTGCTAGGCATTGTGCTTGCCTACATTTATTAGTAAATAAGACAGAAATGATCTCTGCTCTCATGGAACTTAGAGTCCTGGGGAGAATGTGGGACAAAAGAAAATAAGTAAATAAACGCATTTTTAAAAACTGTTCTATGAAGATTATCAGTAGGGCATTACACTGATGGAAAGTAACAGGATGGTGCTCCCTTTCTTAGGTGGTTAGGGAACATCCAATTGAGCAGATGACATTCTCCTGAGAATTGAAGGATGAAAAAGAACCATTATGCAAAGCAAAGAGAAAGCAGTGGGATGGTATCTGTGAAGACCCTGAGCTCTGAGGATCATGATGCCAGTGTTGCTGCAGTTACAAAGCTAGGAAGAAAGGGACATGAGCAGAGGAGGAAAGGGGAGGCAGGATCCAGTGCATATAAAGGGGTTTGTGACATTTTCCTTGGCTGTGACAAAAAGTCATTGAAAGGATTTGAGCTGGTCCCTGACATTATCTAGTTTTTGCATGTTCATGCTAGCTTCTATGTGAGAAATAGATTGGAGAAGATTTCAGTTACTCTCAGTATGGTGGACAAGGTCTCCTAAAGAACCCTTATGCTGTAAATGCCGCATTTAAAAATAAATGTTTTTTAAATTGAATTGCTGAGTTGGTAAGAAATCCTCAGAGGACAAAATTGAAGTGAAACCGGGAATCCAGAAAAGAAAGGAAGCCAGCTCTGCAGCTGGCAGCTGCCCAAGGTAGCATCCAGAGTTAGTGGAAAAGATATATTTAAATGCTAGAACATTTGGATAATTTCCTTAAAAATAAAGTTACATTCTTACATTTTTCCTACCCCAAACAAATCTCAGTTGAAAGAAATATTTAAATGTGAAAAACAAGTGAAATCCTAAAAGTACTAGAAGAAAATATATGCAGACTTTTTCATAATGTTGAAGTAGAGAATGACTTTCCAGGTAGATCATCAAAGGTGGGGGCCAGTAAAGGTTTGACATGTTTGACTACATAAAGATTGACAAAATTAGTGTAGCATTAAAATATTATAAGTTAAAGGATGAATGGAAAATTGGAAAATATAGGATATAGCAAAGGGTTAATGTCATTAAGGAGCTTTTGAACACACACCAAAAAAACCTTCCAATACGAAGTAGACTCTATGAAAAATGAGCAAAGATTTTTAACTTGAAGTTCAGGCAGTTCAAAAAATGTAAAAGTAAATTGATCATCGTAAAAAGAAGCTCAGGATCATGAATAAGAAGATAGATGGAATTAAAACAACAATTAGATAGCATTTTTCACTCATTACCTTGACAGTGGTTAAAGAAAACAAATCCTACCTGGCACTGGTCAGGATGTGGGGAGGTAACAACCAGATGTGTTGTTTGTACGCCCTGTGGGCAAGAGTGCACTTGGAACAGGCATTGTGGAGGATACTGTGGCTATTTGTTCTAGAAACACCAAAGTGCCTCTCTTTGGCCTTGTAATGAGACTTCTACACATATATCCTATGGAAATAAGCAGCGAAGTGCATCAAGATGTATTCACAACTTTATTTTTCATACAGTTGTTAAAGTAGGTAATATTGGAAACACTATAAAATATCCATTGGTAGAGGATACGTCAATAATTTGTTATATCAATAACATGGGAATACGGTTGTGACAGTAAAAGTATAATTTTGTATTTATCGATATGGAAGTTAGTTTATAACAGATTATCTCTGTTTAAAAACAGGTACCATACAGCAGGAGTAGTCTGCAAACTTTAAAAACTGTGGCACTTGTTTCCTGGAGCAGGGTCATACCAGCTGGCTCATGAGAGCCACTTGTTCAGTTTTTAGGAATTTTGTGAACCCTTTGGTAAATTGTTGTAGTTTGAAATTGACCTTGATAAAGAGTATTTGCCCCATGGCAGTTGGTAAGCAGACTGTACAAAGCAGGTCCCTCCCACCCACCAGAAGGTTTATCTACACACAACCATGCGCATATGTATATATATATATGTGTGCATATATGTAGCAAACCTTTGGGAGAATATACCCAAGGCTTATCAGTGATTATCTTTAAAAGATGGAATTTTGTTTGAATTTATTTGCACCCTCTTAAAATAATCTTATGTATTATTTGAATATATTACAATCTGATTATATTTATAATTAGAAACAAAGAGTAACTTAATTTTTAGAAGGAAGAACAAAGGCCTAAACCATTGGAGTTCTCAGGATGGTGAATAAGGAACAATTGCAAGATACTGTTGGTAAATTAGCGCTTTGTTTCTACCTGTAAACTGGGTTGTTAATAACCTCACCAGCACAGTGATGATTTCAATGTTCATGAAATGACCTTGGTAGGCTACTAAGTTTGGAGATTGGTAAGGGAAAAGAGATATTACTGTTGAATTTCTGCATCATAATGACGGCTGATATTTATGCTAGGTATGGAATTTCAAGACAGTAAACATTTGGGATGCCTGGGTGGCTCAGTGGTCGAACGTCTGCCTTTGGCTCAGGGCATGGTCCCGGGGTCCTAGGATCCAGTCCCACATCGGGCTCTCCACAGGGAGCCTGCTTTTCCCTCTGCCAATGTTTCTGCCTCTCTCTTTGCGTCTCTAGTCAATAAATAAATAAATGAAAATCTTTTTAAAAAAAGAAAACAAACATTTAAAAGCACCCAAACTGGAAGTTGAAATCATTGACACCCCACTTCTTTGCTTCAAAGTTTGCTTATGC
This sequence comes from Canis lupus baileyi, assembly GCF_048164855.1. NCBI lineage: Eukaryota > Metazoa > Chordata > Mammalia > Carnivora > Canidae > Canis > Canis lupus. The sequence goes on from NC_132868.1 coordinate 24,136,974, forward strand.
TAGATAATCCCCCAAAATATCTATATACACTAATTCTTGTCTAGTTCATCAGCTCATTTAAACATTTCTGTTGATTACAGGCAGTTTTCTGTTTCTGTTTTTTTTTTTTAAGATATCAGTACTACTGAGTATACTCAGCATCGTGTCAATATTTCAACATCTGTGGACATGATTATACATGTGTTAAACAAATGAGTATGGCTTCCTCCACCTATCAGCTTTCTTCATTTCTCCATGAAATGAACACATGTAGTTCCAGGCTTACAGTATGTACCAGATACAGTTCACATTATCACTGTATCAACTAAGCATTATAGTGGTGAATGCAATTTATATTATAGTGTTTTATAGTTTCAAAATGCTTGCATTATTGATCATCAGAATAGCAATAAAGTGTATCGTATTTCTGTTTCACAGGTAAGGAACAGAGACTTGGAGAAGTTAGGAGACTTAGCTATGGAGCCATGCAGACAGTGACAGAGGAGCCAGTACTCTCCAGCCTTTGTCTTCTAGTCCCAAACCCGCTATTCTTTTCCCTAGGAGACATAGGGTTTCCAAACCCTTTCACTACTAAGGCCATCATTTATTTTATATTTTTTCTAAAGACTCCACTTGTTGAGAGCAACAGAAACCAGTCATATTTATTTTTTGTCATAAATAAAAAAATAAATAAAATTAAAAAAAAAAAAAAGAGAAATCAGTCATGTTAGCCTGGCCATCACTACATCCTAAGCCTAAGTTAAGAACATATTCATCACCCAAGGAAGAAAACGTATCCATTAGCTGCCAATCCCCATCCCTTCTCCCAATTACTTCAGCCTCAGGCAACCACTAGGCTCCTTTCTATTCTCTATAGATTTGCCTACTCTGGGCATTTCATAGAAATGGAATTATATTGTATGTGGATTTTTAAAAAACATTTTATTAATTTATTCATGAGAGACACAGAAAGAGAGAGAGGCAGAGACACAGGCAGAGGGAGAAGCAGACTCCCTGTGGGAAGCCTAATACGGGACTAGATCCGATCCCAGGATCATGACCTGAGCTGAAGGCAGGCACTTAACCTCTGAGCCACCCAGGCGTCCATGTATGTGGATTTTTGTAACTGGCTTAGCATAATGTTTTCACTTAAGTTTTCAACATACATCCATGTTGTAGTGTGTAGTAGTACTTCATTATTTTTTATTGATAAATAACATGCCATTGTGTATCCATTCATCACTGATGGACATTTAGATTGTTTTCATTTTTAGTGTTATTATAAATAATGCTGTGGACATTTGTGTACACGTTTTTGTATGGGCATGTGTTTTCATTTCTCTTGTGTATATACCTAGAAGGAGAATTGCTGAGTCATATGGTAATTCTATGTTTAACATTTTGAAATACTGCCAAACTATCTAACATTGTAAAAGCCTTTTTGAAGTTTTGAATAGCAGATGTGTCTCAGGTTGGGTGCAATAGTACAGCCACCATTAGAATGGCTCCTTAAGATAAAATGCATTACCTCAAAAACATCATGGTGAATTCAGAGGTCTTCCTAAGACTCAGCCCATTAGTCTCTTATCCAGGAGAGGAGCGGCTGAGTATTTTCTTTTTTGTCAGTGTAATGAATTTAAATTTTATTGTTATGGGAGCTCAGAAAATGTCCTGGGTCTGAAAATGCCCTGAATAATTCACAACATATAATGCAGAGAAAAAAATTCTGGACTCAAGTCAAATCTTGGCTTCATGTGATTCTCTGTCCTTATCTATAAAATGAAGATGATAATATCACAAAGTTGTTATGGAGATACAGTGAGATAACATACTTCAAAGGTTTTCTGTAATCAGCAAAAGCAAGTAAGTAAGCAGAAACTCAGTTGATGAATGTTAAAACTGACACTATGCACTTGACACTTGGTGTAGGGATAGGCACCAATTAGTTCTCTGTATTAGATTAGGATTGAGATTTTTGCATTCAAAGCTGGGTGTTGGCCCACAAGAATACACATTTCCAAATGTAATTAAACTCTTGCCCAGAAGGGTTTTCATTTTTTCCAGATGTTTATTTACTTATCAACCTTCCAAGAATTCAAAGGCAAGTAGTAGCATATTCTTCAAAACCAATTGCTTCACAATTAGTCTAAGCTCCCATGATTCTCTGCCACTCATTTTGACTTTGATGACTGTAAATCAGTTGAGATTTGTATTGTTCAATATAATTGCAAAGAAAATGTATTTATTCATTATTTTGAGCAGGGATTTATTGAGATATTTTGATGAGCCAGGCACTTGCTAAGCATTAGGATACAATGGTGAACAAAATCAGTCCTGTTCCTATCTTTATACTATTTACAATATCCTGTATCTCAATCTAAATGTCTTAGGGTCTCTGTTAATTGACTATACCCCGTGGATGGCACCACCATCACAGTGCTTGCTTTAAAAATTAAGAATAATAGGGGATCCCTGGGTGGCGCAGCGGTTTGGCGCCTGCCTTTGGCCCAGGGCGCGATCCTGGAGACCCGGGATTGAATCCCACGTCAGGCTCCCGGTGCATGGAGCCTGCTTCTCCCTCTGCCTGTGTCTCTGCCTCTCTCTCTCTCTCTCTCTCTGATTATCATAAATAAATAAAAAATTAAAAAAAATAAAAATTAAGAATAATAATCTCTAGTTTCTTTTCAGAATAAAGTAGAGATTGGATTTGGACTTCAAAAAATATAAATAAGAAATAACACAAGGAACATAAAGTAGCTTGATATTGTGATTTAGTTCTGTTGCTACTTTACAGGGTGACCTTGGATAAGTTACTTAACCTTCCTGAATCTTGTTTCCTCATCTGTAAAATTGTCTAGTTCTTTCTGAGCCTAGCCCTCTAAGGTTCCATAATTGATACTTAAATTTGAGGTTCAAGAGCCTCTGAACAAATTCTTTTTTCTTTCTTTCTTTCTTTCTTCTTTCTTTCTTTTTCTTTCTTTCTTTCTTTCTTTCTTTCTTTCTTTCTTTCTTCTTTCTTTTTCTTTCTTTCTTTCTTTCTTTTTCTTTCTTTTCTTTCTTCTTTCTTCTTTCTTTCTTCTCCTTCTTTCCTTCCTTTCTTCCTTTTTCCTTTTTTTCTTTTTTCTTTTTTTTTGCACTTCTCATCAGTCCATTTTAGCTTTTCTTTTATGTAGCTTTGTCCACTTCTCTCTAAGTATCATCTTCATCCAAGCCTTGACTTTTCTGCAGTTGCTTTCAAACTGTCTGTTCCTTCTCCACTCTTGCTCCCTATAACCTCTTTGTGTTCCATTTTCTTGAACCTGGCAATGAAGTCTCCTGAGATACTTTCAGACATTCACATAGAGTGTTGCCTTTCTACTTCAAAGGCCATCACACAGTCAACTCTCAACTTTGTCCCTCACATTCTACAGCACTCAGTGCAAAAGTCAGTTCATCAGAGAGATATATATCTCCCTGTTATATATTCTTTCATATTACCCTGTACTTCTTTTTCATTGTACCTGTTACAATAGCATCTAAGTTATCAATTTGTAATTATTTACTTAATGACTTAGTCAATTAGTTATTTAATTTCTGTCATCTTTCCTGGAATGAAAGCTCCACTGGGACAGGCACAGTTGTATTCACCTCTATATCTTTAGTGCCTTGCAGAAGACTTTGCACTTACTAGGTGCTCAGTTAAATACCCAGGGAGTGAATGAATAGATGTAATAATTGGCTAAAATGTCAGTCTTTACATCAGCTATGATATTATTTGTTGTGGGTGAACATGATGTGGAGAACTCCCAGGTATGTCCAGGAGTTCTGAGGAAGTGTAGACTTTTATCTGTACGCAGTTACTGGTCTCTGCTTTTACACTGAGCTACCTCATTGTACCCAATCTGAAACAAATATCCACCACACTGTATGCTGGGACACTGTGCTGGGTAATCAGGATCCAAGCACTATCTTTAAGCTCACAATCTAGCAGGAGATGAGCCATAACTTCAAATAACAGTTATGAAAGATAGGAAGTAGTGTTGCAAGAGAAAGCCAGTCATATCTAGAGCAGTAGTGATAGAGTTGGGTCTTGGAGGATTTATGTGATTCGACTCCTTGGAAATGGTTGGGTGAAGGCAGTGCAGAATAAGTTCGTAACCAAATGCTTACCCCCTCCCACCCCCACCCAGACATTGCAAGTAAAGCCAATCTCTGCTCAAGAGGCTGGAATTATTTAGATCCATTTTTTATTCTACACAACTCTTAGCTCTTTAGAATTTATTTTTTAAATTTACTCTTTTAATTTACATATGGTATAATTCAGTTTTTGGTGTATGGAGCCTCTGAATTTGGGCAAATGCTTACAGCTGCATAAAACTGCTGTACTTGAGATATACAAAAGTTCCCAAATTTCTCTCATGCTTCTACTGAACAGTCAACCTTCCCAAACTCCAAGCCCCTCCCAATCACTGATCTTTCTTATGTTCCTACAATCATGCCTTATCCAGAATGTCATTTAGATGGAATCATACGGTACTGAAGTTCTTTCACTTAGCATAATGTATTTGAGATGTGTTCATATTATCTAGTGTATCAGAAGTTCATTTCTGGTCACTGAGTGGTATTCCGTTGTATAGATATATCACAGTTTGTTTATTCATTCACTAGCTAAAGTTCGTTTGGCTGCTTTAAAGTTTTGTCAATTATGATTAAGTCTGCTATAAACATCTGTGTATAGGCCTTTTATGCCTGGACATGAGTTTTCATTTCTCTTGGGTAAATACCTAGAACTAATATTGGTAGGTCGTACTGTTAGTGGATGTTTAACTTAATACGAAAATGTTAAGCTGTTTTGCAAAGTGCTTGTATTTCATTGTGCATTCCCATCAGCAATGAGTGAGAGTTTCAGCTGCTGTGTATCCTCGCCACAACATGATATTTTCCATTTTTAAAATATTAACCATTCTAGTAAGTATGGAATGGTATTTTGTGTAATTTTTAATTTGCAACTAATGATTTGGGATATGTTTTTATAGGCTTATTTGATCTCTGTATATCTTCTTTGATAAAATATTTATTGAAATCTTTTGTCCCTTTTCAAATTATCTTCTTTTTGAAGGAGAAGATATTTATTTTTATTTAACCTGGGTATAAGTCCTTTATCAGATATGTAATTTAAAAATACTTTCTTCTCATTTGCGGCTTATCTTTGCTGACCTTTAATTTTTCAAGTAGTTTAAAAATCCTGTTCCCAGAGCCATCATCAGATCTACCACTATTCTCTTCTCTGCTCAGAATGTTTACAGAGTTTTTTGACTTTTTTGGGCACAATGGGGCCATAATGATGAAAAGGACAATTGTCCTGTTAATAAGAAGTCCTAGGTAGTTGGAAGGAGAATCCAGGCATTGAAACATCTGTAACTGTGGATCGGTGTTCTGTGTGCCATAATGGATGTATACATAGTATGCTGCACTACAGAGCACTGGCATTCATTGAAGTTTCTGGTTATTAAAATACTTTGAGGATAGGCTCAAGAGAGAAACAATAAAGGTTCTGGATAATTAAATTTTGGAAACTCTAATAAAGTGGCTGCCCCCCTCTATAACCCCATGTATTATCAGTGTTGATGATGGGGGTTGGGAGATGGAGAGGGAACAGCAATGTCTTTCTCACCTTGATAAATCACAGTCCTCAACTCACTCCAGCAACTGTAGAGCCAAAGGACCCCCGTGGAAGTGATCAGCTTCACTGCCTCCCTACTCCCTCCTGCCCAGGTTGCTGTAATGGTCTCTTTTGTCTTCATTTGTGGTTTGTACAAGTAAAGGCAGAGATAACAAGTAGATAGAGAAATTCCATTCTCAACTCATGTGGAATTGCACACGTGTATGACCCATCAGACAGCCTCAGGGTACAAATATATTTACCAATCCGTCTTTATCTCTGCCCTAGTTGTAATTAATATGTGTCCCTTCATTCTTCCAGGACCACCAGTGATTCCCGATTGCCACCAAGATAAAGTATGAACCCTTCCCCGAATATTAACCCTAGTGTCCCACTCTCAGGCTCTGCTCTGACATCACACACCCTGTAATCCAGCCCCAGCTGACTGACGGGTTCCTCACAGCCCCCGCACACTCTGTGCCTTTGCCAACCTTGTTCTATCAGCCTGGTTCTATCCCTTGTATCTGTCAGCACACATTCTTTTCATTTTTCAGGCTTAATTCAGATGCCATCTCTTCTGTGAAGATTTCCTTGAACTTCCCACCTCTCATAGTCTGAAATAAGAACTCCTTCCAGCCTCTTGTGACATGCTACATCTTTTTTCTTTTTAACATTTACTTTATTTTGTTTGCATTGTGAATGTCTGTGCGCCCTCTCTAGATGGTGAGATCTTTGAGATGGGAGACCACGTCTTCCTTGTCTCTTTGTCCTTCCCATGGAAACCGCACAGTATACACTGTTGTGTGTAGTAGGTTCTCACAGAGGGTTGATTGATTGAAGGACACACCATAACCCACAGGTCACCTTTCTTTGTGACCCAGACAGAAGAGATGTCTGAGTGGCTGATCGTTGTAACTGGAGGTGACGGGGTCATCTTATGTGTTCTAAGCAACTGTAGTTTTGTTTCCCTACTGGTGGTGATTAGGCTCTCCTGTCGAGGATAAGAAAAGGATGATTTGATTTTGAGTAATAAGCAATGCAGCTCTAATTGGGTACCTTAAATGCTTTCATATTTCTGCTTAAGGTGATTTTCTACCAGCGTGAAATGTTCTCCTTCGCAGACAGTTGATGGAGGAGCTGAGTCATGCCTGACTATACTTAATAAGACAGAGGCAGCTAATGCCTGAGGGAGCTGCCTTCGAGGACAAGCTGACATTTTTGACTTCTCTGCTTTTTGAAAGTGGGTGTTGTGAGGGAAAGTTGAGTGTTGAAGATAGCTTCAGAGCCTCCATTGGAAACATGACTAGATAATGACACTCTAATTCAGACAGATGTGATCTGCCCCATTGCCTCTTGGCTGTGACATGTGCCTTCTGATGCTGGGAACTGCTAATCAAGGATTTTATGCTCCTCATTAAAGAGACCCAGTTTGTTCCACTTTATATTAACTAGTGCCCACCCACCGCAACTCCAGTGTTTTCCCTGAAAAACTGCCTTGATTTTACAATTTTAAGATTCAGGCTAGGAAACATTCCTGAAATTCACTATTATTATAAGCCCATTATCCTGTAGAGATTAGAGATCATTGTTTTTTTTACCTTCTTACATATTATACATGAAAATTCTGGGCACAAGAAAAGAGAAATTACTTGGTTACAGTCAGGGTTAAATTTTAGACTCTGGAATGAGGCAGACCTGTGTGAGAATCCTCTCTCACATACTTCCTATGGTTAAAAGATAAACTTAGACATATTAAAAATGTTGAATTTATTTGAGCAAATATCAATTTGAAAAAGGCAGCACCAAACTGGAAGTGGTTGAGAGCACTCCACCAACAGGAACTGGGGGCAAGACTTTTATAGAGAAGAGGCAGGAGCAAAGCAAGAAAATTGTTCGGTTGACTACAGCTGAAGCAGTTGCATTAGCTGAGAAAGTCTAGTTGACTGTGATCAATTTCCTGGTGTTTTGATTTTTTGACCTTGAGGCATTATAGGCTTAGACTTTGGTTTGCTTAGGTAGTCTGCTAAGGCATTAAAACCACCTCAGTCTAATGGTCTCCTTGTTTAATTAATTTAACTCTGTGTAGTCATGTGGATATTCTTTCTCTTACCTAAGACTCACAATCCTCATTTATTAAATGGGGACAATAATAAAACTATCTGAAAGAGTGGTTATGAGAATTGAAAGAGATCATAAAAATATATTACTTAATACCTGGCATATAGGAAGCATTGCCTATTAGGTGGTGGGTGTGGTACTACTACTACTAATGGTGGTCACACTGACAGACGTAGAACAAGAATTTAGGTCTCCTGACCCTATCTTATTATTCTCTATGGAGGATACTGCAAAATGTACCTCAGGAACTATAGTTAGTGTCAGGGAGGTTTAAAGAGATCTTTCTGAAATTGCATCCCTATATTCAAAGAGAAGCTCAGTAGCTAGTTTGGTATAAGACAGAAGGAAAGAACATGGTTTGAGACATTTGTTAGCATAAAGAATCAATGTAAGTGGGAAGAATTGAGGGAAGAGATTATATATAAGGTTTCTAAACTGGAAACCAAAGGACTAAGCATCATACCAGAGAGCCTAAGAGGGTTAATGAAGAAAGGACTGACTCTGGGAGGGTTACTGGTTCTGGATTCAGAGAGCTCTGCTGCCCACTAGCACCATGACTTTCTCAAATCATTCCTGAGCCTCTCTTTCCAAACTCCAAAATGGAGGCAACAATGCCTCCTTCTGTGATCAAAGAATATAATGTGTCTAAAACTGCCAGGTAAAATATAAATTATTGTGGGTTCTGTTAACAGTTATGGATTTGTGGTGTGCCTTGATGGCTCAGTCATTAAACGTCTGCCTTCAGCTCAGGTCATGATCCCAGGGTCCTGGGGTCGAGCTCCATGTTGGGCTCCTTGCTTAGCATAGAGCTTGCTTCTCCTTCCCTCTGCTACTCCCCCTATTTGTGTTCTCTCTTTCTTTCTCTCTCTCTGTTTAAATAAATAAAATCTTAAAAAAACAGTTATGGATTTGTAATCTTGGATGGGATATGATAGAGTGAAGAAGGCAATGATTTTTAAGTGATGAGTTTGGAACATTTTCTTGCCTCTCAGAGTATGGAAACAATAAGCTGCGTTTCTTATCAGCCACCTTAATTCTCAATTTCTCCAAAAGGCAGGGAACTATAGCATTGGGAGGCTGAAAATGCCTAGAGATGAACATTCTGGACTGAACAGTTTTGCCTTGGGATTTATACCTGAATAAACATGTACTTTCAGAGATATATAGACCTGGACAGCTTTACTTGTACCATGAAGCTCCTAAAAGCCATTGTGCATTGTGGCAGTGACAGTAGACCCCTTTCCTGATTTTGAACCAATTTCTCTTACTGTCATTTTTCTACTTTCTAGTAATTGTTTTGCTTTTTTTTTTTTTTTCCAATGGCAGACCAGTGGTGTATGGCGCCTGTGGGCAAGTATGGAGAGGGAACATGTGTGTCAGAGGAAAGAGGGCTAACAATTGGAAGGATAGTATAGAAGCCATTCTACATTTTGATTTCCTTAAACTGCTTTTACTCCATATGTGAAAAGTTTCTTCTCCTGTTTTGCTTCCTAAACTGTAAGAGCTCTGGAGTTCAGAAAAGTTCATCTGAGGTTTCCCCTTTCTCTTCAACACTAAATATAGTAGAAGCAAATGTCTTTAACTTTAAGATTATAGTGAGTTGATTGTGTATTAATTGTACTTAAAAACAAACAAATTGAATGTAAATATAGGTATAAAAATTCAACCTCTGGGGCACCTGAATGTCTCAGTGGTTAAGCATCTGTCTTTGGCTCAGGCTGTGATCCTAGGATCCTGGGATCGAGTCCCACATGGGGCTCACCACAGGGAGTCTGCTTCTCCCTCTGCCTATGTCTGCCTCTGTGTGTGTGTGTGTGTGTGTGTGTGTGTGTGTCTCATGAATAAATAAACAAAATCTTTTTAAAAATTAAAAATTAAAAAATTAAAATTCAACCTGTGACATACTGGGGGAAAAGAGAAGCGGACTGATGTGAGTGCAGTGAAACTCTCTTTCATAGTTGGTTGTACAGACAAAAAGTTACATGTGACACAGGGCAAATAACTAGGAACCAAGAAGGTTTCATCCCACCTCTGCTGCTTTCCCTCAGGCTCTCCTTCACCCCTCTGGGCTCAGAGTCTAATCTGTATGATGTGTCATGTTGCTGGGTGATTCAGAAGGCCTCCTTCCAGTTCCAATGTGTAGCAGTTTTCTAAGGTACAAAGTGTACTATAGGACACTTAAATATTTAGAAATGGGAACCATGGTCATATCTTGGCCTTTGTCTTCCCAGGACCTGTTCCTCCCCTTAGGAACTGACACTGTTCGTTAGCTGAGTTGCCACTGAAAACCCAGCCACTCAGAACTCCTCCCTTGTGGATTCTTCATCGTTCACGGCCAGACATCTCCCCAAACCCCATTGCTTATGCTCTTGGCTTCTGATGTTTGCTTCACCTGATTTCCTCTCAGAATTTTTTGTCTTCTGCTTGTCACTACCAGCCCTCAAGAAAAATCTACATGCTTGACACATTATTAATATTGAATGAGACTGTACTGGCATTTCACAGGTGATGCTTCTCTTAAATGCAGTGGCAGGATTGTAGCCTGTGTCTCTTCCTGGCAAGTGATGAAGATCTCAAACGCCCTTTTACTCCAGGCAATTTTCCTGAGAATTGCTGGGGAGGTTGCTGGCAAGGCTCACAAGATGTGCTTTTCCTGTGGCTTTGTAGTTGTGTGTAGAATACGGCTGCAAGTCTTGAAGCAGAGGAACCGTATAGCTCCTAATTGAGTACATCCCTTCATGTCCTTTCACTGAACAAGCCTTCCTGAACCTCCAGTTGAGAAGTCAGATGTGGGGATGGAGGGTGCAAAGACCCATTGAGTACCTAGAGGGCTTTATATTTCCATCACGTGATTGAGGGGAAAAGTGATTGCGCTAGCTATCTTCACTAATTAAGTCAGTCCACACCTTCTGCATTTTAGGACTCAAATCTTAATTTTGTGATTTCTGTCCCTGTCTCTGGTAAAATGCAATTAAAACCCACAAACAAAAACACCTGAATGAATAAGAAATGAATAAGAATTCATTTTCCTTGCTGTTTATTTTTCTAGGTCTTAATTCCCTCATCAGTAAAAACATAATAGTTGTGGATAAAATTTATCAAGTTCATACTGTGCACTTGAGCATGTGGTATTTTAGTGTATGACTTTTATTTTTTACCCCTGCCAACACTTCTATGTGGTAGGAGCTTTCATTGGCTTTGTGTTTTATTATAAATTACATATTACACTTTAAGAAACAGGATCCTTCTTTCTGGGTGCCTAAAGTATGGTCCATATGACCACCTCCTTTGTTTTCAACCTCAAGGACAAGATCCACATATTAGCGTTTTTACCTGTAGAATGAGAGGGAGGAAGAGAATAACTGTGTGGCTTGATCACACAGAATGCATGCAAAGTTATCTTCTATGGTCCACTATTAATATTATTTGCTCCAGTATTCTGAGGTTTGGCTTTATTTATTTATTTATTTATTTATTTTTTTTGCCTATTTGATCCTCTGCTTTGAAGAGGAATATAATACTGTACTATTCATATTCCCGATCCGACTGGGAGTGTTTCTGCAGATATGTATTTGGAATATATATTTTACCCAGATGATGTAGTAGAAAAGGACATGACATTTGGATTGAAAAGAAGTGATTCTGTACTTGCCACTCGTGAGCTCAATGTCATTTATCAAGTTAGCTCTCTGGGCTTAGTTGCCCTGTTTGTAAAATGAAAGGGTTGTTCTAAATATTTTTAAAATTGCCTCATAGTCTAATGCCCTTGAACACTGTTAGTGGTAAGCCCCCATAGGTTAAATGTTAACATTTTGGGGGGCACATTCAGTTTGAAATTGGCCATACTCAGTTTGAAATTAAGAAAGGAATGTTATATTAATAATAGTGAGGACCACTGAACAGCTCTCTGCTAAATACTTTAAAAGCACTGTCTCTAATCATCAAATCAGCCTTCTTGACACATGGGAACATTTAACTTACTTGCAAGCACTCACGTGGCTAGGAAGTGACAGGACAAGGATTTGAACTAGGATTGTCAGACTCCAGAGACTAGCTACTTTGTACCAACGGAAAGTCATTTCAGAATAGAAGAGACTTGGTTTGGTCCTCCCCATCTCTATCATAGATTGTTGGCCCATGTCATAGACCTGTTTTTATTTTTATTTTTTTTTATTTTCTTTTTTTTTTTTATTTATTTACTTATGATAGTCACAGAGAGAGAGAGAGGCAGAGACACAGGCAGAGGGAGAAGCAGGCTCCATGCACCGGGAGCCCGACGTGGGATTCAATCCTGGGTCTCCAGGATCGCGCCCTGGGCCAAAGGCAGGCGCTAAACCGCTGCGCCACCCAGGGATCCCGACCTGTTTTTATTTTTAGCTTCATTCACTCATCTGTGGTATGGGCTATTACGAGCTATTCTATTGCCAATGGACACTATGCCAGATCTAAGATCCGAATGTTCTGGGATTCTTTGATAACGTGTGGGATACCTTTACTTCCAATGCCAATGATCTGTTTTGTGAATGGAAATCTGAAGGCAGAGACCATGTTTTTCCCTACATTTTGTTTATAGCCGCTAGCACTCATAGGGCCCTGAATTAATATTATGTAATAATGAAAATAGGCAAAAGCTGCTTGATTATTATATGAGAATGGTAATTGGATCTTTACATCTTAATAATAGATTAGAAAAGATTTCTTGGTGGGGGGGCATTAAAAAACAACAACAACAACTAGCTAATGACTGCTTAGAGTTTCCCCAGTGTACTGTGCCACTCTTGACATAAGCCAGTTTATTTATTTTCACAACAGCCCTGCAAAGAAAATCATTCCCTTTAGCCGCATGATGATGCTCATTACAGTGAATTTTTTTAAAAGAAAATAATGGAACCATGGTACAGAGGTGGCACACCCAGAATCCACTTTTTAGCCTGCTAACCCCTGCTGCAACTTTGATGAGAGAAGCAGAACCTTTTGTAGGTGGCTATTAGATGATGCTACTTCATGTTCTTCCTCATAGTGCACAGCAGCAGGAAGGGGGGGCTGTTGGACCCTTCTTGGACATTAACACACCATGATTAAGGGTCTTTTTATTGGAGCTTCGAAAACCAGTTGTGAACTGACTTCATGGAGACAAGAAAGAGCCTGCAGACCTTTCTTAGTTCCTCTCGATCTAGGGGCTGGAAAATTCTCTGGAGGCCCTGGGGTTTTTCCTCACATCCTCTGCCAGGAGGCAAACTTTTCATGGTACTCCTGTTCCCGAACTCAGAGAGGAATCTCCACATGACAGAGATTGCATGAAAACCCAACAGATCAGAGATCCAGGTGTACTGGCCCTGCAACGATAATTAGGCTCTGGAATATTCCAACTCTCAGACATCCTTTAGATAATTTGGTTTTGTAACTCTTAAGTATCGCCTACAACCATGTGTGTTTGGAACTTAAACGTCATAGATTTGGTTTTTGCATCAGTGAGAGTTCATTTTCCTTTTTTATCTCTTCCTTTTCATTATTTTATTTATTTTCCCATTTGCCTGGTTAATTATTTTCTCCATATATATTATATATATAATATATATATAATTTTTTATATATTTTTTTAAGCCGGCCAGACCCATCCCTTGTAATTGATAGCAAGTAGCAGTCTTTAGGACAGTGTGAAGATGAATGTCCAGTGCTGCAGAGAGGAGCAACACACAGTTGGAAATAAAACATGTTCTAGGAACGAACTCTAATGACACCTGCAAAATTGAAGCTGTTTCTTGTGGATCCCCCACTCTGGGCCCCCCGTCAACCAGCTTTCTGAATTTGGCATTCTTTCCTTATCTGGCAAATCTCATTATCTGCTCAGGGCTATTTCTTATTTCCTTCAAATTACTCAATCAGGAAAACTCCCTTTTTCGGTGGGAGTGAGGTATGTCTAATTATCTGGTCCAGGAAAACCATCTGCCGAGTTATTAGCCCTGTGTTGTTGAACAGCACAAGCGACGTGAGGATGTCTGATGGATGCTCACAGCCCTCCAACTCTTCCTCCCCCACCCCTAACTTCTTTCTCTTCTTTTGATAGCTTAGTTGACAACCACAGAATTTTGGAAACATTTTCCAGACTTTTGCTTGAGTAGCTCTCCCTTCAATAAAAATTATGTTTTAATGGTATATTTTTCTACTTATAGCATACTCTAGGAAATGTAGTTGGTAGATTTTTAAAAAAACTGGTTGTTTACTATAGAACATTGCTAGAAAAATAGCCTGGTATTTTAAATATTTTTCCATTGAAGGACAAGTAAAGAATATATGAGGACACCTGAATGGCTCAGAGGTTGAGTGTCTGCCTTTGGCTCAGGTCGTGACCCCGGGGTCCTGGGATCGAGTTCCGCATTAGGCTCCCTGCAGCGAACCTGCTTCTCCTTCTTCCTGTGTCTCTGCCTCTCTCTGTGTGTCTCTCATGAATGAATAAATATGATCTTTAAAAAAGAGAGAAAAGAATATATATTTTATTTATTTTTTTATAAATTTATTTTTTATTGGTGTTCAATTTTCCAACATATAGAATAACACCCAGTGCTCATCCCATCAAGTGCCCGCCTCAGTGCCCGTCACCAAGCACCCCCACCCCCCGCCCACCTCCCCTTCCACCCCCCCTAGTTCATTTCCCAGAGTTAGGAGTCTCTCATGTTCTGTCTCCCTTTCTGATATTTCCCACTCATTATATATATTTTAAATGTAAAGAATCAAAGAGACATAGACTTACAGGGTATAGATACCTCAAAAATTGTTCAACGACCTGCCAACTTTAACAGATGAAACAAGACATTGTTATCCTTTAGTATGATTTCCAGTTCTGAATAAGGAGACACAAAACAACAGTGGTTTAAACTAATACATAGCTAATGTTAATATGCTTAGGACGAAGCTGAGGATCTTGTTAAACTGTAGATTCTGATTCAGCTAATCTGGGTGGGGCAGATTTGCAGTTCTGACGAGCTCTCAGGAGGCTGATGGTGCTGGTGGCTTGGGGACCACACTCGGAGTAGCAAGGATATATAGAAGTTTATTTCTCATGTAAAATCTAGAGCTAGAGAATTCAGGCCTAGTAAGGCAGCACCTTATGTTACTCCTTTCACTTTGCCATTCCACCATTTGTTGGGTGTGGGCCCTGTTCTTATGGCCCATGATGTAGCATCCACGTTCCAAGTAGTAGGATGAGAGAAATGAGATGGTAGGAGGAGCATAGGAAACAAAGGAAGACACCAGCACCTCTCAAGAACAGTTTGTGGAATTTATTGCATGAAATTTCAAACACATGCCATTGGTCAGAACTTTGTCACCTGAGCACGTCCCATTGAGAGGAAAGCTTGGGAAAGGCAGCCTTTATTCTGAACGGCTATGTACCTGGAGGAAAATTCTCATACTTTTGAAGAAAGGGAGTGTGCAGACGTGCTAAATGGGACATGTCTAGCAGTCTCCTCCTAGGCAAGAAAATGGCATTCCACAGATTAATTGTGACTAATAGGTGTATAGAACTTCACAGTTGCTATAGTACTTTATGCTTTAGGCTCATTCATTTTTCATAACTACTCTGTAGTATGAGCTTGGATTTCTGGTTTGGGAAGCTGAGGTTCATAATGGGTGAGGGACTTAGCCTGACAACCCTCTTTCAAATTGCATGCTCCTCCTTCTTCCATCTTCCCCCTCCCTCATTCCTGATCCCTCTTACCGTGTTTTATGTGCTTCTTTGTTCCATTGACTTATCTTCTGGTATACTATCTATTTACTTGCTGTGTTAGCTATTTATTGTCAGCCTTCCTGTGTTAGAAGGTGAGCTCCACGAGACCTGTGCTTTGTTCACTAGCATATTCTGAGCATCTACTTTAGCACTTGCCACATGGCAGGGTACTCAATCTGTAGTTTTTAAATGAATCAACAAAGCCATAAGGTATCAAAGCCCGCCTTTGATCACCTCTGTTATCCTCCACGGTAATGCTCTGTGCTCGGTGCCACATGCCTCTTCTATCGGGGTTCCTGCTAATGTTTCAGGGTCTGGCACTCCTAGATCTTGCCTCAGATACTTGCCCACACTTACCTTGTTGACTTACTCTTTGTCATCATGCTGGTCATTCAACATTGCTCACACCTTGGATTCTCCCTGGATCACTGTCCCAGGCTGACGTTTCCTGGGAAGCCACGCATACCACTAGAAAAACAACATTAAGCAAAAACTATAAGAATGGATTATAAAACCAGCCTTTCCATTCTACTTAGCCTTTGCCCTCAGACCTAGATAAGATTACTTAGAATGTACTGATGGGGCAGTTTTTAAAATGCAATGAGTTACAGTTGAGGATAAAAAAGCATTGCTTTGATCACAATCTGATCTCAGGACTACCATTTCCATCCCTACCTAATGCAATGTAATATAATCATATAACTGCTATGCTCGTACTTAGAAGCTTATTATAATAGTTGATTCATTCCACCAGGTATTTTCACTTAGTCTTTGTTTTTTTTCAAGATTGTCAACTTCTTGACAAGCAAGGACCTATTCAGATTTATTATGCAATCTTAGCCTAATATGTACTGAGCTCCTTTCATTCTACTGGGCCCTTTAATCCTCATTCAACACTCTAAGGCAGGCATGTCATACATGCAGAAACTGAGTCTGAGAGGAGAAGCATTTTGTCCAAGGTGATACGTCAAATAAGGGGTCCGTGGCATATAGTTACATATGGGACGTAATTCTGCCTCAGGTCTTCCAATATTTAAATCTTTTTCCTCTTTCTTTTCTATACCTGAGCTCCCTGAGTTTTTATGTCTCCATGTCTCTCTATCCCAGCACCGGGCACAGTGCCTTGCTCACGGCAGGTTCTGAATGAATATTTAATACATACAAATATACGAATAGCTTTCCTGTGGGAAATATCTTGCTTTGAATGTGTGAGCGTAGATTTGGGACAAGCATCCTAGATCTATGTTCAGGCAGCTTTTATTTGTGCTACCACTCAGGCAAAAGTAAGTCAATTAATCTCTCTGTCTCCGTTTCCTGGCATGTAATGTGGGAATGGGCATGAAAGCCCAAGAGGGTGTTGTGAGATTAATTAGTTAAAATGTATACCCTGCTATATAAATGCTAATTGCTGTCAGGAGCGTGGGTTGGATTTTCCAGTGACTTGGCTTTGGGAGGCTGTGCACATTCCATTAGTCCTCTGTACCACCAAGCCTCAGCCTTAAGAAATCCTTTGGCTGAGGGAAATGATGATTTTGTGGCTCCGCATGTAGAGGGGCCAATTTAGAGAGGACTTCCACTGTGGAGTAAACTGGATAAGAAGGGACACTCCAAACAAAAAGGTAATTCCCTGTGCCAATAATTTGCTGAATTCCCTTTGCTGTTATTAGAGACAAATCTATTTGCATAACAGCCTTTTCCCCAGTCTTTTCTTCGGCTGAGGCCTGTGGTGAATCATATAATTAATTTGGTATTACATGACACTCCAGCCTGTTGCCATAGATTTTATTTTTATTTGTTCATTGACTAATTTAAAAAGCTCTGACAAAACACCCTCAGGTGGCTGGCGAGGGAGACTTAAAAACTCACAGAAACAAATTTCAAATGGGCAAATACCCCAAAGAAAAAACTTAAAAAAAAAAAAAAATAATAATAATAATACCTTTTCTGGCTAATGTTTAGGAATATTGGTATGTGTGTTTTCAAGCCCTATTGTAGAAGAGGCTGGTTCACTTTATACATATGTTTATTTGGCCCATGGAACCTGCTGTAAGGGAGATACCTCGCAGGTGTAATGATTTCTTTTTCATTTTAAGATGAATTGCATTTAAATTTATTGAAATGATGTTAAGTCTCAGGAATCAGCCAAAAATCCTGGTAATTGATCTGTATTTAATCTTGAGTATGTAAGGGCGTTTAACAAATGCTATTTTAAAATGTGTCTGTGCTTGGTCTATCGAGTTATGTTATGAAAAGAAAATTCTACCTTCTTTTAATAGTCAAGATTGGAAATGCTAGTTACTATAACGATGTGTCCCCCAAATCTCAGTGATTTAACACCAGAGAAGTTGATTTTTCACTTAACCTGCTCCAAGTGGTGGCAGGGATCCAGGCTCCTTTCCTCTTGTGAGGCTACCCTATTCAAGCTTTTCTGGCCCTCAGGGTCTCCATGCAAGGCCAGGAGAAAGCTCAGAGATTATGCTGGGTGCTTCACATTAAACCATTTCTGGCCTCATTCATTGGCCAGAACCAAATCAAATGGCCCAGTTCAGTTGCTAAGGATGTGTATGCAGTCTCCACATGGGCCAAGGGAGACCAGGGTTCATGGACGCTTAGCCAGTCTCAGCCACACCTGCCCTCGTGGTCACCAAAGTTCCATTTCATCCTTCCTAAATTGGTGAGATGTCACACTAGCTTGTGGTTGAGATGTCACACTGGCTCTCTGTTCATCCCCCTTTTCAACTGTGCGTTCTCCTACTTTTACACAAGAAAAATTGACCTGTCACTTATCATCTCTCTTACTATGAATCATTCCCAGGACTGTAAAGACCTCCAGGGACCAAACAAAGTGACAATTTGTAATATTGGTGTCAGGAAGTCTCCTTTAATCAAAGTACCATTAACCCACAGAAGGGCTTCCTCTTTCTCTTCAGTTTACCAGTGTTCCTGTTAAGAGAACCATGGCGTGACACTGCTGTCGCCTGGCCCAAGTTGGGGCGATCCAAATTGAGATATATTAGAGAATAGGGCTGCAGGGAGAAGGATCATTTTCATTTAATTGCCTTACCTTGACCATCATCCAAATTTGGACAAACAGTGCAGAGCTCATGAGAGAGGCACCTTTAGGAACAGCAAGAAGAATATTTTTATGCAATGCAGAAGGCGGTAGCATCTTTGATTCAGATAACCAACAAAATGGTGAAGTTGCAGACACCTCAGCTGCCCAAATGCCTCTTGTTTTCCTTTTCTTTTAGGCAATCACATTATAATTCAAAAGTGAAATGACCGTCATGCCAAAGCATATTGATACAAATTTTGGAATTAAAAAATGAAATGGAGACTTTTTTTTCTAACAGAAAGTAAATACAATTAGGATGGTTAAACACTGAGAATGGCTTTGCCAATTGTGTTGCGTGCCAGATGTGCCCCCCTTCCTTTCCTACCTTCCTTTTTCTCTCCCTAATTATTATTTTAATGATATTCACAGCAGATCATTCACAGAGATTTTTTTTTTAACACCAATATACTAAAAGGCATATACAAAGATAATTCTTTCTGCCTGAACTTTGGTCACACCTATTAGCTCTCATCTTCAGGAGCCACCACTTTTAAGTATTTTATTTATTTCTTCTGGCATTTCCTATCTATATTTTGCTAATCAATTTGTGTATATTGTTATTTTTCATTTAGTCAACCCTGGGCATTATTTTGTTTACTTTTTAATTCTAGTAAATGAGACTTTTTCTGTCTTACATGGCCATCCCCTTGCCTTTCCCTATCTGTTGCTCTCTACATACTAATGTTACAGTATTTTGTTGAATCAATAATCAATTAATTAATATGCCTTCACATATTAATGAATTATGATTATGTTTACTTCCTTATTTTTGGAAGTTATTAATTGCCTTGCCTTCAGATGCTTACTTTGATTTGGATCTTTGGGTAAGTGTTTTTGTACTTTACAATTGCTTTTTAGCATAATTATCCACAGTGCTAATTTCACCAGATAATTTATTAGTTACAATTATTATTTTTTTTAATTGGAGATTTCCATTCCCTTCTACTTACACTGGTTCACCGCCAAACCCTGCTGCAGAGCTGTTAGCCTGGGATCTCCTTCATTGTTATTCTGGGGATTTCCTTGCCCTCTCTCTTGAATTAGATCCTCTCTTCCTTGATCCTGTAGTTTGCTTTTTTTTCCTCTCATTTTTGTAACAACAAATCCCTCAGAAGCCTCCTGATGAAGAGCATGTGGGAAGGAAAATTACTGAGTCTTAATGTGTCTGAGGATGCCACCTTCACACTTGATTGTTTCCATGGGTTTAGCTTCAAGGTTGGAAATCATTCCCTTCACCTACATTGCTTCATTATCTGCTAGTTTCTGGTCTTGTTTTGGCAACTTCCAGAACCATTCCGATTCCTATCTTTTGTATGTGATCATTTTTTGTGTCTCCTTTCGTACTGCCTTATAGTTTTTAGGATCTTGCCCTTTTCCACAATTTTAGAAAACATTTTTGTGGTGTAAGTCTATTTTCATTGACTTATTTAATTGATGGTTCTCTTCTGTTTTTTTGTTTTTTGTTTTTTCTATTGCTGTAGGAGGCATAGTCTTTGTGCTTTTGTATTTGCCAGGGCAGAAGAAAAAGGAGTGTGATAAAATATGCTCTAGCTCTTAAAATAATCAACACGTGACACTCACTAGAACCTATTGGCCAAAGTCAGTCACATGGCCTCTCCTTCTGAGGAGCAGAAGAGTACATTCTTACGCTCTGCCTGGGAAGAGAACCCGGAGATATTGGGTGAATAGCACTAGTGATTCCTCATCTTGGGGCTGGCAGTTCTTTCTGGGTCTTCCCAGTACTCTGAATTGCACATTGGTGTTCTCTAGCTATCTTTCACTTGCTGGTTTAGGATTTATCTGTTTGAATGGGCTGAGCTCATTACAGCTTGTCAATTTTGATGTTGTCACTGTCTTCTCACCTGTTCTTGCTGTTACTTGGGGTTATGTCTTGAAAAATTATTTTAGTTTTAGTGGAGTTTCAGAAAGGAGTGAAAATGGTTGCATATATTCAGTCTGACATATGTATCTGAAAAACTGTGGTTGTAATTTCCTACAAACTGAATGAGCTGATTCTGCAACTTTGTAGCTTTAATGAAAATGTATTTGAAGAAGCTGGTAAGATAGATGTTTTATTTAAAAAATTGCTATCATGTTTGTATTGGTGTGAACAACATCTTATCTTCCCAATTCTTTCTTTGCGTATTGGATTTTAAAATGTGTTTCTAAATAAATAAATAAACAAACAAACAAATAAATAAATAAAATAAAACGTGTTTCTAAATAAAAGCAGAGCAATTATAAATAATAGCAATTTGTTGAGTCTTGGAAAAGCCAGTCTGTTAAATTTCTCAGAAAACTGTTACTTACTTGGGATTTATTGCTTACACATCCTTCTGCAAGTCATAAAGCTTTAAATTCTTTGCTTTTATCAAAATTAAAGTAGCCACAAATTTAGTTGTTCTCTCAATTATCTGCTGCCACAAATATGTTGCCTTAACAAACAGCCATAAACTTTAGTGACAAACTTCATTTTATTTAGTTCATACATAGTTTTGCTCATGAATCAGTGATGATGTCTGTGCCTGGGCAGATCTAGCCCCCAAATCAGGAGACCTGGGGAGGATGGAGAATCTTGGAAGCTTGTCTTTTCAGTTATAATTTTCTCCTTAGAACCTCCTCTGCTTCCAGAGGAGGGAAAGAGCACATGACTTCTCTTTCAGGTGAGATTCTTCCCCATGCTGTATAGGATACAATAGGATCAAGCTATCAGATCAAATCATTACCCAAGAGGTAATCAAAAGATGATGTAGGAAGATGGAGAAATCATTTCTTCATAGCACAGGTTGCTATTCCATGCGGTTATTACAGAGAGGTTACTGAACATGACCAGACAAGGGAGATCCTGGAAAAGATTGGATGTTCTGAAAAGGTGTGTTCCCTGCAGATTTTTAAGATGAGATGACTCGTGGCTTTTTCTTTCTTTTTGATTATTCCAGAACGCTGCGATGACTGGGGACTAGATACCATGAGGCAGATCCAAGTGTTTGAAGATGAGCCAGCTCGCATCAAGTGCCCACTCTTTGAACACTTCTTGAAATACAACTACAGCACAGCCCATTCAGCTGGCCTTACTCTGATCTGGTATTGGACGAGGCAGGACCGGGACCTGGAGGAGCCAATTAACTTCCGCCTCCCTGACAACCGCATTAGTAAGGAGAAAGATGTGCTCTGGTTCCGACCCACCCTCCTCAATGACACGGGCAACTATACCTGCATGTTAAGGTAGCCTGATTCTTGGTGGTGACTTTCCCTTTTCCCTTTAGTTCCTGGGCTTTTATCTGGATGATGCATCTGTTGTCTAACTGGGGAAGGGAAGGAAACATCTAGAAAGAGTTACACTTTACCTCAGTGGCTTAGCAGAGGTTTCCTGAAAGAGGTGTGCAGAGAAAATGGTTGTGCTCCTGAGAACTTTTCTATTAGTGGGTTCCTTTTCAAACCCAGACATATACCGAGGTTATCTAATGGTGGAGCCTTGTTTATTTGTTCCTTTTCTCTCATATTAGAACCTGTCTGCCTTTCTGCCCCCTGGAGGCAAGAATTTCCCTAGACAGTGAGCAAGGTGGAGAGCAGAACCCACCTTTCAAAGTCCTTGGCACAGAATAAAGCCTTGGGATGCCTTACGGAAGAAAGAATTTGGGATATATCTAAAGTGTTTTTAGAACAATACCTTTCAAACCTTTTCACCAAAATTCCCCTACAAAGCAAATAAACACCTTATCACTGGGAATCTAAGAATATAATCGAAAGTATCCCGCTAATCCTGCAAAATTTCTTTCAAATCCACTTGGTTTAATCTTGAAAGTTCATGCAGATTTTGCATTCTACTCTATAATATACCTTTACTTAGTCTTGTATTACCGCAGATTAATATTGTTTTTACTCTGAAAAAAAAAACTTAAAAAAAACAGCTCCCTCTGAAGAATAATCATTTCAAGGCTTAGATCTTTGGCTCCTTTTTCCCCAAAGTCCCCTTTTAACTTCCAGGACTTACTTTGTTTTTTTTAAATTCCCATAAAAAAAAATATAGCTTATGGATTGTGGGTTTTGTTTTTTTTTTATACAGTGTCCTACTATTTAATAGGTACAATGGTTTGCTAGGGCTACTAAAACAAAATACCACAGACTGGTGGCTTAAATAACAGAAATTTGTGTTACCTCAGCTCTGGAAGCTAGAATTCCAAGATCACAGTGTCAGCAAAGTTGTTCTCATTTATTTCTCCTTGGTTTGTGGATGGCCGTCTTCTTTTTATGTCTTCATGTGGTCTCCCCTGCTTCATCTCTGTCCTCATCTCCTCTTCTAATAAGCACATCAGTCATATTGGATTAGGGCCCACCATACTCATTTTACCTCAATTACCTCTTTCAAGAATATCTCCATATGGTCACATTCTGAATTACTGAAGGTTAGGTATTCAACATATGAATTTGGGGGACACAATTCAGCCCATAACAATAGGGCTGAATGGGGGCACTCGGGTGGCTCAGTGGTTGAGGATCTGCCTTTGGCTCAGGTCATGATCTAGGGATCCTGGGATTTAGTCCTACATCAGGCTCCCCACAGGAAGCCCTCTGCCTCTCTCTGAGTCTCTCATGAATAAATTAATAAAATCTTAGAAAAAAAAAAACAATGGGGCTGAATATATAACAATACAATAGCATAGAATAACATAATACTAGATAATCCCATACCATCTTCTGAATGCCCGATGTCTCCTCTGGATACTAACTATGCTCTGATGGAGAAATGTGCCTACATTTTGATACATTTAAGCTATGTTACGATTAAGTGAAAAAGGACCTCTTTGTCACAGAAAGCATTTTCATCATTGTGGCCTTGGGAGTCCCTCAGAACCTCTGAAGGCCCTTTTGAGGTTTTCACCTGACTCTTTAGTTTTATTGGAGTAGATGCTAGACTAATGTTAGGCTTCCAAAGAGCCTTGTCCACTATTTATGTCCCAAGACAGCTTTGTAGGAAAGGTTAGGGCAGATTATAGTAGAAAGGACATTGAATGATTAGACACGGAAACTAGGCCATCATCCCAGCCCTGACACTACTCAGCTGGTGACCTTAGGCATGTTGGTCTATGTCTGAGAGCTTTGGCACCTGTATCCACCCAGTGAGAAAATCAGTCTAAATGCTCCTTGAGCTCCTTTTCATCTTTGGCAGTTGTTAATCTGTTAACATTCAACAGGTGAACAACAGGAAATAGCTGGGAAGGGGTCACCAGTAGGTTTCCGGATGATCTTGTTCTCTGCATTTCAATGTTTCATCTCTACTTCTGTTTCCTACTTGTCTAGAGCTCTTCCTCAAACTTTTCTAACCTTCTTTTACGTTCCAGGAGCAGCATGGCTGTGAAGGCCTGAGTATTCCTTTAATGCTGTTTGTCAATTTCCAGATGGCCATCTCTTCAGTGTCCCTGTCTGCCTATCTTCTTTGTCCCTAAAGAAAATCCAGAAGTGAACTTCTCTCATGGGGCCACCAGGAGTTTCCCATTGCCCTGAGGCAATTCCTAAGTGGAGCATGGCCTTAAACTGAACTGTGTAAAATCAAAGGCCTGATGTCTTTAGAGGCCTTAAACTAAGTTTCTGCCTCCCAAATTGTATCACTTGTATTCTTCCCTCAATACTTCACTTAAAATAATACCAAGATTTTACTTTTGAAGCTGGGAAAGTCAGTGCCACTGACTTTCATTATTTTTTTAAGACAGAGAATATATCTCCTGAAGCTGAAAATTACCCCCTATATAATTGCCACCTGTAGAATACTGCTTCCACCTGGTAGACCTTTTGCTACTTTTAGGGAATGATTATGGCTGTCATTCTCCCTTCTCATCTTATTACCATTGTCATAAGCCATCTTTAAATATCCCCTCTTCCCATCTTGTGGAGGGAAATGCTACCCCCACACACACACACTTCATTGTATTTAGTCTCAATTAATTAGTTAATGAGTAATTAATATATGTTTAGCCTCTTAAATAGAAATTAAAAAAAAGGGTGGACAGTGAATGACCCATTTACCCATCACCTTAAGAAATCAGTTAATTTTATTATCTGTATTTCCTTTATTGTTTTTCTATATGTAGACACATATTTTATATCCATTCCATTCATTTAAGACACATTTATTCAGTGCCTACTGACAGTTTAGACACTGTACTACAAGCAAGGAACAATAGAAAGCACACATGGTCATGCCCCTGTTTGAAGTATGATAAATTCAATCAAGGAAATGTCCGAGGTGCTCAGAGAATGGGAGGCCTAATTTAGAAATGGGCGCGTAGAGGATGACCTCGAAAGGCTCTGTGTGAAAGGTGGAGTAATGGGAGTGGAAAAGCCCCTCTCCTCCCCAGGCAGACTAAAGGAAAGGACCTGCGTGGACATTCAAACGTAAATACAATTCCCCAGTCATCCTAAAATGTGAATATTTTCGCATATAAAGAGTAGTTTATTGTGTCTGTTTTTATTTTGTAATATCAAATTGGTATAGGAGATACTTCCATAACACATTTAATTCTTATGTGAACTGATGTGTAAATGAAGTCTCAATACATAACATTATTTCACTTAGCTCATTTTATTATGATGGCTGCATCACATCAAATGCAAAGGAGATTGCCCACTTATTGCATATTTCTCTTTTCAGGAACACTACATATTGCAGCAAAGTTGCATTTCCTCTGGAAGTGGTTCAGAAAGACAGCTGCTTCAATTCCTCCATGAAACTCCCACTGCATAGACTGTATATAGAGTACGGTGTTCAGAAGATCACATGTCCAAATGTAGATGGATTCTTTCCTCCCACTGTCAAACCAACTATCACTTGGTACATGGTAAGGAAACTCAAGAGCATCTTATTATCTCTAAAATGGCAACATTTCTTTGTTGAGTTAATGTTGAAACAGATTTTTCTGGTCAGATTTTTTATTTCTTCATTAATAACTTTATGCAATACTTTTTCCATTTCTTCACTTTGTGATTTATTTATTTATTTATTTATTTATTTATTTATTTATTTATTTATTTATTTTTGGGCCATTTTAAAGGAAGTGGTAGAGGATACTTTCCCTCACTTCACCATTTCCTAAATTATTTTTTTTTTTTTTTATTTATTTATTTATTTTTTTTTTTATTTATTTTTTTTTTTTTTCATTTCCTAAATTATATTCCCTGGACAACTAGAACTACCACATTTCTATTAACTTCCTATGAGATACCACTTGAGAAATGCTTGTGCACTTCTACTCACTGCTGAGCAGGTCAGAAGGTGCTCACTTGTCTGGTGAATATCAACCCCTGGATTAGTCAACACTGGATTCTGTTATTTGTATGTGTTCTTGTATTTATTTTCATTTGTGGGCTTGGTCTGTCTGTGGTCTCTTCCACATCTGAGGGACTTTGGAAAGTGTTTAATCAAAAAGTGTTGGGAGGTGGCACCTGTGGCAGCAGCCTTGTTTTTTAATATCCTCAAAAATCCACTTATGCCAAAGCTAAAATTCCTGGACAACATGTGGAGCAAAACTCAGTGATGAATTGCCCACAAGAATCACTTTCAACGAAGTGAGCAAAACAAACCACATATAGAACCAGCATGTAGGAAAGGAGGCAGATGGAAGTAATGTGGTCTCTGGCAGACTAGAAAATAAGGAACCAGTGGTATTCACTGTAAAGTATGGTGGGCCAATGTGAGAACAGCAGCTGAAATCAGGGAAAGTTTTGCTCTCTAATAGAGGGTGAGTCCAAGAGGCCCATAGTAAGAAATTCTGAAGGGCCTGAGATTGTTCTAGTGCCTCAGAACTCTGAAAAAATGCCACCCAACTGAGAACAAGTGGCTAGGAGTGTGATCGAAAGTAAACAGGATCAGGACAATATAGAGGAAGGAAAGAGAAGGAGCAGCTAAACATGGAAGAGCAGAATAGGCTCCGAAATTTGGAAGAGGGATCTCTGTGAAGTTAGAAAACCCTGCCAAATTCTAAAGCTCAGAAAAAGAGTTTTACCTAAAAATGAACAACAAAAAATAAACACGGTTAGGGGCACCTGGGGGCTCAGTTAGTTAAGAGTCCAACTCTTGATTTTGGCTCAGGTCATGATCTCTGGGTCATGAGATCGAGCCCCAGGTCAGGCTCCATGCTCAGTGCAGAACCTGCTTGGCATTCTCCCTCTGCCCCTCCCCTGCTTCAGGTGCTCTCTCACTTTAAATAAAGAAAAATAAAATCTAAAAAAAAAAAAAAAAGAACAATTGTAAAAACCCATTCAACTTTATAAGAAAAAGGAAAATAAGAAGCAGAATCACATTTCTTCCAAAAAAGAAAAAGCATGCAGAAGGACATAATGTGACTTACTATTTCAAAAATGAGCTAAGAGATATTATGAAATGAGATGAGAAAGAATAACATAGATAAATAAGAATTCAAAAAATCCAGAAATTAGGGATGCCTGGGTGGCTCAGTGGTTGAGCATCTGCCTTTGGCTCACAGAGTGATCCTGGGGTCCTGGGTTGGAGTCCCACATTGGGCTCCCTGCAGGGAGGCTGCTTCTCCCTCTGCCTGTCTCTGCCTCTCTCTCTGTGTCTCTTATGAATGAATGAATGAATGAATGAACGAATGAATAATAAATAAATAAATAAATAAATCTTTAAAAAATAAAAGAAAGTCCAGAGATTAGAAAGTTGGAAAGAAGGAAACAAATCACTTCAGAAAGGAAGCTCAAGCTAAGAGGGACAGAACAGCCAATGAATATGATAAATAATGCCTGAAGATGAAGGAAAGTGGAAGAGGGAAAGAATTTGAATTAGAAAATAAACGATGAATAAAAATAAGAAGGTTACAATGGCTATACTAGTAATACATAAAGTAGACTGTAGACAGTGAGTATTACCAGTGATAAAGAGGACTTTTTAAAAGGGCCAATTCATCAAGAAGTCATAAAAATAGTACAAGTATACGTGCCTGACAGCAATGTGTCCAAATTCATGAAGCAAAAGTTGACAGATTTAAAAGAAGAAATAGGCAATTCATAATCATAGTTTAAAATGTTCGCATCCAACAGTTTGTCTTTAATGAAATGACTTAGGAGCCAACTTTGGAGTTTTCCATTGGCCAATAACAGAACAATTTGAACTTCAGTAAGGCTGTTAATCACTATGGGTTGAATTTTATGAATGAAATTTAAATCCGTAAGTTCATAGTGATATTTCAGAGTAATTGGTCACATTTGGTGGATGATAGGAAATCAATTTGTTATCTTGAAAACTGGTAATGGGGAAAAATCAAATATTTAGTCTGTCTCTCCTATAAGAAATGTGCACTGGGTAATGAAATAGTGTGGAGAAGTATGTTTTTATAAAAGTATATAATCGTTTTGCAGCCCTTAATGAATTAATAAATCTAAGCATGGAGCACCAATATCTGTACCATCATAAGAAAGGAAAGAGCTAGACATAGTCCTTCTTATGAAAGAATAAAATATCACTTATAATTGTGCCAAATGAATTAAACCTGAGTCTGATAAAACCTTTGGATCCTGCTGCCATTTTGCAGGGTATATAGAGAACAGAGGAATGTATTGATCTATACCATGAGTTTGCAGTCGGCAAAATCCAGACTGGAAAATTCTATAGGCCAAATGTACTGGGTTATTCAACAGGTAAATTACAGGAAAAAGAAAGACATGATGTGGGAATGTGTAAATTAAGAGAAACATGTAAGACGCATTTAAACAATGCATGAGACTATGGTGTCTAAGGATGCACATGTAGGCGATAAGATCATAAATCAAAGTAAGAAATTGATTTTACTGTGAAAGTATAGATAGTGGCTACTTTGAAGGGGGTAGTGAAAGAGCTTGACTGACATGGGCCATGCAGAAGCCTTCAGGGGTGGCTAGTAATGTGCTATTCCTGGACCTGAAGGTGCTTATGAAGGTATCTGCTTTATAATATGTGAACTCGTGTATACATTTGAATGTTTTTTGTATATGTCATATGTAATAATAAAATGACTAAGAAAAAGGGAGGGAAGGATTACATAAAATGACTAAGAAAAAGGGAGGGAAGGAGGAGATAAAGAGAATGAGAGAGAGAGAGAGAGAGAGAGACTGATTTAAGATATAGAACAACAAGTTGCAATATATGGACCTTAATTAGATTGTGTTTTATTCAAACTATAAAACAAGTTATGAGAAAATCGAGGAACTCTGAACACAGAATATTGGTAATACAATGAATTATTATTACTTTTTAAATTGTGATAACAGTACAATAGATATACTTGTCATTGGAGATACACGTAGAAATATTTACAAGTGAGTTTCTATAATATTTATGATTTGCTTCGCAATAATCTTGGGGTACAATGAGTGGGTGTAGATGAAACTAGACATAGCCTGAATTTATACTTTTGAGGCTAGGTACAGGTACAGATGATCATTGTATATTCTTTGTAATGTTCCATAGTAAAAAGCAACAAAAAATGATTAAAAGAATAATTTTAACATCAATAAGTGTAATGTATTTTCCAATTTAAAAAATATATTCTTCTATTTACCTGCTATTGAGTTCTCATCTCTCACCTTGTTCAGTTTTTCTATACTTTGAACATTCAATGGTTTGAAAAAATAATAATTTGATTTCCTTAAATATTCTGTAATTTTCCTTCCTTTTTTCTTGATGCATTACCTACCTGGAATGCCCCTCTTCTTTCTGTAGAACTACCATCTTTAGTCTACCATCTGTCCAGCTACAAATAATCTTTTCCTAAATCTTTTCCTATAATCCCACAGCTACTTATTTATGCCTATCTCTTTTCACATCCTTTATTTTTTATGCCACTTTTCACATCCTTTATTGTTTTAGGATATTGTTTTATGTATACAGTTATCCATGTATACATTCAACAGCTGCTGAAGATCAGTTGTATTCAATGCCATATATGTCAGGGGGGTTGGGGGAACACAGTGATGAATGAGATATATGTCCTACCCTCCATGGTTCCCAAAAGATTAGACAAGTTTATAAATATGAACTCTCATTCTTATCAAAAAGTAGAATTCTTAGTTCTACAAGAGGGCCAAAGAGAGTTAATTGTTGGTTCTAAGAACAGGGGAAAATCTCACATGCATGTACCCTATGAGATTGACTACTTCTTGAGGGTGAAGTTATGGCATACCCATCTCTATATCTTCAATGATTTCCGGATTTTTGGTTTTCCTGATTGGATGAATGTTGGTGCTATTAACCAAGATATGAAACAGCAGAGAAGGAACAGGTTTGGGGGCATGTAATGGATTTAGATAATATCATATGGTGTTAGGAGTGTCTGTGAGATAGCTAGGTAGCAGTGACCTGTAGATCATGGCCTCATGTGTATGGGTCTGAAGCTTAGAAAAAAAAATCAAAGCTGGAGACACAGAGTCAGATGCATCTATCTGACAGTTGAATCCCTTAAGAAGAAGATAGAGAAAAAAAGAAAAAAGAAAGAAAAAAAGAAGATAGAATAAAATGATAAAGGAAAAGGGCTAAGGTCAAAATCTAGAGAGAATGTTCATGGGGTGAATGAAGGCAAGAAGCCTAGAAAGAAGATCAAGGAAAAAAGTCATAGCAGTGAAACCATTGCCATGGTGGATACCCAACAATGTGCAGGTGACTAAAAAGGACAACTAATAATCAGACATCCTTCCTATTTTGATTATGAAGAGGTTGCTATTGATGATGTGTGCTATGCTGCTTTTTATTTCTCCATCATTGAGTAATCGACTGATCCCTTTAATCCGGAGAGTTCTGCAATCTTGGGAACAAAATCAGGGTTCTTGGCAGGGGTTCTTCACTGTATCGCAATGCTGACAGTGCTTTCTATTCCCTACCTTCTGCACTCACCCCCTGCATCTGCCTGGGTATCTTGGCCCTCCTACAATAGTTCTCCTTCAGTTGTTATCATCTGATTTCCCTACCTTAACATTGGGAAAGTAGTCTCTTTTAGTAATAACTGTGAGAGTTAAGACACATTAATCAGTTCCAGCAAATTTGTTTTCCTGTTGTCGGAAAGCGAAAACTTATGAATTGAATGAAGGAAGAGGAAACTAACATTTCTTGCATTTTTGTAGTAAAATACATTGTACTGGGTACTTTATATGTTGTATGTAATACTCACCACAATCCTTCAGGGTCAATATCATTAGGAACCAGAGGCTCAGAGAGGTAAACAATAATAGCTGACATTTACTGAGCACAAGAATTCTTCCAAATGTTTGATTATTTTAATACTCTCAACATGAAGTAGGCTGTATTATTTTCTCCATTTTATCATTAAGAAAGCCCAAATACAGAGCAGTTGAGAGATTTTGCCAGAGTTGGTCCCAGAGTTGGGATCCAAGATTTAACCCTATGCTATTTATGTCAAGAGACTAGTTTTACATTATTTTGTATAGTTTACTGGAAACAATCAGCCAATGATGGGAGAATCTGGGATTTCAAGCCACTTTTGTTAGATTCCAAAGCTTAAACTCTCCAGAAATGGCACAGAGAGGGTCCTCCAGTCCTTCTTATTTCTGGAACGTGAGGTGCTTTAAAGGGCAGAGGCATCTTTGCGCACAAATTAGGTCACAAGGGAGACCGTGGACCATAAGGAAACCTGTGGATAGAGCACTCGGTAAATCAGAGGGGGCTCAGAAAACTGGGATTGATGGGAACAGAAAAACAGAAGTTTCTCTTTCAGAGTTGCAGGGGAAATAGGGCAGGATTGAATTTTTCTTCTCTACATGTCTTCTTTCCTGCTCTCCTCTGTGTGGCAGGGTGTTCTTCGGTCTGGGCCCAGAATTCATAGTTCTCTAATTCAACAATCCTGTGAGTTAAATTGATGTTCACTAAATGTTTGTCAATGAGCCAGGTTTTGTTACTAGCCTGGAAAACCAAACATGGTTCGAAAGTGATTGACTGAATTTCAAATAGCCAGCTTATAAAAGAACTTCTGGAACACAACACATGTTCAATTTGAAGGCTGCCTGCTTATTCACATAGCGACTTCCGAATACATAGGTATAAAGACACAGGTAAGTGTGATCCCGTCGTTGTTACTATTTTTATTGGATTTACTCAGAGACCAAAGCTTAAAATATGGCAGGCCATCCTAACTTTCATGCTACTGGATCATTCCTTGTCCTCATTGTTTTAATTGGATATTTGAATATTTTTCTCTAAAGACACTTGTAAAACAAAGGCAACTTTTCTCCTTACTGAGGATCAGAGGAACCACTTTAGTGGATGTTTTGGAAATTACCTTTATAGCAGCTGTTGAAATTCTGTCAACTGCTATTTAGCAGGATAGATACCATTCTGGATCTCACCTTGCAAAAAGCTGGTTTTCCTTGTACTCAGTGTGATCATTAAAATTGGAATGTTATCTCCACCTCTGATTTTCAGTGTGAGGTTAATCAGAAGTGGCCAGATATTGTTTATACATCGCTCAGAAAATTGAGAAACCTTGGCTTTTTCTGACAAAAGGGCTCTCAGGAAAGCACATTTCTGAAAGAGCGCCAGCCTCGGCCTTCTGGTTGGCATGGCACATATTGTTAAGTTCGTCCAAGGTCTAGGTAATAAACTTAATATTAAGGTGAGTGCTTGTTTCAATCTGATCCGACATCTTAGTTTGATTATCTCTTTCCTATCTCTGTAGTCCCTATGTAGTGATTCTTAACCTTTTGGTATTAAGGAAGTATGTGGGGCTCTCCAGGTAGCTCAGCGGTTTAGTGCCCGCCTTTGGCCCAGGCCGTGATCCTGGAGTCCTGGGATCAGGTCCCGCATTGGGCTCCCTGCATGGAGCCTGCTTCTCCCTCTGCCTGTGTCTCTACCTCTCTCTCTCTCTCTCTGTGTGTCTCATGATAAATAAATAAAATCTTTAAAAAAATAAAGGAAGTATATATCATATTTTCTTTCTGAGCCATATACACTTAATTATATAGATGTATGTATGTATATACACACAGCATTTTACATATAGTTTCAGGGCTTCTGAGGAGTTAAGTTACATCCTTTAAACTTAAACCCTGTTCAAATATCTGTGAAACCTTGAAGCTGACTTAGGCTGAATGAGTCACCCACTCTATATTTTGATAGCACTTGAATTAGACCTCATGTTTGTTACTATAATAATTGCATTTCTCTCTTCTGTACTGGGTAGTGACTCTCTCTTTCTAACCCTTGAATAACAAGCATGCAGCACAAAACAGAGCCAGTATACTTTGTGTTTAGGGATTGATTCAATCATTTAGTGAATTGGACTGGACTGGGAAATTCCGTAGGAATTCGGGCCATTTCTGTTTTATCTGTCTGCTGTATGCCCAGCTCCTAACACAGTACTTGTCCCATGGGAGGGATTTTGTAAGTATTTGTTGAGTAAACATTGGATGACACAGGTCTATTCACTGAAAGTGACTGGTGGATAGAATTCCTGTAAGATTTTGTGAACAAGAATCATGCATTTCATAGCTGCCTAATCTTGGGTGCAAAAATGGCAATTGATGTTCCTAACTCTTCTAATGTTATACCTCAAAACTCTTTGTATCCTCACTCCATTTCCCTACCCATCCTACCACTCCCCCACCCCATGTCTTACATTCCTTATAGTCATCCTCTTGTTATCATGAGTACCATTTGAGCTTTCAACTCCATGCCTTGTGTCTTTCTCTCTCATTCATATTTCTGACCACACAACACAAATGTATTGAGTGTTTACCATGTGCCAAGTATTAGGCACTGTCCACATGGACAGCAAGTACCTGGCCACCTCCCACTTGCTGCTAGAAGTAAGTTTTCTAAAGGAAGAAATAAGCATGAAAAGAGAACACCATAATAAAGTTGGTTAAGGACTAACGCAGAGGGCAAAAATGCTATTAGAGGGTAAGAGATTTTTTTTTTTTTTTACATTAGTCCCTGGAATGTCACTCTCCCACATCTCCCCTCCTCCCACACACCTTGTTATAGTCTAGCTGCCCTTTAAGAATCCAGCCCACATCTTCTTTCTTCAGGAAGTTTTGCGGAATGGTTTCTGCTTAATATTTTCCCCTACTCCCTCACCCCAATATGCTTTTTACAGCATTTGTTGCAATTCTCCCCTAGACTACGTGCCTCTGGGTCAGTAACTGTACCTTTTCCATTTTTGTGCCCTTGTGCAGTTCTTTAAAAGTGGTAGTTTACTGAATGGAAATATGTGTCCTTTTTTGGTCACGACATTCCCCCCCACTTATACCCCACACTTCAGCACATGGTTTATTTCCTCTCAAAGATCTCAAAGTCATTTCTTGTGCTGTTCTTTACCTCCTATATTTTGTGGTAGGCTGCCATGGCTACCACTATGCATTGGAAAAGTTGTTCTCCTGTCTAACTTCCTTCCCTCTTTTGAATTCAAAATGAGGAACTGATTGGTCAACTAAACGGATGACTTGTTTTCTAGCCAGACAAGTGTTTGCTTCACAGTGGACATCAACTTATGTTAACCATTTCTCGTATTTGTGAACTTGCTTTTCCTCTTTGGGTATCTAGATTTTTGTTTGTATCTTTTTTTTTTTTTTTTCTGGATTCCAGTTCAATGATTTTGAAATCTGCAGTATTTACTTTAGGAATACTTTATTGTGTCTAAAAACATACTGTGAAAAAAAAAATAAAAACATACTGTGTGGGGCACCTGGGTGGCTCAGTTGGTTGAGTGTCTGCCTTTGGCTCAGGTCATGATCCTGGCATCCTGGGATGGAGCCCTGTGTCAGGCTCCCTGCTCAGTGGGGAGTCACTTCTCCTCTGACCCTCCCTCTACTCGTGCTCTTTGTCTCTCTCTTTCAAATAAAATCTTTAAAAAAAAAAGCATTTCTTCATATTTGTAGCACATATTTTGAATCCTAAAACAAATGTGTTTTAAATAGTTTTTACATAAATGATGCTTGATAAGTCAAAAAAATAAGTTTCTTTTAGTACATTCTTAAGAAGTGCTGTTGACAAGTTCAGTACTAATTATTAAGTTCTTATCCTGAACAGTATGCTTTTCCAGTTTATCACTAACTGGGGGAATTGACCTCATATAAATAATGGAGCCATAGCACACTATTAACACTGGGACTGGCCCAGGTATGGCATATACGCAGGACCACAGGATAGGGTAGGGAGACACTGTTAGGTAGGATTAAAAGCAAAGGCCTCAAAACTGCTAGATCCAAATTTAAATTTTAGCTCTGATACTACTTAGCTCTATGACATTGGCAATCACATAACCATTCTAGGTCTTTATAGCCTCATCTATAAAATGGGCATAAGGGTGTTCCAAACTCGTGAAGTTGGAATATGGGCCAGATGGGATAATGGAGTACATGTAAATACCTGTGTCAGTATTTTTTCCAGCCCAACTACTCTCAAAGAGAGGCGTTTATTCTTAGTTAAGAAGCTTGTGAAAAACCTTTGTTCATTTGTCTGGAAAACTGAGTTTTAGCTTTGTTCTGTGTTATCTAAAATACCTCTTTATCTGTCTTTCTCATTATTTTTTTCCACCTGTAAAACTAGAGCATATTTAGTCTGATCTGTCTACTTCATGGGGATATAAGAACAGCTAAGCTAACAAATGAGAGAAGAAAATAGCTTTGAACTGTTTAAATGAAAGGTGCCACATAAATCAAATAGAGTTTTATAGATAGTCTAAATTCAATTTAAACCAAATCTGACATAAATTCATTCTAAGAGTACAGGTCTCTGTGGCCTTACACTTTGTGATAATCTAAGAGCATTGAAATATTTTGCTGATGTGGCAAGTGTCTAGAAACACTGCTTATCAAAACAGGATAAATTGCATTCAGAAAATAACTGAGCATATAACAACTTCCTCTTGAAAATCATCTGTGTGAGTCAAATGTGTAGTGAAATTTTTAAAAGACATGTTCCTATGACAGAGAATTGCAAAATATGCTGTTCAGTGTAACTGTCGTATTTCAAAACACATGCTCCAGGAATTGAAGTAAGAAAAACCTTCTGTATTCAGGAATCAAAGTTAAATATATAAATACAGTAAATCCAAAGTACAAGCCAATAATAGCCTCCCTGAATTTTCAAGATCTAAAAAACCTAAGACATGACCCAGTCTGTTTTGTCACAGATTAATTATTGATTTCTTAAAGAAAAACAAAGTTTTTCTAAAAGTAAACGTTCCACATATAATTTTATCGCAGTTGATATTAGTGGGGCTCAGAGAGTCAGAATAGGATTCTGCTTATGTTGAATAAGACAATCTCAAAATTTTATAAATCAGCAAAAGTATATAAAAATATAACTTGGATTAAAAATATATTTAACTCTTGGTGTAAGACTCATAAAATATCTTTTAGTTTTAGATTCTGAAGTGTATAATATTTGATAATAAAAAAGAGGAGGATAAGTAGAAGGAAAACCCAAAGAAGTTCAGCAGTGGTAGATAGACTGATTCAACAGAGCAATCAATACTGAAACCAGACACCTAAGGTGAGACAATTGTCAGAGTGGTTGGCATCACAAATTAATATAATTAGTGAACGAATGTGGAAAAATGAAAAATAAGTGTTTCTTAAATAGCAGCACATGAACTTCCTTAAGTCGCCTTAATTGTTTTTCAAAACTTTAACTTTGTTTCATTATGAACACAGTATTTCCAGAATTCAAATACTGAATCTTGAGACAGGAAGTTTGTGCTTTTAAATTCATATCTCAGTTCAGAAATCCTGTTTTCCTTTTGCAGAAAGCATAATGAGACTTTACGTTCATTCTTTGCAGAAACATTGTCAAATACTTGACTAACTAGTTTGTAAAAGGTACAACCAGCATAGCTATTTGTATGTGCTGTGCAAAATTAGATGTGTGTGTGTGTGTGTGTGTGTGTGTATACCTCCCGGAAGCTGAGCACAACCAGGCCCACATTGATGGCATAGGTGGTGATGCAATGTGTATACACACACACATTTGTGTATTTTCTATACATGTAGCTAAATACTGAACATCTTTTTTTTTTTTTATTTAAGAAATTTTATTGCTCAGAACCTTCCCTCCTTGGGCGATGGCAAGAACTTTGGAAACCAGTCCTTGGGGACAGAGCCAGAAGCACTAGGGTGGAGGAAAGAGTGTGGCACATTTGGTCCATTGTCTTGTGTGGGAGTATGGTGGTGTTAGGTTGCAGACTCTTCTAAGGACCCAGACATGGCCCCCTTGGCAGAGCATGAGGTCAGCCTGGCTTGGGTGAGGGCTCAGTGCCCCTTGACCTTGCCCTGCGGCTCCTGGACCTTCCGGAAGCTGAGCACAACCAGGCCCACATTGATGGCATAGGTGGTGATGCAATGTGTATACACACACACATTTGTATATTTTCTATACATGTAGATAAATACTGAACATCTTTTCTTTTACTTCTTCTAGGGCTGTAAGAAAATAAAAAACTTTAATAATGTGATACCTGAAGGCATGAACTTGAGTTTTCTTATAGCCTTGGTTTCAAACAATGGAGATTACACGTGCGTTGTTACATATCCAGAAAATGGGCGTATCTTCCATCTGACTAGGACTCTAACTGTAAAGGTGGTAGGTAAGCATGATTTTATATTAAGTGCACACAACAAAAATGTGACAATTCTGTTCTGGCTCTTGATAGTTCATTACAAAGAAGTGTGTGAATTTTATGAGAAAAGAGGTTTATCATTTTTGTTCACTGCACTATCCCTAGAGCCACAGCAATTCTACATCCACAGTAGGGATTCAGTAACTATTGGCTGACTGAATGAACCAATATGTGAATGAAGACAGGCAGTTTGGAGAGTGAAAAGAGTGTCAGAGGCATCTAATATGACTTTGATAAGGGTCTGAGTCTCCTTATCTGCACTCTAGTGCTAAGCGTATCTAACATGGTACAGCATACAGCATGGTACAGCATATATGGATTTTATAAATCTTAGAGATTTTATAGATCTTAGAAATGCTCTGTGAGTTAGTGGAATAAGTGATTCCAAATCCCAGATTTCTGCTTCTTGGTTCAGGCCTTTCTATGCTAGTCTGACACCAGATTCAGCATAATTTTTAGGGGCTCTAACATAATAGTGCAAATAAAATTCAAATTGAAAAATTTTGTAATCACCCCTCCTCTTCCTCTGCATACTTTTGGAATAATGCTGAGCTGGGAACTAATTCAGTAGAAAAACCAGGCTAAATTTGGAACTTGACATGAATGATAACCTAATCTTAAATTCCTCTTGGCAATCATTTATGATACAGATACTTAAATGTATCCCTTTTTGGAAAGTTGGGAACAGGAATGCTTGGTCACCTTGATTTATAGATAGAGAAGTTGACAGATATTGACATGGGGTAGGGTTTTTATCCAACTTTTAAGCAACCCAAGTTTGTTTATAAAGCTGTGAAGTACTGAGTACTTATTATATACCAGTAGGATGCTTTAATATGCATTACTTAATTTAATATGCATGACTTAATTTAATCCTTGTAATGAACCTGTGCGGTGAGTTTAATTATCCTCATTTTAGAGGTGAGGCAAATTAGCTTCTCAAAGATTAAGCAAAAAAAACAGAGTCATATGGTTAGTCAATGACCAAGTAAGGAAAAGAGCCCTCGTCCTTAAATCTTTGAAGCCTCTATATTTAAATACTACTCTATAAAACCCCTTCAGGATATTTTTCTTTCAATTTAGAAATATAGAATGTTATAAAGAGCAGCGATCCTGTGAATGGTCAACTGCTACAGGCATTGGGTAGACTTAGGTGCTGGCCTCAGAGTTGTGATTTTTAATTTTCCATTTACTTATTCATTCATTTAATATTTACTCCTTTAACCAGGTCCCATACTAGCCACTCTGGGCATGTTCTGGAGAAATATGTAGAAAAGGAACAATTGAGTAAGACAGGAAAGCAATTTATTTTATAGTGTGGAAAGGGTATTTCATGTAAGCTTTGGGAAGCAAAAACACTGGCTAAATCTCTGTCCTGAAACATGGAGGCTACTTACTACCTTATGCTTGTCTCTTTGCTTGTTTAAATGAATGAAGTGTCGTAAATGACTCTACACTGAGCTGTGGGTCTGTGCGGGAAGAATTAACAAACTATGCCAGGAAGTTGGGCAAAACTTTACAAAAGAGCAGCTCTTGGAAATAGGTTATGAGAAATGAGGGCTATGTGATTTACCATCATTTCCTTTTTGTTTCTTCCTCCCAAAAACAGGCTCTCCAAAAGATGCATTGCCTCCTCAGATCTATTCACCCAATGATCTTGTGGTCTACGAGAAAGAACCGGGTAATTAGAGCTGTGCCTTTTAATTTCAGTTAGATTCTCTTAATGACAAGGAACAAATATTTTATTCCTTTATGAATGCGAATAAAGGAAACACATAAATTGAAACTGAAATGTCTTCAGAAACCAAGGCAGCTCTGGGGATTAGCTCCTCTATGGATCTCTGAGGCAGCTCTGGGATGCTCAGCTTCTCTCTCCGCAGCTGCTCCTTTCTTCCCCTGCAATGGCTCCCCTCTCCTGATTAGTGATTTCTGTCTGATGTACACATTAGTTTGCACATGGCTTGGGTTTGCCAAGATTGCAACATGAACACAAGGCATCCTCTAAGCTTCCATTGCTGAGGGGCCAGGGTGGGAGCACAGAGACAAGACTATGAATTTAATGGGTAACAACTGGTCGAACTAGTACACCCTGATCAGCGTGCCAGCGGATGTTTCCTATGACTTTCTGGGTCTCCTTTTATTTTTTCATTTTCATAATTTTCCATTCTGGACAAAAATCATTTGTGACCAACTGAATAAAACATCATTTGTTATTCACCTCCCACAGTTAAACTGAAAACCATAGAAAATTTAAGGATTTTCTGTATTGTATCCTTTACAATAAATTCACTCCAAACCCAATGGAAGGTGTAAAAGAACATATTTTTCAAATATACTAAAGATAACAGAAATCGTGATCAAAATGTAGGTAGAGAACAATGGTGCCCTCCTACAACTAAGATAAGGTTGCAGATAGTGAGCTGCCTGCTAAAACAAACAAACAAAAAAACAACAAAAAAGAAAACAACAACAAAAAAATCTCACACACAAAAATGAAGAATACACAGAAAGGTCTGCCAACCCCAAATTTCCAACCACATTTCCAAGAATTCATAGTGGCTTTCTATAGTAATATGAACATTCTTCCTGCTATTGGGGTAAACCCTTACTATTGATCTATTATATTTTATCTACCTACCATATGGTTACAGAATCTATGTTCTGCTTACCTTCCTGCATATTAATACAGAAACTGAAAGGGAAAGTGTAAGCCCTATGCATTAGAAGAGGGGACAGAGTAGGACCACGCAGTGAGACAAACTTGAGTCCAAATTTGGATGACAATATAATTTGGCCTCTCCACCTGCACACTTGCTGAGAATGAAAGCTGTTGATACCAATACCTAAGAAAGCAAGCATATAAGGAGGGCACAGGATGAGATAGATGAGCACTGGGTGTTGGCACTATATGAGCACTATATGTTGGCAAATTGAATTTAAATAAAAAAAATTAAAAAAAGAAAGCATAGAACAGGGCTGTCCAGGGCAAACTGGAATGAAAGTCAATCTGGGTCAAATTCTGGTCTGCCACTTATTAACAGTTTCATCTACGAATGACATTTAAGGTCTTTAAGCATTAGTTTTCATGTCTATAAAACATGGATTTAAAAAAGACCCCATAGTATTTTGTTAAGATTCTGTAAAACCACTAGTAAGTGATAAATATTTAGCACAGTGAATTATATAAAGTTTTTGGTAAAGGAGCTGCTGTTCTTCTTATTATCATTTTCTGCCCGGAGATCCCCCTGACCTCTTGTTCCAATTCAGAAAGCACACATTTATTATTCATAAGTATTAGTATTTATAAATATATAAATATTTGCTGTATATATTGTACTTAAACATATGTGTGTTGTATATATATTATCTTTAAACTTATTGACTACACTTTGATAACCTGAGCATTTCAAGATCTGGCCTGCAGTGTGGAACATGGCCCCATCTTTTCTGGGCCAAGCACCCAAGATCTGGAGAGTCCCTCCTTAGTCACTGTTTGTGAGGGAAATAACAGAAGAATAGCCTGTGGAAGGTTAGGGCTAAAAAGGAGGTTGTCAGAGCTTCTTTGAACAAATACTGTCATGGTACAGCATATATGGATTTTATAAAAAGATGATCATTCTGGAAATTTTGTATAAAGCTGCTGTACTTCTTTTCTTCATTTATTTGCAGTGAAGTATGACACATTACTATGGTAGGCCACTTGAAAATTACTCAGAAGTAGTTTTAAGTCCTTGTATAGCTTCTGATTAGTCACAGCATGGAACCAGTGTAGCCATGTGAAGGTTACACACTGATGGGTTAACTTGTTTTTTTTAGGAGAGGAGCTACTCATCCCCTGTACAGTCTATTTTACTTTCCTGAAGGATGCTCGCAATGAGGTTTGGTGGACCATTGACGGAAAAAAGCCAGACGACACCAGTATTGATGTAACTGTTAATGAAAGGTACCATTGGCTCAGACAAGGGGTGATCAACGCTTGTCCATCAATTGAACGCCCTCTGATGTATACTAATCACTGAAAGTAAACAGTGTGACTTTGGCCCATCATTACCAAAAATCAGTAAGATTTTCAAGTCTTTAGTGGCTGCATCCCAAAGAAGGATTGCTGGACTTGCATTTCCAGACTCAGACATCTTGTGATGATCACATATTCATAATTTCCACTTGGAAGTAGGTGGGATGATGCATAGCCCACATGAATGGAAGACCACAACACAGGGCTCTGAATACATGAAATCTGTTCAATGTCACCCTGTTATTTTCTTTCTCCAGTCTGGAGTCTAGACCTCTGTATTTATGCCTCAGATAAATTATACTAGTGTCTTGTCTTGCAATAAGCATATATTCCCTATCTTCTCCTTCATTCTTAACTCCCACAGCATGCACATCACATTATAATTGATAATTATTATTTTTATAAATATTGACTAAATATATTCACATTCTTTAAATTTTATTTTTAAAGTGGATGAGGTGGTAATATAGCTCACTCTTTAAATAACAGGCTGGGTCATTTTATTTCTAAATAAATATAACTTTTTTTGAAGGGATTTGGGTTCACCAAGAGGAAAATGTGGGTCTTTGAAGACAAAAGGTTCTTCTGGAAATGAAGTCTACAAGTGCAAGACAACCAAGTGCAATTGGTTCATGGCAATAATAAAAGTTAGCAGCTGACCAACCACATCAGAAAGTAGCTCTAAGAACTTAAGCCTTAAGATGATGTGCTAATAGGTCTTTGGCCACTTGAACTTCTAGAATTCAAAAGATATGCTGTTCCTAATAGTAAATTCAGACTTTGTGCAGAAGTTATGTCTACGTTGCATCAGGTGCTATGCAAGACACCTTGTTCCTAACTGAGTAGATTTTATCAGAATAAGAATGATAGAACAGAAATTTCAATATATTGTAATAAATGCTGTGACTGGAGAGTATTGGATGTTATCAGAAGCGTTAGTTGAGGAATACAGTCAGTTTTAGGGGATTAGGCAGTGCTTCTTAGATGGTACAGTATCTGAAGATTTAAAGGATGAGTAGAAATAAACTAGGTAAAGAAATAGAATGTTCCTGGTAAAAGGAACATCATGTGCAATGGCTGGAAGTTAGAGAAGCAGAACATATGTAAAGGTAGAGAAGGAGCCTCCTGAAATTGGAGAGGTTTTTTTTTTTTTTTTTTTTTTTTTTTCAGAAGGAATTGATTAAAGATGTGGCTGGAGGACAAAGGGAGAGTTATTGATCACTTCAGGAATTCTGAACATTTCTATCATAAGAAGAATGAATGAATGGTAATGAAAGCCATGCTGTTCATCCTTGCTACTACTGCAGCACAACTCAGTGTTCAGAGTAGGGCCATGCCGTTCACTTTAGTCTAAACCCATCACAACCCTTGACCAAGTTCTCATGACTGATGGTAAGCCTTATTGGAAGGAGAACCTGGATGTCCACTTATAGGAGGGAGATTTTGTTTTCTCTTTGGAGCAAGTGGTTCCAAGGGATTTCAAATCTTGATCTTGTACCCAAAGCACTTAATCTCTGACAT
Source organism: Canis lupus baileyi (assembly GCF_048164855.1). Taxonomy (NCBI): domain Eukaryota; kingdom Metazoa; phylum Chordata; class Mammalia; order Carnivora; family Canidae; genus Canis; species Canis lupus. The sequence continues at coordinate 24,179,700 of NC_132868.1, forward strand.
GCTGAGATTTGGATGTATTTATCTTCACAAAGCTTACTTGCTTTGAGAAGTTTCTTCTTTTTATAATGTTAGGATTTAACCCATGGAGTTTTAGCCTTTTCACTGGAATATTCTACCTATGTTCAAAATCCAAGCTTTGGGAATCTCTGAAATGCATGAATTGTTGCTGAGGTTGGCAAATTAGCTTATATGAATATTATGAATATTTTTGAAATAGTTTATTTCTTTATTTGAGAGATGAATATTATGAATATTTTTTAAAGATTTTATTTTTTATTTCTTTATTTGAGAGAGAGAGAGAGAGAGAGGGAGAGAGAACAAGCAGGGGGAGCTGCAGAGAGAGAGGGAGAAGCAGGCCCCATACTGAGCAGGGAACCCAACATGGGGCTTGATCCTAGGACCTTGGGATCATGACCTGAGCCAAAGGAAGACACTTAACCGACTGAGCCACTCAGGCACCCCAATATATGAATATTTATTAAGCATTGTTCTAATACTTACACACTGACTTAATTGTCAGAGTACTTGAGTAAGTCAATACGTGTAATGCACTGTGTAGGCATTGCTATTTACCTCTCTTTCAAAGGAGGAACAGATTAATTACTGTGCCTAAAGTATACAGCCAGTAAGTGGCAAAGCTTGGATCAAAACCCAGATAGATCTGGCCTCAGAAGCTTCTCTCTACACTGATACAGAATACTGTTTCAGAAGTGTGAGGGCAGGAGACATTTTGCTTTGAGGAGAGATCTGCCATATGTTGCCAGCAATGGGATTTGATCTAGATACTGGAATTGCATGTGGTATAGAAGGTAAAACATGATACTGGAATCTAGAAGCTTTCCTACCTTTGTAACCATTGGATCTCAGGCAACACAGCTCATGGACATTCTGGCCACCCTCAGTTGGGGGCTCTGTGGTTGTCTCCTTGTCTGATTCACACACAGGGCATGGCCCTGTGGTCTCACTCATGCTTTGATTTTCTTTACCCTATTTCTAGTGTAAGTTTGACTGCAACTGAAGATGAAATGAGAACTCAGATTTTGAACATCAAAAAAGTTTCTGCTGAGGATCTCAAGCGCAACTATGTCTGTCATGCTAGAAATGCCAAAGGAGAGGTTGACAAAGCAGCCAAGGTGAAGCAGAAAGGTAATGGATGCACTCAGCAGATGAATCTGTGAACTCCAAATGTAACATTGTGGTGAATAAAGAAAATGAGAAGAGAGTACTCCAGCACCTAGCACATCTGGCACATAGTAATGAATCAAAGATGAACTGAAAACCTTAAGGGCAAATTTCCAGCTATGTAAAGACACTCAAAATATTGTTTCTTATGCTTTTAGTAACTTAGTGCCCAAATATGGCCAAAAAACTTATATGATTATGAAAATGAGGCATAATTTTACATCAGTACAGTCATGAAAAATGAAAAATAAAACATTTAAAGCTACCAAAGATATAATAAAACTGGTAGAGTCATATATAATTGGTGGATTGTAAAGACTCTTTTAGAAATCATTGATGGCAGAGTTCAAGGGTCATAAAAATGGCCATACTATATGACTTAATACTTTTGGAATTTTTCCTGAACAAATAACAGAAAGAGAATTATGTACCCATCACTATTCTTAGAAGCATTATCTATAATAATGAAGCATTATAAATAGCAACCATCTAATTATAGTCAAGTAGTTGAGTAAAATATAAAATATTTCTTCTCAAAAATATCATTTTAAAATAATCATTTTAAATACTTTGTACCAGTATTCAAACAGATTTATAATATACCTCTAGCCACAATTGCTAAAATGAAAATTATTTAAACTGTGACTTAAAATAATGTAAAAGGATTTCCATGTTGATATTACTAATTTTTTCTACAATAAATAAAAACGATAAAGCTCTCTTGTGTGAGCTATTGCTACTGAAACAGACTGTGTCTAAAATTATCTTTGGGTCTCTCACCTAACACAGAACCCCAGACAATTAATCCTTTCAAGAATGTGTTTCAATGACTTAGAGAAAGATAATGATGATTTATCACACACGCAGTCACGTCATTCAGAATCATCGTGGATCCTAGTGTCAGAGCCTATATTATTTATAGCAAAAGTAAGGAAAAAAAAGAAATTAACTCATAGCTATTACATTTTGCAGTGGGATTTGAACCTTTTTTTTTTTCAAAGCTACTGCAAAAACAGGCTTCACCTTAACATTTCATTACAATTTAGAAAGTAAAAAGCAGAGTCCTGAAGTCTATATGCCACTTAAGAAGTCTTAGTGGATTGGTTCTGGATAGTTCATTGTTTCTGCTCCTCAGAAGCCAGTGTAAAGCAACAAGACTCAATCAAGTAATATAAGGCAGTTTCCCAAAGTTAGTTACTAAGAATACTACTTGGACTATTTATAGTACTGCAGTTCATTATTTGTACTCTAGACTCAGATGACCTGTGTTGGAATCCTGGTTTCTGTGCATCCTAACTCGATGAATCTTGAAAAAAAAAAAAAAAAAAGAAAAAAGAAAAAAACCCCTTAACCTCTCTGAGCTTCAATTTCTTTATATTTGAAATAGACAAATGATACTGCTGTCTCATAGGGTTGTTTAAGGCACTCAGCACAAATTACTGGCCTATATACATATATATTAAGTGCTCAACAAATATTAAGTCTACTTATTTCCACAAAATTTTCACAGGTACTATTTGAAAAAGGCTTTTACAATAAATAAAATATCATTAAAGGCTAGATTAAACAAAATCAAGCAAGTTATTTTAGTTAAGGTCCTCTTAGAGTCTTTCACATTATTAACATTTGGTATGAATATCTGCAGGGAGTTGGAATATAAGAGACAGGGTTTTCTTTGAAATATATTTGACTGCAGATTTCTGAAGAATGGAGCATTTTGTAGGACTCGTGTTTTGAAGCATGTATTTTGGGAAAGTAGTAGAGAGGATGACATTAATTACTTATTGTCGGATAGATAGGATTAAATAATCAATTAAAATCATGTTTAGTCTCAGAGCGAGGCAGAAGTCTGCCTACCAGAGCTATGTGAGTAGCTCCCTTTCACAGAAGGCCATGCTCTGAATGGTTAAGTACGAATGGCATCAGGAATGTAAGGTGCATCCACTAGACTGGATGATCTATGCTGAAATTACATCAATATCATATAGACTCCAGTCTGGTCTGTGTACATCCCGTGGGTTGTGGTTTTGTTACTTGGCTTCCATTCTGGGCCAGGTAATGTTGAAATCCAGAGGTAATATTTGTGTTCACATTCATACATTATATGTATGTGTCCTTTTCTGGATTCATTGACAAAGCATGCTATGTCTTTCATCAAAAAGAAGACAGGAAGTACTCAAAATAAGAAAAATTCACTGGGATAGGTCTTTGGACATTGGGATAGGTCTTCGGACAACACAATTTTGTTTAGTCAGTTAAAACAGAGTATTAAAGGATAATAGGCAGCTAATGTAAATGTGATAAACATGCAGTTGTTCTATAATAGGAAGGATATAGGGACTAAGGCAAGTTGTGTGGTGAACTTTATGAGAAACTGCCAAACTTATCTCCAAAGAGGCTGCACCATTTTGTACTTCCACTAGCAATGCATATAAATACCAGGTGCTCTACATCCTTACCAACTTTTGGGGTTGTCAGACTTTTCAATTTTAGCCATTCTAGTAAGTAGGTAGTAGTATCACACTATATTTTTTAAATTTGCATTTTCAAAAACTAATGATGTTGAGTACTTTTTTACAGACTTACTGACCGACCACTAATTAATAGTTTTTCCTTTTGTGAAGTATCCATTAAAATCTTCAGCCCATTTTGTTGTTGGGTTGTTTGTTAATGGGTGTGTGTGTGTGTGTGTGTGTGTGTGATATAACTTTGTGAATGTTTTAATCACTATGCATTATTTTTGATGAGCAGAATTTTAAAATATTTGATGAAATCCATTTTATCAATTTCTTCTATATTTCTAAATCCTGTATTAGCAATCTTTGATTGTTAAAAATCTTAGCTTTTTCTTTTATATTTAGGCCTGTGATTAATTTTAAATATTTTTATACTGTGAGGTATGGCTTGGTGTTTTGTTTTGTTTTCCATATAGAAATCAGTTGTTCTAGTCTCATATTGAAAAATCTCTCCCTTTTTATTGATTTCTTTTTGACAACTTAGCCAAAAAAAATTAACTCTATGAGCATGAGTCTATTCTCCATTCCCTATTCCCTGTTCTGTCAATCTGTTCATCTGTTTGTAGTCCAATACATACTACTTTGTCTTGACGGACAGCTTTAAAATAAGTCAGGAAGTCAGAAACTATTGTCTTCCTCCTTTTTTTTGTTTTTTTCTCTTCAAAGGTTAATCTGACTATTCTGAGGATCACATTATTCTTTCATACAGATTTTAGTATTGGCTTGTTAATTTCTCAATAAGAATCTGCTAGGATTAGATTGGTATCATGTTAAATTTATAAACCTATTTGGGAAGAATTGAAATCTTAACGATATTGAATTTTCCAATCCATGAACATGATATATCTCTGAATTCATTTAGTTCTCATTGATTTTTCTCAGCTTTTTTGTTTGTTGTTTTATGTATACAGGTCTTGTACACATTAAATATATCCCTAGAGATTTGTTTTTGTTGCTATTATAATGGTATTTTTAAATTTTCACTTTCAATTGCTCATTGATAGAAAATAGAAATGAATTAGTTAATTTTTGTATTTGATATTGGTCTTTGACTCTTCCCAATTCACTGCTTAAATAAAGTTTTTGCTTGTTTTGTTTGTTAGGTTCCTTAGGATTTTCTAGACATTCGATTGTGTCACCCATATATAAATATATTTTTCCACCTTCCTTTCCAAGCATTATGCCTTTGATTTCTGATCTTGTCAAGTCTCATCCGACCTATGCAAAGCTTTATATTTTTCCAAAGACTCAAGGTCACCCCTTGGAGATTTATAGAGCTCTTTTTCCACACAGTTTTCTTTCTTATTTACCCAGGCCTGTAAATTCACCCCAATTCAATAGTTCTGAACTGTGATTTCTGTGTCCTTAGCTGACTGTGATGGCTGTATTTTTGGTCTTTCCTATTCTATGCCACAGTCTGAAAGTGCCTTCAGGCAAAAAAAAAAAAAACAGGGTAATGACAGGGCTCAACTTTCTGTGTCCTTTCTCACACAGATCACACATAGATCAACTGCCAGTTGTCCATCTTAGAAAAACTGTCATTTTACATATTCTGGAAAGAAAGCCACTTCAACATCAATTACTTCTCTAAGGCCAAAAGCTGAAGGGCAAAATGCACAGATCTTAGCACTATGATAGTCATACAAAGCAGGTCTGCAGGTTAATTCAGTTATAGGTCTCTGGTTTACTATCACCTAAATAAAACATTCTAATGGTGTGTAATACAGAGAAATGGTCATCACATGGTTCATGTGAAAATTATCAAGAAGTCTCAGCAATTTAGTGAAGAATAGACACAGGGTCTGTGGCAGGCAGTATTTGGAAGTCCAAGCAGCTGGTGTTGGGCTCAGAGACCTAGTGGATAGCAAGGCTCCAACTAATGAAGAGAAAGAGAATAAGTTAAGTTCCCAAGAACTTAACAAGATTATAGATCAACAACTTGAAATCAGGAAACAGACTGGGGCTAAAGTACTGGACTGGTTTAACTCAGGGTGGTTAGCTGGAAACCTGGACCTTGGAGCCCGTTATTACTGTCAAACTGCAAAAGAAGAGGAAATTCTGATTCAGGGAATAACAGCAGAGCAAGTGACTAAAATTGGCTATATCCTAAATCAATTATAAGTGAGATCAAAGAGAGAAGCAGTTTAGGAATGCAATTTGGTCAAATTGCATCACCCCTTCCTGATTGGAAACCCTTTGGTCTGGGATTGCATCAGATTAAAATCTTTATGCCAAAACATCAGAGGTTCCAGCTGGGGCAGACAGAAAATGTGAGCCGAGGGTCATCCTTTCCCTGTAAGCCAGCAAAGCTTTATATGAAAGCTTTTTAGAACATTTCCTGCATGTGGTTCAAGCCATTTAAAAATTCAGGCTTGTGGATTATTTATCTTAAGAGTTCAATTAGTTAAATAGTATCAGGAACTACTTGATATCATCAAGATGGCCCCACAAAATACAATCTATAAATATGACATATGCAATTAAATGACCCAAAACCAAAGTAAAAATTCACACTAAAAATAAAAATAGGCAGTAGTAAAATGAATGTGGCAGAGGGAAATTTATGAGAGTAATTGATCTTTTGATCATTAGGCAAGATATCTATTGGTATTTTTTTAAAACCCATTTCAGGTAAGTGCATCCACTGACCCCTTTTTTCCCCTCCCTATTACAAAATGTCCAGCCAGAAGGAGCCAAAATAACTGAGCAAATAATGAAGATGGCAGTGGGAATTACCCCAGTGTACTGTTAACATAACATGTGCTCAGAAATACCTAGGACACAGCAATTTTCATGCCAGTTACCTAAATTGATCTTAGTAAATTCTTAACAATTGCACTGACATAGCTTTTGACATTTGATGATGAAGTTTTCTTGTTTTAAACACCACTATTCATGGAACAATCATGAGAATACCTGGTAATAATTCTACATTGAGGAGTTCCAGGCTATCTCTGAGATAGCATTAGCATCCCGAGTTTAGGGTAATGAACTTGAAACTCAAAGATCTGCCCTTTAATTAGAGAACTTTAGGCTCAGCTCCAGGCTGTTTACCATTTTTCCCTTAGGAGAGATACCTGCTTTAAAAGGGATTTTTCTACTAGCGTATGATCAATAATTAAACTTCACGGCAGAGCTCTGCAAAGATCTCTGGACTTTGGAGTGAGACCCTGGATAACAAACCCAACTTTGAACAAAATTCCTCTGTGCCTCACCTTGGCAAGCACTTAACATAATGTTCAAGTGATCAAAAAGCCTTTTCTCACTACCTGACCTGATATACCTCTTGTGCCCCAGCCCAGCCTCTCAGTACCCCATCATATCACCCTGCCCTATTTCCTTTATAGCACTGATCGCTACCTAACATTAGTTGTCTTATTATTTATTTCCTTGCATTAGAATACTAACCCTAAGAGGGCAGAAACCCTCTTGATCTTATCTACTATTGTATCCCCAACAGCTTCTGGCAAATAAAAATGTTAATAAGTAATTGCCAGATCAACTAATACATAATTTAAGCCACTTTTGCTTCAGATCCAAATATTCTATTCCTTCTTCAAACACTTATGCTTCATTATCACAAGCTAATAGTGCAAACAAATGAAATTGTTGATACATAGTAGAGTACTAGATTTCTTTTAAATATTCCAGGAGTAGATGGTGTTATATCTGGAAATGTTCATTGAGATACTACGTATCCTAGGGGTAGGATGGATGAAGAAGACACAAATGAAGACTATAGATGTATAGTTTAGGGGGGGAGGAAGAGAGAATGGAGAAGCAGGCTTCTAGACAAATTACAGTATAATATAAATGCTGTAATAGAATTATAAACAATGAGAAGAGTAGGAATTTCTGCCAGGCAGATGCCAGATTGCAAGAGGAGTTTCATTCTAGAAAAGCTTATACAAAATAATGACACTTGAGCATGGACTTGAACACTAAAGAAAGAGAAAAAACTATTCTTGCCAGAAGTCAAGTACGAACAAAGATATGAAGTGAAACCTTCCTGATGTTTTTTGTGGGAAAGGTAGTGGTAAATGAGACAGTACAGTGGTTAGTGGTTTGGTCATGACAGACCTTGTTTACAGGTCTGAGTTAATACCTATCTAGTTTTTAGGAAGTCAGAAATTGCCTCTTCCTATTTCTCATAGTTCCAAAGAAACTGATAAAATGCCTTTAATATAAAAGTAAGCAGATAATATGGAAATCTGTCCATACCTGGATATTACATTTCAGAATGTGTATACTAGAACTATAAACCGAGAGATACTTTCAAAGCCAAGCATACTCAGCATTTGGTGGAAACCCTCTCTCTCTGCCCAAAGAAAATAAGATTTTTGAGGCTTTTCCCTAAATTTATAGGAAAGGTGATTAAATTTTTCCACATGGCACTGATAAGAGGATGGAATTAAAACTAATGGAAACACATTGAGATTTTCACTCAATCCAAATGCTCCAACAATTAAAATTCTATCAGTATCATGGTCTGGTCTAGGTGGTAGTAAGGATTCCATCCCAAGAGATAGGTAAACAGAAGATGGAATTACAGTTTTCAAAAATATTTTTGAGAAGATTCACATATCAGATCATGAGTTGAATGAGATGACCTTCTAAATCCTTTCCGGTGCAAAAATGTGTATACAACTAATATATGATTTATATACCATTAATATTTATTTATTTATTTATTTATTTATTTATTTATTTATTTATTTTTTCTATTATCCTTTTTTTTTCTTTTTATTTTTTTCTTTTTATTTTTTTTAATTAAAAAAATAAATTAAATTAAATTAAATTAAATTAATATGTATTAATTTATATAACACCAAACTCTATTCAAGTCATCTGATAGTTAAAAATACCCACATCAGGTGCTGGCAACAAAAAGATAAAATATGACACAGGTGTTAAAACACAGTGCTTAAGCCCTATCATGTTATCTCTCTGCTTGTTCACACATAGAAGTCAGGTGCATGGCTCAGCTGCTTGGCTTATCAGCTATTTGCGGGATGATGGATCACTGTGATCACCACGTAGAAATCAATTGTTTCTCTGTTGTTCACTCCATTGATAGCTCCAAGATACACAGTGGAATTAGCATGTGGTTTTGGAGCTACAGTCCTGCTGGTAGTGATTCTCATTGTTGTTTACCACGTTTACTGGCTGGAGATGGTCTTATTTTACCGGGCTCATTTTGGAACAGATGAAACCATTTTAGGTGAGTAATGAAAGTTTGATGTAAGTACTTTCTACTGTCATTTTCAGAAAACACGTTAGCTTGATAAAAGCGAGAATAACTGAAAGATCTAATCAAACTATTTTTTGATTCAGCCCTTACTATTCCAAATCCTTTTAATGTATATTATTTTGCTTTCTTGGCCCAATATGTGTTTGGTCTAGATTAGCCCATCCAAATAGATGTATAATGCAAGCCACATACGTAATTTAAAATCTTCTAGTGGTCACAGTAGGAAAAGTAAAGAGAAAGTGAAAATTAATGTTAAATATATTATTGAACCCAATGTATTCAAAATATTATTATTTTAGCATACAACAAATATTTAAAAGCTAATGGTGATGTTTTGGTCTTATATCTTGGTGATCAAAATCTCATAATTTAGCATGTGTTATATTTTAAATTTACAGCACTTCTCCTTTCAGACCAGCTGCATTTCAAGTGTTTGATAGCTCTATATAAACTGTGACTGGACAGCCCACAGTCTTTGTACTTAAGGGTGGTCCATGCACCAGCCACATCAGCCTCACATGGGAGCTTGTTCAAAGGAAAATCTTAAGCTTAACCTGTACTCCGAGCAGGATCTACATTTAAATAATATTCCCGAATGATTCAAGTACACATTAAAGTTTTAGAAGCACCATACTAGTGCAAAATTGCATGGTGACAAGAAAGGAACAATGAAACGTACTGATTTTTAGACTAATCCTGAAAAGATTTTCATTCAGTAGTTTTGTGGAAAAGACAAATAACCTATATTTTTACTGAGAGGTGCTGTTTATAATTAGGCAACTTTGGGAAAGGTGAGTTTATTGAATTTAAGTATATTTTTAATTGGAGTTATTTTCAGGTACAAATAATTTAGACACTTTCTAAAATTTTGCTCAGTTTATAATTCTAATATATTAGTAGTGACAAAGTAGGACAGAAACTAGAAATTTTCTGTATGGTATTAATTGCTAGCACCTACGATCGACTATTTGAGCCCTGATTGGGTTAATTCATAGTTGAATGAGCCAAACCTCATTTATTCTTAGCTGTAAAAACTATACTTAGTGATGTGAGAGTAGAAGACACATCAGATAAAATTTACAATTACACCTTAAAATAGTCATTTTGCCTGGAGCCCTGTCACAAGTGGGAAACCACCCTGAAATCTGTCAGATAATTCATACATGTAAAAAAGTGAAAATGTCTAGTATGCAAAAGTTTGATTTAAGAAAAAAATGCAATACTATTGTGAAACTTTTCCAATTTACATTGGATCTCTCTTCCTTTTGCTAGATGGGAAGGAATATGATATTTATGTATCTTACGCAAGGAACGCTGAGGAAGAAGAGTTTGTGTTACTGACCCTCCGTGGAGTTTTGGAGAATGAATTTGGATACAAGCTGTGCATCTTTGACCGTGACAGTCTACCTGGGGGAAGTAGGTATTTCACATGAGTACAAATGATGCCACCCTGAGTGGCAAAAGAATCCTTAGTTTGGGGTCATGTAATAGAGTCATGACAGAGTTCTGTGCTGGCATCTTTGGATATTTAACGTCCAGTTGTTTGATGTAATAGAGGCTTATTTAGGAATAAAATTACATGGTGAGTTGTAGGTTATTGAGGTGCCGTTTATGGCATTAAAAGTGTTCCCCTTTGTAAGCTTTAAGAACTCAACATCAGAAAAGTGTGGATGCAGAGTGGATTATAATTCTATTAAATGCCTCATTTTTAAATGTTCTCCTTTACATACATTTAGATTTTTAGAAGGTTTAAGCTAATCTGCATTAATTTCCCTAGAATTTTTTTTTTTTTTACAAACTTTGAGTTTAAACAACACTTTTACAAAGACTGAAGCTTACTTGATTTTACTAAGAATGAGTTTGTGAAGTGAGTGCATGGAATCTTTCTTTATCGTATTCATTGATAATAATTAGAAAATTTCCCTGTGGCATTTGCTAATTTTCCTTTCCACACATTTGTTTTCTGGCAAGCCAACGCTATTTAAATCACTCCTTTTTCTTGGGTCTGTTTCTTCCTTTCCAGCTTGTACATTTGAGATGTAGCTTAAAAAATTTTTTTAAAGGCCACTATATTCTAGTAGGTTAAAAAAAAAAAAAAGAAAGAAACTTGAATTGCTGAATGGATTTCAAATAAAAGTACATCTCAAATTCTCAGATCCACCCAGTAACATACAAAGTGATGATCCAACTGAGTCTGTTTTAATAAATACATAGAAGCACTCCTAAACCCCCTGCCAAACTTCTTACTGTTGAAATGCATGTAATGTATTTAATCCTCACCACAACAAACTAATTTTCCTCACCTCCAATCCTGTTTATGTGAATCATTTCAGGTGTTTAAACAATATTATATGGATAATGGAGATACACAATATACTTAAATGTTTATCCTCATTTCAAATTAGCTGGACCACTTATTTTATCTCCTTAGTCATTACCTAGAGTCCCATCATGCCAGTGATCTACAGTGGACATCTCTTTCAGTATCATTTTTGCCAGGAAATTGATTATACAACGAAGGGACACATTCCACTTATTTTAATGCTTAAAACCTAAGTCACTTACTCATCCATTTATCCGTTCATTCCTCCATTCAACAAATATTTATTATGGTGTAAAAAGTTATAGAAAGACATATAGCATAACAACAATGACCCTTCAATAGGGGTTTGTAATTCTCTGAAGAATCCAAGTTCTCCGTAATTACTCTTGCATCTTGCTTCTGATGGTCGATCCTTGCTATCTGCATTCTCCCTGTTGCTCTTCATCCTCTGTGCCTGTGGGTCTCTTTCCATGCTTACACATCATCTGCCTCCAGCAACGCTGCATGCAGTAGATAATTACTTATTCCTGGATTCTCCTCCAGGCTGCACATGGAATTTTAATTTGCCTCTGTACCTGTGAAGATGAAGGGGCAAAATGGCTGCTTAGGGGCGTGTCAGAAGCCATGAAATAGCTTTGCATTCCCTGGAGTTGGCTTCTCTCTGAACCCCAGTTAAAGGATTATACAGTCCTAGATAAGTAACCTTGAGGAGATGGATTATTCCCAAGAGTTTGGTGACAGGAACTAATCAGAGCCCTTGACAAGAGAATTAAATTTCACTGAATTTCCATTTTCCCCATTTCTTCTTCTTCTTTTTGGAGCTGAAGAAAGCATTTGCCTATTAGTGAAGGCAGACACATCAGCTACCAGCTACTGAAACACATGTCTTCATAGTAATGATAGGAGTCTAAGGAGAAAGATCTAGGGACTAATTTAGGCTCTAGAGCAGAGAGCAGAATAGGAAGTTGAGCTGAGAATCTGATACCAGCCAAAATGCCATTCAGTTGTCTAGACTTTTTAAAATTCCTATTCTAAGGACACAGTGATACCAGTCTGAGTTGGGTAGGAGTCTGGCAATGGAGAGGAACTTTCAGAAAAATGAATGTTCCTACTCTTGCTTTCCTATGTTAGCGAGAAATGAATTTCCATGGTTTTGACTCTATAGTGATTATCTTTTTGAATAGCCACTGGCTTTAGAGAGTGAATACATGGGTACTGTTGGGGACAAATGTCTCAGGAGCTTATTTGGCTGAACTGCAGTGTGCCATGCATTTTGAAGAAATTGATATCTGTACAACCCATCTATTTCTCATTATACTCGGCTTTGGGCCTGTTTGGAATTTTTTGGGGGTGGAAATGTGTATATAGTTTTCAGTATCTTGAAGGAACATGGCGTTTATTGGACAGAATGAGTGGGTCTAAGGATTAAGATGTTGCAAATGTTCTTGATAACAGTTTCAACTCAATTTGTAAGCTGTTACCCTAAGTTCCCTACACTTGCTCCTCAAGCCCCAGGCTTTTGGGGAGTTCTTGGCCAACACTAATCCCCATGGTGTTTTCTTTCTCAGTTGTCACAGATGAGACCTTGAGCTTCATTCAGAAAAGCAGACGCCTCCTGGTTGTCCTAAGCCCCAACTACGTGCTCCAGGGAACCCAAGCCCTCCTGGAGCTCAAGGCTGGCCTAGAAAACATGGCCTCTCGGGGCAGCATCAACGTCATTTTAGTACAGTACAAAGCGGTGAAGGAGACGAAGGTGAAAGAGCTGAAGAGGGCTAAGACGGTGCTCACGGTCATTAAATGGAAAGGGGAGAAATCCAAGTATCCACAGGGCAGGTTCTGGAAGCAGCTGCAGGTGGCCATGCCAGTGAAGAAAAGTTCCAGGTGGTCTAGAAGTGGCGAGCAGGGTCTCTCCTATTCATCCTTGAAAAATGTATGAGGGACAACGAAAGGGGTCAAAGGAACCAAGGGCACTCCAGAAAGGAATTCCTTTTCTTGATTCCCAATTTATTGGTTCACAGACAGAAAAGAATGCTGTTGAAGCCTCCCCATAGGGATAAATCCAGAATGACTGTATAACTGGTTGTTCTGCTTCCTCAGGCAATACTAAGGTTTAGAATGGTGGTGCCATCAGTCTGTCACCATCAGACCATCTGACATCACTATGTTCTTCACAGGCAAAGACTCGGTTGATGCAAATTTCCCCTTTCTGCATCCTCTGTCCCTGCTCCCACATCTCTAATCCCGCTTCCTCTCTCTCTTTTTTTTTTTTTTTTTTTGATCTTAACACTGTTTGGCAGACTTTTGCTGTGAATTTCAAGACCCCTAAAGATAACTCATCTGTTAGCAAGGTCATTATGAGTCTCCAAGTCATTTTCTTTGTATTTTCACTCAAAAGTTAAAAAGGTAATCAGTGCCCAAATGTATTTGAGCTGATGATAACAGGCTCTTTTGCTCATTCTGCTGTGCAGTGTGCATTCACAGCCAGGTTGACACCCACATAGGACACCACGAAGCAGTATAACTGGAAAGTGTTCCTTATGATGGTTTTAAAGGGCTTACATGCATTTTTTCCTGCTAAATCCCTCGTGCCCTCCATCTTGGTCATTAATGTCATATTTCTCAATTTGAAAAACCTACCATATTTTTTTTTATTTCAGTAAACTGGATATCTGCAGGTCGACCCATATTTGTCACTTCATCTTCCCTATCTCCTGTACCCTGTATCAACCATTTAGAGTTTGCAGATGGTTCCACACTTGGTTTGGTCTGACAGGAAGCTTCTAATGGTGCTAAGAGAGAGTAAAATAACAGCAAAATGCTTTTAAGGCATTTTCTGGCTTGTGAGAAAAAGCACAGAACAGGGTGTTCAACTATTTGTCTCAGCCTTGCTAATGTGAATATTAGGAAAGTGATTTCTCCTCACTTGCTTCTATCTCTCCATTGTAAAGTGTGGAAGTTAGACTCAGTGACCTTGTGAGTTGCTTTTAGCATTAATATTCTAAGAGAATTAACTGGACCACCCAGTATTTCCAATATTTTATTCGTGGGTACAGTTAATACACTCACTCCAAACAAGTCAGTCTGAAAAGTCTCTTCCATGAAACTTGTTTCACTTTGTTTTAAATAAAATTGTACTGTTCTTAAGACTTGGAAAAGTGAAAACTAAGTCCAGAGTTTACAAAGTATTGAATATCTATAGTACGTGTATACATACATATATATACACACATAGATACATATATGCACACATAACATATATACATATATGTACACATGGATTAAATATGTACATATATCTACATTGTATATATATACACATGAATTGGATATGTGTATGTGTATATATGTATGTATGTATATATGTATATATGCACACACATTTATGTACACATGCATGTGACTTTAAATAGCTATTGACACAAAATATTACAAACCACTGGAACTCTTATCCAGCTTTTAAGTTATGTTTTTACTGTGATTCTTTTGTGTCAATGTTTTCTGTACATTATTTGTAAATTCACAGCTCACAGAGTAGTAGTTGCTGGTTCTCGCCTTCCCTAAATTAATATAAATAACTTATTGCTGCTGCATTTGATCTGGGTGCAGTGGATTCTGTTGGACACAGAGCTCCTATGGTCACTGCTGAGCAGTACCAGTCCTCTGGCATTAATTGATCATCTATAATGTCACAAGCACACACTCATAGAAACTAAACTATGATAATCTCAGTGTTCAACTACCAGGGAGATAAATCTCTATTTGGACTGTTGAGTAAGAGAAAAAGGAAAATAAAATACTTATAAATAAACCTGAGTATCCTACGAAACACCATAATTCATAATTTAAGAGAACCCTTATCACAGCATTATGAATGTTAATAAGTAATTCTAAAAGTATCTTCTGCATTTAAGTGTCCTTCAGCAGTGTTAAAGTCCATAATAAATCATTTCTGTATACTGAAGTTATATTTTAAATTGAAGAAAAAAAGCTTCATGAATTCTTTACTATAAAGCTATGATATGGAGTCATTCTTCGATCTATTTTTTTCTCACTAATGCTTTTCTTTATTACAAACCACAATTACTCCTCCTGTTAGCTCTTCATCCTCAAGACCAGAGGAGAGCTGACTCCAGATAAGCTTGGAATATCAATTGCATGAATGTTAGGTAATGGGGGACAGTCTCCCCCACAAGGGTCCATTCGTTTGCCAATGCGGCATTCTTTTTGCACTTTTGGATTCGATATTTGTCCTAAACGCTTTGGGTACCCCTAGAAATTTCTTGATATTCCTTTTCCTATTTATATACTAGTATTTGATATTGAACTTTTCCAAATGCTAAAATCTAAAACATCTCATATCCAAATATGTCTCATTCTCAGATAATTTTGTTTCAAGGTTTTTTGTTTGTTTTATATCTCAAAGGATGCCTGATACAAAATTTTTGAGGGAGATGGGTAAATAAAATTTTGAGAGCAAGGAGAAATTGCTCTATAATGCTAAAAAACTATGTCTCTAAATTAAAAACAATCTTAATGGTTTTAGATATATGATATAAAGATCTTCTGCACCCAAGTTAACAAAGAACCATGACATATAAAGTGTCTAATTACATAATCATATAAAATTTATTTAATTATCTTCTGTATTGTAACTTAGGTGATTCCCTAGGATTCTAATAAACAAGTACTCCACTGTGTTGGGAAGCAAAAACATCACTCCACTTGCTAATTATCCATTTTTTTCCCATAGGTTTTAATATTTTAAGATTATCTTATTATTTTTTATTTTATTCATAAAGTTTTGTATTTCATTTTCCATTTGATTTGTAAATTTGTTTATTTTAAAAATAAACCATTTATTTTCAGATTTGAATTTTATTTTGTGCATGTGTTTTATGTCTTTATTTTCATGTTTGGGCATAAGAAATGAGAGTAAGAAGTATTAATGATACACATAAAAATGTTAGAAGTTATATTAGTTAAATTTCTCTTTCTGAGAGAAATCTGAGAGAAATGAGAACTTTATATCAAGAACATTTTCTTTACATGTGAATAAAAGAGTTATTTAAATAAAATGAATTGTTCTAGTATACCATGCATGGTTGTGTGTGTGTGTGTGTGTGTGTGTGTGTGAGTTCACATGTGTGCGTGTGTGTGTGTGTGTGTGTGTGTGTAGAGACAGAGAAAGAATAACAGAGCAGGAGTGAGAGAACAATGGGTGAGGAGATTAAATGTTGCAGTAGTATTTTTTTATTCACACCTATTCTAAAGTAAAGAAACAGAATTTTTAAAAAGTATTATTCACTTATAAATCCACATTTTAAGGTGATTCTCTAAGGTTACCATGAAGAATTGATTCAAATTCAATTACCATTAGCCCTACATTAGTTTAATATTATGTTCACTAGACATTGAATAGTAATAATTTAACCAGAGTCATTAATTCAAATGTCTACTGTGTATAGACATTTACATAGAGGTATTTTAAATTTTTAACCATACTCTAAGTTTGCTCTTATTATGTGTACTTTATAGATGGATGAACTCAGATTTAAAGATATTAAGATAAAAATATAGATAAGTGGATACACTAATATTGAATTCAGATTCATCTTTCAAATTTGGTGCCTCCTCTCTGCCCCCCCCCTTTTTACTACACTTCATGTTTAAGAAAAAGAGAGATTGAGAGAGGTTTGCTGCTGTTGCATACACCAATAACCTAGCTATAGAACAAAATTATAGTCCTAGTTTTCTTCTAGGTGAATTCCAGGGAGATTATGACTTCTAAAGGTAGGAGTATTCTAGAGTATTGATGAAATCTAGATCAGAAAACATGACTTCAAAAATAACTTAGTACCACACAAAAAAATTTGGTCTCATCAGTCTATAGCCATACCTTACTTTTTTGACCCCAACAGAATAATAATCTAATTTATGACTCCCTCTCTGAATAATATTCAGCATTAAAAAATACCAATTCACATCTTCAACTGCAGTTTTTACAATATGAAAAATATTAAAATATGCCATAAAGAAGGCAGCTTCCTTCAAAGTACTGTGTGAAGACCCTCAGGTATAGACCATCTCCCATCTGATAAGCATCTTCTCCAGCCATTCCTCAATATCATTGAATTCTACCATTCATATCTGTTTCTTTAGCTTTGTCCTATTTCAAATGCAAATTTTGCATTTTCAGGATGGGGTACCAAAATTAAAAAAAAAAAAAAAGCCATTGAGTCTTTCTTTAGAGGACCTAGGACAGCATTTTATTTTCAACAGTGATATCCCCATTGGAGAGAGTGTACATTTTCCTAATGTGATTATTTTGAAGTAAAACACACAACACACACACATGCATGCACACAGAATTTGAGCACACAAAGTTCTTTTTGCTGAAATCTATCAATGTTGCCTTAAGATTATATTGTATTTCTCATGAGACGGGAGAAGCAGTAGATTTTTTACTTTTACATTCTCAGGTTTGTGAAAGGCAGCTACACAAATTCTCAGAAGAACTGGGACAAAGCAGTTTCCAACACACACACACACACACACACACACACACACACACACACACAGGCTTCGAAGATAAATAAAAGTTTAGATTTAACCTCTAAGATCAAAATGAAAACTCTCTAAAGTTACTTTACACTCTTGACAAAACTAGTTAAAAGGTCTTAAAAATTGAGCATATGTCTCTTCCAATTACTCTTCAAATTCATGTTAAATTTACTAATTGGAAAGAACTAATCTAGTAAGGAGCACAGCTCCTTTATTCTTTGTCAAATTCATAATGATCAAATTCATTGCAAACTTTCAGCTTGTCTTCACAGGCTATAAAGTCTCTCCATCACTGTTTCATCCCTGGCCCCAAAAGAGTAGATACTCAACCTTATGGCCTGTCTGCAGCACCTGTTTTCAGAATTGTCAATGGCTGTGTTTTACACATTTGGAAATCCTTTCCTTCAGAAAAATCACATTGTTTAAGCCCTTAAATCTCACGATGAGCTAAGCACTGTATTTATCCCAGAGACCTTCCAGTGGAATCTCTGTCCAAATCCACATCAGTTACTATAGAAAGTTAATGCTTTGTCAGAAGTCTTTAGCTAATGAATTCCTGACCATTGTCTATGTTGTTACCCCTTTAATTGATTTTTAGTCTAATTCTTCATACATATACATGAAAAAAGGAAGAAGATTTTAGTTGATAACAGGATCAATACTATGAATTATCTGATGTTGTGTTCAAAATTCTAAGAATCAAGAGATAAATCTGTGTGGTTCTTAGGAGCTGGTAATTCCCTATTGCTCTTTGCTGATCAGACTATGTCTGGAGCGTCGCGTTCAGTCCTGTTCAAAATTCTACTCTTAGGAGGTACATGATAGGGGAAAATGATAAAAGTGGGAGAAGAGACTTGATACCATGTCTTTTGAGGAAAAAGATAAAAATTCTGAAGTTGATCTAAGTCTAAAGATGAGAAGAAAATACAGTGAGGTTAAAATAGTTGTGAAATATTTTAAATATTTGAAGATATCAGATCTAAGACCACCAGATAAAAGTGGCAGGGAAGAATATTTCAAAAAAAAAAATTTACAAACAGCTGAAATTAGCTGCTTTTAGAGGTGGTGAATTCCTCATCCTTGAAGGTAGCAGAAGTTTAGCAATCATTGATAGGAGTGGCATAAATGAGATTCATTAACTGGGTAGATTATTTGACACTGAGGTACTTTATTCTTAAGTGTTTATTTATTGCCTCTCCTTTGTAGCATGGACAATGATGAACTACAGTACATGTAAGTTTTCACTAGGCATTGTCCTATCTTTCCATTTTCCTGTAGATACAGTGGAAGCAGTTTTTGACTTCATTCAGAGAAGCCGAAGGATGATTGTTGTCCTGAGCCCAGACTATGTGACAGAAAAAAGCATCAGCATGCTGGAGTTTAAACTGGGCATCATGTGCCAGAACTCCATTTCCACCAAGCTCATTGTGGTTGAGTACCGCCCCCTTGAGCATCCACACCCAAGCATTCTACAGCTGAAGGAATCTGTGTCTTTTGTGAGCTGGAAAGGAGAAAAGTCCAAACATTCTGGCTCTAAATTCTGGAAGGCCTTGAGGTTGGCTCTTCCCCTGAGAAGTCTGAGTGCCAGCTCTGGCTGGAATGAAAGCTGTTCTTCCCAGTCTGACATCAGTCTGGACCATGTTCAAAGGAGGAGAAGTCGTTTGAAAGAGCCCCCAGAACTCCAGGGCACAGAGAGAGTTGCAGGCACCTCTGCAGCTCCAGATACAATGTCCAAGCACAGAGGGAAGCCCTCTGCAGCCTGTCGCTGCTGTGTTACCTACTGTGAAGGAGAGAGTCACCTTAGGAGCAAGAGTCGGGCAGAGATACATACCCAGCCCCAGTGGGAAACACACCTCTGTAAGCCCGTTCCCCAAGAATCAGAAACTCAATGGATTCAAAATGGCACCAGATTGGAACCCCCTGCCTCCCAGATCTCAGCCCTTGCTCTTCACCATTTCACGGATTTATCCAATAACAATGACTTCTATATCCTATAATACCATGTGGTGGGTGGTGGCTGCTATGTATGTATACCAGCCTTCTTTGTGTCATGAACCTATGGGAGTAATTGACATTTTTATCATCTAATGGACTACCAGACTGTGTCCCCTTTATTGATTTTTAAAAACTATTTATTTCTAGGAGACAAAAGACCTGAGGACCTGAATCCAGAATTATTGCCTCTAACGGCCTCAGAAGAGCACACTCTTCTTGAGCCCTAGAAGGTCAGTATGTGAAAGTTGCCTAAAGTCTGATCCTCTATCTTGCCCAATGGTTTCAAACTGAGCAAAGAATTTAAGTGTGTTTCTTTTGAATTTGTTGATCAACCTCACACTAGAAGTCAGTCAGATGTACTTGGGCTATGATACTTATAGGGTATGTGTATTCCAAGAGAGCATTGTGGAAATGAGTTGATTCTGGTGAAAGCTGTGGGACTAATCTCTACTAAAAGCCTACAGCACATTTTCCCGGGAAGGACCAAACACACTAACAAGGATACATGGTGTTCCGTCTCACTGTAAACTAGTGTTCTATAAACTGCCTAAAGTTGTTAGCATCAATAAAGTTATATTTTTATGTGATTTCACTTGTACTAACAAATTTTTACCTGTCTCTCTTCCCTCTTCTTTTTATGGCTTTTGAATTCACATCAGAAGAATATTCCATTTCAGGAAATCAAGACTTAGTTTTGGTACTAGGAAAGTTTGAAGTGTATCTTTAGTTTCTTTCTAATGTGTATGGAGGGGAGATCTGGGAAAGGATAGAAATAGAGTGAGAAAAATGTTTCCAATAGAATGGAAGTTTACTCAAAAATCTCATATTGTTAAGGATTCAGTGTAGCATTTGGTGTATGTATTTCTTCATCTCATTCAAGATTCTGAGAAGGGACAATCAGTCCAAGTGACTACAAGAATAAGAAAGTGGAAAAAAAAAAGAGAGAGGGAGAAAGAGGCTAGATATAAGGATAATACACATGCTGTCCATCTAAGACCGATGTGTATAAGGACATAGGTATAGATACATATTTCTTTACTTGAAATCTTTTAACACAATCATAAAGGCACATGGCATTTGATCTTCCAGTGAGGGAAATACTAGACATGATTGGGCCTGTGGGTAATTGAATATTTCTTAAAAAGGTAGCAACTTCTCAGCTCCATCATGATAGTTGTCACTCAGGCCCAATGTTGGTGGATTGTCCAGCTTTTCAAAATAATCTAAAAATTAATATTTGTATGTAGTCGTTCAATTATGGATTGTCTTAGAGTTAAAATAAAAGAAAGAAAGAAGAACCAACCAAAACACATGAACATGTAGTAACCCCGAGGGCCACTAGTTTGTAATTTCAGAACTAAAGTATTCACCAAAAGAATATATACCTGAGTGGGGATTCAAGTGCCCCTGGCAATGCTGAGATTGAAGAACATGCGCTGGACCTAAGGACATAATGGGAGACTTCTGTTCCCTCCCCACATCAAATCCCCATAGGATTTTGAATCCTCAAAATAAGGCTGATATGACCTACCATTTCATCAGAGGATAAAAAGCTAGAAAATAATGTGCCTTCCATCTACTCTGATGGAAGAGTACAGGCTCCCTGTCTGGTGAGGTTACTGCAAGAAAATTAGAAGCACAATCTGCTACCCTTGAACAGGAGCAGAACGAAAAGAGCAGAAGACCTTACCAGACATGAGCAGTCACCTTCAATACATTAGTGCTCACTGTTAGTGAGCGATGGCCCAATGAGTGTCAGCTTTTCTCAGTCACTAATAGTGAAGGATGGGTAGAGAAAGACATTTCATTCCACTACTCCACTTGGAGAGAAAAGCAGAAAATCCCTTCTCTGTTGAAACAATTACATCCTTTTCCTGTTGAAAGAAAAAGAGGTGGGAATAAGGACACCCCAGAGTAACTGTGACTTATCATGGAACTTGTAATTAAGAAATGACAGGCCACCCTACCTGAATATCTAGCAGAAAATAATTGAGCACAATCCATATTCTATATTGCATTTCTTCTTGAGGACATTAATCCATCCTTAACGTATGTTCAAGAATCTTCATTTGGAAGACAGACAGCAGTTTCTCTCCCAACCTATTAAAAGGGAGTAATGTATGCTGTTCCAAATTCTAAAAAGCGAATGTGTTTACCCATAATCAGTCTTATTCCTTATTAGCTCAGTGTCCCAACTATAAAATACCATTAGAAAAATTGAGAAATTGCTTTTGTCATTTATCAATTATTTTTGCGTGTGAAAAAAAAATAAAGGCAATAATGGCATGAGTGGCAAAGGCATGGAAATTAAACATGAGTTCTTATGAATGAGTAGTTATAGATAACTGTGTTCTCAAAAACTAAGTTAGTTTTGGTCAGTTTCAATTTCCATAACAATATAAGGATAGTGTAAGCAATATAAAGTCATAGATTTTGGCATTAGCTACACAGGGGTCAGAAAGATAATGCACCATATTTTTACTGTATGAAGAAAGGCTAGGCAGTTATGTTATTAGTCTCTGACCCAAAATGCTATGCTTGAGTGTAATATTCAGTGTCATATATTTCAGTAAGGCAAATGTTAAGAAAATTTCCTCATGGGTCATGCATATTCATAATTGATATGATATGATTGCAGGTTAAATGGATATCATTTACATAGAAATATTGCCTATTTAGGAGCAGGAGTTTTAAATCAAGTAGAGATGAATGTGAGTATTGCTTCTCTCTTAATTACGTGTTTGTGGGCTCTCTGAGCCTTAATCTCCTACTAGCTAAAGTGGAGATAATATTATTAACCTCACTGGGTTTTGTGGGCATTAAATGATATAATGCATGTAAGTGCATAGCACAGTGCCTGGCATATTATAAGTGCTTGATAAGTGTTGGCCAATACTATTCCCATAGTGAAATCATGCTCATGGTTGTATAAACTTACATTTGCATAATGATTTATGAGTCACAAACTGATTTCATATGTAGCACTTCTTTCCTTATCTTTATTTTTAACTCTCACAAAAAATGCACAAAAGCAGTACATAGCAGGAACATACTACCCAGGTTAAGTGACTTTCTTAAAGACACTCAACCAATTAGCAATATGGTTGGGCCTCTAATCTAGGCTTCTAACACCTGATCCAGTGCCAATTCTGGAACTATTCCTATAGGATTCATGTGGAAGTATTTCCAATTGTAACTATTTAATTTGGACCTTTATACATTCAAATCAACAAGTCAGTTAATGTAAACCCACAAGCAGCTAACTAAATGTCATATCAAATATCTGATGTGTCATCTGGCATTGTCATATTATGATTTTATATAATTTCATTTTTTAATATTATAACATGTGTTTAAGAATTTTAAAAGTAGACCCATTTTTTGTGTCTTCCAGACTTTATGATCAGGTTATAATTTTTCTCTCAAAAGAAATTATTTGTACTTGTCTTAATGGAAAATAAAAATGTATCCACCATTTACCTTGAAAAGCAAATTTAATCTCTCAGCAGTTATGACTTATACTGTGAGTTCTAGTTACCGTCTCTTGTAACTAGTAAAAGCTCAAATAATAATGTATTCACTTCCAGTTTAAAAGGTTGAAGTGATTGGTAAAAACTAATGTGTGTGAAAAAGCCATCAATAATAAATTGGCCTGTTTATAAAGATATAAGAACAGAGAAGGACAATCTGTCCCTACAGCAATTGTTTCAGCTTTTTTTGTGCCTAAAAATTGTTTGCAAGGGGCATCTTATAGCAGAGATCCTGGGAGAAGTTCCTCCCCCAGAGGAGCTGATTTACTGGGTACTGGGTGTTGTCTAGGAGTCTGCTTTTTGATATTGTTCCCTTGACATTTCAGATAAGGTACTCCATGGGTCAACTACTACTTGTAAGAATGTTTTCAAACCCTTCCCATATTTTCTATATTATTATTCAGGTTATAAGAGGAGAAAAGCTTTATTAGTGGTCCAGGGCTTCTCAATGTTTGTTCCTTGATGCATCCATACTGGAACCATTTTGGGTTCATGTTAAATGCATATTTCTTGACCTATCTAAGAATAACTAAATGAAGATACCTCGAGTGAAGCAGATTTGCACTTGGAATAAACTTTCCAGATAATTCTGATGCACAAAAAGTTTAAGAACCATTAATTTTTATCTCTAACGCCTCTTTTACCCTTGTAAGCTCTGATTTTCTCCAGCCAAGGAGAACAACAAATCATCCTTTTAACAAAGTGTTTGCAGGCAATAGATGAAAATATAGGGCATGTTTACCCCTTGAGTTGCCTTGGCACAGGAGACAATTATATAGAGGAGTTATTGGTACAGTGTGTTACGAATATATGAAGCATCCGACACTGACATTTGGAATCTGGTAGGATTGCTGTAGTCATCACATGTATTAATCAGATTCAGATAAGCTATGCTCTGCTAACAAATAACCCCAACATTTCAGTAGCTTTATATAATAAAACATTTTGTTTATGCTCTGTGTCCAGATAGGGATTTACATTGTTGTAGTTTTGCCATCTGAAATGTTTGGCTTCTAAACTTCAGCCTAAATATGGCACTTATTACTCTCACTTAGAATTGATTGGACAAAATTAGCGGTGAGTACTGATCTAGTCATAGAGAAGGTGGGAAAATGCATCTTTCCTGTGTTCCTGGGAAGAGAAAAATGACATGGAACCTGGTGAACATATAGCATTGTCTTTGCCTAATAATGTGATATTGAGATTGCTTGAAGAGGCAAGAGAAGTACAAATGGAGGTATGTTACATATTTTGATAAAGAAGAAATGGAAGGATCTTCCTGCCAATACACCTGCCAAGGTGTCAAATAGATAGTTATGAATAAATAATGTACAGAATTGAATAGGGCTTGTCCCTAATTTTCCCAGAGGGAATTTGTTGAAGGTGTGCATATTAATTACAACTCCTGGTTGAGGAAAAGCATTCTTAAAAATTAACAAGTTTCTGTATTTGGTTATTTTCCATTCAGTGGCTTTAGGTAATTCTCTAAAAATGTGATGCTCAAACCATCTGTCAATGAGCCATTTCATTTTTGAATATCCAGGGAGCCTCAGAAGGATTGAAGACATTTAGAACACAGCAGAGCATGTAACACAGTCATTAGAAAGCCTCCCTTGATCCATTTATCTGAAGAGCTAAATGAGGAATTCGCACTGAACATGCTAGAGCTCAGATGAAGGAAGAGACAAATGCTGTTGTGGATATTATGAAATCAGTTGCTATCTATGCTTCTTCTGTCTCTACAATTTGGATCCTCTGTATTAAAGATTTGAATTTTTATGACATGTCTAATGTTGTGAAGTATCATTTGGTCATGAAGAAATCTCTCTTTGGTGGGTGAAGATTGATGCTTACGGAGCCTGGATGCATACTAACAAGTTATGATACTAAACAGAGAAAAAGTTAGATTGCCTAGTATAGTGAGGAGATTGTTGACATACTCAAAATTCTTTAGAGAATAATTTATGAGGTTTTTCTCTTGGATAATACAAAGCACTTAATAATATTTAGAGACGAAAAATTGGCTCTTTGAAATGGGCTCATAGAAAGAAAGCAGAAAGATTCCAACTCTGAATTCAGATCATGAGCTATTTTTTATTTATTTTTTTGTATTTTTTTTATTGGAGTTCTATTAGCCAACATATAGTATAACACCACTCAAGATCAGCTATTTTTATCCTACTTTAGGTGATAGGAATTTTAATACTCTATTGTTTTACTGAAAAAAACAAAACAAGATCAAAGGTGATATGTATTTCTTTATTTTTCATTTATGACACAAAGCCAACCTTAACAACTTATTACTTTTCTATTGTCAAAAACTATGCTACATGCTTGCAGTTAATTTATAATTCGATATCATGTTTCAAAACACCTGAGGCAAGTGGTTCTTATAAAAAATTGCACATATTTCAGGCCTATCTCACACTACTAAATCTCCCAAAATGATTTAGATGTATACTCTTCTAAAGCATAACTGACTTAAGTAGCTTTATAATATTTGCAAATGTTTCAGTGAAAAATCAGTGATGACATATTATAAATTTAGAAGAAAAAAGGTAAAAGTAACTCTTGATCTTTTAGACAATAGTTCTTTTCTTAAAGAGCAAACCTTAAAACTCACTGCCAAAAACTGGAATTTTAGTCCTTCATTTTCATATTTTGCTATGAAATTACATAAAATATGAGAAAAATAAACTGCAGATTATAAAGTTATAGAAATAATCAATGTAGTTAATCAACTGGATAGCCAAAAAAGGCTGGAACGCTAGTATTTATTACATCTTTGTCATTAGTCATCTACAATACGACAAAGTGTTCAAGGTACAACAACTTAGCTATTGGCAAAGACAATTAAATGACTTCGAAGAACCAAAAGAAATAAAGGAGAATAAGGGATGCCATTCACTCATTTATAAACCTCAATACTGTAATGTAAAAGAGAAGGGAGATCTGTAACAATTCCCAAATATCAGATTGGACAGCTGAAATGTGGAGTAAGTGTCAGGGTTTGAAGAATAAAGCTGAATGGGGGTTTCTATGATAAGGGCTTTTGATATCATGGAATCAAGAGACCTGAACTGGAGTGCCAGTTCTCTTTACTCTGTGATTTTCAGACACTTTTGCTCTCAAAATCTTAATTGTCTCCTATATTATATGGGTATAGTATAATATCTACCTCATTAGACTGTTAAAAGTGTAAAATCATATAATGTGAACTTTTAACATCTGGAAATTACATGCTTGGTAGTGACATGATGATGATGATGATTATGGTGATGATGGTATAAAAGAAAGCTGAGGAAAAGAAAGAGGCTCAAGAGAAATTCCCTAACCTGTTATATACTGGGCTACTTTCCAGAGCACATAGTCTATCTTTCATACCTATAAATTAAAGAGTAAACAATACAATTTCACACAACTCTAAATGTTGAAGACTACAAAAAAAGACTCTGAACAAGTAAACAGTTTTTGGAAACTGCATCTGTTTTACACTGCCATAGATTTTACACTGTTGTAGATTACGACACTGTTTTACACTGTTGTAGATTAAGACAACAAATATTGATTATCTGACATTTTCTGTGAGTCTGGGTCAAGAATTCGGGAGAGGCTTAGCTGGGTGTTTCTTACTCAGAGCTACTCACAAGGTGGCTGTCAAACTGTTGACCAGGGCTATGTCCCTCTGAAAATTTGACCAGGCCTGGAAGATCCACTTCCGAATGTAGGCACATTAGTTTTGGTAGGAAGCCTAAGTGCCTATTCATACGAACCTCTTCATATGGTGGTTGAGATCCTAGTGACACATCAGCTGGCTTACCCCAAAGCAAGAGATTCCAAGGAGAGAAAGAAAGGAGAAAACCACAGTCCCTTCAATACCTAGTCTCCAAAGTGACATATCATCACTTGTGCAATATTCTATTGGTTAGATACGAGTCCCTAAGTCCCTTCCAAAATCAAGAAGAAAGAAATTCGGCTCTACCTCTTGAAGGAAGGAATATCAAAAAATCGGGGGACATATTTTAGAGGCAGCACTATAATGTAGACAGCCACTGATTTTTCAGTTGAATAAATTAAAGTCCAGAAAGGGAAAGTGATGGGTCCTCAGGCTTCCTAACTTTGCTCCTAGCATGGTAAGCTGACTAGCTGTAGAGGTGCCACAACTCAAATGACAGCTGTCTTGTTCTGGCTAGGACATTACTTTTTCCTGGTAGAAGATGTAGAGTGGGAAAGAATTCAACCATCGATAGTCCTGTTTACCTCTGTCTCTGTTTCTCCCCCGGTATTTCTGGCTCTCTTACTTTACCATTTCTTTTCTCCATTTCTGTCCCTGTCTCTCTCCAACTCCTCCTCCTCCCTCCCATCCTCCCCTTTCTCTCATTCTGTTCCAGTCCACAAAGAGGCAGCAGGCTCTGAAAAGCTGCAAGGAGAGGAGATGAGCAAAGCTGGTTAGCTACATTCTTGGTCTTGGATTTGAGTATTGAAACAACTTTTATTTTAACCTCCGAAGAGATTGAAAGTGACTGTTTATTCCAAAAAGCAGCCGCTGCAAGAGGAAAAATGAAGAGGTAATTGCTTTTTCTGAAGAAGAAAAAAAAAAAAAAAAAAGCAAACCAGCTTCTCACTTTAGCTCTGAACTGAAATGGTTATATATAAGAAATCAAAGCATTTCTCCTTGAGCTTCAGACTTCTGAGCCCCTAAAATGAGTGGAATTGGACCCACAAGTCTATAGGATATTATCATTCTATGCTTCTTTGATCACTGAGTAATACTGAAAGAACCCTGTCTTTCTCCCGTATCACACACATCAGCCTCCAAGGTTTAGTGAAAATTGAAAGAATATTTAAAAAGTGCAAGGGCTCTTCCCAAGGAGTCATAAAGAATGCTTCTGTAGTTTAGACTTAGTTCTTATTTTTTTTTTTTTTTTATGATAGGCACACAGTGAGAGAGAGAGGCAGAGACATAGGCAGAGGGAGAAGCAGGCCCCATGCACCGGGAGCCTGACGTGGGATTCG
This sequence comes from Canis lupus baileyi, assembly GCF_048164855.1. Taxonomy (NCBI): domain Eukaryota; kingdom Metazoa; phylum Chordata; class Mammalia; order Carnivora; family Canidae; genus Canis; species Canis lupus. Next base: position 24,208,074 of record NC_132868.1, read on the forward strand.
ATCCCGGGTCTCCAGGATCGCGCCCTGGGCCAAAGGCAGGCGCTAAACCGCTGCACCACCCAGGGATCCCAACCAATTTTAATCTTAAGTCTCAAGGTCACTACTTCGTAAATGAGACTAAAGAAATATTACCCTTTGTCTTCCTAAAAGCTTTATACCCTTATTTTTTACCCATGATATATGTCCATTTATTTCATGATGCAAAATAAATAAATAAATAAATAAATAAATAAACCCTAATTTTGAAATTACACAGTATAGAAACAGCAGCAAGAAGAGGAAATCTGAGTTCTAATTCAAACTCTCTATATATTTTTTTCTTTTGCTATGAGACTTTGAGCTAAGCACTGAACTATGCAATGTTCTTCCCATCATTGCATTTCAAGCATCATTGTATGTCCTTCCATCTCTGATATTCTAGGAGTCAGTGTAATAATAAGAAAGCAAGACTTTCCTTGTGTTATAGGGTATAACCATCATTCTCTCAAGTAATCTGAAGTCAGATGTCTAAGAAATTTGATTCTTCATGAGTACATAAAAAGTTAGTTAGGTTACACAAAGTGAAACCAAATCTCAGAGATCTCTCCTCTCTGCTCATCCTGAGTCAATTGCCTGCCAAATGTTGATTCTACTTCCAAAAATCTTTTCAAAATTCCTCCCTTCTCTTCTCCCCAAGAATTCTATGAATTTAAACTACATATACTCTAAACACTATTTCCTGGATATGCCATGTACTTTTATGTTCCATGTGCCTTTGCTAATATTACTTCTATGTGGAATACCCACTCTTCTCCCCTACACGTAAGTGCTCGTTCAGCATTTTCAGACCTATGAAACGTTCTCAGGCAGTGTTGGATGCTCCTTCCTTTATACCTGTGTTGTTCAGAACATTTCTGTTATTGAATGATAAATTTCTATATCTCTCTTTCACCTGCTATACTGTAAGCTCCCATGGACTAATGCTATATATTGAATCTCCAATTTGAGCGCTTAGCATGATGACAAGCACATAACAGTTTTCCATTCATGTTTCCTTGATCAAATTAATTAGCATGACCACTATCATTGGAAACAAAGTAACAGAGCTTCTCCCCTTTCTTTCTTCATTCCCCTCCATTATAGACGCATTGTTATACAAAAGGCACCATTGTAGGCTTTTGTTCATCACCTATAAAATGAATTCCAATATTGGAATCCTGGGGCTCCCAACACTACATCCAGCATCACTAAATTTGGCCCTTGGCATTGTTTCAAGACTGATGATCCATGACCTAGTACGGGTGGAGAGAGCCCCAGCTGTGCTGTGCCTTGCCTGGTTGCCACCCACCCATTAATGACTCCCACCCCTGCTAACACTCAATCTACAATAACAGCTGAGGCTGGAATCAGTACCAGGCTCATTGGCAGATGTTCTGTTTGTGATGTTGCTATTAAATAGGCTCAAAACGACAGAACACTAAACTGTGATAAACACTCTCTACCTACATTATACTATAGAGTATTTCTGGCTCATGAATTGAAGGAGAAAAACATTAAACATATTTATCGTTTTAAAATCTACATGATATTAGAAAAATGAAATAAAGTGCTATGTTGATTCAGGGTCAGTTGGTAATTATGGCATCAGTTCTTCCAAGCGCTCTGCATAATATATTATTTTCCTCTATGGCTCAATATACTCTCCACAATCTATGTGACAGCCTTCCTCTCTACACTCCTTACCACTGCTGTGGTTAGGTTTCATCACTTCTCTTAGTGGCTTTTTAGTTTATTTGAATGTCATCAATCTCCCCTCTCCAAACTTGTGTATACTACCATCAAATCAATCTCTCTAGGATACAACTCTGACTGTGACATTTCAAGTCTCAAAGACTCCTAATTTCCTATAAGACAAAATATGTTTTGGTTTGTTTCATCCAAAATTTGTTTTGGTTTGTTTTACACTCTATTCTCTGGCCTCAGCCTATCTTCAGCAACTTACTTTTTCTGATTGCATATGCAATCAACATACAACCCAACTAAAAGATTTACTGTTTCTTGAATGCTTTTCCATCAGTGTGACCTTGCTCTGGTTGTTCCTGTTCAGGGAATCTCTTCTTCTTATCTCACATGTCCACTCTCAAGGTGCAATCTGAATTCCATTTTTCTGATACCACCAGCAGAAAATATTTTCTCTCTTACTAAATCTCCCATAACATTTCTTTTGGGTTGTTTATTTACTCACTCAACAATATTAATTAAGCATCTATTTTGTGCTCTGAGCCACTCTAAAACTCAAAATATATCAATGAATAAAACAGATCAAATTGCTTCCTCTTCTCAAGCTTACATTCTAGTGACAGGTGACAGAAAAGGAATAAGTAAAATCCACAGCATATTATACAGTGATAAATTGTACAGATTCAGATTAAGCAGAGACATGGGATAGGAAGTGTTGAAGGGAATTTTCAATTTTAAATAGTATTCATATAATAGTGAAAGTGAATATAAGGGAAGGGAGAAGAAGTGTGGGAAATATCAGAAAGGGAGACAGAACATAAAGACTCCTAACTCTGGGTAAACAAACTAGGGGTGGTGGAAGGGGAGGAGGGCGGGGGGTGGGGGTGAATGGGTGACGGGCACTGAGGAGGGGCACTTGACGGGATGAGCAGTGGGTGTTATTCTGTATGTTGGCAAATTGAACACCAATAAAAAATAAATTTATTATAAAAAATAAATAGTATTCATAGAAAGTCTCAAGGTAAAAATGGCTTTTGAGTGAAGGCCTAAGCACTGTGGAAGAGTGAACAGACTTAATAGCAACTGTAAAATGTATAATATGTTAAAAAAAAAAGAAAAAAAAGGAAAGAAGAGAAAAGAAACGAGGAGTCCTGTGATTGGAATATAAGAAGCATGTGAGAGAATAAAAAATGAAATCACTGTAGCAAGGTGACAATAATGTATATACTTGTAGACCATGGTAAGAAACTTTCAGTTTACTCTGAGTATAATGGCAAATGTATCATCCATAGTCCCAGCAGGAACAGATGGCATACAAAAACTGGGAAATTTAATGATAGTTTAATAAACTGTCCCCTTATTATTGTATGGACAAGATTTAAGAAGCCTAACATAGAATCTTATAGCAGCCAGTACTAGTAGCAGTGAGCAGCCCTAAAGTGGCAAGGGAAGGAATGGTTATGAGGAACCAAGGGTGTCTATATAGAGTGAGGTAATAGGCAGCACCTGTAACTTTTAATAGAGGGAAATAGTCAACACTTGTTGATCATATAGGAGCATAGGAAGACCTAGGCCTCACTCTCCTTCCCAGCAACATCTGGCTAGTGACTTTAATTGCTCAATCCAACCAGAACCCAAAGATGAAGACATCTTGTACACACAATCTAAAATATTCAGTCTCTTTGGGCATAAAACAAGGTAAGGAAAGACAGAAAGGATCTAGGGAGCACACAAAAGATATTCAGATTTGGGATCACTTGGAGGGTTCTGAGCAGAGGGGGACGTGATATACCTTTAATCTTATCAAAACATTGATTCATTTGTGAAGAATAAACTAGGGAAACATGATCATAGATGAGAGGCTACTATAGTAAACAAAGTGAGACAGACATTATGGGGATCTGGATTAGCATGGCCCAAGGGAGTGATGAAAAGTGGTTACAAATTATGTTTTGTTTTTGTTTTTTTTTGTTTTTTTTTGTTTTTTTTTTTGTTTTTTTTTTTTAAGTTAAGCTTATGGGGGCACCTGGGTGGCTCAGTTGGTTGAGCTTCTAACTCTTGGTTTTGTCTCAGGTCATGATCTCATGGGTCATGAGATGGAGCCCCACGCAGGCTCTGCATTCAGTGGGGAGTCTACTTGAGATTCTCTCCCTCTGCCCTTCCTCCAACTTATTCTCTCTCTCTCAAATAAAAATAAATTTTTTTCTTAAAAAATTAACATTATAGGAACTTTTGACAATTAGATAAAAGGTTTGAAAGTATAAGATAAAGACAAATTCGTAGTCTGGCCCAAGCAACTGTAAAGGAGTAGTGGCAGTGTTGACTAAGGGGGTATAGTAGAGATTTTTTTTTTTAAGTTCAAGATGCTTTAGACTTCAAAGTGATCTTGTTTAGTAGACAACCTAGTGCCAGGAAACTGCCATTCAAGAGAAAGGACTGGTCAGGATATATGCATTTTGAAAGCATCAGGAGCCATTAGGAAAAAAGTGGATGTCTTAAGTAAAGAAAAGGTCCAAGGAGTATCCCTGAGGCACGTCAGTAATGGAAGTCCAAGATGATAAGGAAGCAATGAGGAGTCTGAAAAAAAAGAAAGCCAGGAAAAATGTAAAACTCTGGAAGTCAAGTGAAGAAAATGTTTTAAAATGAAGGAAATGGTCAATATGACAAGTGCCATGGCTGGGTCAAGTGAGATGAGCACCGAGAACTGACTACGCATTTAGCAACAAGAGAGGTCATTGGTTAGCTTGACAAGAGGAACTTTGTGGAGTGGTGGGAGCAGATCCTGCTTGAAGTAGGTTCAAGACAGAAGGGAGGGGAGCCCTGGGTGGCTTAGCAGTTTAGCGCCTGCCTTTGGTCCAGGGCATGATCCTGGAGTCCAGGCATTGAATCCCACATCAGGCTCCCTGCATGGAGCCTGCTTCTCCCTCTGCCTGTGTCTCTGCCTCTCTCTCTCTCTCTCTCTCTCAATCTCTCTCTCTCTCATGAATAAATAAAATCTAAAAAAAAAAAAAAGACAGAGGAGAAAGATAACTGGGCTCAGAAAGTAAAATAATTTATTTATTTATTTTTAAAGATTTTATTTATTTATTCATGAGAGACAGAGAGAGAGAGAGGAAGAGACACAGGCAGAGGGAGAAGCAGGCTCCACGCAGGGAACCTGATGTGGGACTCGATCCCAGGACCCCAGGATCACACCCTGGGCTGAAGGCAGCACTAAACCACTGAGCCACCCAGCTGCCTAGTAAAATAATTTAAAAATAATTTGTAAGAAGACCAGAATGAGATGGCTTTTTGAGGTGTACGTGGCACCGAGAAGTAGTTTGTTTTTGTTTCTTCAAAAGTCATGAGAATGATGACAATAAGTGTTCACTTCAGAATTAGTAGCCTTGAGTTTGATATGAGACCATTCAGCATACTTATGTGATATCATCATCCTTATTTAGCTGCACATGGACATATAGGTAGAGTGGGAAAATAATAAATGCAATATAGGGAGGAGAAAATTCCTGGAAGAATGACCCTGTGTGAATTGAATCTAGTGCACAAATGAAAAGTTTCTTTAAAAGACACAGAGTTCAGAGCAATGGGTGATGCCGGTATGGGAGAAGATATAATGCTGGGAATTTGGGACTGTCTTTTCTGGTTCTCTTCTATTGCTTTTTAAATGGTAAATAAGATGGGATCCCTGGGTGGCGCAGTGGTTTAGCGCCTGCATTTAGCCCAGGGTGCGATCCTGGAGACCCGGGATCAAATCCCATGTCAGGCTCCCGGTGCATGGGGCCTGCTTCTCCCTCTGCCTATGTCTCTGCCTCTCTCTCTCTCTCTCTCTGTGACTATCATAAATAAATAAAAATTAAAAAAAACATTTAAATGGTAAATAAGAAAATCAGCTTAAAGTGAGAATGAGAGAGTAGGTGTTGGGTATTGGGTATTTGAGACCAAAGAACCAGGTATGAAATAGTCTTCTAGGAATGTAAGAAAGTGAATGGTCCTGGGCAATGTAGTATTATTTCTGAGGAGCAGTAAGGGTCTATTTGAGGATGGTGGTCATGAAATTGACAGGAGATCAGTCAGCATGGTTATATGCTTTTCTCTACCACATTTGACTACACATGTGAATGTAGAGAGACAGATTTACCTAGAATAGGATTGCAAATACCTGCAAAAGCATGGTTATGTTGATTATGGAATTTAAGCCACATGAGGAGTGAATTGAAGACCTGAGGGAGTTTGGGAATACTGAAAAGTGGTAAAATCAATAGTGGAGGTCTTGTTAAAGTCAAATGATTATTAGAATAAGGGTTATAGGCCAACTGAGCTGGAAAGATAGGAAGTGAGAGAGAGAGGGTACTTAAATCTGAGATTGTGGATAAATTAAAATTATTTAGCCTCATAACATTGAAGGTCAGATAGTGACAGTGAGAAAGATTGAAGGCAGGACACCTGGAGGGAAGAAGAAATTGAGAGGCTGAAGTATTGGAAATATAACCTATGGGAATATTTTAATCACCGAGAATTAAGGCAGTACTACTGAGAGAGTGATAGTGATCCAGGTGTTAAATCACAAAGTAAGTGGGAGGGATGACAATTTGATATATGACTGCATTCAAGAGACAATCTGGGTGGTATACTGGAATTTAAAGCTGGAGAATATTATAAAGGACAGAGGGAAAAGGATCCAGAAGCAAAACAAAGAGAAAAGAGGACACTTATTTCACAGCCAGACCAGTATATAGGGGATGTGGAAAGAACAGAAGCACTACTTGAGCTGGTTAAAGAACAGAGTATTCTCAAGGCAAACTGACTTCTACTAAAATAAGAAGAATGGCTAATTTACTAATTTACAGAGAAGAGATAGAAAATATAAAAAATTCTACTGATGATTGACCATGACTTCCAGAGAACTTGGTGAAAGTGGTAGAGTGCTTGGAGAGAGGAAAGAGATGAGGTCAGAAATAGAGAAAAACAGAAACACATTTGAATTATAATGGAGGAGATGAAGACTTCTCTGGGACCTTGGGTTCATGGGTCATTGATAATACAATTCATCTGATGGATCTAAACAGACGGATGGGAGGTTGGATCAAGTTGGGGGGGACATAAAGAGACCTATGAGGAGGAGAGTTTAATGATTTGGAAATGACGAGAGAGTGTCAAGTGTTTTGTAGTCATAGCTGAAGCAACTCAGGACAAAGTATGATAGGATTGGTCCCAATATTCTCTAGGGAGAAAAAGTTGTGAGGCTGGGAATGGTGGGCTTAGATAGATTCACTGGTTTCTCCAAGAGCACAGTACTAGGGCTGTCTCTTGACCCACGTTAATGGAAGTATAAGGGATGAAAATAGTCTCTCCTGTATATAGTGATTTGTCTATATATTTTACAGTAACCAATTAACAGTTCCTTGAAAGACGATTACTGCTGTTTCCTTAGTTTCTCTATACTCTCCAAGATCTTACACATGATACTGCTTTATAAGCCATTTGGGAGTAATGATCTAGCTGTCCTCAGTTCTTACTGATCATTCACTTTTCTATTCCATGTTGAATTTGCTCAGTATAACTTTTAAATGTTTTGTCCTTGGAATGCCTAGTGTCACAAGTGTCCTTCCCCTGCCAGAAGTGATCCTGTATGGATGTGATTGCTATGAGATTTAGCCACAACAACCTAGTCCCATTTCTCCAAACTATTATCCTATCTACCCATCCCTATGTCTTTGCTACCCTTTTTGACCCAAATGCTCACTACTCTACCTTCCAGAACCACTTGTTAATTTTATGAACTTTTGTTCATTATTTGAGACAAAACACAGATATTAATAACAAATACATACCAAGACTTTTTTTTTTTCAACCCAGTATCCATTTCCCCTTCTCAGAGTAGTGGCATTCTGATTGATTGATTGATTGATTGATTGGCATTCAGTTCTTCCTTCTCTCAATTCATGTTTTCTGGGTAGGATTAAATAAGGAAGAAGGCATGTAATTTAAGCCCACCCAGTCAGTAGTATTTTTCTACCTCCAATAATTAGTTTATAAAAGGCATTTGGTCCAAATCAGTCCAAATAAATTGAGCTGGACTACTACTGGAACTTTCAAAAAGGAAAATGATCTTTTGATGAGGTTACTGGGAGAATAGAAGCTACTAGGCTGTCATCTGCTGGATGACACCAATAGAGGGGAAAAAGAGGAGCCAACCAATGAAGAGAGAATAGCTTCCTGAAGATCTATTTTGCATTCCTGAACCCAGCAATATATAAAGCATTTTCTCTCTGGACTTTATAATCATATGAACTAATACTTTGTTTTTTTTCTGGAAGATGGTTAGAGTATCTTTCATTTATAAATAAAAGAAATAACTAATACAATCATTTAATATAATGGAGGGTCAGAAGTCCCGTGTCCATTAATCAAAGCCCAAGCTCCTGAAAATTGCTGGGCCTTCAGGGACCCATAACACGAACTGTGTCTTTGACATGAGGAGAAAAGCTCTTGTCTAGGACTCTCCCCTCAGCTCTAATCCTCTATTTATACTTCAAGTATGATGAATAACAGCAGTCAGGCCATTAATGCAGAGATAATTAGCCAAAGATAATTAAGAGGAAATTCTTCTTCCTTTTGAAAGCCACCCAAAGTCTACAATTAAAGGTTCACTCAATTATGACAGTGCCTGTATTCAACACAAGTCACATAGTCTGAAGATAAAACTTGCCCTTGAGAGAAACAAAGGAAAGTTTAAAATCAAACTGTCTCAAAGGAAGTCTGCTTCCTATTACATTTTATTAAACTGCTTACCCTTAGGAAGAGTTTCAATATATTTTATTCGGGAATTTCAAATTTTTATTCAGAGCTATAAGTCAATTAATTAATCAATTATTGTTATTCAGCAACCCAGAACAGAACAGAGAAAGGTTAGACCCAAAAAAGGCAGAGAGAACTTCTCCAAAAGCACTGCATAATTACTTGCCAGTTTTGAAAAGTAGATCAAAGACATATCATGTTAGTTATTCTTGTGAAACACATTATCTTTCAAGGAGTTATAAGAGAAAACATAAAAATAATGCAACCTTTTTCTCTGGAGTACAGCAGAATCACAGTCATATCTTTAACATACTACATTGTTTTATTACATACACTTTCATCTGAAAAATCCTAGCCTAGATATCTACATTGGAAACTATTCAGGGAATTGCATTAATTGCACAAAATGGGCCTTAGTGATTGGCCATCAAGTTCAATTAACCATAGACAGCGACGGTCTCTTGAAGTACATTTCTGATGGCTTACACTGATTGAACTGTATGAAAAAAGCCACAGCTGTATACTTTGTCAATAGATGCATTTATGGAGAATGTTTTCCTTAAAAACTGAAATATTTCTTCCAATGATACAGTCCTTTTCAATCTTGCTGACCTTGAAATATGCTATAAAGGGTTGTGTTGGAAGGTAGCAGGAGACTGACTGGAATGAGAGTGAGATAAAGGGTGGTAGGATTTCTGAATACAAGAAACTGGTATAATTACCTCCATTTCAAAAATTAGATAACCAAGATTCAGAAAAATTAACATGCTCAGGATCAAATAGCTATGAAGTTGCAGAATGAGTATTTGGAAACCGGATAAACCTGGCTCCAAAGACTAAGTTTTCTTAACAAATCAGTCTGCTTCATAACATTTTAAAACAATGACTTAAATGACTTAAATGACTGTTTATATTTTTGGCACCATTGACATATTATAAAATGAAATATAACCAAAAATGGCTTGATGATGAATAAGCTTTATTATTTTGTCATTACAGATCACAGATTATAATAAGACTACATAAATGACCTTGTGAATCACAATATAACTTTCCATTATGATGATAGCAGTAACAATAAGTCATATTTCTATAATGTTTTACAGTTTAAAAATCTTTCCACATACACTACCTATCTGTGATTCTGATCTGTAACAACCTGTAAAGTAGGCAGAACCAAGTTTATTCTCATTATTTTAAAGTCGAGGAAATTGAGAGACAGAGAAGGTATGCTCAGGTCAAATGGAGGCAGAACTTAAATTAAAGCACAGGCCATTCATTCATTGATGGATTCACAAATAATTTGGCGTATCTATTATGTAATACTCTTATTTCTTAAGAGATATCCAATCTGTTATTCATTTCATAAACCTGCATCTTACATTACAGAGTATATGAAATATGTTATTGACGGTGCCTACCTGGGCCTAAGTAACATCTTCCCAAGTCCCAACATACCATCCCTACTAAAGAAGGTGATGTTAAGTTGTTCTTGGAGTGAGTACACCTAGACTCCCTCAAGAGCAGCAAATCCATAAACTGGCTGTTAACATAAAGTATCTGCTCACAGAGACTATGGCTATTGAATAGGATAGACACTCAAAAAGAGACAGACTGAGGGAATAGTAGAGCCAGACTTCAAGTAAAAGGGTGGGCTAAATAGAGCATGAGCTCTTGATCTTACTCTGAACACATAGTAATACTGGCTAATATATTTTAAATAAATTTAAAACAATTGGATAGGCTATAATGAAAAAAGGGAAATATCTAGATGCCATAAATGAAAAATAATCCCAGAGCCATAGCAATAATCAAGAATTGAAGCCATGTTATTAAGTAAGAATATACATATTAGTGAATTTTTAATGTTGCATGCAAAAATTAACCAACACAGTGAGAACTGTAGCTGGGCTCATAGTATAAGCCAGAAGACAAAAAAAGTGTTACTTTGTATATGCATAGAGTCCTAAAATCTCTGAAATCTCTGCCCACTGAGCAAAGGCTTCTGAAATCCTAGGCATAAATCAAGTCACCAGTAAAAGTTTGAGATCTTAGTCCCATACTCCTATGCAGCCCAAATTTATACCACTTGAAATACTTAGAGGAACCTCAAATAAAAAAAAAATTATATATAGTTTTATATATATAATTATAATAATAAAATAAAAATAATATAAAAATATAAAATAATAAAATTATATATGTATAATGTATAGTTGGAACCAGCTTACCCAGAAGGCCTAGGCCAAGGCAATGATAAATCTGTCCCATAGAGGGACTTCCAAAATTATGAATTTGCATAAGATTCCCTGGGAAGGTGACCACTGAAGATCTTCTTGCTTAGATATGAAAAGTAGAAAGGCAGACCACAGACTTACAAATGGGAAAATGTATATGTAAGGGATCACAAGAAAAATAAATATAAGAAATATATTTTAAAATTAGTGTGTAGGGATCCCTGGGTGGCGCAGCGGTTTGGCGCCTGCCTTTGGCTCAGGGCGTGATCCTGGAGACCCAAGATCGAATCCCACATCAGGCTTCCGGTGCATGGAGCCTGCTTCTCCCTCTGCCTATGTCTCTGCCTCTCTCTCTCTCTCTGTGACTATCATAAATAAATAAAAAAAAAAACTTTAAAAAAAAATAAATAAAAAAATAAAATTAGTGTGTATGTGTTAACAGTGCTCAAAGTGATTAAAATAACCCAATGAGAAGAAAAAAGAACACAAAATTATGATATAAAAATAAGTAGTTTTGACTGTCAGTGAACTTTTTATCAGCAAAAAATTGAGGCTAGCTGACTTTTGGAATAATATTATCAAAATTCTGAGGGAAAAATAAAAGTGTCACCCAAAAATTATATACAGGCTAAACCATAATTCAAACCCATGGATGAAATAAACACATTTTCAAAAAGAAATAAATGCTAAGTGAAAGTACTCTCTATGGAATTTATAAATAGAAAATATACTTAAGCAGGAAAGAAAGTAAACCCAGAGGAAGTAGCATGCAAGAGCAATATGAGCAGAGAATCAAATAAATATATTAATAAATAAACAAAAGGATTAAATATTAATTTTTAAATAACTATAGTTTTGCATATGTAAAAAAAGGAGGTGGAATTAAAATAATAAATAACATGGGAGATTGGAGGGGAGTAATTAAGATGCTTGTTAAGGTAGACATATCTTTTTCTTGTTTAGGAGAGAGAAATGTTCAGTTTAATATTTTAGAACATGAAACAATATTTAGACATTAAAATACAATGAAGCTACTAAAATAGTATAAGCATATGACTTTAAAAGTAGTAAATTGGTACAGAGAGGAAAATATTGGTAGTTCAGAGAAAAGACAATGCTGTCAGTCCAACAGAGGGCAAGGAAGGGAGATAGCAAAAAAAAAAGCATGATAAAGAGATAACACAAATTAAAATGGTAAAAATAAGTTCAAATATACTAGTAATTGATAAAACATAATCTCTTCAAAAAACTTCAAACTAAAATAAATATATATTGATTATGAATATACTTATCTATACCAGAACATCATGCACTCTAAATTCACATCAGCAGTTGCTTCTGTAAAGAAGGAAGAGAAATATGAGCAAAGGGAGTTCAATCTACCTGCAGCATTCTGTTTCTTTTAGAAAAAATAACAAAACTTGAAGCAAATATTATAATGTTATCAGTTGTCAAGTCTGAGTGGTATTTGGCTATTTTTAAATACCACGTACATGCTTTAATTTTTTTAAATGCCTCCATTTTTCATCAGAAGTTGTAAATCATATTAATAGATCACTGAAGTGAAGGTCATGAACTCCTGTTTCTGCTGAACGTCAATAGATAATTCCATACCTGGGGTTTCCAAGAAACAGCAACAAATATTCAAGGTCCCTGGAGTAGCTTCATCATTTAGTGACACATTAAAATGAACCCACTTTACTTAAAGTAGCTTAGGGGATTCTCTATTGCTTTTAATTTAAAAAATTTGCCTGGAGCTAAGATGGCAGCTTAGTAGGAAGGCCCCAGGCTCCTCTGCTCAGTCCATCACAACTAGATAGCTATCAAATCATTCTGAATATTCAGGAAATCCACCTGATGACTGATGGAACCAACTCCACAGCTAGAGGGAGAGAAGAGGCCACAGGAGGAAGGTAGGACATGTGGAGACATGGTTTGAGGAGAAACAGATGGGTGATGGTAGGGAGCCCTGAAAGTGGAGAGAGGAGAAGAGAAGGGAGCACAGGGGAACACTCAAGGAGAACACTTCCTCTAAGTCATTGACTGGGAAAATGAGGGGGTGATTTTTGCAATTGTTTGCAACCTGTGCCTCTTGAAGCCTGGGGTTTTAAAGGTTTGGGGGGCTTGGCTGGGATAGAGCCCTGAGGGCACTGTGCTCCCGGGTGAGAGAAGACAGACAAACAATCCAGGGGCAGATGGCAGATGGTGTAGAGGCAGAGATCTGAAGAACGCATGGGGTGCACAATGGGGAGACTGTTCACTTCTCCTGGGGTGTGACACTGAGAGGTGCATTCACAGAGATGCCTCTCTGGGGAGAAGGACATGGTGAGTGCCATTTCCCTCTGCCACCCCCCAGCGCAGGCTCAGAGACGCCTGCTGAGCGCAGCTCCCCCACAATGGCTGGTAGCCTGCTGCTGCAGGTCCCACACCCCTATGCTCTGGCCTGCCTTAGTCCCTGTGTGGTGAGACCCTTGGGCCCCTGTCAGCACAGGCCCTTGCCAACACCGCATCCTTAAAGCCTGGAGTTTTAAAAGTCAGCAGGCTTGGCTGGGATAGAGCCCAGAGGACACTGCGCTGCTCCTGGAGAGAAGGTGGCAGGCAACCCTGAGGAGGAGAGCAGGAAAACAGGGGTCTGAAAAATGCCTGGGACACACAGCAGGAGGTTGTTGGCTCTTCTCAGAGTGCTTCCCAAGGAGCTGCAAGCACAGAGACCCCTCTGTGGGACAAAGGAGCTGGCTGGGGCCCTTTCCTTCCTTGCCCTTCAGCATAAACTCAGAGCTACCTCCATGCCCTAAGGAGCACAGCACCCACACAGACTCCCAGACATGCCTACACAGGGTCCCACACTCCTGCGCTCTGCAGGTCCTGCCCTTCTAGGTTAAGTTGGCCTCAGTGCCAGCATGGCGGGCTCCTTCCCCAGAAGACCAAGCAAAGCCCCTGCCCTGTACCATGTCTCCCAACCAGAGAGTTCTGCAAGGCTTCATTTGAAGTAGTATCAAGTCTCTTTTAACAAGCAGACCAAGACATACCTAGTTAAAACCTGCCACCCTCTGACCAAGGTCCAAACACTCCTCACCGCGGGCAAGGAGGTCTCTGCAGACCGCTGAAGGATAGAGCAGCAGAGCACACTCAGCACAGCTAGACACACACCCCGATGGGCCAGGCACTGGACACTATATGACTGCTTCTTCATAAAGCCATTACTCTTCAAGAGCAGGAAGCAGAACAGGTTCTTCTAACACAGAGAAGACAGAGACTTAGACAAAATGTCATGATGGGGAAATTCATCCCAGATGAAATGGCCAGAGATCGAATCAAAACAGATAAAAGTAATATGCCTGATGGAGAATTTAAAGCAACAATTACAATGATATTTGCTGGGCTTGAGAAAAGAATGAAAGACTTCAGGGAAGCCCTTACCACAGAGATAAAAGAGTTTTAAAAAAAACAGTCAGAAGTGAAAAATACAATAAGTGAGATTTGAAATAGACTGGATGCAATGAACACAAGGATGGGAAAAGCAGGGGAATGAAAAAATGATACAAAAAATAAATAATGGAAAATGGACAAAGGACAGAAAGAAGAATTACAGAACATGAGAGTAGATTTAGGGAACTCACTGACTTCATCAGACATAATAGCATTTGTATTATAGGAGTTCCAGAATAAGAAGAGATAAAGGGGGACAGAAAATTTATTTGAGGAACTAATAGCTGAAAACCTCCCTAATCTAGGGAAGGAAACAGACATCTAGATTAGGAGGCACAGAGAATTCCATTAAAATCAACAAATCCAGGCCAATACAAAAACATATTGCCATCAAATTTGCAAAATATACTGATAAAGAGAAAATCCTAAAAGCAGCAAGACAAAAAGAAGTCCCTAACTTACCAGGAAGGACCTGTAAGTCTAGCTGCAGATCTTTCAACAAAAATTTGTTAAGCCAGAAGAGAGTGGCATGATATATTCAACATGTTGAATAGGAAAAATCTGCAGCCAAGAATACTCTATCCAACAAGGCTGTCATTCAGAATAAAAGGAGAGATAAAAAGTTTTCCAGACAAAACTTAAGGAGTTCATGATGACTAAAGCAACCCTGTAAGAAATATGAAAGGGGACTCTTTGAGTGGAAAGGAAAGACCAAAAGTGACAAAGTTAAAAATAGACCTACCCTATGACCCAGCAATTGCACTGCTAGGTATTTACCCCAAAGATAGAGATGCAGTGAAACGCCGGGACACCTGCACCCTAACGTTCATAGCAGCAATGTCCACAATAGCCAAACTGTGGAAGGAGCCTCGATGTCCATCGACAGATGAATGGATGAAGAAGCTGTGGTCTATGTATACAACGGAATATTACTCAACCATCAGAAAGGACAAATATCCACCATTTGCTTTGATGTGGATGGAACTGTAGGGTATTACGCTGAGTGAAGTAAGTCAATCGGAGGACAATCATTTTATAGTTTCACTCATATGGGGAATATAAGACTCATTTTAAACTCATTTTATTTGTTTACTTTTTCATTTTCTTTCTTTCTTTCTTTCTTTCTTTCTTTCTTTCTTTCTTTCTTTCTTTCTTTCTTTCTTTCTTCTTTTTTTTAGAGAGAGAGTAGGGGAGAGAAGCAGAGGGAGAGGGAGAGAGAAATCCAAGCCAACTCCATGCCGAGCATAGAGCCTGACACAGAGTTTAATCTCACAACCCATGAGAACACAACCTGAGCTGAAACCAAAAATTGGATGCCTGGCCAACTGTGCGACCCAGGTGCCCTGAGAGAGAGAATCTTAAGCAGGTTCCATGCCCAATTCAGAGTCTGAAAAAGGCTCAATCTCATGATCCTGAGATCATGACCTGAACTGAAATCAAGAGTCAGACACCTAACCAACTTAGCCACCCAGCTGCTGCAAGAGACATTTTAAACCTAAAGATACCTGCAGATTGAAAATGAGGGGATGGAGAAACATTTATTAAGCAAGTGGACATGAAAAGAAAACTGGAATAGCAATATTTACATCAGACAAATTAGATTTTAAATCAAGACCATAACAAGAGATGAAGAAGGGCATTATATATCATAATAAAAAAATCTATCCAATTATAAATATTTATACCCCTAATATGGGAGCACTCAAATTTCAGTGAAACCAGGAGCTAGTTTTTTGAAAAATAATTGATAACAAACATAAAGAAACTGAGAATAATAAAATAACAGTAGAGACTTTAACAACCCACTTATAACAATGAAGAGATCATCTAAGCAGAAAGTCATTAAGGAAACAATGGCTTTGAATGACACACTGAACCAGGTAGACTTAACTGATATATTCAGGACATTTCATCCTAAAACAGCAGAATACATTCTTTCAAATGAACAAATGCTACATTCTCCAGAATAGATCACATCCTGGATACAAAACCAGGCCTCAACAAATACAAAAAGATTGAGATCATACCATGCATATTTTCTGACCACAATGCTATGAAACTTGAAGCTGACCACAAGAAAAAATCTGGAAAGACCACAAGTACATGGAGGTTAAAAAAAACATGCTACTAAATAATGAATGGGTCAATGTGGAAGTCAAAGAAGAAATTAAAAAAATACACAGAAACAAATGAAAATATGATGGTCCAAAACTGTTGGGATGCAGCAAAAGCAATCCTAAGAGGGAATTATAGAGCAATACAAGCCTATCTCTACAAGCAAGAAAATCTCAAATGAACAACCTAAACTTACCCTTAAAGGAAATAGAAAAAGAACAACAAACTAAGCCTAAAGCCAGCAGGAAAAGGGAAATAAGAAATAATAAAGGTTAGAGCTGAAATATGTGATATAGAAACTAAACAATCAGACAAACAACATTAAACAGATTAATGAAAACCAGAGCCCAGTTTTTGAAAAAAAGTCAATAAAATTCATAAACCTCCAGCTAGACTTATCAAGAAAAAGAAAGGATTCAAATAATTAAATCACAAAGAAGAGAGGTAAAATAGCAATCAACACACAGAAATACAAACAACATAAAACAATATAATGAAAAACTTTAGATCAACAAATTAGACAACATAGAAGAATGGATAAATTCCTAGAAACAAATTAATTATGAAAACTAAAAGAGGAGGAATAGAAAATTTGAACAAACTGATAACCAGCAAAGAAATTAAATCAGTAATAAAAAAAAAACAACTTCTAATAAACAAAAGTCCAGGACCAGATGTTTTCATAGGCAAATTCTACCAAATATTTAAAGAAGAGTCAATACTTCTTTTTCTCAAACTGTTCCAAAAAATAGAAATGCAGGGAAAACTTCCAAATTCATTTTATGAGGCCAGAATGACCCTGATACCAAAACCAAATTAAAACACAGAACTGAAGGCCAATATGCCTGATCATCATGGATGCAAAAATTGTCAATAAAATACTAGCAAATCAAATCCAACAGTACATTAAAAGAATCATTCACCATTATCAAGTGGGATTTATTTCTGGGCTGTAAGAGTGGTTCAATATTTCCAAATCAATCAACATGATACACCATATTAATAAAGAAATGATAAGAACCTTATGATTATTTCAATAGATGCATACAAAGCATTCAACAAAGTACAACATCCATTCATGATAAAAACCCTCAACAAAGTAGGAATAGAGTGAACACACATCAACAAAATAAAGGTCATTATACAAAAAAACCTGCAGCTAATATTCTCAATGGGGAAAAACTGAGAGCTTTTCCTCTATGGGTCAGGAACAAGACAGGAATGTCCACTCTCACTACTGTTATTTAACATAGTACTGAAAATCCTATCTCCCATATCAGACAACACAAAGAAATAAAATTCATCCAAATCAGCAAGAAGCCAAACTTTCACTATTTGCAGATGATTTGATACTCTATATGGAAAACTCAAAAGCCTTCACCAAAAAATTGCTAGAGCTTGATACATGAATTCAGTAAAATCATAGAACACAAAATCAACATACAGAAATCTGTTGCATTTCTATACACCAAGGATGAAGCAGCAGAAAGAGAAATCAATGAATCCCATTTACAATTGCACCAAGAACTGTGTATAGGAATAAACCCAAACCAAAGTGAAATATCTATTTTCTGGAAACTAAAACACTGATATAATTTGGGGAATATAAAAATTAGTGCAAGAGAATAAAGGGAAAAGAGAGAAAATGAGTGAAAATATCAGTGAGGGTGACAAAACATGAGAGACACCTAACTGGGAAATGAACAAAGGGTAGTGGAAGGGGAAGTGGGCAGGGGGTTGGGGTGACTAGGTGATGGGCAATGAGGGGGGCACTTGGTGGGATGAGCACTGGGTGTTATGCTATATCTTGGCAAATTGAACTCCAACAAAAAATTTTTTTAAGCAAATTTATAAATAAATAAATAAATAAATAAATAAATAAATAAATAAATAAAAAATCACTGATATAAGAAATTGAAGATGACATAAAGAAATGGAAAAACATTCCATGCTCCATGGATTAGAAGAATAAAGATCATTAAAATGTGCATGTTACCCAAAGCAATCTACATATTTAATGCAATCCTTATCAAAATACTGACATCATTTTTCACAGATTTAGAACAAACAATCCTAAAATTTGTATGGAACCACAAAAGACTGAATAGCCAAAGCAATCTTGAAAAAGCAAAGCAAAGCTTGGGGCATCACAATTCCAGACTTCAAGTTGTATTACAAAGCTGTAGTGATCAGGACAGTATTGTATTGGCACAAAAAATACACAAATAGATCAATAGAGGAGAATAGAAAACCCAGGAGTAAGCTTGCAACTCTATGGTCAATTAATATTCAACAAAGCAGGAAAGAATATCCAATGGGAAAAAGACAATGTCTTCAACAAATGGTGTTGGGAAAACTGGACAGCAACACAAAAAAGAATAAAACCGGACCACTTTCTTAAATCATACACAAAGATAAACTCAAAATGGATGACAGACCTAAATGTGAGATAGGAAACCCTTAAAATCCTACAGGAAAATGCAGGCAGCAATCTCTTTGACTTTGGCCAAGGCAACTCTTGCTAGATATGCCTCTGAAAGCAAGGGAAACAAAAGCAAAAATGAACTTTTGGGACTTCATAAAAATAAAAAAGCTTCTCCGCACAGTGAAAAAAACAATCAACAAAACTAAAAGACAACCTACAGAATGTGAGAAGATATTTGCAAATGACATATCTGATAATGGGTTAGTATCCAAAATATGTAAAGAACTTACCAAACTCAACATAAAATCATCATCATCATAATAATCATCATCATCCAGTTTAAAAATGGGCAGAAGACATGAATAGACTTTTTTTTCCCAAAGAAGACATACAGATGGCTGACACGTGAAAAGATGCTCACATCACTCATCACTAGGGAGGTACAAATCAAAACAACAATGAGATATCACCTCACACCAGCCAGAATGTCTAAAATTAATGACACAGGAAACAACAGGTATTGGTGAGGATGAGGAGAAAGGGGAAATACTGTTGGTGGGAATGCAAACTGGTGCAGCCACCGTAGAAAATGGAGGTTCCACCAAAAGTTAAAAATAGAACTACATTATGATCCAGTAGTTGTACTACTAGGTATTTACCCAAAGGGCATAAAACATCCGAAGGGATACATGCACCTTGATGTTCATTAGTAGCATTATTAACAATAGGAAAATTATGGAAGAAGCTCAAATGTCCATTGAGTGATGAATCTATCTATCTATCTATCTATCTATCTATCTATCTATCTATCTATCATCTATCTATCTTACTTAGCCATAAAACAAAATGAAATCTTTCCATTTGCAACAATGTGGATGGAGCTAGAGAGTGTCAGGCTAAGTGAAATAAGTCAGAGAATTGAATACCATATGATTTCACTCATATATGGGATTTAAAAAACAAAACAAATGAACATGGGAGGTGGGGAAGAGAAGAAAATCAAGAACAGACTCTTAACTATAGAGAACAAATTGATAGTTACCAGAGGGGAGGCAGGTGAGGGAATGAGTTAAATAAATGATGGGGCTTTAGGAGGGTACTTGTGATGAGCACTGGGTGTTGTATGTAAGTGTTGAATCACTAAATTCTATATCTGAAACTAATATTATATTGTATGTTAACTAACTGGAATTTAAATAGAAACTTTAAAAAAATTAAAAATTTAAATATACACATATATGTATAGGTCTAAGAAATCCGAATA
The DNA here is from genome assembly GCF_048164855.1 of Canis lupus baileyi. Lineage (NCBI taxonomy): Eukaryota > Metazoa > Chordata > Mammalia > Carnivora > Canidae > Canis > Canis lupus. The sequence continues at coordinate 24,228,061 of NC_132868.1, forward strand.
GTAGATTTGAGAAAAGATCAATATTGGTACAATATATGAATTTTATTTAATTTTGCTTCCTCTCATTTGATTCAACTTATTTAATAAATGTTCATTCCAGCAGACACTAAACCTGCTATGGTGAATTTGAAGATGTATAAAGCATGAACATTACTTTCAACTAACATATTAATTGGTTAAATTGATAAATAGGAAAAAAGGGAATTACAATACAGAGTAACAGATAAAAGGATAGAAGATGAAGTAGGTGCATGGGAAAAATAGTTAATTCCTACTGGACATGGTAAGAGGGGTTTATTCAGAAGTAAGTATATCAGAGTGGTGATTTGAAGACCAAATAGGGGTTTAATAATGTATCTCTGTCTGATTCAAGATACATACATCTGTGACTGGTTTAGTTAAAGTATTCAAAAGGAAGACTCTAAAATGTCATCTTTGGTGGGTTTTTTTGTTTGTTTGTTTTAAAGATTGTATTTGTGGTTGTTTCATATATTACTTCTACATATTATATATATCATATTATTTCTTTGTAATAATAATATATTATTTATTATAATTAACAGTATTTCAAATTTAAAACTACCTGTGAAAAGAGGATACTTTTTAAAAAAGTCTTTTTATATTTACCCAGATATTTATCTATTCTCATGTTCTTCATTTCCTCCTGCTGATAAAGAGTTCCATCTGTTTTTTTTTTTTTAAGCCTGAATAATTTGTTAGCATTTTGAAAAGTTTTTATAGTGCAGGTCAGCTGGAAACAAATTCTCTCTGATTTTGTTTGTCTGAAAATGTTTTTATTTTGAGAGATATTTTTACTGATTATAGAATCCAACAAAAATAATTTTGTCGTGTTCAAATGTAACACTTTAAAGACTTCAGATGAGAAGTCAGCAGTCATTTCTACTCCTGTTATTCTCTGTGGAATATGTTTTTATATATTTTAATAAGTTTATTTTAACATAATCTACATAAATTAAAATTTACTTCGGAATACACTGATATTTTTTATATATACACATATATACACACATATATGTTCTTTTAAAAAATATTTTACTTACATATTTGAGAAAGAGTGTGTGTGAGTAGGGGGAGCAGAAGAGAGGGTGAGAGAAAGGCAAGCAGACTCTACACTGAGAGTGAAGCCCAATGTGGGACTTGATCCCAGGGCCCTGAGATTATGACCTGAGCTGAAACCAAGAGTCTGATACCTCACCAACTCAGTCACCCAGGCACCCTATATATTTATATACTTGTAAAATCACCCCCATTATCAAGACTTAGAATGTCTCCATCATTCCAGAAAGTTTTCTCTTCCAATTTCCAATGTTTTTGATAAGAAGTCAGCTATATTTGTTTTGTTCTGCTGTATGCAGTAGGTTGTTATTCTTTATTTCATTTATTCTTCCTTTCTTTTTGTTTTTTTGTTTTTGTTTTTTTCCTTGTCTACATTCAAAGTTCTCTCCTTATCTGTGATTTATAGTAGTTCGACTATGAGATAACTATGTGTGTTTTCTTTGTTTCTATCATCATTGAGGTTTGCTAACTTCTTTTGAGTTGATTAAATGATTTATCTTGGACTTATATTTTTAATCAAACCTAGGAATTTTCTGTTATAATTATTTCACAATATTTTCTATTCAATTATTCTTTATGAGATTCCAATTCCATGTTTGTTACACTATTTTTGATAATTGTCTTACAGATCACTGAAATTCTGTTCCTTTTTTTCTATTATTTTTTTCTCTTTGTTCTTCAAACTAGGAATTTTTTAATTGATTCATCTTCATGTTTACTTACTTGCCACCTCCAATCTGCTCTTGAGTTCAAAAATTCAAGAGTGAATTTTCATTTCAGATACTGTAAATGTTAGGTCTAGAATTTCCATTTAGTTTTTCTTTTAAGTTTCCATTTCTCTGCCAATATTCACCATTTGTTCATTCATTACAGCTGTATTTTCCTTTAAATACTTGAACATATTTATAATATCTTGAAAGTCTTGTTTATTAATTCTGACACTGGATCATCTTGTAGTCTGTATTGTTTTTTTTAAACTAGTGATCACATTTTTTGTTTCTTCATGTCTCGTTACTTTTTATGTTATATTGAATATTTTTAATATGTTGTAGAGACACTGAATGCTCTTATATTTCAATGAAACATGATGATTTTTGTTGTAGCATCAAAAGTACAAGTTCTTGTGTCAAAATTCAAACTCTTTTCTCCTGTCTTTGAGATCTCTGCTTAGTTCTTTCATCCTTTTGACTATTGCTTTCATTTTGGCTGTCTGGATTCTGTCCTGAATGTAACTCAAGGGTCAGTCAAGGACTTGGCTGGAGTATATGTGGATTTTGTAGTTATCCCTCTCTGGATCCTTCTTTCCTAGGACTCTCCAATTCCCCTTTTCAGCCAGGACAGAGCATCAAACTCTCTTCCCTTTCTCTTCAAATAGTGGCTTTATGCTCCATTTCCAACTGCAGTATGGTGTGCAAACTGGAGAATTTCCTCAGACAAAAAGATTCATTAGTGCAAAGTTCACCCTTCTTTTAAGCTCCCCTCCAGTTTGCCTATTTTTTGTCATTCATCGATGCTTTCTATTTTTTTTTCTTATTTTGTCCCATGTTTATAATCATTTTCTGTTAGAGGGACAGATTGATACAATCTACTCTATCAGTACTGAAAGTGGATTTCCCTTTATTCTTATTTTGATTTGTTAAGATATAATATGATTATAATTGCTTCAAGTACTTCATAAGAGGAAAGAGTACTTTCATATTCTTATGAAATTAAATATTACTAGTATAGGAATTCAGAGACCACTTTCTTAACCTTGCTGCAATTAACTTCAGTTATGAATTACGATGAGTTAACTTGTAGAAGAGGGATGGGAATGGAGTTGACCTGCCTTCCCAACAGGAGGAATGGAACATGAAAAAGCCTTGGTGGAAAGGAATGTCGTTTTCAAGGATACATAAGAAAATGCCAGTGTGGCAAGAGCATAAAAAGTAAAGAAATATTTTGGCTGCAGATATTATTTTTAAAAAGATTTTATTTATTTATTCATGAGAGACTCACAGAGAGAGACAGAGACATAGGCAGAGGGAGAAGCAGGCTCCCTTCAGGGAACCTGATGTGAGACTCCTGGGGCTCTGGGATCACACTCTGAGCCAAAGGCAGATGCTTAACCACTGAGCCACCCAGGCATCCCTGGTTGCAGATAATAATAGTGGCCAGATGATGCAGAACATTATAAACTGTGTTAAGTATTTTGATTTTCAGCTTGAGTGTAATGGAGAACTGTGAAAGAATTTTTGAACAAAGAAAAGAGATGAGATTACTATTTTGTGAAGTTTATTCTGGCCACAAGAAGGAGAGTGCTTAGGGAAAGGAATAAAAATAGAGGAAGGAGACCAGTCATGGCTATTTTAGTAATGGTACAAATGAGAATTGATGGTAGCTTAAACTGTCTAGTACTTATATTGAAACAAAGAACACAGATTTAAAGAATGATTAGGTGGTAAAGGGTTAGGACCTAATAGATATGGATGTAGAAAGGAGAAAAGTATCTCCCTTCATATGAACAGGAATCTGTATCTGTTTTTATTTAATGATGTAATTCTTTGAAACTATGTCTGGCACACAAGAAGAAAATTAATTAATGTAAGGATGAACTTTATTTATTTTACATAACTGAATGAGCACCGTTACATTTCTTCAAGATAAGTAACACTCTTAAACATTGGTAAAAGAGGGCTTGGGATTTTTTGTTTGTTTGCTTTGAGTTATTGTGGTTTTGTTTTAACTTGGTAAAAAGAATCATTAGTTCAATGTTAGAGATGATGAGCTTGGGATAGCTTTGATATATCCAAGTAGAAATACCAAGTTGGCAGCTAGATTGAGATTCTGGAGTACAGAAGAAAGCTCTGGGTTAATGTACTATGAATCATCTTATTCAGTGATAACTGAATCCATGGGTAAAAATTAGATCACTTAAAATGTAAGTTTGGAGTTGGAAAAAAAAAAGAAAGACTACTTCAGTCTAAGTTGTATTTAAATATACCTTTTACATATTGAGTAAAGAAAGAAAGAACAAGGAAGAGTAAGATGAAAGGGTCATAAAGGTAGGAAAACAAAAACAAAACCAAAACAACTAACGAATGTGGTATTCCAAAGGCCAATGGACAATATTTCTGCCCAAAAGTTTTCTCCTCAGAAGCAAGTAAATTAAAGACTGCAAAATATCTACAGGGTTTGGTTATATGGAAGCTATTGTCAGCAAAGGTGACACTTGCATGCACCTCTTTCTTCAATTTTTCTGTACCTCATAGCAGTTTATTTTCCAGAAAGGAAACATGGATATAGATCAAACACACACATACGATACCTTTTTAAAAACTTTATTTTTTGAGGACAGTTTTAGGTTTATTTATTGATATATCTTTCTGCTCAGAGATTCTTTCTTTAGCCATGTCCAGTCCACTAATAGCTCCATCAAAGGCATTCTTCATTTCTATTCATGATTTTTTCTTAATCTCTAGCATTTATTTTTATTTATTTCTTTGGATTTCCATTTCTGCTGACACCTTAGATCTGTTTTTGCATACTGCCTATTTTGTCCATTAGAGCCCTTCGCATATTAAACAGTCATTAAAAATTCCTGGTCTAAGAATTCCAACATCCTTTCCATGTCTGCTTCTGATGTTTGCTTTGTCTCTTTAAATTGTTTCTTTTGCCTTTAGTCATGCCTTGCAACTTTTTTCTTAATAGACTAACATGATGTACTAAGCAAAAGGAACTTAGTAAACTGATGGTTAAGTGTAGGAGGAGTGAAAGTGTTGGACAGTCTTATGATGAGGTCTCATTCGTTTAGCTACCTGGTTATAAGTGTGACTCTACAAGTGTTTCTTCATTTTCTCCTTTCCCTTAAATGGAACACAGGCTAGAGTGGACTTGAGTTAGTCATTTCTCTTCCCAGGTCAGTTAGATTCTGATAATACTCCAGCAGGTTAAGCTCTGTTTTACTAATTCCCCCCAAATGCAGGTCATCTTAAGAAGAACAGAGTGCTCTGGCATATTTCAAAATGGTTCCTTTTCCTCTTCCCCCCTGCTGGAAGCGCCAGAGGGGTTTCTCCTATATATACTATGAGAACCAGATCAAACTCCTGCAGGTAAATCTCACAATATTGTGTTGACCCCCTAACTGTGGCCCCCTGGAGTTCTTCACTCTCATGGGTAGTCTGTACTGAGACAACTCAGGGCTGTCAGAGCCTTCAGCAACTCATCAATTACAGTTCAAGTCTCCCATGATGGCATTGGTTCTGTGGGCCGTCTGCATTTATCAGCCTCTGCTCTGCTGAGCTGCAATTCCCTGTATACACCTGTCAATCTCTCCATTATTTAGGGCAGTAGGTTTCCCTGTGTCTTTGCCTCTCTTTTGGATCTAAGAAGAATTGTTGATTTTTCAATCTGTCCATCCTTTTCCTTGTTATTGGGGTAGAGTGGTAACTTCTAAGCTCTACTTAATGCCACTTAGTTGATAATATTTAAGGCAAGATACTTACTGAAACATATACTCCAGTCCCTGATATAATAGTGAAGTTGTAATTAATATGCATCACCGGTTTCCTCCTCTCCAACTATTCATTCTAGGGTTTCCTTATCCTTGGCTAGCATGTTGGCTAGTCTGAGTTACTTGCCTAGCCTGAGCCCTTACTTTCCTTCTTTGGCTGTGGTTGCTGCTGTCATGCCGTAATTATTACTGGGTTATAGAAGGAAAAAGGTGGTTCCAAATATACAACTTCCTGCTTACATTAGGTGACAGGAACCATTACTTCTCATAATCTTGGATTATTGCATCCCTATTACATCATTTTTTTTTACTTTACCTATTGATTCACTGACAAAAGGAGCCAAAAGAAGCAGTAGATGCAGTTTGAAGTCATGAGAATCCTTACTATTGCCCTAGTTAGTATTTACTCCCCTGAGAACCAAGGAGTCTAATTTTGCAATGCCTTAGAGTGCAGTGACAAGCAGGACCAATTATGCATTTGGGGTACAGGGAGAAACAGAGAGAAGGGAGGATTTTGCTTTCTTCATATATGTCTTGAGTCCCAGATAAAGTATTATACATCAAGTTTTCCTTTTAAATTTAAGTTTAAATCCTTTTAAAGAAAAAAAAAAGTATTATACATCAAGTTTTCCTTTTAAATTTAAATTTAAATCCTTTTAAAGAAAAAAAAAGCAACACTGTTTTAACTTCCAATTGCTTGTACTTTTGTGGCTCCTTTCTTTTGCATTGGAAATCCAAATAAATCTAGTGTGTATTTATTTCATAAATAAATGTTGTAATATAGGGTGTGTGTGTGTGTGTGCGCGTGCGCACATATCTATCTATCTACCTATCTAAATAAAAGTTAAATCATGGGAAGTATAATATTTTCGAAATATTCAGTATCTAGTTATTTCTACTATCATACTCTAACTTAAGATGTCCAGCAATTCTGCTTTAATTTTCTTTTCCTCTCCACACCCCCATAGCACACAGTTGAGATATCATAGTCTAAACTTACAACCCACCCCTGCTATTTAAGGAATCCCCCCCACACATCTGTGCATTTAGCTTAAGACTAGCTGAAGGGTTTTTTGTTGGTGTGTGATGTGTGGGTTTCCCAACTGGAGTCCTAATTTGCAACACCTACAGTTTGCTCAGCTCATTCTGATGCTAGGGTGGTTTCCTTCTGTGAATAAATGTCAGTGAGGTGCTCTAGGCAAAGCTATTGCCCTCACGGAGCCTATGAATTTAGTTTGTTCCAGGAATAGACTCCCTATTCCAATATGCAAGTGAACATTTAGAGCAGGTATATTAGCTAAGCCAGCTTTAGGAGATTAAAAGAAATGACTCTTGCTGCTGAAGGCTAAAGGACATGCTTTGCTGTACATCATAATGCTTCATCTAAACCAATTATATGCAAACATTTTTTGAGTGCCTACTATAGGCCCAGCACATTTCATATTCTACAAATGTTCATGAGGTCTACAAGCAAGGAACTGTGCTAGGAATAAGCAGAAAATATATAAATTAATAAAGGACTTAAAAACTAGTAAGAGTGATAGGGCAAGTCTAATAATTACAAAAAATAAGATAGAGGAAAATAAGATAGCAGTGATGATAGCAAGACAGTGGAGTAGGTGATATCAGTATTTGTCTACCCACAAGAAAAAAAAAACAAAACAAAACCATAGACACCTACTTACAAGTGCAGATAGCCTTGGGAGGTCCAATTAAAAACCTGTAGAACATAGTGAAGCAAACAGAACAAGACAAGAAACAAAGAGTAACCACAAAGAAAGGATTGCTGCGGAGATCAGCATAACTAAGACATCCAGAGATGGCTAGGAACAAAGAAGGCAGCAGAAAGTCTCCTCTGTGGGGACCCAGCTGTCTTTGCCATAGAGTACCTCAACTGCTCCTTTAACAGCATGGACTCCTTGAAGCCTTCACAATGGAGATAAGCAATAGCCACAGACTCCATACCCCAACCCCAAGAAGGGGATGCTATTGTGGCCCCAAAAAGAAGTCACTGTTGCCTACCATGGGACTGGGATGCCCTTAACCCCAACCCCAATACTTCCTGGACTCCAGAGCTATGGTCACTCCATGCATACCCATAGTCCAGATCCTGGCTCTGGAATTAAATTACACTCACTCTGCACAATTCATGCTCTAGATGTTGACTTCATAGCTGTTCCATGAGTGTGTACACCTGGGACGTGAGAGCCACCACTACAGTAGTAATGTAGTAGTTTTTTTTTTTTCTATGAAATAATGGAAGAAAAAGTACAATTTAATGATAGAGAATTAGCCTTGAATTTCTGGTTCACCTCTAGTAATGTAGTAGTTATAGAACACCATCAAGATGAAATGCACACCAGAGGAATGCCAAAAAGAAAAGAAAGAAAAAGAGGAGCAGAAAATTCATTTAAGAAATGGTGGCTAAAAACTTCCCAAACTGGGGAGAGACATAGATATCCAGGCCTAAGGAGCCTAAGGGTCCCCAGTCAGGTTCAACCCAAAGAAAACGTCACCAAGTCACATTATAATTTAGCTGTCAAAAATCAAAGACAAAGAAAGAATTTTGAAAGGAGCAAAAGAATCAACACATGCTAGGGAACCCCCAATAAGACTATCAGCAAATTCATCGACAGAAACCATACAAGCCAAGAGAGAGAATGAATGATATATTCAAACAACAAAACAACAACGAAACAACACAACCACAAAACAACACTGTAACCCACTCAAGAATAGTATACCCAACAAAGCTGTCCTTCAGATGTGAAGGAGAGACAAAGGCATTCCCAGACAAATCTGAAAGAACTCATCACCACTAGACTTGCCTTATACAAAATGCTAAAGGGAGCTTTTCAAATTGAAACAAAAAGAAACTAATTAATAACATGTAAATATAAAAGTAAAAAAACTCACTGATAAAGGTTAGTATATAGTCAAATTTAGAATGCTCTAATACTAAAATTGTGGTGTGTCAATCACTTAACTCTGGGGACACCTGGGTGGCTCAGAGGTTGAACATCTACCTTTGGCTCAGGGCATGATCCTGGAGTCCCGGGATCAAGTCCCAAGTGAAGCTCCTTGCATGGAGCCTGCTTCTTCCGCTGCCTATGTCTCTGCCTCTCTCTCTTTTTCCAGTCTGTCATGAATAAATAAATAAAATCTTTTAAAAAATCATTTAACTCTGGTACAAAGAATAGTGACAATGTATTAAGAAAAACTGTAGCTAATAATTTGTTAATGGATGCATAAGATAAAAATATGTAAACTGTGACAAAAAACATAAAATGGTGGAGTAAAAGGATAAATTTTTGTATGCAATGAAAGTTAAGTTGTTATCAGCTTAACACAGACAATTATAAGATATATTATTATGCCTCATGGTAATCACAAAGCAAAAAATTATAGTAAGTACACATAAGATAAAGAGAAAGTAATAAAACATAACATTAGAGAAATGATCAAATCACAAAAGAAAATAGCAAGAGAAGCAAAAAGAAACAAAAGAACCACAAAACAGCCAGTAAAAAACAGAATAACAATAGGAAGTCCTTACCTACCAATAATCATTTTAAAAAATAGATTTTGTTTATTCATTTGAGAGAGAGCATGCACAAGAGAGAGCACAAGCAGGGGGAGGAGCAGTGGGAGAGGGAGAAGCAGGCTCCCCGCAGAGCAGGGAGACCCGATGCCCATGCCAGGCTTGATTCCAGGGTCCTGGGATCATAACCTGAGCCTAAGGCAGAGCTTAACCGATTGAGCCACCCAGGTGTCCCTAAGATGTAAATGGGTTAAACTTTCTAATCAAAAGTCAGGAAGTGGTTAAATGGGTAACATAGCAAGACTCAATTATATACTAACTACAGGAAACTCACTTAAACTTTAAGGACGCACATAGGGAAAAGATGTTCCATGGAAATCCTACCCAAAAGAGAGCAGTAGTGGATATAATTATACCAGACACAACTTTAGTGCGAAAACTGTCATGAGAGACAAGGAAGATAAGACAAATAAGGTAATTATATAATTATAAAGGGATCAATTCATTAAAGAAATATAACAATTGTAAATATATATGCCCCGAACATCAGAGCACCTAAATATATAAAGCAAATATTAATAGAACTGAAGGGAAAATAGTAGTACGATAGTAGGGGAGTTCAATACCACAATTTCAATAATGGATAAATCATACATATGGAAAATTAACAAGGAAACACTGGGTTTGACATTTTATTTGTTATTTTTTTAAAGATTTTATTTATTTATTTATTTATTTATTTATTTATTTATTTATTTATGAGAGACACAGAGAGAGAGAGGCAGAGGCACAGGCAGAGGGAGAAGCAGGCTCTAATGCAGGGAGCCTGTAGTGGGACTCAATCCCAGGTCTCCAGGATCATGCCCTGGGCTGAAGGCAGCGCTAAACCACTGAGCCACCTGGGCTCTCCCGGATTTGACATTTTAGACCTACACTTTGGACCAAATGGACCTAAGGAACATATACAGGACTTTCCATCCAACAACAGCAGAATATATATTCTTCTCAAGTGCACACAGTACATTCTCCAGGATAGATCATATTGGACCACCAAACAAGATTGGATAGATTAAAAAATCTTGAAACCATGTAAGCATCTTTTCTGACCACAGTGTTATGAATCTAGAAATCAACAATAGAAATAAAAAATGAAAATTGCACAAATATGTGGAAATCACCAACACAACCCCAAAACAACCAATTAGTCAAAGAAGAAATAAACAAATGAAAGTTGAAACAAAGCCTACTAAAATTTATGATACACAGCAATAGCAGTGTTAAAAAGGAATTTTATAGCAATAAACTCCTACTTTAAGAAAAAGAAGCAAACAACCTAAAATCATACCTTATGGAACTAGAAAAAGAGGAGCAAACTAAGCCTAAAATTAGTAGCAGAAAAAAAAATAACACAGACCAGATTCAAAATAAATGCAATAGAGATGGAATAACAACAGAAAAGATTGATGAAACTAAGAGTTGGTTCCTTGAAAAGATAAACAAAGTTTATAAACTGTTAGCTAGACTAACCAGGGGGAAAAAATGAGAGAATAATAAAGTAAATAAGAGACATTGCAGCTGATATTACAGAAATACAAAGAATCATAAGAGATTACTATAAAAAATTATACACCAACAAATTGGTAACTTAGAATAAATGGATAAATTCCTAGAAACATACAACCAACCAGGACTGAATCATGAAAAAAACACAAAATCTGAACAGACCAATAATGAGTAATGAGACTGAATCAGTAAGTGTGACACACATGTATTAAAAATGAAGTGTTATAAATCATATGATCATTTCAGTAGGGACAGAAGTGTTTGACAAGATTCAATATGCTTTTATAGGAAACACTCTCAAAAATTAGGTATAAAGGAATGTATTCAAACATAATAAAGGCCACATATAACAAGCCCAAAGCTAACATTTTATTCATTTGTGAAAAGCTAAAATCTTTTTCTCTAAGATCAAGAATAAGACAAAAGGTGCCCACTCTCACCACTTTTATTCAGCATAGTACTGGAAGTCCTGACCAGAGCAATGAGGCAAGAAAAGACAAGAAAATAAAAGACTTCCAAAACAGAAAGATGTATACTTGCCTCTGTTTGTAAATAATATGATCTTGTATAAATAAAACCCTAAGGAATCCATCAATAAACTGTTAAGGTTAATAAATAAATTCAGAAAAAATGTAGGATAGAAAATCAACATGAAAAAATCAATTGCCTTTCTACACACTAGCAATGGACTGCCCAAAAAACAATCCCATTTACAATATCATTAAAAAGAGTAAAATACTCAGGAACACATTTAACCAAGGAGGTGAAAAGATCTGTACACTAAAAACCATGAGACATTGATGGGGAAAAAACAGAAGACAATACAAGTAAATGGAAAATATTCCCGGAATATAGACTAGAAGAGTTAATATTGTTAAAATGTAAAGTGTTAAAAAGCACTTTACAGATTCAGTGCAATCCCTATCAAAATTCCAATGCCATTTTTCACTGACACAAGTTTAAAAACATCCTAAGAACCATATGGAAACACAAAAGATTTTCAATAGAAAAGGCAATTTTGAGTAGGTGGAGTAAAGCAGACAGGCATCACACTTCCTAATTTCAAATTATTTACATAGTTATAGTAATCAAAATAGTATGATACAGGTGTAAAAAAACCACCCCAGATATGTACATAGACCAATGGAATATAATAGAGAGCCTAGAAATAAATCGATGCATACACTATCAAGTAATATTCGACAACGGAGCTAAGAATTCATAATGAGGGAAAGTTAGTCTTTTCAATAGAAGGTTTTGTGAAAAATCCATATGTTAAAGAGTGAAATTGGATCCTTATATCATACATAAAATTGATCCTATTTGGATAAAACTCTTAGTAGAAAACAAAGGGGGAAAACCTCCTTGATATAGGTCTTGGCAATAACTTTTTTTGATCTGATACCAAGAGCCCAGGCAACTGAAGGAAAAACAAACAAGTTAGCCTATATCAGACATAAAGGTTCTGCACAGCAAAAGAAGTAATCACCAAATGAAAAGGTAAACTATGGAATATTAGAAAATATTTCCAACGTATACATCTGAAAGGCGGCCAATATCCAAATTATATAAGGAACTCAAACAATTCAGTAACAAAAAAATAAAAACAAACAACCCCCCCCAAAAAAAACAATTGAAAAATGAGCAAATAACCTAAATACAAGAAAAATTCTTTTTCCAAAGAATACATGCAAATGGCCAATAGATATATAAAAAGATAATTCATATCAAATGTTGATCAAAGGGTACAAAGTTTAGTTGTAAAGTAAGTAAATTATGAAGATCTGATATATAGCACAATGACTATAATAATAGTATGCCTTCTGCTCGAAATTTGCTAACACAGTAAATCAAGTGTTCTCACCACACACACATGCAAAGAGTAACTATGTGAAGTGATGGGTATGTTAGTCTGATTATAGTGATCATTTCACAATATATACACATATCAAAACACAATGTACATCTCTAGTATGTATAATTGTTGTTTGTCAATCATACTTTAACAAACTCGAAAAAAAGAGTAGGTAAATTAGGATACATACCAACAAAGAGTTATGGGTTTTAAATAAGATAGTGAATGTGAAATCTTTTTAAAGTACTCTGGAGTCCTGGGGCACCTGGGTGGCTCAGTCAGTTAAGTGTCTGCCTTGGGCTCAAGGTCATGATTCCAGGATCCTGGGATCAAATCCCAAGTGTTGGGCGGAGTCTGCTTCTCCCTCTTCCTCTTCCCCTCCCCTGCTTGTGTGCTCTCTCTCTCTCTCCCTCCCTCCCTCTCTCTCTCTCTCTCTCTCTCTCCTTCTCAAATAAATAAATAAATAAAATATTTTTAACAACTACAACATTGTAAAAATATAAATTGGGCATTAGCAAGGTATCCTTGGTAAGAGTGGGCCAACGCTGAAGTTTGGAACGCTTCCTCTGGTCTTTTTCCTTCTGCAAACTCTTCTTTCAAAAATCATCAATAGTATAGATATATATATATACACTATTGATATAATATATATATCACATATATATGTAATGATAATTATATGTATATATAATGATAATTATACATAATATGTAACAAATATTATGTATATAATGCTTTTCCCCTCAAAAGGAAATCTTTAATGGAAACAAATTAAACAAATAAAATCAACTTAGTTTGAATTGGACAAAGCACCAGAGCCCCAGGCACTCAATCCTCTCTCCACTACCTTGACCTCTTTAGCAAACTCTGTGAAGTCATAATCTCATAGCCTATTTTAAAATCACTGCATCACCTGATTTCTAAGATCACTTACATTTTTGGTATGCATGAATATGAGACTACCATCCTCCTGACCCCTATATCTTTTAGCTGATCAGGCTTATAATCTGTGGAATAAGTAATTTAGTGGCAAATTTCCCCATTTCCCAGGATCACCTTCATGCACTGTCCTTCCTATTCCACTTACACTCCAGTTTCTCCTTCTGAAAGGCTGTGTATGGCCTACTTCAGCTTTCTTACGTGGAAATTATATGAGGCATCATGAATTTCACGTCCCAGAATTCTCCCACCACTTAGGCTTAGACTTCCCTTTTATTTGCTCTGGTCCTGGATACCAGCCTGGCCAAGAAATAAATCCATGCTAGCTTTTTCCCAGTCAAAACCACTAATTTGCATGGGTAAGTTATGGACGGGGCTGGCCCTAACCACCAGTAGAGAAAATTTAGATTAAAGTCTTTGACAAAGCAGTTATCACTCCTTGAATATTTGTGGGTTTTTTTGTCTTATCATAACAGGGAAGAAAGCCTTAGCTTAAATTTCTGACATAAATAGTTTCAAATTGTAGCCTTCCAGAGTTGTAGGAGGAGGACTTGTGGAAAACTGAGAAAATTGAAGGAATCCCCCAAATCTGACAGGTTACCATCTTTACTGAGATGAATCTACTGTAATTACCAAGGGACAGTCAAAATGAAGGATTCAAAACAGAAAAAACACATCATATTTCTGATACAGGTTGTGTGTAGAAAACAGAGGAAAATTGTTTTCTCTAGCTCCTCCTGGTGGTGAATGCCTGAAATGTAAGACTACATAATAGTTCTTTAGGCAACATCTTTTTCACATAGGTGTGGACCTACTTGCACATCCTAAATAAAAATTAATTCTGAAATTGAATGATAACTTTCTGCAACCTGATTACTCCTAGAAAAATACACCGGTTTTTGGTGTAACAGCAAAATACATTACAGAAAAAGGCAGTTTCAAAAATTAATTTTCATGACACTAGCTAGGAATTCCAAGAATTTTTGGTGCCTGAGGAGCAGTCAGTACAGAAATAATTAGAAACAATAAATGTTATTAATTAATTAACATTAAAATTGTGAAATGTCTTCTATATCTTTATTTTCAGTAAGCAAAAATGATCTAACACAAATTTTGAAATGAAGTGATGATGTTAGCTTCTAATTGATAAATCTGAGATATGGGAAATGAGGAATGGGGAACAGGGAGGACAGAGGGACTGGATGACAGAGGGAATCTGTGACCAAAGGCTTGTCGGTAAAAGATGATAAGAAAATGACTTCAACTGGGGCAGTAGCAGTAAAGTGGAAAGAGCTCAGATTCTGGTGACATTTTTGGAATACGGTTCATGAGGTTTGGCCATTGAGTCACTGTAACCAGCAGAGTGGCAGTAGTGGAGGATGCAAACTTCATGTCCTTGAGCCCACAGAATTGTCCACTGAACTTCAGACCATGTTACTGCCCTCCTGCAGTTGTACTTACCTATGTCTTTCTTCCTTGAAGACCAAGTAAAATCCGTATCTAATCTGGATCAGAGTGAGAGAAGGTGAGATGCTTGCATGAGTCTGCTGAATTATTTAACCTGAGAAACCAAACCATTTAGATTGACTTAAACTGTTAATTGAGGACAGACTATAAAACCACGGCTGGTGCCTGATGTGAAATTAGGGAAGACAAAGAAGGTGGTGAAGGTAAAGGAAAATAGCCATATCAACTCTACTTTGCTTATATAATATAATATCTTAACTTATTTCTAGCTTTATAGTTCATAGTATAACAACTTCTGTGCCAGGCATTTTGCTAGGCACTTCAGATTTAAATGAAAAGAAAAGAGAATCCTCATTATCAGGAATCTTTCTATCTGGTGGTTGAAATAGGTAAGTAAGCAGGCAATTCTAAAATCATGTAATTAATAGATATTTTTTAAATAAAGTTAAAGGTTTTTCAAGGAGTCATGAGAGGACAAAGGAGAAGGCAAAGCCCAGACTTAGAAAGTTCAGGAAACCTCCCTGAAAATGATAATATCTAAAGTAAAACATAGAGAATGAAAATGATAATATCTAAAGTAAAACATAGAGAATGAGTAAACAATCCTGATGGAGGAGGAAACAGTCTCACCAGGCAACAGAGAAGCCAGTGGAAAGTTCTAGAGAATTAGGAGTCCATCAGTGTGCCTGAAACATTAAAAAAAGAGAGAGAGAAAAAAAGTAGGTTGGGAGAAAGGGGCATAGTAAGAGATGAATTTTCAGAAATAAACAGGAACTAGATCATGTAAAATATGCATTTTTCAGAGTTGGTACAGGAGAAAGGGCATTCCTCTACTCCTAATCCCTATCTTACTGTTACGGAGTTAGATTTGGGTCTTTTCATTTAATTAGTGTCCCTTTTGTTGGTACATGTGGGTCAATTTTTACCTTTTGGTGCTTGCCCAAGCCAAAAGCCTCAATCTCAGAAATTTGCTCCTGTTAGAAGGAAATCTTTTTGTTACAACAGGACTGTTCTATGCTTCAGCCATATATAAGGCCCCCCTGCATACAGTCTTTAAGAGGCATTGTAGGTCTAAACAAGAAAGAGAGTCAGAGGCTGGCATTTTGTGTTTGAGAAGTAACTAATCTACCACCTTCTCAATTCCAGCTCGTAGTTTTTTCTGTAAATTAATTTTAAATATTTTTCCAAACCAGGGACTGCCTCTCAAAATATAACAACCCCCCCGTAAGCTTGCCTGAAAAGATTCTGCAAAATAGAATCACATAAAGGAATAAATGAATTGTAAAGTCATCCTTGCGCTGGAGTCCAAAGCAACAGAGAAATTGTGGGACAGATTCCTAGTGTCATGAGAAATAATGGTACTATGCAAAGGGATTGGGATGCTGAGATTGTTTATATCACTTTAAGGTAAGATCATTTAGAGGAATAATATATTTGTGTTCTCCATCTCTTTTGGATTTTCCTGAGTGATGAGAAGCATGAGATGGATTACAGAGATTCACTTCCTAGGCTAAGAATAGGTCTGTTAAACATCATGGACACTCAGGGGCAATAATATGAAGTGGAGTGAGTGTGTCTGTATGTGTGTAGAGAGTAGGCACTTGAAATACACCTTGTGGATCATGTTAAGAAGTCCAAAGTATGCTAACAACCTCAAACTTTACATTCAAATGGCATTACAGAAGCATCACAGTGTTTTAAGCAAGAAAATGTCATGGCCATATTTATATTTTGTAAATATCAGTCAAGCTGTCATGTGTAGAATAAACTGAAGGAAAGGAAGCCTGTTGGAAACATGGGCCACAGTCCGGGAGAGAGATAGTCAGGTAGGAGTGTGAAGGTTAAGACATGGCTAGATTCAAGAGATTTTAAGGACACCAAAGGAACAAGACTTAGAAATAAATTGGATATATCATGTGGTGATGAACAATAATTTAGAGAAGGTTTTTCCTCAAATTTATTGTGAACACATGCTACTGCTTGCCTGTAGATTTTTTTTTTTTTTCCTGCTGTGAGAGCATACTGGATCTATATTTAGGGAAGAGTGGAAATGCCATAGTTCCCATCCCCAAAACATCTCTCAACCAATAACATGTGAGCACCAGACATAATACTCCCATTTCCTTTCTCTCCCAGCCACGCTCATGAGCTCCTCCTCCTCGAGTTCTAGAGTTTCTTGGCAGGTTTTCACTCTACTTACCCAGGGGTAACTGGCTTTCCCATGTACCTTTAGTTGACATTATTTCATCTCCTACTTCCACACACTTCTGTGCTTCCTGGGATAACTTAAATATCAGGCTCAGTATCTTTTTGTGGAGGAAACACAAAGGACAGCTTTCACTGGAAAGTGATTTATGAAGAGATGGAAAGGAGGAATTTAAATTTGGGGAAAGTAAATCTAAGATATTCTTCTCAGATTAAGTTCTAGTTTAATTTAGCATCTTGGGACCTTCTTAGGAATTATTCAACAGACCTGTTTCCAAAAGCCTAGTTTCTGAAGATGTGATCTAAGGCTTGGTCATTTTTTCTTTGCTAATTACTCTTAGGAATCTAATCTGCTCTTCTATTGAATGTTGGATTTGTATCACCATGTATCTGGGATTATGCCACTTAGGCTGGGGAAAATTTAAATATATTGTCCAAATTGCATTAAAAATATTTTCTTTAATGAGTAGATATTCACTAGACTTATTGGGATGATCATTTAGCAATAATTATTGAATTATGCTGTATATCTGAAAGGAAAGTAATACTCTATGCTCAATTACAGCCCAATTTAAAAACCTATTGGGATGTACATAGGATTATTTTTGTCACTGTTTTATATAAAACTATGATATTTTATGTACACATATCTTCTTCTTGTTTATTCAACTTTGACCCTTTACATCAACTAGCTCTAATTCATCCTTTTTAACGGCTACCTAATAGTCCACAGTATGGGTGCACCACATTTGTTCACTTATTGCCCTGGGAGCATCCTCTTTGTTTTTCAGTTTTGATTTATTTTATTTCACCACTATGACTGATGCTACAATAAACATTTTTGTACATTTTCTCCCCAAAAGAATATTTTTGTTATCTTTTTTAACTTCTCATTTCATTTAAATAGGATAAAATATGGTACTATGGGCTGAATTGTGTCCCCCCAAATTTATGTATTGAAGGCTTAATCCCCAGTGTGACTGTATTTAGTGATGGAGCCATTAGGGGGTAATTAAGACTAAATGAGGCCATAGGATGGGGTCCTAATCCCAGAGAGCTGATATTCTTGTAAGAAGAGGACAAAACACTCTTTTCTGCAGCCTCTCCTCTCGCCCTCCCCCTTTCTCTTTCCACATGCTCACAGAAGAAAGGTCATGTGAGTCCACAGTGATAAAGTGGCAGTCTACAAACTGGGAAGAGAGCTCTCACTAGAAATGCAGTCAGTCATCACCTTAATCTGGGACTGCAAGCTTCCAGAACTGTGAGAAAATATATTTCTGTTGTTTAAGCCACTTGGTTTCACAGTATTTTGTTATGGCAGCCTGAGAGGATTAAGATATATGGGTACATCAATTTAAAAAAAAAAATGTCCTTATTGCTTATTTCCAAACTTTTACATTCTCTTTCCTATTATATTTTTTCATAATATCCTTTCTTAAGAGAATGGATTCTAGATCAGTACTATCTTTTACTCTGGTCAAATTTCTTAACTTTTTTTGATTCATTTTTTTTTCAGATGTAAAAGGGTAACAATATTAATACTTGTTTCCTCATAGGATTTATTGTGAGGATTAAACACATTACTATATAGTAATATATAGTATAAAATGTTTGGACATACATGCATTTTTATTATGATTATGAAGTTTCTATCTTATTCCTTTCTTTCAAAGGAAATTATCATCGTTTTAAAAAAACTAAATCAAACCTTTTTATTACTTTCTCATTCTCTCTAACATAATTCTTTCCTATCTTTGGAAAGAAACCCCCCACACACACACCCCCGTCTCGATTTCTTCTTGCCACAGACTCCTTTCCCCCTGGTAGATAGAGCTTCACAAACTCATCGTTATTCTTCCTCATAAAGGGTAGTCAAACAGACCATCTATTGAGATTCCCACCAGATCAATTGACAATTGATTCCATTTGGTCACTAGGCAACATATTTTAGGAAAAGAATGTTGTGAATACTGTTTTTGCCTTAATTCTCCAGGAATAAAAAAATTCTTCAAATAATCTTCTGCTTTGCTCTAAGATCTATATGAGCTTAAAATAGCACTCACACTGTCTGCCTTCACTTGCCCCTTATGCCATAAATTCTTCCTAAATATATAATCTGTATCAAGATCATGTTGATAGAAGACACACGTGTATATGTTTAGAAATAATAGCCAGGAACAAAGAGTGTTTGGGAAGAATATCCAGGGAGATAGACTGCCAAACTAGACAAAAAAAAAAAAAAAGAAAGAAAGAAAAGAAAACTGGCTCCAGCTGAAACACACTGGAACACTGAAACACTGAAACACTGAAACACACTGAGTCACTAGCCGGCAGTGCTTCCTATTCTCACCGGCCTTTGTAGAATTGGGGCATTCTTTTCAGGCTCTTTTTCCACAATGGCCACTGGAGGGCATTGCCCGTCAGTCATGAGGGAGGTAAACAGTAAGTCCTTAGTTTGGGGAAAGGACTGAGGTGAGATAGGTCAGTAGGGTCAGACAGCACGAGGGCAAACTAAGATGCAACTCACTGTCTCAAGGTAAGATTTTGTTGGAACCAAGAATGAAGTCTAAAAAAAAAAAGTTCTTAAAATGTGGTGGGTGTTTGCCCTAGATTTTATTCTCCGCCCATTCACTCTTAACATAGATGTTGTAATTGACTTGCAGCTTTATGGCTGCATGTGCCTTAAATTATATCATCACTGTGTTACCCAACATTTTGGCATAAACTGAGTTTCTGAAATTCAGAATCTGTTTTAATGATGATGGGTGGTTTCACTATTAAAAGATGGCACATGCAGATCTTTTTCAAATAGGAAAAGTTCTTTTAGGAAGGCAAAATATTACCTCATAACACTTGAACACATCTGCAAAGTCCTTATTAAGTTGATTTAAAGTGTGACACATTGCTAAGCTACTTGAGGCTTGATTCATTAGACCTACATACTATCCAATTAGACCACTGGCAAAGCATGAATTCAATTTCCAAATCCCTAAGTAGTCATTTAGCGCATCCACTGATTCTGCTCATGGGCCACTGATGCTTCCTCTGAGCGCCTTGAAGCTGTACCTCTGTGATTGCCTGCACTTTGTTAAACTGCAAGTCTGCCCTCTCATGACCCGAGTTGGAATGCTCAGAGTTCAGGACTGCAGGGGGCACTTTTTTGAATGCATGTTAATGTGCATATGTGTGGATTGTCTACATAAGCAACTTCACATTTTAACCTCTATTCTTGGCAACTCAGTGGCAAGTACTGGTTTCACATTTGGTTTGGCTGAATGAGTATTGAGATCATTTTCCTGAATTGCAAAGGGCATCAAGCAGGTGTTCTGACCTAACGTATCTGCAGAAATGTCCAGTTGAGTCTCAGCACTTTGCTCCCTTGTATTGTCTCTCACATCCAAGACTGTTCGTCCTCCGTGGCTTTTACTTTCCCTTTCTCCCTGATGTCAGAACTGTAGCATGCCCCGGGGGATAGACCTGGGACTTATTTCCTTCTGTGTCTGCCTCATTCCCTTGATGTTCTCCGTCAGCTTATGACTTTTAAAACCACCTATAAGGACACCTGGGTGGCTCAGTGGTTGAGTGTCTGCCTTTGGCTTGGGTCATGATCCTGGGGTCCTGGGATCGAGTCCTGCTTCAAGTTCCTCATGGGGAGCCTGCTTCTCCCTCTTTCTATATCTCTGTCTCTCTCTTTGTGTCTCTCTTTGTATTTATTTGTAAATAAATTCATTATTTATCATGAATAAATAAGTGGAATCTTAAAAATAAAAGAATAAATAAAATATAAAATAAAATAAATAAAACCACCTATAGGCTAGCAACTATCAAATTTATATCTCTAGGCTATTCTTCTCTCATATACTCCAATTTCTTATATCCAAATGCCAACTTGACATGTTCACTTGAGTGGCTAATAAATACCTCGAACTTATGTCCAAAACTAAACTGCTGATCTTTCCTCCAAAATTTCATTCCTGTCCAAGTTTAGAGCAACTTCCAGCTCCTCAGGTGAAAAAGATTGGAGTCCCCATGCCCCTCTATATCTCCACTTACATCAAATCTATAAGTTATAAAAACTTTTATAGCTTACAAAATATTTTCAAGGATGATTATTTCAATTGGGCCTTAAACTTCTCCACCCCAGATAAATAGAAAAAGATAAAGAGGGTAGCCTGGGTGGCTCAGCGGTTTAGCACCACCTTTGGCCCAGGGCGTGATCAAGTCCCACATGGGGCTCCTTGCATGGAGCCCGCTTCTCCCTCTGCCTGTGTCTCTGCCTCTCTCTCTGTATATCTCATGAATAAAAAAATAAAAATAAATAAATAAATATCTTTAAAAAAAGATAAAGAAACTGGGTCTCTAGTAGACTAAATAATTTATTCATGGTCACACAGTGTGGACTTTGAACCTTAAGTTCACATCTTCAGATGAAGTCCCAGGAAAGTCTTGCTAGTCTTAGAACTAGTGTCGAACACTAAGTTTTCCACTGGTCCATTGTAAAATGAGAGTAATAAGAACACCAAAGTAAGTGGTCACACAGCTTAAGGTATTCATTTAAAGAAGTGTCCTTTTTTCTGAGATATATCCTTTGTAATATTGGATGTCATAATGTCCTCTATTTTATAATAATAGTGATAGTATTCACACATACCTTAATAAGGCAAAATAAAAAAAATTCCTATTTGAAAAATATTATGATCTATAATATACAGAGTCTGGAAATCACTGAATATATTCTCATGTCTCAGGTCACAAGATGTGGGGAGCAGGTTGCATTCTTACTAAGATATTTTTCTTCTAGTTTATACTTGGGTTTTAGAGTCTGCTTATTTTTATATTTATTCAATGCAAATTAATATCTCTAAAATAGTAAGGATGAAACAGACGCATTCTATATGTATGCCTCATGTATGAAGCTCCTTTCTGGTCTCTGCTTCTATTCAGAAATTGAGATTATAATAATTTGGGAAATATAAAAAATTCATATTACTTTAGGATTAACGGTGTTCATATCATTAAAACATTCAAAGGCAATTATGATCACATTCAGGGAATTTGTCTGATTTCTATAAAATGCTGCTGAGGGGCAGCCTGGGTGGCTCAGTGGTTTGGCACCACCTTCAGTCCAGGGCCTGATCCTGGATGAGTCCCACAACCAGCTCCCTGCATGGAGCCTGCTTCTCCCTCTGCCTGTGTCTCTGCCTCTCTCTCTCTGTGTGTATCTCTCATGAATAAATAAAATCTTTAATAAAATAAATAAATAAAATGCTGCTGAGTATATGTATTTATCTAACTCTCCCTCCCAAATCCTATTTAAATAATGTAACAGAGAGAAAAATACATGCATAGCATTTTGTATAACTGGAAAAAGTATCACCAGTGATCAGAGCAGTGAAGAATTTCTGGAGAGTAGATTCATTCACTTTTTCAACAACTATTTACTGAGGACGTATTAAGTGCTATATACTCTTCTGGGTAATGGAAACAATGCAGTGAACATGATGTTAAATGTCCTTGTTCTCAAAAAGCTTACACTATTGAAAGGCAAATCAGGCAATTTTTTTAAAAGAAGAAATTTATCAGATTGCAATAAGTGCAATGCAAATAATTAAGAGAAGTTAATGTGATAGAAAAATTACTGAGTTGGCTGCTCTCATTTGGGTAATTATGAAAGAGCTCTTTGAAAAGCTGGTATTTCAGTTGAGAGCTGAACAAGAAGGAACCAGCTGTTTAAAGATCAGGGTGAAACATTCCTGGGAGAGAGAAGAGCTCATGCAGAGGCCCCAAGACAGGAATAATCCTACCATATTTGAGGATCCAAAAGAAGGCAAGAGGATTGAAGGTAAGAAAGTAGGCTATAGAGGGAAACAGAAGTCAGATCACTTAAGGTTTTGAAGGCAGACTGGAGTTTGGGTGTTATTCTAAATAGGGTGAGGTGAGGAGCTGTTGGAGAGACATAGGCAGTGAAGTAGCGCAATGTGATAGGTGATGTTAAAAGATTGTTTGGGGACGCCTGGGTGGCTCAGCGGCTGAGGGTGTGATCCTGGAGACACAGAATCCAGTCCCACATTGGGTTCCCTGCTTCTCCCTCAGTCTATGTCTCTGTCTCCCTCTCTCTCTGTCTCTTGTGAATAAATAAATAAAATCTTAAATAAATAAAATATTAAATAAATAAAGACTGCTCTGATTAATTTTTGGAAAATTAATTATAGGAGGTGGTATATGGATTTGGATAATGTTGGCTATAATTATAGAGTGCCTAACTCATGGTGGATACCAAAGTCAAAAAATATGTTAACTCATACCATGAGAAGTCCATAGGTAGGACATCTTCAGCGTTGCTTACTCATTGCCTCAACAATAATATCAAGGACTAAAGCCCTTTCATCTTTTCATTTTGACATCATTGCCTTTGTCTCCATGGCTTCTCCCCCTGTTGGATGCCAGATAGCTGCAGTGCCTCCAGTTTGCAAGTACAGACAAGGCAACGGAAGGAGAGAATGCCACCCAGTAGACCTCCTCTCAGATCTCAGATCTGCCTTTACATTCATGGCAATGAAGGTTTCCAGTGGAGTGAGACAACCTTCATCTGCCCCCCAAATTTGTCAAGCAGGCTTTTCAACACGTACATCAAAAAATCAAATAATCAAACTCCAATTCTTAATTTAGGAACCAGAAGAATGCGAGGTATAATTAATGCCCTCGTAGAAATTTTGGAGGATACTACATTCAGAGAAATGAATGGGCTTTTTTGAAAATAACAGAAGCAAGAAACCGGTGGGGCAAAATCACAGAATCCACATAGCTCATGACTGAACTTCTAAGCTTAGAAGACAGTCAACAAAAGGAATGCAGAGTTTCTGTGACCCGCTAAAAGCATTTAAAAACTTTCAGTGAATTCCAAAAACGTGAAGAATAAAATTGACCATAATGTGATAATAGTAAAAATTAACAGCAAAATGAGACCATCTACTTGGAAAGTATTTTTTTAAATGCAACTAAAAAGAGAAAGTATGTTTAAAAAGGAATTGGAAACTGATACTGCAGCTAATTACATTGCACAACAGTCATGCTGGTGATCTCTCTGAGACCTACTGATGATTTGCTGAGTGTATGATGGCACTATATATGGAAATAGGATGGAAGAGGTCAAAACAGTATTTAGATGGTAAATATTTTCCATAAATATCTCAATTAGGAAATAAGAATCATCTGAGATAAATCAACTATGCTTTCAACTTTACAAAAAGAGGAACAAATCACACTTGAAGAAAGGCAAAAATATTTCATTGAGAACTTGATTTTTGGAGAATTTGTCAAAAAGTTGGCTAAATAGAATCACAGATCTTTATGAAGCAACACTTAATTCTCTAACTAAAATAACAATAAAAGATTTTAAGGAAAATACAAAAGATTTCATAGTTACCAACAAAACTTAGCTCTTAAAATTAAGAAGATTCAATTTTCTAAAGTAACCAAAGACCTAGTAAAAACAGCATGAGTCACGGGAAATTATTTTGATAAAACACAAACTTTGTTTTCTAGGCAGATTACTTAAAAATTGAACAAACAGACAAACAAACAAACAAAAAACCTCTTTCGTAATCTCTTAGCAGCAGTGATCAATACTCTAAGAAAACTTGTTCTTCTAGCAGTTGAAGGAAAATTAAGTTTCAGTTTTACATAAGTACACAATTGATATTAAATATTATTTTTTCAAAAAATCCTATCACAAATTCATCCACTTTTAAGACAGCTTCATCACGCAAGGTAAGAATTTTCTTTCTCCCCAACTTTCTGTATCCATTTACATCTATTTGATTTACTTGGTCTTAACAATTATGTTTAGATTACTCATGAAAATTTCATGAGACATTAAAGAGGTAGCCATCAACTTAACTTACTTTTCTTGCTGGTATATTTTGTAGCAGAGATAACATGAATTTATTTGACTGGTAAACCCAGATAGAATAAAAGTTGTATGCCTGCATTAATTCTAATGCCGATAATTTGAAGACTTACCTATTTTAATTATGCCAACAAACTTAAACTAGTTGACTTTGAAAAGCATTTGCTTTACTTTCTATATTTCTGAGAGTTTTAGGAACACTTATTTTAAACTAATTAAGTAGACCTCTTTTACAAATTTTGGCAATACTACTGGTGGTAGAATTACACATATGTAACATACGTCCATAGAACATACTTAAACATAGGAACAGATACAGAGATCTTATATCTTCCATTCCAAAGTTTTATTCATGAATCATGCACAGCAATGCAAAACTCACTAGTTTATAAACACTTATTGAATCCAAATTATGTCAAGTTAAAGTTACCGGCTCTCATGGGTAAAACTTTTTTTAAGTTTTGTGGAGAAGACTTTTAACATTTGTATTTGTCCTTGACAAGTAGTTTCTGGAGGCTGTAGACTACATTTTGGGCAAGGGAGCTTCTAAGCTGCCAGTATTCTAGAAGCCTCTTTCCCCCTTTTATTTTCCTTGGTCTCTGTGGGTAGGGTTTTAGTTATCTCCTGGGTTATTTGCATTTCAAAGACATGCTATGATTTACATTTTCAAGGGACAGAGAAAGAATGCAAGATTTTCTCCTAAGACTTTTGGGGTATATTTCTCTATTATCAGAAGCCTTGGGTAATTACTATTTAAATTTTTCCTTAGAGTAACAGGTCAGATGGCATAGGCACAGGAAGCTTTGTCTCTTTCACTGTCAACCACCACAACACACTCCTTTTGGCTCTCCCCACTTTCCCAAGGATTCCACCCTTTAGTATCCCAATCAGGTTTTGTCACAAGCCCCCAAGTCTTAATCCTTGGCGGTTCAGCCACTCCTAGCCATGAAAATTGTCATGCTAAAGTCTCCTACATATCATCCTGCTCTTCAACCACCTACCTTGTCTGCCAGCCTGGAAGCTAGCAAAATGGTAGACACTTCCTTCTATAACCTCAGCTCATCTTCCAACTTTCTAACTCAAGCTTCCATCTCTAGTTGGACATCAGTAGCCAATCATGCGGCCTACTTTAGAGGCCATCCTACTGTGGCAGCCATGTGTTTCCCTTCTTTACTGCTATGAACAATTCCTCAGTCAAATACATTAGACCAGCCAGCATTTGGGGGGGTGTCTCATATTCATACAACAACCCCAAGCATCTGACATACAAGCCATTCTTCCCCACACAGCTGTTAGTGTCCAACCTGGAGTTTCCCCTATAGATGCCTCTTTCCCAAGACCTATTTCTAAGGTCTCCTGAATGACTTGCAACTTTAGAAGCTCCCTGGGTGAAATCTAAAACTGGCCCCCATCCACTGAGGGCAAGGAGAAACCAAAGGAAAAGGAAGACCACTCTAGACTAGTAAGTGGCAGTTTTAATAAGCAAGAACACTTACATATAAGGCTTGTCTTGGGTGGTCACAAGACAAATAAGTCTCTGCACCAACCTGCTAGAATCTTAAAAGTTTATATAGAAGCTTTAACATGGTTCAGTCATATGCAGTCCAGATAGTCTCAACAATACATTATTCTCTTGAGGTTCCATCCTTGAAATGGCTCCAGTTATGGAAACAATGGGCAGAGTATACATTCCAAGGATAGGAGAGAGGGTAAGGAGCCTCTGATTGCTGGGTCCAGCTGATGGGTCAACTACTGGTCATGTCATCTTGATAATCCCCTCCAACAGTACTGGAAATGCAAATCAGAATGAGATAAAACAGGAACAAATATGTAATCAACAAATGAATTTGATCAGGAGGAAATAAATGTCTATTCAAACTATATTCATTTATGAAAGCTGTAAATTGGACATGTGATATTTGATCAAAAATATGGGCAAATATGCATCATGTCTACTGGGAAAAGCACAAGACGATGATAAGAAGCTTCAGATTACTATATTTAGGGCCACAATGGTCAGGACCATCTATGACACCCCAATACAACTTATTTTAGAATGCTTACTAATAATAACTTAAGTTTTGTAGTCTGTTTATAAAATATGCAGTCTTCTTGTTTATAAAATATTATTATACTCTTTGGACCAGAATGAATTTCTGTTGATAAAAGTTAGTATGAAACAAAATTATGTTCAAAGAGAAATTTTCTAAAAATCTGTTAGTATCAGGTAGTAAGACAGTTTCCTTGAAAGGTGAGAATTTTCCTGTCCTTTGAAATGTTAAATGGCGCCTGGAAGATTACTTCTAGGTGATACTGGAAAAGAAAGGTATTTATTAGATGGGATGAGGGTTGGTTTGAGCAACGCAAGCCTAAATTCCTTCCCACCCTAATATTCCAGGATATGTGCTTCTGGTATACAGCATTTACTATCAATGGACTCCTATTTGAGCTGGTAAATAACTCTCAGTATTATTTATCTTTACAATTTCTAGTCATTGCTAGCTCTTTCAAGAATCCTACTACTTTGCTGAAAAAATAGCAAATAAGTAATGCATACTTTTTTTTTTTTTTTAGTAATGCATACTTTTATTCAGTTATGGTTGTTCCATGAATTCTGGATTTTCTGGCAATGAATGGTGTTGCTCATTTTGAAACTAGAACATCTTAGAAATTCTTCTCTGGCTCTGATAATGAAGTCAGCATCATCCTGCATGTGTTTTCCTTCCCTCATCCCCAGTGCTCTTCAGGATACCAGGATACCAGTCATATTGCTGTGACTATTGATGATTAGTCTGGTATAATAGATTGCATCAACATAGTGCATCTACAGGATTGTTTGCAGAAAAATTGCTAACATTTACTGTATGCTTCTTATGTACTAAGCACTATTCTCAGGGCTCTACAAGAGCTAAATCTTAGAATCTTTAAAACAGTCCTATGATATTGATGCTAATTTTATCCTGTTTCTGAGGATGACGACATTGAGGCACAGAGAGGTTAATTAGTGTACTCAGGCACAAAGGTAGTGAAAGAGCTCAGATTCAAACTCAGAAAGTTTGGATTGTGGGACACCTGGGTGACCCAGTCGGTTAACTGTCTGCCTTTGGCTCAGGGTCATGATACCAGGGTCCTGGGATTGAGCCCCACATCAGGTTCCCTTCTCAGTGGGGGGATCCTGCTTCTCCCTCTCCCTCTGCCTTCTGTTCCCTTTGCTAGGTGTGCTCTCTCTCTGTGTTAAATAAATAAATGAAATCTTTTTAAAAAATGTTTGGATAGTAATCTCCATTTGAATCTTTAAAATATGTTGCTTCCTGTTAAATTTCTACATGAAATGATGTAGTCCCTACTAAAACAAACAAACAAGAACAATTTTTGTTTTTAAACAAAACTAACAAATGAGAGGCAGTGAAATGGAGTGGAAAGAATATTATATTAGTAGTGTAGACTTTGGACTTCTGGTCCTCATACACCTCTATATAATTCTGGGTGAATCGTTTAGTAGCTGTTCCTCATCTATGTAATGTAAATTGATTTAATTCTCTTTATTTATTTCATTCCAGATCTTTCACAAATCACCTTCACATGCATGATCTTATCTAAGCTTTACAAAACAGCAGTGAGTCCCCACCTCTGTCCCATCCACTCAGCTGCACAGATAGTAAGGATCCTTGGACTCCAAAGCCAGAGTATTTTCCTATTACACCTGGATGATCTATTTTGTGTACACAAAAGCATTTTCTAAACTGTAACATAATATGCCAATATTAACTTTTATAATTAATGTGGGAAGCAAAGATGGATTGGTAATGCTTTCAGCAGGAGGGAGCAAAGGTAGAATAATTTTGGAATTGATTTTAAGACGCCAAACTAGTTTATGTGAAAGCCATGTGCATTCTTAATTTATTTTGCTTAAATCCCGAGACCAATGCTAAACTGATGGAAAACTATACTGCTTCTCTGTGCTTCAGTAAATTCCTTATTTTGTAACATAAAATGATAAATGTTTGAACAGCTGCAATTATGAAGTTAAGGAACCATACACTACACAAATACACACACACACACACACTTTTTTTGCTTTTTGTTTTTTGTTTTTTTGTTTTTTGTTTTTCCTTCAGGGCTATTGATTGGAACTGTGCCACAGAAAAGTAATCCATGAGTGACATAAATATACTTTCATTCATTTTGCTGAATCTCTTGCTTGGTATAACTTTCTCTGTGGGAGGTTTACCTCAAGAATGAAAAGAAAAGAAAAAAATGTGAACAAACCAGCTCTCATGATTTATTGTCTTAGAATAGTTTCTGAGATATTGTTCTTTACATACAAGTGAAATACTTTTGCAACAATTGAGGGCTAACGGGAAGGGGCTGGGGGTAGGACTCAGCTGTGGTCTTGGTCATTGAACAAATCTTTTGTCTCTGTTTTATCTTTGTATACTTAAGAAGCATGAATAGGAGCATTTGTTATTTCTTATTTAATTTCTTTTTTAAGCACTTATGCTCTAAATATATACTATTATGTGGAGGTGAGCCTGTGTGTCTACCTAATCCATATGCAGTCACTGTAAGTCCTTTTATTGCTTATATATTTGAAATCTGAGAACTCAATACTCTGTAGGTGTTCTGGGAAGTCACATACAAATTTACAACAGAGCTTAACTTCCCTGTTGTCTGCTACAAATAGAGAAGGAGATTTGAATCTGCTCCTAATATTTACTGAGATATACATAGATCATAGAATATCATACTGAGAACCCTAGAAAATCAGATTTGGAAGGGGCCGTAGAACTCATCAGCACATTTCTCAGGGAACCAGTGCTACTCTAAGTATTACTTGAAAAAGCTTCTGTGGACAAACATAAGCTTTCTTAGAAATTCAGGATATCAAACACTTCTAGTCTGTGAATTAGGATCACAATTTGGGGAAGCTTTTAAGGGGTTAAATGGAAATCTTCACCTCTCACGAAGTTAGGGCTCTGTAAGACCGCAGCCAAATCCATACCAGTGGGCATGGGATACGGGGTTGCCAAGTGGCGAAGGTGAGGTGTAAGCAGAGTGGAGGCCGAGGCCTACTGGACACTTCTGCATCTGCTCAGGACCATGCCAGATCGAGATGACCTTCTAAATGTAATGACACCTGCTACACTCTGACCTTCCAAATCTCAAGCAAGTCCCTCCTGTCTACTCTAGCCTTAAACTATAAAGAGAAAGAGATTCTGGGGAAATGTCATTCCCAGCCTTAGTCAAGGTACAATCCAACAAGACATCCAATGTTCTAATCTTACAGACAAGAAATCTGCTGCCCTGAGGGAAGTGACCTTACCAAGCTTGATGACTTAGGTAGTGACAGATTCAGAATGAGATTCAAAATCTCTTGACTGCTGGGATAGCTTTTGTACTACATCTTTTGCCTAGTTTTTTTTTTTTTTCTTCAAGATAGTATTTATTTATTTAGAGAGAGCATAAACAGAAAGGAAGAGGGAGAGAATTTCAAGCAGACTGCATGCTGAATCCAATGTGGGACTTGATCTTCCCACCTTGAGATCATGGCCTGAGCTGAAATCAAGAGTTGGATGCTTACCCCACCTAGCCATCCAGGTACCCATCTTTTGTCTAATTTATATCTATGTATATCCTAAATGAACATAATTATTTGAATGTGGACTAAAATCTTTATGTAAGTTATTCATTAAATATTTTTATTAGAATCAATCTAAAATTTATTTATGAACATTAATATGACTGAGATTTTTTTTGTCATTGTTAACATTTTACGGAAGTTTGCATCGTGTCCCTTAGTAGTAAGAAAAGGACATTTTCTGTACAAATGCTAAACAATGAGGTCATTATATGACTATTTGAGAAGTTTTTCCCCCGAACTGAATTTCAGAAAAAGCAAAAAAACAAAACAAAACAAAACAAAAAAACCTGATACCAGGGGATGGAAGGACTACATAAAATTATAGCAATTGTACTCATGATTTATTAAGAGCTTATGTTGAATACTTCATATCTCACCTCCTTTTCTCAGTGATTTTTCCCTGTTTTTAATTGTTTTCATATAAATATGAAAGTGTCCACATGTCGAAATTAAGAAGCACAACATTTATAAAAAGAGCTATATTGTCATAAGAATGATAATCCCAGCAGAAGATAGCTTGAGTGGAGTCTCGATCATAGTTTGGTTTTGAGCTTTCTCTTGAGATCATAAAAGTTTCTTTTGGTGAATTCATTGGAAAAGACAATGCATGAACCTTGGGGAAATAGAGATAAATTCCATAGTCTGGCATCTGGCAGCTCTGTAAAATAAGCTGGATACTGGATATGGTGGGAAGTGAGATGTTTGATCTTTTTTTCTGAGCTTGTCATGGCCAACTTCCAGTTCTCAGGAATTAGGGTGAATGTCCTCAGTTGCCGTCAGTGCCTGGAAGTGAGAATAGACAGTGCATCAACACATGGTCCACGTTGATAAGAATCTGATAGAGGTTCACCAGAGCAGAAGGAATCTTGTGATGACAGCCGTTAATGTGTCTGTTCCCCAGGCCATGTTGCTTAAATCAGGGCTGGTTGTTTTTTATGTCTTTTGTGAAATTGTCTTCCTGAGAAGATACAATTGCATGTATCTGCCTTCTGCGTTGGATCACTTGAGTCCTATATTGAAGTGGAAGACCAAGTCAGAAGCTTTCTGAGAATGGTTCGCGGGATTTTTTTTTTTTGGGGGGGGGGAACTAAAATGTTTCTATATTATCTTCAGATTTAATATTTAATTAGGCTGGATTGAAAATTTAGATTTTTTCATTACTTAACTAAGAATGTAAAGACATTGTCCAATTTTCTTCTTGCTGCCAGTGTTGTTTGTTGAGAAGTCCCAAGCCATTCTGAATCCCAATTTTATGCATAATATGAAGCTTCATTTTTCTCTTCTCTGGAAGCTTGTAAAATTTTTCTTTTTGTATCCTGAGTTCTTATATTTCTCCAATTTCTTTAAAATGGATTTATTTTCTTCCATTTTATATCAATTCATAGTCCTTATTTCTGGACAAATTTCCCAACTTATCTTATAAGCACTATCTGCTCCACTCTCCTTCCTTTTCCTTCTTCCTGGAACCCCTCTCACTTATATGTTGGACATCCTGAACTCATTGTATCATTTTTAAATGGTTTCTTCTCTATTTTCCTAAATCTGTTTAACTTTTCTCTTGAGCTCCTCATTTCTGCTATTTCATGTTTTTAATTTCTGCTTTTTTTATGATACCTCTGACCATGAAAATTAAAGTTTTTCCTAAAGTTACTTCTCTTCACATAGGCTCTATTCCTTTCAAGTTTTTTGTTTGTTTGTTCTTGTTTCTTTTGTTAGAGATCTTCCTCAGATATATGCTTATCCCTGGTGGTTGTGTGTTCATGTTTGAAAACGGGAATCCCAAAGTGGATTGGATTCCCTGAGTGTTTGGATGGGGCTTATTACCTGCAAGGTGATTTACCTGGACTCTTGGCATGATGTTAGTCTCGCTCCTTACTCTGGTCAATTTGGAAGGGAAGACTTCTTCAATAGTGTCATTGTGTCTTTAATGCCTTAAAACTTATTTTTGGTGTATTTTCATTTTGAGGGGAGGCGAGCAGGTGTGATCAAAATGCTTTTAAACAGTATGTCTCATCATCTTATTAGGCCTCAAGCAAACTAAGACAGGGGAGGTAAGTGGAAAGTATTAATCTTATCCCCTTGGAAGTGAACTTAACAGGGGTTTTGTGAATTGTCCATGTTCTCAGAACTGTTGAATGGATAAGTCAAGATTCAAACACAAAGGAGACTGATTTCATAGACATTATACTAAAGATGTGTGGACCAGAGAGCAGTGCAAGCTTAGAAAACAGCTTCTCTGCTACCTTATGAGGATCTGACATATATATATATATATATATATATATATATATATATATATATATACAGATGAAGAAGGAATCAATACAAAAGGCAGTTTGAAGTGAAAAACATTATTAGTTGGTTACATAACTTTGGACATTTTTAATCCTTTTAAGCAGAGATGTGTGTTCCCCATATGTTAGTTCTACATTCCAGCTAAACTCCAATTGATGCATTTATCTCCAACTCTACTGCCACCTTTTTGTCAAAAATCTCTCATATTTTCCTGGATTATCATAGTATCTGTTTACCTTATCACCTCGCATGCATTCTTGTCTGTTTTTAACACATAATATATATTGAACCTAAAAAAGATATTTCCTAAAACTTGTGTCATGGCCTTTTCTGCTTAAAACGTTTAAAAAATGTTCCATAACAACCTAAAAAATGAATCCTTAACGTGGTCTACAAGACCTGAAGGGGCTTATCACTATTTATTTCTCCAACCTTTGTTTTTATTTCACTCAGTATGCTCTAGCTGTTATGGTTTCATTTCAAATCCTTGAACGTACCTAGAGACTTCCTGCTTTGGGGTTTTGCTTATGCTGTTCTCTGCCCTAAATGCTCTTCCTATTGCTGCCAACAAGTGGTTATCACATAATTCTCATTCAGCATGCATCCTAAATCAGGTCTTCAAGAGGTCTGGTATATGCCCCATGTTAGTTAGGCCCTTTATGTTTCTTGTAATGTTTCAGGCTTTCTGCACGTAACATCTAGACGATCAGGAGAAAAATCTAGAGAATCTGAACAGTCACAACTTTCATTGCATGTATTTGCTTCTTATTCCAACTACAAATGTCAGAAGCATATTATCAGATGGGAGGGTGCTCTTATGAATTTACAAAGTGAGATTTAAACAGCCCAGTTGGTGTGAGAGAGTGAAGTGAATTGGGACAGTGAGCATCAGAAGGCTTGGGCTTTGTCACCAAGTTGATTGGTCACCTCACTCAAATGAGATTGTCTCTCTGTGCTTCCCCTATCTCTGAGATGAATAATGTGAACTGGAGCAACTCCTGTAGAAACTTGTGGCTCAATATTCTATGACACTCTGTTCTAACACTTGGGCATCAAATGATTTTCAAATATTGCTAAAAATCTCTGTAAAAGTTTTCAAAAATTTAAATCCTAAGACATATAATTTTTAATTTTAGCAAGATAACATCCTTGAATAGGTCAGATTTACTTTTATAAGTTTTTTGTTTTTTGTTTTTTGTTTTTTTACATTGGGGCACCTGAGTGGCTCAGTCAGTTAAGTGTCTAACTCTTGATTTCAGCTCAGGTCATGATCTCAGGGTCATGGGATTGAACCCCCATGTTGGGCTCTGCAGAGTTTGCTTGTCCCTTCTCCTGTTCCTCCCCCTGCACTCTCTCTCTCTCTTTCTGTCTCTCTCTCTCTAAAATAAATAAATGCAATCTTCTAAAAAATTATGTTTGATTTTAAATCTACATTAAAGTTAAACTAGGTTTACTGAGTATATACCAGTTGCTGTGAGAGAAGTGGTGTTCTAGAAGTACCACAGAAAACAAAAATACAGAAAATGGAGATATAGTAATTAAATGTCCAAGGGATGAGTCTTATAATGATTACTGTGAAGAGGCCTAAAACTGAAGCATCCTCAAAAGAGTGGAAAGAAAAAAAAGTATTTTCTAAATATGCAACTGCCCGTAAATGTGCATAGGGGTAGACTCCTAGGTAACCATAAACCAATATTCAAGTAATGACTAGGACGGAAACACTATTATTGATTAGCTTGTTGCCTCAGCGATGATGCCAACACTGAAGTCTGGATAAAAGCACTAGTGAAGAAAGTTCAATTTTCATTGTATAGTGACTGACAACTTTATGGACAGTCAGAGGGTAGTGTTTCCTCATTCTGGTCTAGTATTGTCTTCTCCCAGTACCAAACGTGGGAAGTTATCCTCAAGGAGAATCGTGGTGGACTAGATTCATCACATTTTAACTATTTCTCCAGAGTACTTTGGGAAAGTGTAAAAAACGATAATACTGATTTTAATATTTTATAAAACTAAATGGCCTTGACCTTGACCACTAGTAATATGTTACTGATTATACCTTTCGGAGAAATCTCACTATTGAAACCAGGACTAAGTAAATATAAAAACTTAGAAAGCCATGCCAAATGAGACCAATAGCAATGGTCTTTTTTACAGAAGCCTCCCTAAAGGACAGGTTGTTGACAAGTGTATGGAAGTTGTTATGACATTAATCTCAAAGGTTAATTTTGGTACTATAATATTCCTTAAACACCTTTAGTGACGATAATTCCTTATACATGTAAAGCATCTTAAAGTTTTCAGAAGACTTTCACATCTACTGTTATTTGTATTGTGAGAGCTTAAATATTGTACAAAATATCTCAATCATATTTTTTTCTTCTAAGCACAATGCTTGGCACATGTAATTATGCTGTAAAAGCATGTTGAATAAATTAAACAATTTGATTCCCATGAAAATCTTTGTGAGACATATACACAAGTTATACAATTTCACCTATTTATTTTTATTTTTTAAAGATTATTTATTTATTTATGAGGGATGCAGAGAGAGAGGCAGGACATAGGTGGAGGGAGAAGCAGGCTCCCTGCCATGAGCCCAATGCAACACTTGATCCCAGGATCCTGGGATCACAACCTGAGCCTAAGGCAGATGCCCAACCACTGAGCCACCCAGGTGCCCCCAATTTCACTTATTTAGAAAGAGTTTTAGTGAGTGGTCAGAGTGCCTTAACTAGTTGATGTGAGAGAAAAGATGAGCTCTAAATACTCTGATATTTCAGCCTTTAGTGAACTATAGATTAACTTTTGAGGAGGAGAAATAAAGAGAAGTAATCACTAAAAGATCTGCAGTGATGGAACTTTTTTTTTTTTTTAGTGATGGAACTTTGAAAAGAACACACTTTATTTAAACACTATTATGATATATGTATATCATACACATACATATACATATATATATATATGATTAGGTAGACAACATACATTTTTTACATGGATAGAAAACCACTTCAAATCAGAATTTATTTGTTCATTTCTTTTACTTTCTGTACACAGATATATCTTAGTGTTTTTGTTCGTTTTGTCTACTGTGATCATCACCACTGACTTTATAGTGTTCATTTCACAGTTTTATCTTTGTCTGTTAGCATGTAAGGAAGATATTTGAATAGGTATTTGAACCTTTCCTCAGTCCTCTAATGTCTTAAAAGAAGGCAAATGTGAATTGAGTCCTAAAAGATAAATGTTTTGTAGGCCAGTTGTAGAGTTGAGTGAAAAGTACTTCAAAATGAGAAAACCATGTGAGGAAATTCTTAAGGAGAAACTACTGAAGATATCTTGGGGGAATGGGTTTGGTGGAGGGATGAAATACATGAAAATGAGAGGTTTGGGGTTGGAGCTAGATTACGAATCACCGTAACTGTTAAACAGAATACTTTCTATCTGAGCAGGAGGAAGTTTTGATGGTCATTTAACAGGAGAGTGGCAGTGTGCGTCACTAAACATGCTTTGTTTTTAACAGTTATAAGGGCATAGCCACATCTTGGCCTTAGTATGCTCATTCTAGTAGTAATGAACAAAGAGCGCTCGTGTGTGTGTGTGTGTGTGTGTGTGTGTGTATACTAGAAAGGACTGGAGTAAGAAGTGGGCAGGGTCACCATCTACGAAAGACTACTTCAATAGCCCGTTTAATGGAAAGCATATCTATCACTTCCTAGATATGTAATGTAGGACAAGTTATTTCTTCTCCCTAAGCCTCATTTTCTTCATCCTGTATCCTAATCAATCAATGGGATTGTTGTTAAGATAGTGATTATATGCAATTAAAAGCATCATGCCACATACATAATAGATGCACAGTATATGTTTATTACATATTAGGCCAATAAAGATACATTATTTTTATGAATATGTCTCAGTGAAGTATTTTGATCTTTTCTCAATGAAACATTTCAAAGCTGACACATCCTATTAGACAAAGGTAAAAATGCATAACAACGTCTTTCCCAAGACTGTCCTCTTGGCCTCCCCCAGTGAAGAGGGCTTTCCTGAAGGGGCCTGTAGGGGAGAGGTCATCTTGTCATCTGAAGCTTCTGCTCTTTTACACTCTCCAACGAGAAAGTCAACAAATCCATGAAAGAACACTCTGTCATACCTGAGAAGTCAAGCATGAGCTCCGGTGTTTGCTCTCCTCCCAGAGTAAATGAAGCGTGATGTTTCACTTACCTCAGAGTGCTTGTGGACGCTTGGTCCTCATATATCGTTTTGCATTTCTTTAACCCAACCTGCATATAGAGGGAATGGTAGAACTACTTACTCTTCAGTATTTACTGGATCCCCAACCCCCATCCCTCCTAAAAAGGCTCAGGCCCTCTTATGATGAAGACCAAGCAGGGGTTTGTCATATTTCAATGACTAGAAAGGGTAAGCCTACAACAGTTATGTATGAAGGACAAAGTACTTGCAGCAGCCTTTGACAACTAAGGAAGATCTATCTTGGGGATTAGTTTTATCTTCTGAGTACCCGAGACAACCACAGTGCATGGCACAGAATGTATACAGATGCACATGGAATGGAAAGGCAGTAGTGATTTATTTTATCATTATTTATTCACACACACACACACACACACACACACACCCCTAAGTAATTAGGTACCTATTATGGTCACTTAATGTATTAAAGGATAGATCATGGAGACAAACAGCATTGTTTAATCTCAAATATTTACCAACCCTAACTGTGCACCAAGGCCTCCTACAATGTTATGGAAATTCAACATAACTGTGTAATTATTCCTTCCCTCAAAAACATTTTTTAAGGAGTTCCCGGTAAGAAATGGGCTGGTTCAATAGCAATAACTAAGTAATCTTTTTGATTTTTTTATAAATTTTTTTTTAATTTTTATTTATTTATGATAGTCACAGAGAGAGAGAGAGGCGCAGAGACACAGGCAGAGGGAGAAGCAGGCTCCATGCACCGGGAGCCCGACGTGGGATTCGATCCCGGGTCTCCAGGATCACGCCCCGGGCCAAAGACAGGCGCCAAACCGCTGCACCACCCAGGGATCCCTCTTTTTGATTTTTAACTTATGACATTTTATAGTTAAAATAAGCTTCACATCTAATTCATTCCATTTTATCTAAGAAGCGTCAGTCATCTGAAATGTGCCTCCCTATGTTTTCTGTCTCTTTGGGGACATCCCTATGTTTTGTTTCTCTTATCATTTACACTGCTAGAAAGATAGAACATCAGTATTTTCTTCTCCAAAGACATTCAAACGGTGGTTTCTCCTCAGCTCTATAGTGATGAATACTGCTTGACATCCAGTTGGATGGTCTTCCTCAGCCTGTGATTGTCGATCCCTGAGATTTTTAAATGGAGTTAATAAGGAGGTAAGCGAGCATTTACAGTAAAGAAACTTAGCATGCTACAGATTTATGACTTTTTGCCTGAATACTTAGAGAATTATACAAATAATTCCTTGATCTCAGATTTATTTATTGCTCTATCATGAGATACAACTCTGTATTTGTATACATCTTTGTGGTTGGAAGAACATTCTTTGGGGGAGCTAAGGCATTCCTTATAATGTTTGGCCATCTGAGTCCTTTTGTTGTGAAATATGGTAAACATTGCTGCGGTATTGATTCAAATTTTCTTCCATGCCATATGTTAGAAAGTAGGGGGAAAAGACTGAGGTCTTTATGGTCAACATGCAATATTATTTTGAAATAATCATTTGAATACTCAGTATTAGCTATATTACCAAGAGAAGACAATTTAAAAAGAGCAAATAGTTCATCTTTTATTTATTTTTATTTTTAAAAATTTTTATTTATTTATTTATTCATGAGAGAGAGAGAGAGAGGCAGAGACACAGGCAGAGGGAGAAGCAGGTTCCATGCAGGGAGCCTGAAGTGGGACTCCATCCCAGGTCTTCAGGATCAGGCCCTGGGCTGAAGGCCGCGCTAAACCGCTGAGCTACCCGGGCTGCGCAATAGTTCATCTTTTAATGTGTCATATTGGAACACATGGGGAAACTCTGTGTATGAGGTTGGCAGTAGCAGTTTAAGATTAGTATTTAGTTGCCTTAATTTCCCAGAGTTGCCTCAAGGAAAGAAAAAGGTAAATTTTCATTCTGCTTATGATGCGTATTAAAATTCTGGGGTTGAATCTACTTAATTCTTCCACCTGAGGGTTTGATGCTAGAATATGCTCAACTTCCTAAGAAAATCCTCTAAAGATTGCTGCAATAATATCACAATTTGACTCCAGCATTTAAAAAGTTAGTCTTGGCTCAATCAGCTAAGTGTCTGCTTCTCCCTTTACCTCTTCCCCTTCCCTCTGCTTGTGTTCTCTTTCTCTCTCTCTCTCTCATGTGCTCTCTCTCAAATAAATAAATAAAATCTTTTTAAAAGAATAAGATAAAAATCTGGTCTCCTCCAGGAGTACCTAGGTGGCTCAGATGGTTAAATGTCTACCTTTGGCTCGGATCATGATCCCAGGGTCTTGGGATGAAGTCCCACACCAGGCTCCCTGCTCAGTAGTGAGTCGCTTTCCCTCTTATTTTCCCTCTGTGATTGCTCTTGTTCTCTCTCAAATAAGTCAATAAAATCATTAAAAATAAAAATAATTAAAAGCTGGTGTCCTGATTTCTACCATGAAGTGGAAAGGAAATTGGATCTAAGTATGCTTTAGTAACTAACTGAATTCGTAGTCCCAGGTAAATTAATATAAAAGATTAGTATTTGTTTTATTCAACCTAACAAAGTGTGTTACGTGAAGCTCAACATTTTGGTCAATCTCAATCTGTTATTAACTCTATGCAGACAAATTTTCCACCTGTTAAGCCACTACTAGTCACTGTACTGGTATGAATTTATTACCTGGAAAAGCCATATTTGATATTTACATATGTTTCTAGTTAACCTAGAGCCAAATTGTTTGCTGAAAATATCAGCACATTTCTCTTAGGTTGGAGAAATGGTTACATTTTAGTTTAAAACTTTATTAAGTGTCAATGGAACATATGAGGAAGTGTTTCTATGAAAAGAGTCAAAGCCTAATCTATATTCTTAATAGAATGCTTTACAGACTTTTTCAGTCAATAGATACTATTAGAGCAATTAATACATTTACATAGACTTGAAAAGCAGAGGATCTCTGATGACTTATTGTTGTTTAAGAATCTCTGAATGAATTAAGCATACATTTAACCATGTAATAACATCCATTAGAACATTCTAAACTCACTCCTTATGTGTCTTTTTCTGACCTCATCAATCAGAAAGCTTTGATGAAGCATCCATCAGAAGCTCCAATGAAGTGGCAAAAATCCTTTCAGAACAAATATATTGCTTCCTTCTTGTTCTTGCTATTTGTTGTATACACAAGAGTCATGTCTTCAGACAAGATGGACAAATTTGTACTATTAGCTCTTTCTTCTGTTAAACTGAATTTGAATATTTTCTACCTAAGGCTGGATATGGCTCTTACCACTACCAAGAATGCCCTTTGGCCTTCGCATCAGAAAATGACCCCTATATTATGTTGAGTGAAATAAGTCAATCAGAGAAGGACAAACATTATATGGTCTCATTGATTTGGGGAATATAAAAAAATAGTGAAAGGGAATAAAGGGGAAAGGAGAAAAAATGAGTGGGAAATATCAGAAAGGGAGACAGAACATGAAAGACTCCTAACTCTGAGAAACGAACTAGGGGTGGTGGAAGGGGAGGTGGGTAGGGGGTGGGGGTGACTGGGTGGTGGGCACTGAGGTGGACACTTGACGGGATGAGCACTAGGTGTTATTCTGTATGTAGACAAATAAAAAATAAATTTATTATTAAAAAAAAAAAGAAAATGGCTCCTAAGATTGTATTTTGCTTCCTGTCCCATTTTGTTTGCGCACAGACCAAGTCTGCTGCTAAAGGTTGATGGCTGAAACAGTAGCAGTCATCAAAAGACTACTGCCAGAAATATCTTTTCCCAGGGCCAAAAGACTATATGAAGGGAAAATAGAATTTTCCCTGTGCATTTACCCAAACAGCATTTCATAGGAATCAAGTTGTTACATTTTCCTTCCTGCTAGATTATTTCTTTTCCTATTTCCACTACAAAACAATGGTTTCATTAAACTTTTCTTGGTGAATTTGTCACCCAAGGGAATCATTTCTTCAAAAGGAGAGGTGACACTGGTGAGGACAATCTTTTGAGACTAATGTAATTTTTTTCTTCCCAGTTATGCTATTAAAGAACGCTTAATCTCCTGAAAAGACATCTCAGATGTTCCAACTCAGAAGAGAGAATCACCAGAAGGAGCTCTAATGACCACAACCCAGATTTAGTTACAGAAAGAAGCTAATGATATTTAGTGAATCACAAGCTGATTGGTGTGCATAGTCTTTAACCAGACATAAGCATCAGGCAACCAGTCAGATTGTGAAATAGCATATTTTGATAAAATCAACACTCTATATAATAACAATACTAATACTAATAGATAAAATATGTGTATATACTATATGTTGGCACAACATTAAATATTCTACCTACAAAATTTTCTTTAATGATAATATCAATCTTATGAGATAGGTGTATTATTTATCTTTCTATTTTATAAATGAGAAAAATGGAGGGTTTACATAAACTAATGAGGATAATAATAATAATCCTAACAAACTCTTATCCAATGTTTATTATTTATTAGACCCTAGTTTTAAGAGCACAATCTCATTAACTTGTTAACTTGTTAATCTCATTAACCCCCCAAATAGATATTATTATTAGCTCAAACTTTTGGATGAAATAGAAGCATAGAAAGGTTAAGTAATCGCTCAAAATCTCAGCTAATAAAAGGTAGAACTGGGGATGAAATGCTGTTTTCAGGTTCTCAAGCCATCCTCTTACTGCTGCATTGCACACCTCTGCCTCTCTAACAGTTAATTCTCAGTGGGTAATGACTGTTAGTGGCAGTAATGGGCCTTGTTTACAAAGTCTATGTTCTTCACTGCTGTATTTTATTCTACTTTCTCTCATTTACTAAATACACAGCCGTTATGCTTAGTGCAACAACGCCCCATTGCTTTAGTTGCATATGCATATAGGAGGGGAGTATACAGAGATAATCTTTGTCCCTGAAATTTTACTTTTGGGGGAGTGAAACTGCTTATATTTTAGTTAAGGAATGTACTAACCCAACTAATACCAGAATAACTTCTCCCAGGATCTTTCCGGAGTCATTAAAGATCTCTCCACTATGACTTCTGTAACTTTGACTATGGAATGAGACAAGGGGTCTGTCATTCAATACATTCCTTGAGTTTCTTAAAGAACCATTATCATTAGGTAAACTATTGCTGAATGTTTCCCCCTCTCAAAGAAGAAGACACACATGGCTAAACTGATGGCTGGACAGTGGAGAGAACAAACCTCTTTGGAGAGTGATGCCAACTTTAAAGAACTCAGCTCTTTGCTTTTGTAGGTGAGAAAGTGATGGTGTGATATGAAGGAATGAATGATAATAAATCTAAGCTTCAATTCATATACTTCATGGTCCTCACATATTCTCTATAAACAAGATGCACTGTAGTGAAAGAAATGTTATTCCTTTCTGAAGACACAAAATAACATTGAGAGAAAAGTAGATAGGAGAGTAGATTTTTTTAAGAAAATAAGAT
The DNA here is from genome assembly GCF_048164855.1 of Canis lupus baileyi. Classification (NCBI taxonomy): domain Eukaryota; kingdom Metazoa; phylum Chordata; class Mammalia; order Carnivora; family Canidae; genus Canis; species Canis lupus. Next base: position 24,270,729 of record NC_132868.1, read on the forward strand.
CTTAAAAGTTTTGCTAAATTTACGGCTAATAAGACTTTAGATGTTACTTGAAATGAGACTGAACTAGCAGTCTACTGCCCAAGTTCAAGCCCTCACTTAAATCTTAAATTCAGTATTACAGATAAAATATTGCTAAATGTAGAGACTTTGTTTTTACTAAAGGAATTGGCATATTCTCAGTCTTTCTCTCTTTGGTTAACGGCAACATCTTCCTTTTATGGACTCCTACAGTTCATACCACTCATCTGTACTGCCATATGTTATGATGACATGTATTGCCATTTACTACTATATGTGGGGCTCTTTATTATTATGTCACTTTATTCAACACCATTTTAAGCTATTTGAGGGGGAGATCTATGAATTCCAACTTTTCACAGTCCCTATTCCAAACTCCTCACAATGCCTCCTCCTTGCCAAATGTGTGAGTTTGGTAATAGTTAAAGGACTGAGATTAGTGCTCCAGTAGAAAGCTATTCTTTTAAAATTAATGCGTTCTAAACATATAGTGGAATACAAGCTTAGTATTTACTGACTGATAATAATGATGCATTAAACTAGAGATATAACTTCATGAAAACAACTGAAACTAATTAGAAAAATGCAAATATGATGATGGACACAATTACTAAAGTGATTGTCAGCTAACACAGTTTATCATTTGCAAGATCACATGTAGTCCTTTCTCTTAAAGATGGCTTTTAAGCATAGGCATTTTCAATAAATGATGTATTTGCACTAGTAATCATGTGGTGAAAGAGCTAGTAATTTTAGGATGACTTCTCATAAAAACAGAAGATATAAGCTCACTCTTGTAAACGCAAATGACCAAAAATAATTGTAATTTCAGTAGTGATTTTCCTAGGAGGGTTTATTTTCTCATCTTAGTTTGAACTGAACAAGGGCACTTTATTTTTTTTTGAAGATTTTATTTATTTATTCATGAGAGACACACACACACAGAGAGGCAGAGACACAGGCAGAGGGAGAAGCAGGCTCCATGCAGGGAGCCCAATGTGGGACTTGATCCTGGGTCTCCAGGATCACACCCTGGGCTGAAGGCAGCGCTAAACCACTGAGCCACCTGGGCTGCCCAACAAGGGCATTTTAAATCTAGTTCTTAGAGTTAGGAGGCTATGGGTCGGTGTAATATGGAGATTGCATTTATATAATAGGATGGTGGAAACAACACTATTGAGTCAGAATATCTGATTAGAAGTCCTGAACTCTCTTAACAGCTTTCTGTGTGACCTTGAGTAAAAAATATCTATATAACAGTCTCCCAACAATAGCATACTCTGATTCCTGAAAACAAAATTTTACATTCTTGCTTCTACTTTTGGTCCCAAGTCTGTTACTTTTCTTTCATTCTAGGATATTACCTTGCTATCTAAGAGTTCCTCTCCCTGGAATCAAAACTTCAAGTTCGAAAAGAAAACAATCTAAAGGTGAAATAGCCTTTTGTGTTGTAAAGAGCTCTAGAGTCTCAGGAGATATCTAGTTGACTGTACAATAAATGGTCTTGGCAGCTTGGGTGTCAGACAGTTAACCAGGTCAAAATGGGTGATTTGGATTGATGCTATTTACCTATTTTCCTGTTGTACAATTTTATTTACTTTGGATAAGATATTCTTAATAAAGTCACTCAAATCAGAAATTGGGTGCCTTACTCCCATCTCTACTGCTTAATTCTGTGTTATGATGGGTAAGTGACATGTTATCTTTGAACATCAGCTCCCCATGTATAAAATAAGGGTCATAATACCCACCTAATAGAATCATCATAAATGTTAAATGAACATTTATCTAAAATACTTACACCTTACTAAATATTCATTCATTCATTCATTCATTCATTCATTCATTCATTCATTCGAGACAGAGAGAAAAAGAATGTTTCTGTTTCTACAGAAACATAGACCAAGAGAGAATCAGGCTCCTTGCAGGGAGCCCAGTGCAGAATGGATCCCTGGACCAGGATCATGCCCTGAACCAAAGACAGATGCTCAACTGCTGAGCCACCCAGATGTCCCATGTTAATAATTATTTTCAAATTTGAGGGATGATAATGATGACACTTTGCAGAGAATGAACTAAAGATTTGAGGGAGATGCAGTTACTCCTTTAGATGTTTGTCCTTAAATAGATACATAGTGTTCTAAGTAAAATACCAGCAGTTCTGAAACTAAAGTAGCTTTAAAACTGTATGAGCTTATTCTTAAACTTGAACCTTCAACTAAGATTTGCCTTAACATTCACCTGAAATCATTCACCTGAAAGGAATCATTCACCTGAAAACAGCTTATTTGCTCTGTAAAAAATTATTAATACTGTTGTAACTGCTCCCACTATCATTATAATGATAATAGTAATTTTGATAATGTTGATATCATATTTCCAGAATGATCAAACTTTAATTTTTATAAACTGATGAAATCATTTTTTTCTAAGAGTCTGGCTTACTACATTGTGGGAAAATTTTTTTTTTTTTACCTCCATCTTTTCTTGAGGATGTTGTGATGTGGTCTAGGTAGAGCAGTTCCTTTTTCCATGCAAAGGACATTAAGAATAATTCAGATCAAATACATACTTATTGGGATGGGAAAAATAGAGAAGAAATATTGGTACATATGGGAAGAGAGTTCCCTTTTTGGTTTGAATGGAAAACTGTTTTCCCTCCAAAAGGAGAATCTAGCTCATGGTTTTAAACAGGAGCTTAGCTCAGAATCTGAAGTGTTATACTAGATGTTTCCATACCTGCTCAGAAATTCCACAATTTCAAGAATTAAAGTTGAGCAATAGAACCCCAGTACTAGGGACATCTGGGTGGCTCAGTGGTTAAGTGTCTCCCTTTAGCCCTGGGCGTGATCCTGGAGTCCTGGGATTGAGTTCCGCGTCAGGCTCCCTGCATGGAGCCTGTGTCTCTCTGCCTATGTCTCTGCCCCTCTCTCTCTGTGTTTCTCATGAATAAATAAATAAAATCTTTACAAAAAAAAAATACTCCAGGATTGGTATTTTCATAGCCCAGCTTGTTCAAATCCCAATACTTCTGAACCATGTACAACCAGAGAGCATGAGTCTATTGCCTATCTGGAAAGCCCAACAGTCACATCATCATAATATAGGGATTTGGCAGCAGCCTGTCTTCATGAGCAACCTTCACAACTGAAATGTGTGACTTCATTTTCAAGTCCTTTGAGAAGCAAAGCATTCAAAAATAACTAGGGATATTGAAGATATTCATTAAGGAAGAACTAATTATTTCCAATTTTCTTTTGGAGTTAACCTGAGAAATAGCCATTGGTATGTGGCTACTCTAGGGTTTGTGGTTAGAACCAGTAAGGTGCATTAACAGGAGTAAGCAATGCTGACAGGTACACACCCTGGGGTCTGTGGTGTGTATTTATGAGCTATGATTCACTGCAAAAAAATAGGGGCAGAGGAAAATTTACAGAGAAGTAAAAGATATAAAAGAAAAAAATCCAGCTACTGACTGGTAAACAAAATTATCTCATTTTACTGAGGATCTCATTTCAAAAAATAAAATGTTTTAATCTCATCAAGTTCTTTGGAGTATTTTTCATATGAGCTAATTAAATCTTTAAAAATTACAGATGGCATGATGAGGTAGGGAGTTTGCCTTTATATGAAAAACTCTATGTGATTACTTATCTAACGTGAACATGCGGGGAACAAGGGGAAGAATCATCAGAATTTAAAGAGAAATGTCCTAGATAATAATTGGCCAGATAGGTAGACAGTGAGTCTTATCTTTGCATTTTGTTTGTTTGTTTTAATGGGAAAATGATTTTGTCTCACCTAGCAACTTATTACATTGAATATTAGTTTTCAACTGGGTAAAACATATATTAGGATCACCTGTGAAGCAAAAACAAATGGTAGGCAAGGCTCTGCTCCACAAAACTAGGATTCAAACATTTGAAAAGGCCCTAGAATTGTGCCTAGTAAAGCCAACTCTTCCTTTCACAGAAGATATATCTATGTAAAAATACATTTCTTCTGGGAACCTTGGTGGCTCAGTCAGTTAAGCGTCTGCCTTCAGCTCAGGTCATGATCCTGGGGTCCTGGGATTGAGCCCCACATGTCAGGCTCCCTGCTCAATGGGGAGCCTGCCTCTCTCTCTCCCTCTGCCTGCCTCTCCACCTACTTGTGCTCTCTCTCTCTGTCAAATAAATAAAATCTTAAAAAAATACATTTCTTCTGAATTATTCTTGACCAGATATTAATTTTAATTACCAATATTCTTTCAAAACAATTAGTTTTCACTCCCCTACTTCTCTATTAGACTATAAGAAAATCAATTGGGATCAACAAGTATTCTGAACTGAAGTTTTGTGTACAACAAGCTTTTCTGTTAATCTATTTGCAAATAATTCTAATCAATAAACATTGTCTGGATGGCAGCTAGAGGTCAGACACTGGGCTAGGTTCAAAAATTGGAAGGTTACTTGACAGGATGAGCACTGGGTGTTATACTATATGTTGACAAATCGAACAATAAAAAAAATATACAAAAATAATTGGAAGCTGAATAACACCCAGTTCCTGACCACAAGCCACTCACAGTTTAACTGCAGAGACACCGACCCAGTGTATAAGTAGTGAAAATCAATGCCTTTCTCCTTGGGCTACATTGTACTTTATCCTGACCCCATAATCTCATTGCATTTTTCTTGTGTCACTGTATCTACATACATCATTGTAAGTGGGTTAAAAGTCAGCTAAGGGTAGAGAAATACCTATAGTCCTATATGTCTGTTGGTACTTAGAATTTAACAGGAATAAATAAATAAATAAAAATAAATAAATAATTGATTTTAAAAACCCAGAAAATGGAGTAGTACAAATTTGCTTGTTGAAAATCATCAGTCAAGTTGTCTCAGTCTTGAATAATGTTGTGGAAACCACTTGTTTCCAAACTATAAAATTCAAGGTCATTTGCTTGCTTTTCACAGTCTTCACATCCAAATCCAAAAAGACTTGTACCAAAGAGCACAGAAACTGAGTGATTATATTATATTTTCACTTTGATCAATTTGCTTAGAAAAAAAAAAGATCATTTCAGGACCTCTGAAAAGAACATTACATTGAATGAAATACGTTTTCCCCTCTCTGTCTTCTGCTCTTTCACCAAAGCTATCTTCCTAAAGAGCAGATTTGGTCTCTTTTTCCTGTGCTCAACAACCTCTTTTGGCATCCCAATGCTTATAAGATAGAATCCAAACATATCAGCAAATGAGCTTATTACTTCTTTTTGCCTCAACTTCTATCTTCAGGACTATCTGCAACGATGCTCCCAAATCTACCTCAAGTATATAGGACATCTCTTCAAACAACCTTCATCTTGCCACATGTTCTTATTTTCTTTTGAGAGGTCCTCCCTTATTGATATGCCTGATAAAATCCTAATCAGGCTGCAAATCAATCTTCACACCATGTTTATGAAGCTTTCTTGAATTACCCTTCTAAAGTTAGTATTTTTCGGGGGCCTCAGTCCATTAACTATTTTCCTCCAGCTCAGGTCATGATCCCAGGGTCTTGGAATCCAGTCTCACATCCTGCTCAGCAGGGAGCCTGTTTCTTTCTCTACCCCTCCCCTCCTGCTTGTGAGCTCTCTCTCATGCTTTCTCTCTCTCAAATAAATAAACAAAATCTTAAAAAAAATAAAATTAGTATCTTTTTGGTCTATATGGTGAAGTTCACTTTTCAGACTACTACTTGGAGTCCAGTTCTAAGAATTTTGCTCCACTAGTCTTGCCTCTGGACCTAATATTTGTGAATCTTTAAAGTGAGGCCATTACAACTATGGGAATTCTTTCTAAAACACGGATAACTTTGGAAAAGCTAATACATTAACCATCCCTGGAATTTACCTAACACTTCACAATTTACAATAAATTTACATATTCAATTTCAAACCAGGAAGACAAATATTTCTACTCAATAATATTCAAACCAGAGAGCTAGCCTTTGTTTTTTTTTTTTTCTGCAGCTAAATGTTTTTCTAGACCTTTTGAATTTGTCAGGTGTATGTATCACTGGTTAAGTCTTCTTCTAGTAATTTCTGCTATTCTGGCTACTGAACAGACTGAGTCTCCTGAAGAGAGGCTCAGCTGAGGGTAGCAGAGGACCTCATGGAATCCAATGCTGAGAACAGTTGCTTTTCTCAGAAACACTCTGAGCTCTTTATTTTTTCAATACATGCACACACACATGTGCACACGCACACACACACGATACTTGTAGAACACTGTACTTTCAGACTAAATTTATAATATGCAGTTAATTTTTAAAGGAAGAAATAATATAGATATGAAATAATTTCCATTATCTAAGGCTAAACATTATTCTGATTGTTATCTTTACTGTCTTTTTAAATTATTATCAAAAGGTACACATGCAGATGACACGGCCTGTGTTTGTCATGAAGAGTGTACTTTGAATATTTTCATATCTTTGATACTTCTTTGTAGCTGAAATTTATAAAATTCTCATTGAAGTTTGATTGAAAACTCAGAGAATATTTACTACAGAGGTAAGGCCAACCAACCATTAGAAGGGAAAGTGGAGGATGATACCTGTCCAAGGAATTTGTGGGGAAGACAGTCTGTTCTAGACAGTTCAGTTATAATTCCCTGGGACAGCTATGCCACATGGCATGACTAAGCCTTATTTTCCTGCAGAGGATGATCTACTTTAATTCTCAATTCTTATTCTTAACTCTTAATTCCCTGTGATATATTTTGAAAATGCAACCTCTCTCTCTTTCTCTCTTTCTCTCTTTCTCTCTCCATACACCCTTAGACAAATGTCTGTAGGGCCTCAGTTTCTCCCTGTATAAGACAAATGTGTCAACCAGATGTTTTTAAAATCTTTATTCAACACTAATATTTCCCCTTTCTGAATCAATTTTCTAGGCTTCTATTTAAATATAATCAACCTGGTATCATTAGAATCACAACAGTCATTCTAGATTTTAAAAACTTTATAGTCTCATTCACTTAAATTCCCAGTAGTCTGTAGGTCTATGACTTTGCAAACACAGTGGGTAGTTCCTGACTTTCAAACAGAGCCTCAAATTCAATGCAAAGCCTAAAACTGTGTTACTTATTAATACACTCTGTTCCCTTTAACACTACATTCTTGGACACTGGTTTGTGGCCAAGTGATCTACTCTGATTTTCTTAGCTTCATTGCTAATGCAATTCAAATTGTGATCTGGCTTTGCCCAGTTCACAACTATAGAGTAGCTTCCAAACTTTCCAAGCCTATAAACTCTGACCTGAGCTGCATCTTAATTCTCACTTTTGAACGTATGAGAGGGTCGAATGTGTGGTAAGGCAGTGCTGTAGAGAGTGCCAGGTCTCCTACTTCCTACCTCAGGCCCCTTCCAACAGTATCGTGCTGCCTTTATGATGTTAGTTTGTCAGAGTGTCTCTTTTGATAAGCACTCAAAAATGTTCCTTTATTTAACACTAAAGGAAACGGTGGTGGGTAATCAGGTTGCTACCTTCCATCCTCCCGACCTTTAGATTTTATGCTAAGTGATTTCCTGGAAGTGAATCTTACCACATCAAATACATTTTTTTTTCTTCTAAAAGTCATTAACTTGCTCTACCTTCTGAATTCATCATGACTCACAGGTGTAACGGCCCCTAGAGGAATTGCTAAATGTCTCAGACATTTCAGAGATGTTCTGGGTCAAATTACCATTTAGAAAGAGGACACTTAAATTAGAGGTGAATAAAATAGTTGAAAATCAACCGATTTACTCCCTGAAGGAAGCAGGAATGTCTCAATTATATGCAGTATCAGGTCAAGCTTCCCTGGAGATTTTACAGTGATATATGCTTCCAGTGTCCCTGAAAAATCAAACCTTTATGGATGACCTAATTTAGTTATAAAAATAATTGCTGTAAAGGGTAATATTCACCTTACAGTAGACTAAAACATATGCCTTTTAAAATTCATTACTGCATTTGATTCACTTAGAAAGAAGATTACTTATCTATTATTGGGCCTCAATTCCTCTTCCTCATTTGTTTTTTTCTTCATTCAAACTTGTTCAAGTGAGCTCACAAAATCTTCCTTAATAAAAGCTGCTCATTCTAATGCAGGAAACTTTATGGCACTTAATCTCTTTCTTGTGACACCTAGCTTTTGTTTTGAGCGGTAATAAATTATGCTTCTTTCTTTTCTCCCTTACTTTGTAAGCAATTTCATGGAAGAAACTAGGTTTATTCTCTTTCCCTAGATAAAGAGGTGTATCCCTCTTTCCCAGCATAGGTCCTGGAGTCTAGTAGGAGTTCAACAGATGCCTAAATTGTGCTGAAGAAAGCTGATACAAGTTTTGTTTTACTCGCTGTGCCATGCACAGAAATGCTTGAAAATGTATGGGTTAATGGTAATTATAAAAATAAGTGTTTTCCTAAAATCTGTGGCAAGAGACTTAAAATTGTTCTATTTGTGTTCAAAAGAATAGTTTTTAGTTTTCAGTTGGAAGCCCAGAAAATAAGCTGATTTTGTATGTGAGGAAAACAAAATTCATAAGCCATTTAAACCACCCAACCGAAACACAAATAGGAGTGGGCTGTTAGGTATTTACATTAGATTTAACTTTCATTTTTTTAAAATAAGGAACTAGTGTTAGCTCAGTTTCCAAAAAGTGATAATTTACCAGCGAACGGTCAGGTTTGTCTGCATGGCAACAGGATTGGCAGTACTTAGAAAAGGGACTAAACAAAGAGAAATGAACAAATTACCCAAAGTGTCAACCCCAACCTATTTATTTGATTTAATCAATCTCACAGCACTTTAAACTTCCTCGACAAATAAAGGCACAAAAGCGGAGTTAGGTCAGTCATCCTTCTTGGAGAATTTATTCTGCTCACAAGCAAAAGAATGTAAAGTTGGCTTTTCCAACTTATACTAAAGCATTTAACAACATGAAGCAAATCCAAAACATCAACTGAAACTATTAACTTTAAAATGAGCCCTTTATTTAAATAAAGGCTGCATCCCCAAAGGATAACTTACATTATAGTTACAATTTAACATCTGCCAAAAAAATGCCTAGGAAACTAGGAACTGAAATAATGCAGTCATGAGAATGATGATTTACCATATTTTTTAAATATGGCATGATATTTATTCCACATTCAAGATAATCAATATGAGGGTTTTGTCTACTTCTAAATATATTCATCTCAATTATGCACTGAGATTAGGGAAATGACCAAAAAACGTGTCCATACTCTCTGTGTCTTTTTACACCCATAATGAGATGTATTTGGATCATAATTCCATTTATCACCTGTCTTCCATATGTCTATCCTAATAAGGGGGTGGAGGCAGAGTACATTTCAGAACCCATGATTTATTTATTTTTATTTTTTAAAGATTTTATTTATTTATTAATGAGAGACACAGAGAAAGAGGGAGAGAGGCAGAGACACAGGCGGAGGGAGAAGCAAGCTCCTTGCAGGGAGCCTGATGTGGGACTCGATCCTGGGACCCTGGGATCACACTCTGAGCCAAAGGCAGACACTCAACCACTGAGCCACCCCGGAGTCCCAAGAATCCATGGTTTAGATCAGTTTGGCTTCTGAAACTGTTATAGAAAGATCTGGGTATTCCCTTTTTTTGAATGAATTGTTTTATTTTTGTAAATGACTATTGGTTTCTTTGGACAAAAATGAAGAAGGTATTGATATTATATACATGGGGTAGGATTGTAGAGTTCTTTCTCCACAAGATTCTACCTCTTTTTCAATGGATAGATTCTGGGTCTAAGAATTGTCTAATATAAAGAAACTGGATAAAGGATCACTATTTTCTTTTGCAATTGCTGACATAAGCTTTCTGCTCACCATTGAACTTTTTCTGGTTATACAGTTATAGCCCATGTCTCATCCTTGGAATCACTATAGTCACTGGTCATCATCTCAGATCCCTAATATTCTAGATAGCCTTATTGTCATGCCAACCTTATATGTATTTACAGGTTGCCTCTGATGATTAAATGCCATCCTCTGGCCTTTCCTATATTCCCACATCCAATCATCCCTATTGAAACTAAAGATCCCATGTCCATCATCATCTCCTAATGTCAACACTGGTTTAATGAGAACAATCAGCACTGACATTCTCGCCAGGAGTCCCCGCACATAGGCATCCCTTACTGTCTTAGTGTAGACAGTGTCATCTGGGTCTTCTCAAGTTACACAAGGAAGTGGTTGGTTCTCTAGTCTCACAAATTAAATCCAATCTAACTTGTCCATCTTGCCAGACCTTCTGATCCCTTTTACAACATTCTGATAAAACAGTTCTTGTTCAAGTACTAATTGTCATGTTTATTGTGTCCAAGATCTAAAGAACCATTCCAGCAAAGAACCACCTCTGAATGTCCTTGCTGTGACGTTAAATCTTGAGTCATGGGAATGTTCTATATTAATAAATATTCTCTCATGCTGCCTTATATGCAACCCTTCCCTCCTGGCCCACCATTCTCAGGGGCCTCATATGTTGTCTTAGTTCCCTCTCATACAGATTAGCTAGAACTTAAAAACAGTTTTGAAATAAAGCTATCCACTTTCCAAGCAGAGAATATATTTCCTGCTCAGTCTATGCTGAAATCTGATCCTAGTTATTGGTCTACAGGCAATTAGGAAAGACTGGGACAGATTTTAAGAAGGAAAAGAAGCATCTTGCACGATATCCACCTCAGATAAGATCTTCATATAATCTCCAGGCAAACATCAAAGCAAGCATCTTAAATCCCAGGTTCAGAAATGGAGTGGGAAAAGTGAGACAAAGGAAGGGGAAAGTTGGTTACCATTGTGGGGAATCAGGGCTTAATTCTTCTGAGCCTAGGGACACCTGGGTGGCTCAGCAGTTGGGTGCCTGCCTTCGGCTCAGGTCATGATCCCAGGATTTGGAATCAAGTCCTGCATCAGGTGCCCTGTGAGGAGCCTGCTTCTTCCCCTGCCTGTGTCTCTGCCTCTCTCTCTCAGTCTGTGTCTCTCATGAATAAATAAATAAATCTTAAAAAAAAAAAAATTCTTCTGGGCCCAAATAAGAGCCTATGCTGAATGTACTTCAGAATTGCCCTTAATGTGGATAAAAATCCTGGGGGCATTGATTTACCCATTCCTATGATCTATTTGATAATGGTTTCCCTCAACAAATTCCCCTGTACTTTAAGGTTGGGTCTGAACATGACAGAGCAGGGAGTATTTGAGGCATATTCGTGATCAGGAGTGTAGGAAGTAACATAAATTATTCAATCACAGTCATACTGAAATCAAATGAGCAGAGGGAGGGTATCTTGGCACATCACATGCATTCAGCTAAAAGTAATGACTATTATGTCAATCCCACTTTGTTTGACTCACAATTTCTGCAGGACAAACTCCATACTCTTAGAGTCATACAATTCCCTCTTTAAATTAACTTGTGTTTATTTTTCAAGACTCACACACATAGAAATCTACTCTCTAATTACCTCAGTGTCTATTCATGTAGAACTTGGTGTCTGCAAATTTGTAAACATTTGTAACTTCCTCATTTAGCACATGGTATCTACTCTGTCTGACATATCATTAAATCTCACCACCCTTTCTACACAGAATAAACTAAAAGTCCTTAGTGTGGCATTCAAAGCTCTCTACAATGATTGTCTCTTCTGACTCATCAGTGTGATATTATTTTCCAAATACTTAGAAAATCTTTATTACTTATTGTTTTAAAGTCTCAGTGCAATGGTCCCATACACTATGAAGCATCATGAAACTATTCATACAACCCACCACCCACTGAGTTGACCTCATCCTCACTAAATGATTTTATATGTTACTATTATGGTACTTGTATTATTACATCATGATTATCTGTCACCTGCATTAGCATGTAAGCTGCTTGAAATAAGACACATTGTCTGATTTTCTAGTACTAGCTCAGTAATTAAATATTGAATCAATAAAGCAAGTGAATGTGAGGTTTTTTAATCTTTTAAATTTTATATAAAAAGTAAAACCAGCTCTTTGGTGGCTACTCTGACTTAACAGCATTTAAAACTAAATAAATATAGATTTTAAATACAAATTTTATTTCCATTTATGCCTTAAGTTAGAGTTAACAAATGCGATTAAGTTATACTTTATAAAATATCTTACTGAAAATACAGATAAATTTAAATAGACATTTGGAGAGTAATATATATATAACTGTATTATATCCTTTTTAAAAAAGCAGGAAATTAAGTTAAGGTATTTGGATAAGGAAGCAGTAGACAGAAAGTTAAAATAGCTTTAAGAAATGAATTTCATCCATCAAAACTCATGTAGAAAATGTTATGAATAATTTAAGAATATGATCAATAAGGGCTGTTGATATTTTCATAATTTTGAAAAGACTCACTATCTGTCAAGTGCTGGTGTATTGTAGAAACATAAGATTCAGTTGGTGGAGAACAAAAGTCTTTATTTCCTGAAAGTTAACAGCGATTTTTGGCAGCTGCATTAGAAAAGAAAATTAGAACAAATCATGTCAACTTTTGGATATTTTTTTGTATTTGTAAAACAAGGAGATGGAATTTTGTAAATTGAAGTTATCATTCAGGTAAATAAAAGTTATAACTTCCCTCTGCCACTAACTTCAACTCACCTTTTATTTATTTTTTCTTTTTTAAGAAAGCTACCACACTTGGCTCCCTTACCATTTTACTGTCTCTTCTTCTATCAGGATCCATACAAAATTTGCATTAGACCAAGATATAAATTACCCAGAAAGGTAAACTTCCACGCCTACTTACATATTTATTTACTTACAGTCCATTTCTCTTCCATTAGTCTCTAAGAGTCATGAAGTTTGGTACTTGTTTTTATTCACTTCTGAATTGCTGTTACCTTGAACAGTATGTGGTAGGATGTGAAAAGCCAATAAGTCTTTGTTAAATCAGTGAATAGTTTAACTTTCAGTTAATCTGGGGTTAGAACAATTTGTTCTTTTAGTTAGGACTTAATAGATATACACTTAATTATCCTCCCAATAAAATAAAATAAACAATGGTTTTTAAAATACAAATTTTAAGTAGTCTTGCAATAAGGTAAGACATTATCAAAAGCCCAAACCAAAGGCAAGAATCAAAAGAGGTAAGAAATCTCAGGAGATAATTTTGATCCAGAGATACTTCATCTACCATTTTGAGGATTTCATGGAGTGATGGAGACATGACATGAATTCTAAAGGCTGCTTAGGTTGACACTCAAATAGGGTACATCAGTATAAGGTTAGGACTACAAATGATCATAGCTTTAAAGAAAGAGGGGAAAAAAACTTGCTTTTGTGGATCTTGAATTTTGAGAAAAAAAAAATCTGAAAAATTCACAAACATAAGTTGGCTCTCACGTGGTTATGTGACTAAGAATTGCACACATATATGGACCAACAAAACTTAAGCTCAGATTTTTATTATAAAGGATCCCAGGTTGAAAATTCTGAGTCACCTGGCATGAAGCAAACATAAATCCTCTTTGGAAGAATACAAAATCAGAGCATGACTTTTCAATCTAAAAGTGTTCTCTCCTTTCAATTTTTTGGAAGAGCTTAAGACAAATTAGTGTTAATTCTTTTTTTCAACGTTTGGTACAATTCACAAGTGAAGACCTGGTCCTGGGCCCTTTGCTGCTAGGTTTAGATCACTGATTCAGTCTTCTTGTTATTGGTTAAGATTTTCTGTTTTTTTTATCATTCGGTCTTAATAGGTTGTAGGTTTCTAGAAATTTATCCATTTCTTCTAGATTATCCAATTTGTTTGATTTGTATGATTATTTACAGTAGTTTATATAATTCTTTGAATTTCTGTGCTATCAGATGTAATGTCTCCATTTTCATTAATACTTTTATTTGAATTTTTCTCTCTTTTCCTCAGTTCAGCTAGCTAGAGTTGTCAATTTCCTTTATCTTTTCCAAAACAAACAAACAAACAAACAAACAAACAAACAAAAAAAACCCAACTTAGTTATTTTCTATTGTTTCTCTAATCTTTATTTCATTTGTTTCTGGCTCACATTTTTTTTTAGTTCCTTCTTTCTGCTAACTTTGGGCTTAGTTTCTTCTTTTCATTGTTCCTTGAGGTATACAGTTAGGCTGTTTATTTGAGATCTTTTTTTCTTAGTGTAGGCATTTCTCATGATAAACTTCCCTCTTAAAAATGCACACTGTAAAAAAAAAATGCTCACTGTTCACCATTTTTTTCCTTGATAGAGACTGTTATTGACACTATAGCAAATTTTTTCTCATTCATTGTATTCTTCAGTTCCACAATTTGTTTGGTTCTTTTTTATGATTTCTTTTTGTTGAACTTCTTTGTTCATGTATTGTTTTTCTGATTTTGTTGTGTTGTTTATCTGTGTTCTTTGTAGTTTTCTGAGCTAACCTAAAACTATTGCTTTGGTTCGTTATCAGGCAATACATAGATCTCCACTTCTTTGGGGTTGGTTACTTGTAACTCTGTGTTCTTTTGATGGTGTCCTCTTTCCTTGTTTCTTTTTCCATGTTCCTTGAAGTCTCAGGTTGTTGACTTTGATATTTTGTAGCCTTTGAAGAAATAGCCACTTCCCCCAGTCTTATACTGACTGCCTTCAGGAGGGGAAGATCTTCACCACAGGTAGAGATTTTGTAGTCTTAGCTCTTTTCTATAAATGCACCTACTCTACTGTTTTCCCCTTTGGGAAGGAAGTATTTTTTCAACTCTACCAAGCCAGACTGATTATGACCGCTTCCCATTTATTTTCTCTAGGGCAGAGCTCCAAAATGTTTGGAGTAACACACCTTCTCCCAATTCAGTAGAATTGAGCCCACTGTTTATGCTCATGTATAATCTACAGAGGCTTCTCTGTGTCATCTATAGGAGCATGCAACAGCAAGAGGGTGCTCAGAGTCCTGGGATTGCATGTGGACTAGTTTGGGGGTCCACAGGTAATGCATCCTATGAGGTTGTGGTAGCTATCTTGGTAGAGCCTGCCAGGCAGTTAGTAGAAACCATCTGCCTCTGTTGAGTTTACCCTGGCTGTTGGGAGTCCTTGTCCCCTTTCTCTGTTCCTAACGACCCTCAGACTCTTCAGCTATGCTGATGCCTTAAGTGTTCTGGGTGAAGCAATACAGGAATGGTTCCTTGAGCAGTCTCCCACATAGCTAGAGAAGCCAGGTACTCACTCCCTATGTTCTCTACTTTCCTCCATGAGAAAAATCATTGGCTAAAAAAAAAGTCTTTCTTGGTACCTGCTGCTTTGGGGGAAGAATGACACAGGTAAAGTGAAACTTGTCTTATTCTCTTCAATGCATCTATTTTTAGATATTATTGACTTTAATAGGGTGCTGGGGCCTCTCCACTGGACTTCCCAGCTTCCATAAAATCATTCTCTTGGTTGTTATCCAAATCAATGTTTCTGTGTTAGAGGTGAGTGCTGAAAATTTTTTCTTCCATCTTGCTCTACATTCATTCTCTGGTGCCATTTTTTTGTGTTGGATTCAACCCAAAGCTGGGTTCTATGGAGGTAGAAGCATTCAACTTTCAGCTACCAAATAGATTGATAATAGTAATAATTTAGAAAATGTTTTTTTTTAATTTATTTTTTATTGGTGTTCAATTTACCAACATACAGAATGACCCCCAGTGCCCGTCACCCATTCACTCCCACCCCCCGCCCTCCTCCCCTTCCACCACCCCTAGTTCGTTTCCCAGAGTTAGGAGTCTTTAGGTTCTGTCTCCCTTTCTGATATTTCCCACACATTTCTTCTCCCTTCCCTTATATTCCCTTTCACTATTATTTATATTCCCCACATGAATGAGACCATATAATGTTTGTCCTTCTCCGACTGACTTACTTCACTCAGCATAATACCCTCCAGTTCCATCCACGTTGAAGCAAATGGTGGGTATTTGTCATTTCTAATAGCTAAGTAATATTCCATTGTATACATAAACCACATCTTCTTTATCCACTCATCTTTCGATGGACACTGAGGCTCCTTCCACAGTTTGGCTATTGCGGCCATTGCTGCTATAAACATCGGGGTGCGGGTGTCCCTGCGTTTCATTGCATCTGTATCTTTGGGGTAAATCCCCAACAGTGCAATTGCTGGGTCATAGGGCAGGTCTATTTTTAACTCTTTGAGGAACCTCCACATAGTTTTCCAGAGTGGCTGCACCGGTTCACATTCCCACCAACAGTGTAAGAGGGTTCCCCTTTCTCCGCATCCTCTCCAACATTTGTGGTTTCCTGCCTTGTTAATTTTCCCCATTCTCACTGGTGTGAGGTGGTATCTCATTGTGGTTTTGATTTGTATTTCCCTGATGGGAGAAAATGGTTTATTTCATTCTTGAAATACCAAAACATCCATTTTTAATAGTGAAAACAATATTTATTAAAATTTTGAGTTTAGGTCAAACATCAACCACCAGAAAGTTATAACTAATCTGAACTGTGCAGATCCAGTTAGATTTCACATGGGAACAATCCTGTTTCTCATTAAAACTAATACATAAACGATTATCCAGTGTCATCATCAGCCCAAGGAATCAGAGCTACTTCCATTCAGCCTGAAGTCATGAGGAGGGCAAATTCAGAATAAACAAAAACAGTTTTCTAGATGTGATGCATATAATATTAGATCAAGACAGGATACCTGGATGCTAATTCTAACTCTGCTTTGGACAAGCTTCTTCCCCTGCCTTGGCCACAATTTATTTCCATGTAAGTTAGTGGGTTAAAATAAAACTTAGGGATTGAAAATATGATCTAAAGGACTAATGTAATTGGGGTATGGAATCACCTGATATTTTTAGCACATCTTAGAAGTCTTAATTTGCTGGTATTGCTCACCTAATATGGAACCTGATTTGATTAAGCATTTAGGTTTTAAGTTGCTGCCTCTGAAAAGTAAAAGAAAGGAGAAAGAGCTCTAGGAATTAACATGTCTCCAAAGGAAATATGTCTTCACCTCTCATGCAACAGTATGTAGATTTCTCCCACAAAAAGAGGCTTAAAATACCATTTTTTCTTTCACAGTGGAAGTAGAATGCTGATTTTACAGTGAAGAAGTAGACAAACAGTGGTCAGATAAGAGAAACAAAGAGCCATATATGGTTCAATTAAGATGATATTATATACTAGTTGAAGTATTTTACCATTTGTAACTTGGAATATAATTATAGAAGAGGGTTGAAAATATTTCCTCAGTTAAAACAATCTCAGATTTTTAAAAATTGCTTTCCTTGTCATATAGCATAAACCAAAAAAGAAAAGCAAGATACATTCTTAGTATTTTTAAGCTAAAGTTAGGAAGGTGATTCATTTTGGACATTTAAAAGCATCTTACATTTTAAAGTTTTAGAAAATTAAATTTATGGGTACTATTTTGTTCCCATATAATTCAGCTATTTCTGAGGGTCAAAGAAGTCAAAGACTTAAGGAACAACTTGCTCCTTAGGTTTAATTTTTGATGTTGCTTGTTTGGAATGCAAGCAAGGGCTAGGATTACTTTTGAACCAGCTCATACCAATTTCACAATCTCCTGCTCTGGCACATGTCTAACGAAAGTGGTTTTATTAGATATAAAAAAGCTACTCATCCAACTAATCATCTAAGACTTATTCCTGAAATGTAATGGGGGATGTTGAGTATGAACTTAAAAAGATTTTCAACTCCCATAACATTTTGAAATCAAAGAATATTTGTTGAAATGTTGCTCTCCTTAGAGATACAGCATTTAGGGGTTTCTTGAGGAAAAGCCGTATTTTTACTCATTTCTTTTGAGTGCAGTTTGGAAAATATGTTATTTAAATTTTTTTTTTGAAAAATTTCAAACTTGAGAGTTCCAAAAATGAAAACATTACAAAGAACATGCATATAAACTTTACTCAGATTCATCAATTAGCATTTTATCTTATTTGCTTGATGATTCTGTCTCTGTCTCTGTCTCTGTCTCTGTCTCTGTCTTTCTCTCCCTTGTCTCTCTCCTCCTGAAATGAGGGCTTTATTCTCTGGCTCAGATTGACTTTAGTATTATGAAAGCGACAAAGAGGGACATGGACGTTTCTGATTTAAAAAACAAAAGGACAAACCCAAGGTCTTATGTGGCAACTACCTCCGGTGTCCTTGCAGAAACTCCAGGGGATGAAACATCTTTTCTGTTTTAAGGGAGAAGGAGACTGTTTCTGGTGGGCCTGAGAACTCAGAAGAATCTTGAAGTTCAAGGTCCTCAGCTCATTCAATTAAATGTCCCCATTGCAGACCTCAGATCTCATTTTTTTTCTATTAGCACCTTGTCTTTGGCATAAAAGACCTATCAAGTTTATAGAATTAGTCATAATTGTGCTACCTTTATAATTAAATCTTGGACCTCTGCCTTATAGCTGCAGGAGATTAGGGTCTTTTTAAATGTTGCCATGGAGGCTTTCTTATTTTCAAACTACAATTACCTGAATCTTTCATTTTAGTTTTTAAAGCTTTTGAAGCTGTAAATAAGAGTCGGCAAAGTTGCCATCTTTAGAATTACTTTTGTCCTATATAATTTAAAGGTGAACTTTTAAAAGTACCTCAGAAGTTGAAGATTCACCTTCTACCTGCACCCTATTACAATCTATTGTTGGTGAAATCTTTAGTGAGTATAAGCAAGGGTTATCACTGGCTCACTTCCCACCCACAGCACAATCCTTACAGCTAGCTTACTGGTGAGTGTTCGAGCTTTACAAAACTGTTCTGAAGGTGTGATCTCCAGGGTCTTTTCTGTTACAAACCAACTTAAGCCAGTTTGCTGAAAAAGCAAGTGTGAGATATAGGTCTCCATGCAGATAATTTATTTTTGAAAATGATCCCATGAAATAGGAAAGGGAGTGGGTAGGGTATAAAAGGGGAGAAAGGCCAGTCCAAGAGTAAATTGTCAAACCAATCACCACAGAGGGAAACTAGATATCAGTCTTATGAGATACCTTGGAGGAACCATGTAGAAAGTGTTGGTGTATTACCCCTGAATTTCAGAAAAAGGAAGTACCCTCTGGCTCCCATTGCTCATTGGCTACAAGTAGCCACAAAAGATTTAACCCTCTCAGAATTTGAGATTTTCTCCATGTCAGAATCGCTGACAATTTTCTGGCCATTCTCCCACACTGCAGTGATAGAGAAGATCAAGAAGAAAAGTGAAGCTATCGCTTATAGCTGATGTGAGCTGTGGTGGATAACACTTGCACACAGTAGTTTGACACTATAAAAATGAGTAAAAAGTAGGGCTGAAATAATGTGAAGTCAGATGTAAGTGAGTCAGTTACACTTGTCATGTAAACAAGGGAGGAGGTATTATCTAAAAGAACATGTGTTAGAATAAGAGTATTTTACTTTGGAGATAAGTATTAGTTTCCCATGGCTGCTATAACAAATTACAAAACTGGTGGCTTATAATAACACAAATGTATTCTTTTACAGCTCTGGTGACCAGAAATACAAAATTAGATTCACTGTGGCTAGATTCAGTGTATCAACACAGCCAACTCCACTTTCTTCCAGAAGCTTTAGAGGAGAACATGTTTCTTTGTCTTTTCCAGCTTCTAGAGGCCACCTATATTTTTGGTTTATGTCTCTTTATTATAGTTCTACAGAGAAACAAATTCAGTGTGTATGTATATATCATACATGTACATCATTGGTCTCTGACTAACGATGATTTGACTTATGATTTTTCAACTCTATAGTGGTGTGTGATATGCATTCAGTAGAAACCATACTTTAGATTTTGAATCTTGATCTTTTCCTGGGCTAGCCATATGAAGCACAACATTTCCTTGTGTTGCTGGGCTACAGCATCAAGCTACAGCTCCCATTCAGCCACTTGATCATAAACAACTATGACACTTATAACCATTTTGTATTTTACTTACAGTATAGTATTCAATAAATTACATGAAATATTCAACATTTTATTATTAAATAGGCTTTGCATTAGATGATTTTGCCTGACTGTAGTCTCATGTGAGTGTTCTGAGCACATTTAAAATAGACTAGGCTAAGCTATGCTATTCAATAAGCTAGATGTATTAAATATATTTTCAACTTACAATATTTTCAGCTTATTATATGTTTATTGGGATATAACCCCATCATAAGTCAAGGAAGATCTAGAGATCTATATCTACCTTATCTATCTATATCTATATTTGGAGAGACATAAAAGGAGATTTATTCTAAAGAATTGGCTCATGGAATTCTGATGGCTGACAAACTTGAAACTTTCAGAGCAGGTTGGAAGGCTGAAATCCCAGGCTGAAACCCCAATGTAATGATGTCATGTTATGTTTGAAGGCCATCTAGAGGCATAATTCCTTCTCCCTTTCAGGTCTTGGGCTTGTTTCTTAGACCTTCAACTGATTGGATGAGGCCTACCTCAATTATGGAAGGTGATCTGCTTTACTCAAAGTCTAACTGATATAAATCTTAATCACATCTAAGGAATACCTTTCCAGCAACATCTGGACTGGTATGTGACCACTCATCTGGGCACAGTAGCCTAGCCAAGGTGACATATAAAATTTTCCATCACAGTTCCCTTTTCCCATCTTCATTTTTTTTTTAAAGATCTTGCTTATTTATTCATGAGAGACACAAAAAGAGAGAGGCAGAGACATAGGCAGAGAGAGAAGCAGGATCCATGCAGGGAGCCCCTTGTGGGACTCAATCCTGGTACTCCAGGATTACGCCCTGAGCCAAAGCAGACATGCTTAACTGCTGATCCACCCAGGTGTTCCCCTTCTTTCATCTTCAAAATTCATTACTCCAATTTCTACTTCCATTATCATATGATCTCCTCTGTGGTTCAGATTCCTCCTGTATCTTTCTCATAAGGATCCTTGCTATTATATAGGGCCCATAGAGATAATCCAGGATATTTTCTTTATCTCAAGATCATTAATTACATTATATCTGGAAAGTCTCTTTGTCATATAAAATAATATTCATGGGTCCTGGTGATTAGAGTGTGGGCTTAGTGGAATCTTATTCAGGGCATCATAGTCTTCCACATGGCCCCTGAATATTTGTGCACATCCCACACACAAAAGATATTCTAAGTCAGGTATCGTTGAGATTCTGTATATGATTTATGTGTACAACATTTCTTTCCATTTGTGGATATGTGAAACTAGAAAACAAGTTATCTGCTCTCAAAACACATTAGTGGCACGAGCATAGGACAACAGTCACAGATTTTCCCATTCTAAGAGGAAGAAAATGAAAGGAAGAAGAAATGATGGCTCCTAAGAAATTTTGAAAGCAAATCATATCAACTCCATGAGGTCGCAAATCCTGGAAATAATATCCTGTGGTTTCTGGCTTCACCTTCGGAGTCATCCTTCTCTTTCTTTTTTAAAAAATAGACTTTCTAAAAAGAGCAGTTTTAGTTTCACAGTAAAATTCAGTAGGAAGTACAGTGAATTCCTATATATTTACTACTCCCAACATATGCATAGCCTTGCCACCATCAACCTGCTCTTACTGGAGTGGTCCATTAATTACAATCAATTAATGTAATTGACACATTATTATCATTAAAAGTCCATATTTTATTTAGATTTTACTGTTGGTATTGTGCATTCTACGGGTTCTCACAAACACATAATGACAAATACTCGCCATTATAGCATTATTCAGAGTAATTCCACAGCCCTAAAAATCCTTTATCCACCACCTATTCATCTCTCCTTTCCTCCTAATCTCTGGCCACTGCAGATCTTTCTGCTGTCTCCATAGTTTTGCCTTTTCCAGAATGTCTTATAGTTGAAATCATACAGCCTTTTCAGATTGGTTTATTTGGCTTAGTAATATGCATTTAAACTTCTCTGTGTCTTTTCATGGATTGCTAGCTCTTGTCTTTTTAAAATACTGAATAACAGTCCAATTGTTTGGATGTTCCACAGTTCATCCACTTACCTACTGAAGGACATCTTGGTTGCAAGTTTTGGCAATTATGAATAAATCTTCTGTAAACATCTGTGTGTAGTTTTTTGTGTGGACATAGATCTTGAACCAGTTAAATACCAAAGAGCCCAACTGCTGGATTATACCGTAAGAGTATGTTTAGTTTTGTAAGAAACTGCAAAGCTAGACTTCTGGTCTCTGCTTCCACATGTGAGGACCTTGGAAGTTATCATTCTATTGCAGCAAATGAAAAGCTGAATGGACTAAAAAATCAATGATATTTCTTGAAACCATAAGAAAATGGAGGACACAGGGCATACTGCTGCCCATAAAATTGGAGATACCCACCTGAGAATACAGAGAATCATACTGGAACAGACTTTCAAGAGGAAAGCACTTTGGGAACCAGTGCCAGGGTGGGGAAACCTGCACTATAATTGCCAAATTTCTGGAGGCTCATTACTGACAATTCTGAATTGGGGAGGAGGGGTAATTCAGGTAATTCAGGGGGCGTGGGGGTTGTGTTATAGGGAACTTCTCAAAGTACTGTGAGATTTATCTCCAGGAGCTTGATCACATTACCACAGTAAATATGGTAGAAAAATCTCTTTTGGGTTTTCAGCAGGGAGTAGGGGAAAGGAACCATTCTGAAACATATCAGAACACCTCTTCCACTGGGTACTTGGGTGGCTCAGTCACTTAAGTGTCTGCCTTGGGCTTAGGTCATGATGCCAACAACCTGGGATCGAGTCCCACATCAGCCTCCCTGCTTAGTGGAGTATCTGTTTACTCTTCCCTCCTGCTTGTTCTCTCTCTCTCAAACAAAAACAAAACAAAACAAAATATTCATTCTACTTAACAAGACCTGCCAGCAGAGGAAACCAGTTAACCAGAGACTAAACTGGTTAATTGGTGTACTATCAGAATCTGACTGTGAAAGGGAAATACCACTCAGTCCATTCTAGCTATTATGGCCTACCCAAAGGAGGGAAAAACAGAAACATTTGTGAACTTCACAGTGCAGAAGGCTTACTACAGGACTGAGATTTAATAATAAGGCAATAAAACTTTTTCCCTCTCCTCAGACCTTCCCACCGTTATTACTGAAGGCCTATTTACAACAGTTCCTTTTCTTAAGTACGTCATATCTGGCTGTCGAGAAAAACTTACAAGGTATATTAGAATGTAAAAACAACATCATTTGGAGAGACAGCAAACATCAGAACTGAAATGGCAGGGATGTTGAAATTATCAGAACGGGAATTTAACATAACAATGATGAATATGCTGAGGACTCCAATGGATAAAGAAGATAGCATGAGACAACATATGGGAAATGTAAGCTGAGGGATGGAAATCCTAAGAAAACATCAAAAAATAAGTAATACCAGAGTTAAAACATACTGAATCAGAAATGAAGAATGTCTTTGGCTTATTAGCAGACTAGACCCAGCTGAGGAAGGAATCTCTGAGTTAGAAAATATATTATTAGCATCCTGAAAAAAGCAAACAAACAAACAAAAAAATTAAAGAACAAAGACTTGATGGAATATTCAAGGACTATGGGACAACTGCAAAAGGTATAACAAACATAGGAATACCGTAAGGAAAAAAAAAAAGAAAAGAAGAAATATCTGAAATAATAATGAATAAGAATTTCCCCAAGATTGGTGTCAGACCACAAATCAGGAAAGCTCAGAGAACACCAAGCTGCACCAAACAACAGTAACAACAAAACCCTACACACAGGCATATGATTTAAAGTATATATACGAATGGCACCATGCAGTATTTGTCTTTCTCTGTCTTATTTCACTTAGCATAATGCCTTCAAGTTCCATCCATGTTGTTTCAAATGGCCAAATTTCCTTATTTCTCATGGCTGAATAATAATCTAATACATACACACATTATGTGTATACCATTGTACCATCATATGTGTATGTGTGTATACACACCATATCTTCTTTATCTATTCGTCTGTTGATGAATAATATGTAGTTTCCATGTCTTGGCTATTATGAATAATGCTGCAATGAATATGGGAGTACAAATATCTCTTTGATATACTATTTTCATTTCCTGTGGATATATACTGAGAAATAGAATTGATGGATTGTATGGTAGTTCTATTTTTAATTTTTCAGAAAACACCATAGTGTTTTCCATAGTGGCTGCACCATTTCACACTCTTACTAATGCCACATGAAGGTTCTCTTTTCTCCATTTCCTTGCCAACACTTGTTATTTCTTGTCTTTTTAGACAAGAATAGCCATTCTATTCACTTGCATGTAACAAGTTGTTTTTCTTTTGGTTTTAAGATTCTCTCTTTGTTTTTTAACTTTTGACAATTTAATTATAATGTGCCATGGTGTGGGTCTCCTTAGATTCACTTTACTTGGATCTCTCTGGGCTTCCTGAATTTGGACATCTGTTTCTTCTTTTAGGGTAAGGAAATTTTCAGCCATTATTTCTTTGAATAAGCTTTCTGTCCCTTGCTGTCTCTTCTCCTTCTTGGACCCCAATAAGGCAAATATTTGTTGATTTGATAGTGTTCCATAAGCCTCCTAAGATATTTTTACTATTTTTCATTTTTTCCTTCTTGCTTCCACTGCCTTGTGGGACCCACAAACACAAATTCTACTGACCACCACGGCCAGGTATTCAACATATATATGCTCCGGGTAGCAGCCCCATAAGCCAGAGTGTTAGTCATATGCACGAGCTTCTTCCTGGGTGACACCAGTGACCTGGAACAGGCCAAAGGAATAACATGGAGATGGTGCCTGCTGCCTTTGCTGGTTTCCAGGAAGGATCCCAGTCAACCCCTAGATATGTGCTAAATTAGAAGCCTGATCCTCAGGCAGTGGCTTTTATTTATTTATTTATTTATTTTTGGCAGTGGCTTTTAAAGTGTTCAAATGAAGCCTCTTTCAGGAAAAGAGTGGGAGCTGGAGTTTCTTTCTGCAACATCTGCACTGAGCACTGGGGAGATAGCCATAGTGAGTCTTCATGCGACTAAGAAGTCTTTCTTTGCTATATAGTCTTGTGGGTCTTGTGTATGAAAGCCCTATTAATGTTCAAAGCTAGTGTTTGGGGGGCCCAAATCCAAGACAGAAGTCTTAAAATTTGGGATACTTGATGTTGGCTCCAAATCTTTTGCCCTCAGAGAGAAGCTGGGAATTATGTATTCTCTCCTGATTGTATGTTGCCATGGTATGAGAGGGGTCTATGGATACAATGTGTCTCAGGCTTTCCTTTTTATTTTGTTTTGAGTAGTTTCCTGTTTGATGGATATATAGAAGTCATTTTGCTAGTTTCTGGATTTCTTTCAAAGGGAATTGCTCCATATGCAATTATAGATTTCATGTGTCCAGGGCTGGAGGTTAGTTCAGGAGCCTCCTTTTGCACCATTTTGGACTGGGTCTCCCCAAAACACCTAATACAAGTATTCACCTGTCTACTCATTTTTCCTTTTATCTTAGGTTTTGCTGGTTTTTTTTTTTTTTTGCACTGAATGCTTTTATAAAACATACACACTTTTTAAAACAATCCTCATTTTTTAGAAATCCACATCATAATTATATATGAATATGATGACAATAAAAAGAGATTATGCATTTCTTCTAAATTATAATTTATCATTTAATTTACAATGTAATGTGACTATGCAGCTTTTTTTAAAAAATTAAGGATAAATTTAAAATACATTTTATATTTTAGTAAAACAAAAAATCGAATACTAAATTGACAGAGAAATATATAAAAAGTCTTGTAGCCTGGGTTCCATAGAAAGCAGAGACTGAACTAAAGTGTTTATTTGAGACTGTGTTATGGGGAAGTGCAATACCAGAGAGCAGGTGTGAGGGGAAAGGTGAATGAAGCAGAAAGAAGAAAATGCCAGTTACCAGGACATGTTATTGATTTGGCTGATGCCAAGTGCAACTGACTGCTGACATCCCAGCCACCAGTAGGCTGTATAAACTTTATCCCTAGACAGCCTATCTTAGGGATGGTGGGGGAGGAGAATTACTCACTAGTTCCTGTTTCCTCTTTTTTTTTTTTTTCAGATTTTATTCATTTATTCATAAGAGACACACACACAGAGAGAGAGAGAGAGAGAGAGGCAGAGACACAGGCAGAGGGAGAAGCAGGCTCCATGCAGAGAGCCCGATGTGGGACTGGATCCCTGGACTCCAGGATTACGCCCCGGGCCAAAGGCAGGTGCTAAACCTCTGAGCCACCCAGGAATCCCCTAGTTCCTGTTTCCCATTCGTCAGTATTTCACCCAAGAATGGGTAATCCACAGTTGTATTTCATGGATGCTTAGTTGGGTACCATCGCTTCCCAAGCCTTTCAGGCAACAGGAGAATCATAGGACAGGAAACAAGAGATGTATGACATAGAGAGATGGAACATAATTCATAATTCATGCAAAGCTGGTACCCACAGCAGACAATATAAACAAAAGACAAATGAGGCCAAGAAACTGTGAAGAAGTACATAAAGAGTTATCTTAAAAAAAAAAAAAAAAAAGAGTAATCTTTTACAGGTCTCAAAAGTACAACTATTGATTGTGGGATTTGTTCCTAATTATATAATAAAAATGTGTAAATAATGTTTAGGTGAATATATCACATGTAGCACACGTGTTTTCTTAAATATTTACATCTCCTCACTATTGGCCAAAATCTGGAATTATTAGGTTTGTGCAAAAATTAATCATTAATCTTTTTACTTCCACTTTCCCTGCTGAACAGATATAATTAATATTTATGATAAATTATACAAAAGTACTAGCTGAAAGATTTTGGAATTCATATCTTTTCCATTTAGATGTCTAGCACCAAACAGTCTTGGCATCTGCATAAAATTTGAAGAAAAGTGATCTGAGAATTTGTTTAACTGAAAGTAAGATGGGATTTATCCCCATAGTTGGGTGGGTAGGTGGTTATGCAAATACCTTTCCATGCAGCAAAGATTATCCTTATACCACCTGAAAAAGCTGTTGATATTTACATTAATGTCTATATTCTCCTCAATCTTTTCCCTACAAGACATCACATACTTTTGCTGAATATTCAAACAGAAAATACTTTATCTTTGAAAATAAGATTTCTACTTAAAGCTTTTACTTTGTAAATTTTTTAAAGCAGCTTGTTTTAAAAGTATTTAAACAGATCTGCAGATGGCAGAGATTTAACATTTTGGTAGATGACATATGCGGCTTTTTCAGTAGGAAAATCTTGTGATGATATAACTTGTTTTACATGTAGTATGTATGAATTTATTCTACAAAACTTGTGTGTGAGAATCACATTTACATTTTTTTTCCCCTAGGTTAACTTAATCCTAGCTTGAGACCCTATCTCCCAACCAAGGAGAATATCCAGTATTACTTACTATGGTGCCTCTCAAACTTACTTGGTGTCAAGATAATGAGAAACTGTATAGTCCTTTTGCTACTGCTGTCGCTATGGTGTGCTTCTTGCCCTATAAAATGCTACTGTGAATGCTAATCTTTGGTGGAGGTTTTTATCCCCCCTCCAAAGCTAAGCCCAGAGGAACAATTATTGGAACTCTGAAGGAGTGGTATTGAAAAGGCATCCTGCAAGTGGGTTGGCCTACCTTCCCCCAGTTATCCAGCCAGTTCTCTCCACAAGCTCCTGCTACCTGTAAGTGCTCTGACACTTCCATAACTCTGCTTGGGACACCCAACTCTTCCTCCACGTCTGGCTGTCTCTGTCTCTCACTGCCCAAATACATGTCTCTTTCCTCCCTTCCCCTTTAGTGAAATCAGCTGAATTTCTTCCTCACAGAGCAGGATAGGGATTTTTCTTCAACAATTACAACCCAGAGAAAGTCATTAATTTTCCTGAAGCAAAAAGAAAGAGTCTGACATTATCATTTCAATGGAAATTCTGACACCAATGTAATTCTATGTCTTCCCCATAAAAATGTTTATGAGTTCAATTTAATGCTTAATTATAGTAACTATTGTTAATTTTTTCCATACCTGTATTCTTTCCCTAGCTTCAGCAGCCCCTTTCTCCAAATTATTTTAATATTTAGCTTCACTGTGTAATGTATCCTTTATTATAAGATGCTTCTAACCTTTTCTGTAACAATATGGGGTACAAGGGAGGAAGGATTACTTTAAATTATTTTTTAAAACAATAGTACAACTTTTACATACATTTAGAAATTTCTCTTAAAGGTCGCCTTGCAGGAATTCTCTGAAAATGTGAATGATAACCTCTTTCATTTTCTACTTAGTCATTTTTGGCTTCCATTCTCAGTATGCACTCACACATGACCTCTTATATGTACATGAAATGATTGCATGGAACTGCACTAAGACTAGTGGGACATCCTGCATTTTGGATGAAGCCTAATGAGGTGAAGAGATTTTTAATTTCAGTTTATATTATATATTTAAGTTTCTGTTCAACCGTCATATATTTTTCTTTTGATAAAATTTGAACTCCAAACTGAGACTTCTTTGAAGCAGAGAAGGATCATTCAGTTTCAAAATGAGCAATCAACAAAAAAGAATATATACCACAGACACAGGCAGAAAAAGCTCATGGTAGTAAAATAAAAACTTTCTCATCGTCTTCAGAGACACAGCATATCACTTAGACATAGCCATTAATGTCAAGGCTTGTAGGAGAAAAACAAAGCCTCCCACA
Source organism: Canis lupus baileyi (assembly GCF_048164855.1). Lineage (NCBI taxonomy): Eukaryota > Metazoa > Chordata > Mammalia > Carnivora > Canidae > Canis > Canis lupus. The sequence goes on from NC_132868.1 coordinate 24,299,411, forward strand.
GAAATATTATTTATCCTGCAGTATAAAATCTGAGATATTGACGTTTAAGAGACAAATTCATTTATAAACTGACCTTTAACCACTAAACTGTCTTTACCTTTAGTTCCCTTACTCACTGACATTATAAGTCAGAGAGATTATAGGAATTGTCCAAACTTACACAGCTAGCTGACTGATGGAATAATGATTTAGCCTAGAATACTTCTACTCTAAAAAGTATGTCGTTTTCATTTGTAGAAGACAGAGCATTTACTTAGCACTGATATTATTACTGCATCCTTGGGAATATTACAGTATGGGCAGCAGGACTGGGCAAGAGTGAACCTACCCTCTTCAGCTAAGGTTAAGTTATAAGTAGAAGATCTTATCTGTGTTGACATTTGGGTTTACTCCATTATTGAGAGGCAAGAAACCTTTGCTCTCTTATTAAATGATGAGTGCCTAGTGTATAAAATATGGTTAGGTGAAATAGGAGTAGAAAACATGAGGAAGACAGAAAGCCCTAAGAGAAAACCCATAAAAGAGGCTCATCAAAGGGATAAAATGTATTGCAAAATTGTATTTATTTTTCCAGTTAGTCACTATGATTTAGAGGGCTACATTTTATAGTTAAGAGACAATACGAAAAAAATCTAATCAATTATCTATCTCCTGATTTTAACTTTGTAAAAATTTAATTTAAAATGACATAACTTGAATCAATCCTGCCTATATGAGTTGTTCAGTTTGGTTTTGTTCACTTGTCATTTCCATCTGGGATTGAAATACATGCTGCCAAAGTAGGCCTAGGAAGGAGGGTTGTATGGATTTCCCATCTGGGATCTCTGATACGGGGCCAGCAGTCTCCTGGGAGACTTTGCATTGGGTCATAGCCAGATTTAGGGTTGTTATTTTGAGTATTTAATGTTAGCATGGAACCAACAGGATATTAAGTTAGGTGTAGAACATCCACAGGAAGATGGTGCCTTCTCCAGTGGGTGAGCAATATGACTAAGAGCAGAGCTTTTGAAATCAGGCACTTGACACTGGATTTAGACATTTATTGTATATTTGATCTTAGACAAATGATTTAATTTCTCTAAATCTCATATCATATGCAGTTATTGTAAGTATTATAGAAAGAACTATTAGTAAAGCATTTACCATGATACCTGTTACATAATAGAGCTCAAAAAACTTAATGCCAATGGTTTGAATAATCGTTAGTCATCATTTATTTTTTTCTAAATGATATTGCCTAAACAATATTGTAGAACTAACACAAATAAAAAGTGAAAAAAGTCACCTAAAATTTTACTCACTACCTTAAAAGTCAGACACCAGGTCTTCTTTTCCTTTTTAAATCTTTAATCATTAGTACATATGCGAACAATGTTTACATGGTGAAATCACACTATAGATATAGTTTTATAAGCCAATATAATTTTAGCTCCCTAAGGAAAAGAATAGTATTTGTCTTTTTCACTGCTATATATTCACTACGTAAAATTGATTTTACTGAGTTGAATTGAATATGAATTTTAAGCATAGTCTCCATAGCCATTGCTTCAAATAAGTAGAATATAATTTACCTAACTAAATTAATTGTTTCTCTAACCATAGTTTCTAGTTTTCTAGGGATAATCCTAACACATGACTGTTACAGATCAATAAATACTTATTTATTTTTAGTGCCACTTTTCTCTCTAAATCATGTCCTGATTTGAATGAATTATATAATTTTGGTTACCAACTTTTTGACTTACTTTATAGATAATGCTATGCTAGACATCTTTCAATATATAGCTTTTTACTCCTGTGATGTTATTCCTGTAGGAAGAATTAATAAGATTAGGATTTAGTCAAGTACAGATATTTAAAAATAAGTTGTAAATCCTTCATTTTTTTGCATTTGGTTGACTCTTTTAGAAAAGATATTCAATTTATTTTTTATAATTTCTTATTATATAAAATTATGTAATTTCATCAGTGTTTTGATGGATTTCAACCATATGGTCATTGTTATTTCTCTACCAATAGATTTCCAGATTAATAAAAAAAAAACAAAAAACCCCAAATAAGACAAAAATGTTTTCTATTCTCTATAAACCTTTAAGTAATTTATAAATGGCTTCCAAACTGTGTTTTGATTAATCAATTGACTCATTAACTCTAATAGGTTTTAAATGTTCAACATTTCCTTATTTTTGTAAATCAAATGATAATTTCATATATACTCCCAACTTGTTAAGATTGGCAATAACTTGATTATCAATTTTTGATATCCCCTTTGGAACTTACATGGTCCTAACAAGTGTGTTTATGCAGAGAAGTCTTAAGAATCTGGTTGTTTCCATCAGTATTGTTTTCTTTGGTTTCTCAGTCACTGTGTTGTGGAAGACCTTGATGGTTGATGTCTTCAGAGAATAGTGAGGTTCTCAACTTTCCCAGTGCTGAAGTCCTTTGAGTATAGACTTTGAAGGAACCCATATGACTATTTTCCATCTATTTCCAAGGAGAGCATACCTTGCCAGATTCCAGGGTTACCATCTTTTTTAGTTAATTCCAACTTCTATAGCAAATCACCATGGACTGGGTAGTTTGAAAAATAAACATTTATTTCTCACAGTTCTGGAGCTGGGAAGTCCAAGATCAAGGTGCTGGCAGATCCAGTGTCTGGTGAGGGCTCGCTTCCGGGTTTGCAGTTGGCCATCTCTCCATATGGTGCAGCGCAAGAGAGAGGGAATGAAGTCTTCTGTCTCTTCTTTTATTTTTAAGATTTTTAAAAGATTTTATTTATTTATTTGGCACACAGAGAGATAGCGAATTAGAGAGCACAAGCAGGGAGGGGAGAGGGAGAAGCAGGTACCCCAACAAGCAAGGAACCCAAATCAAGGCTCAGTCCAGTCCCAGGACCCCAAGACCATGACCTGAGCTGCAGGCAGATGCTTAACTGACTGAGCCACTCAGGAACCCCTCTCCTGTGCGCAATAATCACATTCATGAGGTCTCCACCTTTATGTCCTAATTACCTCCCAAAGGCTGACACCATCACATTGGAGGTTAGGACTTTAATGTATTTTGGAGGGTTGGACACAAACATTCAGTCTATGACCTTTTCCTTTTGTACAGTCTAGGGTTTCCTGGTGGATGGTTTTATCTAATCCCCTCAAAGGCCTAAGCCTTCCAAAACACTGCTTATGTATGTTGAAAATGTTTTCAGAGATACACCTCCAGTTTGAGGGCATGAAACACAAAATAGTTATTAATTACTCCTAGAGGGGAAGATAACCTAGAACTAAGGAACTTATTAAATAAGGAACATGAGAGATGTTTTAATTTTTTGTTGTTGTTGAGATAACATTAATGGGACACAGTAGTTTCTTCTTATCCACAGATTTACTTTCTACTGCGTTAGTTATCCATGGTCAACTGCGGTCTGGAAGTATCATCAAAAGGTCAATAGTAGCCTAATGCTACATCACAGTACTTGTCACTCACCTCACTTCCTGTCATCACGTAGGCATTGTATCATCTCACATCATCACAAGGAGAAGTGTAGGTACAGTACATTAAGTTATTTTGAGAGAGAGAAAGGCCACATTCACATAATTTTTATCTTGGTATATTGTTATAATTGTTTTATCATTAGTTACTATTGTTAATCTCCTACTGTGCCTAATTTATGAACTAAACTTTAACATAGTGTATATGTAAAAAAAACAGTGTATATTGAGTTTGATACTATCTATAGTTTCAAGGCATCCATTGGGGGCCATAGAACATAACCCCTTTGAGTAAGGGGGGACTACTACAATAATAATAATAATAATAATAATAATAATAATAATATTGTCTTCAAATGATAGTTGAAGCTTCTTTTTTCTTTTTACTTTCCACACCTTAGCTTATTTACTGGCTCTATGAAGCTCTGTGAGGTGCTACGAGGAATCGGATGTTTATGTGGGGTGGGGAATAGGATCAAGGTAGAAATTGGTGAACTGATGACAGGCAATCACTTGCTCTCAAGTAACTCAGAATCTGGTAGCAAGACTGGTAGCTCAGCACTAGTCCAGTGGTTAGGAGCAGGTACTCAGGTTCAAATCCCAGCTATGTCACTAGCTCTGGTCAAATTAGTTGATTTCTCTATACCTTAGTTCTCTCATATAGAATGGCTAATAATACTCTTCCTGGGGTTGTAGTGAAGATTATATGAGTTTATATATAATATTATAGTAACATTAATGTGATAACAAAAATGACTTAAAAGAATGCCTGATGCCTAGTGTTTAATAAATTTTAATTAAAATTGTTAAGGTAACATAGACTATAATACAATGTAAAAGACACAAATGATGTGTTAAAAAAGATATGAAAGAGAAAAATTAGATTCTCCTGGTCGGATCAGTGATGTCTTCACAGAGGAGACTTTAAACTGAGCTTTAAAGAATGAGTAGGAATCCAACAGCAGAGAGATAAGGAGAAGATCATTTCATGATGAGGAAAATGTGAGCACTTACAAAGGCTAGGAAATTTTATTTGGGAAATGTCAATTAGCTTCATGTGTGTTCCACACAGGCTGCAGGAGGTTTTCAAGTGGTGTATCATTCTATTTCATTGGAAATATGTGTTGAAGCAATACATTAAGAAGTCTTATATACAAATTAAAATATTAAAATTTTCTTCTCTTAGGCAATAAAGCATGATCAGAGGTTTTCTAAGCAAGTAATTAATTTAACTAGACTTTTTAAAAAATGTAAACAACTGATAAGAAGTCGTTAGTATGGGTTAGAAGAGACAGACTGGAGACAGGTACGTTTCTGGAAGAGTTCCTTAGTGATGATGGAGAGGGTAGAGTTAAAGATAACTGTGTCTTTTTCACAAGTGAGAGACTATTTATGCTATTAACTGAGCTAAGAAAATGCTGTACATGTTGGGAATAATCAGTAAGGGAAGTCTGGCCTTTAGGGCTGTCAATCCTGGATGTTTCTACCACTCTAAATTTGGCATGCAGATGGTACCCGTTATTATTGTTGTTGTTTAACATTTACTGAGTGTCGACAGCGAGCTAAGCCTGGAGTGGAACATTGGCAAAGCATGCATACCTCCACATTCCCACTCCCACCTCCGTCTGGTCCCTTACTTTGTTATTGTCATATTTTCTGGGCACTTGTAAGTTGGTCACTGGTTATTCATTTAACAATTATCAATTACATGATAAATAGCGAAAACATCAAAAAGTTTTGGAAGTGCATTTATTTCTCAATACTTCATGGGAAATGGGTATATGATCTTGCCTAAAACTTTGTTTAAATAAGGGTTATATGTCTTACTAGTACTTAGTGCTTTACAATGTTATGACACATTTTGCACTTACTGGCTTATTTTGATCGTAAAAAAACAGGAAATTACTGTTTTATTTCAAAATATTTAAAATCACAGAAAATGCTTAGAATGATATTATAAATATCAGTGTTTCATGCACACACAAACACACACATATTTTTAAAGTAAAGTAAGAGATCACTACAGATAAATTCAAAATCTCTTTTGTCTTCCAGCCCAGTATTGTTTACCCCTCTTGTCTCTCCCAGAGTAACCACCATGATAAATTTACTATATTTGAAATTCTTCCATCCAATGTCATTGCATTTTTATTACATCTTTATAGAATATGATATATGGTTTTATCAGCCTCATAAAATTAGCTGCACACATTTTTTTTGATTCTTTGCAATACTTAGTCTAAGAAATATTATATAATTATATTTTATTAATTTATGATTTTATCTTTACTATGTTTTTTCATCTATGTATTTTAGGCTTAATCTATGTTGGTTTTGTTCCTAATTCAAATTTTTAGCCCTCTAAGTTTCAATTTTTCTTATTTTTGAAAACTGATCATAGAATATCTTTGTCTGCTATCAAGGGTTTGAAAGTTATTAAAAGAATTTCTTTGTGGCCCGGTAAAAATACAATTATAAATCCTCCATGTATCATACATATGCCAAAAATATTATTCTTGGCATATGTATGATATGTATAATTATATGAACATTATAAACTATATAAATATTAAATAAAATAATATAAATGTTTGTATAATTCTAATTGTTGTAGACATATTTTTATATCATTACTATCTTTATCTTTTTAAATCTACCACAGTGTGATATTGGCTTACAGATAGACCCATAAAATAATAATGAACCCAGAGGGGATCCTTGGGTGGCTAGGTGGTTTAGCACCTGCCTTTGACCCAGGGCGTGATCCTAGAGTCCCAGGATTGAGTCCCACATCAGGCTCCCTGCATGGAGCGTGCTTCTCCCTCTTCCTGTGTCTCTGCCTCTCTCTCTCTCTCTCTCTCTGATTCACATGAATAAATAAATAAAATCTTAAAAAAAAAAGAACCCAGAGATGGACTTAACACATATATGTTTAACTGAATTTCATTAGGAACACCAACACAGTTCAATGAGGAAAGGATAGTCATTTAAGCAAATAGGGCTGAAACTCTTGGACATTCTTATGCAACGCCTCTCAGTTTCACCTTGTACCATGCAAAGTTTAACTTGAAGTGAGTGATGCACATAAATATCAAACTTAAAATTATAAACTTTTAAAAAATTATAAATATTAAAAATTATAAAACTAAAAAAATAGAAACAATTGAGAATACCAAATACTGGCAAGAATGTGAAGGAGTTGGAATGTTTAGACATTAATAGTGGGAATTCAAAATGGTACAAATATTTCAGAAATTGGTTTGGTAATTTCTTATAAAATTAAACACTTCTGATTTGACCCAAGATATTTACCCAAAAGAAATGAAATATATGTTTACAAAACAACAACAACAAAATTGTGTGTGGGAAAGTTTATTGCAGTGTTATTGGTAATTGCCCAAAACTAGAAACAACTCAAATGTCAATCAACTGTCAATCAACCGTCAATCAAGTAAATGGAAAAGTAATGGAAAAACTAACTGGAACACTATGGAATGGGATTTTATTCAGCAATAAGATCAAGGGATTTGATGCATGCAACATCAGGGATGAATGCAAATACATGATGCTAAGTAGAAGAGGCTGATAAAAAAAAAATCCCACAAATTATATTATTCTATTGATATCATGTTCTGGAAAATCCAAGACTATAAAGATATTAAAAACAAACAAACATGGTCAGCCCGGGTGGATCAGCCGTTTAGCGCCACCATCAGCTCAGGGTGTGATCCTGAAGACCCAGGGTCGAGTCCCATGTAGGGCTCCCTACATGGAGCCTGCTTCTCCCCCTGCCTGTGTCTCTGCCTCTCTCTCTGTGTCTTTATGAATAAATAAAATCTTTAAAAATTTTTTAAAAATCTTCTAAACAAACAAAAAATGGTGGTAGCCAGGGACTGGATGTGGGGAAAGTAAATGGGTAATGAAAGAACATGTGGGAATTTGAGGGAATAATGCAAATGCTATCTTGATTGTGTTAGGGGTTGCGTGACTATGTGCATTTGTTAGAAGTTATAGAACTATACTCAGAAAAATGGTAATCTTATGCTATATAAATTAAGTTATAATTTAAATGTTTTATATTTCTTTCATATGGAGATCTTATACATATTTTATGGGGCATTATTCTTAAATGCTTTATAATTTTTAAAAATGCTTTATAATTTTGATAGTATTTTAGATGGTATGTGTTTTTTTAAGTTCAGTCTTGAATTGTTTGTAAAATATTAAATTATGGTTAATTTTATTATATTGGTCAAGTTCCAACACACCTGCTGAGCAGTTTTATTAATTTTATCTTTAAAATGCTTTTGGATTTTTCTCTTTTATCCCTTTAGTGGATTATAAGCATTTTTAAAAAAAATTTTTTTTTTTTTTTATTTTTATTTATGATAGTCACAGAGAGAGAGAGAGAGAGAGAGAGGCGGAGACATAGGCAGAGGGAGAAGCAGGCCCCATGCACCGGGAGCCCGATGTGGGATTCGATCCCGGGTCTCCAGGATCGCGCCCTGGGCCAAAGGCAGGCGCCAAACCGCTGCGCCACCCAGGGATCCCGGATTATAAGCATTTTGTTTATTCCTTCAGAAAGTTTCGCAGAGCTCATGTCATTTACTCAAGTCCACAGGGTTTGAAAGTGGCAGAACCATAACTCCAACTCCACGGCATTATTTGTTCATTCTGTACTTTTATTATTTAATTGTTTTGATTATTTCTTTTTTAAGATTATTTATTTATTCATGAGAGACACACAGAGAGAGGCAGAGATTTAGGCAGAGGGAGAAGCCGGGTCTCTGTAGGGAGCCGGATGTGGGACTCGATCCTAGGACCCGGGATCACACCCTCAGCCCAAGGCAGACACTCAACCACTGAGCCACCCAGGCCTCCCTGCTTTGATCATTCCATGTAAGGTCTTTATGTTGGGTATGTATTGTTTGCAAAGCTGCAATGGATATCTCATTTATGCCAGCCCCGTATGTATTTCCTATTTTCTAGTAATAGAGTCTCAATTTCCATTAAGAAAAAAATCCAATGCCACACACTCCGGTAAATTTAGGTAGACATCCAATCAAACACCATGTATCCCACCTGTGGTAAATGAACTAAGAATCAATAATTGACTCACACCAGGTTTATCATCAGTTTATGAAATCTAACTGGATTTATTGGAGGGAGGAGCACTCTTTCCATTAGGCTTACAGTGTATAGAATGTATGTATGAGGCTTTAAGGAGCTGCTTTGTGGTGGAAGCCTCACAAGAGAACAGAATTAAGGGGCAGAAATAGAATTCTTGTATTTCTGATTCAATTTTTGATTCAATCTTCCTAAGACCCTAAGCTGGTCCTTGGACTTTTCAGTTATGTGAAATAAGTTAATTTTTTTTTTTTTTGCTTGAACTGGTTTGAATGTGAGAGTATCCCCTGATACTGACACGTAGAATAGAATATGAGTCTGAAAACTATGTCTCATAGGTAAGGCAAGTACCTCACAGATCTTTAAAGAGGATAAGGAATGCACATAAATTTATTATGATAGTAGCTTTTCTATGTTGCTTCAGTGTCTGATAACCTCACTTTGAGACCATTTACAAAAAATAATTTGAATTAGATAAATGTGAGCCATTCCTTCTATCAAGCCAAGAAGCTGATAATAGTTTCAATTCCACCAAACACAGGTAAAGAGAAAACAATAAATAAAGTAAATCCTTACTTGAGTAGAAAGATGTAGTCCAAAGAAAATCAGATTTAGATTTTATTTAATGCACCTGGCAGATTTTTGGACTTTATCTTAAAGATCCAAATTCCTTAATCACTGTGAGGTTTGAAAATCAAAAGAGAAAGATGTAATTCCAAACACTTAAAAACAAATGGTTTTACCATTCATGGAAAAAAAAAAAAAAACACTTGAAGATGACCTCAATATTTACAATCAGAAGTTGGGAATAAAATCGGAGATTTGCTCAAGGTTCACCACTGTCTACCATTTCATTTATTAAACTATTGCTAAATAAAAAGTTGAATCTCAAAATCTATGCATTTAAAATATTGTCATATAACATTTTTTTAAAATACAGTAAGTAAATTGGAAATCAGTCAAAATCTACAGGCTTCTTAATCCCAAATGATATTTCATTAACATTTTCAACCTAGCAAAAAGTTAATTAAATAATTTTTAAGACATAGTAATGGGGGAAATTTAATGACATTAACAGAATTAAATTGTGGAAATTTATGTCTTTAAATACATATAAAATGTCAATCTCTGTGTACAGGTACAATATATAAAGTGCCTAATCATCAAGTATGTCTTCACACACACACACACACACTCACACACACACACACACACATTTTAACAGGATTTCATTAAACCTGTAAACAATTTAGAGAGAACCGACATGTTTACAATGGTGACTGTTTCAATCTATGAATGCGAGTCAACGAATCATGAATCCATGAAGTTTTTATTTGATTTCTTTCATCAATATTTCATAATTTTTAGGATACAGTCCTCTATATGTTTTATCACATGATACCTAAGAATTTCATCTTGGAGTAATTGTAAATGGTATAGTGTTTTAAATTTTGATTTCCATGTGGGTTTTTAAAATTATATATATAGTAGCCTTTCAGATTTTCAATGCATTCATAACATATGTAAACAGGGACAGTTTTATTTCTTCATTTCCAATGTTTGCCTTTTCTTTTTCTCACCCTATTGCACTGATTAGAACTTCCAGTTTCATAAAAGTAGTGAGAGCAGGCATCTCTGCCTTCTTTTCAATCTTTTTTTTTAAAGATTTATTTATTTGAGAGAGGGGTCAGGGGAAGGGGCAGAGAGAGAGAGGATACCCAAGCAAACCCACTGAGTGCAGAGCCCAACATAGGGCTCCATCTCAGGAGCCATGAGATCAGGACCTAAGCTGAATCCAAGAGTCCAATGTTTAACCAGACTGAGCCACCCAGGGCAGCTCTTATTCCCAAACTTAAAGGTCAAATATTCAGTCTTTCACCCTTAGGTATGATGATAACGGAAGTTTTGGTAGATACTCTTTTTCAGGTTGAGGCAATTCCACTGTATTACGAACGTGCTTATACTTTTTATTATGAATTAATGTTGAATATTTTAAAAAGTTTTTTTCTGTGTCAATTAATATAGTCATCAGGTTTTTGTTTTGTTTTGTTGATATGGTGTTTTAAATTGATTGATTTTTCAAATGCTTCACCAGTCTTCCATATCTGGAATACATTCTATTTGGTAATGATGGATGATTCTTTTTATACATTGCTGGATTCAATTTTCTGATATTTTGCTGACAATTTTTAGGCCTGACCTCATGAGAGTTATTGGTGTGTACTTTGTTTTTGTTTTGTTTTACTTTTTACTTCTTTCTTTCCTTTTTATTTTGTACTATTCTTGCCTGTTTTGGGTGCCTTGTTAATCTGAGCCTCATACAATGTGTTGAAAAACGTTCTCTCCTCTTTTATATTCTGAAAAAGATTGTGTAAAATTGATGTAATATTTTATATTTGGTAGAATTCTTCAGTAAAACATCTAGTTCTGTCTTTTTTGTTTCTTGAAATGTGTAAATTACACATTCAACTTTGGTGAAGGTAAAGGGACTATGTAAGTTGACCATTTCATCTTTATTGGGCATTAGTAGTTTGTGGTTTTTGATAAACTTATTCATTTTTTCTAAATTGAATTTATGAATGCAGAACTGTATGTAGTGTTTTCTTATTATCTTTCTAATGCTACAAGACCTATAGTGACGTCTCTTGCCTCATTCTTTTTATTAAGATTTTATTTATTTATTTATTTATTTATTTATTTATTTATTTATTTATTTATTTATGAGAAACAGAGAGAGTATGAATAGGGAAGAGAGGGAGAATCAGGTTATCCACTGAGTAAAGAGCCTAATGGGGGATCCATCCCAGAACCCTGGGATCATGACCTGAGCTGAAGGCAGTCACATAACTGACTGAGCCACCCAAGTGCCCTGCCTCATTCTTTTTTTGTTGTATTTGTTTTTTGTTTTTGTTTTTTGCTTTTTTTGGTCTCATTCTTGATATTGATAATTTATGTCTTTGCTTGATTTTTTTTTCTTTGCCAGTCTGAGTATAGCTTTATCAATTTTATTGTATTCTCGCCCCTCTCCCAAGGAACCAGTGGCTTGTTCCATTGGTTTTCTTTACTGGTTTTCTGTTTTCAATTCTATTGATTTCTGTTTGCATCTTTATAATTTTCTTCCTTTTTCACTTTGGGTGTTTATTTTCTTTTTTTGAAGTAGAAACAGATCAATGATTTGAGGCTTTAGTTGCATGTCATATATTTGATATGTTGTATTTTCATTTTATTCCTTTCTCTATATTTTTTATTTCCTTTGAGACTTCTTCCTTGACCCATGGATTATTAAGCATTTCTAAGTGTAAAGATTTTCCAGTGGTCTTTCTGTTACTTATTTCTAGTGTGATTCTATTATGTTCAGAGAACATACTCTAAAACTTACCAGTATCTGAAATTTGTCAAGGTTTGTTTTATGGTCCAGAATATATTCTTTTTTGGTGAATATTCCACGGAACTTAAAACTCTGCTATTGTTGAGTCAATGCATGTTTTTGAGTAACTGACAAGTCTAAATGATTTGAGGTAAATGTATATGCATAGAACTTGGTATCTATTCTTGGTAGCTAATAAATTTTTCAAGAAAATCAATGTACAAGAGTAATTACAAAATGATGAGAATCAGGGATTTCCAATTAATGGAGTTGAGAATTTTTTTAATAGAAAGAGTAGAGTCTGTCAGTCATTAAAGAATGGTAAAGCTCCAACATGTGAGATTTGAAGGACAGATATCTTGACTTTGTTTATATGGTACCTGGAGGCTGAGAGAGAGAAGAAGGGAAGGAGTTAGTTTGACTACTACATTTTTAAGATACAGAATTCCACTAATTGTATGTTAAACAAGACCACACCAAAACACTGCAGGATATAAAAGGAAGATCTCATTCCTTTTTTTTTTTTTTTTTTTTTTTTGGAAGATCTCATTCCACTGGTGTTTTGTTTTTACTCCTTGGGAAGTTCTCTTCTAAGACTATTAAAAATCAGTGATTTACAGGATACTTTGGGGTATTTAGAAATCTACGTCTTGTGATTGTTTCACAACAATAAGTTAATTTTCACTTGAAACAAAAGAGAAAGGCCTGTTACTAACTATATAAACTATAAGATGCCAGAACAGGTAAGAACTCAAAATGTAAGTCTTTGGGTTAAAAAGCAAGATATAGGACACCTGCATGGCTTATTCAGTTAAGTGTCTGCCTTAAGATCAGGTCATGATCCCAGGGTCCTGGGATTGAGCCCCATCCATATTGGGCTCCCTGCTCAGCGAGGAGCCTCTTCTCCCTTACCCTCTTATGCTCTCTTGCTCTTTCTCTCAAATAAATAAATAAAATCTTTTAAAAAATATTTCTTCTGATAAATAAAAAAGAGAAAACATAGTTGCTCTAGAAGTTAAACATGTAGTGACAAATTAAAGAGCATAATAACCATATGATGTTTTCTACTATTGCAAACACACTGAAATATGATAAATTATTAGAATTATTTACTGTAGGCAGGAGAACGGAAAAAGATAGGTGATTTTAGTCAATTGATAAAAATAAAATTTATTATTTGCACACATTTTACATGTTTATTATATTTTGCAGATGTAAAATGGAAGGTTAAAGATTTATAAATAACTTGACCAGCCTTATATAGTTGGTTAGAGGTGAATTTCTTTTATTTTAAGCCAGGTCTTTGGCCTTCGTAGTTCTTGCTCTTTTTTGTAAAACAAACCACAGCTCTCTGCTAATAATGAAAATCTTCCTGAAATGGCAAGAGGGTATGTTAAAGTTCCCAAAGAGAATGTTAACTATACATTCCCTGATAATGTTCACATCTCAATATCTCGGTTCTTCTCCTAACTCATAGGTGATTCTTTCTCAGTCTCATCAGCTGATGTTTACTCTTTTCCATATTGACTAATGTGGAAGAAACTGAAGGTGTAGTCCTTGGTCCTCTTCTCTATCTTCACTAACTCTCTTGATGATCTCATCTTGTTTCACAGATTCGAATACTATCTTAGTGCTGATGATCACCACGGGCGTTTCCCAAGCTCAACTTTGTATATGCAACTGTCTTTAACATCTCCTCTTGGGTAATAGTATTTCATGCTTGACATATTCAGGTGATTCATCCTATGTCCTAAATGTGCTCTAGCTTCGTCTTTTCCTACCTTAATTGACAACAACTCCATCTCTTCATTTGGTCGAGCAGAAAACTTTGGAGATGTTGTTGATTCTTATCTTTGTCTCATATCCTATACTCATTCTGTAAGGAGATCCCATTGCCTCTACATTCAACATGTGTTGGTAGCTGACCACTTCTTTCCACTTGTCCTACTATCAAGCTGATCCTAGTGAACATAATCTTTTGCCTAGATTATTGCAATAACCATTAACTATTTTCTCCACATCTATGTTTGTTAAAATACAGTCCATTTTCAACATAGCAGCCAGAGTGATCATTATAAAATGTTCTCGGGAATTATCACTGGCCTGCTTCCTGCAGTGGGTCCCCTATTTCAATTTCACTCAAAATAAAGGCCAATGTTCTTTGATTGCCTAAATAACCACATAAAATCTGAATATTTTTCCATATTTTTCCCTCTGACCTCATCTGTTACTACTCTTCCTCCTTGTTCACTGTGGAGCCTCAAAAGCCTTCTTGCTGCACTTTAATGTTCCAGGTATGCTACTGACTTAGACCCTCTGCTCTAGCTATCTCTCTCCTTGAAACCCTCTTCTCCAAGTTATATAAAGCTGTAACTTTCTCTTTTCCTTAAAGTTGTTGCTTAAATATCATCTTCTCAATGAGATATTCTCTGTTACCGTATTTGACTACAACCTGTTTCCTGGCCTCAATACTCTGTATTTCCATATCCTATAAAGATAGTCCCTCTATATAAGGATATTCCTAAATATAGAGAGAGTCAAAGTTACCCCAAAACTGTTATCCCAAAACTGAAGAGCAACTGCACAGGAAAAAACTAAAAATTGTATTTTACTCAGTCTATATTAATTAATTCCAGTTCCTCTTACTCCTTCAATAAAAACATTTACAGTTAAAGAGTAGTTTCTTAAATATTCTAACAGTATTTGGGACATAGCAAATATATCACCAGAAAACAAAAATTCTCAAATTAAACTTTTTTAGTTTTGATTTTTTAATTTGGGTTTCAAATATGCTAGCTTCATTTAGTATAAGATACTATGGGACATATTATACACTATTATTGCAAAAGAAGGAAACTCCTGACAATCTGCAAGATTCAGCTCCAACAGTGCTTTTGGTATAAAACCACACCATTGCTTGTGTTCTCCCTCCCTTTTAATTGTTATTCCCCTAGTGAAATGTATTGTACTTTCTCACTTATACCAGTACCTTCCAGTACTTCTTTATTATTATATTTATTTAACATCTACTCTAGGTTCTGTACTCCTTTACATACACGATTTCATGTAATTCTTATATCAATGGGAAGAAAGTTTTATGATTACTATTTTACTGGTAAGAAACTGATGATTAGAGCAGTTAAGTAAATTACTACTGATTAGGAGAACTGGGATTGGAACTCAGGCCTGAGGCCAGTCTTTCTTATAGCCATATTACCTTTAAATCATTGGTTGAAACTATTTACTGTTAATGTTCTTCTTCACATTAATCTGCCTTCCTGTAACATCCATTGATCTTGGGTTTGTTTTCCAGAGTGAAACAGCATATCTTATTTTCGTTCTGATAACAGTTTTAATTATTTCTTCTTGATAAATTAATTCATTTATCACTACAAAATGACCATCTTTATTCACTGTAATTTTCTCTGGTCCAAAGTCCACTTTATCTGATAATAATGTGGTCAGTCTAGCTTCCTTCTCTTCCTCCTTCTTCCACTTTACTTTTTTTTTTTTTTTGATGCTGAATTCACATAATGTAAAACTAATCATTTTAATGTATACAATTCAGTGGCCCTTAGTACATTTCAATGCTGTGCAACTACCACCTCCATGTAGTTCCAAACTATTTTAATCTCCCTAAAATAAAACTACCGGCCCATTAAGCTCTTCCTCCCCTTCCCCTTGCCCCTGGAACCATCTTTAGAAATAGAAAGAAGTCTGGATTTTGCTGTTTTCTTAAAAAAGGAATGGATTGGTTTTCATAGGATCTTGATATTAAATTTAATAGATTTGATCTTAAATTTTGTCATGACCGTTATAGAGTAACCTTTGCTATAAGAAAAATTCAGCTGGGGCACCTGCGTGGCTCAGTGGTTGGGCGTCTGCCTTTGGTTCAGGTCCTGATCTCAGTGTCCTGGGATCAAGTCCCCAGGCTCCCCACAGGGATCCTGCTTTTCCCTTTGCCTATGTCTCTGCCCCTCTCTCTCTGTCTCTCATGAATAAATAAATAAAATCTTTTAAGAAAAAAAAAAGAGAAAAATTCAGCGATACTGCTCTAATAATTCAGAAGGACCAACCCTATAGGGTCCTTAATGAATGTCCCAAGTGATCAACAAGATGCTTCAATCTGGATGGTGGAAATCTGGACAATTTCTGTCCTGTGAAGGCTCTTGGAAATATCTGCTCACAGCTTCTCCAACCTCTGTTTTTCAGCATTGTGGAGATTCACCCAAGACATGCATATCACTGTAAGAATCACAGGGAACCTAATTAGATTTCTAGAGCTTTTTCTGAGTAAATCCTTTTTTATTTATAATTCTGCCCTGCAAATTCCAGTTAATCCGAACTTCTCAATTCTAATGGGTGTCTTCTCAAATCAGTGATACCTTTCCTGGTACTTCCTTTTGTGATGGTTAATTTTATGTGTCAACATGGCTGGGTTAGTACCCAGATATGTGATGAAATATTTCTCTGGATGTTTCCGTGAGGGTGTTTTTGGGTAAGATTAACTTTTAAAAATATTATTTTTCATAGACATTATATATATAAAGAATTAATAAGAATTATATAAAGAATTAAGGTTCATAGCAAAATTGAATAGAAGCTGCAGAAATTTTCTGCATGCTCCTTGCTCCCATACATACATAGCCTTCTTCATTATCAACATCACTTATCAGAGTAGTGTAATTGTTACAATTGATGAGCCCTCATTGACACATACAATCACTCCAAGTTCATAGTTTTCCTTAGGGCTCATTTTGGTGGTTCACATGCTACAGGTCTGAGCAAATGTAAAATGACATGTATCCACCATTATAAGCCATGAAAAGAAATGGAAGAACCACAAATGCGTATTGTTAGGTGGAAGAAGCCAATCTGAAAGGTTCATACTATATGATATTCTGGCAAAACTATGGATGCAGTGGAAAGATTACTCATTGCTAGAGGTTAGATTCTGTACTCTGCTTATTTACCTTCCCCCTGCCAACCCCTGGCAATGAACATACTGTTGGTTCCATTCCTCTGGAAAATTCCTTTTTTTCTTAAAAAAAAAAAGATTTTATATTTATTCATGGGAGACACAGAGAAAGGCAGAGACACAGGCAGAAGGAGAAGCAGGCTCCCTGTAAGGACCCTGATGCAAGACTTGATTCCAGGACCCTGGGGTGACGCCCTGAGTCAAAGGCATATGCTCAACCACTGAGCCACCCAGACATCCATCCCTCCTCTGGAGAATTCTAATACTCTATCCCTGCTCTATGATCTGGAAGTCTGTTGACATACTGCTGACTTTTATTTGTTTCCTTTTTCTCAAAGACCATAATTCTGTGGTGTCTGTTGTCTAATGTTTAAAAATTGTATTTTATATATTTTTACCAAGTTTTATTTTTTTCTTTCTTTTTTTCTTTTTCAGTGTGACAGTTAAATCTAGTCCCTGTTATTTTACTATGGCCAGAGCTTGAAGTCCAATATAAGTATTTAAACAGAAAACAACTCAATTTCCATGCTCTTTATAATCTCTTATTTATCTATTTTCTAAATGTTTATTAGTCCTTTATTAACTTGTCTATTAATGAAAATATGACTGATTTTTAAAAAAAGATTTATTTATTCATTGGATAGGGAGTGGCTGGTGGAGAGGGAGAGAGAGAATCTCAAGCACACTTCCTGCTGAGCATGGATCTGATATGACTCTGGGGCTCGAAATCATGACCTGAAGATCAAGACCTTAGCTGAAATCAAGAGTCAGACACTTAACTGACTGAGCTACCCAGGTATCCCAAAAACATGACTGATTTTTATTTAACTTGAAGAAAGACATAAAGATTTGTTTACAGTCAAATAAATATGAATTCAAGTGATGGTTCCAACCGCTCACTAAGTTCCATGAGCAGTTAATAACCTTTCTCAAAGCTTTTATTTCTTCATCTGATAATGCGGATAATAACTGGGACATCAAGCACCTGGAATTATGTGCCCTCAATAATTGCTAGTATACTGAGCACATTTTTTTGGACAGTTCCCTACTCTTCTCCTCCATCCAAGTGGTTACAGAAAGTTAGCATTTTATATGTATGTCTATGTTCCCCAAGTCACATTCTGCCAGAGGGGTAGACACCTGGTGGTTGTAAGATTTAAAGTTCAGAAATTGCATGCAGCAATCATGTTTCCTATTTTAAATACCAGAGACAAGTAGAAGACAGAGAAAGAGGCACAGTCAGAATTCTCAAGGTGCAAAATATTTATAATACTCAATTCCTTGGATTTGACTCTTTCTAAGACTCAGATACCAGCTGCATTCTATTCAGTGAATTCTATGAGACACCTCACTACTCTTACAATAAACTTTTATTTTGGTTTAAGTTTGATTAAATTTGGTTTTTGGCCTTTGCTACCCAAAGATTCCTTACTAGTGATATGTATCATCTCTCCAACCATGATTTTTTTTGTTGTTGTTGGTTTCCTTGGAAACTTAACTTACTAGTTTTCCCTGTTGTAATGACCCATATTATAGTTCACCCTTCCACTCTCTGATATTGGATGAGATATAAAGAGAGATAGAATTTTTACAAAATATGTTGAGTTTTTAAAAATGACTTTCAGTGTAGCATGTTGCATAATTAGAAAGTGAGCAGAAAACTTCCTCAGATGAATATATTTTATAAGCCATTCAATGTCCCCACTTGTACAATACCTGTAATTATAATTGACTTTAATTATAGTCCAGCTTTTTGCATGAAGAAAGTAATGAAATATGACGTTTGGTCAAACTTACACAAATTCAGAATTGTAACAATCAGTGTAAAATATGTAAGTACAAGCAGATTTTCCATGTAACAAAAAGTGTAATAATGAATCACAGAAACAGGTGTACCTCTATTATGCCTAAATAAACATTGCAGGAAGTACTGCTCAACGTTACTTTGTGTCTTGAATATCTTACTGTAATAACAGAAAGTCCCAGGGAACCCTTTGGCATACCAGGAAGTACCTTCAGGAGAAACTCATACTGGTTTATACATTCAAAAATCCAGAAGGAATCCTCTTTTCAAATGTTAAGATTATCATCAGCCATTATTTTATACATGGACAACTTTGACCTTAAAAATGCAAGATATTGGGCGGCCTGAGTGGTTCAGCAGTTGAGAGTCTGCCTTTGGCTCAGGGCATGATCCTGGAGTCCCGGGATCGAGTCTCACATTGGGCTCCCTGCATGGAGCCTGCTTCTCCCTCTGCCTCTGTCTCTGCTTCTCTCTCTGTGTGTCTCTCATGAATAAATGAATAAAATCTTAAAAAAAAATACAAGGTATTTTGGTGAAGGTCACGCTGTTTTCCAAAAATAAAATCACAGCAAGAATCTACTGCTTATCTGTTCATACATTTATTCATTCAATCATTTATATAGTGAATAGTTATGTTGTGAGTACTTTCTGTGTGCTAGTCTCTGCAGTAGTTGCTATGTAAAAGTCGCAAATAAACCTGACAGATTATTAGGCTTTGTAAATTTTATTTAAAAAGTTTTTTCTGTATGTATCATTTTTAAAAAAAACATTTGTTTCATTTATTTATTTGTAATGGACTCATGGATTCTTATTTTAATCAATAGTTCATTATTATTATTGCTTAAATCCTCTAATTTTCATAGATTTGTCCATTAAAAGCTTGTTAAAACTGGATTTTGTGTTCTTTTGGCTTGTAATCATGATTATTGAAGAACTTCCTTACCTTCTGGCGTAACAAATTGTTCCAGAGTTATTCTGAATATTTCCAGACGCAGCGCTGAAATTAGGCATATCTCCAAGGAGACCTGGTTCATTTTAGTGGAGAATAGTTTTTAGGAACCAATATCTAGGTGATACTAGGTGTGCTGATTATGAGGTGTTTCCTGATAGGATGCACTGAGATGTATAAAGTATTGCATTTATAGTATCTTTGCCAAAATGCACATGAATCTAATCATGTTCATGAGTAAATATCAGACAAGCCCAAATTGAAGACACTCTACAAAATACATACTTAAAAATATGTCAAGCCAATGAAAGAAAAGAAAAAAGGAAGACCGAGGAATTATACTATATAAAGAAAAACTAAAGAAACATGATAACCAAATGTAATAATGTGCTTATGAATTAGATCCTACTGCAGAAATAAAGTACATAACTATTTATGTATAATTACCATTAGTGCTAATATGGAAGAGTGTGAGATGAATGTTCTAATGATATTAATATGGGAAAGAAAATATGTTTGATACGATATGGTAATATAAGGAAATGGACAAAGCTCAATTTATAGCTCTGCCAATTTACTACATCCCAGCCTCCTTATCTTTGAGTAAGTCACTTATTTACACTGACACTTACTTAATATAAGATCATTGTGTGAAAGTATTTTAAAGACTTAAAAGCATTTTACAAATAATAATCATTGTTAAACCTAAATTAGTTCAGGTTTTTTTTTTTTTTCTTTCTATTTCTTTGACTTAATCCTGGTATCCTGAGGCCACAGCTCACATTGCTACCCTGTCTCACCCCCCACTGCTGCTCCATACTAACTGGTAAATATCTTCTTCATGGCTTTACACTGCTCTACAAAGCTTACATTATTTTCTGTATGTCATGATGTGGACTGCAAGCAAGTTGACAGCAAGGAGTCTATCCTCATTAGCCTTATCTCTTCCCAGTCAAAGCCCAATATCTGGAACAAAAGATGGAGTTGGAAATATTTGCTGAGTGAATGAATGATCATGGATACCTAGGAAACTGCAATGGATTAGGTCTCCAAATTATGACTATCCTATTTTAGGAATGTCAACACACCACTGGATTCGGCTCTTTTTTTTTTTTTTTTTTTTACTTGTAACATCAAGACAACAGTGTACTTAAGTCACTCTTGTGAGTCAATGAAAATAATTGTCTTGAAAAAGCTTAGCAGGACACTTGGGTGGTGCAGTGGTAGAGCATCTGTCTTTGGCTCAGGTCGTGATCCCAGGGTCCTGGGATTGAGTCTCACATCCCTGCAGGGAGCCTGCTTCTCCCTCTGCCTATGTCTTTGCCTCTCTCTGTGTCTCTCATGAATAAATAAGCAAAATCTTAAAAAAAAAAAAAAAAGGAAGAAAAAGCTTAGCAAGTGTAACATACCAAATGTATTAGTTTTCTAGGCTGCCATAACTAATTACCACAAACTTCATGGCTTAAAACAACAGATACTTATTCTCTTATAATTATGGAGTTCAGAAGTCCAAAATCAAGGTGCTGGCAGGATTGGTTCCTTCTGGAGCCTCTAGGGGAAAATCTGTTCCATGCCTCTTGCCTCACTTGTCATAACTTCAACAATCCTTGGTGTTCCTTGCCTTGTAGATGCATCACTCCAATCTCTATGTTCATCTTCCATGGCTTTCCTTTTGTGTCTGTCTTTCTGTGTGTCTTTTTTTTTTCTGTCTCTTTATTTGATTTAGAGTTTAAAAAAATGGGGAGGGGGGGATGTAAAAGGAATTCTCCCATTTCCTGAATGGAATGGAAAGTGCCTTCTATGCTTCTATGCTTATGTATTAGCTGATGATGACAATGTCCCAAGCATTTGGATGGAGTTGATATAGTATTCAGTGCCTCTGGTGGTACCCCAGATGGGTTCTATAGATAATAGCTGGCACCCAATTCTATGTGATAGCAAACGGTGGTGCAATTGGTGGAAGTAGGTGGTGGCAGCTCTCAAATTGCAGCAAAAAAAAAAATTATATATTGTCCGCCAGAAGAACTTAAAAATAGAACTACCATATGATCCCACAATTCCACTTCTGGATATATATCTTAACGAAATGAAATCACTATCTGCACCCCCATGTTCAAATAAAGGAAGAAAGAAGGCTAGAAGAAAAGGAGAGGAGGAGGAAGGAAGGATGAAAGGAAGAGAGGAAGGAAGAAAAAAAAATATGTGATGTCAACACACTCTTAGTTATGCCATTAGGTGTTTTTGCTCAAATGGTGTAAATTGGAAAATCATACCATTGCTTTAGACAATACTTAAAGAAGACACAATTGACTTTAAGTAGTTTTTGTCTGAAAATACATCTATAAAACTAGGAAAGTGGAATAGTGCTAATTTTTCCTCATCTTTTTAGAGGATTCTAGCTTTGTGGTTGAAAGAAAAATCAGTGCTATTGATAAAAGAATTTCATGACATTAAAAAATGAGTTCAGACTGGTAAGAATTCATATTAAATTTCTTCTTAGGTGTTAAGTAATTAGGTTTCTTGGAAGTTGAGTCACTTTTGCTTTTGACTGATCATTTCAGCTAGTTCTTAAAAGCCTGTATATTCTGTATCTTCATATGAACACCTTTTAAGAGTTCCATTCATTTGGCAGTCACATATTGTATTAGGCTATCTCCTTCTCTGAACTTATCCTCCTGTTTCAAGGTCTTAGATGGTCATTCCAAGGCCACAATGTTGACAGTAACATTTTCCCAGACTATGTCTATGTTTTCTGTTTTCTGGCCCAAATGCTCAGCTATGTCTGCATATATACATAAATACAGACATGTATATATGTATATATACCTGTACTCATATATACCTACATATGACAAAAAGTGACATAGAAATTAAGCTTCAGTGACTCATTAAAAGAGAAAAACTTAATTTTCTTTTGTGTTTTTTTTCTTTTTTTAAGATTTTTATTTATATTTATGAGAGACACAGACAGAGAGAGAGGCAGAAACACAGGCAGAGAGAAAAGCAGGCTCCACGCAGGGAGCCTGACATGGGACTCGATCCCAGGTTTAGCGCCGCCGTCAACCCAGGGTCTGATCCCGGGACTCCAGGATCATGCCCTGGGCCAGAGGCAGATGCTCAACCGCTGAGCCACCCAGGCCTCCCAAGAAAAACTTAATTTTCTATTAGAAAAATTAATGATTCTAATACCTGCATTGAAGAGAATACAATAATTAAGATTTTTGCCATGTAAAGAAAAGAAAAACTTATCCACACTGGATTAATTTGTGTTTTATAAAGATAAAAAAAAAACTCATACTCAGAATATTCTTTTTTTCCTAAAAAAAGACTGAGCAAAAAATATGATATTTTAATTCTTACCTGTATACTGGACATATGTTAAGTGATATCTTCAATCATGTTTTCACTGTTTTTTTCAGACTCTCTGGAATGTTGCCTTACTATCATTTCACATCTGACCTCCAAAATATTAGTACCATGAAAAAGTTGAAGCCAACAGAATGAGGAAATAGCACTCAAACCTTTCAACTCTGCCTTTACAAAGACAATGTATCTGAAAAGAAAGACCTATCACCAAGGAAACCTGAAATCACCAATCTTTCCATTTCCCAGAATGTACTTGCAAGCCAGTACCCACTTTTCAGGTTTGTTACAAAATAAGCTATTGACAATTACTAATGCAATCTTCTCTTTCAGATTTTTAGTTGGGTTGATATTCACTATTTCTTTCTATATTCTATTTTTTGATTCCCTTTAAGAAATAAATAAAAGATATGTGGATTGAATGAATGATGCCCTTTTGATCTGTATATTTATAAGAATCCAAGTATTTGTCACCCACATCATGAGGTAGGTATTTTATCATGAATACTTGCTGCAATAATATTAGTTACCCAGGGGCTGCTACATAATTTATAGTGCTGAGTGCAAAATGAAAATGTGTTTTCAAAAAGCAGGGAGAAAGTGTTATCAAAAGTACTGACATTTTTCCTTTCTTCCACAGCTTTTTTCTTGACTTGTCATATATATTTTAAAAAATTTGATATTGGGATGCCTGGGTGGCTCAGCGGTTTAGTGCCTGCCTTTGGCCCAGGGCATGATCCTGGAGTCCCAGGATCGAGTCCAACATTAGGCTCCCTGCATGGAGCCTGCTTCTTCCTCTGCCTATGTCTCTGCCTCAATCTGTGTGTGTATCTCATGAATAAATAAATAAAATTAAAAAAATTTTGATATTATGTCATTCTAAGTAAAGAAAATTAAAATTTTATATTTTTAGTATGTATTTTACTGTACATACAATTTCAATTTTTTTTAAATTTTTAATTATTTATGATAGGCACACAGTGAGAGAGAGAGGCAGAGACACAGGCAGAGGGAGAAGCAGGCTCCATGCACCGGGAGCCTGACGTGGGATTCGATCCCGGGTCTCCAGGATCGCGCCCCAGGCCAAAGGCAGGCGCTAAACCGCTGCGCCACCCAGGGATCCCTACAATTTCAATTTTAATGCCAATATATAATCATTTAGAATTGTATGTAGAATTCATTGAAATTACACAATTTGTAATTTGTAGTTTGTGCATGTGCAAATATTTCTTTCTTGCTAGGACAATGAAATGCTGCACAAAACTAACTCAAGTACTTTTATATAGCTTCTTGGTTCTTGCACATCCTGTCAACACACTCTACTTCTAGCTTACTGTTGAGTAGGGAAGGACTGAAACTGAAAAGAACTATGTGTTAACAATGTTTCTTTTTCCTTTTATTTCATTATTTTTAGGGCAATTGGCTAGTACAGGGTAGTAACATAAGTAAGAAAAATATGGTGGGGTTCTTGGTCATCTATGTGTCTTAAAACACAACAACCTGTCTTAACTTCTTTATTCATTCAAATCAAGTTTTGGTTTGATTACAAAGCAAGATTTTGGGGGGTTGTCAGTATCACTTTTACTCATTTGAAGACATAGCACATTTATCTTGTACATACTTTGGCCTTGCTAAATTCCCATGTATCTTGAGTCCACCAGAATTCTGTGCTCACACAGCATCACCAACACCCCCTGTCAATGGAAAAGAGTGCATGTGTATTCTTTATAGTTCATTGTTGCCTTAGGACATCACTTACAAGATACAAATTCAAAGTTCATAGATTATTTAGATTTTCAAGATAGTGATTACAGAACAATAAATCAAATATTGGACCACATTGAGCTTTGGGCCCTATGTGACTGCATAGTTTGTGTGTTTGTGAAGCCATCCTTGTAATGAATATTTATTGAATGCCTCCATACGCCCAGTGCTCTACATGCATTTTCTTTCTCAGTCATGATAAGATTGTTATCTTGTAGATAGCAAATATGTTACAGAGGATGAAATTAATATTTAAGAGTAATTGATCAACTTACTCTGTATGTTCCCTGCTCTACAAAAGGAATCAATTTATAATTAAGTCAAAGATCAAGCTATAACTGAACATGGTAATTTTAACTAACCCTTTCACATTACTAAAATATATAGTCAATTAATGTAATTGATTTTGTTGCATGGCTTATAGAAATAATTTTAATGATTTTATAATCATACTATAGGTAGTCTTTGCTTGATGCTACATTAACTGAAACTTGTGAATATCAGTATGGTGTCATTGTCCTCCATTACCATGGAACAGTGCAAAACAAGAATTACCTTTTATAACTCATTGTGTTTGTATAGTGATTTACAGTTCACAGTCTTTTCTTTGTTTTTTTGTTTGTTTATTTTTGGTTAATTCAGTTGTTGTAAGAGTCAATTCCAGCAGACCCAGAATTGGCCTGAGCTGTGTTAGTGAAGTACTTGTATAACACTGAATTGTGATCAAGGCATGGAATATATGAATTAATACCATCATTTTATAACCAGATGTCCAAGAAGTTTAAGGATGGTTTGTACCAGTTTATCAGCATTGTTTAATCAGTAACAGTAGGTTAATAATTTTTGCCTGTTCTTGTTGAAATCCCCAGAGAGTCACCACTGGGTTTGGTTACATATCAAGAATATGCTGATGTGGTCAACAGAATATAAATCAAGACTCATCACAGATTCCATGGCTCCAAGGTGTACTGTGCATACATTAGTAGTACCTGAATCAAGAGACAAAACATCCACATAGCCCTTATACACAATCTAAGCACTCACTTGGACCTTCAGGACCTCTTGCTGGTGAGGTCTTTGGCTCTGGTGCATATTCTTACTTTCATATTTACTGATTGTACTTGGAGCACATTGCAGATTGGTATGCATTGACATTTTGGGTACTATCACCTCCTTTGACAATCAGTCCTAGCTACCATCATTAGTATATTTTCATGTAATATATTCAGTAATCTATGTGTACAATATTATGAATTTTATTATCTCTAAAAACTTGAATAAGTAACACTATAGTGAAGATATAGATCCATTTCTTATCCTAAAATGTTTCTTTGTTCCCTATTGCACCCAATCCCCACTCTAGCCAATGGGGCTTAAAAGGTCCAAGTTCACTTTTCTGCTTTAGCAAGGCAAAACAGAACATGGTTCCCAAATCATGTACCTGTGTGTTCTGGGACACTGCTGCCCATTCACAGGGGCATATAGATTCATTTTACATATTTGAGGGAAATGTAGATACCACATGAATTACAATTGTTAAATTGTTTGGCTCTAACTACTTCAATAGGTGGGGGTTCTAGATATTTCTTTGTCTAGGGCATTATGAAGAAGTCACAAACACATCAATAAGTTCTGTGAACAAAAAATGTTTGAGAACCTTTGATATGTCTCACTATGAAGAGGAAGACAGTTGTTACTGATACCTGAATGGTGGCGTCAGTAGATCAGTCACAATTATATTAGAAGAAAATGACAACAACAATAATAAGTAGCAATGGCTATAATAGAAGATTTTTTTTTTCAAGGATCAAGAATTTCAGAAGAAAGGATTCATCACTGAAACAGCTGCTCAAGTTATCATCAGGGATCTAGACTGTCCTGATCCACCATCAGTAGTCTATGGCCTTCATTTCATGATCACAGTATGGTTGTGACATTCCCAGCATCACACCTACTATCTAGGAAAAAAAAAAGGCAGAAAAGCTGAGAGGTGGACTGACACAAACATCCTAACAATTTTGTATGAATTTAAAACATAAAACAAAAAATTATAAAAACACCTTTCTTAGAAACTAGTCCAGAAACAACTTCTTGCGTCTTTGTCCAAGAGTGTTACATGGTCATGCTTAACTTCAAAGAAGCAAAGGAAATGGATTTTTTTTTATTTTATAGATTTTAAAATAGAGGAAAACAATTGAAAAGGGGACCATGAATGGCTTTTGAGTGCAAATCAACAGGAAATTTCAAAATCATAGTGTTTTAAAATATTATTCCACTAAATGCTATAAGAACCTATTTGCCTCTAAATCTGCTAAGAGTCTATAAGTTAGCTGCTTTGGTGCAGTAAAGGAAGAAGCTACAAAATGTTATGCTTATTTTGTCGGGTAGAAAACATCTAGATTTAACACTAAAATAAATTTCACCTAGAGTTAGGAGTCTTTATGTTCTGTCTCCCTTTCTGATATTTCCCACACATTTCTTCTCCCTTCCCTTATATTCCCTTTCACTATTATTTATATTCCCCAATTGAATGAGAACATATAATGTTTGTCCTTCTCCGATTGACTTATTTCACTCAGCATAATACCCTCCAGTTCCATCTACGTTGAAGCAAATCGTGGGTATTTGTTGTTTCTAATAGCTGAGTAATATTCCATTGTATATATAGACCACAGCTTCTTTCTCCATTCATCTTTCATTGAACACCGAGGCTCCTTCCACAGTTTGGCTATTGTGGACATTGCTGCTAGAAACATCGGGGTGCAGGTGTCCCGGCGTTTCACTGCATCTGAATCTTTGGGGTAAATCCCCAGCAGTGCAATTGCTGGGTCGTAGGGCAGGTCTATTTTTAACTCTTTGAGGAACCTCCACACAGTGTTCCAGAGTGGCTGCACCAGTTCACATTCCCACCAACAGTGTAAGAGGGTTCCCTTTTCTCCGCATCCTCTCCAACATTTGTGGTTTCCTGCCTTGTTAGTTTTCCCCATTCTCACTGGTGTGAGGTGGTATCTCATTGTGGTTTTGATTTGTATTTCCCTGATGGCAAGTGATGCGGAGCATTTTCTCATGTGCATGTTGGCCATGTCTATGTCTTCCTCTGTGAGATTTCTAGGGGTGGTGGAAGGGGAGGAGGGCGGGGGGTGGGGGTGAATGGGTGACAGGCACTGAGAGGGGCACTTGATGGGATGAGCACTGGGTATAATTCTGTATGTTGGTAAATTGAACACCAATAAAAAATAAATTTATTAAAAAAATAAAATAAATTTCACCTTTATATAAAGGTCTTGTGTCTTGTGATTGTATCTTATATCACCATGTAAAATCATGTTGATTCCTCCTAATAGTGTAGTAAAAACAATATCTTTGGGAGGGTAATTTTTTTTTTATTTTTTTTGGGGGGGGTAATTTTTGGAGTACTTACTAGAATGTTGTATGAACAACATCATACTCAATCATGCAGCCTGCCCCATCCTTCCTCTCTATCGTATTGGTCAGACTCCTGATATAGAAGATATTGATGGAAACTTGTCTTAATGAACATTTAATCTACAACTGGAGTTGGCAGTGCTAGCTTTGAGATAACTAATAAATTTAGAAACTACTGATAGTTGTCAGAATTTTGTAGCCAAATTCAATAATTTATAACTAAAATGTTATGAGCACACCAAATTTTATAAATATACTTGCATGTTTAATTCACTCTTTGGACATTAGATGACACCATGAAGGGAATTTAAGGCAGTGCTTATATATTAAGTTTGATGCCCAATATTTTATGGGACATTTATTATTTTGTTAGATAAATATCCTTTTAAAGAATTTGAAATAAACACTATCAAGCGCTCATTGTATGCTAGCAGCCAATAGCTGAATAGATTATATGAAAGGGAAAGTGGTAAATAGGGAAGGTACCCAATAGTTAATGTCATTTTTAACACATCATAATTTTTTAAAACATTTCTAAGGTATTTAACTTCAACCTGGAATTGAAAACAAATTTAGGTATTGAAATGCCAATAATTCTGAAAATCTTCAAGAGATTTTGAAAGTGAACTTTGATTCTAGTGAACTATATAATAATACAGGACTCATCTTCTCTACTCATTTTTTATAGTATTATTGACCAGGATACATACATGAAGTTTCAGTTCATTTTGTGTCTTTCGAATAATTTAAATGCAAGCACTATAATTGAGGCACGTTCTTTTGATCTCCTAAAGCAATGGTTTTGTCCCATATAAGCCTATTTCCGGACTCAGAGATACTTATAGATCTCAACAGTAAATAGGATACCCATTTTACTATTAATGTTGAACCTGGAGACTTGGTGTCCTAGGAAGAAAAAAGATATACAGAAATAAAAAAAATATGTCAAAAGAAAGACATATATAGCTTGACATTTCTGCCCTCATGGGATATGAAAAAAATGGAGACAGAGCTAGATGGAGGAGGTCAAATGTCAGGATCATTGCCTTCCCACACTACTTCCCTTGCAGCTAGATAGGAAGAATTCAAAAGTATATAGAAAAGTATCAGATAATCTAAAACCTGTTGGCCCACAGTAAGAAGAATAATGTGAAGAGATCAGTATTAGGAAGGGAGAGGACAAGTAGATGAACCTAGGGTAGGAACATAGGGGTTCACAGAATAGCACCTGCAAGGTTCCTCATGGTCTGGTGAGAGAATAGAAAGTTACTGAAGGGGCCCGTGGGCCAGCAGATGCCAGGTTGGAGAAAGAGTGAGGGAACATAACCTTCCTGTGACTATGTGTTCAGGTGAGAATATCGTCTTCTACAACAGCTCCCTTTGCTAAAGGCATATCTTACATTGAAGGGTATATCAAACTATTGAGATACTGGTCATGATTTTGCTCCATGTGGTTACATTAGGAGCTATAGCCTCAACTACTTACCCAATAAAATGTTGTAACTGGGTCCACTGGAGGCGTGTTCTTTCTTAAAGGTTTAAAATTAACTCTATTCTAGGGAATAGTTTCCACAGAGGATTGCTGGTCTAGTATTGTCAGATTTTCTCATTTGAGCCCACCTAAAATAATTCTAAAAAGTGTTTAAATCAGTAAAAACAAAATTTACTGTAAACATGATAATATTTAGCTATTTAAAACAGCAAACAAATAAAATAAAATAAAACAGCAAACATAATAGTGACTATATAAAACAGCAAATGTAATATCTGGTTAGACTTAAATAAATGGAGAATTAAAATAATAGTATACAATGCAGTTGGGAGAAATAGAAAAAAAGGGCTTGAAGGTCCTGGTTATAAGGCAGAAGTAGTTAAAATAATCTATCAATATTAGACTTCGTTAAGAATGTATGCTGTACTCTCTAGGGAAAACTTCAAAACAGGAAGTGTACAAGATGTAATTGACAAAAAAAAGAGATGTAATTGACAAACAAAAATAGAGGAAAAATATTTTTCAATATTTAATCATTTCAGAGAAGGCAAAAAATAGAGGAAATTGGATAAGGTAGCAATAGTGAAACAGTATATATGAATAAAAATTAGAAATAATCCCATTACATACAAAAAGGACCATTGCCCCCTGTAACACACACACACATAGACAGAAGGGAGAGATGTAGTGACATAAGTGGGGACTGAGGACTGTCCATGATGGACAATGCAAGCCTAGTAGGGCCGGACTAAAGAACTACAGAGTCGAATTCTAATCAATGGAATATTTTTTTTCTCTTTTCTTTCTTTCTTTTTTATGATTTTATTATTTATTCATTCAGGGAGAAAGAGAGGCAGAGACATAGGCAGAGGGAGAACCAGGCTCTCTGCTGGGGAGCCAGGACCCTGGGATCACGACCTGAGCCAAAGGCTCAACCACTGAGCCACTCAAGTGTCCCTAGATTTTTTTCTAAAAGTAAAAAGGATCCAATGAGTTTATTTGTTTGTTTGTTTAAACAGAAAATAGTTATGATCAGACCTGTGATTTGGAAAGATCAGTCTTGTCAGAGTGTATTGGATGCATTTAAAGGAGCTATTGCAGGCAAGGAAATGACCTACAAAGTCAAGGCAATCGTCAGGATGAGAAAATACCTGTCATTTTGATGTTTTGTGTATATCCTAAAGAGTTGTCTGTGTGTGTAAATAGAAAGGATGATAGCATATATGCAACATTGGCTTTAAATTTAAATGGAAGAATTAAATTTAAATTTAAATGGAAGAATTACAGCTATGATACAGTATAATTACCTCTGAACTTTGAAGACTCAGGGCTGCTGCTTTTTAGCTATGTAGTCTTGGCAAAGTTATTTAAAGTTTAAGTACACGGATATCAATTGTCTCATTTTACCTCATCTTTAAAATGCATGATTACTATGATAATTAAATGAAAGTAATTAAATAGCATTGCATATATTAAAAGCTCTAGTTACAGTGCTTAGTACACATAGAAAATAATTACTGAGTAATAGAGTAATGAGTAACATGCTCAACTCTGAGCCTGTTAGAACAACTTTCATGTGATGTAGAGGCTCACACATCTATGTAGCCTGATACCTTATACTAATCGTGGGCTTTTGCAAGATGTTCTTTCTTCCTCTGCTACCATGGACCTAATCATGTTACTTAACACTTTACACAGTATTGTTCACAAGGTTGATGTCGTTTTCAGAAGACTCTAACCTTCTAATTAACAAGAAATCTAATTTGAGTCAACAATTTGCAGCTATCAGGCTGCATAAATATAAGCAAAGTATTCAGAGCATAAGAGTCCTTTCTATTAGACAGAACACAGAGGACTATAACTTCAGTTCTGAGCCTTACTGTTCTACATTTTCTGCACAGTCTTGAACAAAGAAAATTAGATTTTTAAAAATATTGTTAAATACTCTGATCTAGGATCACTGGGCTGAAATAAGGATACAATTTGATCCTGACATTAGAATTTCCTAATGACTAAAGCTTCCAGACAACAGAATGAGCTGTGTTAGTATTTTTTAAAAAAGATTTTATTTATTTATTCATGAGAGACACAAGGAGAGAGAGAGAGGCAGAGACATAGGCAGAGGGAGAAGCAGGCTCCATGCAGGGAGCCCGATGTGGCACTCAATCCCGGGACCCCAAGATCACGCCCTGGGCCGAAGGCAGATGCTCAACCGCTGAGCCACCCAGGCATCCCATGCTGTGTTAGTATTTAATGATTTCTCTGCCAATGGACTCTGCTCAGCTATAATCTGGCCTACTCTTGAGGACTGGATCAGAGAAAATATCAACCACTCTAAGGCCACTGAGTTTTAGTCCTTTGATCCTCAGCAAAACTCTTCTCCCTCCTCCTCTTTGCAGATATAGATTTGAAAATTTTAAACAGAAAAACAATTTCATGTTGATTAGATTCTAATTATTAGAAATTAGCATAATATTAATGATTATCTTTGTCAAGTACCATTGTAGAAACTTCCACATTTATTTATTTAATACTTATACCAACTCTGAAAGATATTATTTTTATAATTTTACAATTTCTGAGTGACTACAGATGTATTATTGAATGAAAAAAAATTATGAAATACAATGTGAAGTGTGTTACAAATTATGGAAACAGTGATTCTCCACACCTCACTTGGTGTTCAAGATACATATACTTACATCACACACATAAAAATGATCAGAATAATATACACCAAAATGATATCATGGTCTTGGCCGGGTTATGGATTATGAAAGCTTCTTAATTTCTTTCTTAGACACTTTAGCTTTTCTAAACTATCTACAAAGATAACCATTACTTTCATATTCAGACATTAATATTTGTATAGCTATTTAGAAAAATACATAACTCAAGATGACATAGAGAATAAGCAGTAGAACCTGGCCATGTTTCCTGATGTAGAAGCAGTTGAGATAAGGGAGTTCACTCTTAATTTTGAGCTGTTCTTTGTCCCACTTTTTTTCCAGGCAAGTTTCACTGCCATTGATTCGAGGGCAGGAGGAAGAAGAATGGCCCATTCATTTAATGATGACAAATAGCAGCTTTGGTCCTTACCTGAGAGGCTGTGGTAACCTGGACCTGCCTTTTGTGTGTGCCCATGGGTGGCTAGCAGGAATTCAGTGAGGTAGCTGGAATCTGGCTGGGCTTCAACTTGGCGTGTGTCTAACATTGTTTGGGGAGCACTTTGTGCCTGCTGAGGC
The DNA here is from genome assembly GCF_048164855.1 of Canis lupus baileyi. Lineage (NCBI taxonomy): Eukaryota > Metazoa > Chordata > Mammalia > Carnivora > Canidae > Canis > Canis lupus. The sequence continues at coordinate 24,332,411 of NC_132868.1, forward strand.
ACACTCCTCTCCCAGGGACTGGACCTAAGAAAACAAAAGCTCCTGGTGCCAACCTACCGGTCTTATCTGTAAATCACTTATTCTTTTTTTCCTGTCTCCTCAAGGATATTTAGACCTTAGCCCAGAGCCCAAGCAGGCACAACTCATCAATTTTTCACAGACAATTTAAGAGACCAATTAGATTTAGCTTCACTAATTGCTGAAACATTGTCAGGTCTGTATTTGAGTATCTTTTTAACCTAATGGTGACTAGTACTATCAAGAATGTGTGTGTGTGTGTGTGTGTGTGTGCGTGTGTACCTATATTTACAACTATATATCCATGATCATTAATCAAAAATGTAAGTGTATAAGATTAATTTTACTTCTTGTTTTTTGAAATCATAATTCTGACGTTAGCTGTTTTAATCCTTTCTATATCTGTGCATGCCAGGGTGAAAATATTGAAACAGAGAAAAAGAGGAAAATAAGACTTTATTTCTAATGTTCATTTTTAGTGGAGAGGGCCATGAATGATTGTCTTGCTCTAGCTGCACATTTATAGAGGTGAAGATGAAGACTATGGGGTCTTCAGAGAATCCCTCAAGGTCAGAAGCTAGTTCACTGCAGAATTAGACTAAAATCTGAGTCTTCCAACTTTGATTCAGTAGTCTTTTCACCAAGTCTCTCAGGGATAGCTGGAGTAGCATCCAAGAAGCAGTTGGAAAATATAATTTATATCTCTCTCATGATAATAACTACGTGAGGAAAAATGGCTGAGAATGTTAAGAGGGATTATCTTTGTGACATGAGATTGGTGATGATTTTATTATCTGTGATGCTACTTGAATTTTCTAAAATTTCTACCTAAATAGGTGTTACCTTAAAGATATGTATTTTAACATATATATTAGCCACAGTGTTCTGAGTGCTTTGCTAGGCACTCCTCGCATCAGTTTTGTTGTTTAATTCTTACAGCTTATCTTGAGAATAGGTTCTTATAAATGTCTTTTGAGTATAATAGAATTTAAAATTAACAGTGCCAAAGGTTATCCAAAAAAAAAAAGTAGTAGGTTTCCTCCTAGATTCTTCTTGGGATGCTTGCCTGACTTCAAGCCCAACATTATCCTTAATAACAGTGAGTGATTCCAGATCAGGCTCAAATTTTCATGTTTTCCTAAGAAGCCATTTAACAATCTAAAGAGGAAGGTTTCTATTGTGAGTGAGTTAGTCTGCTCCCAGGTCACTGACCAGGAATATTTACCCCAGCAGGGTCAACAGACAGGCAGCTGAGTCATCACTTTTAAAATCTGTGCAAATAAAGACTTAACATGATCAATTATACCCATACCCATTAAACATTAAACAAAGTCTCCAAAATGAGTAGCTGAAACAGAGGAATTTTGTGCCATGCTTCAAGCCTCCTTTTACTTATTATGATGCCCCCATCCTCCTTGGCTTGCCGTCTGACACAGGGCCCAAGGTTGTAATTTAAACAACAGTAGAAATCCACTATGCTCTGTGGGGCCCTGAGCGTGCTGCCAATGTTAATAACTAACCATGCAGACTGAGTGTCACTCATACTGATCTTTAAAAGTAATTGTCTTCATTTTGTCTAGGATAGGAAGGACCAGGACTCCCTGTGTTTGGCTCTGCTCAAGCTCATGCTTTGCAGTGGGCTCTTCTGTCTCTAGCAATCATGTGCTTTCCTTATTTCCTGTAGGTGAAATTTAGATGGCTCCATTGAATACCTTTTCGAAGTTGAATAAGATTTAAGAACACCTGAAAGAAAGAGGTTTCTTTTCCAGAATTTGCACCTGTGGCATTCAGGATGCTCAAACCTGAATGCATGTGTAAGTTACTAGCTTGTTTCTTGGTCTGCTGCTTGGCTTCTACAGCCTTTAGACTCAGAAACAGAGATGATTACAGAGAATTGAAGAAGAAAGAAGAAGAAGAAGAAGAAGAAGAAGAAGAAGAAGAAGAAGAAGAAGACGACGAAGGGGAAGGGGAAAGGGAAGGGGAAAGGGAAGGAGAAAAGAAGAACTTCCAGAGACATATGAGATCATTCCCCAAAGTACCACAATCTGTTTCCTCCAGCTGGAATCAGTCCAATGATGGTTTGGCCCATTGAGGGTTGAGCCCTGAGTGAAGAAGGCTGCTGCTGAACCTATAAAGGTCTTCTCTGCACCTGATCCCTGAGGACCCTAGCTTTCTTCTAGATCTTGATCAATAAAATTCCAGCTCTGCCCTCAAATAGGTCAAGTATGTCAGGGTTAGCAACCACTGTGATCATCACTGTCTGGAGCCAGAGATTGTAAGAGTTGCTCCTAGTTCAGAATCAAATTCAGGGGTCCTGCAGACTGTGTGGGGGTAGTTTGCAGAGATTAAGAGGAGATGACTCCACCTCTGATAAGCAGCCAAGATCCCCGGTCCTTCATGGAGAAGGGTTGTTTGTTTTTTAAGATTTTATTTATTTATTCATGAGAGACACACACAGAGAGAGAGGCAGAGACATAGGAAGAAGGAGAAGCAGGCTCCATGCAGGGAACCCAATGCGAGACTCGATCCCGCTGTCCAAGATCGTGCCCTGAGTCGAAGGCAGACGCTCAACTGCTGAGCCACCCAGGCATCCCGGATTGTTTGTTTTGACTTCTGCCATCATGGTTCTGGTTTTGCTGCCTAACAACTAAGAGTTCCATTGCATTCCTGGGCCCAGACCCCTGGCCTCTGCCTGCTGACACACTTGGTCATTAACTGGAATATCTCTTCCTTGACTTTCATGATAGCAAACATCTATGTGGGTGGCCAACATTCATTCGCCTGTCTCTAAACTCCATTTTCAGCCTTACTGGCCTTTCTTTATTTCATGTAGCTCAGCTTACCTTTCTCTGCTGCCTCTTTCCCATGGATATCCAAGTACTTCACTGGATATTGCACCACTGACAGAACTTCTGATCCATGCTTGTGCTCTGTGTTTGTAAGCCAAGACGTAGGTATTTGGTCATCAGATGCTATCATTTTATAGTGTTAACAGTCAATAATCAAAATCATTTTTGGAGTATATATAAAACGATCTACAAAGCTAGGACAATACCTGGTACTTCTAAAACCAAAACAAAGAAAATACCGTTTGGTAGTTTAATGTATCTGGGTACCTACCTATCCAGCATCTTTGTGGTGTCAGGAGGAACTTTTTGTTGTTTCTACTGTGGTTATCAGTTTTCTCATCTGTAAAAGAAAATACCTAGACTCATTATTCTCTAGAGCCCTAAGCATAAATCCTGCCCAAACCTTCATTTTTAAAAGGACAAAATGTGCATTAACAGGTAATTCTTAAAAACAGTGTGTGCAGTTGTGGCCTAGGGATGAAATGAAGAGCTGTCCCTAGTGCATCCTGTGGGTCCTATCTGTATGGACATAGGGTAAAGGCAGAAGATAAAGCTGTACTGACCATGTGTGGACCCTCACATAGGATTTTTGACTACTCTGTGATGAAGCCATCTTTTTCCAGGAGAGGATAGGCTCCTTAACTGAATCGCCACCCATCCTTGTTGAATGTAGCAGTCAAGGGAATGAGAATATTATCCTTGGAGAGATGGATTGTCTATTTTTCATCAAACCACAAGGAAACTTATTAATAATCTTTATGCTCCATTTTTCTCTATTCCATAAGATTTTATAGCTGTGATCTCTGTTTGAAATGGTATCAAAGCTCAGACTGAATTGTGTCCTGAAGCTGTAATCCAATGTCAATAACTAACCATGACTATTAAATATGTCACTTCATGTGTTTATCTTTTAACTAACATTTTTCACATCAATTTCAATCACACTATATTCCCAGAACAGTACCCTAAGACAGTTGGAAGAAATTGAATAAGGAACCAGAGACTCACAAAAAAAGAAAGCACTTGTTCAAATTCACACAGCTGAAATACAGATTTTTTTGACTCCATGTGAGTGCTTTTTCCTCAGACTCAAGTACATTTTATATTATTCCTGATGTCAGAGTAGGAGTACTATCAACATTCAGTATTTGTTGACCATATATTGCAAATGCATATATTATAACTCATTATGTATTTTGTAATGGCATACACAAAAGCAAAGGCATCACCTTCTCTATAATCCAAGTCATACAGTTACATCTCTAATAAAAGGGATGGTTTTTCCACAGTGGGTTTTGCTTGCTTTTCCTAATATCATTAAGTCAGCAAAAATCTACCCATACCAAGGGCTAAACAAGTGTTTCCACAGGAAACAAGCCTCAATCTTTGTGCAAATCTGCTGTTGGTTCCAAATTACTGCCAGAAGATGGCGCTGTGCATTAGCAAACATCCTGCTTGGGAACTCAAGGGGGAAAAGATGAATGAGAAAAGTACTGTCTGGGGAAAATGTTGAATAGCTAATACAGCAAAGAGGCACAGTCATTACTGTGATATAGAAAAAGGGGCACAAAAATGTAAGTTAACCTTCATATAAGTCATTTGAAACAACTCCTATTTAGCTTTTATCTATTAGAATAGTGCTGTGTGTCAAGTCAAATAGAAATTCTATTCACCCCATTGGATAGTTGTTCACTAACACCGGACAATGTTTGCAAGCCGTTGACATCAACCTAGCTCTTGAAATGTTAAATAAATGTCCAATTATTTCCTAATATGAGAACTGTGTTCTCTTCCTCTTATTCTTCCCCATTCCTATATTCTGTTCCTCCTTAGAAAACCTGTATTTCTATTATTCAAGAACCAGATCTACCTCAGATTTTCTTGGAATTACCTCTGACAGCAGTGATAGCTCAAAGGACTCTGTTTTATCTCAGCATTTCTAGCACTTGGTTATTGTTCAATAAATGTTTATTTAATGTTTTAAAATAATTGATCAGTGAACCATGCCATGGCCTAGGGATAGAGTTTTCTATACACATGTTCACTCATGTTTTTGAAAAATATATTTATTGAGTACCTGTTAGGATCTTGGTCACAGAGCTGATGATCTACAACAAGAAATAAGAGGCAGTTAACTGATTAATATATGATGTGGTAAGTATACGATAGTGGGAAGATTGGGTTGGGAGATGGTTTTAGAAGTTAAGAGAAACTTCTCAAAAAAGATGAAGTCTCATTTTGTATCTGAATGATGAGTAAAGAATTGCTATTTCTTAGGAATGTTCCAGGACAAGAAAACCACATTTGAAAAAGGCCAGATAATATAGTATATATGAGTGATTGGTTATATTAGTAACTTAGAAAAAAGTTCATTTTGCCTGGAAAATAGTGCAATGGAGAATGTTAAAAGATAAGGTTGGAAATTTAGGATCTGGTAGGTCTTTTGTTTTTGTTTGAGAAAAAGAAAATCATTATAAAAATTACGCATGAGAGTGATATAATCAAATGTGTGTTTCCCAGTCATACTGGCTGAAGTATGGAAACTAAACTGTGTTTGTGTAGGTGTGCTAGGTAGTAGAAAGAAGCATGATGCCATACTGGAAGAGAGACCAGTTAGGGAGCTGTTGTGAAACTTCATGTGAAATGCTGTAGCTGCTGCCAGGATCATGGGGAGACAGGGATAAAGGGCTGGGCCAACAAGAAAGCTTTTTGGGGGGAGGGGGTGCCAACCTAAAGAGGCAAATAAAGTATCACCAGGGTAACAAAACATTTTTGGAAATTTGAGAAAATATAGAAATTTATAATTATCAAAGCCTCTCTCTGGGAGAAAGTAGTATGTTTTAGGTAAAATTACGACGATGATAGAGATCCTAAAGCAGCAAATTCAAGTGACTATGGATGAAAGACAATGTGCCATTTTAGGTGGCAAATCTTATTATCTGCTAAGATTTTGTTTTGCTGACCTGTATGTGAGTTTGTAGTCAGAGATGATAGTTTAAGAAAACAAAAGAAAGGCAAAGCTCTAGCTCCAGTGGTCCTATTTCTCTACTCTCCACTTTTCCACATAATTATTGAACAAATATATAAAGAATATCTGTCTGGATGTACAACAAATAATTAGCCTCCATCAAGAGTCCCTCAATGTTCCACTGAGACTTATTAGCGGTAGAAAGATTAAAGAGAAGTAGATGGCATCAAAGTATCTTTACAGGGTAAAAAAATCATAGTTCCCTGTAATTATTTGGATGTAAGGATAAGAGAGATAAAAGAGTCAATTATGATAATGTCCAGGATTTAGTCCTGGGAAACTGGATGATTCCATTCTCTATGATGAGAAAGAAAAAAGGGTGAGTTTTAGGTGGAATGGGGAGATAGTAGAAGAATTCAGTTTTGCATTTTTAATATCTGAAGTATTTGTGACACTCAAGTAGACAGATTAAGTAAACAAGTAAGTATGAAGCTTAAGAAAGGGATGTGGTTTAAAGATATGTGTTTGGGATATGCCTGGGTGGTTCAGTGGTTGACCACCTGCCTTTGGCTCAGGTCCTGATCCCGGGGTCCTGGGATTGAGTCTCACATTAGGCTCCCTGCAGGGAGTCTGCTTCTCCCTCTGCCTGTGTCCCTGCCTGTCTGTGTTTCTCATGAATAAATACATGAAATCTTTATATATATATGTTTGATAAATAAAAACATGGAAGTGGATTATATCACAAGTGAGAATATGTAGAATGACATATACTAAAGGATGTGTGGATGAGGATATAGAGGAATATAATTATTAATATTGATTTAAGAGTTATATTGTTTTAAACTTAAGATACAGACATATCACATTTGTGAGTATGTGTGTAGAAAGATATAGGTTTTTTTTTAATAAAATAATTTTTTATTGGTGTTCAATTTACCAACATACAGAATAACACCCAGTGCTCATCCCGTCAAGTGTCTCCCTCAGTGCCCGTCACCCACTCACCCCCACCCCCCGCCCTCCTCCCCTTCCACCACCCCTAGTTCGTTTCCCAGAGTTAGGAGTCTTTATGTTCTGTCTCCCTTTCTGAGATTTCCCACATATTTCTTCTCCCTTCCCTTATATTCCCTTTCACTATTATTTATATTCCCCAAATGAATGAGAACATACGCTGTTTGTCCTTCTCCGATTGACTTACTTCACTCAGCATAATACCCTCCAGTTCCATCCACGTTGAAGCAAATGGTGGGTATTTGTCGTTTCTGATGGCTGAGGAATATTCCATTGTATACATAAACCACATCTTCTTTACCCATTCATCTTTCGATGGACACCGAGGCTCCTTCCACAGTTTGGCTATTGTGGACATTGCTGCTAGAAACATCGGGGTGCAGGTGTTCCGGCGTTTCATTGCATCTGAATCTTTGGGGTAAATCCCCAACAGTGCAATTGCTGGGTCGTAGGGCAGGTCTATTTTTAACTCTTTGAGGAACCTCCACACAGTTTTCCAGAGTGGCTGCACCAGTTCACATTCTAGATATAGGTTTTGAATAGTTAGATGGTTGGTCACAAGGCATAACTTAGTAAATTATCATATCAGAAATTTGGGGGGGGGTATATTCTCTATGCAATGAAATAAAATTATTTGAGATGAGTTCAATTTGAGATGACTCCAGGACTCTTCCCCCAGTAGGATCTATGGTAAAACAAGACTGCAAGATCTCAAAATTGTAAGGCTTTGAGAACTTTAGACCTTAATATTTCTTTTTTTTTAAAGATTTTATTTACTTATTCATGACAGAGAGAAAGAGAGAGAGAGAGAGAGAGAGAGAGAGAGAGGCAGAGACACAGGCAGAGGGAGAAGGAGGCTTCATGCAGGGAGCCCCACATGGGACTCAATCCCGGGTCTCCAGGATCACACCCTGGGCTGAAGGCAGTGCTTAACCACTGAGCCACCTGGGCTGCCCTAGACCTTAATAATTCTAAAACTTGAGATTGTGAGACCTCAAAACTGCAAATCTATAAGAATAGGACACTGAGACTGGAGACTGAAAGAATCTACAGGGCCTTGAGATTGCAAGTTTTCAAGACTCCAGGATTTTGCAACAAGATTGAAAGATTGCATGATGCTTTCTTTCCCATTCCACCTTTAGCCTGTTTCCTTAACAAATTCCCTATGTAAGAGAAGAATTTAGAAGAAAGGGTTATCTTTGCTCTGGGGGCTCTTCCAGAATAAATTCTATAAATTTATTTATAAATAAATAAATTTATTTATAAATAAATAAATAAAATAATAAATAAATAAATAAATAAATAAATAAATAAATAAATAAATAAATAAATAAATTTATTCCAGAATAAATTCTGGCATATCAGAGAATAGCCAAATCAAAAGTTTGGCTGATTTCCCTTCATCTACAACACTATTCTGTGGCAAATTAGCTTCTTTGCCTAACCTCTTAGCTCCAGCCTGACACCAGGTATGAAAGCACTCTTCTATTTCTTGAGATCATCCCTCTTGAATTTATTGTTATATTTTTGAAATATTTGAGTCCATTGCTTTTCAATGAATTTAAAGAACATTTTTGTTCTTATTTATCTGGAGATTTCATGCTCTTTCAGTGACAGTGAAGGGTTTTCATATCTTTTACTTTCTAGTGCTGCTGTCTTGCAATTTCCAAATTCTCATCAAGGCATTGAATTCTGAAACTCTAGCGTTTGTATAGTTTCATACTCTCAAGGTCTTTCATTTTTGAAACTTACCATCTTGCAGTATTTATTCACAGTCCTGAGCAAATTTTCAAATAATTCATTGAATATGATTAAAAACAGATTGTTCACAACAGAAGAAAGCAAAATTTTAAAGCAACGAAAGACAAAGTTGAAATGAATCGAACTAAAGTTACAACTAAGGAAATTTCTAATAGCATAAAAAATATTGGCCTTTTTGTGACATAAGGAGTTGAGGGCTGGGCTGAAAAGAGGGAACTTCCTTAATGTCTGGAGATCTAATTCCAAGTCCTGGTAGAGGGATTAAAGTCACAGTACTCTCATAAACAGTTCAGCTTCTGCTTTAAATAATAAACTGATCAGTCTTAGTCTAACTACCTAAGAGAGGAAAGTTCACTACCTTTTGGAGAGATATGTATATTCTACACCTGTCTTTTCTTTTGCACACAATATCAACATAGAAGTCACAAAAGTTGTGAATAAACAGGAGAATATGATCCATAACATGAGAATGGTCAGGAAATTAAAAGAGAATAGCAGACAATCCATATGTTGGAATTATTAGATAAGAGCTTTGAAATAACCTGATAAATATATTGAAGAATCTACAGGAAAATATAGGTAGGGTGAATGAAGAAATGAATGAAGTCTTTCAGGAGAGATTTGAGAACAGTACAAAAGAAACAAATGGAAAATCTAGAAATGATAAATACAATATTTGTGATTTTTTTTTGAAAAATAACTGATTACGACTTAAAGCAGATTGGACCCAATGGAAGAAAGTAACAATGAACTTAAAGATGAATCAATAGAAATCATCCAATCTGAAGTATGCAAATTATAGAAGAAAATGGACAAAGACTAAATGACCTTTTAGAAACTATAAAGATTCAAGCATATGTATTAATAGAATGCCATAAGAAGAGGGCAGAGAACTTGAGATAGAACAATATTTGAAGAAATAATGGATAAAAGTTTTCAAATGTAATCAAGCAAGCAATCTTCAGATTTGGAAGCTCCAAAAACTCCCAGGACAATGAGTACATTATTATAACATAAAAAGCTACACCTCAGTATTTCACATATCAACTGCTAAAAAGCAACATTTAAAAGCAACGAGAGAAAAAAAAGATTTTCCTACAGTGGAACATGAGAATGAGAAGTTCTCGTCAGATACAATGGAAGTCAGAAGACAGTGAAAAAGTCTTTAAAATGATGAAAGAAAAAGAAACTATCAAAATAGAACTTTAGGTGCAGCAAAAATGCTTTTCAAAAATAAAAGACATAAACATCTCACATAAAACTTAGAGAATATGCTGCATTAAGATTCACACAAAAATTTTAAAAAGTAAAAAAAAATTAAAATTTTTTTTTAAATTTAAAAAGTTCTTCAGGATGAAGAGAAATCACACCAAGTAAAAGCTTAGATTTGTAGAAATAGATGAAAATAATCATAAAGGGTACATAAAGAACAAATACAAATGCAACATATGAAAAAGAAGCAGTGCAAATTACTGAATAAATGCTGTATTATTCAACAAACACTTTAGCAAAAGTGACTTATGATATTTCTTAGTTTCTGTACATTTAATTTTCATGCAAACATTTAGTCAAATATACTGTTAATTATTTTATAGAAACAACCCCCAAGCAGAAGACGGTCTTTCATAACTCACCAAATAAATTTTAAAGCTACTGCATGAAAAAAGAAAAAGCTACTGCATGATAATTTTATCTCATTTTTCTCAAGATAAATGAATAAGTACTTGCAAAAAAAATAAGTGTACAAAGACTAAGAATTACTTGCAACTTCCTTGGAAAAGAGATATGAAAACCATTGTTTAAACTTTTGAGTAAAATCTTCTAGTCCTCAAAATTTGCAAGTAATTTTATATTTTATACTTAATGCATATAAAACTCATACACAGCTCTGAATATATTACTTTATTTAACTTTCTAAGTATGTTTCAATGTCACATTTTTCATTTAATCTGTATTCACACTTTAGCAGCATTTTTGCATAATAAAGAATAAAATCATTCAACATTAAAAGAAATTTTTTCTTCAAAAGTAACATCACCCAAGATGCAATTCAGAAATGGAATTCTTTTTTTCCATGTTTTCACCATAGTGTTTAACAGATAGGTTTAGGGAAGAGAAATGGAGCCTTAAATTAATTGAATTCAATTTTTCTGTGGCTGAATCCTGCTGGCCCTAATTAGTGGGCAGGGACCTTAGCATATTAATACAAGGATGGTCAAAGGTTTGTCTTTACCCATTATCTCTTTTAAAATGATCTTCAGGGATTCCTGGGTGGCTCAGTGGTTGAATGTCTGCCTTCAGCATAGGGCATGATCCCAGGATCAGGCTTTCTGCCTATGTTTCTGCCTCTCTCTTTGTCCCTCATGAATAAATAAATAAAATCTTTAAAAAATAAAAAAATAAAAAAAAAAGATCTTCAGAGCCAACTTGGAAGATTATTTTTTTTTATTTTTTTAATTTATTTTTTATTGGTATTCAATTTACCAACATACAGAATAACCCCCAGTGCCTGTCACCCAATCATTCCCACCCCCCACCTTCCTCCCCTTCTACCACCCCTAGTTAGTTTCCCAGAGTTAGCAGTCTTTACGTTCTGTCTCCCTTTCTGATATTTCCCACACATTTCTTCTCCCTTCCCTTATATTCCCTTTCACTATTATTTATATTCCCCACATGAATGAGAACATATAATATTTGTCCTTCTCCGACTGACTTACTTCACTCAGCATAATACCCTCCAGTTCCATCCACATTGAAGCAAATGGTGGGTATTTGTCATTTCTAATGGCTGAGGAATATTCCATTGTATACATAGACCACAGCTTCTTTATCCATTCATCTTTCGATGGACACCGAGGCTCCTTCCACAGTTTGGCTATTGTGGACATTGCTGCTAGAAACATCGGGGTGCAGGTGTCCCTGCGTTTCATTGCATCTGAATCTTTGGGGTAAATCCCCAGCAGTGCAATTGCTGGGTCGTAGGGCAGGTCTATTTTTAACTGTTTGAGGAACCTCCACACAGTTTTCCAGAGTGGCTGCACCAGTTCACATTCCCACCAACAGTGTAAGAGGGTTCCCTTTTCTCCGCATCCTCTCCAACATTTGTTGTTTCCTGCCTTGTTAATTTTCCCCATTCTCACGGGTGTGAGGTGGTATCTCATTGTGGTTTTGATTTGTATTTTCCTGATGGCAAGTGATGTGGAGCATTTTCTCATATGCATGTTGGCCATGTCTGTGTCTTCCTCTGTGAGATTTCTGTTCATGTCTTTTGCCCATTTCATGATTGGATTGTTTGTTTCTTTGGTGTTGAGTTTAATAAGTTCTTTATAGATCTTGGAAACTAGCCCTATATCTGATACGTCATTTGCAAATATCTCCTCCCATTCTGTAGGTTGTCTTTGAGTTTTGTTGACTGTATCCTTTGCTGTGCAAAAGCTTCTTATCTTGATGAAGTCCCAATAGTTCATTTTTGCTTTTGTTTCATTTGCCTTCGTGGATGTATCTTGCAAGAAGTTACTGTGGCCGAGTTCAGAAAGGGTGTTGCCTGTGTTCTTCTCTAGGATTTTGATGGAATCTTGTCTCACATTTAGATCTTTCATCCATTTTGAGTTTATCTTTGTGTATGGTGAAAGAGAGTGGTCTAGTTTCATTCTTGGAAGATTATTAAGACAACTAGGAGGCACTCAAGTCTCATTCTGGGAATCCTGAAAGAGAGGAAAGAGAAATACGGCAGTCCTCCCTTATCTGTGAGAGATACATTCCAAGACCCCCAGAGGATGTCTGAAACTACAGATACTACTGAACCTTAAATACACTATTTTCCCCTATACATACACACCTAAGTTAAGTTTAATTTATAAATTAGGCACTGTAAGAGATTAACAACTAATATAAAAGAGAACAATTACAACAATATGCTGTAATAAAAGTTACAAGAACATGGTCTCATTCTCTTTCAAAATATACTGTACTGTACTCACTCCTTTGTGATCATGTGAGATAATACAATGCTCACATGGTGAGATGAAGTGGGGTGAGTAACATTGACATTGTGATATAGCTTAGGCTCCTATTGGCTTTCTGAGCATACATCAGGGAAAGGATGGATCATCTGCTTCCTGGCTGCAGTTGATGGTAGAGAAAAAGAAAGCACAGATAAGATAGTGTGTGTGGGGGAGTGGGGGGTGGGGGAGTGGGCACCATAGCTATACACAGAACTTACACATGTAAACCTAAATGTAACAGGACTAGTTGTTCGCATATATTCACATTACTTGAATCCTCCTGAAGTTCTGGAAACACTAAAAGAAGGAGAAAAATGAGTTAGGGGTGGCTGTGTGCTGGTGAATTAGACATGCAATAAAGTGACAGGAAGAGCTTTATAACTATTATTTATGGCCCCATGGAAGGGAACAAACTTCTGTCCATCTCTCTTGGAGCCTCTTTCCATGTTGGTCTCTCCCTTTCTTCACAATTTGGTGATGGACTATTCTGTCTTAAATCTCTGTGTGTGTAGAATACAAAAACATTCACTTAGGATTTAGGAGACTTGGTTTCTGTAGCCCCCACTGCCATTCTATCTAATTGGGTCTTTCCTCCCTGGCCTACCCTTACATTCAGAAATTTAAGTGAATGTACCTAAAAACAATATATTCTCTAGATTCCATAAGAAAAGGAATGACAAAGGGAAGATGGTTTGTACTGAGCAGAAAGATGGTTTGAAACTGCTTTCCTGGCATGACACATAAACGTTAGGGAAAAAATCAGTCACCCATATCAAAGCATGAAATGTGTAAACTCCTTTCCTACAGTATTTCTCAAAAAGCACCTGCCTTCTGAAGTCTACTATGGTTCCATTATTCCATATTTCTAAGGTTGTTTCCCACATATTTACTCACCTTGTCTGCCAAAAACCATGTTTGAGGATTACCAACAGAGTCTGGGTGACAGCCTATGGAGAGAGCCACTTGTGCCCAGTGTGTAAGAACACAGACTCTGGGGAGCCTGGGTGGCTCAGTCGGTTATGCAGCTGTCTATGGGTCAGCTCATGATCCTGAGGTCCTAGAATCAAGCCCCATATAAGGCTCCCTGCTCAGTGGGGAGTCTGCTTCTCCCTCTCCTTCTGCCCCTTCTCTCCCCTTGCTTGTGCTCTCACTCTCTCTTTCTAAAATAAATACATAAAAAAATCCATTTTTTAAAAAAAGAACACAGACTCTGTATTCAGATTTTCTGAGTTCAGCTCCTGTATCCACCCTTTTCTACCTGTGAACTCTTGGGCAATATACTTACTTTCTCTATGACCTACTTTCTTGTCTGTAAAAGAAGGAAATAAGTAATCTCTACATCACTGTATGGTTGTGAGATGCATTCATTAAAACATGTAAAGCTTTTGGATCAGTGACTCATCTGCAATAAAGCAGTTAATAAAATGTTGCAACTTTTAATTCATTTTAATTTTTTATTTCAATTTGGAATTGTCAAAGATAGATATTTTGTATAATTCGGATTTTCTCCCTCTTCTTTCTTTCTCCTTCCTTCCTTCCTTCCTTCCTTCCTTCCTTCCTTCCTTCCTTCCTTCCTTCCTTCCTTTCTTCCTTCTTTCCTTCCTTCCTTCATTTCTGTCATTCATCTTTCTTTTCTTTTGCCTCTGTTGGCTCCTACTTTTCTAGGTAGGTGTTTTAGGAGGCCTGCTCCTCATTTACTGCATACCTTGGGTCAATCTGAGTTGATGAAGCAGGCCACAGGCCAGGGGGCTTGCTGAGCCTCTCTAGTGTCTAGGCTATGCTCATTGTAAGCTCCCTTGAGCAACAGAGAGTGCCAGACATGGATTTCATTAATCCTACCATCAGTAGGTCTGAATTCATTGCAACTAATACAATACCTTTTTCTCTAACTATGCCAACATTTTCTTGACACCGTGTTTGACCTCCTGTTATTTCTCAACAAAAGCTGGCAAGCACGACCCGGCAGTGAAGTAAAACAGCCCAGCGGGCCACAAACTGCTGAGTGCATCCATGCTGAAATGAACAGCACATTCCAAAGAGATCCACAGCAGCTCAGAAGAAAAGTAAAAAAGAAAGAAAAATAAAAAAGAAAGAATGCAGAATCACTTAGAGGAGAGATTAATCCCCTAGGCCACCAGACTTCCATGTTTATCTTCCCTTCATTGAAAACCAGGGTAACTTCTATCCTAGAACCCATGACCATTCAGATTCTAGTGCTGTATTTTGCAGTGTCATTCTCAACTGTCCCCATCAGACTTTATCCTCACACACACACACAAAATCAGATATGTCCTCCTGATGGGACAAGTTTCGAAGACCTTTGAAATTTCTACCAGCAACACCAAAAGGAAAAGCAGCATGTCATATGATGAGTAGGTTTAGTTATAGCTCAGATTTGGGATGAATCGCATAGGGAAGACTTCTACATGGTATATAAATATGTGAGGAAAGGTGAACTTGTTTAGTTTCAAAGGCTTTAACTTTTAACTTTTCCCTCATGGCTTTTGTGAGAAATTGGTACATTAAACTAATTTCCCTGTTCTATATCTAACCCTGATGGAATCTTCATTTTCTTGGCTAAAATCCAGATCTTCCTTGAACCCCTTCCTAGCAAGCTGATATAAGAAATGTTAGCAGAAGGGCAAATCACTGAGACAAACACTCTGGAAGGTCCATACAGTCATTCAACACAGTTATTGAACAGCTGTATATTCCAGTAACTGTGATAGGCCCTGAGCCAAAAGAAGATGAATAATGTTAGGAACTTGCCTGTTCTCAGAGACTCACACTCTAATAGGATAATAGACATTGCATAAGTGAATCTTTACAAACTGTCAGAATTGCCTTAATGAAAATACTTAGCATCTCATGGAAGAGATAATCAGTAGATGTAGTTTAATTGGAAAAGCACAAAAAAATGTTTCTTTAAGGAAAAGGCTGCATCTGGTTGCAATCTGTAGGAAAATATAAGAAGGTCTAAAAACTGAAATGCCCTGTGGAGTTATTAATAAGTTCTTCAATGATAGTGTCTGTTTGTTTTCAAATAAAGTTAGCTGAAAAGATGAAGTAGTTAAATGGTATTGAGTACTTAATCTTCTCAAGGATTAGAGGCATTTTTTTTTGCTATTTATTAAACTACCAAAAATTAACTGCTACTTATTCCTAGATCTCCAGAGGCCAAAATTTTATTCCAAAATCTAATACTTCATGGTATTTGCTCAGGGCTATTAGCATAGAATCCCACATACAGTGGATACTAACAAATATCTGAATGATTGTGAGAACCAGTTAGAAAGGCTTGCACAAATCTAGGAATATAAATTAAAAGTAAGAACATATGTATGTTGAGATAGGAAGAGCAGAGGGAAGAGGAATGATCAGTCAATAGATGATAGGGTTCAAAAAAGAAGTTTTCTTGGGAACTAACCCTGAATCTGACCATTCATTTGCCTGTACTCTCTAGTCAGTGAAGGAAGTGCACTCTCTAGTCAGTGAAGGAAAATCTGGGTATCTGGTCCTTGTTCCTCTTATGAATACAAACTATTCACAAATGCCTACAGTGAGCATTAAAAGAGGAAAAATTGAGGCCTTGAATGAAATGTGAAAATATGATGTTCACAATAAAATACTATCTTCTCCACAATGACTATATGAACACAATATGTCATCAGGGGTTCGTGAAAATGACAAAAATGAGCATTGTTATAACCCATATCTGGGAGACTAGATTTCTAGCAATGGACCTTGGTCAAATAACTTAATTTCCAGAAGTGATTGGTCATCTCTGATTAGACAATCTAATCCTTGAATTATTTTTATTATTTTTATGTGAAATTTCTCAATTCTTGCCACATCATTTGATAGAGATTTTATCAATTCTCTTTACATATGTGGAAATTAAGACTCAGTGTGTTTACTTATTCAAAGTTATCTTAGCAGAAAAATTATAAAAACAGACCTCAAACATTTATCCTTTCATTCCAAATTTTATGTGCATTTCAGTACCTTGTGCATCCTCTGAGAATACAATTACATACATATATATATAATTATATATATATATATTTGAAAGTGTTTGATAAATGGTAAGATGTTGCATACACATGAGGTACTACTTAATCATTAAAGAGCCCATTAATTGGTTAATTAATGTATTTATTCTTTTGTTCTTTTAATGAACCCTTTCTGAATACCTATTGAATGTTTTCATCACTGTCCTAAATGCTAGGGGAATATGAGGAACTACTTTTATATCTAGATCTAGAGCAGATATTTCTTTGTCTTATATTGGCAGACTGATCTAGAAAATAATCTTTTGCAAGGCAATCATTCTAGAACTATTACTTTTATAATTTGCTGTAGCACAAAAGGACATTAGTATTTCAGACACTAGATTTTAGCCACTGAAATCACTCAGTTGTTGGCTTATAAGTGTCTCCTTATTTCACTGTTATGCTTGTACCATTGAAATAAAAGTAGATCACTGTACACTGGTGTGCACTGACCTGGCTAGTTATATACACATGTAAATGCCAGCTTTTTCAATGGAGTGGTTTCAAGATAAGCAGCAAACATTTATATTCTTCTAAAGTATTGTTCCAAAAATGTCAGCATTGATTCACAAAAATAAGAAGGCTATCTGAGTTAGGAGCTTTGCTTTATTACTCATGACTATAAATAACTATAACTTCACCATCTAGTGCGTTTGGAATACTAGAGTCTGTTGAAGGTCTCCAAGTGAAGACATTCATTTTTGGGGACACCTGGGTGGCTCCGCGGTTTAGCGCCACCTTCAGCCCAGGGCCTGATCCTGGAGATCCGGAATCGAGTCCCACCTCAGGCTCCCAGCATGGAGCCTTCTTCTGTCTCTGCCTGTGTCTCTGCCTCTCTCTCTCTCTCTCTCTCTGCGTCTCTCATGAATAAATAAAGTCTTTAAAAAAATAAAAAAAGAGACATTCATTTTTGTACGAAGAGGAAAGTTTTTTCATTCAATAAAATCTGAGACAGAATTTTTAAATAACAAGCAAATTGTGGGCTGGATCAGCATTTTGTAATAATTATTAGCTTTACATTTGGACTCAATTCTCAAGTATATTTAATGATTTACAAATGATCTGAATTAGTTGTCAATTTTAAGTTAAACAGCCTTATTTTACAGTCAAAGCAAGCGTTCACAGAAAAGAAATATTAATTTCAATTATATGGTGAAGTAGACACTTGTAGCTCTTTGTTTATATACTTTGTTTACCAGTTTAATTTTCTAAGTACTTTCAGATATTTTTCCATTAAAATAAATTACAGATGCCTATTCAGGTAGATTAAATTATAGGACATTGCGAATATTAGGCCATATTTGTTCAATAGAAATGGAAATTTCAGCTTAATACATGGTCCTGCTGATGAGAGCAACCTTAGTTATGCCAGCTTCTCCATATCTTATATGAAAACATTTTTTGCTAATGGAGCCACTTAAAATGAAATTAATTAAAGAGGTTTTAAAAGCACTCTTTCCTTTTATTCATTTAATGAAATCAATGTTCCTCTATTCTCAAGTGTTCTTATCAAACTGCTATAAGAACTAGTTCTTCCAACTAAACTATGCAAAAAAATTTTTTGAAGGGAGATTTATGCTGAGGAGACAATACTGATTTCCTCAAAATGTAGAGATGGGGAAAGGCACAAGAAGAAGACTATTCTAAATTGTTAAATATGATAGATAAAATGCCAAATTGTGAAAGCAAAAGACATATTTGAATACTTACATTTATTAAAATACAGTATTTTGGCCATGGTGTCAAAAGGGAGATGAATCTCCAAAACTCTGATAATCATTAAAAAATAAGCTTAGTTTCTCAGAAGAGGTCATCAATTAGTAGTATTTGCTTTTTAAGACCTAGTCACAATCAGTTTTGCTAATTTCACATAGAAAAGCTGTTTTGAAGTTGGCAATATATCTCATCCTTGCAATAATTATTGCTTTTCTCTTGTGACCATATGACCTCATGGTGCTCTAACTTGGCCTTGGTAAGTTAGGTTCCAAAGAGTTCCAAACTTGAATTAACAATTTCTCTGTCTTCTTCCACCCACCTTATTTCTGGCAGCATAGACTATTTTATCTTAGATAACTCAGGCTTGATATAATGGGTAATGTTCATCAACTAAAATGCAAGGTAATGGACCAGTGTTGGCAAAGGTGATCTGTGACCAGACTGTTCTGATCTTTTATAGTACTGTCTGCTGACCTATTTGGCAAGTTGAATTCACTCTTCTCATTCATGTGTAACTGGGAGCACTTAAACATTAAAGGATTGGAACTTCTTTCCCTCTCATCTCTTGACCTAGGTTAAACCTGCTGTTATATCTTGGTCCAGGATGAGGAGAATATGTAGTATATACATATGTGCAAATGCATGAATGTGTGTGTGTGTGTGTGCATGCACATGTATGCTCATAGTGGCGCACATTGCAAGTGATGATCTATTAAAAACATACTAAGTTTTGTGTTTCATGTGCCCACACAGTATAAGTGTAAAATATATGTAAATGAGGATCAACAAGTTAACGTAGAATGTCAATAGCTATCCATTGTCTCGGCAGATAATTATCATTTATAAACCCTCTTTCTGTACTTCGAATGTCTTGCCTTTTCTCTTAAAATATGCATAATGATATCTTGAGTACACATAATGAAATGGATCCTAAATGTGTTGGGTCAAAGATGAGCAGAGAGTAGATAAAGATAAGTGATTCAAGACTTATACTTTAGGAAGAACCGTGAATCATGGTATAATACACTGTTAAAATGGCTTCTGGATGCTGGAAAGAAATGATACTCTGCACAGAAGTAAAGTAGAAATGCCAGAAACACTAAGGGAAATGGTGAAGGAATGATTCATTGGGTGGGCATGCTATAGTGGATTTACTAAGTGAGACAAGAAAACACAATAGCTGAGTGTGTTACAAATGAGCCCCCATGACTCTGTTTACCAAAGGCATTAGCAATGCACTGATGAGAATGAAACTAGCACATTTGAAATACTCAGTGATGGCCATCGTCCCTCATCCAGCATAGATGGTAAGAGATGTTAAGAATTTGGCTCACTGATAGCAATGGGGATGAGATACTCTTAGGAGAAGCCAGATGATAGCAAGGTTGAAGTCATGATGGTAATGAGTGCTCATGCCAGTGAGTAGCCCAAGAACTAGGTAGATGACTCAAAGGACAGAGTGTTTCTCTGGGAAATATAGGTAGTCAGCCAACAAGGGCACAAGCAGTCACTCCAATAAAATATTCAGATCCTTTGCCCAGTTTCCAATCTGAGACAGTTCTCAAACCCCATTAATTGATTAATGGAGAGGCTGTGTCCCCTATGAGGAATGATTTTGAACATCATAGCATGTATATATAATTATAATTCCCCCAATCTCTCAAAGGACTTACAGCTATTTAATCAGATAAACATACACTGTTAAAATGTGAATGCTGTAACATTTTGAGAACCATGGAACACAGTTCAAGTCAATGTTAACACTTGGAAGCCTGAATCATTTTCATGGCCCTGCTGTTAAGATAGCTTTGTCTGAGGACTTGATAATAATGGAGTTTTGGCCCAGGGTTAGCTGACATTAAGTCTTATGGGCTCACAGACAACCCAGAAATTATTTCTCTGGTCTTGGAATGGACATGTTTGAATGCAAAATTTCTAATCCAGAAATTATTTCTCTAGTCTTGGAACAGACATATTTGGTTCTCAGAAGCACATATTGATTTCTTGGATTGTAGGACCAGAGCTATTGAAGTAAGGAAAGTAAAGTGGAAATCTCTGATTCTGTCCCCAACCCCACTCCTAGGCAAGATAGACACCAGAAAAACAAACAACAACAACAACAACAACAAAACCAAACCCTATTGGCATGAACATGAGCAATGAAGATCTTCTTATTACCAGTTAACCCCCACCCACAAAAACCTACCATGGAAGAAGCCCCATGGGCCTGTAGTGCAACACAATGGGCTCCCAAATGGAACAGTCTTGCTGGTGGGGCTTGAGGCCATGCATACATAAACCTGCCAACATGGTCTTCATCAACAGAAACCTGATTCAGCTCTAGCTGTTGCTTACTATAAACCTGCCACCAACAGAGACCAATTTGGAGCAGGAACTCTTTTCAAGGAGACCAATTAGTTACTTGGTTTCAAGATGACTACATTGGACCACTTTCATCCCAAAAAGGCACCAATTCATTTTGACTGTGGTAGATACACAGTAAAATTAGAGGCCTGCCTTCTAGTCCTCAGGGCCTACTAATCTTACTCTGTGTCTCCCTCAGTCAAAACGAGTTGCCTATTGAGGCAAATGGATCTGAGTAGTTTCAAAAAGCACATCAGAAAGATTGCTGTAGCTGATGCATCCCCCAAAATCTCTTTCAGGATCAAGGCAGCCATCCCTCAGTTCTCCAGAAATTGATTTCAGCTGAAGGAAGCTATCCTACCCAAGGTTAATCTTATTTCTAAGGTCAGGATACAAAAATTCACCTTCTTACTTCAATTTTAAAGGCCCATCTCAGCTCTGGAGCTCCCCTGGCTGAGGACACTGTTTGGACCACAATATAATTATTTTTTTTGCTCTTTTCCAAGACTTGCACATATTTTTCTTACAGGTGTTGCTCCTGAGAACATGCTCATGAATGCATGTTCTTGTATGCAAACCTCTGTATTAGAATCTATTTCTTGAAGTCACTGACTTATAGTACGAGTTTACACAAACTATAAGTGACACTTGAATTTGAACTCAGACTTCCAGACTTTTACTGCAGTATTTTTTTTCCTTTACATCATATTGCTAAATTCTGTCAATATGGTTTTTTAAAAATCTGTGATATTGTAGAGTATTATATAAGTTATATATTTATACATTGTGTCCCAAACTAGAATATAAGCTTCTTGGGGACAATGGTATGTGCCATGGGTATATTTATTCCCTAAATTGAGCAAATTTAGTGTCTTATATTAAGCACTCAATTAACATTTTATTTGTTCCATGAATAACTTTTGAATAGCTATCATAATAGATAAATATTTTCAAGTTCATTTGAAAATTATGATTATAGTGAATTAACATTCAAGTACTTTATGTGAATTGCAGTGTACTAGAGAAGTTGTTAAGAATTGATGCCATTCTTAGGAGTTTCCTCTCTGTTATTGCCACCAATACAAGGGTATGCATATAACTCCCTATTTTTCTAATTCCTCTTCATTGCCCACTACATTTATTGCTATCTTTATCTTCCTAAAATATTATTGTGAGTGAATAATTCCCTTTCTCAAAAGCCTGCATGAATCTCTGTTTTCTAAAGGGTAAGTCTAAACCTAGTAAAATTTTTCTAGTTGAATCAGAGGCTCTCTAAACTTTATTACCACTTAATTTCCCAGTTTTATTCACCATCATTTTATTTGTGTGCCCTGAATTTCTTCCCTGCATGATATTATTCTCACTGTTTCTTTTCCTCTCAAATGTTCTTTCAATTTCAAATTTTAACAATCCTTCAAGGCCTGGATGAAATGCCACTTCCCCATCCTTATTTATACTCTTCCAATAACTACTTCACTCAAAGTAGAAGTAATTAATCTCTTTCTGTGGTTAGTGTCCATACCATTATTTTTTCTCTTATGGGATGTGCTATTTTAAAACATGTTTATTAAACATATTTGTATTTGTCTTATCACCCAACCTCACTGTTTTTTCTTTTCCGTCTCAATACATAGCCTGGTATGTGGTGCTAAGTAATTTTTATTGAGTGAATGAGATACAGATGAATGTTGGCAATATAATAGCTGAGTGATCAGCCATGAAAAGTAGTTGTCTCCCTTAAGATATATATGTTAAGTGTATTTAATGACACTTAGATGATAAATATGTAAACAATGAGGGAAGACTTCAGAAATAGAAAGGATTTCAACAAAAACAGAGAAGGGAGATACTTGGGAAAGCAAAGACATTGGCACAAAATTGGACCTTGCTTCTTGCCGAAATTTGATACTAAATTCAGTGGTAAAACTGAGAAAATATAGCATAATATGTTTTCATAAATTCACTGCCTTGTTTAGTATGACATTAAGATTAGATAATTCTAATGTATATACTGGAATTATCTATTTGTAACTTCTCTTGTGTATATATATTTGTGTTATGATCTCTTCAATGTGTCATTCAAATTTGCTTGTTTTCCAAACATCAGTATTTTTAAATAGGCTATGGCAGGTCTTTGATAGTAATCTTCAGCTGTTATTTTGGCGATAGTAGCTTACTTTTCTTTGCCTGATTGGGGGAACGTTGATGTTGAGAATTATTTAGTACCTTGCTATATACTTCATTTGGATGTGTTAGAAATACAATGGAAAAAAATTACTCCTTTCTTATGCCTTTTGACAGTTGGGATGCAATTTCAGGGGTCCGTTTCAGCACCTTGGTCAGAGCAATAGGATTAAGAACATTTTTATTTCTACAAGTTGACTTCAACAGGGCAATTATTGTTTCTCTATACCAATAAACACATATGCAAAAATTATTTGCAAAAGTATGTAACATCTTACTATAATCATTCTATAAGTATCCACTAAAGCCTTCAGGCAACTTTACATTAATAAACATCTTTGTAAAAAACCAATCATAGTCCTCAGGATGGAAACAATCCCATGAAGATGATCTATTCCAAAATTCCTACCTCCTTTTGTATATGAACAAGTACTTCTACTGAAGTTACTTTTAAGTATACAATTTTACATAAAAAAGAAAAGAAACAATACTTTGATTTTTTTTTCTTTTAGTAAATTATACACATCTGTGTGTAGAAAGAAAGAGGAGAGGGATACAGGAATGTACATAGTGGTTTCAGAATTGTGCTTGTTTTTTTCTTATTTTTGTTTTCTGTTATTTCTCTTATAAGCATGTGTCATTTTAAGAATAATACACGTTTTTGATAAAAAAAATAAATCATTAGCTTACTGTCACAATGCTAAGGTGAAACAAGAGCCTTATCAGTGATCATAGATTTAAGTAAGTTATATACCTCATGGGTCTAACTTATTGATAGCCACAGTGACAAGAAAGGTAAAGAAACCAAACTAAGAGCATGATGATATGGTTGAGAATGACTCAAAGCAATTTGGTTGACCATCCTTCCAAATCACAAAGTCCTTGTCCATTTCTAAATTATCGACTTTCTGTTTATACTTGTAATAGGAGCTATATACAGTTGTTCTAAATGGTTTTGAAAATATCTTCCATTTCTCATAATTTGTACTTCCAAGCTTTCATATTCTATGCTGATGCTTTTCTTTATAGATCGTGAAAGTGATAATGATAATTAATATTTCTGTGTACTTACTATGTGTCAGAAGCAATTTTAAATATTTCAATATTATCCATTTACTACTTGCCTCAAAACTTTGAGTTAAGCACTATTATACTGCCAATATTATAAATGATCCAAAGTCCTGAAAAGCTTAAGTAATGTGCCTAAAGTCACACAACTGTTAAGAAGAAAATGATAATCCATTCTAAATTGTGAAGAAATCAGCCTTTTTGAAACTTACCAATTAATAGTTTTAATAGGTTCTAGACATTATGTGAAGATTGTTTTAACTGGCCTTAGGAGAATTGGAGACTCGATGCTCAAAAAAAGTCATTCAATATGTCAATATTTCTCAGTGTTGATTATAGTAGATCCCCAAAAGCCTATTGATCAGATTACAAAAATCCATGGGATAATAAAGATACACTGAACATTTTCTTAGTTCTTCTAGATTTAAGAAAGTTAATGCTATTTTATGGAGAATAATATGCTTTTTATTTCATATTTTCTGCACACTGTGTCTCTAGATAAGCTGAGTCATCGGTCTCTGGCTTGGTAGAAGGTCCAAACTGTCATAGTAATAATACAAAAGGAAAAATAGTGTTGGAATTCAGCTTTGATTTTAAAAATGATATTGCAGAAAGATCATAAGATTGACAGCCACACTTTAGGGAGAAAAATTATTTCTTTGGCAGGGTTTTAGAACTTGATCATAGACAAGTTGGAAGAGAAATAAAGGGAAAGGAGAGGAAAAGTAGGTGGTCACATATTTGTTACAATCTTCTCTCTCCAACTGAAAAACCATATTAAAAGAAGAGGGTGAATGGCAACAACATAAATGACAAAGGTTTCTGCTCTAGAAGGAAATTGCATCCCAGACCCCCTCCCACACAGCAATGTAAACTTAATTCCTTTTCCTTCAAAATTTTTTCCTCAAAACACATTTTTTTAAAATCCACAAACATGTACAAATGAGTTTTTAATCACTGTACATGGAAACAATGGCTGCTTTTTAGTTTAATCAATTAACATAAGTGATATTTAAAATTTAATGAACAGTGATAGTAAATGCAATTTAGTAAATTAATAATATGAATCTTAGTAGTGGTATTATTTTATTAAAAATTATGATGAATTAAGAATACATAATTGGATAGCTAAAAGAATGATTTAAGCAATTAAAAATCAGGAATGCTTCCCTTTCATTGCTTAGAAATCATTGTCTCATCTAGGAACAAAATGGCTCAAGTATTTATTTGTTGCTTAAATATCTAATTCAGTCACATAACTTTTTTTTTTCACTTTTCATTGTATCTACTTGATTCATTGCTTTGGGAGGATGGAAATTCATCATATGTGCATCACCATGACATCTATTCATTATCTTTGGTTATTATCTCTCTTTAGCTTTTCTGTAGAATGTTTTCGTTTAGGTAGTAACAAATATAAATTTTTTTAAAAACTTCATACAAAGTTCTTTTCTCCACTTGTTTCCACCCAACACTCTATCTATCTATCTATCTATCTATCTATCTATCTATCTATCTATTTTAAAGGTTTGTTTAATTATTTGAGAGAGAGAGTGTGTGTGCACAAGTGGGGGAAGGAGCAGAGGGAGAGAGAGAAGCAGATTCCCCGCTGAGCAGGGAACCTGATGTGGGACTTTATCCCAGGACCCTGGGATCATGACTTGAGCTGAAGGCAGACCCTTAACCAACTGATCCACACAGACACCCAAAAACACTTTTAAAAAAAGATATATTTATTTGTTTTTTTATAATAAATTTATTTTTTATTGGTGTTCAATTTACCAACATACAGAATAACACCCAGTGAGATATATTTATTTGAAAGAGAGAGAGTGAATAGAGGGAAGGGCAAAAGGATAGGGAGAGAATCTCCAGCAGAGTCCTCTCTCATAGTGATGCCCAATCAGGGTTCATTGGATCTCACAAATCTAAGATCATGATCTTAGTTGAAATCAAGAGTTGGTCACTCAACCTAGGAACTCCCACCCAAACATTCTTTATTGTTGATCTCATTTCCATTTCTTGCTTTGCTATACATTTTTATTAAATTTTTCCATGTAATGAAGTTACAGTTATGTTTATGTCTTTATCTTTTAGCATATATTTCATGACTCATTTCCCTTGTGTATAAAAAGTGGAATTTAAAGTTTGTCAATGCATATGCATATATAAAAATGCAGTAAATTATCAGGGGAATGTTTATAAAACTATAATTTGATGGTAAATTAATGGTACCAGAAAACCTATTTATCAATATTTTGCATGGAAGCAATTTTTGACATTCTGTATCTTTCATCAAGCTAAAAAAATTAATAATCTGCAAGTGACAATAGTAGAGTCTTGGAGAAAAACTAATTGACATGGCCTCAGACTTTTATATATTTTTTAAGGATTTTATTTATTTATTCATGAGATAGAGAGAGAGGCAGAGACATAGGCAGAGGGAAAATCAGGCTCTCTGTGGGGAGTCCGATGCAGAACTCAATCCTAGGACTCTGGGATCAGGACCTGAGCCAAAAGCAGACGCTCAAACCCTGAGCCACCCAGGTGCCCCAACACTGCCTCAGAATTTTAGATGGGCCATAATTTTCTAAAATTTTAAGCAAATACAGAAAACACAAAAGAAAACCTCAAAACATCACATATGTAAAGTGAAGTTGAATACCCTTAAAGTAACATCACTACTCTTTACACTGTCTAATATTTTGTAGGGAAAAGAAGAAAAAGTGGGGTTGATAAGTTAATTTACTTTATTATCCACACTATGTAAGAGATTCTTTTCTTCATTCAATAATAAATTATCTCATAAAATATGGTCCTTGAAGAAAATGAGCCCAGGTCGCATCTATAATCAGATATTAATGTAGATTATTTTCAAAATTAACAACTCTTGATTAAACCTGGTACTCTTGGATCCTGACCTGAGACTAGTTTGATTATTGTCAGATGGAGAGTAAATCTCTCCATTCCTAAAACCCGTGAGTAAGGAAGAACTACAAGTGAGGCAATATGATACTACAATAAAAGGAAAGCCTAACTCCTCCAAAAGATAATGTATGTATAAAGTCGTAGTTTGGAGAGGAGGGAACAGGAGCATTTGGATCGGGGGTACAAAGGTTGGGCCAGAATGAAGGGCATGGATTGCATCTATAATCAGAAGAGCATGTAGCTTATTTTCACAAACATCCCCTCAGAACTCAAATTTTGAAACTCTTGTTAATTGACATATCTAGAGCATTTAAAATCAGAACTTAAAAAAAAAAACAAAAAACAAAAAACAAGAAACAATCAGAACTTTTAGCAAAGAAAAGAAAGTGTTAGTCCTATTGATTGACATAATTGCATTGAATTAAACTTCTAAACAATACCTGAAATTTTCATGTCCATCAGAATTTTTTGAGTGTCATTTCAATATATGAGGTCCACAACAACTGCAGATACACAAATCTGTAATAATAGACACAAGACTTTGCCTCATAAGACAACAAATACTTCATGGGCAAAATACTGGAGAATTTCTTTCTGGTCCTTCACAACTAGGAAGCTTAAATTGGGGCTTTCTTCATCCCTCTGATTCCAACATAAGGCTGGGAGCTTTCTTGCTGTTTATCTTCAAATCCTTAAAAGTGTAAATATTAGTTCATAAAGCAACTACAATTCCAAGAAATGAACTGGGAAAATATGTTTCCACAGAATATACATTCTTACGTTATAAATAAAGAAAATAAAAAGCTGTCTTCATACCTAGGTAGTTAGATATGTTACAGTATATTCATACAGTAGCCATCCTAAATATTAGTTGAAGATCATATTGCACAAAAGTTCAATAATCAGAAAAAAGTTAATATTTCATAAGAAAGGTTATAACACTACATGTATGTATATATATATATATACATATCATTTAGTGTATATAACATTTTATTACATATTTTTCAATGCATAGTTTTTTTTTTGTTTTTTGTTTTTGTTTTTGTTTTTGTTTTTTTCAATGCATAGTTTAAATGAAATGTGTATTTCTCTGTTCAACTACTTTTCACTCCCCACAACCACTTGCAAATGACTTATTGGGAGACATGAACTCATTGAAGTATTAAAATGAACTAGCTTCATTTTTCCCTTTTGCTGGTTTCAGCTTTGTGCTGAATTATCTTTTGCATTTGGGAGTAGATATCACAAGTTTTAGGTCATTTTTGTCCATGAAAGTAAGTCCAGGTGAGTTTTAAACTTTAATCTTATAACCGATTGCTCCTCTTAATGTGGAAAACTTCAAGGCACTTTAGGGAGAGTTGCTTCTGCTTTCTTCTTTTGATTTGGGTACCTATCTACATAACCAGATGAGGTTTAGCCTATCTCATTATTGCTGCTTTCCTGGATAATATGACTGGCTCTTGTCCTCTAAGTGGCAGACATCCAAATGTTGATTTTGCTATTTCAGACATATGTCTGCTTTGGTTTCAATAGAGTAAAGTTATGTCTATTGTTCCAATATTCCTTCTAGGCTAGTATTTATCACTTTAAAGAAGTCACAGCTGGACAGTAAATTGTATGATCATGCTCCCTGTGGGATATATTTATGTGGACTTTCTAGGGGAGAAGACCTTCTACACAGCTTTGGCTTAATCCCTTCTAACAACCTGCACCTTCCCCTAACTTCAGCTCATACCACCAGATGGCTACCCTAGAGTCTCTCTCTCTCTCTTTTCTTTTAAAGATTTTATTTATTTATTCATGAGAGACACAGAGAGAGAGACAGAGATTCAGGGAGAGGGAGAAGCAGGTTCCATGCAGGGAGCCCGACATGGGACTCGATTCCAGGTCTCCAGGATCAGGCCCTGGGTTGACGGTGGCGCTAAACTGCCGAGCCACCTGGGTTGCCCTGTACCCTAGAATCTCTTGCCACTCATGTCCATTGCCTAGAAGATATTTTCACCCAGCAGCTTCTGATGTGGATCTACCACAATGAATCCCTTTCCTTTGAACAACATTGGGATTCCAGTTGCTCTGCTGCCTCTTCTTTCATTCCCTGCTATGCAAGATCATACTGCTGCATGTTGCAGCCAGTGTCTATCTGAGAAGCAAAAGTTCACATTCCTTTTCTCATTGTGTCCTGTAATCTTTACATGATTCTCTTGCATAATTAGCTCCAAGGGGGAAATTCCCTTACCTTATTCTAATGGGAAAGTGCTTGTGATAAGCACTCTTATCAGTGAAGATTCCAAAAATGTAATGACTATTTCACTCTATTTTCTCACTAGTCCTCATGTTATATATGCAGTGCTTTTAAGATCTTCAAAGAAATATTAGAGTAGCCTGTTAAACAAAAAATGTGGGCTTTTTAAATGAAACTAGTCGACATGAATCAGGGACAAGTGGTATTTTCTACTACCTATATCCCTATTCCTTTGTCTGTGAAGGGTCAACCCGACTCAGTCTTAAGAAATTGAGAGCATTTTAAAATAAATCTATAAAAGTTGACACTAGTTACCATACTAATCCAATTGTAACTAAGCATGAAAGGTGATGACCAAATCAATTTTAAGGATGCAAATAATATGCCTAAGTTATTGTCCTTACCTCTTTGGATTTTATAGGTGTCACCTTACTTTTATTATTAATAGAACATGCTTAGAGTCTACAGTGTGTTTCATTGTACAGAAATTTTCACTGTATTCCAAAAGGATACTTTATTTTATAAAAATTTACCTTGCAGTTACCTGGGTTAGTCATCCTTTCTTGAATATTCCTCATATTTTGCCTGTTGAGATTTTCTTCTCCTTTTTTTCCTCCTACTTCTACCTCTACTGATGCAATTCTAACTTTTTTTTTTAATTTATTTTTTATTGGTGTTCAATTTACTAACATACAGAATAACCCCCAGTGCCCGTCAAAGGCCTCCAAGGGGGAGGGGCCCCGCAAGGAGCCGGGCTGAGGCCGGGGCGAGTGTCCCCAGGACAGGAGAGCCCCGTCCCGGAGGAGCAGGAGCTGCAATTCTAACTTTATACCCAATGAATGTCTCTGGCCTCAAGTGTTCACTGAATCCTTTCCTAGTTTCCCTCCACTACCAACTTGTAAACTCTAATACATGGGCCATGGTCCATAGAACATAAAATTGTACTTTGAACATAGTGGGAAAACAGTATTTACTGAATTGAATCAGTAGAAATATGTATAACTGATTTTTAGTGTTACATTTTATGAAGTATGAAGCTTTCCACTCAAAAATTAAATGGAAATGGACTTTTATTCTGTGTGAAGTTTGTGATAAATGGCTGAATCTTAGTTTACACATGCTCCTTTAATATTACAAGATAATCTCAAAAACTTGTGGGATAGAGCAAACATTATCTGCATTCTACAGACGGATAGTTTGACCTTTGAACAACATGGGGGTTAAGGGTACTGGCCTTCTGCACGGTTGAAAATCCATGTGTAACTTTTGACTCCTCAAAAACTTTACTAATAGCCTACTATTGCCCTGAAGTTTTACAAATAACATAGTCAATTAATACATATCATGTGTGTTATATGTATTATGTACTGTATTATTGCAATATAGTAGCTAGAGAAACAAAAATGTTATTAAGAAAATCATAAGGAGAAACACATTTTAACACTTTACTGTATTTATATTTTTAAAAATATCTGCTATAAGTGGACCTGTGAACTTTCCGCCCATGTTGTCTAAGGGTCAACTATACATTGAAACTAAGGAAGATTGAATTAATTTCTGAGGTCAAACAGCTGTAAGTGAAGGAATCCGATTTGTAGAGTAGAGTTCTTTGTTCATGACATCACTGCACTGTAAGAAAGGGGAGTGTGAATCTTTGTCTGTATTCTGATCTATTAACATGAATAAATTTGAAGAATTATCTTAGATATTAAACAATCTCCTAAGAGCTCATTCCAAAGTCCTTGAAAGGATACTATTTGCGTCCTTTTTGTTCTATTGTTGCTAGCAGGATGGTTCACAAGACGCCCCCATCCATCCTTGGTCATTTCAAAAGAAAGCAGCATATTCATTAAAACTATTGTAGAAATGTGGAGTGAGGACCCTAGGATGGGCCAGGTGAACTACTTATAATCCTTAAAAGAAGAGAAAGAGAGGCTAAGGCCCTGGCAGTATGGTGCTCCACTGCTGAAGGAGGCTGAAATTCCTGGGGTGCACACCCAGCTCTAGTAATGGCTGTGGGCTGCACTGCGCAGATGCCACTTTCCTGTTCCACCCATCACAATTCCCCTGGGGGCCAGGATGGAAGAAGAATGACTTTGTGGTTTCTGTAAGGTAGCAAATCTCAAGAGACCAAATGAAAAGAGGGGTGTTTTTTGGATTTTTGCCTGACTGTAACAAGGGGATCTGACTTCTGCTCACTCAATTAAAGGGCTTTTCCTGCTCTCAGCTTCAGAGCAACTGGGGGGCGCTGAAGAAACATTACCTTTAGAAAGCTCCTGGTTATAGATCTGAAATCCTGGGGCTCATCCCAGAGGGACTAGCCACTGGGTATTAAGAAATCACCTTGAAACACCCTTTCTATGCCTTATTATTTCAGATTACAAGCTTGGGAGAGGAGGAAAGAGAAAACCAAAAACATCTGCTGTGTCCCTGAAAAGGTATTATTTAACTCCTGATTTCCAAAGTGAGTGGATTGAATGCCCTGTGTGTGTTAGGAGTAGGATCAGCATTGTAAATATGCTTCTTTATTTTACTGTCCCTTAGAGCTGTACTTAAAAGGATTGCCGGGAAAGGGAGTAAGGACATTACTCAAACAGGTCTAAAATCTATTTCCTATACAAAAGAAGAGAGAGCCTACATGAGGATTTTTTATGAAGTGCTACATTAAGCCTTTCTATTAGCAGAAGCAATTGGAAGAGCAAGTTTTTTTATTCCCATTTCATTTATCCAACTTCTTTCATTTAAGATGCACACCATGCTTTTTTTTACCATGAATAGTCTGCTCTTCCCTTCCTACTCTTTTTACCCCAAATTTCTGCAATAATTTTCGATTTATTCACTTATCTCTTTTGAAATGATAGAGGATGAATTAGGTGTCTTGTGAACAATCCCTTTTAGCAGTGATAGGATTAAGAGACTTAGACCCAGGTGAGCCCTCCAGTGAATGTAAGTAAGCAAAGATGCCAGAGCCCCTCTATACTTCCAGACCTCTGGCTCTGAGACCTACAAAAGTTTGTAACAGAAAAGACTATAAGCCCATGTTCCCAAACATCATCATTGTGTGCTATAGTAGAAAATGAATTGGACCCAAAGTCAGTGCCAGGGTTTACCTTGGGTCTCAACTACTTAACATAACATAATCCCTAAAATATTTAGAGCCAATTTTCTCATCTGTAAAATGGGAGTCAAGATACCTACCTCTTCCTGATAAGATGTTTCCAATAGACTGTTCTGATGACAAGGGTCATTTAAAGTGAATGAGGCTTAGGTGTAGTGTTCTCCACATTGGGAAAAAAAAAATCCAGTACCCTATAAGGACGCTAAATAAAAGCCAGGTTATCCATGACTGGTAACAGGAGAATCTCCATGTAGTAGTGGGTTCCTGGACTGATATGCAAGTCTCAAGTCATTTTCTCTTGATATTAATCTTCCTCCTAGGGATGTAGGGCCTATCTAGTGAACTCAGGGAAAATCTGCCCATGATTTTCATATGCCACAGTCTGTAACTAGAATATTTAACTGAGGCCTTATTCATTTTGGGGAATTACAATGTGAAAGACAAGGAGAAGGTCACAAAACTAGAGGACATCTTATGGGACATAGTTTGCTCCTCTTCAAATTTACATTGCCTATCCCATCCTGGGTCCTGTCATGCTTTTGTGTGGCAAGTACTATCTCAACACCCTTCCAGAATCCATTCCTATTCACCAGCCTTCTTTTAGATCCCAAATCAGATTCCTGACAATATTCCTTGAGCGCCTAGATCCAGCCACAGCTGAAGCATAGACTTGTTAGTTATGAGAGCCAATTATTCCCTTGCTTTGATTAAGCATGTTTATGTTTCTCTCATTTATAGGCAAGTTTGAACACATATTTTATCCTTTATCTCCTGTGGAAGCTGGACCCAGCCTACTATCTGTTGAATAAGTACGTCAATTATTAATCTTACTATTATTTAGAAATGAAAATATATATTGTTTCTATGCATATTTGTGACATAAATGAGAAAAGAAAATATTTTGTTAGTCTGTTGTTCAATTCATTGAAAAATATTACTTTTCTTAAAAAATATTTATTTAAGAGAGGGAGTGAGCAAGAGAGAGAGCATGAGCAGGAGCACAGAGAGAGTGAGAAAACAGACTCCATGGCTGAGCAAGGAGCTGACACAGGGCTCTATCCCAGGACCCTAGGATCATGACTTTGGCCAAAGGCAGACACTTAATCGACTGAGCCACCCAGGTGCCTCTTGAAAAACATTTCTAAATAAGGGACAAAAGTAGGAATAAGTTTTTGCCATTTATTTATTTATTATAGATGAACTCATTACAAACTTGACTCACATATAATTAGAAATATTAAAAATCACAAACAAATCAAAATCACAAACAAGTCAAAGCCATTTCAAATATTAAGTGTTAAATTATATTTTACATTTATAGAACATCCATCATAAGAATCATAACTGGACGTCTGGTTTTGTTCATGTAACAAAAGTGTAGATAAAAATATGACAAATATGTTAAGAAATATACTTACATCATGCATCTGTAGCTTGTAAACCAATTTTATTTGGTTTCATGAAAAATAAAGAAAAAATGATGCACCTGATATTTGCTCATGTGAATCTTTTGATAAACTGAAACAAGGGTAAATTTACACAAGGGTAAATTTGTGTATCCCAACTTTCTAGACAAGAAGTAAACTTATAAAAAATTATCACTGGTTGTCTAAATTCTACACTTTCCTTGAAACCTGTGTTGTAGGTTGGTTGTTGAATTCATTTGTCACACTGAAAAAGAAATTGTTTTTTTGAAATGGATAAAACAGAAGAGTTTTTTCCATTGATTCACAGGGTATTTTTCTTCCAGTTTTTCAAGATTATAGTTTAGCATCACTGCAGGTTTAAATTAATCTCATTCATTAAATGTCACCTGCATAACTGGGGCTTTCCAAGTGCCTTTATTTTCCAGATATTAGCAAGATACAAGTAGGATTTATTTTCAGATGATCAGAGAACATAGGAAATGTCATAAAAATTTAAAAATTGATGCCAGATACTAGTTTTTATGAGATGTTAAGTTGCTGTGCCCGCAAAGAACTTGACTCTTTAGTCCACTTAACATCCAAAAGCCTAATTAATGTTTCCTGGATAAAGAAAGAACTGCTAAACTCTAAAGGCTGAAGATTGGTCTGACCATATATATCATACAAAAGAGATGCAAATCGACATAATTATGGTTAAGACCTAGGAGAAGAAAATCCATGACTAGAAAATGTTACACACAATATAAAGGTATTCATCACAATCAAAAGTATTTAGTTTTTATTTCTCATTTTACATTAATAAAATATTAACTGTGGTTTACTGGAATGGCATGGCAAAACCATAAAAGAACATACTCAGGTGAGAGAAATTACCAGTTTCTCAAACATCAAAAAATAATTTTTTATACATAATGCAAATGAATATCAAATTCTGTAGCTTTGGTCACAAGTAGGTGTGGCATTTTTCTGTCATCCGTGGCATATGCCAGAGCAAATTACCATCATTTATCACAAGCATGCTGTAATTTCTTTAAACAAGGCTGAGACCAAGTTTCATTTAAAAATGATTACATTTTATGAGGCTCTGTTTTATCAGCCAAATGCATCCCGTTAAGCCTGGGTGTTTCCTCATGAGACATAATATATGATAAAGCACCCAAAAATGCAAACTAAATATTTGTTGACTAATCAATTTTGTTTTACAACTTGATCATTTAGACTTTTAAATTAGTTTGCTGCTTTCTTGATTCCTAGTGTATTAAAGTAAAATCAATTTTAATTCTTTAGACTTTATTCTTAAATTTGTTATTTTAAAAAGACAAATTTTACCCACCAGGGCACAGATATTGCAATGTAAAAGGCACTTCTTTGTTACTGTCTTTTTTTGTTTATTTGTTTTGTTTTTGTTTTTGTTTTTGTTTGTGTTTTGTTTTTTTGTCATTTGTTTGTTTTTAGGAAATAGAACATGTTCTATCTCTTCCTAAGTCATGAAAATACTCTGGAGAATAATATTAGTTAATATCTTAGATTTTTCTTATGGATTATAAACAAAACCAGGTGGTAACAAAACTTTATTAAACAGATTACTTGCCTGCAATGACCAAAATAAAGCAAAAACCAGAGTGCAACAACGACAAAAGTCATGTCTTGGGTACAAAGAATTCCGAAGGGCACACTCATGTTCTCAGGTATTGATGGTACAACTTGACTTACTGAGGCGTGGAAAAAAGAAAAACAGGAAAGAGGCAAAGATGGTAGATTTTATCTCTAACTGACGTTTTTTTTCCAAAAACACAGAGGTGCTCATCTTTAATATGTAAATTATTCAGGGAAGCATAGGATGCTTGCGGAGAACTAGCATGAGCACTAAGAATATTTTTTTTATTTAGAAAAAGAGAAATCTTTGATGTTAACATTTACATTAAATTTATGCACACATTTAAAAATCAATGACTCTATTTGTTAGATGCAAGTTACTCTCACATAGTCTGAATCAACCTACAAAATGGGCTCATACCAGAAAAAGAATACTGTGATCAGAGCAGTGATTTCTTGGGTTAACTACAAATGGCTCATCTTTAAAAAAGCATGTATGTAAAGCTCACCCAATGTACCTATGGTACTATCAAAACTAAAGAGAAGGGTGAGCTGGGATGGCAGCATTGGAGTAAAGCTGGTGGACCCAGCCTCAATTTATAGAATGCTAGTGATTATCTCATCTAGCTTCTGTATTCTGCAGCCAGGAAAACTGAATCTTCACACTTGGGAAGTAGGTTTCTCAAGGACACAGCAGAAAAGTGGCTCTAAGTCTCATGAGGGTGACCACAAGGTCTAACTTGCTCACATCACTACCCCATTGCACAGCTCCTGTACATGGCAGGTGTTGTACAAATATTTTGTGCAGGCCAATGAATGAAAAAATGATTATATAAATAAGCAAATGAATGAGGGAGACAATGGCAGAGCTGGGCTAGCCTATACTTGCAGGACCAGAAGTTTGACAGCATCTGGGCAATTAGGATCATGAGTAGTTACCTAGTCCCTCAAACATGCTCTAGTTGGAGTCATGGGGGTTAAAGAGGCAATGCCAGGTGCCTATAGAAGCTGATCCACCATGGAACATTTAATTCTCTTTAATCTTTTAATTTATCCGTGGTATTGCTTATTCAGTAGAGTTACAGCTCTTTGAAGAGACTCTGTCAACTCCACCACGGCATGCTTAACTTACTGAATTGCACTACACATAACACTGCTCCCATCTACATTACGTCTTTGGGTTCGATGATGAGCAAAGACACTTGTTTCTACCTCACCCTCACTACCTGAACACTCAATAACAGGCACTTGGAGCAATAATAGCATTCACTCTAAAGGCTGAATTTTCAGAAATGCAGGGGAGCAGGACAGGGTAAAAGTGAGAGGGGTGGAGGCTGTGAACATTTAAACTGCTTGATGAAAGAAGAAAAGCTGTTAGACTTGTTGTAATTGGAACAGCATGTGTAGGCCTCAAAGGAATACTCAGGCAATTGGAAAGTACCTTTTCAGGTACAGGGCAAAGGGAGGAAGTCAACAGCAGGTGTTGGTGTGCAAACAAGTCAAATTTAGGTGAAAGAAGGGTAGGCATGTTTCATTATGGATTCTTGGGAGCTGTTCTCTGCAGATTTAAGTGGGTAATTGAGAGTGACATTTAAAGTGGCAGGAGACAGTCTGGGCAAGAGCTTCTGTATTCCAAATAGGTTCAAGTGCAAGAGAAGTCTTTGTAAACAGAGTTTATGGCAGTCTTTTGTGATAGAAGAGGGGTCACTAAGACTGCTTAGGGACCCAGGTAAACTTCCAACCTCCCTCCTCATCTCGACAAACAAAGGCTTGTCCCTGGTGGAAGGAATGAGTTTTCACATTACAGTGAGGGCTCAGGGATGTGGAAAAGGCCATCTCTGTTTTATTGGGTGACACATCAGAAGTATAGTAAGGAGGAGTTTGCAGCCCTCCTGGAGGGTTTGAAAGTTGAGAAAGGAAGTGGAAATCTTCCCTGGGCCTGGCAGTGCTATGTGAGGGGGTTGCTCCGTCACCTCCATAGTTAATTGGCAGATCCTCCCTGGGGATATTTTCATAATCAACTGCACCATCCAGAAATGAGGGAAATGTGCTGGCAGTTCTTCTGGGATGAGAAAAGAAGGCACTGTAGTTAGCTGATAAAGTGTCATCGATGGTGTTGAGGTCTTTTAACCCAAGTGTCTGAAGAACCCAGGGATCCACAGGGGGCCCAGGTTGTTCTTCACAGTTAGCAAATTCACTAGAGAGGTTTCTCTTGGCATTTTTGTGATGGGGGATCTCAGGAGGAAAATATCTTTGCTCTCTGGGTTTCCTCTTTCTCTTTCTGAATTGTCCACATGCTTTGGAGAACTCATCTGATGACAGCAATTTCTAGGGAAGTAGCATTTGAAAATATATGGTCAGATAGTCAACCAAGATAATTTTCTTTACATTGTCTGCTTAAAACTCCTCCAAATACTTACTAGTCCCCTTAATTCCTTAGAAAATGTGATTAAAATTCTATTCTCTCTCTCTCTCTCTCATGTGTGCACATGAGAGAGCGAGCGAGCAAACGTGATTAGATTAGCTTGTTTCTAAATTAACATCTATAATGACAAGTTACTACCTAGAAACCATAACTCATGTTTTACTAATCATATAAAACTTGAAAGAAAGAAATAATGTCTTTAAATTTTCAATTCAGAGAAGTAATTATTATAATAATGACAATAATAGCAACTATCATGTATTGAACACCTACTATATGCATAATATTCTCATTTTATAAAATCCTCTTTAGTGAGGAAACTGAGACACAGGCATATTAGCGACTTACTAAGGGTCATGCAGCCTTGATTAAATGTAAGCCATCTGAATCTAGACAGAGTAACTGATTGAAACAATATCTAACACTGCTTCTTCTTATTTCATTAACTTTCATAGTACTCTCAAGTGACATGTATTATTCTACATCTTAAACAATTGGGAAAAGAGAGAGAAAACTGCTAATCAATATAATTTACTAATTTAATAAATGTCTCTTTTTTTTTTTTTTTTTTTTTTACAAAATGGTGGTTGGAGTTAGGAGCCCAAGCTTGTAACTGGGAGATATGCTCCTTTTCTTAAAAAGGTGACTGGATTGTAACTAAATTACAGAGGAATCAGATATGGTACCCTTTCTTCTTTGAACTATTATTTCCAGTGAAAATGGTAAGGAACATCATCAATTTAAATTAAATTGAGTTTATTTAAATAATATCAAATAATGGAGCTTGTCTAGCAGCAAGGTAAAGATTGATGACGAAAGAAATAATGATAGCAGAAGGGCAAAAAGATAACAAAAATACAAAACCCAGAGAAAGGAAGAACAGAAAGAGACTATGGACAAGCTATTTGTCCTTGAGTCAGAAATAGTCCCTTTGAAAAGTAAGAAAAAATGTTCACTGAAAGATGATGTCATCAGCAATATATAATGGCCAATCAAAAGATCTGGGCTCTAACCCTATTCATAACATTTTAGAGCTGGGGAGATTCTTAAAGGATCTTTTAGCCTCTGCATTTACAGAGGTAGGTGAGTGAGGCTAAGTGAAAGAGCAATTTACCAAAAGCCCAGCAGATAATTAAAAGAACCGAGTGTCTTTCAGATCTGATTCCCACTGCAATGTTCCATCCATTTAACTCTGTCTTTTGATTAACCTCTGTTGTCTTAGCAATTCCCTTGACTGATTTTTGATCCTGAAGCAACTCTTTTTGTAATATATGGCTAAAATCTACAGTCTAGAAACTTCCAAGAAATGATACATAAGAAGTCTTGTGAAAGTGCCATATTGGAACGCCTGGGTGGCTCAGTGGTTGAGTGTCTGCCTTTGGCTCAGGTCATGATCCTGGGGTTCTGGGATTGAGTCCTGCATCGGGCTCCCCGCAGGGAGCCTGTGTCTCTGCCCCTCTGTGTCTCTCATGAATAAATAAATAAAATATATATTTTTAAGAAAGTGCTGTATTTCTTTCAGAAAAATCCATTTAGCCTATGAATGCCTTTGAAGCCATGCGTCAAGTACACCTTCTCTACTTTGGTCAAGTCAGTTTTACCCCAATGATCTCCATTCTCAAATCACTGCTCTGCTCTTAGGAACAGGATGGTTACATACCTTGGCCTTTTCCTCAAGACATTTAACCACAGCAGAATTCAGGTATTGTCTGAGATGATTATTCTCTTCGTGTAACCTAGCGAGTTCTTCTTCCTTCTGCACTAGAGTGTCTTGGAGCTGCGAAAAGCATACAGTGGTGAAGGCCCCTCTACTCTATTGACTTTGTAACTGTATAATCATGCCACTGATCCTTAACCTGCTTAAACTTTATTATTATTCTATTTGTTTTATGAACGCAACCTCAGGGAGCCCTCGTCCTCTCAGGCCTAAATTCAATCTACACCCACCCACCACCTCATTGTTCAGTTTTGTGCTCTGAACCTTTTATTCACTGCAAAGTATTTGAAGAGATTATATGACTTTCAAAGTTGTAACCACAAGGGAATTGGGAAGGTATGTAGGAAAATGAGCTGCGTGCAACTGTTTAAATATAGAAAAAGGTGTTTAGAAAGTTTCACTAGACTCCTTCCTTGCATGTTAAGAAAAGATGAAAAACAAGGGTGGTGGTGGTTTGGCTTCCCTCATCCTCAGGCTAATCTGTTTGTATATCCACTAGATTAAATTACTCTCTCGGGAACAACAGCAAATAAAACATGGAAAATGAAGCAATCTTTGCAAAAATTTTATAATCATCATCCCTTCTCCAAGTGATAAGCTATGTTTATGTTTTAAAAATATTGTCACACTCAATATATCATTTGGTCTTTCCAACAGCCCTTTTTATGTTCCAACAGCATAAATATTTCAATGTCCTAGGCAAGGTAGAAAAGAAGATTCAAGAGGTCATATAACTAAGATGTGTGAAGTCAGGGCCTGACTGTAAATCCTCCTAGAGGATCTTATATGTTGTTGTTGACTTTGTTGTTGCTTGTTTTTCTTTTCTTTCTTTCTTTCTTTCTTTCTTTTTTTTTTTTTTTGTTGCTTGTTTTTCTTTGAGACATTGATCACCTGTCTTCATGTCCATCTCTGTGGACATATATCCACTTTGGTTCCAAACTGAAAGTCAACATATGAATTTAACAAGGGAAAAGAAGCAAAGTGACATTAAGGGATGAGGTTAAAAACAAACTACATGAAATGAAGTAAGTCACACTGAGAATGAAAAATACCATGTGATCTCACTCATAGATGGAATCTAAAAAAAAAAAAAAAAAAAAAAAAAAGAATAAGCAAAGGGTAGGATCAGACCTATAAATACAGAGAACAAATTGATGGCTGCCAGAGGGATGAGGGTAGGAGGAGCAAGATGGGTGAAGACTAGTGGCAGATACCAGCTTCTAGTTATGGAATAAATAAGTTAGGGGAGTGAAAGGTACGGCATGGAGAATAGAGTTAATGATATTGCGTAGCATTGTTATGGCGACAGATGGTACCCATACTTGTGGTGAATATAGGATAACGGACAGAGCAGTTGAATCACTATATTGTGCACCTGAAACTAATGTAACGTTGAGAGTCAACTCTACTCAGATGAGGAAAAAAACAAAAAGAAAGTCAAAGGAAAAAGGAAAAAGAATAGACTGCGTGGAGCATGTTGATCCAGTCTCAATATTCTGACGATCTACACATACCTGCTTATTTCTGTAGAGCTGAGAGGAAAGCTGAGCCTCTTCCCACGAACATGAGTTAGGAACAGGGTAATTGGAGTCACTGGATGATTCTTAGTGAAAATACCAAATGGATAACTGAGAAAAGACACTTGTAGTTTTTGTGTAATACAGAGTTTACTGAAGGATTTCAGACAGTTTAGTAGATTCAATTACCTTTCTAAAAATAGCTATTGCCTTCATAGAGGAAACAACATATTTAAAGCTTTCAGAAGGGATAAACATGCTGTGAGAGACAAATGTTTATAGATTATACGCTTAAGTGGCTGACGGGGTAAATCTTTAGGAGCTAAGAGGTCACATTTCTTCCTAATATATAAATTCCTGCCAGCTAAATTTATAAGAATGGGCCCATCTGCACTACAAATTCACTCAAATATGTATTGATCCTTCCCCTCCTTGGCATAGCATTGCAATTCCACCGTGTTTTCCAAATTTCTATCTTATCTTCTAAGGTGCAGTGCTCGATAACATGGTGTTTGGCTCCAGAATCGAATGCTATTCTTGATGCTACCATTTTTTCCCCAGATGAAAATCTCTGCCTGTTTGCTTGCCAGTTAAAGCTCACGGCGAGTGTTCAGAATTATAAGTGGTAGCGCTTCCTACTTTAAAATAATCTGGGCTTTGCCTCTCTGAAGACCTTGATGACAATCTCAAAACTGTACCCTGAACTCATGTAGTTCAAATGCCATCATTTGTATGTCTTTTATGCTTTTGTGAAGAGTTTTCTTCTCCATAGTTGATAGCAAACTCTACCTGCAAGTAAAACCCATGCTTGGACATGCTATATTGGTTTAGTTTTATTTTATTTTCTTCATCTAGTACAGTCTGACTCTTGCCCTTCTTTACAGAAACTGACATATTACTGAAATATTTTTGACTAAAGTAGAATGATGGATCAGGAGACAGGCATCAAATTCTATACAGTTTGGTTTCATATTCTTGGACTTTCTGTCTTCTCTACTGCTTGTGGTAGAAAGCTACAACTGAGCAACTCTCTTCCTGACACTTAAGTGTGTTTCAATATTTCTGAGCTTTTTGTTTATTTCTTCTTAAATTCATACACACACACACACACACACTCACACTAATGTGGCAGGATGAGGAGTACAGATACTTAATTCTGAAGTGTCGACCAGTTTTTCTAGAAACCAGAGTGTTAGCTGTGAATTCCTTTAATATTTAGAAATACTGTTTACTCAACCCCAGGTGAAAATTGATACGCAATTTCCCATCACAAAGTTATTTTTCCCTCCAAAGTTGAAGCCTTCTTTGAGCAAAAGGGAATTTTTTTTTCCCACTTATAAGACTCCACTCATAGGACTTCCTTAGGAAATAAAAGAGTCAGTTGGTCGTCTTCCTTGCTTCTCTTTTATACCCGGGGCAACTTTCCTGAACTCCAAAAGAAATGCTCCGCCTGGTATCTTGACTCCAAAAGCATCTCACTAGTGCTGTTCATAAAACTTTGACCCAACCCCAAATCCCTCAGTGGGCTGGATGTCTCCAAGAACTGTAAAGTGGGGAGACACATACTGTCCAGTGGACAAGGGGCAGAGTCCCATTCTCACTATGTGGCAAGTATAGAAAAGCAGATTAGTTCTCTTCCTCTACAGAGTTCCTGCCCATGATGCTTTGCAACCATGGGTGCTGAGAAAGGGCCTCAGACCCACCAGGAAAGCAGAAGAGCAGAACTTACCCTGTGCCTGTGGTGCTTGTTGGGGCTCTCTGTCGTCCAGGAGACCAGCAGCCCAGAAAGAGACCCAAGTCTCCGTGGAAACGTCAACACTAGATTCTGACGTTGTAGTGGAATACGGGCAATTATAGCTCTGGCCTCCTACAAAGTACTGGTCTTGGCAAGGCAGAACGGAGTTCTGTGGAAGTCAGTATGAGGGATGGGGTGGGGGTGGGGAGGGTCCCAGGGGATGGGGTGAATGGGATTTGGAGGGGACGAAGGGTGGGAGAAAGAGGCACAAATTACATGCAATGAATCAAAACCAGTACAGGTGTTAAGCATAGATTCCAGATTAATTCAAGTGGCCAAAATACATAATTGCTAAAAGGGAATCAGCTCCTCGGTTTACCCAGGACTTTCCTTAGGACCTCTCGGCAAAGAACAGGCTAGTATTGGATGGACCAAATTTGTAAATATCCAGGAGTAGTTTCTGTTGCCATGACTGAGTCATCTAACAGGCTGTCCAGGATCTAAGTAAAAGGAATTCTACTTAATGATTGAGAGACATGAGAACTATTTGGCTCTTTCTAGCAAACACCTTAGTTATGTTTCTAATAACCTTGAATGACAAAGAGCCCAGAATGCTAAGGCTGAAATGGAGTGAATATGACATGTGAGAAAATCTCTTTATTTTAGCTCCTTAGTTTCTGAATTATATAAACTTGCCCCATTCCTTCCTTTCTCCTTCCTCTGGCTTTAAAGGCTGCTGGATCCTGGGGTGGTCCAAATGGTTTGGGATGGATGTACGGATATATGGATACATTCCAGAGATAACTAAGTACATTTTGCTCCTAACTCTGAGCACAGGCACATATGGTCACTCCAAGTAACCGTATATCAAAGTTGAAGTAGGTTAGTCAGCCGAGAGAGCAGGCTCTAGGTCTCTCCAGCACTAGGTCTCTATGCCCTTCCAGAGTTATCTTGCCACTACTAACTGCCTGGCATGTATTCTCCACTGTGTTCTGAGCCAGTGAACACCCTCCTGCCCCCGACTCCTCAAACTTCAAACACACACTCTTTCCAAATATCCAAGCAGGGGCAGGTATGCAGCCTTCCTGGGTTAATTTGTACAACAGCCCATTCTTAATTATTTGTCAATGTTTAATCAGGTAAAAGCCATTCATTTCAGCAGAACCCAGCTTTGGACAAACTCTTTTTGACCACTACAAGTCTTTTGCTGACTTGAGGACTTTCTTGGGCATAACATAAACAGAGCGACAGCAAATGAGAAGAAGAGAGAGAGACACACAGAGAAAAAAATAATAATAATAATTAAGTCACAATTTGTTAACATATTCCCAGTAAGTCAAGTTTCGAAAAAGTCCAGTCTTGAAGCAAGTCCAGCTTGGACAGTGCAGACCAAAGAATTTCAGCCCGAAGTTTATCAAGGACTATTTTCTTTTATTCTAAAAGCATGTTCCTAGGCTCTTTCCCTGAAGTTATTATTGAAATCAGAGCTGAACTATTATGCAACTGACACCTGAGAAGAAAACACATCTCAGATACCCCTAGAGCAGCTCAAATCCAAGTGTCTGCAAATGTGTGCATAATCTAG
This sequence comes from Canis lupus baileyi, assembly GCF_048164855.1. Classification (NCBI taxonomy): domain Eukaryota; kingdom Metazoa; phylum Chordata; class Mammalia; order Carnivora; family Canidae; genus Canis; species Canis lupus. The sequence continues at coordinate 24,376,699 of NC_132868.1, forward strand.
GGGAAGAAGTGCTCAGGAAAGTGAGTGCTGGTATCGAAGGGAAGAAAGTTGGGAGAAAGTACAGAGTGGAAATAACACAGCGGGTGAAAGGATGAGAGAGATGGGGAGGGAGAGTGCGCGACGGGGAGAGAGGATGGGGCGCGGTAAGAGCAGGTGGGGCGGCGGCGAGGGCCCCTGGTCCTGGGCAGGTAGCAGAGAAATCTTGCGTCCAGGGTGGAAGGCATCCTAAAAGCAAAGCTCGCCAGCTCCCCTAAACGCCAGCTCCTCACTTACCATCTTGCCGGGGAAGAAGGCGCTGCAGAGGCTGAGCCCTCAGTTTTTCAGTAAAGCGGGTGGAAGCGCTCAATGGGACGGAGGGGAGGAGCCTGGGGAGGCGAGTTCTAATCTGCGGGAGCCCCGGGGGCGCTGGGGACTCCCGGCGGGCGCCGCCCCCGAGGTGGTGCGAGGCCGTCAAGCCCGCGACGGGCCGCCCGAGGCTGGGGCGCGGGGAGCCCAGGTCCCGCACTCGCCGGCCGCCGCCGCCCCCGGGGCCCCGACACCTGCGGCGGCGCTCCCGGCCCCGGGCTGCGCGGCTTCGGAACAGCTGTCCGTCCCGCTGTCCGTCCCGCTGTCCGTCCCGCTGTCCGCCCCCTGTCCGTCCCGCTGTCCGCCCCCCGTCCGTCTAGCTGTCCGCCCCGCTGTCCGCCCCGCTGACCGCCCCCTGTCCGCACCCCGTCCGTCCCGCTGTCCGTCCCCCTGTCCGCCCCGCTGTCCGCCCCGCTGTCCGTCCCTCTGTCGGCCCCGCCGTCCGCCCGGCCGTCCGCTCCGCCGTCCGTCCCTCTGTCCGTCCTTCTGTCCGCCCCGCCGTCCGTCCCTCTGTCCGCCCCGCCGTCCGTCCCGCTGTCCACCCCGCTGTCCGTCCCGCTGTCCGCCCGCGGGCGGCGGGGAGTCGGGGTGGGCGGGGACCGCGCTGCCGGCCCGACGGGCGAACCCGGCTCCCCGCGCAGGGTGGGGGTGGGGGGAGCGGACGGGGCCTCGGGTCGGCGGAAAGCCCCAGCGGGGGGCCCGGGGTGAGAGCGGCGCCCGGGGGCAGGGGGGCCCGGGGGGCAGCTCCGCACCTGCTGCTGCTGCTCGCGCGGGCTTCCTGCCCCCGTGATGGGTACCAGCCCACGGAGAGATGCTGTGAAGGGACGGCCTTTCCCCCTTCTAACGCCTGAAGTGGGTGTGAGATGCGCAGGGCACCTCTTATCCATTCTAGAATGAAAGTTTCGGGGAGGGGGGAGAGCTGCTCCTGCCCATTGTGTTCTCTGCTGTCTCCCAAGTACCCGCAACAACCCCTAACCTGTCACTGTCACGGGGGCTCAAGAAAGAATTAACGAAGCTGCAAAATTAAGAACCTAAAGTGTCTCTCTCTGTCTTGGTCCTATCTCCGCAACTCCTATTATGTAGAATAAGGTATTACAATTAAGAAAAAAATATTTCCCAAAGTATTTTATTCCCCCCATCTTTTTTTTTTTTTTTCCTCTTGCGTTTTATTCTCACAATTCCTATGGTGTTATAGTCCACAGGAGAAAAAGGAGTAATACCATTTTCAAAGCAGTCTGTCTACCACCACCGGCCAATTCTTGTTTCAAGGGGCAATAACCCAGGGGGCAGGTCCTCCTATTGTCCCTATTTCACAGGATGATGAATGAAGCATTGAAGAAAATGGACCAATGATTACACAGTTAGGATGTAGCAGACTTTGGATTTGAACCTCTGGCTCCAGCATCCTTGCTCCTAACTATCTGAATTCTGGTTTTGACTCATTGCACTTTATAGCAATTTATGTAATGGGCATTTTTGGACTGAATAACGTTATCTCAGGATTTGTATGTTGAATCTCCAACCCTTAATGTGACTGTATTCGCAAATAGGGCCTCACAAGAGAGAATCAAGGTTAAGAGATCATAAAGGTGATACCCTAATCTAGTAAGAAGAGGAAGAGACACCAGGAGGAGATGGTGTGCACAGAGAAAGGCCACGAGAGGGCAGGGCCAGAAGGTGGCCATTTGCAAGTCAAGGAGAGAGGCCTCAGGAGAAACTGAGAACCCTGCTGACAGCTTGGGTCTGGGACTTCCAGCCTATGGAAACGTGAGAAAATAAATTTGTTATTTGTTATTTCCAGAGCCACAGCCATCTTGTCTGTGGCTCTGGAAGCCCCAGCAAACTAATCCAGGCGTGTTGCACGGATGGAGAAAACATCAGATTCTGGCTTTGCATAGTCCTTTCTCTAAACCAGTTTTGGCCTCTATTCATTTTGCATTGGATTGTACTCATTGTACTCATCATCCAAAGCACTTAGCAATGGCTAACACCCAACAAATGCTCCTGAAGTGGTCTGTGTCCGACACTAAGGAAGCAATGGAAGAGGAAGCGGAGGAAGGCACCAGACTTGGTAGATAGCTTTTCTCCCATTCCATACTGTTTGTTCACAAGCTTTTTAAAATAAATAATACCAGGTTTGGGGATCACTGCCTGGAAGACTCATGGGTTACAGGGTTACAGGACATGATTCATTTCAGTGAGTGACTACTCTCACGACGCAAAGGATGAGGACACTCTGGCAATATGACCCTGAGATGATGGGGGAAACAGATTAAAACCCGTTTGGGTTATGAGAATTGATGATCTCATTCAGGGCAAAGAAAATCCTAATTAGTTTTGTGATGAGAACCAGGGGAAGAGAAAGGACGAGATTGAGTTATATTGTTTTCGGAAATTCATAAATTGGGTATGTGAGCCTCTGGAAAATATGATTTCTTGACTCTGAAAATGGCACTACAATGGACAATTAAGCAAGCATGACATGAAACAAAAGGACATAGGCTTTGGGTCCAAATATATCTGCATACCGATTCTTGTTCTACTCTCTGAGCCTGAAACACTTGGGGCTGTATTATCATGGTCTCTAAATTCTCAGCTCCTCTGGTATATTAAGAAATATGTACCTGAGAAGCTTATTAAAAGGCTGACCACTAATGCTTGGAAACTCCAAATTCACTGCCTAAGTCATGAATAGGAGCTATTATTGGTATGTGTAGAGTGCTCTTTGACCATATATGCTGCTGTGCCTTGCCTGTTAAAAATAACTGAAAATAAAAGCTACATTTATTAAACAGATTTTTTGAAGGCTGGATATGTTTTTTAAAAGTCTTTGATGGATTTTAGCACAGAGACGTTTCATAAATCATTAGCTACTTTAGCTTAGTGGGAGTGGGAGTGTATGTGGTGTTAGAGGATCTGTAAAGTTAAACCATGAAGACCTATTGACAATTGAACATAAGTCCCAAGATAAAGCTTACCTGAAATCATAAACCAATGGAAAATTTTCCAATTCCTTAAGGTCTGACTTTAGCATATCTTTTTATTTAAGATTTACTGCTTGGGTATAAACCTTATTTTTTTGTGTGTTTGAAGGACTTTTTAAAAATGAATTAAGTAAACAATAATGTGAACTTCTTTGGCCAATTTTTATTCACAGTTTTTTTATTTTTATTTATTTATTTTTATTTATTTTTTTTAAAGAGATGTAACTTCTTTGGTGATTTTTTTTTTCCTCTATAAACAATAAGATCAGTTAAAAACTGTCTTTTGTATTGTGGCTGAAGAGATGGTGTTAAAAGGGAGGTACCTAATAACAGTCCAATTGTTGAATTGGGGTACTACCTCCTGCCAGGGCAAAGAAATAGTAAAATAGAAGGTAATCTGACCTGCACACAAACCAAATCTGCAGACAGGACAGGGTAGTGTTTGATCAATGGTAGGCCAAGGAAATAAACAGATTGGCATATGGAATGTTCTTTTATTTCACCCCTGGAGGACACTTTATTTGATTACCTCATTAGTGAATACAGTAGCATATATAATAAAAGAACAATTTAAAAATTCTCTTTACAAATATAGCCTTTTCCTATAGCTTCAACAGCTGAATCTCCAGGCAATAATAAGATTGTATTTCTGCTTTCATATGCAGGGAAGGAAAAGCATAAGCCTTAGAGAAAATTCAGTTCAGTAGATGATTTACATTGGGAGACTTACCCTTGGATATTTTATTTTAGCATGTCTGGAGAATCATGACATGTTTAGTAGGTTGAGGCATAGTTTTGAGTTTCACCCTTCTGGAATAATGTGTGGAAATCAATCATACTGATATGCGTAGAGTCTTGCCTATTACCTACCATCCACATGTCAGCTGAGCTTCTAGCAACTACACATATGCAATAACTTATACCATGGTAAAGACTGTTTCTCCATCAATAAAGGCATTTTATACAAAAGTAAGTCAACTGTTAATGCTGGCAACAGAAGAGAAAAAAAATAAGTCTAAGAAAATTATATCAGGGTATTAGCCAGAAAAGAGAAAGGCCTTGGACAAATTAAAGAGAGAAATGTTTAATTAGGGCCTAACTAGGTTTGTGCCATATAGAACTAAGAGGGGGACAAGGATGAAGATTTATGATACCACTTTATTGAGTGTTCCAGCCTGAATTTATTTCAATAGTTTTGTGACCAGCTTTAACCGTTTATTTATCGACTCATTAAGTGGTTGCTTAATTTTTCAGTTGTATTTGATTGTATCACATTAAGGCCAATCATACACTATAAAAATATTCACAGATTTGAAGATTCTCAAGTCTAAGGATGTATCTTTCAAATATTAACTAAACTATTTACATCAGAGTTGAGGGATAACTAGCAAAAGGATGCAGATTTGTATTCATTGTACAAAGAGAGGCAAGCCTACCCTGCACTCTGTAGCATTGCTTTCTTGCTTTTCTCCTAAAATGACACATGAAAGTAATATTTGTGGGCATGTTGAGATAAATAGTTGAGGCTTATCCTGGCAGTTGACAGGCTTAGAGGTTTTCATTTCTTCTAGACCCTATCAGGCCACCCTGAGGACAGGGCACCGATATCTCTCTGGGCTTTAACTCATTGTGCTGTGGTGCACTGGTAGGCAAACTGCTCTCTGATAACCTATCTGGCCAAACAGGAATAAAATAATCTCACTACTACCCTAAAAATGCATATAAAACAATGAAATTAATTTTTCATTACCACAAAGTTTAGAGATGTGGAATCCCAAACAAAAAACCAAATACAACTCTATCTCTATTCCTCATTACTCCAACCACATTAGAAAAAATGAAAATTATGATGTATAATTAATACACATCACAGATATGTCCATCCAGCTGTGATTTAAAGTATAAGGGATTTCTGGGGTGCCTAGGTGGCTCAGTTGGCTAAGCCTCCAACTCTTGGTTTTGGCTCAGGTCATGAAATCAGGGTTCTGAGATTAAGTCCTAAATTGGGCTCCATGCTCAGCCAGGAGTCTCCTTGAGATTTTTTTCTCCCTCTGCTCTTCCCAACTCCTTGTGCTCATGCTGTCTCTCTCTCTCTCTCAAATAAATAAATAAATCTTAAAAAATAAAAAAAGGAATCTCTGCTTCAGAAACATTAGTATTTTCATAAAGTAGTCTTCAGTGCCTTTATAGATCCTAAAATCCCTCTTAAAGATTTTTGATCTAGAGGTTAGTGGATGGATTGCTGATGAGGCACTAAAAACCAGAAAGGTGACTTGGCAGTGACCATGGTATCCACTTTTATCCTGAAGATAACAGAAATAAGGATGTCACTGCCTGGCTTCTTCAAAAAGCTTACTTCGGGGTGTAACTGCAAAACAGGGTAGTGGGGACTGAATTCCTTCTAGCCCTGGAAATGTCAGAGAATCTGAAATAATGTGACATCTTTCATGAACAAAAGACAGAAAAATATATTCAGGTACAAAATTTTAAGCTACAGTGAATTTATGATTCATATTTTGAAATCCAATAAATGCTACATATATAGATATAGATATATATAGATATAGATATATATAATGTTAACTTTCTTATCAACCCAATAATTTGTGACAAAATCACCTTATTTGTAGTCAAGTCAAAGAAACTTGAAGTTGGAAATAATGAAATTTGAGTGTTTCTAGACAAACTTTGTTTTGCACATTTCTTTTTCACAAAATGAAAGCATTATGCCAACCTCTAGTCGGTAGAAGCATTTATACATTCAAAAACAGTCTGAGACATTAAAGACATTCAAATTGGGAAAGAAGAAGTCAAACTCTCCCTCTTCGCCGATGACATGATACTCTACATAGAAAACCCAAAAGACTCCACCCTAGAACTCATACAGCAATTTGGCAGTGTGGCAGGATACAAAATCAATGCCCGGAAGTCAGTGGCATTTCTATACACTAACAATGAGACTGAAGAAAGAGAAATTAAGGAGTCAATCCCATTTACAATTACACCCAAAAGCATAAGATACCCAGGAATAAACCTAACTAAAGAGGTAAAGGATCTATACCCTAAAAACTATAGAACACTTCTGAAAGAAATTGAGGAAGACACAAAGAGATGGAAAAATATTCCATGCTCATGGATTGGCAGAATTAATATTGTGAAAATGTCAATGTTGCCCAGGGCAATATACACGTTTAATGCAATCCCTATCAAAATATCATGGACTTTCTTCAGAGAGTTAGAACAAATTATTTTAAGATTTGTGTGGAATCAGAAAAGACCCCGAATAGCCAGGGGAATTTTAAAAAAGAAAACCATATCTGGAGGCATCACAATGCCAGATTTTAGGTTGTACTACAAAGCTGTGGTCATCAAGACAGTGTGGTACTGGCACAAAACCAGGCACACAGATTAATGAAACAGAATAGAGAATCCCGGAGTGGACCCTCAACTTTATGGTCAACTAATATTCGATAAAGGAGGAAAGACTATCCACTGGAAGAAAGACAGTCTCTTCAATAAATGGTGCTGGGAAAATTGGACATCCACATGCAGAAGAATGAAACTAGACCACTCTCTTTCACCATACACAAAGATAAACTCAAAATGGATGAAAGATCTAAATGTGAGACAAGATTCCATCAAAATCCTAGAGGAGAACACAGGCAACACCCTTTCTGAACTCGGCCACAGTAACTTCTTGCAAGATACATCCACGAAGGCAAAAGAAACAAAAGCAAAAATGAACTATTGGGACTTCATCAAGATAAGAAGCTTTTGCACAGCAAAGGATACAGTCAACAAAACTCAAAGACAACCTACAGAATGGGAGAAGATATTTGCAAATGACCTATCAGGTTAAGGGCTAGTTTCCAAGATCTATAAAGAACTTATTAAACTCAACACCAAAGAAACAAACAATCCAATCATGAAATGGGCAAAAGACATGAACAGAAATCTCACAGAGGAAGACATAGACATGGCCAACATGCACATGAGAAAATGCCCCACATCACTTGCCATCAGGGAAATACAAATCAAAACCACAGTGAGATACCACCTCACACCAGTGAGAATGGGGAAAATTAACAAGGCAGGAAACCACAAATGTTGGAGAGGATGCGGAGAAAAGGGAACCCTCTTACACTGTTGGTGGGAATGTGAACTGGTGCAGCCACTCTGGAAAACTGTGTGGAGGTTCCTCAAAGAGTTAAAAATAGACCTGCCCTACGACCCAGCAATTGCACTGTTGGGGATTTACCCCAAAGATACAGATGCAGTGAAACGCCGGGACACCAGCACCCCGATGTTTATAGCAGCAATGTCCACAATAGCCAAACTGTGGAAGGAGCCTCGGTGTCCATCGAAAGATGAATGGATAAAGAAGATGTGGTTTATGTATACAATGGAATATTACTCAGCTATTAGAAATGACAGATACCCACCATTTGCTTCGACATGGATGGAACTGGAGGGCATTATGCTGAGTGAAATAAGTCAATTGGAAAACGACAAACATTATATGGTCTCATTCATTTGGGGAATATAAATAAATAGTGAAAGGGAAGAGAAGGGAAGGGAGAAGAAATGGGTAGGAAATATCAGAAAGGGAGACAGAACATGAAGACTCCTAACTCTGGGAAACGAACAAGGGGTGGTGGAAGGGGAGGAGGGCGGGGGGTGGCGGTGACTGGGTGATGGGCACTGAGGGGGGCACTTGATGGGATGAGCACTGGGTGTTATTCTGTATCTTGGCAAATTGAACACCAATAAAAATAAATTTATTATTAAAAAAAACAAAAACAAACAAACAAAAAAAACAGTCTGAGAAAATACGGAGAATTGTAACTGCTTGAAATTAATAACGCGAAATGCCATTAGAATGAATACAGAGAAGTATTAAAATATGAATAGAGTACCATGCCGGCAATAAAGTAAAACTCCAAAATGTTTAGAGGGCAATCAATGGTGAACACAATTTTTGCTTCATCCAACCAGAAGCTTTACGGGCTGCCACCTCTGTAACAGCAGGGTTAGCACTGCATGACCAAACCATAGCCAATCTTAAACATACAAATATTGTAGAAATTCCATCTTTTAAAAAATTTTATTAGCAATTATTCTTTGCATACTAGTTACTCTCTAAAAGTGTGTAAATGCACATGTTTTTATATTTGCATATGTACATACACATGTATCTAGAGGAATCTATAAAGCCCACTTCTTTGAAATAGTTACAGGTGGCAGAGTAAACATGTTGGGAAACAAAGACTCATTCTCCACTCTTGTCTTTTCTATAAAGGGGCAATGATTCCCATGAAAACAAATTTATTTGATTGATGAAATTGGAAGAAAAGGAAATGTATTTTCCACATTAATGCCAGCATCTACATGACACATACTTTCTCTGCTTCTCCTGAAGAATGCTTTCAGGGAAAGATCTGTCCCAGTTAGACAGTGTCACCTGGGTGTGGCTGCCAGTGTCACCTGTGAGAGGGCAATTAAATCTAAATTATTCAGAAATGCACATTAGGAAGCCTATTAAAACTACAAATGTAAGTCATGCTTGACAAACGAACTTTTTTTAAGTGATAAAGTTAACTTTTATTTACATGAGACTATCTTTTGTGTCTGTTGCTTATTTGTTTCTTAACATAGTCCAGAAAGAAAGACGCGCTATTATATGTGAAGAAATATTTGTATGCTTTGTTGTAAAACATAAGTAATCAGGAGAAAAAAATATACATGAAATTCAGCCATATGCAAATATATTTTGAGAACTTTAAAGTATTCATATTTTTTGTCAGCAAGCACAAAAATTGTTTTATAAAAGCAATAAATTTGATCAAAAATCATCTGTAAAAACTTTCTAAATGCCCAAAACTAAGAAACTCTTTAAATTACAGTATGTCCATAGCATTAATTGTGTATCCATAGAATCTTTTTGGAAAAAGTTAAAGACATGGAAAAATAATATTAACCCTATTAAAATGCTTATGGTATATTTATATAAATGAAATAAAGAGAAAATATACTAACATATCAGTGATGTTTTTGTTTTTTGTAAGGGAAGTGTAACTATCATTCTATTTTCACCTTCCTGCATATTCCTGAAATTCTATAAGAAACATGATTTGCTTTCATAATCTGCAAAGTGACCCAAATACATATGAAATCATACAGATGATCATTAGTGATATATTTTTGTAAAATAACATCACATTTATTTTAATTGATTAATTATTTTTTTTTATTTGAGAGAGAGAGCAAGAAAGAGAGCACAGAGAGAGAAGCAGCTAAGCAGGAAGCCAGACTCAGGGCTTCATCAGAGGACCCTGAGATCATGACCTGAGCCAAAGGCAGAAACTTAACTAACTGAGCCATCAAGGTGCCCCATAACATCACATTTAAAATTGAAATACCCTGAACAGTAGTGATAGATGTCTGTGTGTATGTTACATAAGACAAGTATTCCATGTTTTTACTTTTACCCAAATTTAAAGTGTGAGGGGTGAGGTGGATGCAGAAAAAATGCTTTATTTCTTCCCCAAAACTTCAAAACTGTTTTAAAAATTGTACAACTCTACAGAGAGGAGAAAAAAATTTTTACAACAAAATAGCCACTTTATTTAAATATTGCACTGCTCCAAGACACCAGAAATAACAAAGTCTTAGTGGGACTTTGACACCAGAGAAAAATACAATAAAATATAGGAAGGATTTGGTCCATTTTTTTAACATATAGAAGAAAAAAATAACTAGGTGTGATTATAATCTTCACATGAAAAGTAGTGAAGAGATTAAAGGGAACTAGTGTCAACAGGTAGAATTAATAAGTTGCCAGATAACTAGTTTAAAAACAAAAGACATTTTAAACCCTCAGTACTATGCAAAGAAAGAACTCCATACTCTGTGAGCAGTGAGTTCTTGGTCACTAGAGGAATTCGCAAAGAGGCTCGGAAACCAGTAACTCAAATGTTTTCTGTATCATTCATCCACTGGTGATACCAAGATACCCTGTGCTCCTTACAATTATTTCCAACAATAAGAACTCAGAATTCAACATGATTTTGAGATTTGAAGTCTATCTTTGTAATTAATTTTGTATGCATATTTTTAAAGAGATGAAGAATAATTTTCTTATATGCCCTTTCTTATATGGACACAGTTTTGCTGAGATTTAGTAGAACTTCCATGAGAGGAAGGGTGATTTGGAAGATAGGAAGAGGCAGCAGTGGGTGAGAATGTTGGCAATAGGACAGGATCACTGTTAATTCTCATTCCTAGAACATCTTTTCCTCCATTCTTAGGGTCACATAGGTCCTTAGAGATAGTCCTGAGTAGGAGGAGCACACTTAGAGGATAGACTGAGTCCAGTCTCTGGGGCTTAAGCTTTAGGGACAAAAGAGAGAGAAAGAGAGAGAGAGAGGGAGAGAGAGAGAGTTTGGATTCAGGACCTCTGTGGATCACATTACAGTCAGTCATAACTTCTCAGGGTTCAAGTGAAAGTTAAAGGTCACCAAACTGAGCTTCCTCCCACATTGATGGGAGGAATTGTGAGCAGAACAGGATTTCCAGAAAATTAAAAAAAAAATACCATTAAAGTAAATGACAATATCTTGTCTAAAACAAAATTTTAAAGATAAATTAAAAGAATATAAGGAGAAAATGGGACCCAAAAGTGGGCAATCAAAGTGAAGGAAAATGTGAAAACTGGTTCACTAAATTTTATATTTTATTGAGGTTAATAAACTATGAGATAAGTATGTTGCATTTGCTGCTTGTGGAACAAAGTTTGGTCTCCTCTTTGCTCTTCAGTTAGCCATTTCCTGCAGACAAGATGCTTGCATTATTTCTTTTGCATTGGAAATATGACTATGTTCTATCTGAAAATGTATGAATGGAACAGAAAAAGTCCTACGTAGTTGATGACCCTCAATAATCACTTTTTCTATGTAGAGACATAAGTCAAAACAGAAACATGAGGTAGAAATTACAGGGATATAGCTTTATGTTCAATATAGCTCCTTGTACTAGAGTTGTCAAAAAAGAAATAGTTCTTAGGCAGTGGTGGGTTCTCCATTCCTGGAGGTATTCCTTGAAAGCTCAGAAAGCAGGGAGGTTATTTAGTGAATCCAAGAATCCAGTGAGCTCCTCTTCCATTTTATGCTATATTACATTAGTACTGGGGAGAAAGCACTGAACAAAACACACATAGTCTCTGTCTTAATGATGTTTATACCAGTGGAGGAAAATTGCACATATATTGACATCAATAAAAACTGTGATAAGCACAATAAGGGGGAAATAATAAAGTGCCATAGGAGTGTTGAACCATGTTCCTAATGCATTTGTTTTTGGGGAAAAAAGCTGGGAGTAGACTGAGGTGTCTAGGTACATTTTCCTAAGGAAATAACAGGTAGCGAAACTTTAGAAAGAGTAGGAACTGAACAGGTGGAGAAGAAAAGGTAACTATGCAACCAGGAAAACTCCAGAGCACTTGCTAAAGCCCTGAAACACATACCGGAAATAGAAATACTGGTGAGTAATGGGGCTGAAGAGGTAGGTTGAGACTGGGTTGTATAGGCATCATGCTCTATCCTAACAGCAGTGGGAAGTTACTGAAGGGTTTTAACTACATGAGTGCAGTCAAATTTGTTACTAAACCTTCAAATACTGGATGAAAGAATGGCCTTCCAAATTTGAGGGTCTATAAAATTGAGGTGCTTCCTTCAACCAGCTACATCTTAGACAATACAGATCCCCAAACCCATGTGTAGAACTAAAAACAAAACAAAAATATCCTTTTTCATTGTTCTTGCATTATTCCCAAGGTTTAAGATATATAGATTCATAATTTTTAGAATAAAAAGGGGCTTTAGACATCATCTCATCTGATCTCTCATCTCCTAAGATACACCCAAAGAGTTTTAACGAGTTGCCCAAGGCTACCTATTGTTAAATGCAATGCTAGAACCAGAACCCGATTCTCCAAAGGCCCTCCAAATCTTGCTATTAATCAATGTTATTTTATGAATGATAAGCAATTATAATAATTCTGCAGTGTTTATTAGGCAGTCACATTTTAAATATCAAGTCGGGCTATTGTGTTTTTATTTTATAATTATTTAGAACTGTTAATAAGTTACTCTAATGAGTATTCTAAATAACATGAAAAGAACTTACATAACATCCTGAAATTAAAGTGCGGCTACTTTAGTCATATTATGCCACTTGTTTAAGCATCATTATTTAGGTTACTTATAACACAAAAAGCACTGTATTCTTAATATTAATCTTGGGATCCCTGGGTGGCTCAGCGGTTTAGCGTCTGCCTTCAGCCCAGGGCGTGATCCTGGAGTCCCGGGATCGAGTCCCACATTGGGCTCCCTACATGGAGCCTGCTTCTCCCTCTGCCTGTGTCTCTGCCTCTCTCTCTCTGCCTCTCATGAATAAATAAATAAAATCTTTAAAAAATATATTAATCTGAACTCCAGTTGTCAGAAGGACTTTCTAAGCATAAATACATTTATTTTCCATTTTAGATCTACCCTTTATCTATTTTCAAATGTGCAATACAGAATTACTAACTATAGTCACCATGCTAGACATTACATCCCCATGATTTACTTGTCTTATAACTGGACTTTTGTACCTTTTGATAATCTTTAATCATTTGTTCACCTTCCCCCAACCTCTCCTTCCCCACCTCTGGCAACTACCAGTCTGTTCTCTGTATCTATGAGTTTGGTTTTTTGTTTGTTTTTATTTTTGTTTTTTAAACATTTTATTCATTTACGTGAGAGTGATAATGAGAGCACAAGAGCAGAGGAAGGGAGAAGCAGACACCTTGCTGAGCAGGGAGCACAATGTGGGGCTTGATCCCAGAACGTTGGGATCATGACTTGAGCAGAAGACAGACACTTAACCAACTGAGCTACCAGATGCCCCTATTGTTTGTTTTTAGATTCCTCAGGTAAGTGAGCTTATACAGTATTTTACTTTCTCTCTCTGACTTATTTCACTTAGCATAATGTCCTCAAAGTCCATTCATGTTGTCACAAATGGCAAGATTTCCTTTTTATGGCTGAATAATATTCCATAAATAACATTATGAACAAAGGGCAGGCATCCAGTATTGCAAAGGCTTGGTTTCCAATTCCATAGTAAGAGCACCTGTGAAGCTTGTAATTTCATTGAAATCATTGTATTTCATTAAATATTGTATTATTTTCTCTAAAAGAGAAAAGATGTTTGGTTTGGTTCCCTAAACATCCCCTGGCCAATTTTGTTCTTTATAATTTTTTTTTAATTTTTATTTATTTATGATAGTCACAGAGAGAGAGAGAGAGGCAGAGACACAGGCAGAGGGAGAAGCAGGCTCCATGCACCGGGAGCCTGATGTGGGATTCGATCCCGGGTCTCCAGGATCGCGCCCTGGGCCAAAGGCAGGTGCCAAACCGCTGCGCCACCCAGGGATCCCCCAATTTTGTTCTTTATATCAAAATAAATATGTATATTGAGAATTTTGTCCAGATTTCCCTCCTTCCATTGGCTGTGTAATTGTAGAGTAAGTGTAGAGTAGGTAGACAAAGGTTTTTACCACACTAATTTTTACCCTTATTCTGGTCTTCTTTGATGTCTTTGCATTTCTTTAATTTCTTCTGTCTCTCCTATTTTTTCTATGCCAGTTTCTTGTATTTTTCTATCCCTTTAAGAAGTTTATATGTTTTCTGGAAGAGCTAGAGGAAAATTTATAATAAAAGCATATATACAAATAAATAAGGAAACTCTAAAATCACAATAGAAAAATGTGCAGAAGATATGAATACTCATGGAAGAAAATAACAAATCATTACTGATGTATAAAATTGCTAACCTTACCAGGAATCTCAAATGTCCACAGGCATGTTTACAGATAATTTTACAGAAGTAATTTCATTTTATTTTTTTAAAGATTTTATTTATTTATTTGAGAAAGAAAGAGAGAGGGAGTAGTAGCAGCGGGGAGAGGCAGAGGGAAAAACAGGCTCCTGGGCTCTATCCCAGCACCTGTGATTATGACCAGAGCTAAAGGCAGACACTTATCCAACTGAACCACCCAGGATCTGCTTATAGAAGTAATTTTAAAAATATGTAGATTTATATGTTGCTTGTATGGCAGATTATATTTTTCAAAAACGGACACAGCAGTATTTCCATTCCCATATGTGCTTTTAGAAACTTGCCACTCCCATAAAGATGTAGGTATTGTTTCCCTTTCTCTTGAGATTGCATGGGCTTTGGGACTGTCTCAAACAAATAAACATCATAAGATGTTATGACTTCTTTCTCAATCTCTCTCTCTGTCTCTTCCTCTCAATATTCTTGGAACCCAGCCATATTGCCACAAGAAAGAGGAGGCTACAGGAGATAGGCGTTCCAGTTGACTGTCTCAGGTCCCAACCTATAGTCAGTATCAAAACCAAACCACATGAGTGAGAGCATCACATGATTTCAGCCTGGTCTTCTAGCCTGACACTGGGTAGATCAGAAGTGAGCCATTCTTCTGAGCTCTGTCCTGCCCAAATTGCAGATTTCTGAGCAAAATAAACATTCTCATTTCTTTAAGCCAGGGTTTCTCAGCTTCACCCTATTGATATTTCGGCAGAACAATTCTTGTTGTGAAGGGTTGTTCTGTGCACTGTAGGACATTTATGAGCATCCCTGGCCTCTTGCCTATAGCAACCCCCTTGTAAATCATGACAATCAAAATCTGTTGGGGGGTGGGAAAATCACCCTCAATTCAGAATCACTGCTTTAAGACATTAGGTTTTAAGGTTATTTGTTATATACCATAGTGATCACTTGTCTCTCCTTGTCCTGTACATTGTCTCCAACCAACATCCCCCACTTAAGTAACTTATCCATGCCCACATAATTAAACATACATAGACATCTATGTATAATACATGCACATAAATTATGTATGGCTATTTTTAACAACATTTTCCATGTTGACATCATTTCACAAAAGAATAGAAAGACATTTTATAGATTTGTCCATATAATATTTCTTTTCTTACTGATACTTTGTAGAAATGAAATAAACTGGAATAATTTTAATATATTTTATTTTGTTGGCTATAAAATAATATATTGGCTAAGTTATTATATTGGTTATATAATACTACACAATATATTCAATAATTTCTCTCAATAGATATTCAGATTATTTCCATATTTCCCCATAAATATTATATAATAAACTTTTCTCATGGATATATCCTTATGTAGGAATGATTTATTTCTTAGGGATAGATTTTCAGGAGAGTATTTGCTGGGTCAAAGTGTTTATAATTTTAATAGATATTGCTGGATTGCTTCTTTTAAGTTGGGTACAATACTTCACATTTCAATTAGCAGCTTTCACCTGTTTTCATTTTTTCCATAATATTTTATGTACTTCACAATTTCTAATTTCTATATAAATATACATCTATATTTAATACATATATTTCATGTAGGTACTAGTCTACTCTGCTAATTTCTAAGTACTTTCAGTTGTGTATGTATGTGTGCAGTTACGACTATGAGGGATTTTTTTCTCTTTCCATTCCTACATGCTTTAGTGCTAAAGAGAAAACCACTGTTTGTGTGTGTGTGTGTGTGTGTGTGTGTGAAATGTATGTCTTGCATCCAGACTTTTTACAAACTCTCATATTAATATTAATAGATTTTTCTAAAATCTCCTTGGATGGACACAACCATCTAAAACAGCAGAAAGAAGTGAAACTCTCTTTTCCAATATTTTTTTCTCTTTTCCAATATTAATACTAATGTGTTTCCTTACCCTATTGCTTTCAGTACACCTCCAGCCAATATTGAAAACTCATGTTAAAAGCAGGCTTCCCTAGCCAGTCTGTTACCTTACATAAAATAATGGGAAGCTTTGCTATTTATAGGAATATGCATTGTTTTACTTGCATAGTTAAGTGTTAAATCTAGTAGTTTCTTCTAATTTTATTTGGTGTATTAGAATAACCACTTAATTTTATGAAATTCCTTTTTAATATTTCTATCAAATCTACTCCTTCAAATTTTTTCAGTTACTAGTAATAATTTAAAAATTTCCACTTTTTTTTCATTCACTTGTGTAATATGTAATTTGCCAAAGGATCATTCATTTCTTTAGGTTCTCAAATGTATTGCCACATAATTACATATGATAACATTTTATTATTCCTTTAATATCTTCTGCAATTAAGTCTTATCTCTAATCTCATGTGTTTTACTCCCATTCTTTTGTCCTTCAACAGGCTTAGGGAGGCTTTATCATTTTGTATTGGGCTTCTTGAAAAACTAGTTTGATTTATTTATCTTTTGTATTTTTTCTCAAATGCAAATAGAGATTATGATTGTGTCCACTTCACAGGGTTTTATTAGGGTGAGGATTAAATGAGTGAATGTTCGCCAAGTGCTTAGATTTACTCAAATTTAAAAAGAAACATATTGAAGGTTCTTATTGGGAGTGTATTTTCATCAAGTTACCAATATTCTAATGTGCACAACTTCATATATTTAGCTACTATATTGTTTATTGTATAAAGATCTATGACTGCTCTCTTCCTTACAAAACGTGTCTTCTTAAAAAGATTTTGTTTGTTTGTTTATTTGTTTATTTAAGAGAGAGAGCACATAAGTGGGCAGAGGGAGAGACAGAGAATCTTAAGTAGACTCCATACTGAGCCTGGAGCCTGAGGTGGGGTTTTATCTCCTGGCTCTGAGATCTGAAATCAAGAGCTGGTCGCTTAACTGACTGAGCCACCCACGCACGCTGTGTCTTTTGTTAATACAGGCTAGCCCACTTTATATCTTATTTAGTGCTTTCACCATAAAATTCCCTTTCTGACATTGTTATTCCTTCTCTCTGTCTCGATTGCATTTGCTTTAAGATTTTCATTAATTTTCATTCTGATTCTTATAGATAGCATAGAGCTAGATTTTTAAAAATCCAGCTTAAAATCATAAGTATTTTAATGGGAGACTGTAGTCCATCTCCAATTTAAGTAATAACTGACAAAATTTTGTACATTTCATTTTGTTTTACAATTTTGCCAATTCACTGTTTTTAGCAGAATAATGTTCATTTTATTTTCATATTGATGAACACTGATCTTTCCAAGATCCAAGAAATCAGAAGAATGTCTTTATTTTTACTTTGTTTTAACTTGCTTGTTCTGTAAAGTTCACCACTTTTTAATCCATAAAGCATAAATACCTATTCTTGCTCATCGTTTAGGATTACTGAAATTACATATATATAATTATATATATAAACTGAAATGATATATATGTGTGTGTGCATGCTTAAAACATCATTTACTGCTTATTTTTTTTAATTTATTTTTTATTGGTGTTCAATTTACTAACATACAGAATAACCCCCAGTGCCTGTCACCCATTCACTCCCAACCCCCGCCCTCCTCCCCTTCTACCACCCCTAGTTTGTTTCCCAGAGTTAGCAGTCTTTACATTCTGTCTCCCTTTCTGATATTTCCCACACATTTCTTCTCCCTTCTCTTAAATTCCCTTTCACTATTATTTATATTCCCCAAATGAATGAGAACATATAATGTTTGTCCTTCTCCGACTGACTTACTTCACTCAGCATAATACCCTCCAGTTCCATCCACGTTGAAGTTTACTGCTTATTTAAAAATTATATTTACTTTGGTATATTCCAAAGATTTTACAATGATTATATGTAACTTAATAAGTAGAAGTCTTGTGCCCTTCACCCTTTCATTTTTTTGAAGAAAGAGTTATAACATTCTTTACAATGAAATAGAATTTAATACTGTGTCAGCTAAAACCATACTGCCCTCTATGGGATTTTGGCTGATTCACATGCTATTTGTGTGTGTATGTATGCATACGTGCATATGTGTATGTATGCATATATGTGGTCCAGAGATCTGCACAGTGGAATTTATCTACATAAAATAAACCTAAGGTGTACATGCCAAAGAAGTTATATGTTAAAATGGCCAAGATAATCATATAGGCCGCTAAATCAGTATCATTGTCCTAATACTGAACTCAATACAATTTAATATAAAACACATGTCTAGGAGAAGTGAAACCAGAAGTTCATAGGGGAAAAAAGCATTGTGATTTAAATAAATTCAATTCTTTAAAGCACTGACTTAAATATGACTAATCAATAATTTTGAAAACTAAATGGAAAAGAAAAGCATCAGTTGTAGACAAATTTGGTTTATTTTGCAATGGCTATGTATGTTCTTTGCCTTATGTGCAGCACTTGGTACACACATGCAGATTCATTTAATACCAGAGATGCAAAGAACATTTGAGAACCTTTGGTCCATATTTCTCATATTGGAGACAAAGAATTTACTAGGAAAAGGATCATGGGACTTTATCAGGCCCAACTTGAGACCCTAGCACAGTTCTTTCTTGCATACATTTCTCAATATCTCTAGGCTAGTACAGCCTTTCTGTTACACAGAAATATCACTTTCCTGTTTCTGGGATATATAATGTATTCCTGTTCATTTATATGCCTTTTTACATCAAAGCTTTTTCTGGATCCCCTTTTCTTCTCTTTCCCTGACGTTTTCCTTTCTCAAATTTCTTTCTATTTAGAATTTAAGAAATACTATATTTGTGAAGTGGGTCACACAGAATATGCACACATCTACATATTGAATAAAGTCAACCAAGATACATTATAGAGAATTCGGATGTTGAATTCCAACTGTGGCTAAAATCATAGCTCTGTTTCCTACTAGAAGTAAGCATGAACAATTAGTAAATCTTTTTGAGTATTAATTTCTTTATAAATATATTACCACATAGTTTGCATGGGTGAGATTTGGAATAAATGAAATAATGTGTTAAGATTCCAGTACACTGCTGTTGGCATTTTGTAGGCACTTAATAGTTTCCAAAGTAATCAAATATTTAATAAGAACACAAAAATCCATCTGTCATACAATAATCCAATCAAAAGTTAATAGAGCATTTGCTTCACTATAAACAAAAATATCTTCACCTATGCAGTGTGTTACTTTTGCACTATAATTGATATTTTCTGATGTCCTGAAATTCCGAATTTTAAAATTGTTTAATTGATCAAAATTTCCTTTATGATAATTATTTTGTTCCTGTTTTTAAAATCTTGGCCTCCTCAAACTTTTGGCTGCCTGTATCTTTTCTTCTGAAGATTTTGTTGTCTTACCTTGTACATTTATATCTGATGTCTATCAGATGTAACATTTTATTGTGTTAGGTAAAGGTTAAGATTCATCTTTCTCCACAGAGATATCCACTTGATTCAATATTTTTGTCAAGACAATTGTACTTTTTCTATACTCACTTCAGTGTTGTTTTCACAAGTCATAAATCAAGTAATCATATATTTGAGTTTAGCTTGTACTTCCTATTCTGTCCAATTCATCTTGTTCTTTGTTTGCTTGTTTTTCCTCCAGTAACACACTGCCTTAATCATTATAATTTTATTCTAGGTCCTGAAATCTTATCTTTTGTTCTTCTCAAAAGATATCAGAGCTAGGTGGCTGGGTGGCTCAGTCAGTTAAGGGTTTGACTCTTGATTTCAGCTCAGGTTGGGATCTTAGGGTCATGAGATAGAGCCCATGCCCAGCTCCATCTGGGGTGTGATTCTCTCTCTCTCTCTCCCTTTGCCTTCCCACTGCTCATTCTCGCTCTCCCAATCTCTCCTTTTCTTAAAAAAAAAAAAAAATATATATATATATATATATATATATATATATATATATATATATATATATCTGGGCTATTCTTAGCCATTTATATTTCAATGCCAGCTTGTCTGTTTCCTGTAGACTTCTGGATTTTAGTTGGGATTATATTGAATCTATTAATCATTTTTGGAAGAATTATTATTGTAATAATATTGTGTCTTCTAAACATAAACATAGTATATCTAAATGAAAAATTGTAATAAGTACCTTTCAAGACAAAAAGGATATAGGACTCAAGATCCAGAAAAAGCATAGAGGTTAGAACTTCAATAAGAAAAGGGACTAATTAGTGATAAAACAGTATGGAATATTGATGTGACACAACATTTGGTAGGAGATTAAGAAAGTATCTACTTGAAGATTTCTATTTTTCTTTGCAAAGAAGGAAACCACAAACCCAGAGAGATAGGTTTGTGGAAAGCTATGAAGGTTAAAAATTACCATAGGAGTGAAAGAAAGAGAAAATAATCAGCTCTAGGGTTCAGATAAAGAGAAAAATCATGGATGGGTAGTAACTAAATTATGTGATCAGTAACATAGAAGTAGAGACAGGTAAAAAGGATGTTTGGATTGATCTGTGTTTGAGGGTTTGCTGAAAAGTTTTGTAAGAACTTCAATATAGTGACAGATTTGAAGGTTTTAGTATAGGAGTGGTGGAAATGTTGGATCATAAAGAAAAATATCTCAAGTGGACTGAAAGAACTGGGGAGAACAGTCAAGAAATTAAATGCCTTATAGAAGGCAGAGATCAGGCATAAAATGCTGGAAGGATGTGGATTATTGTCAGATAATAGGACATGATGAAGTTATGAAATATCCCAAAGCTACTTAAATGTATTTTGATCTTTTCCTCTTGAATACAGTATAGGACTTACTTTAGACATCCCTTCAGAGTACTCATTTGTGGAATAATTTGCTAGGCTAAATGAATGCCCTTCATATTATTAATGTCTTTCAATAATTTTCTAGGCTAAATGAATAATTTGCTAGACTGAATGTCCTTGGGTAGGATTCTGAATGTTGGGGAAGAAAGGGAAGTTGTAGCAAGGGGTGAAATCAATCAACTATATTTGATGTAATTAGAGCTTTTATGAGGTGCTTTTAAAAAAGATTTTATTTATTTATTCATGAGAGGCACAGAGAAAGAAAGCAGAGACACAGGCAGAGGGAGAAGCAGGCATGCAGGGAGCCCAATGTGAGACTCGATCCCAGGACTCCGGGATCATACCCTGTGTCAAAGGCAGATGCTCAAACACTGAACCACTCAGGCATCTCTATAATGTGCTTTAGAGATGAGCTGGGTATCATTAGTACTTGGCAATATTGGGAACACATCACCAGAGTGCTCCAGCATCACATTCCATAATTTCTAAGAGATAGAAAAGGCTGGAATTAAAAGGTGCTAGACATGCTAGGTTTCCCTCTTCTCTTCTGTACTTTTGTGCTTTCCCCATGAGACTATGAGCTCCCTGGTGCACATCTCTACCCCTACAGAACACTATCATATACAGTATTTATTAACAAGAAATGAACTATTTTATACAGACTAATACTAGCAATAGTATGTAGACAAAAGCCATACCGTCAGAGATAAAGTAACAAGGGTGTTTCAAACTGACATTTTAAGAGGTAATTCTTGGAGTATTTTCCAGAGGAGCTTTGCCTTTTTACATTTTCAGGGAAGGATGGAGAGACCAAAAGTTTCCCATTCTATTCCAGAATAATATATGAGGACTGTTTTTAGCTTAGCTCACACCACCACTGCCACTCCATCATGAACTGGAGTGGGGTGGAAGATCAAGATTTCTTGCCTTGTTATGAGATTTGCATGTTCTGCATTATCACTAAACTATTGAGACAGGTGACAAGAATAAGAGAATAATTGCTAGATAACAAAATGTTTTAGGTGACAACTTTTTAAAAAGATTTTATTTATTTATTTATTCATGAGAGATATATAGAGAGACAGACACATAGGTAGAGGGAGAAGCAGGCTCCCTGCAGGGAGTTCAATATGGGACTTGATCCCAGGATCCTGGGATCATGACCCTAGTCAAAGGCAGATGCTCAAGCTGAGCCACACAAGTGCCCCAGGTGACAACTTTTAATAAGTGGGAAGTGAGTAGCTAAACTTCATTAGTGATCTTAGAACCATGAATAAAATCCGCATTTTGCCTATGCTTATTTTAAGAATATTTCCAATCACCTATTAATAAACTCTGAGGTATGTTATATCCTAACCCATCATCTTTCTCCCACATTCCTGGGTTCCTATTCTTTAAAGAACTATGGTTCCCTTACCTTGTCTGCTAACTTTCTCTTCTTCTCCTTTTTCCCCAATGACTCTTCCCTCATTTCTATATCCTTTCCACTTATAAGAAATTTCACATCCCCAAAATTCCTTACTTTTATTTCACTAGGGGCCTGCTTGACCCAAATCCAAGTCCACAGGCCAGAATAGATTTTTCTGTGAATTCAAGAGTCAGGAGACCTGAGCTCTACTACTAGATAAATACAGTTGGCTTTCAGTCTGATCTTAGACGAGTCACTTTTTTCCTGGACATTTTGTTTTCCTATTTGTAAACAGAATGGATATTCCAGTTGGTGATCCTTATGATCCCTTCCAGCCAAGTTAGAGGAGACAATCTAAAATTCTCCCAACCTTGTCTCTCAAATTCTTTACTAGTGAGCTGTTGCATCCTTCAGACACTAGAGGGGGCTTCCTGAAGACTTTTCTAATAGAGCCAAATTTAAATAAGGGAGTTGTGTCTCTTAATGATAGCCGACATCCTAATTGAGAAATGTGATTTCACTTTTACTTTAAAGTAAATATGAAAAAAAAATATGTTGCAGCAAATATAACACTTTGTATTAATAGGACTTTCTAGCATGAGGCTAATTTAATTTGTTTTAAATACTAACCAGGTCTAGAATTCTCTATCCTTTAAACTTATGAACATATGAGGAAGCACTTTTAGAAGCCAATGGAAGAGAAGTACAGTCATAAGAGTAGGATTCTGAAAGCCATTATTCACAACTAAGATATTTTTTTTTGTTTGATGGTTTAATCAAAGGAGAGTTATGATGTCCCTGTGTACTGTTTGAAGAACATCCTATTTTTAAAAGTGCTATTTGATATTCCTTTTTAAATTAAAATATTATGAGCTCATTTCCTAAATCCCCCCAAAAAGCAGTTTTGGGAAGCTTGTAAAGAACAAATAAAGATCTACCCATCCTCCTGAGCCCTAGGTGGCACAGTCAGTTGTGCTACTGACTCTTGGTTTGGCTCAGGCCTGATCTCAAGGTTGTAGATTTGCTTGCTTCTGGCTCCACCCAGAGTCTGCTTGGGTTTCTCTCTTTCTCTCCCTTTGCCTCTACGTCTCACCCTCAGGCTCTCACTCTCTCAAATAAGTAAATATATCCTTTTTTTTTAAAAAAAGAGGGAGCAATCTATTCATCTTCCTATAGATAATATAGGTTAAGATGAAAAGTTAATTAGCATTTGTATTATTACTTTTATTAAGAAATAATCCAAAATATCTGTAGATCATGAAGAGCTAACATGAATCTAATTCTCTGCGGCTTTTTAAAACTATTTTCTCGGGGATCCCTGGGTGGCTCCGCAATTTAGCTCCTGCCTTCACGCCCAGGGCCTGATCCTGGAGTCCTGGGATCTAGCCCCATATCGGTCTCCCTGCAGGGAGCCTGCCTCTCCCTCTGCCTGTGTCTCTGCCTCCTCTCTCTCTCTCTCTCTCTCTCTCTCTCTCTCTCTCTCTCTCTCGGTCTCTCATGAATAAATGAATAAAATCTTTAAAAAAATAAAACTACTTTCTTACTGTCTTAGAGTCTGTTAGATTTTACCTTTGATATGCTTATGTATCAGTATGTCTTCAAGGTGTTGAGATTTTCTTCTCTTTAAGGCTTAAAACTCTACCAAGCTTCTTAGTCTAACTTCCTTGTCAATATGAGGAATCCTGTTATTCTTTTAATTTATTGCTTTCTTTACATTATTTTCCTTCATTCCTTGTATTCCTAATATGAAAGCACTGACATGTCTGAGCCTAACATCTATATTTATATTCGGCTCTAACATTCTCTTATCTTATTCTTTCAGTTTTTTAGTTCAGCTATTATATTTTTGACAACCAATATCTCTAACTAATTCTTGCTTCTTGTTTTTCAATATCCTCCCATAGAACACTAAGAATATTTATATTCATGTTTAAATATTTGGTTTCTTTCTGTTCCATTTGCTCTATATTCTCTAGTATCAGATGTTCCATTTTTTTTTATATCCCAGAATGTTTACGCTTCTCAGAAAGTGCATAGATTTTTACTGTGAACTCATTATCATTCACATGAAGCTATTAGTTGCCATTTCTGACTATAATATTTCAAGGTTGAGATGGTTATAGTTTTGTTCCATTTATTAAGTGTGACTCTGCATTTGTTCTCTTTCTCTGTCTTTTCTGATCTGTAAAAGTTTTGATGTGGGAACATCAGCCAGAGCCCCATATCTTGATAATGCGTATGTAAAGATGACAAGCCAGTGACTTATAGGATAATATTTCATTGCCTATTCAGGTATGGAAATTATTTTAACATCTAATGCTTGTTCTCTCCTCTCTCTCACTCTAGCTCCCATTTTCAAAATGCTGTTCCTCTAGTTTGGCGCACTATTCTTTTTCCCTGAAATCCATATATTATTGGGTGTTGGTAAAATAGATAATATATTTGAATTATTGGTGAATAAAAAGATAAAAGATCTTATATAAGAAAGCAAAAATCCCATGTAAATTTTGATTAATCAAATTCAACTAATTACATAATGTCTGTGTGAATAAATACTGATTAGGTATAAGAAAACTAAAGGTAAACTGGAAAGATCTGGATTTAAATACTAGGTTTGTTTTTTTATTAATAATTTGACCGTGGTTAAGTTCTAAGACCTTGAGACTTCGTTTTTAAATTTTTAATACACGAATAATAATTCATTTCTTGAGTTTACTTGCTCAGGGAGTGTATATGCACACTAAAATAATATGTTGATGAGGAAAAGAATGTGTGTAGGTTTGTGTGTGTGTGTGTGTGTGTGTGTGTGCACATGAGCATGTGCTAATATGAGTGTTCACCTGATAGCCCCCAGGACAGGGTTCCTCTGGTAAATAATGATGAAAAAATGCACTTGGGACTGGATGTCTAACTGAGATTTCTTTAAATCTAGAATGGCTATTTTCTGGAACAACTTTGATTTACTCAACTAGTCACATGACCATTTATGGCTGCTCTACTTCACCTTGTAGCACAGAGCAGGGTAAATGTAGGACCTGACCTGCAAAGTTAGACCCCGACGGCTGTGTGACTAGGTGTGTTTTCACATGGGAATAGGAAGCATGAAGATTTCAGTACCTGATTTCAAGAGGTTAAAAAGAAAGCAGGGCATTTGCCTGCTTCTTACAGGAAAGAAATTTTACCTACCAGCAACACATGGGCTGATTCACATTCAGTACAGTCAGTGACCAGCCCTCTTCTCATGGGTGGAAACCAGAAAGGGACTGAAGAAAGAATTGTCCACAGAAGTGTCCTTTTCTAGGGTTAAGGTAGGGACATGAAGAGAAGAGGGATCTCTTTTTTTCTTTCAACAACAGTGAAAATTAAATGAAATAACATGAAAAAAATGCTTGGCAAACTAGAAATCACATAGCAAAATTGAGAAATTTACTATCTTAAAGAAGGCATTTATTTATTTATTTTTCTTTTTTTTAATTTTTATTTATTTATGATAGTCACACAGAGAGAGAGAGAGCGAGAGAGGCAGAGACACAGGCTGAGGGAGAAGCAGGCTCCATGCACCGGGAGCCCAACGTGGGATTTGATCCCAGGTCTCCAGGATCACGCCCTGGACCAAAGGCAGGAGCCAAACCGCTGCGCCACCCAGGGATCCCAGAAGGCATTTATTTAAAGCCATTTTGTGTTCCAGAAATGACAAATTTTTCGAAGTTGTTTTGTATAAAGTGATGATCACTCTTGTGGAAGCGTGGTAGGCACTCACTACATGGCATTTTGTTAGAATTTCTACTAGACTTAATGATCTGACAGCTCCATTTAATCCTGTCAACAAAATATGTGCAATTTGCAGGACTTTCTTTCTCGGCGTCCTGGGATGGTGGTGGGTCGGGCTCTGCACTCAGAGGCCAGTCTGCTTCTCTCTCTGCCCCTCCCCCTGCTCATGTACTCTCTCTCTCTCTCTCTCTCTCAAATCAGATCTTTAAAAAAAGAGAAGTCTCTCTCCCACTCCTTCTGCTCCTTTACCCCCACATGCTGTCTCTCAAATTAATAAATAAATCTTTAAAAAAAATCATACTATGAATTTCTTAATGCAAATATCTTTGGAAACAGAAAGAGTGAACACTCTTTTAGAAATATGAATTAATAAAATGACTTGAGAGAAAAATAACTCAAAATATTGTATTAACTTTTAAAGAAACTAAATGCATAGTCGAAAATCCCCTTCGAACACATAAATTGGGGCTCAGATGGTTTTATACATGAGTTTTTAATCTAACTTTCAAAAAACTGATCATCTCAGTTTATTGCAAATAGTGGCAAAGAGAAAAAGAGAACACATACCCCCATTCATCTTATCACATTAAGTATAACTGCCTTATCCAAAATGGAGTAAGAACAGGACAAGAATGAATCGTTGACCCATTGCCTTAATAAGCATGGTTATAAACTACTAAATAATGCATTATAAAATCTTGCCTCTCTGTGTACCACTAACTCCACACTAGCTCTCATACTTGAAAAGTGGAATTTGAAAACTTCCAGTGAGGTTTAATGAGATTTAATTGGATGTTTAGCCATTTTCTTTAATGCTCCACAAAATGTTTTTATCTTTTATTTGCTTTTTAGGAATTCACTAATTCTAGTAGTTTCTGTTACCAGACTCTTTTCAGCTCTCTTCCTATGTTTTCATTCCTTACTTCTTTCCCTTCTGCCCCTCTATCCTGGGAGTTAACATGTAGGGCCTGGCCTATTGCTCCTCTTGGTTTCTATCTACTCCCTCGAAGAACACACCATTAACACATGCCCAGCAATCCTCATCGTATAGGTAACTCTCAGACTGAAATGTTCCTCCTTTACTGATCAGAATGCAGACCTGTCAAATACTTATTCTCATTGTCTCAAGTCTAATTTGACTAAAACTAAACTCACTATTTCCTCTGTCAAAAAACTGACTTTCAATATCCTTGTCTTCATTCACATCACTTTTGTCACTGTCATGGTTTCTGCTACCCAGGTTGCCAAATTGGCATTATTATCTTGAATTTCTCCTTTCATTAGCCACAGCCATCTGATTCAGTTCTTAATAATATATCTCATATTTGTCTCCTTCCATCCAGTCCTATTTCCACTATCCTTGCCCAAGGGCCTGTCACGAATACAGAGCACAGCATCTTCAACAATCCTATTGCTTTCCTCCCACCTGCACTGCTCACTATTGCCAGTCTTTTGTAAAGCATCCCATTCATCATTGCATCACCATTTTCTGTTCTCCATTATTTCTTATTGTAACAGGGCTGTGAGATTTTAAAATTCCTCAAAATCAATTCTTAAAATCTAACAATCATTTCCCATTTCTAGTCTTATATCTTCATGTCCCATAGTACAATAATCATTATAAATTAAATCATTGTAAGTCAATTACATTGAAAGCTAAAATAAAGACCTCTTACTATGGAATTATAAATGATATCCTTGGCTGTGAAATCAATATTATATTTTTAGTCACACCATGCTTTATTTTACTTAAAATACATCAGAATTGAAAATTTGGAGAGATTAAACTGAAAAAGGAGTTTATTAATGTATGGGCATTTTTTAGCAAATGATTTTCTTGTTTTTTTTAAAGCGTTAACTTAATGACAAATAAGTTGTAAAATATATATATATATATTTTTTTTTTTTCTGATGGTGGCTCATCTTTGAAAGGAAGCATTTGGCTGTGATTGTTAATTTGTCTAGCAATTTGCCTACAATTTGTTAATTTGTAGAGGATAGGGAAGACGCTTGACGTGTCTTGTCTGACATTACCATAAAGGGGTTTATTAAGAAAATTGCCTGTAACTTGTACCAATCTGTGGTTTCTGCATTTTCCCTTTGGCTTATGCTTTTTAATTCCCTGGTCCCAAACCACATCAGTTGTTTCTTAATTTACTTTAAGCCACATATCATCATGACAATGTCTGTTACTCAAACCCCTGAGTCCCTTGCCAACCTCAGTGGTTATTTAATATAATGGCAGAAATTATGTGATTGACAATGAAATTAGATCTCAAGCTGATACCAAAAACAGTGACCTATCCGAGGTAGATGTCTAGATCTTGGGTTTGTTCTGCCCCTGTTCTTTACATTGTTCAAAATTCTTAGATTACTTTAAGAAAGGATTTCCTAATAATTACATCAAGTACAGCCTCAAAATTACAATAGTCTAAGAGTTGCATTACTTAAATAATAAACTGGTTTCTCTTTTATAATTCATTGTAACAAAATTATTTAATCTTACTTTTTAAGTTTTACTATTCTATCTTATATGTTTATATCCACAATTTTGGTCTCAGGAGTATTATTTGTAAAAATATAAATATTGTTTACTTGTTTACCCAATTGCATTTTGTCACTCAATCTTATGGCAATCTTTAAGTGTATACACTAAGAATATGTATTTTTACTTAATTGATATTTTATTCCAATTTGGATAATTACATTGGTTTGTATAAACTTAAAAAAATTTATGATATTTAACTTTTAAAAAAGTATCCTTAAGTTTTTTCAAGTTTAGAGATTTATTCCCCATGTCCTTGAAAGCTTCAAAACAAGAAATGAGATTGTCAAATTTTGGCTATTAAAACTCAGGATCAAATATGCCTTTAGTATTAATTTTTAATCCTTTAAGCAAATTTATATTGATAAATTTATTGGAGTATCTGGATAAATAATGTTGTTGGAAGTAGATTAATTTATCAGTGATCCTCATTTAAAGAAATTTAATGAAAATGTACACTTTCATCAAATATTATTTTTTCCTTGATCAATGGGAACAAAAACTACTTCACAAATATTTCCCTAGAACTTTTTGAAAAATATTTGCCAATTCTTTTTCATAAAGAAAATCACACACTCAAACATTTATAGCGTCAAAGAGTAGATTGCAAATATAATTTTACATGTAGCACTTACCTTGAGATGAGATTTCTTAGCCAGCATCGTATACTGCTCTTTCTAACATTAATTTCTCATTGCCCGGTAACCTCACTACTACCTAAAAATGTGTTCCACTGGCTCATAAACAATTATATCATCAATCCCCTCTGTGTGTAACAAGAGACCTTAACCACAGAACTGGGAAATAAAAGGAAGAATTATGCCAGAAGTAACAACGGTGCCAGAAACCTGCTTTGCAGTGATTGGCTAAATGGGGCCAACCAGTTGAGTTTCATTCATCAGACTTGTTGAGTTAACCTTTACAAGCATTTTTTTTTTTTTCTCATTTTCTCTATTTTTCTTTTCTGGAGTCTCCTTTGATTTCATGCTGGCTTTTTAAATTGAGGATAAAGTTAATTCACTTAACAATGCCACAGCTGGAATTAAGTATGCCTCTTCTCCTACCGCCGAGGGGAGGGGCCGTTGCTAGTTGGTGGTGTCTTATTGGATGCCCAACACCCTTGAGGGCTGTTGCTGAATCAGTGGAGCCTCTAGCGACAGACAAGAAGTTAACTAATTATGAACATATGGTTTGGCAGACACCTTGTTAGCTTGCTGCTGCGTAGGTGTTTGGAAGGAGGTAAAGGGGAAAGTTTGAGGTAGAAGGTGTGGTTAAAAGTCCCACTGACAAGCCTGGGGGAGGTTTGATTGATCCTAATCTATTCTTTTTGTCAGGAATCAGCATGCTTCTGGCAGCAACAGCTTGGTAATAACAGAGATTTGTGGCCCTTAAGCTCTTGTGGTGATAGTCGGCACACGACCAGTCAACTGGCTCCTTACAAGGCCCCCATTTAATTGGCCACAGTGGTGGGAAGAGAAATGAGATGTTAGGTCAAGGTACAACACATGGCCTACCTGAAATGGCTCACAATGATTTGAGGCACAGATGTCATCTTTTATTGGCGTGATTCTCTTATGGCCTGATTGCCATAGGAGAAGCCTTGAGAAGGGGCTGCGGGAGAGCCTTCAGTAAATAAGCCATGCAAGTACACTATTTATACTTGGATTACCTAGAGAAAAAGGCAGATGTATAAAGGATAGGGAGGAGACATAGTTTGTGAGTAGGTCTGATGAAGAGCAAAGTGGATTTTCTACTGTATGAAAAGGAATATTCCTTGGGAAATGAATGGTGGATAGCTTGAAATATTCTTTAAATGTCAGATAAATTGGAAAATCACTTACCTCTAGTATTCAACTGCATAGCTGTACCCCAAAAGATAACTTTTCCATTATCTACAAATTTGTATACCATACCTGTACTTGGTATCCATCACTTAAACCCAAATATTTGGGGCACTATAGTCTCTGTATCATACAGGCTTCCACTCAAAACCAGCCATGATCAATGGGGATGCCATTGGTTTTTGTTCATCAACTCAGACCTGTTGTCTGACTTTTATCAACTTAATCTAAAACTCTTAATTTTCTGGTTATAAAACAAAACAGGAAAAAAAAAAAAAAACCCTCCATGATGTCTATGGAGGATTAGTTTACACACCAGGAAGCATTGCTCTTGAAAGATCTGCTAAACATTTTCAAATCTTCGTCCTTTATTTACTGATTTCCTTTTTTTTCTTTTAAGATTTTATTTATTTATTCATGAGAGACGCAGAGAGAGAGAGAGACAGAGAGAGAGAGAGAGAGGCAGAGACACAGGCAGAGGGAGAAGCAGGCTCCATGCAGGGAGCCCGACGTGAGACTCCATCTCAGGTCTCCAAGATCACACCCTGGGCTGAAAGTGGCGCTAAATCGTTGAGCCACTGGGGCTGCCCTATTTACTGATTTTCTTATGTTAATTGTTCAGGGTACATAGATGATTATATAAAAGTGATCATGTAGCCTCCCTTAATAGACTGTCACTGACAACTTTACCATGTTTATTAGTGAACTGATAGATGGCAGGAGAGTTACAGATGTCGAGTAGACTCATTTCTATGTCCTGCCATTACACAGAAGACACTGGACCAGTGTTGTGTGTGGGTGAATATAATTATTGTTTGTTTCACTGAGAATGGTTTATACAGACTTTCTTCTTTACATTAGCTATAATTCATTTTAAACACCCCAAATTCTACATCTTGGTGAAAATACAACCAGAGGAAACTGGGAATAAGGAGGACAAGAAGTAGGACAGTATAGAGCATGGGATCTGTAGTCAGCTAGTTTGGGGCAAGACTGTAATAATTAGCGACATTGCGACCTTGAGAAAATTGTTAACTTCTTTAGGTTATGGTTTCCTCATCTGTGGGTAGCACCTGTCCTACCTGATCTAATACAGGGGGTTGGTATAAGGATGAATTAGGTTAATGTACATAAAGATTTTAGCATCAAGCCTGGCACAATTTTTGTGCAAATATATGTTGCTAAAAAATGAGAGAGTGATGTGCAGTATTCTCATATAGTTCTGTCTTTAGGCAGCTTGATATCTTGGGGGCATAGTTCACAGAAACAGGTGAGGATCTATTATGTCTAAAAACAGAACTCCTTTAGGTCATTAGGTAAAGAAATTACACAGAGCGTTAGAGGTCAATAGGGTCTCTTTGATGAAGGCAGTGTTGCCTCAAGCACCATACTGAGAGGTGACACTTGAACTCACATATCAGTGCTCTATCTCCTTAGAGCTTCTAATTTTTTAAAAACATCTGTAACGGGGATCCCTGGGTGGCGCAGCAGTTTGGCGACTGCCTTTGGCCCAGGGCGCGATCCTGGAGACCCGGGGTCGAGTCCCACGTCGGGCTCCTGGTGCATGGAGCCTGCTTCTCCCTCTGCCTGTGTCTCTGCCTCTCTCTCTCTCTCTCTGTGACTATCATAAATAAATAAAAAAATAAAATAAAATAAAAAAATAAAACACCTGTAACGGGGCCATAAAAGGGTGGCTTTTCATCAGACTACCTGTGTGATTGGTCTGACTAGCTGACTGGTGCCATTTAATCATGGTGCCTTACATACAGGAGATGTTATATACTTGCTTGTAAAAAGAATCCAATTTTCTAGAGCCTTCATTTCAGCTGATGGAAGTTATTGAGCAGATAAGTAATAAGATCAGACCCAAAAGAGTCCTAATTCCTTAGTATTGAACTACCATTAAGTCACTTCTGTTTGCTTATTTTGTTATGAACTGTGACCTAGGAGTGCCTGCAATGTGTTGTTTTAAGACCTAGGTGCGTAAATCAGTTCACTGCTTCTTATTTATATAAATATCTATTACTCACCTACATGCTGGTAGTTTTCTTTTTTGTTTGATCTTTTATATTAAGCCATTTAAATCATTAAGATTATTTATTTTAAAGGAGAAAATATCTATTTGAAACTTGTATAAAGTTTCTATCAATATTAAAAACACCTGTGTGTTTTCTATGGCCTCATGTGTAATATTTGGACTATATATTTTGCTTTTAACAGACAAATTTAAAAATACCCTTTCCTGAATATTAGCCCATGTATTTTTATTCATTTAAAACATATCCTCTGGGTGTCTAGGTGGCTCAGTCAGTGAAGCATCTGACTTCTGATTCCATCTCTGGTCATTATGTCAGGGTTGTCAGCGCTCCATGTCAGGCTCCACATTGGGTGTGGAGCCTGCTTAAGATTTTCTCTCTGTCTCCTTCTGCAAACCTCCCCCCCAACACACTGTACTCTCCCCCCAGCCTCTTTCTCTCTCAAACACACACACACACACACACACACACACACACACACACACACCATATATCCTCTATTTGTCACCTTAGAAATAACAACTTATAGCTTTTATAGTTTCCCAGGACTTACTTTAAACTAGAAGTGGGAATTCTAGGACCAAGAACTATTTGCACCAAAGAGCATTTAGATCACTTAATTCAGCAACATATTTTGTTTTATTTTTACAGAAGAGAACCAGATTGATTAAAGTGAGGTGATGCTGAAGCTCATAAAATTGAGACCAAAACCCAGAATGTTCATCACATGTTTCTTATGTGAAAAGTTCTATATATGTATATTTAAAATTTTAGAATAATTGGATAGAAATATACCATATACTTAGGGAAAAAATCAAGTTGTTATTGCTGCAATTTTATAGAAATAAGAGAACCTAATCTTGCTTAGGGAATGTTTTGTTGTTTTAATGATTAGCATAAGGAGCCATACTTAAATCAAACTTCCTACATTTATCTCAAAATGCAAGAATTCATGAGTAATAGAACTTTTTATTAAACTTAAGACTAGGGCAGCCCCGGTGGCGCAGCGGTTTAGCGCTGCCTGCAGCCTGGGGTGTGATCCTAGAGACCCAGGATCGAGTCCACATCAGGCTTCCTGCATGGAGCCTGCTTCTCCCTCTGCCTGTCTCTGCCTCTCTCTTCGCTCTCTCTGAATGAATAAATAAATAAATCTTAAAAAAAATAAATAAATAAAAATAAACTTAAGACTAAACATGGGATGCCTGAATGGCTCAGTGGTTGAGCATCTGCCTTTGGCTCAGGGCATGATCCTGGGGTCCTGGGATCGAGTCCCATATCAGGCTCCTCACAGGGATCCTTCTTCTCCCTCTGCTATGTCTCTACCTCTCTCTGTGTCTCCCATGAATAAATAAATAAAACCTTTTTAAAAAATGAAGACTAAACAGACCTAGGATCCTCCAATTATACTTTAGAAAATATCTGTGTTTAAAGTCTTTCTCAGTAAAATTTTACCAGAATTCATAAAAATAGTTATCTACATTAAGGTAGATGAAGAACATCATCATTTACTTGCACCTACAACATTTTCTGCATTAAGAATTATCTAGGCTATGGTTTTAAGCTCTTTTTTGAGGGAGCCTCGTATTTCCACAGGGAAAGCCTAAAGAGGTAGTGGGGAAAAAAGCAGTGAGTGAGCACCCATGGGAAGGTTTCTGAGTTTCTTCACTCATATTCAAAAGGACAGTATGGTGGTTTAAAAATATGTTCACGACTTCTCTGACACTCTTCTCTTCAAGAGATGGAGCCTAATGCTTCTCCCCTTGAGTGGGGACTAGACTTACTGACTCCCTCAGAATGAATAGGTTATGCCAGACATGTGGGTCACTTGAAGACTTCCTCATGAAAAACATCATGGCTTCTGCCTTCCCATCTCTCTGGGATCACTCATTGTGGAGGAAGCCAACAGCCATGTGTTGAGGACACTCGGGCAGCCAGGTGAAGAGGCCCATGTGAAGATGTACCAAGGCCTCTGTGAACAGCCATGTGGAAGCTGATCCATGCTGTCCCAGTCAAGTTTTAGGACAACTGCAGCCCTATCCCATGATTTTAACAAAAGTAGGGCCACAGATTCCATAGTTTCATTAAATATTAGTAAGTACTTAATGATAAAAATGGCTTAGGGCTCAGATAAGTTGATGAAGTCAGAATAAACAGAATTTGGAAGACTTCTTTCCTGCAGAATTTCAAAAATTCTTTAATATGATATATACTTTGTGGCTCTGCATGATTCTAGACCTAAGAAGACTTGACTGCCTTAATTTGACCTTAAGTCTAAGTAGCATGCCTTTCTAAAATTTGTAGACCTGATTAGTAGGAAAGAGCTCTCTATCACTAATTTGGTGGCAAGATATTCTCACCAATGGTTACATGTTAGAGCAGCTCAGTCTTCCAATATAGTAATGGATTATACACATGCAAGTGATAGATATAAACAGGGTTGTCATACGGGTATTCAGTGTAAGACAGATGTCTTAATGTGTTTTAATAATACATGTTTTCCTGTGCTATATACTCTCCTAAATGCTTCTGCATAATAAAATCTATTTTACAGTTCAACAAACTAAGTTTCAGGAGAATGGTTAATTGCTCAAGGTAGAAAACTGTCAAAATGGCCCAGTGAGGAATTCAGTGTATTTCTCAACTTCTCTACTCACTCCAGTTATTCACAGCTTTGGACATACCTCTCTCCTCAGTCTTATCTTGTACTTTAACTCTTTCTTTGACAACTATCGACAATTTCCCATCCTTTAAGAATCTTTTTCTACGGGTGTTGAACCAGCCTTGTGTCCCAGGGATAAATCCTACTTGGTCATGGTGAATAATTTTCTTAATGTACTGTTGGATCCTATTGGCTAGTATCTTGTTGAGAATTTTTGCATCCATGTTCATCAGGGATATTGGTCTGTAATTCTCCTTTTTGGTGGGGTCTTTGTCTGGTTTTGGAATTAAGGTGATGCTGGCCTCATAGAACGAATTTGGAAGTACTCCATCTCTTTCTATCTTTCCAAACAGCTTTAGGAGAATAGGTATGGTTTCTTCTTTAAACATTTGATAAAATTCCCCTGGGAAGCCATCTGGCCCTGGACTCTTGTGTCTTGGGAGGTTTTTGATGACTGCTTCAATTTCCTCCCTGATTATTGGTTCATCATATCAGCAAGAGAAAAACCAAGAACCATATGATCCTCTCATTAGATGCAGAGAAAGCATTTGACAAAATACAGCATCCATTCCTGATCAAAACTCTTCAGAGTGTAGGGATAGAGGGAACATTCCTCGACATCTTAAAAGCCATCTATGAAAAGCCCACAGCAAATATCATTCTCAATGGGGAAGCACTGGGAGCCTTTCCCCTAAAATCAGGAACAAGACAAGGATGTCCACTCTCACCACTGCTATTCAACATAGTACTGGAAGCCCTAGCCTCAGCAATCAGACAACAAAAAGACATTAAAGGCATTCAAATTGGCAAAGAAGAAGTCAAACTCTCCCTCTTTGCCGATGACATGATACTCTACATAGAAAACCCAAAAGTCTCCACCCCAAGATTGCTAGAACTCATACAGCAATTCGGTAGCGTGGCAGGATACAAAATCAATGCCCAGAAATCAGTGGCATTTCTATACACTAACAATGAGACTGAAGAAAGAGAAATTAAGGAGTCAATCCCATTTACAATTGCACCCAAAAGCATAAGATACCTAGGAATAAACCTAACCAAAGATGTAAAGGATCTATACCCTCAAAACTATAGAACACTTCTGAAAGAAATTGAGGAAGACACAAAGAGATGGAAAAATATTCCATGCTCATGGATTGGCAGAATTAATATTGTGAAAATGTCAATGTAACCCAGGGCAATATACACGTTTAATGCAATCCCTATCAAAACACCATGGACTTTCTTCAGAGAGTTAGAACAAATTATTTTAAGATTTGTGTGGAATCAGAAAAGACCCCGAATAGCCAGGGGAATTTTAAAAAAGAAAACCATATCTGGGGGCATCACAATGCCAGATTTCAGGTTGTACTACAAAGCTGTGGTCATCAAGACAGTGTGGTACTGGCAGAAAAACAGACACATAGATTAGTGGAACAGAATAGAGAACCCAGAAGTGGACCCTGAATTTTATGGTCAACTAATATTCGATAAAGGAGGAAAGACTATCCATTGGAAGAAAGACAGTCTCTTCAATAAATGGTGCTGGGGAAATTGGACATCCACATGCAGAAGAATGAAACTAGACCACTCTCTTTCACCATACACAAAGATAAACTCAAAATGGATGAAAGATCTAAATGTGAGACAAGATTCCATCAAAATCCTAGAGAAGAACACAGGCAACACCCTTTTTGAACTCGGCCACAGTAACTTCTTGCAAGATACATCCACGAAGGCAAAAGAAACAAAAGCAAAAATGAACTATTGGGACTTCATCAAGATAAGAAGCTTTTGCACAGCAAAGGATACAGTCAACAAAACTCAAAGACAACCTACAGAATGGGAGAAGATATTTGCAAATGACATATCAGATATAGGGCTAGTTTCCAAGATCTATAAAGAACTTATTAAACTCAACACCAAAGAAACAAACAATCCAATCATGAAATGGGCAAAAGACATGAACAGAAATCTCACAGAGGAAGACATAGACATGGCCAACATGCATATGAGAAAATGCTCTGCATCACTTGCCATCAGGGAAATACAAATCAAAACCACAATGAGATAGCACCTCACACCTGTGAGAATGGGGCAAAGTAACAAGGCAGGAAACAACAAATGTTGGAGGGGATGCGGAGAAAAGGGAACCCTCTTACACTGTTGGTGGGAATGTGAACTGGTGCAGCCACTCTGGAAAACTGTGTGGAGGTTCCTCAAACAGTTAAAAATAGACCTGCCCTACGACCCAGCAATTGCACTATTGGGGATTTACCCCAAAGATACAGATGCAGTGAAATGCCGGGACACCTGCACCCCGATGTTTATAGCAGCAATGGCCACGATAGCCAAACTGTGGAAAGAGCCTCGGTGTCCACTGAAAGATGAGTGGATAAAGAAGATGTGGTTTATGTATACAATGGAATATTACTCAGCCATTAGAAATGACAAATACCCACCATTTGCTTCAACGTGGATGGAACTGGAGGGTATTATGCTGAGTGAAGTAAGTCAGTCGGAGAAGGACAAACATTATATGTTCTCATTCATGTGGGGAATATAAATAATAGTGAAAGGGAATATAAGGGAAGGGAGAAGAAATGTGTGGGAAATATCAGAAAGGGAGACAGAACGTAAAGACTGCTAACTCTGGGAAACGAACTAGGGGTGGTGGAAGGGGAGGAGGGCGGGGGGTGGGAGTGAGTGGGTGACGGGTACTGGGGGTTATTCTGTATGTTAGTAAATTGAACACCAATAAAAAATTTAAAAAAAAAAAGAATCTTTTTCTAATAATATTTTTGATAATTTATTACATTTTAAGCACTGTATTTAGTATAATTGCTAATTATGCAAAAACTAAAAGATAAGTAATTTATTTAAGGTCACAAAAATTTCAAAGTTATTTGGGTTAGAACTTAGATCTGATTCTAGTACCCATGCTCTTCACCACTTTGCATATTTCCATGACCTATTTCATTCAGAGCTTGCTCCTGCATCTGAATTAATGTAGCTCATATATTTTCCGTACCATGGAGGGTCCTAACATACAGGATCATATTTCACTTATTAATGTTATATAAATGTCACTTTTTGTTTCATAAAATTTATGTATACTGGATAGTTTCATTTTAAACATCATATATACATACTTTTATGTATTTTAAACATTATATATATAACATTATATATTCTTCTCAACTACATTATACACTAGTTAAAGAGTAGGAATCACATCCTGGGGAGATACAATTCCTGGCAAATTTAAGTAAGCTGGTTGATGTGATGTGATTCTGGTGGAGACATTGTAAGCAAAATGAACCAAAGAAAGCACTTTTAATATTTACTGCAGTTTCCATTAAACCTCTTTGACAGTTATGCTCAGAAAAAGTGAAACCAGGATTTACATTGCTTTGTAATGTGTACACGAATCTTTATGATCTCGCTCTCACTTCCATTTCAAGCTTTGGCTTGTATTTCCATCATTGACAGGCTTGGAGATTCTCTATACACTCCATGCTCTCTAAGGAAAACCACACTTTCCTCTTCTTCACTGTTGCACGTGTAGGTTTTGTTTGCTTGCCCACCTGAAAATCTTCTACTCATTCTTCCAAACCCAGATCCATAGTTCTTTTGGGACGAAAGCAAGCATTCTTTTCTCTGTGAACTCTGTTGGTGTATTTAAAGCATTGCTTAATGCTAGCTCTAAGTGATTTTATATATATCTTTAAGCAACTTCAACCCTCAGGATAGAAATGATTTTACAATTATTAAGAACATGAGCTTTGAACGTAGATAAAACTGGATTCAAATTCTGACTGTCTCTAAAAATGCTATAGGACCTTGGTAAAATTGCTTAACTTTTTAGTCTGTCTCTTTCCACATAAAAGAACAATGTTAGTAATTTTACAGATTCTTGCAAGAATGATGTGATAAAATATACAGAGTGCCATGCATTTATAATTTTGTAATATGATACAATGATTACTAATATATCTTTATATTTCATCAATTAACACTGTGTCTGAAGTCTTACTAAATTTTTGCAGAAGCAATATATGAAAAATAAATACTTACATATCCATGTTTCCATTATCCATGAATAAACTACACAATATGACCATAATGGATTTTTACAGAATCAAATTAAAAATCAAATTAAAATTCTAGGGGTGCTTGGATGGCTCAGACAGTTAAGTATCCAACTCTTGATTTCATCTCAGGTCATGATCTTACAGTCTTGAGATTGAGCCCTCTGTTGGGCTCTGTGCTCAGTGGGGAGTCTGCTTAAGAGTCTTTCCCTTGTCCTTACACTCGCTTGTTCTCTCTCTCTCTTAAATAATTAAATAAATCTTTTTTAAAAACCACAAATTAGCAATAAATTGTCTAAATTTGGAAAACCTAAGAATACAATCAATACATTATAGAAATTCAGTGGTGGAAAGAACATTAGAGACTCAAGGGACTCAGATCCAAATTTCTCCAAACCCAATTTTCCTGATGGAATTTATCTAGCATGGAGTGGTGGCTAAGAGACAGTCTAAAATGCCCAAACAAAAAAATAAAATAAAATAAAATAAAATAAAATAAAATAAAATAAAATAAAATATAAAATAAAATAAAATAATAAAAATAAAATAAAATAAAATAAATAAAATAAAATAAAATAATTAAAAAAATAAAATAAAATAAAATAAAAATAAAATAAAATAAAATAAAATAAAATAAAATAAAATAAAATACCCAAGCTCTAGAATAGATTTCTCAGGTCAAAGTCTGCCTCTACCACTCACTATGAATCCCAGGACATATTTCTTAAATTTTGTCCATGTCAGCTCACCCACTTGTGAAATGAGAATAGCAACTAAATGGTATCTAAAGTTTGTTCTGAGAAATTTGTTCATTCATGTAAGGTATTTAGATTAATTCCTAATTTATAGTATGAACTCAATACATATTATAATTTAATTAGTATTCATGGCTATTTCATTGAGTAAGAAATTTTTTATTCAAATTTTAAAATTCATTTCATTGTTTCTAATTTTACAGCTTTGAGTTCTTTCACTGTTCCTATAGGCCTTCTTTATAATCAGGATTTGTAGAAACAGGAGAGTATGTTAAACAGGAATTTGGGTGTTGAGTCAGCATTCACTGGGGAGACTGTTGAATACATTGAAATCTCTTTTTGAACTTGGTCAATATCAGAATTTTAGAAAAGAAAACAGATTGCTTTGTTTTCAGTTTTATTGCAGTAAAATTTTAATCTTCAAATCCTCTTTAGGCTTTTACTTTTTAGCCAGTGGGAACACCATAACAAACTGTTTTTCTGCCTATATTATTTATCTCTATCTCCAGAGAAAAACACTAGGGACCCAGGCCCTAGTATCCAAGGCAGTACAAAGTAGGGAAATAACAGTTATTTATATCTGACTTTATGAGATCCTTGAAGGACTTGGCTGTATCTTGTTCACTTTGTGATTACTTGTGTGTAGTACATTGTCTGGTGTCATGTAGCTCATTTAATACGTGTTGTATAAAAGAACTGTTTGAACATATATCTAACATGTAAGAAGGTATCTGTGATGGAATATCTGTTGTCAACTCAGCAACCTCTCTATTCTGATTAAATCATTCTGCTACTGTCTATTAGCAACTTTATCAAACCATCTCTACTTTCTTAAAAACTCAAACAACCCGAACCCCTTCAAAGTTGGTTAACAGCAGCCTCCTCGAAATTCATAAAAAGAATATAAATAACCACAGAGGACATCCCCAGTTTTCTTGATGCCAAATATCAATTTATTTATATCTATAGCTTTCCTAGTTTTCTTTTCCTTGCTTCCATAAAGAAAAGGTCCCTTTTTTATTTAAGGCTATAACTTTCATTATTAATAGATCTATCTTATTTCATCATTTCTTCTTGGAAAGCTTGTATTAGTGATTGTCTCAGGTGAATTCTTCTCATAAACTTTTATAATGTCTTTTTAAATAAAAAAAAAAGGAAAGACTATGGAGCACTCTCAACTCCTTGTCCTTTCCTACCACTTTTCTATTTCATTTCATTGTTTTCATTTGTCTTAAATTGCTGAGAAGACGAGGATATGCGGAGTTAGTGTTTAATGGATACTACATTTTAGTTCAGGAAGATAAAAAGTTCCAGAGATGACTAGTGATGATGGTTGTATAAAAATGTGTAGTTAGTGCCACCTAAAAATGATTTAATTGATACAATTTATGTTTATATATATTTTGCTGAAATTAAAAACAAAACAAGTTGCTTATATTCCATGTTTGTATTTCTCCATCTTGCACTAACTTTTAAACTCACTCCAATTTGTTTTTTGCTTCCATCACTCTACGAAGCAGCTCCTTGTAACAGCTAAGTTCATGTTGCTAAATTCAATGGTTGATTTTCAATCCTTACCCTAATTGACCTCTCAGCAGCATTTGGTAACTCTTTTTTTCTCTTTGAAATTCCCTCAGCTCTTGTTTCTTGACTCAACACTGCTGGAGTTGTTTTTCTCCACCTGGGCCACTCCTCTCCCTTTCCAATCTAATCCTCTTTTCCCCTGTATTTGACCATTATATTTTTATAAACCTCAACCCTAGACCTTCTTGTCTTTACTTTGTACCCTTTTCCTAAGTTCTCACCAATGTACATGCCTTCAGCTACCAACTATATGCAGGGGACTAAAAATTCATATCTCTGTGTAGACTTTTTTCTTAGTTCTAGTTGCAAAAGTCTACCACATCCTTGAATCCAATTAGGTATCTTTACAACACTTCAAATCCAGCATATACAAAGGTGAACTCAGGAAGCCTCTCAACAACTCCCTACCCCTGCTCTTGCATCCCACTCCCACCCCCCAAATATGGACATTTTCCATTGTGTTCTCAGTCAGTGACACCACCATCCATCCAAGTATGAAAGCTAGAAATTGTGACAGATCTCACTTCCCCACCTTATTTCTCACATAACATGTAACACCAACAAC
Organism: Canis lupus baileyi; assembly: GCF_048164855.1. NCBI lineage: Eukaryota > Metazoa > Chordata > Mammalia > Carnivora > Canidae > Canis > Canis lupus. The sequence continues at coordinate 24,418,948 of NC_132868.1, forward strand.
TTATACTTATATATCCTTAATATGTCTCAAACCTATCACATCATTTCACCTCTGTCACAACCATACTACTCACCACCACCACCACCAAACTTGCCCAAACTACCATAATCTTCATCTGCTGGTAGATTCCAAACTGGATCTTCTCATATCCTTTTAGACTTTCCTCCAATTCAAACTCCACAATGCTGCCAAAATAATATTTTAGTAATGTAAATTTCATCTTATTATCTATCCTTGTTTAAAACCATCTAATAAATATTGTTCTGGTTGATAAAGTCTAAAATACTTGAGACAATTTGTTAGGCTCAGCATGGCCTGTGCTTTATCTACATCTAGCACTTTTGAACTCTCACTTCTGCATTCTCTTTCTCTCTCTCTCTCTCTCTCTCCCCCCCTTTTTCCATCTCTCTTTCTCTCCCCCTCTCTCTCAAATCCAGTTACACTGACCTCAAAGATTGAGACATGACTATTGTGACATGCTAGCTGGAGGTCATTTCCAATTGTTATTCATGGCCCAGAATTTATTGAAATTTGTTCTGTTCTTTATACCAAACTTAGTTGGAAGTTTAGAAGAAGGCTTATAGCTGGCACTATACCTATCTACTAGTTTTACAAAGGTGCCGATATAGTTGATCTAGATAACTAACTAGTTAGGTGGGAAAGACATGGAATACAGACAAAAGAGGAAGAGAAATGCTTTTCATAAGCAATTAGTTTCCTTAGGTGTAAGATGAAGTAATAGTGGTACCAATAGGTATAGAGCACAATTGTAGGAAACCCATATTCACAGTACTGGAAGCCTAAGCAAGCACATATTATATGTCATGCCCTATGCTATATCTTGGCCATTTCTTTAGTGAGGAAGTATTAAAAGGAAGCCAATTGTGATGAATGCCACTATAGGGCCATTTAAAAATTCTTGCAGAAATTCTGTAGAGAGTTACTCCTTCCTGAGGAATTTAAGAAAGATTTCACAGAGATGATATTTTGTGTGGGGCCTGAGGTTAGATAGTAGTTTGCCAGTGGAGAAGGGCAGATGGAATTTTAAGTGGAGGGAGGAAAACACAGATGGAGTTTAGATTTAACCACACTGGTAGTTGAAGAAAAAAGTCTTCAAACCTGAAATTTCCTCTTCAAAGTACACAATTGTCTACCATTATATAACACCGAGAATACTTTTGCAATAAAATATTACCATTTATATTATGTATAATAAAAAAGCTTGGGCCACTGGTCCCTTTCCCGCCAAACAGGATGTTGCCATTAGGGTGACTTGCATCCTGCTGAAAGCAGTATGTCTGGTGTTTAAGGCACAAAGACATTATTTAAAGAAGCCTTATGATTTTGAACAAACTGGCCCAGCAGGAGGATTTTAACCTGCCCTCCCTAACAGGCACAACAGCCTGTGTTTGTAAACAGAGCCTTATTGCACTAGTGAGAGCGGACACAGAACAGTGTCAGCTCATTAATTGGGTGTCAGCTCCCTGCAGGGAAGAAAGCTTAATGAGTCATCTCATCATAAAGAACTGGAGCTCAAGGGAGGGGCAAATGGCTTAGAGAAAGAGAGAATGATTTGTCCAGCAATAACTATGTGTATAGAAAAGCCCGAAGCCCACCTGTTGGGATAAAGAGAGAGCAGCATTTGGGAGCGGATGGTTTCTCTGTATTCTGCTATTCAAAGGGAAACCTGAGTTTATGAACTTACAAATGCAGCAATTACCAGTATGCATATTCATGTGTCCTGTGAGTACAATTAAAAGTATTCAAAACATATTTTTGTATAGTTTATGATTCTGTTCACAGTAGAAATATTCTCCAATTTTCCTACAGAAAATCTATAACAAAGCACATGCTACTCAAGGCTTGTTTCAAATTCAAGTATGTTCCTGATGCATTCAGCAAACATGAAGGAAAGATGTCCAATTTCTCTTGTGCTTCATAGTAATCATTTAAAAACTACCTAACGAAAAAATTCTTAAATCTGAAAAATAATCCCCTCTTTGAATTCTTATTTTCTAATCTAACGTAATAATCATATAAGAAGGTATGCCCAGTTTTCACATAATACTGTGGCCTTACAGCTAATGTTCTTTCATTATTAGAATACTATGTTCTTCTACTGTGGACCATTGGTCTTTTTTTTTTTTTTAAATTTTTTTTTTTATTTATTTATGATAGTCACAGAGAGAGAGAGAGGCAGAGACACAGGCAGAGGGAGAAGCAGGCTCCATGCACCGGGAGCCCGACGTGGGACTCGATCCCGGGTCTCCAGGATCGCGCCCTGGGCCAAAGGCAGGTGCTAAACCGCTGCGCCACCCAGGGATCCCTGGACCATTGGTCTTATTAACTTGTGAGATCTTTCAATATTTAAAAAAAATGGTAGTCCATTGTTAGGTATTTACACAAATTTGTTTACATTTTTACTTTGCTAATGGTATTTTCTCCATGTGTTTGATTAATAAATTGAATTTTAAACTTTCTTTCTCATTTCACTATTTTTCTCAATCCCAGGAGAATCTCAAAACCTGCACTCTTTGCAGATTGATTTCTCAAATATAGTGGCTTTTCCAGAACTTTCTGTCTCATATCAAATCACTCGTTCCTTTTTTTATCCTCATCTCCTCTGACCCCATGCATGTTTTAACAGTTAAATGTGTCATGTGTTTTGGTGGTAAAATGGGGGAAGGGTTAATTATTCATCACTTCCATAAATCTGTTATTTTCTTCTCTCTAAAATTAATCTATTGTTGTGATTTTAGGTAGGGATCTATGTTCCCTCCTCTTAAATCTGGATGGGCTTGTGACTGCCTTGACAAATAGGTGGAAATAGTGCTAAGAAGATGTGGATTTAAAAAAGCCATGAAGCTTCCATCTTGTTCATTGAAACAGTACCTCTTGGAGACCTAAACTGCCATTAGAAATCCTACTACACTGAGACCACCATCCCTGGACAGATTATATAGAGAGGTGAGCCACATGGAGAGGTTCTGAGACTATTTGAAAGGGAGGCTCAAATGGCTATTTGAGTCATCTCTGTCCAAGCGTGTGAGATGTGAGTAAAGAAGTCTCCAGATGATTCCAGCTTCCAGCTTTTCAAATCTTCCCAGATGAGGCTCTAAACATTGTGGAACACTAAAAAAAAAAAAACTATGCTTTCTGAGCCCAGCCCTAGTTCCTTAGGCAGAGAATCTATAAGAAAAATAAAATAATTTTGTTTAGGGTAGTTTGTTTTGCAGCAATAGGTAACTTGATCATCTGCCTCTACAAAACCATCTTTCAACGAGTAGGGAAACTTTCTATATATACTTTCCAAAATTTGATATCTCTCTTCTTTAATTGCCCTTTCCTTGTCTTCAAATATTTGGTGGGGATTATATTGAACTTGCCAATTACTTTGGGTAGTATGGACATTTTAACAATATTAATTTTTCCACTCCATGAACATATATATCTTTCCATTTGTTGATGTCATCTTTAATTTCTTTCATCAAAGTCTTATAGTTTTCAGAATACAGGTCTTTCACCTCCTTGGTTAAATTTATTTCTAGGTTTTTTTATTCTTCTTGATGTAATTATAAATGGTATTGATTTCTTACATAATATGTTTTTATATTGTTAGATTCATTTTGCTAGGGTTATGTTAACGATTTATGTATCTATGTGCACAAATGTTATTTAGCTGTATTTTTCTTTTCTTACGAAGTCATTGTCGAATTTTGATATCAGAGTAATATTGGCCTCATGGAATGAGTTGGAAATTGTGCTTTCTCTGTTTTCTGAAAATTTGTTAAAGGTTGTTACTACTTTTTATTTAATATTTGATTAAGTTCACCTTTGAAGCCATGCAAGCCTCAGTTTTTCTTTTTGGGAAAAATTTTAATTACTTAATCTTCTTTATTTTTAATAGATGTATTCAGACTTTCTATTTCTTCTTGAGTCAGTTTTGCTAATTTTTGCTTTTGTAGGAATTTGTCCATCTTGTCAAAATTGTCCAATTTGTTAAATGTTGATAATTTTTCTTGTAATTTTAAAAATTTATTTCAATCATTAATGATGTCTTTCATTGATTACTGATTTAGGCAATTTGAGCCATCATGCTTTTTCTAAGATTTGTTTGATTTCCATGTGATAACATACAATTTCTTATATAGTATAAGAACTTTCTGACAGTATACTTTCTTTTGTTCTGTTGAGGATTTTGTGCTATTTTTCAATTATTTTTAAAAGAGATTTTAATTTAAAAAAACATTATTCTTAGTGAAGTAGTTTCCATTTTTGGTGATTGTCATTCAGCATGTAGATACAGATTTCTATCTGAGATAGATTCCTTTTAACATGAAGCACTTCCCTTATGTTTTTGTTGTGTTTGTCTTCTGGTGAAATATTTTTTTTAGCTTTCAATATCTAAAATAAGTCTTCCTTTTGTCACCACTTTTTAAAAATATTTTTGCTGGGAAGAAAATTTTAGAGTCACAGTATTTTTCTTTCACCCCTTTAAAGATGCTGCTCCACTGCCTTTTGGCTTCAATTGTTTCCAACATTATACTTGATGTTTTTCTCATCTTTCTTCCTCCATATATAATGTGCTTTTCTCTCATTTGACCATTTTTAAATGGCTTTATCACTGATTTTTTTAATTTATCACTGATTTTAAAGTAAGTTAGTTATGAAGTACATTGCTGTAGTTGTTATTTGTTTTGTTTTTGTTTTCATTTTTCATGTTTCTTGTTATTACGATTTATTAAGCATCTTACATCTGTGGGTTTATGACCCTGCTATATCTTCAAATTCACCACTATATGTTTCTGCAATATCTATTTGCCATTTATCCAATTCTGCGTATTTTTTCTCAGACACTGTAGTTTCTATTCTTACAAGTTCAACTTATGTCTTTTTATAATTTCCATATTTCTGTTTAGTATGCTCATTTTTAAAATCTAGAGTGTTGTGCATATGGAATGCAGTTGTAAGAACTGTTTTTATGCCCCTGTCTACTAATTCCATCATCTATGTCATTTCTGGGTCTGTTTCATTTGTTTGTGTTTGTTTGTTTTTCTCTTATAATGAATTGTGTTTCCTACTTCTTTTCATGCCTGGGAATGTTTCATTGGGTTCTAGAGATTATTAATTTTACCTTATTGAGGAATACATTTAAAATATTTTGTTTCTATAAATGTCCTTGAAGTTTTTTGAGAATCTTTCCTCAAAACAAGTTAAATTGTTTGATCCTTTTCATTCTTGCTTTTAAGATTTGACAAATGGGACCAGAGCATGTTTAGTATAGGGCTAATTTTTCACAACTGAGGAAAATAAGGACTGAAAACTCTCTTCAGTGACCTTGGATTATGAAGTCTTCTACTCTGACTGATGGGAATAGAAATAGAAACATTTTGTGCCCTGTATAAATCTTATACAGAGATTAAGATTGTTTCTCTTAACTCTTTCAGGTGGTTCTTTCTATGGCCTTGGATAGGCTCCTCAATTAAATACCATTTAATCAGTACTCATTACAGAACTGACCCCTCAAGGGGGTCAAGCTGACCCCAACTCTGATTTCCAGAGTTTTTACTCTGTGTAGTCCTCTTTTCTCTTGGACTCTGCACTGTTAACTTTAGCTACCTTGACCTCTCTGGACTCTAAAGTATATTTTCTCATTGCAAAGAGACTACCTGGTTCCACTTGGGTTCCCTCTTCCTGCATTGTTGCCTGGAAACATTCAGACATTAAGCGAAAATGATTGTAGGGCCTACCCTCTTTTATTTCTCACATTAAAGATTGCTATCCTTCATTGCATGATGTCAAATATCTTTAGAAATATTTTTAAAAATATATTTTATCTAGTGTCTGAGTTGTTTCAGTCATGGGGTATATCTGGCCTCTAAATTACGCTTCCTGTGTAATTTAGAGAAAGTTGCTTAATTTCTTCCAACCCAAATTTTCCTCAGATGAAAATGGAAATTATAAAAAATATATAAAAGTACATAATATCTTAGAGTATTTTGTGAGGATTCAATGAGATAAATTTTATAATGTAACAAGCATGCTATTTCATGCAAAGTAAATGATTAATGAATATTTATAAAGTACTATGGAATGAAATTAAAGAGAAGTATGAGAGCATATTGTGAGTGACCCATATTTTGATACAGTACAGACAAGCAAAAAGAATCAAAGTTTGAGAATCCCAAAGGGAAGGAAATATTCTGAAAGATAAAATTGGAGACTTTTACTTCTTTCATCCTCAGTAAGAATTTTTTTTTTTCCAGAACTCCTCTTGGCTTATTTTTTTTATCTTTTATTTTATTTTATTTTTATTTATTTTATTTTTTGGCTTAGATTTTTTTAATGTTTTTTGAGTTAGCCAAGGTATTTCTTTGTGGATCTTAACTATTCTATTAACATTTCTGAAACATGGTTTCTGAAACCATGACATGAAATTACTCACATAGTTAAAAATAAGGACCAGCTGAAGGAAAAGAAAATGTCTAACCTTAGCACTTTGAATGATTTGTAGAATATTACTGCCTGATTCTGCTGGAGGAGTCATCAAACTATACCCTCAGATTCATATAGAAAATAAATTTATTTTCAGAACTTTAGTTAGAGATTTCCATTAAGGCACTTAGCTGGCATGCACATGCACCGTTATCCAATTATTTCATGAATGTAAGTCACTTTTTCAGAGAGCAAGTCTTGATCCTGAAATCAGGGGCTATATCTGAAATTTCTTTATGGCTCTCACAATACTAAATATAGCACTAAATATATTAACTAGAAACTTTCCTTAAGTATTTCCTTTTAAATTGGCACTGCCGGGATCCCTGGGTGGCGCAGCAGTTTGGCGCCTGCCTTTGGGCCAGGGCGCGATCCTGGAGACCCAGGATCGAATCCCACGTCGGGCTCCCGGTGCATGGAGCCTGCTTCTCCCTCTGCCTATGTCTCTGCCTCTCTCTCTCTCTCTCTGTGTGTGACTATCATTAAAAAAAAAAAATAAATAAATAAATAAATTGGCACTGCCTTTCCCTACTCATTTTCATTTTCAAATACCCATATTTGGCTTAAATAGTAATACCTTGAAAAATCTTCCTCTACCCTAGCTAGGCAAGATGTGTTCCTCCTTGAACACTGCGGTACATTCTCTTGTTCCTATCCATTGGTGTTTACACCTTACCTGCCTTTTTTTTTTTTTTTTTAAGATTTTATCCATTCATGAGAGAGAGAGAGAGAGGCAGAGACACAGGCAGAGGGAGAAGCAGGTACCATGCACGGAGCCTGATGTGGGACTCGATCCTGGGACTCCAGGATCATGCCCTGGGCCGAAGGCAGGTGCTCAACCACTGAGCCACCCAGGGATCCCCCTTACCTGCCCTTTGTGTGCACGCCTTATCTACTATCTGCATGGTTAGTCTTCTTTATGCAAGGTAGTAGTAGGTTTCTTCATGCTTTCTTATTTACAAAGCTTATTCAGACACATAATTTTATATGATTCTTATAATCTGTGGTGTAGCAATTTTTTTATCTCTCTCTGAAAATCCTACTCAAAATTATTTGTAACTCGAAAAGCCTACCTTCAAACCCAGATATACCTTTTTTCTAGTAAAGTATATACATAGAGAAGTTACTTAGTCTCTTTGAACCTTAGTTTCTTTACTTGTTCAACAAATGATAAATACCTTTTGTTTAATGCTTGGTCTGTAGTTATACTCAGTAAATTATAGTCATTATTAACAGTGGCAACAATAACAGATAAATATATCAAGCTTGAATTGTCAATACATTTTAATCCAGCAATCCGTGTTTGCTTCTCTTCCCCCACTCCACAATTCTAAATAAGAGAGAACCAGAGGAAGTGGAACATATCAAATAATATCCCAATCCTATTTAAATTTGCTGTTTGTGGGGCACCTGGGTGGCTTGGTTGGTTGGGCATCTGCCTTTGGCTCAGGTCATGATCCCTGGGTCTAAGGCTTAAGATCTCATCAGGCTCTCTGCTCAATGGGGAAGCTGCTTCTCCCTCTCCCTCTGCCTGCCACTCCTCCTGCTTGTGCTCTCTCTGTCAAATAAATGAATAAAATCTTCTAAAAGATAAATAAATTAACTATTTGTCTCTGAACATATAGTTCAAAATTTATCTATGGTATCTTCTATATGTATTTATCATTTTACACATTACGAGTTTACACAAATATAATTTAGAATAATCAGATTGGGGACACTTGAGTGGGTCAGTGGGTGCCTTAGGCTCAGGGCGTGATCCCAGGTCTGGGGATAGAGTCCCACTTCGGGCTCCCTGTTAGGAGCCTGCTTCTCCCTTTGCCTATGTCTCTGCCTCTCTCTCTCTGTTTCTCATGAATAAATAAAATCTTTAAAAAAGAATAATCAAATTAATTAAATTTACTGTCTTCCGTTCATGAAGACTATATTTCTGAAGTACTATCAGAAGTGTCTGCACTTTGAATTATTGTTATGGCTCTTTGCCACAAAAAATATCACCCTATTAACTATCCTATATTTTAGATTCTAGAATTTGGGAGAAGCCAACAGACACCTATATAGGGGTCAAATCTATGACACTGAATTTTTGGTATCACGATGTGTCTGAGGCCGTTCTCTCAGTGTTAATTATATTTTCTAGAAACAGTATGTACTATTGACTTCGACTCCCTGATGGTGAAGCAGAAGTCTCAGCTTGAGTCCAGTGATTTTGAGTCTGAGCCCCTGCTGGTATTTTCCTCATCTAAAAACCTTCAACACATAATATGGTTGTGAAGAAGTGTAATATAAGTTAAAGGAGCTCTCCTTGAAAGGTTTTTTATGTTTTCGACATTTTTAAAGATCTTCTCAACTTTATTTGCTGAATTTGTAAGACTATTTTTCTTTAAAAATTTTTTTTTGAAAAAGGAACATTTACCCATCCAGTATGGCAGAAGTGTAAATGCCCATACTCTACGAGAGGATATTGTGTATAAAATGACAAGATTTTATAAATATAGGTCAGGCCCTTTCATGCCTCTCTTTCAAAAGTTTTGACTTGGGATTCAACTTTAAGAGTTATAAGGGGCAGCATACTTTGTAAATTCCAGCTAAGTAAGTTATAATTACAGTCCAGATTCCAATTAGGAAATTTCAGCATTGCTAAGCTGAGGAATGAAGCTTAAAGATACAATTAATATGAGCTTATATTAAAGACTTTAGTGGAATTAATAAACTCTGTAACAATAGGTTATTACTCAATCTTGAACACAGACAACAGGCTCTTGCTGTCAATAACCAACAAAGCAGCCAATCTTCTGTTTGCTGCTTTTGAATAGTGGTATTTTATCAAATAAAACCCTCTAACCAATGTAATTACAAAGAACTTGGATGATTTTAATGGAAAACAAAGAAAAAAACAGCATTTGGAATCCCACAGAGTAAAGTTTCCATTTAACCTTCAAACACAAATAATGCAACACTGATTCTGAAATATACAATAGAAAAAAAGGATAATGGAAAAGGCAAAAGAAAGTAGAGAAAAAGGATGCTTTTATTAGAAAAACTAGAAGATATAGAGGTACAGAAATGTTAGGAAGATAAGAAATAGGACTAGATTTTTGTTAGAAAGGCAGCCATGATGTATTGGCCAGATCCTGTACCTGGACCATTTCTTTTCAACGCAGGGATAAATTGGTCACTACACTGAGGGAACATTAGTGATTCCACTCAGTGACCTATTTTTTGACAAAATTTATCCAGGCAGTTCATTGACATAAATTCAATCAAAGGTCCATCCTTTTTTTAAAAAAAAGCTCCAACATCTGCATACTCTGGCATTAATGAAATTATATTCTATTTACCTCCAAAACTACCTTTCTTTGGGAATATCACATAACAGATGTAGTAGCCATATTGTTTAATTGGACAGTGTCTTTTCTGATTAAATATGGTTATTTTCCACTCTTCTTGTCAAATAACTATTTATGTTGAAGTTCTTGTTGAATATGTCTTTCCAAGATTCAAAGAAGGAGGAGGAGGCGGGGAAAGAGGAGGAAGACCATTTACTCCTTAAAAATTGCATTTTGAGGTACACCTGGGTAGCTCAGTCAGATCCTGGGATTGAGCCCCTGCATCAGGCTGCCTGCTCAGCAGAGTGTTTCTCCCTCTCTCTCTGCCCCTCCCCCATTCATGACCTCACTCTCTTTCTCTGAAATAAATAAATAAAATATTTTTAAAAATTGCATTTTGAGGAGTAATTGGGCAAGTATGTGAAAAAATGTTATTTACTTATGAATCCTTTGGAAATAGGACATATAGATAAAGTAAGCTATAGTCAAGCTCTCTCCTTGCCTTTTCTGTCCTTGCTCAGACCCCAGTTCCTCACCCATGCATAACAAATATTATGAGTATGCTTCTTGTCCCACTTTGGGTTATTCCAAAAGCAGAAACTCAGGTAAAGAATGAGTGAAAAACAGAAGTTGAAGAAAACATTAATGGGAGTTGGGAATTAAGATAGAGAAGAGATTTCAGCCAACAAAGGATATATCTTCAAGTCCTTTGTAGGCAACAGACTGAAGGTCTGTCTCAGGGTAGATAATAAGAACTGGAATCTGAAGAACACACATTTCAGAGTTATCCCACCCAAGGGACTGCTTCAGGCTGATGAAACAAAACACCAGGGCTGGTGGCTTAAACATCAGAAATTTACTTCTCATAGCTCTGGAGAATGGAAAGTCCAATACCAAGGTTCAGGCAGGATCCAGTTTCTGGTGAGAGCTCTCTTCCTAGCTTGCAGTTGACCTTGGGCATCCCCACAGGGTCTTTCCACTGAACACAAGTTGAGAGAGATCTCTGGACCTCTTCTTCTTTTCCCTACAATACCAATTGTAATGGATTAGATCCCTACAACTTATGACTTCATTTAACCTCTATCACTTCTTCACAGGCTCTGTCTCCAAATAAGTCACATTAAAAGTTAAGCCTTCAACATTTGAATTCTGGAAGGACACACACATGCAATCTATTATCTGGAGCTGAGGAATTTATATGCCAATTCCTATCATTTCTGGCACTTCTGGACTACAAAGTGGATGAACAAAAGAGCTTTAGCAATCAAATTAAGATGTGCAAGTTCTAGAAGTGGGGCAGGTACATTGCAATGGTAAAGAAGAGGGAATTTGAGTGGGGTGCCAATATCAACTGCTTTATTTCCTTAATATTTTCCGAGTAGACTCCGAAAATTTCCCCCAACTAAATGAAGTTAGCCATATAGTTGAGAACTCAGAAATTCCAGATTCATTTCAAATTGCCAATAGAAATGTGTAACAAGGATCAGTTTTTACTGAATCAGTTTTTTCTTTAATTTTATTTTTCTTAATATTTGTGTTCTCTTCCCATTGTGTCAAAATGAAACAATAGAATTGGACTCTAGAATCAGTTTCAAGTTTTGATTTCTTTGTAAAAGCATAGGAAATTGTTTTCATTTACCCATATATTCAAAGCACATCTTAATATTTATTGCACTTTTATTGCTTTCTGTACTTAATTCCTTGGCACTTTAAAATCAAAATTATTGTTTTGAGTTCTGTACCCTCAGCATGTTTGTAATATGATCCTTTGTAGTTAGTGTTGTTTGGAAATTTCTGTTTATAAATTCACTAGAAGAATGGTAAGTTAGCAATACGAATTTATTTACTCCTCTTCCTGAGACCACACTATAGTTACATATGTATAGACACACACACACACACACACACACATATACACACACACACATATATATTCCCAACATAAATAGAAAAGTCAGAAGTCATTAGCAAATTATATATTTCAACAATTTTCTTTTTTTCTTTTTTTAAATTATTTTATTGGAGTTCAATTTGCCAACATATAGCATAACACCCAATCCTCATCCTGCCAAGTGCCCCCCTCAGTGCCCATCACCCAGTCACCCCAACCCCCCGCCCACTTCCCCTTCCACTGCCCCTTGTTCATTTCCCAGAGTTAGGTATCTCTCATGTTTTGTCACCCTCACTGATATTTTCACTCATTTTCTCTCCTTTCCTTTTATTCCCTTTCACTAATTTTTATATTCCCCTCAGCCATTAGAAACGACAAATACCCACTATTTGCTTCCATATGGAGGGACCTGGAGGGTATTATGCTGAGTGAAATAAGTCAATCGGGAAAGGTCAACAATTTTCTGAATGATAAAATGCAGATGGAAGAGTAGTTATGGACATCACATCACGGGAAACAGGAAACAAAAGGTTAAATTGCACTGATGAGTTTGCCTCTCACACTGCCTCACAGAAGGCAATAGCAGCAAGAAGGGGATTACTTTGTTTTTTTTGTTTGTTTGTTTGTTTGTTTTTGTTTTTTTTAAGGGGATCACTTTTTAGTGCAGAAACCCAGAGAATTTCAGGACTCTTTAGAGGAGCTGATTGGGAAACATATTTAGATGAAAAGTTTGGAGTAAGTTAGGATGTATTTCTTGGAAATAATGCAGTAACAAACAAAATAAAATTAAAACTAACATGGATGTGATTACTGGCACTACATGACCCATATTCATACAATCAAAGTAATCTAAGCATTATATTGACGTCCTATTTTTAGAATCAACTTATAATGAAAATACACTTAAGGTTATACAAAAGACGGGCAACCCCGGTGGCGCAGCGGTTTAGCACCGCCTGCAGCCCAGGGTGTGATCCTGGAGACAGGGGATTGAGTCCTTACATCAGGCTCCTTGCATGGAGCCTGCTTCTCCCTCTGCCTGTGTCTCTGCCTCCCTCTCTCTTTCTCTGTGTGTGTGTGTGTTTCTCATGAATAAATAAATAAATTAATTAAAAAAAAAAGATTATACAAAAGACAAGTGTAATCAGACCAGAGAGGACAAGAGTTCAAGGTGCAAGGCTCATTTCAGAGTGGGGAGTAGGATGACTTCTATGTTGACTATAAGGAAGAAATATATTCTTTCATACAATCCCACAATTTCTTATCTACAATTCCAAAATTCAAAGGGCTCTGAAAATCAGGAATTTGTTTTCTCTTAAATCAATTGACTGCAAAATTTACCTGATCTTAACTCATTTGGTGATGAAATGGGATTAAAATAATGTGAGGCTATTTATAGATTTTATCATATTTGTTGTGGCTATCTATACTTTTTGCTGTAGAAATACAGTAAAAGACTTTAATTGTAGAGTCTGCTCCAGATCATGCAAGGGGTGTAATATAACATATAATATTTATAAAGTAACACTTTTCTCACATCTGAAAACCTCTGAATTCCAAAAAACATATGACCACATAGGTTTTGAGTAACAGAGGATGGTCAGGCTCAAAAGAAATCAATAACTGTATGGGAATAACAAATATCAAATAAAAGGGGGGAGGTTTGAGGGGAAAAGAAAGAAAGACATCAATGTATTGACAATACTTTATTTAGAAACTGAGTAGTGGTCACATATGTATTTTTTATATTAATTTATGATCTTTTTCTTCCATGGAGGTAATAGGTGATAATGACAAAATAGGTGTTGGTGATAAAAATCCAGCAAAAAGAAAACTTAAAAATAGTGATATAGTCATATTGGAAGTGTATGGAAAGAAGAGATGAGCAGGTTGTTCAAATGTGCTAAGTTTTTTTTTTTTTTTTTTTTTGGTCACAACAGAAAGACAACAATAAATATATTTTCATAAACCAAAGAGTTGTACATGCATATTATTCAGAGATATGGAAATAATATAATAAACAACAAAATTAAATACAAGTCATTGCTTTTAGAAATTAGGATTGAGAATGGGTGAACAGTATTGCCTTTAATCATTCTTATATATCACTTTAATGGTAACTTTAAAAATCAATGAACATTGATGTATTTCAAAGATCACATGGACTTGTTAGGTTTTGTTGTTTTTGTAAAACACAATTCTGCACTTTTATAATAAAAGGAAATTTATTAGAAAGTCATCAAGGTTTAAGGAAAATTGTTATTTTAGGAATAAAATGTAGTGAATATGAAATTACTATATAATCTGTGTATCCATATATATATATATTTATATATATATTTACCTAGAAAACATTATATTTACAAACAAAAGACAAACTGCTCCCATTTAATAAAATATAAACTCCTTCAATGTATGCTTTGTTATTCTTTTTGCTTTGTTATTTTTTATGAAACTTAGATACATACCACTAAATATTACTACAAACATACATAAATAATATTAGCATAAAGCCTATTGGTGATGGGTACATCTTTCTGATTGTTGTTATTCTTGGTGTCCTTTTCCATTATAATCAGGAATCATTAAGCTTCTTCCAAATCATCACTTCCAGAGTTTGTTGTTCTCTTGCTCAAAAATCCTTCCAGAATTATCACTAATTTGACATTATATTTCAGGAACCCTCTATATTATACTTTCAGAAAGGATTTGTAAACAAGATTAGGTATCATACTATTCTTCATTGTGCCTCTGGGCACATTGTTATTTTTCTCCTTTACGCCTTGCTACTTAATATGTATGACCTAGAATATCTATTTCCCTCCATTCTTGTTATCCAAAAACTCCAAGGCCCAGCTCAGATGCATTGCTCACAATGCATTTCTTGACCACACTAAAAATTTTCTTTGGAGGTTTTCTCAAATTTAAAATGAGAGAAGAAAATTTGATTTGGTCTCTGAGGTCCATGCCCAGGAGTACTCCCAGTTACATAAGTGTCAGAGGACAGTTATGAGGTATCATTTATTGGCTCATTCATTCATTCGTTCAATCAGTCAACTTGGCTCATTCATTCATTCGTTCAATCAGTCAACAAATATCTCAGGAGTATGTGCCAGGAGTAACACTATTTCACTTTTCAGGTTTCTACTAAGAAAAGTAGAATATGCTTCATGGTGGAAACAGCCAAACATTATTACTAGTATCAGATCATTGATAGATCACAGATCATAAAAATAGAAAATATTTTGGTTTTAAAACAAATTTCTTTATTTATTGAGAAAGAGTGAGCATGAGGGGGAGAGAGTGGAGAGAGAGAGGAAGAAGTAGACTCCCACTGAGCAGGGAGCCAGCCTGCCCAGAACCCATGAGATCATGACCTGAGCCAAAGGCAGCCACTTAACCAATTGAGCCACCCAGATGCCCCATAAATATTTTAGTTTTAATTAAAATTAAATTTTAGTGTTAGCTAAAACATGTTTTAACTATTATGTAACAGAAGATGAGATGCAGTGCATTGAAACTAAGGACTGCAGATCTCAGAAAAGGAAGAGGTGCATTTGGACCATGGGCATAGACTTGTTCCTTCCTAATCAAGTTTTTCCTTGTCTGGAGAATTTTTAATTTTATATGAAAACTATTATCTTAAAATTTTCAGTGTATAGTACAGTATTGTTAACTATAGACACAATGTGCATGGCAAATCTCTGGAATTCAATCACCTTGCATAACTGAACCCTTATACCCATTGAATATGTTCTGAGCCTGAGCAAAAATTTATGTCATCAAAAAGGTTAATTATTAAAAACAAAGAGCATTTTTAGTGTTCTGGAAAAATTTCTTCCTAGTAATTACATTCAGTATTAGTTGTGAACATTGTAGAAAAATACATTTATTCTTTTACCTATGAATTATACAATGGATAGTACTATCTTGGCTATCTCTGTATCTCTCATAGTATTTGCTTGGGAACAGTACACTATATATGTTAATTACTCAGTGACTTCTTTCCTAATAGAAGGAGGTAAAAGAAATAAAATATTCCTCTTCTATATCTTGAGGTCCATACTCCAAACCTGACTCCAATTCCTATAATCACTCATTAAAACAAGTATACTGATAAAGAAATTTGAAATTATCATAAATAATTTTTAAATATCTAAGAGATATGGTCTTTTTGGGGGAGAGAATAGCCACTCTAATTCAGCTTTCTCTTTTCCTCTGAATAATTTATGCATTTGGCCTTTCTCTTCAATATTTAAAGAATGACAATAATATTCTTGTTCTTTAATATAAGTAAGTTTGAACAAACTAGTGGCTTTATTTTCATGACTAAAAAACAAAACACTGTGTGTAAGCATATTTCTAGCTTTAGTTCATCTTGGTAAATGCCTTAATTTTAACCCTGTGAATACAAGAATATGCCAAACCTTAACATTAGTCTTCACATTACCATTCATAGATAGATGATAGATAAATAGATAGAAAAGTAGAAAGATTGATAGATACACAAGTAATAGATACATAGATGAAAGGAAGGAATGAACTAATGACTATCATTCAATCCCCCTATCATTTCCATGGTTCCTTCTTTGTTATAGTACTTCATTGTCCCCATGCATCAGCTTTCCTTTAGTGTTTTCAAAGAATTCTTAATATTTTTTTTGCTTTTTTGTCTTCCCTATTTTGCTATTTCATCCACAGGATATTATCTAACCCTTATTTTCTCCTGGTTATGTATCAGAGCACTCACCTTTGGAATAAATCCATTTCCTTTTCTAATACAGCTAATCTAGAGCAATTTCTCTTTTTTTTTTCAAAATTTTACAATCTCAATGCCTACATATCTTATTTTTAAGGAATGCTTGAAAGAATTATTTTAACGCAAGAAGCTATATAAAATAAGATCTCATGACAATTATATATCTATGGGTTAAATTTACTCCTACTCATACAGTTCTATATAATGTATGAGTACATTATATACAAAATGTGTATTTTGTATATAAGTGTACAAAAGTGCAGATAGATTATCATGTAGCATCTGATGGCTGCCCTTATGCTGCAAAGTGTGTTTTCAGAAATAATTTCCTGCCACATTCCTGACTGTATTTGCAGCCTGAGCTGATCCCCTTCCCTGCTGTTCTCTGATCTGCCCCTGGGTTACAAACAGCCCCAACAGACAGACTGGCTCATGCTACCTGCTGCTCAGACACAGATTAACTCACTACCAGCCATATGGGCTAGCGACTTCATAAATTCCTCTCCTTTTGCTTTTGGCTCTTAGGAAAGTTAATGGACAGTTTTCTGGTGGAGAGAAAAACAACCTGGTGGCGTGCAGGCTGGGCAGTAATCACCTGCACCCGACACAACTGGCACCTCCATCTGCCTTTCGGCAGCTATTTGTGTGAAGAGAACAGATTACTGCTTTCCGTGCTACTCCTGGCCTGTTGGCCCCGGCCATTTGCCTTAATTAGGAAGTCAAATGATTAAATACCGAATTTATATTTATATTATTTACGATAATGACTGAATGCATTTATTGTTTAAAAGGGTCTCAAAATGTTTCTAGAGTTAAAAGAAATAAAAGTCTTTTTGATCTATTGACAAGTATAATCTAACACCTATGCTGATTTTTAAATGTTATAAATATATGTTTGAACAAACAATGTAATGAAATTTTAAGATGATAGTCTGTAGGTTTTCTAGTCTGGGTTCATCATGATTTAGTTCCTTTTCTGTGCCTTAATCCCCTCTGAAATATCTGAGTTGGTGAAGGTAAACTGTAACAAAGCATAATCATGAAACGTTATCATTTAAGCATAAAACACCATTGTTAAATATTGACTTTTTTGGAACTCAAAAACAAAGTTTACTGAGGAAGCTATTCTAAATCTTAAAAATATTAAGTATTTTTCACAAGCAAGAGATGAATAACCCAGTCATAATGTTAATAAATCCAGGTGGTTTGCATTGTATCAATCTTCTGCTGATCTTGATCCCTGCCCCCACAAATTAGCCTTTTTGTTCATTTTACAGATAGAATAATAGAAATCAAATCATTGGCTTTAGAATTAAGAACTGATTAAAAATGGAATTTCATAAAATTTTTTTCCTCTGGTAGAGGTATAGCTTTCTCAAACTTTTGATAACATAATTTTGATAAGCTGAGGTATTTGATTAATATTTAGTGTTTTGTGAAGGTGATAATTTGGAAGTGATATTTATAAATAAGTTATTTTTCAGAGTTATCATTCCTTCATTAAATCTCTCATTTCCTTTATGCTTAATAATTCCTTGAATGAATTAAAAAAGAATAAACATTCTGTTTTGTTATTAAAATAATCTGTCAGCTTGAATGTCTTTTACATGAACATATATAAAATTAATACATAATTTTATATATGCGAACTATTTTTTGTATGTTTTATTTTATCTTTTATTTGAATAAGCTGGCTATAAAGGCTTTGTGGAAGTAATGTTAATTTGATACTGATTTCCATGGACAAAACAATATTATAATATCAAAACATTATTATAATTTTGTTATATTAGATGTATGATTTTACCTATGTTATATGTGTAGTACAATGTTTGTTAAATTATATGCATGCTGTGTGTGTGTGTGTGTGTGTGTGACAGTGCATTTTTGGCCAGGTACACAGTACTTTAAAAAGACTGGTATGTACTCAAAACCAATCATGTACTGTGTCTAATGAAAATGTATTTTACTATTCTCTCTACTCTTTATTTTTAAATATTTAATAAAGATGGGAAGCACACCTTAATTGACTTGGTGTACTACTGTCTATCACAACCTCAGATTATTAATTAGGATACAAATCTTCAATTGTTAAATGATTAAATGGGAGCAACCAGAATAAAAGACACTTGAGGGTCATCTATAATATGAGGGGTTATTACGCTTACCTGGCACATTAGAAATTGGAACAAGTGAATAAATTAGTGAGAGAATAAATGAACTGAAAATGCTTGTTAAAGACAGACCATGGTGAATTACATGAACAATAATCTGAGCTAAAATTTATTGGGTCCAGTATTTATTTTAAACTATATGATATATTCACTAAATTGCAAAGAGAAGTCATTGGCTAAAATTTGATATTGATCACTGACTATATATTATTTTAAGCAATCTTAATATTCAAAAATAACCTACAACTTCTCTCTTTGAAAAGACAAACACAGGCCCAAAATGGTATCACTTAAGCCAACCCATCAAATCTGGATTTAATACCTAACCTCATTGCAGTTTCAACCTCCTGCAAAAATGTAGTCTCAACTAGTCACTCAGGAATTTTCTGATCAGCATCAATGAGGTCATGTGTCACATGGCCCTTTGCATCTCGCAAAGGAAGATGAGGTAATCTGCATAAAAAGGGCCCTGCTCTTTCCTATGATCTTGCCTGAAACAAGCCTTTGTTTCTTCTACTCATAACTTCTTGCCCCACCTTTCCTCTTATAAAAACCTTCCATTTTGTAAGTTCCTTGGAGCTCCCCTCCACTTGCTGAATGGGATACTTTCCAATTCATGAATCACTCAATAAAACCAATTAGATCTTCAAATTTGCTCAACTGAATTTTGGTTTTTAAATATTATGTATATAATATACATATGTATTTAAAATAGTAAATTTACATATAATTTTCTACTGGTTTGTTTCTCTGGAGAATCTGACTAATGCAAGCTTATAATTACCCCAAAGCTGGAATGACCAGCCACATGTTAGTTCTGAGAAAAGCAAAGTGAGGTTATTAAGAATTCAGTTATTGTTCTCTGTCTAAAAATTTAGTGATGGGGAGCCTGGGTGGTGCAGTTGGTTTCCAACTTTTGGGTTTTGCTCAGGGTTCTGAGATCGAACCTTGGATTGGGCCCTGTGCTCAGTGTGGAATCTGCATAAGATTCTCTCTGCCTCTTCTGCTCATGCTCTCTCTCTCAAATAAAATAAATAAATCTCTAAAATAAAAATAAAAATAAAAATTTTAGTGATCTATCACTTACATTTGGCTAGTTGTCTGTTGGTTCTCAAGGCACTTTTACTTTGGTTTATTAACTAATTCTTTAGGCTAAAAAACACTGTCTTTTCTGATTGAAATGAGAAGCTCAAAACACTTTCTGTTTGGAAACCTTTTCTCAATTTCCAGCAGATTTCTCCTGCTGCAGCATCACCTTCTCATTCTTGCGAACAGCTTGCTATGGAGCTGTCTACCCTAACAGGTTGCCCTAGAGCACAGTATTACAAGCTTCACAAACTGTCTCACCTGCATTTTTTGTGCCTCTTTTGTCTATGGACTTCCATGAAATTAGTACCAAGGAACTTGTAGTAGCCCAAGATTGGACCTCATTTTTGTGTGCCAAAGGAAAAAGCCAGATAACAACAATAGAGGATTTGAGTGTTTGTTCTTAATAACTACTCAGAAAAAAAAATGCTCAGAAATACTTAATAGTGGTGTGCGAACAAAGTCATAAAAACTTAACTGTTTTTATTTGGCCAAATGAATACTCCTATTTCAGCCCATCTTTGTCGTGATAAAAGAGCTCTTACATAAATCCTTAACTTGAGCTTTAAACATTTATGTGGGAAACTATGGATAGAAGGAGGGAAGACAGATTACATAAAATCACATAATATAAAACTTAAAAATGATTTTATTTATTTATTCATGAGAGACACAGAGAGAGGCACAGAGACATAGGCAGAGAGAGAAGTAGGCTCCCTGAGGGGAGCCAGATGTGAGACTTGATCCCAGGGCCCCAGGATCATGACCTGAGCCAAAGGTAGATGCTCAACCACTGAACCATCCAGGCATCCCAATACAAGACTCATGGTTCAAGAAAACACTATAATGAAAGACTTTCAATAATCAGCTCAGCTTAGGGTACTAGATGGGTTGGATACTTCCATGGGTAGATGGGGCTTGCTACTGAGGTCTCTAGTAGGTGAGGTTATTGACTATGCTCTGAAGGCAGGAGGGGTGTTCCTAACTGGGCTCCATATTCAAGTAGGGCTGTTGGCTGTGGTCAGGTAGAGTCATTTCCTGTGTACTTCATTCACTTCTAGTCACATCTGATCACAGACTACGTTCCCTCTTAGGGTAGTACCCCAATTGGACTCTGCTATTGGACAGGAGCAATGGGCTGAGCTCCACAATTGCTCCTGGTTAGATGGGGTCTCAGACAGTACTATGGCCTAAACTCTGTGTTCAGAAGGTGTGTGGGGCCACAGATTGGGCTTCATGATTAAGTTGACCTCTGGCCATGTTTCACAGCTGCACAAGGTCATTGGCTAGGCTCTCTGGTATAAAGGGGCCTTCAGCACCATCTTTCAGTTGGGTGGAGCTAGAGACCATGCCTGCACTCCCAAAGGGCTACTACCCAGACTCTCTCAATAAGTGGAGCCACAGTTTATGCTTCATAATTGCATAGAGTTACTGGCTGGGCTCCTCAACTGGGAGAGACAATAGGCTTTGTTCAGCAACCAAGCAAGACCATACCCTGGGTTCTAATACAGGGCAGTATCATAGGTTGGGCTCTGAGGCTACCCAGAGTCACTATTCAAGCTTTTTGGTTATGCAAGGCTGAGCATTTGGGTGGGGCTGCTGGCTTGGCTTTTTACTCAAGTGGGGCTATAGGATGGGTTCTGTGGCTGCCTGTGTTCTCTGGCCAGGCTTTCTGGTTGGGAAGTCCTAAAGATTATATTGAACAGTTGAGTGGGGCTGAAACTTTGCTTCCTTACCCAGGTAAGCTGTTGTATAGGCTCCACGGCTAATACAGCTTGTTCGTGAAGACTCGAATCAGACAGTACTATCAATCCAGCTGCCTGGCCAGATGGGGCCACCAGTTTGACTCCAGATGGGCAGATTCACTCTTGGGAATTGCTGCTGAAAGGAATGAGTTGGGCCAAGATCTGAGCCCTGGGTGCTATAAATCCATCCCCCTTCTTCGTCTCTATCTGATCCCCACTGGACAAACCATGTAGATTACCCCAGTGACCCAAATGGGGGGAAATTCAATGCTGGGGGAACTGGATGTTCACCCTGGGGCTCTCTTCTACCTTTGGAGAAACCATAGATTGAGGAGGGGCTTCTTGGTGCAGTGCTATGCTGGCTGGGGGAAGGATGATACTATCAGAGTATAGCCACATCTCTTACCCTTCTAATATGGTCCTTCTTAGTCTCTGTGGTCCAAGAAATGCTTCAGTCTCCTCTCCAGTTTCTGGGGTCTTCAGAGTAGTGTCTTATCTATGAGCAGTTGCTAGTTAATCTTAGGGGATCGAAGTCAGGAGAGACCTATGTTAACATCTTAATGATGTTACTCATCTCTCTGGAATTTCTATATGAATAATGGTTTATATGAAACAGTATGGTTTAACAGGGCTGTTTTCTTTATTCATGAGAGACACACAGAGAGAAGGCCAGAGAAAGAAGCAGGCTCCATGCAGGAAGTCCGAGTGGGACTGGGCTCTGTCCAATCCCCCTCACTTTGCAATCAATCCACCCTCACTCCAAACCCAAATAACCATTTTTTAAAAAAGATTTTTATTTATTTATTCATAAGAGACATAGAGAGAAGCAGAGACAGAGGCAGAGGGAGAAGCAGGCTCTGCGGGGAGCCTTATGTGGGATTTGATCCCCGGACTCCAAGATCACACCCTGGGATGAGGCAGGCACTAAACCGCTGAGCCACCCAGGCATCCCCTCATAGGGCTGTTTTCTAAAGAAGGACTATGAAAAGTGAATAATAGGTAGCCTGAATGTTGTTTCCTTGCTATTGATCTCCAAATTGTGCTGCATACTGATGAAGGAGGGCAAGACATTCTTGGATTGAAGATGCCCTCCTATCACTGAATATGGCACTGATTTTGGGGACAGGAATTGCTCATAGATAAGGCAGAGATTGGCATCCCAAGAAATAAATAGTGGTGAAATGTGGATCAATATTTAGTTCTCCGCTTTTTTTTTTTGATTCAGGCAAGCACTCTGGTATAATTATATAAAAAGAATCTTGTACTCAGAACTAGCTGCTAAGAATAAGTCAAAGAAAAATGTTTGATTTCATTGTAAAATTTAAATTAAAATTCCTTTCAGTCATTTCTGGATGAGTTGCTAGCCAACACACAAGTTCCTTAATTTTACTTTATTAGAAAGTTCTCTAATTTTCACCTAAACTTCTCCATGCCATTATCTAGGAATAATGCAGAATTCATTTTTTTCAAGTCCATACTAAGCATTCATCAAGATAGACAAAACAAATAAACAGAACAAACAAAACACAGAAAAAAATCAATACATTTCAAAAGTATGTTCTCTAATCAAAATTCAATTAGTTTAGAAGCAACAAAAGAAAAATTTTTTTAAAAAAATTTTGAAATGCAGAAATAAAAAATACAACATGTGAAACTAAATGAAACTGAAAATAAGCTAGAAAAAAAGAAAGGTAGAAATCCAATAAGCTATGCTTATGTGTTAAGAAGTTAGATGAAAAGCTTACTAAACTCAAAGTAATTAGAAGGGAAAAATAATAAAGAGCAGAAATTATTCAAATAGAACCTAGAAAAAATGGAAAAAATCAATCAAATGAAATCTGGGTTTTGTTTTTAAAAGAGATAGGAAATTTCAATATTTTCAGAGAGACTGATGAGGAAAATAGAGAAGCTCAGGTTACCAGTACTAGGAACGACTAATGTATATCATTAAAGATCCTCAGACATGAGAAAGATAGCAAGAAAAAATTATGAACATCTTTATGTCAATAAATTTTTTAAAAGATTTTATTTATTTATTCATGAGAGACACAGGGAGAGAGAGGCAGATACACAGGCAGAGGGAGAAGCAGGCTCCATGCAGGGAGCCCAATGTGGGACTCGATCCCAGGACTCCAGGATCAAGGCTGGGCCGAAGGCTGAGCCACCCAGGGATCCCCATGTCAATAGATTTGATAACTGCAATTAACTAAATATTTGTGTCCCCTCCAATTCATGTTGAAATCCTCATTCTCCAATGTAATATCATTAGGAAGTGGGTCCTTTAGGTGGTAGTCAGGTCATGAAGGTCAAGCCATTATGAATGGAATTATTGCCTTTATAGGAAGGATCTCAGAGAGTTCTTGCCCTCGCTTTCCATCATGTAAGAAGACCACAGTCTGCAAACCCTGAAGAGGGCTCTTGCTGGAACCCAACCATGCTGCTATTCTGATCTCAGACTTCCATCTTCTAGAACTATGAGAAATAAATGTATGTAACTATCCAGACTGGGGTAATTTGTCATAGTAACTTGAATTGACTAAGACAACAACTTAAATGAAATAGACAAATTCCATATATATATTATATGGAATATAATATATATAATATATAATATATAATATATAATATATAATATATATAATAAAAATTATATAATATATTATATATATAATATATATAATAAAAAAAATTTCTGGCCCAAGTGGCATCATTGGTGAATTCTATTAATCTTTTAAGGTATAAATAATACAAATCCTTCATAAGTTCTTTCAGAAAATGGAAGAGGAACAGAAATCTCCCAAGTCATCTTATGATACCAAAATGAGATAAAAACATTACCAGAGGGCAGCCACGGTGGCGCAGCGGTTTAGCGCCGCCTGCAGCCCAGGGCGTGATCCTGGAGACTTCGGATCGAGTCCCACATTGGGCTCTCTGTATGGAGCCTGCTTCTCCCTCTGCCTGTGTCTCCGCCTCTCATTCTCTCCCTGTGTCTCTATGAGTAAATAAATAAAGTCTTTAAAAAAAAAAATAAATAACCAGAAAAGAAAACTATAAACTAATATTTACAGTAAATAAATAAGTGAGATTTAACTCTAAAAATACAGACTTAACATTCAGAAATAAATCAATGTTATTTAAATATTGACAGAAAAAAAAGAGAAAAAAACATATGATCATATCAATATATGCAAGTATACTCTCATATATTTCCGGTGGAACTGTTAAATTATACAACAAGTTCAGAAAATAGTTTGGAAATTACTTATTAAGTTAGAAATACACATACTGGGGGGCACTTGGGTGGCTCAGTCAGGAAGTGTCTGACTCTTGATCTTGGCTCAGGTTGTGATCTCAGGGTTGTGAGATGAGCCTTGCATCAAGCTCTGCACAGGGCATGAGGCCTGCTTGGGATTCTCTCTCTCTCTCCCTTTCCGACTGCCCCTCCCTTACCTCCTGCGCACGTGTGCTGGCCACGTTCTCTCTCTCTCTAAAAAAAGAAAATCAAAGACAAAATTCACATACCATGAAACCTAGCAGTTCCATTCTTCGATTTTCACCAAAGAAAAAATTTTTAATAATTTCCTTCAAAGATCTATACATGAATGTACGTGGTACCTTTATTCATAATAGCCAAAACTGGAAATGACCAAATTTTAGAAGCCAAGTGAACAGCTAGGTAAATTGTAGTGTATACATAAGAGAATAGTATTCACCAGTGAAAATAAATGAACAATGAACTATTACTACATGGAACCAGATGCATGAATCACATATTACCCTGAGAAAAATAGCCAGGCACAGGGTATATATTGGAAAATTCTATTCATATATAATTCTAGAAAAGACAAAACTAATCTATTGCGATCAAAAGTAGATCAATGGTTATTTTGGGGGACACCTAGGTGGCTCAGCAGTTGAGCATCTGCCTTTGGCTCAGGTTGTGATCCTGGGGTCCTGGGATCAAGTCCCACATGAGGCTCCCCGCAGAGAGCCTGCTTCTCCCTCTGCCTCTGTCTCTGCCTCTCTCTATGTCTCTCATGAGTAAATAAATAAAAATATTTTAAAAAAATGGTTATTTGGGTTTGGAGTGAGGGTGGATTGATTGCAAAGCAGCATGAAAAAATTGTCTAGGATGTTGCAAATATGATACACATTGTTTGTGGTGACATTTACACCAAAGATGCATATATCCGCCAAAACTCATCAAACTGTAGCCTTAAAATAGTTTTTAAAAATTTTATCTTAGTAAGATTTATTTTAAAGAATAGTGGCCATTAGAAAGTTTTTTGAGGATTTTTAGTGTCCAAAGCTACATGGTCAAGGTTGTACATGGTTCCTCCCTTTCCACAGTATAATAAAGCTCTTCTCATTCAGGTGCCAAACAGCCCAGCTAGTTTAGTTCTCCACCCAGGGAGCTGAGCTCTTAATGAAACAGAGGCTAAAAGGTGAGCCCAAACTGCCCCACAACTGCTTACTCTGGAAAAAAAGGGCACCAATATCCCCGTAGAGGTAATCCTCTTAAAGATGTAAATTCACAGGAAACATTTTTTACAGAGTCCCTTCACTGCTCAGGCATTCTTGTAGTGTCTACTTTTTTTTCTTATTCTGAGGTTTTGTTTTGTTTTTAATCCTTCTCAGTATGATGATAGACTTATAGGCTGGTAGGGCGGGAAAGTAGCTAGATTAATGAATTAGTTCATTCAATACTTAACAAACTTTATCAAGCCTGGAACACTGTGTGGTCAAAGAGTAGTAAATGGACAAATGAGGCTCCTTTTCAAACCTTTCCCAAGACAAAAAAAAAAAAAAATGCAAATTGCAAGGGGACCAGGTGCCCTATCTTAATATCACTCCCTATCTTAATATCATTTTTTCTTATTTAACTCTCTTTAAACCAACTTGCAAAGGATAGTGACCAGGGAGAGAAAGGATTCTTTGTAAAGCATCAGTGCTCAAGTGAGAATATTTTCATTAATAAGTGGTAATCTGGGCCATGTCAGAATTGGTATAGTAGAAACACAACAAGAGATTCATGGCATAACAAACCAGGGTTTTGTGGGGAGGAAAAATAATTTTCCCTCCATGCTTTTAGATTCTTGGCTGAAACCTCTCTGTAATAAAAGACAGATTAACAGGAGAAAAACAGAAATTTAATAACATGTATACATTGGAGATACCCAGGAAAACGAAGTAACTTCCAGAAATGGCTCAGGCACCACCTTAAAAAGCATCTCCAGCTAAGAATAAAGAAGACATTGGAGATGAGTTAGTTGTGGGAGGTTGCCAGGAAAAGCACAGCAACAAGGGTAAAGTTGTTATGAAGACTGATGACCTTGCTTTCTTCATTGATAAGTTTCTAGAGATTTAGAATCACCCTCCTCTTCTTGATACAGAAATAGAAATTTCTTTTTCTTTCTTTCTTTCTTTCTTTCTTTCTTTCTTTCTTTCTTTCTTTCTTTCTTTCTTTCTTTCTTCTTTTTTTCTTCTTTCTTTCTTTCTTTCTTTCTTTCTTTCTTTCTTTCTTTCTTTCTTTCTTTCTTTCAGATTTTACTTATTTATTCACGAGAGATAGAGAGAGGGGCAGAGACATAGGCAGAGAAGCAGGCTCCCTGCAGGGAGCCTGATGTGGGACTTGACCCTGGAACTCCGGGATAACACCCTGAACCAAAGGCAGATGCTCAACTGCTGAGCCACTGAGCCACCCAGGTGGCTCCACCCAAGACATCCTTCTTTTTAAAC
The DNA here is from genome assembly GCF_048164855.1 of Canis lupus baileyi. Taxonomy (NCBI): domain Eukaryota; kingdom Metazoa; phylum Chordata; class Mammalia; order Carnivora; family Canidae; genus Canis; species Canis lupus. The sequence goes on from NC_132868.1 coordinate 24,446,166, forward strand.
ATGAATGTCTATTTCATGGTATACTGGGCAACGGGGCAATTTTGTCTCTTTCTCTCACAGTTTTTCAGTTGCAAAAATACTCTATTCCAGGAGCTGCCCCCAAGAAGTATCTTCTCCATCTTGACAGGACTTTGAACTAATGTTGTAAAATGGCAGGTCTTTGGTGATCTTTGGGGATCTTGAGGAGGCATGTTTATCTTTCATGTGAGATAAATGTTAATAATTTGTAATCAGAGGGTAGATTGTAGTCCACAAATTTGCATCCACAAAATTGTGTGTATAAATTATTTGATATTGCTCCTTTCAAAGGGTGAAGTTAAACACCCCCCTTGAGTGTTAGCTGGATTTAATGACTCATTTCTTATTAATAGCATATGGCAGAAGGTCTGGTTTGTAAGTTTGGTCATTAAAGACATTGTGAAGTCAGCTTCTCTCTTGGATGGCTCACTCTGGGAGAAGTCAGCTATCATATTGTGAGCACTCAAACTACACTGTGCAGTGAGCTTCATGGTGAACTGAGGCCTTTGGCTAACAGCCAGCAAGAAAGTGAGATCTACTTTTTCACAGTCACATAAATGAGCATTGAGATGGATCCTGTAGTCCTAGTCAAACCTTCAGATAATTGCAATAGTGACTGACATCCATTTCGCAACCTAAGGAAAGACCATTTACCAAAAAAGCACTTCCAAATTCCTGGCCTACAGAAACTATGATATAGTAAATGTTTGTTGTTTTAATCCATTAAGTTTTAGGGCAATTTGTTATATAGCAGTAGATAACTAACAATAGCATTCATAACCTAGAAGAGTGATGTTTTAGTTTAAGAGTGGGCAAAGTTTGAAGAGTTTATAATTAGCAAGAGGAAACAGGGAGTACTAATATTCTTTTAGCGCCAAACTTTTACACAAATTAAGTAAAATTTGTCAGTAAACAAAAAGCCATGATTTCCTTAACTTGAATTATTATTGAATTTATATCCATCTGGCACTCAAAATTGTTTTAACTTCTTCAATACAATCATGGAAATCCAAGGGTTTAAAGTCAGGTATCAATATACCCAATTAACAAATTTTAAAAAAATGCCACACGTCTTGAAGATATTTTTGGGCAGCAGAGAATTCTTCTCCTACATATTTACACATTTACATATTTTTTCTATCCAAGAGTAACATATTTAATGAAATCAAATGGTACGCTTTGAATTTTCTTTTTTTTTTTTATTTATTTATTCATAGAGACACAGCTAGAGAGGGAGAGGCAGAGACACAGGCAGAGGGAGAAGCAGGCTCCATGCAGGGAGCCCGACATGGGACTCGATCCTGGGTCTCCAGGATCACGCCCTGAGCTGCAGGCGGTGCTAAACCGCTGTGCCACCGGGGCTGCCCTGAATTTTCAATTACTATCTTACTAGTCATTTCCAATGAGATATTTCTCCCTTTTTAGCGTGATTTTGAAGTGCCACTAATTAAAGCAAAATCTTGAAATCTTTGACACTCCTTAGAATTTATGTGCCACCAATATCCAAAAACACTTATTCAATTAAAAATTAAAAATGATAATAAATTGTGCAACAGAAGTATTATATAGGAAAAATGTAGTATCTGTTTAATGAAATTATTAAGCACCTGGAATGACTTTTATATGCTTAATATTTAATTACAGAGAGCAGAAGAAAAATATTTAAGTATTTTTTTCTTGCAAGATAGCAAAGGGAAGATAAGACATTTATCATAAGAAATGTGTTTTTCGTAGAACCAAATCCAACTAGAATGTATTTAAGGATTACTTGTATATGGGACAGAGTGAGTAATGGCTTTTCTGTCCTATACAACATTTGGACTGAAAGAATAATTCTAAAAAAATAAAGAAAGAAAGAATAATTTTGATACAGATCATCTGTACAGGTTGAAGGAGAAATGATAAATGATAAAGTGATGGAGATATATTTTTTAGAGATTGAGATCAAGGGGCCTAAGCAGTACAATTCTAATTCTAATTGTTTTACAGTAGAGGAATGGAACTTGGAGTCTACTGGCATATTAGCATAGCCATTTGTTCATCTGCCTGAAATATCAGACGTCTCGTGCAAATCTTTGCAAGCGCTAAATTGGCTCCGTTCACAGCAGAATTATCCATTATGTGATTGTTGTGCATGTGGTTGGCTTTCGTGAAAGTTTGAATCTGTGAATTTGAGGGAAGTAAGATGATCACTCTCTCTTAAAAAAAAAAAAAAGGGGGGGGATGCCTGGGTGGCTCGGTGGTTTAGCGCCTGCCTTCAGCCCAGGGCATGATCCTGGGGTCTCAGGATCGAGTCCCACGTGGGGCTCCTGCATGGAGCCTGCTTCTCCCTCTGCCTATGTCTCTGCCTCTTTCTCTCTCTGTGTCTCTCATGAATAAATAAATAAAATCTTAAAAAGAAAAAGCTTTCTTATTAATTTGGGAGAGAGAGAGAAAGCAAGCACAAAGGAGAGAGGTAGAGGGAGAGAGAAAATCTCAAGCAAATTCCACCTTGAATGCAGAACCTAACAGGGGGCTTGATCTACAATCCTGAGATCATGACCTGAGCAGAAACCAAGAGTCAGTTGCTTAACTGACTGCGCCTCCCAGGAATCCCTATCACTCTCTTTTGGATTTTTAAGAGACAGTTTTATTCCTCACGCAATGGTTCTCTTGGTTTTCATTATTTAGTGATGCTATAATGATCTTTTAAAATACTTTAGACCAAAGGGATTGTATTTAAACAGATATTGGCGTATTTGACCTGTGTGTGTGTGTGCATATGCACATGTACTCATATTCAGGGGCATGCATCTATATTCTAGATCCAGCTAACATGTCATTCTATCTTTTGAAGCTAAAGCCCAGAGTATAATTTTCCCCTTGTGATTATTCAATCCAGAGTATAGATTTGGGAAGAAGAAAACTTTGAAGAATGGCTAAGTTATTAGCAAGTCAGAATATGTGGAGAGAAAGCATACACTCCCTCCCTAGACCCCATGGCTCATAACCCTAGAAAACAAGACATAGGTTCTCCAATAACAGTTTATAAGAGACTCCTCCTACTCAACTTCTCTTCTAAACTACACATGTGCAGACACACATATACAGGCATATTATCCAAGAGTTACCAGTTATTAACTGCTTTTTACATGCAGACACAGTTCTAATAGTTTAACATGTATTTTTTTCATTTTATGCTTATAACATTCCTGTGATAAGGATATTAATTTTTTGGAGAAGGATATTATTATCTGCATTTTTGCCTATGAGGAAACAGAAGCACATGAAGTTTAAGTAACTTATTTAAGGTCATTGCAGCTAGTGAGTGACAAAGCTAACCTTTTTTCATCTTTAATCAATGCTTGTAGTATGTGTTGTACTTTTTACCATAATAATATTTCATATCCTTTTTCATAATCTAAAACAGTAGGTGAATCTGGGGAAATAGTCATAATAGGTAACCAAGATTATGTCCAATTTGAGTCCAGTTTTTAAAAATACACATATATACACACATATAATTTTCATGTCTATATAACTGTTATCCAGCCTTATCATCCTTTGCCCATGATTATTTTCTATAAATAACTTCTGACCTTGGGGAATGTGTTTAGTTTATTTATAAACTTGTGCGGTACACCTTTGTTTTAAAAGACCACATGTTAGGGGCACCTGGGTGGCACAGTTGACTAAGCATTCAACTCCTCATTTTGGCTCAGGTCATGATTTTAGGAACATGAGATCAAGCCCCATGTTGGGCTTCATGTTCAGCATAGAGAATGCTTAAGTTTCTCTCTCCCTCTACCCCTGCTCCCTGCTCCTCTCTCTCTTCTCTCCCTCTAAAATCAATCAATCAATCAATCAATCAACAATCTTTAAAAGATCCTATGTTAAAGGTACCTAAATTTGCACAAAAAGTCAGTCGGAAAAGCAAAACACAATGATTCAAAGATTTAGCTTTAGGTTTTGTCTAGGATCCTAGACTGAACAGACACATAGCTGGGGTTTGGGGATGGGAATGGATTGTTCCACACTGTGTCATTCCTTATTTTGTACTAACACTTCAAGTTTCTTAAGCATTTGTAATAAATTTCATATATTACATTGGAAAAGAGGGATTTTTTTTCTATCTAAGAGTAAAGCAGACTTCTTGAGAGTATCCCAGTAGGTAAGGTAACATGGTGCAATGAATAAAGCCTGAGTTTTCACACCATCAAACTTGAATTTAGACAACCACAATCCCATTTGCAAGTTGTGTAAATTGGACCAAGTCTCATAAATAATTTTATCTTGGTTTCCACATCCACATAAGGATTAAAGTTTCTGATAATATTTGTGTAGTATATAAAATTTAATTTCATCCTCATACAAGGAATAGCAATTTACTTACTGATTTATCTTTTACAGGGTTTAAGGATGATAAATTTAATTTTCTTGAAGTAAATTTTTATTTTTCATTATATTATTAGGCCATTATCTTGGATGATACAATTATTCTCAATTCACATAGGAAAAAAATCTCTACTTGTTGTCCAAATGCTTTGGTGCTTAAGTAATTTCCCTAGGGCAAGAGAAGTTCTTTACTGAAATATAAACAGTCAGCAGATTTTAGTAATATATTGTGAATCCAAGAAAAAAAATTGGATTAGAAGGCATTAAGGCAGTTTTAATTAAACAGAGTAGGGACACCTTCAGAAACCAAAAGTCAGTATTATGTTCCCCTTAGATTTCATCTGATAGAGAGTCTTTTTTTAAGATTTTATTTATTTATTCATGAGAGATACACAGAGAGAAGCAGAGACATAGGTAAAGGGAGAAGCGGGCCCCTTGCAGGGAGCCCGATGCGGGACTTGATCCCCAGACCCAGGATCATGCCCTGAGTCGAAAGCAGACCCCAAATCGCTGAGCCACCCAGGTGTCCCTGGTAGAGTCTTCATTCTGAGAAGATAAAATAAGTCCAGAGATATGAAACACCAGCAGCATCCACTCTAGGGAGCCCCCTCAAGAGTGCAGAACTTTATATATGAGTCATCATGACCTTTTGAAGGAGCAGAAAATAATTTATTTTTCTGTCTAGAACCTCAGTATGATGGAATGAGGAAAGATCAGTCTGTAGTAGTTGGCAGGACTCCGTCACATGCACAGGACATAGGCATAAGATTCCCCAACCCCCTAGAAAATGGTCCAAGAAGGTTACATGCGTGACACCAGGTCAGTCTGGTAACCATCCTGGATCTCCACCAGGTGGGGGCAATGTGCTTTTCCACCGACCCTTCCTAGAGCTTCATCTTTACAAAAATTTTTAAAGAGGTTGGAGAAAAGACGGATTCTTTCCCCCTTTTCTTGGACACGTTCACTAAGGAATCTACTCTAAGATAGGATTCTTCTTGTTATTTAGAGGACACTTCTTTACTCTGAGAATCTCTATGTATAGGGGTGGGTTCTAAACACTAGAAGCCTTAAGATTATGGTAGAAGTCCTGTGAGTAGGAGTAAAGACACTAGGCATTTGATTCGCAGAGTAAGGAAGGAAAGTTTCAAAGGGGAAAAAAAAAAAAACATTTAAAAGTGGGAGTTGTGTACCTATAAATATTAAAAATATTGTAATCTAACGATTTTATCAGGAATAATTTCCACAAGGTAGCCTCATAAAGAATGTTCTTTGCCTCTACATCTCACACCTTTCCTGCAGCTCACCCTTAAATTATTACATATTATAAATGTATTTCATGTTTGTACTGTGCCTACATCATAAAAGCATAAAAATATACTTAAAAATATTCCTTGAAATTTTCATGAGTATCCTGGTAAATCACTAAAATTCCCCAACATGAAACAAACAAAAAAACCATTCAGGTTATATCAGAAAAAACATTATGTATGATATAGATAAAGAGAATAATATCTGGAGTTAAGTGATCTAGGTCCTCAATGCAGCTCTTCCACTTACCTCTTGCATGATCTGGTCAAGTTACTGTACTGCTCTGAGTCTCAATTGCCTCACCTGTGCAATGGGGTATCAGTCCACATGTGATTGGTGAAAACATCACCAGGTGGGATTAGGGGGTTTTGTTTGCTCTTTTTTTTTTCTTTTTTTTTCTTATTTCTATATTTATGACTTTATTCTTACTTCTTTATATGGCTGTGTGTAATAGAGAAATGTATTCATAGTTTGGATCATCCTTATTAACAGGTATTGTTGCATGCAAGTACAGCAAACAAAATTCTCCAATTGACTCATGAGGTAGTAGGGAAACGTTTAGTTTTGAAACAGAGAAAACTGGGTTTAAATCTGAAATCTTTTCGGTTATTTACTTATTTATTTGAAGTGTAGGTAACACTCAATGCCACATTAGTTTCAAGTAATTTGTATAGCATAGTAATTTGACTTGTCTATACCTTACGCTATGTTCACCACCAGTGAACAGTGAAGCTATCACCTGTAACCATACAACCTTTTACAATGCAAATGACTATATTCTTTATGCTGTATCTTTTATCCCCATTACTTATTCATTCCATAACTGGAAGCTTATACCACTCATTCTCTTCACCCACTTTGCCCATCCCCCACCCCCTCCCTCTTGCAACCATCAGTTTATTTTCTGTATTTCAGGTCTATTTCTGCTTTTTGTTTGTTGTTTTTATTCATTTATTTGATTGTCTTAATTACACATAAAAGTAATATTATATGGTATTTGTCTATCCCTGTCTGACTTATTTTACTCGGAAAAATATCCTCTATGTCTATTTATGTTGTAACAAATGGCAAGATCATTCTTTTTTAAGGCCGAATAATATTCCATTGTATATATCATTATTTATATATCTCAGATGTATATGCATACATATATATCATACCTTATTTATTCATTTACCTATCAATGACAGTTGTATTACTTCCATATCATGGCCACCTCATAAACATAGGTGCGCATATATCTTTTTTAAATTAGTGTTTTTATTTTCTTTGGGTAAATTACTGGATCATGTGGTATTCAGTCATTTATAAAATGTGATAAGGTTTATCTCAACTAATTGTTATAAGTTTAAACAAAATAACATGTAACTAGTATTTAACGTATGGTACATTGGATATTTCAGTTTCTCATTTGACTCAGTAAAGATTAATATAACTGTTTTACCTTCAAGAATCATGTAGACTTCTACTCAGTGTTTTTAATTTTTTGGTTTGTAGCCATCCTCTCACCTTCAAACTTTAAATATGTAGCAAGGATATATAAAACATAAAATGGAACTTTAAAAAGATATAGTCACATTAAAAACAATAAACATTCTATGACACAAATCAATACAGCTGAAGCTTTCCCTAGCTCTTGGTCCAAAATCAGAGTCAATCAGAAGTTCTGTTCTCAGGTAATAAAAGTTCTGCATGTGAGATGTGGCACTGACACCCAAGGCACAGTTTACAGTTAGGTGTTCCGCAAAACTCTCCAACTCTAATAAAAGAAGCTGAAAAAGCATCTGTTGGAACTCTGTGGTGCTTACATAGTGATGTGTGCTTTGGAACACAGGAGATCTCAGACACAGGCCTGAGTAGGAACCTTGGCCACATCTGAGAGATTGCCCACCATCATCTCAGGAGAGGATTTGGGATCTTATGTAGAAGATTATGTTCTAGATTAGGGTTACATGAGGTAGTATAACAACAACAACAACATCGACAATAACAACAACAACAATAACACTTAGGAAAAACGCTGGGGAATAGAGGTTGAGGAACCTCCCACTCCAGATGAGCCTTGGAATCAATAGGCCAATATTCACCTGGAACACTAAAGCTATTTCTAAAAATCAACAATTAGAGATAGGTTTACTATAACTGATATGAAAATACTACAACAATATAAAAATAACTATGAAATTATATGGTTGGAAGCATTGAATAAATAAATGAAATAATGATATCAAAAATTGAATAAGATATTATGAAAAGAACCACAAATGAATAAAAGAAAGATGAAAAAATTTAAAAACATGCTTATTTCATTAAAAAAATGATAAAATGAACTCTAGAATGGATACAGTAGCTGAGTATATGGAAGAAACAGGAGATAATATCAAAGAATTTACCCACAAAGCAGAGATAAGAGAGAATTTAGTAAATCTCTAGTTTTAGTAAATCTCTTTAGTTTTAGAACTTTTTAGAAACAAGTTAGCAAGATTATGAGTCTCCAACAGATATGTAAAAATAATATACCATACTATACAGTACTAATTTATATTTGAAAAACCCGTAATACAAACTTAAAATAGAAGGGAATTCCTTAATATGACAAAAGAATCTGCCAAAGAAAAAAAAGCATAACAAATAAATAATAAAACCATAGAACATTTATTTCAAAGACAAGGTCGCCCACTGTGCTCCCCATTTTCCTTCAATTTTACTGTAGGACATGACAATGCATAAAATAATAATAATTGCATAGATAGAAATAAAAGAACTTTATTTGAAAGGAGCTATATAAAAACCAGAGAATCCACAGTGGTGGGGATAAGGTAATAAATAGTAGAGTTCAGCAAGCTTGCTCAAAAGTGTATCAACTCACCCAAATCAATAATCCATTGGAAAATGTAATAAAAAAGGTGACATAATAAAATAAAAACCATTTCAAAAAGTAATAACATTATAAACTGCTTAGGAATAGGTCTTACCAAAAGATGTTCAAAATATTTATTGATATAACATAATCTAATTGAAACAAAATAACACTTTAATAAAGTACATCATGTTCATGGATGAGAAAACTTCCTTTCAGAAAAAATGAGTGGGAAATATCAGAAAGGGAGATAGAACATGAAAGACTCCTAACTCTGGGAAATGAACTAGGGGTGGTGGAAGGGGAGGTGGGCAGGGGGTGGGGGTGACTGGGTGATGGACACTGAGGTGGGCACTTGACGGGATGAGCACTGGGTGTTATTCTGTATGTTGGCAAATTGAACACCAATAAAAAATAAATTTATATATATAAAAAAGAAAACTTCCTTTCATAAAAATATGTTGATTTTTAAAAGATAATTTATAAATTTAATGCCATAAAAAAGAATATTAATGGAATTTATATGGAAAGGAAAAGGCCAACATGAGTCAAGAAAATTTCAAATGAAAAAAAAAAAAAAGAAAATTTCAAATGACAAAAATGATGCGAGGAAGTTTTATAATTTTTGCAAAATAATTAAAATCGTGTGAACTATTGGCACAAATATAGAAAACAAACATTGGAAGAAAATAGAACAACCAGGAATATATATATAACATATTATTATATATTATATAGATTATTATTATATATAATATTTTATATATTTATAATATATAATATATTTATATTAATGTAATATATTTATATAATATAATATATTATATTATTGTATATTATTATATATTATATTATATATTTCATATATATTATATATTATATATTTCATATATATTTAGTTGACATATGATAGAAGTGTCATTTTAGGTTAAGGGGAAAGGGAATATATCATTTTGGAAACAATTAGCTATCCATATTAAAAAATAGATTTATACACAACATATCACACACAATTTTAAAATAGATTAAGTAGATACATGCTTTTTTAAGATTTTATTTATTTATTCATGAGAGGCAGAGAGAGAGAGGCAGAGACACAGGCAGAGAGAGAAGCAGGCTCCCCACAGGGAGCCTGATATGGGACTCTATCCCCAGACCTGGGATCACACCCTAAGCAGAAGGCAGATACTCAACCATTGAGCCACCCAGACGTCCCAAGTAGCTACATGTTAAAAACAAAAATTTAAGCATTTAAAGGGAAACTAAAAGTTATTTATCATTAATTGTTCCAGGAAAGTTTTCTTATATTAGACTTAAAAACCACTAATAATAAGGGAAATTATTGATATATTTGAATGCATTAAAATCTATGTCTTCTATATGACAAGGTAATACATATGAAAACTTACAAAGAAATTCAGACTGGGAAAGGTTATTTGCATGAATATCTAAAATAGATGAAAAAACTTCAGTGAATCATTCAGAAAAAATAATCTATTATAAAGTTAAGAAAGACTAAAAACTAACAAATCTCGAGGATGCTTCAAAATATATGTCAATGTATATCAAATTATCGGAAAACTTAATTTTTTAAAACAGCAAATATTAATTACTTGGTCTGGAGTTTGGCTTAGGTGTGTGGTTCTGGCTCAAGGTTTCTCATGAGGTTTAAGACAATAGGTCAACCAGGACTACTAGTGTTAGAAGCTTGATGATCTAGAAGGACCATTTCCAAAATGGCTCACCCTTGGAAACAAGCCTTATTTCCTTGCTAGTTGTTGGCGGGGGTGTCATTTTTTGCTGTCTACTGTCAAGACATCTCAGTTTCTTATTACATAGACTTCATAGGTTGCTTGAGCGTACTCATGATGTGGCTCTGCACTCCCCCGCCCCCAGCAAGGGAGCCAAATAGCATGCAGGCAGAAAGCCACAATGACTTTTATACTTGGTCTCTGAATGAGCATAGTGTCTCTCTCTTTCCTTTTCTATTAGTTAGAAGTGAGTCATAAAGTTTACACCACACTCAAGAGGAGGGAAAGTAAGCTCTAGCTTTTATATGTCTCAAAAAAATTGTACATATCAATCTCTTTTCTAGAGACACTTGCAACTCTAGCACAAGCACACAAAAATAGTAAGTCTTTTTGGCATTGTTTGTAATAACAAAAATGAAATAATAGAAATATCCATCTATGGGAGAATAGACAAATAGCAATAAATCCATACATGTTTTTATTATACAGGTATAATAATTAATGAATCAGTGCTACATTTATCAATATTCATAGAATTTTAAAACAAGATGTTGATGTTTTTATTTTATTTACTTTTTAAAAAGATTTCATTATTTATTCATGACAGACACAGAGAGAAAGAGAAAGGCAGAGACACAGGCAGGCTCCATGCAGGGAGCCCAATGCGGGACTCGATCCCGGGACTCCAGGATCAGGCCCTGGGCCGAAGGCAGGTACTAAACTGCTGAGCCACCCGGGCTGTCCTATTTTATTTACTTTTTAAAAAGATTTTATTTTGAAGTAACCTCTGCACCCAATGTGGGGCTCAAACTCACAACCCTGAGATCTAGAGTCACATGCTCTACTGACTAAGCCAGCCAGGCATCTGGAGGTTTTTCTTTTATTTATTTTTATTTTTTATTTTTTATTTTATTTTTGGAGGTTTTTATTTTAAATATAGGTGCAGCATAATACTCTGTAGTAAAATTAAAACAATCAAAACTGTATATACACACATATGTATGTTATACTTATGTGTAATATATATATACATATATAATTAAATTCATATATGTTATATATATTACACGTGAAAACATCAATGGGAATGATAGATTTCCACTTTAGGACACTGATTTCTTCTGGAAAGAGAGAGATAAATGAATGAGTCAGTGAAGTTTACCAACAGATTTCAGAACTATCTGCAGTGCTTTCTTTCATTAAAAATTAAAATCTAAAAATAATAAATATAATGAATTTTGAAACTGGTATAATTCAATTAGTTTATTCAAGGCTCTCTGTAATTTTTAATGCTTATAATGCCAATATTTTTAAAAGAAAATTGAAATGGTAAACCAGACTATCTTGCCAGTCATACTACAGATTCAATAAAGGTAGGATTGGAATTTGGGATCTGTTGCTTTAAGTTGTGCAAACCAGGGAACATCATATCATCTCTTCAAGTTATAGGCTTTTTATTTTTAAGATAGGATTGTGAAATGACATCGTATTTTCAGAGTACCCAACACATACTAAATACTAAGCGTTAGCTATTTTGAGTTTGACTGAAGTGTCAGTTTTCTCTCCCTTTTAAAGGGTCACATTCTTCTGTTATATACTGGCAAAGATTCAGTTGAAATTTGATAGTTTTGGGTCATCTAGTTGACCATTGCTTCTCAGCCTTGTGGACTCTACTAATTATACCACTTCTCTTAATTATCTGAAGTTCATGACTATAATCACTGCCAGAAACTGCTTCTCCCTCTGCACAGGCATATTTCCCCACAAAAATATCACATCATGCTGTGTAGATATACTAAAATTTGTTGAATGGTTGGGAGTTAGCTATCCCAAGGGGGGTTAATGAGGGGAGCCTGGATGGCCTAGCGGTTTGGTGCCACCTTCAGCCTGGGGTGTGATCCTGGAGTCCCGCTGTCAGGCTCCCTGCAGGGAGCCTGCTTCTCCCTCTGCCTGTGTCTCTGTCTCTGTCTCTGTCTCTCTCTCTCTGTGTGTCTGTCATGAATAAATAAATAAAATCTTTAAAAAGAGAGAGAGAGAGAGAGGTTAATGATTATAATTGCACTGTATTTGACTTTCCCATAATCAGAATGAAAATTTTCAAGAAGATTCAACCTTTCACTAGAGGAATCTCATAGATATCTTAATCTGACTTCAGACATCATTTGGAAAGAATCCAAACTCACAACTGTTTCTGACTTTCACTATAAATCCTTTTCATTAAAAAAAAAAAGATTCTATTCATTTATTTTTGAGAGAGAGAGAGCATGTGCACACTAGTGTGAGCCATGGCCAGGGGTGGTGGCGGGCAGAGGAGGAGGGAGAGGTACAAGTAGACTCTGCTGTAAGCTGGAGCCCAACCTTAGGACCCTGAGATCATAACCTGAACTGGAATCAAGAGTCCACTGATTAACTTACCCAGACACACAGGCTCCCCAATCTTCCTCATTTTTTAAGGAAACCTACTATGCACCCAATAGAATTGGTTTCCTTCTAGGACCTATTCTTTATTTAGTCATATTATTCATTAAGGAACACACTCCATGAGTGTCACCAGGACAGTCTGGGGTGGCCTTTGGCATTCCTAGACCCACAGAATAGTTTAGGGTTGCGAGGTTGCTTAGCTACCCCAAGACTTGGAGAGCATTCCAGAGCAAGCATGAACACATCAAATCTGCTCCTTTTGGATTTGTGAACTATACAAAATCTTGGGTTTCTTCATGTCCACCAGGTAACCCGTTTGATCTCTTATAAACATATATAGACCTACACATGTATTTCTCATCTCTCAAAGACATAAAAATAGCATCTAAACATATTTGGTGGAAAACACTTTCCTTAAAGCCTCCCAAGTATGCAAGACCATTTGCATCACAATAAAGTTGGCATTTCATATAATTATTTAAAAGATTGTGCAATTCTCTCACCCTTCCCATTCTCAAGTTGCACACTTATGCCAGAATTAAGAAGTAAGCTTTTTCTTGGGCCAAATACTATCTGATGATTTCTATTTTAGTTGTGAAAACACCAGGTTAAAGATTTTAAAATGCTACTTACAGCCGCTTAAGTTATTAGATAAGACTTAATCACTCTCAGCTTCTGCGGGTGGAGGGTAAGAGAGGTATGTTTGAGGACAAAAAAAGGTTGTTTTTAAATTAATTACTACTGCTGTTATTATTGTCATGATGGTTGTCACTATAAAATCAGAAAACTTTCCACATGGAAGGACTTACTATAAGTTTTTAAGCGATGGTTTATATTCAGGTTAACACTTAATCTTTGTGGGTTTTTTTTTCCTTTTTACATGCTTTGTATATATGAATATGCCTAAAAATCTACATATACTTATAACTGAGTGGAATTTAAGAGATTTACATTTGCATTACTTGGCTTGGTAAGTCAATGAAGGAACAAATATTCTACAATCCTCATGTATCTAGACATCAAATACAGTAAAGAGGGAGAGGGACAGAATGAAAGAAAGAAAGAGTGAGCAAGAGAACTAAACATGAAGATTTGATAGGCAACAGGGAGGTGTTCATTTTCAATCGAGCCAAGATGTGGTGTCGATTTTAAAGCAAGTTGCTATCAGCAAAGAGAATCTGTTCACCAAAAGGCAAACCAATGAAAATCCAATGGATTACATTGGATGAATGCCATTTTTCACTTGGACACTTTAAGTGAGATTATTCAGGCTTTTGCATTTCAGGTACAGTACTAAAAATATTGTGGCATGACAAGCAAGAGCCAAAAAATTAGTTTCTGCTTTGAGACCTAATCATCTCGTTTTTTTTTTTTTTTTAAAGTAAGGTTTTCTCCTACATAAAATCTATTTTATTGCAATTTGCAAAACAGCCATCCCTTTAAATTAAATCATTGTTTATCAAGGGAAAGTTAATTGAAAAACATGTTTTTCTAACTAAATGGAAGACTGCATCATGCAGGCAATAAACATTCTTGCTTGAAAGGAATTCTTGCTCCTTCTTCTAAGACTGCCATGGGAATAAAATAGAAAAAAAGGGGGGAGGGAGAAAAAAGCCCCACACAGTTCTGAAGTTGTGTCTGGCTTAGGAGCCAAATGGGACTGTGTAGCCCACAAGTTTTCTATTCACTTCTAAATTTAGCACCCACAAATTTCCCTTTTGGCAAATCGTGTTTTCCAAACCCAAGTGCAAGCCATTTTTGAGGAATGCTTGTGTTAGTTGCTCCCTGTTAACAACCTTAGCTAATCTGCCTTACTAGTCATTTGGCAAAAGTTGATTTTATAGTTCCTGGAAGCCCATACAAGTAGGATGACAATAAAAGCCTCAGTGGTGTATAACACCAGTACATGAAATGTGGAATTTTGGAAATGCTTTCAAATGCAAACTATCTGTGGGTCCGGACTCTGGGGAAGGTAGACTCTATGACATAGACCTATCCCTAAATAGGACACTGTGTTTTGGATTCTTTGCATCTACTTTCGGTAATAGGGAAAATTTCTTGCAGATACAATTTTACTCACTTTTCTCAGTGCTTTCATGGCACTTTTTTTTTGAGCCATTATAACAGTATCAAGCCTTGCCTTTTAAGGTTAATTGCTTTTTATGTCTGTCTCATTCACTTTTCAGTGAATTCTGTTTTATTAATTCCTAAAATCCTCATAGGGCCTAAATGAAGTTTGACCTATAGTATACATGTTTTGGAAATATTTGATAATGACACTAATATGATATAATGATATCAATTATAATAAAAATGACTATTTTCCTCTTTCTCCTATTTATTAATCACCTAGAGCCCCCAAAGATTTAGTGTTTAGAATAGAGAAGGTGATTCACTGGTGTCTATTCACAGATCTTTATCAGGTATAATCTCTGCACTTACAGGGAAATATGGCCAGGGAAACGAAACATACTCACATATTTTAGTGTCCCCTTTGTGCCAGATCCATTATCTTTTTAATCTCCCCCCAAATATTATAAATATATAACATTACCTCCATTGTTTCAAATTAAGAAACTAATTGCCTCAAACATGCAACCATTTTATGCTAGATATGGGATTCGAGACTAGATAGTAGCTCAAAAGTGTGTTACTGATCCCCTAAACATAACATATGATCACAGACAGACAAACAGAATCAGTCCATTTTAAGAGGAAAATGTGAAAATAAATTTATCCTGAATGAGAATCTTCTTGAATTCTTATCATATCAGAATGTTTTTATGATATTTGAATACAGAGACTGCAGAGTGGAAGCCAGATTTTGCACATTTACTTGCTTAGACTTTAAGGAAATGAAATTTGTCTTACCTTTTCATGAAGTTATCTTTTTAATACTTAGTCAACAAAATAACATTATGTGGTGGCATATGATTACTAGCATGTTTTTAGTACAAGTTTTTTTTTTTTAATGTTTCTGAAATAATCAAACCTGAGGTTACCAAAAGACCATTTAGTATAAGAACACTCCTCAGAAATTCCCTCACTTATATGGGATTGAGGAGGAGCTCTTTTCCCACCAATTCTTGAGCTTCTACCCAAAGAGATTCTGCTTTTCAGTTTTTGAATTCAGATTGTACAAACTCGCATATCTATAATATCTTATATCTTATATAATCTATCCAGGTGACTAGAAATAAGTCCGTAGTTGAAATATTTGTACAAAATATGAGCAAAATGCACTCATTCGTCAACCCACATACATGCATATAGTCCTCCATAAAGGAATGATAGGAAAATGAAACATTATTCAGAGAAGGTCATAGAGAAATGCTAGAAATCTAAAGCTGCCAAAATGGTGTCCAAAATTGGTGTTCATTCTGTCCATATTTCTTCAAAATGCAATCTGTATAATAACTGATTTTAGAACAGTTGTATAAGTCATAATATCTTATAATAATATCTCTATGAATTAATCCGAGTAAGTTTCACTTTTTATAAACATGATGACTGAAGTGCACCAAAGTTTAGTGTTTTTTTCCTTTTGGATAAAAAGTGGAAGCTATTTAAATGGACAAATAGATAGGTGATAGATTGATATATCATTCATGAATTCTCAACAGGGCAATATCACCACGGTGAGTAAAAATTGATTTTTGAGGCATGAAAAATTATTACTTTTTAATAAACTCAGATATACATACAGTACATGACTAGATATACAATGTATCTGTGGTATTAAAATTTCATGGAAGGACAACTTGAAAAAATCTAAGGAGACTCCTTCAGGAGGAAATCATTTTTTTAAATAATTTATAAAACACCAAGAGAAGGAAAGAGAAAGAGACTGGTGCGACATGTGATATGCACATTCAGACGGTTTGCATAGATATTATTTTGTCATTTGTACTCTTTGGGATGCAAGAATTTTCCTGCATCTTTGATGAAGGGTTGAGGATTAAATTTACTTTGTGCTTAAGGATGGGAAAATGAGTATCCAGTTACTATGGATTCATACTCTGGTCCCCGTGAATTGGGACTATTATGATCTATGATGAAAGATTAATGAGTATTTGGTTTGAGAAGAGACTTACTTCTGAAACAAATAGGAAGGCAAAAGGAGGTCGGAAGATAGAATGAAGAAATAAATGAAAAGCATGACTAAACGGATTGTCAGAAGCTCAGGAGCTGACTTGAGAACATTTGCTCAAAATGGAAGTAGATTTGCAGTTGGTTAAGAGAAAAATAAGTGGATCTAGTAAAAGAGCACTATAAGAGGTGACATTCAAGAGGCCAGGATCCAAATGGAATTGGGTTTCCTATTTGAAACACATTATATTTTATTGGTCTTGCATTCTCTTCCTACTTTACCTGGTGAGCTCTTACTTATTCAAGAACTATCTTAAATCATTCTCCATGAAATATCCTCAGATCCCCCACAATGGACCCTAATGGTGATTATTAGTCCATATTAGTCAATGGATGACTAATATGTCATCACCCTGTAATATTCACTTAAAAGAGCATTTATCACATCTCATTATGATTGTTTATGCCCAGTGAGAGTGATGTTTTTAATATGTAAACTGTTAGTTTTTTCTTTCATCTTGGATTGTTTGTTGACTACATATATTGATGAATAAGATTTGCTCTACTTGGTACCTAAGCAAGTTAAATCAATGTATGGGCAGAGGGCATTATGCTTAGCTCCAAACTCTCTATCTTATGCATATTAGCCAGTTGGACTGAGAACTGTTAACTCCTAAGTCTTAAAGAAGAAAAAGTGGCTTATATTTGTTGTTGTTGTTGTTGTTTGTTTGTTTTTGGACGGTGCAGACACCACAACATATGGAGGCACGAACTGAACTCCCTGCCCACTCAGGACAGTACACTTACAGCCTGGGAGTTCCCCCGCAGAATAAAAATAGCTGGTGATAGATGCAATATGAAGGCTTTCTCCTGGACTATGTGCTACTGGGTCCCCATTTTCAGTTGCAGTTATAAAATGGAGAGCATAAGAATTCAGTTGGATTTCAAAGTATCATCCTGATGGCAGTGTTCTATATAGTGAAATTGGACTTCATCTATCTCTTGTTTCTGCTTCTCCTGCATGCAATAGGAACATGATATTCACTGAAGTGTTTCTTTACATTTTTAAGATCACAAGTGGAAGAGTATTTATCATTGGCCTTTTGTGAAAAATAATTTCTTGTAGAATGTGGTTCTAAATTTTACTGACTCTTTTACCTAATGGAGCTTGATGAAGCAAATTTAGGACCACAAAGAACCAAAACCTTGTAGTCAGAAATTCTTGGAAATCTAATACTATCATTTGTATTTTCCCCCACAAACTTGATATTTTTCTATTTTCCTTTCTAAAGGATGAAAATCACAAATGGATTTTAGAGTTTCCTTAAAGTACATAAATATGTAGCATAAAGGTGAAATTATGCATAAGAAAAGAAATAAGGAATTCAGATTAGTAGTCATAGCTGGGGAAGGAGAGAAGGAATTATAATCAATGCTGGGTACAGAGAGGATCACAAATATAGTTTTCTCTCTTTAATGAAAATCTGAGCAAATGTTGGTACTTAAGCTGAGTGATTGTGTCACAGATGTTGGCTATGTTACTATCCATTCTTGTCCACATGTGTGAAATATTTAACCACTTAATCATAAAAAAATTAATCAGAAAAAAAATTCTTCAATAAAAGAAATTTCCTAGCCAGTTCACTGTGGCTAGTAGTGATACTTGTCTGTGCAATGGCTATTACCTCATCTTCTTTTTATGTAAAGATTTCCAATTTTTTTTCACCCTTATTTGAGTAACCTTGTTTTTTGGGTAGGCTGAGACTCTCCCCATCTGTAAGGAATGAATTTAATCATTTCTATGCCAATGATTGTTTTAGAGAAAGAAGTGTTATACAATTTTGGCCAATGAGAGGGATAGGGCATGGGAAGTGATTCTGGGAAGTTTTCTGGCTTTAAAAAAAGATACATAAAGCAAATTCTCTCTTTTCTACTTCTAGGCATTGCTACATCTACATGTAATTCCTGTAGCTACTGCAGACATCCTGATACCTGGGGAGACCAACCTTGACTGAATATATGGAAAAGCAAAGCAGAGAGGTGGAGGAAGGGATAGGTTATTTACTGAATTAATAAACTATGCAACTCTTGGCTTTATATTTCTTGTCATGTGAGATGACAAATGTTCTTTTTCTTAAAGCTATTTTTTGAGGCTGCTAAAAACTTTCCGATACATACTTGTTTGTTGATTCATTTTTATATTGGAATGTTAAGATAAATTCCCAAGAGTATTTTTAATCGCTCTTGAAATGTGTTTTAATATTATTCTCCAACATAATAACGTAAAGACTGCTAACTCTGGGAAACGAACTAGGGGTGGTAGAAGGGGAGGAGGGCGGGGGGTGGGAGTGAATGGGTGACGGGCACTGGGGGTTATTCTGTATGTTAGTAAATTGAACACCAATAAAAAATAAATTAAAAAAAATAAAATTCAACTCCCTAGGAAAATGCAGACTGAAAAATAATGACCATAATAATAACTGCTATAGGTAACTAGTCATGTTAAAAACTTTTGAGCTATGGATCTTCCATCCAGAAAAAAGCATCGCAGATGGGTCTAAATTCACAATATTGTCTAAAATTTCAGAGGCAGATTGGCTTCCTGGAACCAGTTCATTTTCTGTGAATTATAGATTAGGAATCCCTGATACAACTTTAAATTATATAATACTTACACATAAGTATGTCATTTAATGGTTGAATATGCTGATTTCTAAAAAATTCCACACCAATGCCTAGTTTTATTTATAAATACCTTTTTTTTTTTTTTTTTATCCCAGCAATAGGTTGGGCTTTGAAGTTGATGTAATACAGTTTCCCTCCTCAGAATCCTAAACCATGTTATCCCTGGGCACCAGCCTTTCCAAACTTCTTTTAACTCATCAAACAAAAATTTCTTATGCAGATACTATTTTTAGATTTCTCCCTACTCTTGGTTTTTTAGGTCAAAGAAGGTGGCTCCAGCATTGTTGGCAAACACCAGGCATTTTTAATTATCATTAGCAAAATGTTGCAAACGGAGTGGATAAAGGAGCCTCTGGTTGTTAGAGCCATTAATGCTGATTAAAATGGGCTGCATGGGTCCGTGGTGCAAGTTTGTTTTGAAGCATTCACACTGTAAGGAATCCAGGCCAGCCTTCTCCATTGCCATGGCAATATCCTGATCTTCCTGTGTATATGATGGGTAGGGTATGTTCTGACAACTAAAACATGAGCCTGGTCCAAAATTGTACTCCAATAAATAAAGGGAGCATAAATGAAAAGGCATGTGTACTTGTGAACTTTTAACCCAGTCCAGCCATTAAAGCAGAATTATATAGACACTCTCATTCTTACCTTCACTTATTTATTCCAACGCACTAATATTGATACGACATTCAGCTTGTGTTTGAGCAAGCTCTTTTAGTCTTTTCCCCGGAATGTCTGTGTGTTAAAGATCCTTTATCCTTTTCATTGACTCCTTTTATTGTTAATACAGGGATTTTTAATTAAGAGAGGCAACCAAAACAACAGTGACACAAGCTCAAAGTATCAAAAGTCAGTTGAGCATTAATCATGCACATAATGCAATGCTCAACTCTTTATATATGTGATATGACTTAAGAATTCAAGCAAGTCTGAGATAAAAACTATTATACTTATTTTACATAGGAGATTGAAACTTAGAGACACTAATTAGCCCAAACTCAACTATACACAATAAAACCAAGATTCAAATCCAGTTTCACAGTATACGGACTTTTCTATATTTAAATATAGAGGTATATATGTTCCACATCCTACATCTATTAAATGAATATATATGTGTTTATATATGTCTTCCAGCTCATCTTTCACACTGAAACCTATTTATAGTGGTATAATTGACTATAACACTAGCTTCAGGTGTACAACATACTGATTTTCTATGTATATACATCATGAAATGATCACAAGTCTAGTTAATCCCTATCACCACACATAGGCACATACACACAGAAACATTTGAGGGCTTTCACGATTTACTTTTAGCAACTCTCAGAAATGCAATACAGTATTAACTAGTCGCCATGCTGTACATTACATATTTTTAATGTATTCATACAAATGGATATTCAACATTATGTATATGTGTGATTAAGTTACTCTCTAAATTTTATAGAATGCTTTATCTTAAATAAGAGTATAAGAAAAAAAGTTGCTCTTACAAACTTTTAGGAACACAAACCATACTCTACACAAAATTAAAGTGACTCCCTTACCTTTAATTCAGACTTTAAAAACCATAACACAGGGATCCCTGGGTGGCGCAGCGGTTTGGCGCCTGCCTTTGGCCCCGGGCGCGATCCTGGAGACCCGGGATCGGATCCCATGTCGGGCTCCCGGTGCATGGAGTCTGCTTCTCCCTCTGCCTGTGTCTCTGCCTCTCTCTCTCTCTCTCTCTGTGACTATCATGAATAAATAAATAAAATCTTAAAAAAAAAAAAACATAACACATATAAGTATTTTAGAAATGAACACTCACATTTTGACATACTAAGTTTACATGTACTGCATATAATTGCTTTTTTTCTGTGAATTCTTTTCATCAGGAGTGAAAGGGAACCCATTCTCATTTCTGTCATCACCCATTACAACGTAATGAGAAAAGTTTCTTGACAAACACGAAAGTATCCCCTTTCAACATTTCGCTCTTACTTCAGAGATTCAGATTGTTGGAGGGGATTTTCATTGAGATTGTTCTGATTCAGATTAGAACCTCAAAGGGGGTTCTAGTGCAAGTAAAATATTAAAACCTTGACACTGATGGATTCCAAGTACCAACTGCACATGTGCAGCTCAGATCATAGGAACACCTGAAAGTCACCTGAAGACCTTATTGCTCTTCACCAGGCCTTCCAACATGGTTTAGGCAGGATGTTCTTCAGAGTGAATGTCTTTTCACGTTTCATTACCTTGATATTAAAAAAAAAAAAAAAAAAAAAAAAAAATCTTCCTCAACAGGGTCTCTTTCCTCTAGGAAAAAAGAAAAAGCAGTACTTTTGCGCTTTCCTGCATGTTTCTTATCTCCTTCACATATTCAGGCGACAGAGGAGGAATGTCCTCTCTTTTCTCTAACATATACTACTGGAAGCCGAAATAATGCTATTTTCTGGTCGAACGCCAACTCATCATTTATCTGGACCTCCCTGAAAGGACTTAATTTGCGCAACTAGTCAGTATTCTGTCTCTGTTTAAGGATTCCACACACACACTTGGACTTTTCTTTTAAAACTCACGTTTTCCCCCTGTTCACCCCAAACCCCACCTCCTCAGGCTTCCCCAAGTGAGAACTGACTGCCAATCCCTCCCTTTCACCTCCCTTCGGCTATTATTCCATGCTCTAGTTACCACCAGCGCTCTGTCTCAAACCTAAGGACTCACATTTGCCTAAAATAAATAATAAGCAGAGGGAACAGACAACCAACTTGTTTGGCCACCTTTTCTGTGAGCATGAAGTAATGCTGACCTATTCAGCAAGTGCCTCAACTGGCTGACAGACATTTAGAGAATCTCAGTGGTGAGAGATGAGGAATGCCCCAGTGCAGCCTGGCAGCAGAGTCCAAACTAACACACAAGAGGCTTTTTAAAGGCACAGTGGGAAGAATTTTTAAAGTTTCCATTCAGAGAGGGATTTAACTGCACATTGACAAACCACCTAGACATTTTGTTATGCCTGGAGCTAGAATGTGTCTTTTCTTTCCCTTGGGCCCTTTACACTATTCTATGCAACTCTGAACAGGATCAATACTATTAAACCTTAATTTGTTCTATTGGCATTTCTTATTTTCTAGCCTGATTAAAAAAAAAAGAAAATTAAGAATTTGAGGAAGGGCATTTTAATTTAATAATTCTCTATTTTCCAAGAATAATCAGCAGATATGATCTATTTACAGTTTGGAGGTCTCTGTAGAATTTTGTAATGGTCTTCTTCAAATTAATTCAATATATCTGATCTATAGATAGGACTACATTTTAGGATCCAGGGAGATAATAAAACATTCAAGATAATGGCCAATTCAGAGAATATATTACACACATATGTTTACATAAACATTAATGTGTGTACATGTAACAAACATGTATATGTGTGTGTTAAATATACATATTTAAACAACATATACAATGTGAAATTACATGTCATTCCCATTTATCTCACTTCTTTATCTGAGACTCCCTCTCTCTCTCTCTTTTTCCCTCCTATATAATAAGATTGGCAAGCTACAAGTCTCCAAGGTAACTTTCTAACTTTATAATGAATCTGTAAGCTTTGAAGGTTTTAAGTTACACAGACTTTGAAGGAAAGTAGCTGATATGGGGTGGCATGGTTACAAAAATACGGAGGAAGAACTCAAGCAGTATATTGAAAGGTAGCTAGAATGTACTAGGAAGTATAGAATATGTGGAAGTAGATTTTTGTGAGTTTTTTTAAAGTTTCATCTATAATTGACAAATTATGTAAGTGACTAATCTACCATTCAAAATTTCAGTGATTAATGGAATTGGGAAAGCAAATCATTGCCTTAGTGAAGAAGAAG
The DNA here is from genome assembly GCF_048164855.1 of Canis lupus baileyi. NCBI lineage: Eukaryota > Metazoa > Chordata > Mammalia > Carnivora > Canidae > Canis > Canis lupus. Next base: position 24,469,544 of record NC_132868.1, read on the forward strand.
ACCTGCTCTCTGCCATTTGTTATGAAAACTAGGGCACTGAAAGACTTCTTTGAGAACTGGTTCTAAATCCTACATTGCCCCCAAAGAAAAAGTTATGATCACAAATTTGTGCACTTGGTAGAGACACGTGAGAAGTTAGAATTATTTTTCAGCTAGTGATTTGGCTCTGGACCAGTGAATCAGGACTGGTAGAGTTCATAAGGCTTTGTGTCCAAGAATTAGGCTATGGACTATAGGGACCAGTTGAACAGCTTTTCCTCCCAGATTTATTAAAATATAATTAACATATAGCGTGTAAGTTTAAGTTATCGATCTGATATGTTTATGTATGGCAAAATAATTACCACCATAGGGTTAACTGACACCTCCATGATGTCATAGAATTACCATTTTTTTGGGAAAAAAATACTTTTTTTTTGTGGGGAGAACATTTAAAGCTTAATGTACTCCCTTAGCAACTTTCATGTATGTAATACAGTGTCATTAACTGCAATCACCATGCTGTATATTAAATCCCAAGAACTAGTTTAATTCTGGAAGTCAGGGCAACCCCTGGTGGCTCAGCGGTTTAGCGCCACCTTCAGCCCAGGGCCTGATCCTGGAGACCTGGATCGAGTCTCATGTCGGGCTCCCAGCACGGAGCCTGCTTCTTCCTCTGCCTGTGTCTCTGCGCCTCTCTCTTTCTCTCTTTCTCTCTGTGTGTGTGTGTCTCATGAATAAATAAATAAAATCTTAAAAAAAAGAAAAGACTGGAAGTCAGTACACTTTGACCAACATGTGCCTATTCCCCAGGCCTCAATCCCTAGCAACCACCATTCTACTTTCTTTCATCGGTTGTCTTTAACTTTACTGGATGTCTCCAAATTGAATCTCTATAGTAAGTAGTTGCTGTCTCTGCTCTATGGTTCATCAAATCATCTCAATTTAGAGCCATTAGAAGATTTATCTTAGGAGAGATAATAAGGAAAGAAAGACTGGTGATCATCAGTTGTATAACCCAAGAATGATGCTCATGGTATATATATTTGAAGTGAAAAAGAGCAGGTTATTACAGACAGAGTATTTTATGATGTATAGATGTAATATACAGATCCCACAAACTACTAATGTGAACCTGAAATTGGTCTTTGGCAGGCTTACAGAAGGGGAATTTGTGCCAGGATAGCATGAGATTTCCCAGAAGTAGAAAATGGTTATAATGAAGAGCAATATGGGATGAATTTGTTGTACTAGCTAAATTTCAGTTTTTCTCATAGAATTGTTAACTTTGTAGGTATGAGACAGAATGGAAGCATAGAAAGAATGTTAGGTCTAACTAGGAATCCAGGTGGAAGATGTGGTCTATGTATACAATGGAATATTACTCAGCTATTAGAAACGACAAATACCCACCATTTGCTACGATGTGGATGGAACTGGAGGTATTATGCTGAGTGAAATAAGTCAATCGGAGAAGGACAAACATTATATGGTCTCATTCATTTGGGGAATATAAAAAATAGTGAAAAGGAATAAAGAGGAAAGGAGAAAAAATGAGTGGGAAATATCAGAAAGGGAGACAGAACATGGGAGACTCCTAACTCTGGGAAACGAACAAGGGATGGTGGAAAAGGAGGTGGGCGGGGGTAGGGGTGACTGGGTGATGAGCACAGAGGGGAGCACTTGATGGGATGAGCACTGGGTGTTATGCTATATGTTGGCAAAATGAACTCTAATTAAAAAAAAGTTAAAAAAAAAAAAAAGGAATCCAGGTGGATTATCCTTTGCAATGTTGACCAAACAGGTGTTATTTCTAGAAGCTTTAACAACCTCAAATGAACAAAGGTGTTCTAGTCAGTAAGGAAAGTATATGCCAAGTTGAAAGAATAAATATACTCCCAAAAACCTGCAAGGGTGGCGGTTAAAGCTAGTGGGAATAGTGTAGAAATAGAGGATTGAGACTGGCTATGTATAAGACTGCAGAGAGAATTCTTTCAGACAGCCTGGCACTTCTGGTTATTCCTGAATGTTCATATGCAAATGATTTTAAAACTTTAACCCCCTTCTGGCAAAGGAATGATATGGTCCTAATCTGTCCAAAATTTAATAGACATTTCAACTATACTTGAGACAAGTATAGAGAAATAAGGGTTGCATGAAAATTCATATAAATGAATCGATAATTAACTGAGTGAACTTCTTCAGGAAGTGGCTTTTGAATCTTCGCATTAACCTAGAGGAAGCTTCCCTTATAGTATGCCTAGTGATCTATGCTTGCTTCTGCCCTGTTCGATACTTCTAGTAATAACTTAAATTACTTAAACTTTCTAGTAAGAACTAAAATGCAAAAGTGACTACAGTGACAAGCAAAATAAAATATATTTAAAAGAATAAGAAAATATCTAAAATCTGTACTAGGATTCATTTTTGAAAGAAATTAGGCTTCTAAATGACAAGAGGTGTATGCTAGATTCATTGATTAAAAGATTCAATATCACAAAGATATCCTTCCTATTCAAATTCATCTATAGACTTAGTCCCAATCCAAAAGCCGAAAAAACTTTTCTTGTGTTTCCAAAAAATGAAAAGTGATTCCAAAATATGTATGGAAATGTAAAAGAAAAATAACCAAAAAATCTTGATAAAAAACAAAATATACTAAACAATATAAAACAAGTATTTACTAAATATAAGACTTTATATATATGTGTGTGTATGACATTGCAAAAACAGTGGGGAGAGATATGGTCTTTACAAACATAGTACTCATTCAATTAAATACCTATGTGTTTTGTTTTTTAAGATTTTATTTATTTGTGAGAAAGAGAGAACAAGGGAGCAAGGGAGCACAGAGGAGGAACAGAAGGAGAGAGAGAATCTCAGACTCTTCACTGAGCACTGAACATCACATGGGTCAATCCCAGGATCCTGAGCTGAAATCAAGAGTTGGGTGCTTAACCAACTGAGCCAACTAGGCTCCCTTGAATACCCATATTTTAAAAATACATGAATATTATCATGTGCCCTCCTTAGCACTGGGTGTTATACTATATGTTGGCAAATTGAATTAAAATAAAAAAATAAAAATAAAACTTAAAAAAATGAATATTGGACATTACCTCATACTATCCCCAAAATTCAACTCCAGAAGAATTGTAGATCTAGGATTAAACCATAAAACAAGAAAAAAATCTACTCAACGATAACCCAGAAGGGAAACTCCTGTCTTTGGAGTAGTCAAAGTAGTCTTAAACAGGTTTCTTACACTAACCATAAAGTATTAACAAATTAGGCTTTGTGAGAACTGAGAATTGTGATTCATCAAAAGATATTAATAGGAAAATCAGTTGAAAGACTGGGAAGATATTTGTAATATACCTGTCCTACACATGTTGAAACAAACCCCTACAAATAACAAAAGTATATAAAACTCATTTAAGGGATGGGTAAAATACTAAACAATTACTTTAGAAAACAGGATATGCAAATGCCCAGTAAGTAAAGAAAATGTCTTCAAATCTTTAGTTATCAGGAAATTGCAAATTAAAACCACAATAAGCTATCACTACCCTCCCATTACAATGGCTAAGATTAAAAACAAAACAAAAACCACCAAGTGTTAAGCTGGATGTAAAAGATGTAAAGCAAGTAGAACTCTCCGACCTTTCTGCTGTGACCTTTAATGGATACATCTGTCTGGAGTATCTTTAAGTATTTATTAAATCTGAATACATAGGGGCATCTGGCTGGCTCAGTGGTTGAGTGACTGCCTTTGTCTTGGGTTGTGATCCTGGGCCTGGGATGGAGTCCCACATCAGGCTTCCTACAGGTAGCCTGCTTCTCCCTCTGCCTACGTCTCTGCCTCTCTCTCTCTCTCTCTCTGTGTCTTTCATGAATAAATAAAATATTTGAAAAAAATAAATTTTGATATATAATATCTTAAGACTTAATAATTCTACTCCTACATATAAACACAATAAAATGAGTGCATCCATGGACCAAAAGGACATACAAAAATATGAATAGCAGCTTCATTCATGATCTGCAAACTTGAACTTGTGGCATATTTATACAATGGAGTATTATACATAAATGTAAGAGAATTGCTATATGTAAAGAGAGACATAATACTGATGAAATGAAACCAGATAAAGGAAGTACATATTGTATGATTCATGTGTATAAAGCTTAAGCACTGATAAATCTATGGTAGTAGAGATCAGGAGAGGGTTTCTTTTGGGTGTTGTTTGACTGGGAGGGGTGTAAAGGAGGCTTCTAGGTATAGGTAGGAAACTGATTCTGGGGGAGTATACAACTGAAAATTCATCCAGTTGTAGCACTTAAGCTTTGCATGTTATACCTCAATATAAGAAAATGTAAAAAAACAAACAAACAAAAAACCTTCTAAAACTTAAAAAAAAATCCATGAGTAGGTGTAGGAAGAGTTTAATCAAAAGAAGCTTATATTTCAGTATTATATTAGCTTAATTTTTGAAAATTTATCAATGCCATCAATGTTGTTAAGCATACTAACAGGTATTTCTTCATTAAAAGGAGAACAAATCATTTTGGTATATATAAAAAATTACCTGGTATAGCTCAAACCTATTTATGATTTAAAAAGAAGACAAACCTATGCAGACAGTTATAATTGTCAAGGAGGTACCAAGAGGTGCCCCAATGAATTCCTAGGCTCACTCCTTTCTTCCTACTTGTGTAGCAACAACGCTAGGTCCCTTGTATAACCTAGATCTATCATCCTTGACACCTTTTTACCTGTTTTTCTATAGGCATAAGAAACTCCAAATGTTGAAGGAATAATAGGTTTTTGGGATCAGTGGAAGTTTGCTATAGACTCTGGTAAAAAGCACCTTCTTCCATTTCCCTAGGAAAGAGGATTTCTAAACCAGCAGTGTGCTTAAAGGTGAATAACTAAGTGCACAATTCATAGTTTTGTCTGATATTTTCCTTCAGGGCCAACATCATTAGGGCAATCAATCTGTGAACCAGGCATAAATATTTTCTGTTAGGTATAGGGAGTTTCCAATGAAGTCATAAGTGTAAGTTGAAGGAATAGACTCAGGCAACAGAGGTAAATAATATGAGAGTCTGGACCATCTGGATATACACAGGCCTAATTTCAAACACACGATTTCTGTTAAACAGTGTGTTGTAACATTCGCCTGACCTTCTGTCATGATGGATCTGATAATGTTGCCTATAAAGAGTGGTCTACTTCTACGATCAGTTGCTCAGTTTCTGTAGGGCTTGGCAACATGCCCAAAGCTGGTCTTCAATGACAGATAGTCTTCTGCTACAGAAGTCATGGCTTGTTCCAGAAAGCCAGAGTCTCTAGTAATCTCCTATCAGGGGTCTCTAGAGCCTCCCATAAATCATCCTTGTATAGTATATGCTATATAGTATATAGGATATGCTGGGTCATATGGGCCAATAGATCGGAGAGTTTCCACTACAGCCTGGAAAACATTGCTCTTCACCCTTCACTCAAAAAAGTAAGCCTTCCAAGTCACTCGGTAATTAGCTACAACAATATTCCCAAATATAATACGTGCTACTTCTAGAATCCAAATAAATATGTCCTGATGAACATCAGGTCATTGAACCCCTAAATACTTCCTGATATGGCAGATCTTTGAGCTTCATGGAGATTATCTCCTACCCATATGTGTCTTGCAAAAGCTTCTAGAATATTTTATGTAGAGTCTGATTGAGATGTCATTAATGTAGTTGTAAAGCATAATATTCCTAGAAAGCCAACACGACTAAAATCTCTGCAGACTATGATGTGACAACAGGAGGCAAGACAATGAATGTATATGCTTTTTTCTCCCTCATAAATTATTTTTTGAACTTCTTTGCTGATGGGGACTGAGAATAGTGAATTCCTCAGACCAAGAGTCAAAGACCAAATGCCAGATATTTTGTAGATCCATTTCAGTGAAGACACCACATCTTTCAGAGCAACCAACATTTGAGACTTTTAGTTAAGCATATAGTAATTTACCATGATCTACCACAAACCATCTGGTTTCTGTAGGAGTAAACAGGTAAATTGAATAATAAAGAGTCCAACACCTGGTCCTTCAAGTCTTTGTGGAATTAATCTCTTCAATTATACCAGGGTATATTGCTTCTGTTTTATTATTTTGACTAGAGACCAAGGGTTGGGGGAGCCAATTTCAGAGACTTTCACTTGATTCTTTCTACCATAATGGTTTTTACTACACAGATCAAGGAGCCTGAAGGAAGTGAGGAAACAAGCTATACAGAATCTGGGACAATAGCACTCCAAGCTACTTTAAAAACAAAGACCTTAACTTTTGACTATGTTCAGAGTGTTTAAGAAATGCAAGGGATCCAGTTTGGCTGAGTAAGCAAGGGGAGCTTGTCAGTGAAGATTTTATCACCCATCTCACAAATTGGTAAACTATGCAGATTAAAAAAATAAAAAGATTAGAAAAGCCATCAATTAACCTCTTCTATTATTTACATACATTATCTTATACTGAGCAATCAGTGTGAATGTACATTTAACTTAAGGCAAATAAAGAACATTCATAAAAACTGAGGACTGAATGGATCATAAAGCAAGCTTATTATAAAAAGTATCATGGAGCTCACATCCTATGAAATTAAGTTAGAAATATAAAATATTGACAAATTCATCAACCAAAAATGTATATTTAGAACCTAAATATTTTAACCATAGGATTAATTAATACATCAGTAAGATTAAGGAGTACTTAGAACTAAACGATAATTAAGACTAATGAAGCTTATAGAAACAAGCTTCCAAACAAAGTGTTGTGGAAGGAGAAATGTAAAGGAAAAATGTGAAGTTTAAATAATTAGGTTTGGGGGTAAAGGCTAGATATTAGTAAGCCATGCATTCAAAATAAACAGACTGAAAAAAAAAACCCAATAGAATAAACAAAAATAATAAAGGTAAGAAAAAGGAATGAATTAGAGAACTAATCCACATTTAGGAAGCAAACAAATAGAGTGAGTTCTTGGGAAAAATTAATACAATTGACAAAACTCTGAAAATATACATGAAGAAAAACATCGGATTTGGCAAATAGTTTGTTGCATTATCTCTGATCAAAGAGTAAATCCTCAAAAAGCAAAAACATTTAGCTTTTTGAACAGTGTGTGCAAAGACACATTCAATATTCTAATTGCTCATCCCTTTTATGGATATAACTAGATCTCTTAACCTATGAATTAATTTTTTCTAATGGACTAATTTATTAAGAAACCAGAAATATGCAGGAAAATTATGCAAAATACCACTGTTTACAAATTTGTATCTAAAACTTCAGCAATTGTGTACATAGAGTATAAGTGTATGACTTACAATTAATGAAAATTTAGAAGACAAAATTCCATTAACATCTCCATTTTTTACCCTCTTTAGTTTTATATAATCTTGAGAGCATCTAATTGCTTTTTTCCAGACTGAGAATGAAACTGTCTTTTTAATATATTTATCATTATCCAGGTTCAAAACTGAATATTGCCAAGTATTTTTAAAAATTGCCAAGCCCTATTGTCTACAAAAGAAAACATACCTCCTTCACTAGTGAAATTCCATCATCTATTGTTTAGGACAGGAAGCAGTATACATTAATATTTTTAAGTGAATTAACTGTGTCTAAGTATGTAAACCAAATCTGTTTCATGTATGTCCAGATACAGCAGTGACATTGATGACACTTTGTTTCTCTTGAACAATAGAGTTCCTCTGTGTACTAGATTTTGTGTCCCAAAACTCATCTAGTCCAATTTATCTCGATCCAGAAGGAAGAAGTTAGGAATTCTATGCTAAAATCTTACTGTAATCCAGTGAGGCCATTTTCATTATAGATACGATACACTAATGTGAGTGAGTCAAATTTCAGGTCAGCCCCCTACTCTCTTCAAATCTAGAAATTCTTCTTTTTTCCTCCCTTTCTCTGTGTTTCACATTTGTAGATTCCAATCACCTTCTCTCCCCCACGCCCTACTTTCTTTCCCTGTCATTTGCGCCTGCCCCCAGAGCTTGGAGGCCCTCCAAGCACAGTGAAACCAAGAAGAGATCACCACCATCACCCCAGGTTAACATTCTTATTCATCATCACTGTACCCTCCCCTTCCTCCCTTCTCCTCACTATTCAAATTTGGTTCTGAGATGAAATCAACCTTGGCATTGATCATCAGCAATCTTTCTTTTCCTGCCCGCCCAGTTTTACCACTGCTCCTCCTCCACCCCAGCCTTTCCCAGTGCTTAGAAGCTTGTGAGAGGAGATTAAACTAATCCCATCCACCAACAAGCTCACTAAGCAGTTCCTGAGTAAAGTCCAAAATTCCTGCCAAGCAATAGAGCTGGGGGGAAAATTAATGTAACAATCAGCACATTATAGCAATAGCTTTTCCATGAAAATTCTTTCCCTTTTAATAATCCTATCCAAAGTCAAGAGAAAGTATGAAGCATGGAGTGTGTTTTAGGGAGGGGGAATATAGAAACAATTAGTTTTTTCTTTTCTTTTTCTTGTTAAATATAAATTAAACAACTAAGTATGTTGGCACCACCACACTTTTTTTTAAGGTAATTTAACCTATCCCTTTTCTTCAGAAAATGGGAATGAGTGTGTAAATAGCCAACATTTAAGTGGTTTTGGATTGGTTCATTTGCTAATTAATACTTAAGAAAGCAGGCTTAGAAAAACTGGGCAGGAGTAAGGCTATTTGAAAGTGTTTTGCCTGCAGCATATTGATGCCCTTGCTGGTAGCTCCAGCTCTGAGAGATGAGGAAAGCCAGATTCCTCACTCCATCTTTGGGAGAGTACAGTGCCTCTCACTCTCCTTATCCCACTACTTTGGCGCTCTCACCCAATGTATACAAGTTTCTCTAGAATAAAAGCCCAGAAATATCATTAGATAGGTAATATTTAAATCAGTATCTCCAATCCCTCTAGCTTTTCCAGCATCAGAATTCTATTTTTATTTTTTAAAAAGGAGCATATTTGAAATAAACACAAATCTCAAAAGCTGAAGTAGGCAGAGGTAGTCATTGCCAATGGCTGTGTAGGGGGTAAGAAATTTCTATTCAAATAAGGGTGAATGCAACTGGTAATGTTTAAAAAAAAAAAAAAAAGTGGGAGGGGTTCAGGGGAAAGTTTAGCCTCAAGGGTAAATCCATGGTTTTATTCTTGGCATTCATTATGCCAGAGAATTCCATGTTAAAATGGAAAAGAGTTTTAAAAAATAAATGAACAGAATTCAAAGACACAACTGAAAGGCTGAAGCCACATTGAGGGTAAAACCCATAGAAGTATTAAATGGTGTCTTCTAGAACTAGCAGAGGAAGGCCCTAACCAAGTCTGCCAGCTTTTAGGTGCTTCTAAATGCCAGCCCCCCAAAAGTGAAAAGTCTTCACAAAGGCATTTAAACCACAGTTATGCAATGTCTGACTTCCCAAAGCAATGGATCACTTCCAAATACCCTCATGGTTTCCTGAGAAACTTTAGAAAGAGAGAAAACACCCAAACACCTAATTTGGTGTTCACTTCATTTTATATATATTTTAATGGAAAAAAAAAATCAGCGACTGTGAATCCTTGATTTCTCTTGGCTATTGATAGGAACAACAACAAAATTTACCATTTCAACAAATGTTTACTGGTCACTTAGGAAATCACGGTTGGACACAAAACCTTGCACTCAAGAAGTAAAGCTATGTAAATGCTTCTTGTCTTATAATTGTTTTTTATAGTTCTCAAATTTAAATATATACATACATACTTTGAATTGAGGTTGTATGGAGGTAAATAATATCATACTCCATAGATTATTTCAGGTATAGTTCTTATGATAAACACATGGGAGGAACAATCCATTCTTCAGTTCCTTGTAGAAAGTTTTTGTTAATATTCTAGTTGTGAAATTTCAAGTATTATCAGCTACATGAATTTACTTAGAACAGTACAATATGTGATGTCCTTTCACATGCAGTGTCTATTAATTCTCACACCATTTTCTGGAATAGGAAAAATGTGAAATAATTAAAATGCTAATGGGGAGAATGTGGTATGTTTTTCTATGTCTTATGACCTGATCAGGAGCTACTGAATAATTATTGTCTTGCTTCTGTCATATTGATCTTTCTAATACATATTGTTGGCTCTAATTCTACTGAATACATCACTCTTAGCAGACTGCAGCTTAACTTTGGGTATATTTCCTAAGACAAAATAAGAGAGGCATCAGGGAACTACACTCATTCATATATTTTATTTAAAATGATGTTGCTAGTTTAATCTTCCTCCCTCCCTCCCTTTCCTTCACAATTATTTTGACTTATAATGAGTGAGACAGGAGAAAGAGCAATGAACACAACAAACTCTTCCCTAAGAAAACATATAAATATAGAAAATAAGCTGATAGACTTAAAAATGCATAATATATTAGTGAACAAATATGGAGGCAAATTACTAAGGGACCACTAGGATCATGCCAACTTAGAGTGGTCAGGAAATGCCCTTCTGCTGAGATGACATTTGAGCAGACATTTCATGGAAAGGAGGACATCCAACATCCATGCAGTTTTCTGCGCAAGAAAATTGCAGACAGATGGGATAGACTGTACTTGCCAAAAAGAAGCCTGTTTCCTGTTTTTGAGGAACAAGAGGAGGCTAGCATGGGTGGAGAGGATTTAGAGGCAGGTCAGAGGTGTGAGGGATGTGATCTGCTCATGCACAGAAAAATGGCAGAGGGCAAGATCATAAAGGGCCTTGTAGGGCATTGTATGGACTGTGACTTGTAATCCACCTGAGATGGAGAGCCACTGGAGGATTCCAAATAAAGTTGAGACATTTTATTTATTTATTTATTTATTTATTTATTTATTTATTTATTATTTTTTTATTTATGATAGTCACAGAGAGAGAGAGAGAGAGAGAGAGAGAGAGAGAGAGGCAGAGACACAGGCAGAGGGAGAAGCAGGCTCCATGCACTGGGAGCCCGACGTGGGATTCGATCCCGGGTCTCCAGAGGCAGGCCCCAAACCGCTGCGCCACCCAGGGATCCCGAGACATTTGATTTATACTTTTCACAGATCACCAGGGTCACTGGCTAGAAAATAGTTTTCAGGCAAGTTGGAAGCCAATCAAGTGGCTACTGTAATACTCAGATGGAAAACGATGGTGACTTGAACCAGGACAAGTGGTAGAGAGAAATGGTTTGATTCTGGATATGTGTTAGGTTGAAGTAGTTGAAATTTTTTTTTATAGGTGAAAAATGGTCAGAACTTAGCAATCTCGTATGAGTCCATGCAACATTTGACAGTACCAAAAGTATCTTGCAATGGATTAAACTATTGAGCTAGAAGACGAAATATATCACGGTTAATTGCAAGGTTTTTGACTTTAATGCAAATGGAAGATAGGACTGCCAGAGGGTGGGTTTTAGAGAAAATCAGCAGGTTATTTTCAAGATGTTAAGTTTGAGATGCTTATTAGATATTCAAGTAATGATATCAAATAGGCAATTGGATATATTTGCAAAAATTCAAAGTTGCAGATCTAAGCTTAAGAGTATCCGTATGAATAGTCATCTCAGAGCCGTGTGTCTTAGTCCATTTGGGTTACAGAATACTGTAGATTTTATGACTTATAACAATAGAAACTTATTTCTTTCAGTTCTAGAGGCTGGGAAGCCAAAGATTAAGCCAGGGACTGGCAGATTTGGTATCTGGTAAGAGCTGCTTCTTGGTTCATAGATGGCTGCCTAAGGTTTAAGAGGCAAAGAAGCTGTATGCTTTTAAATGGACAATTGATCTCACTCATGAGGCTTCTACTCTCATGACCTAAACACCTCCCACAGGGCCCACCTCCAAATACCATCACTTTGGGTATTAGGTTCCAGTATGTGAATTGGGGTGGGGGGACAGTCTATAGCATTCCACCCCTGTTCCCCAAAATTCATGTTCTTTTCATATGCAAAATGTATTCATTCCACCTGAATAGCCTCTAAAATCTTAACTTGTTGCAGCATCAACTTTAAAGTCTGTGTCCAAAGTCTCACTTAAATATTCTCTAAATCAGATATGAGAGGCTCAAGGTATAATCTATCCTGGGGCAAATTCCCTTCTAGTTGTGAATCTGTGAAACCAAACAAGTTACGTGCTTCCAAAATTCAATAGTAGGGCAGGTATAGGATAGGTATTCCCATCTTACAAGAGACGAAAAGGAAAGGAAGAAGGAGTGATGTAAGTCTAAGTAAGTCTAGAACCTAACAGGGCAAATTCCCTCCCTAGACCTTAAGGCTAAAGAACAGTTCTGTTTGGCTGGATATTTACCAGGAAGGCCCTTCAGCTGACTCTCTGCCAGGCTTGCACCCAGGGTTCTTCCCAGTTTGAGTCGCAAGGCTATTGGCACTCTGCCCTTTGAAAGCTAAATGAAGGTAACCATGCCCCTGGGCCCCTAGGTTCAGAGTACCAGCAGAGAGGCATGCAGGGATGCTATCAGTTTGCTGCCTGAACCCTCCAAAGGGATATCTTTGCAGCTGACTCCCTGGGATGGACAAGGAACTCCAAGGACCATGGCACTGGCTCTGGAGGTCAGGGAGCAGAGCTTGGAGTGTAAAGCCAGCCAACATAGGAGGAAATCACCTATCTCATGAGTAATCACAGTGAAGATTAACATGTGACAAACTTTAGGACTAAATTCAAATCCATCTATGCCACTTACTGTCTGTGCTTAAGAATGTCACTTAATGTGTTTTTATGCTTCAGTTTCCACAACTGTAACATGGAAATATGATTAGTGCTCACATCATAAGGTTGCTGTAAGAATTAATTGAATTAAGGTTTAATGCACTTAGAACAGTGTCTGGCATAGAGTAAGAGCTATGTAAGTATTAGGTTTTTTTCCCTAGCTTTTAACTAGGGAAGGCTGTGTTGGGAGGTTTAATGCCAATGCTAAGTTAAAATGAAAACCTATAAGCAACCTCACCTTCCTTGCTAAAGTATTAGGATTTCTTCAGGGTGCAAATCATGATTCACAATTCATTATCATAGTTCTCACAGTTAGGATAATAGGTAGCAATAGGATGATTTTGTATCCAAGCTTTGAGGGGTTGTGTCTATTTTTATGTCTTCATGGTTATTTTTCAGCAAAGCTAGGAGAATCTATCATAGAATGCTCACTAGATGCCATTTTAAGCTGGAATCTCATTTACTATTATGAAGATCAAGAAATTAACATTTATGGGGTGCCTGAGTAGTGCAGTAGATTACCTGACTCTTGGTTTTGACTCAGGTTGTGATCTCAGGGTCCTGAGATTGAGCCCTATGTTGGGCTCTGAGCTCAGCATGGAGTCTGTTTACAATTTTCTCTCCCTCTGCACTCCCCTCTAAAAATATGTAAATAAATCTTTCAAAAAAGAAATTGACATTGATTATGCTTTTGCTATATTGCAAGAAATTATAGTAAATAGAGTAAAAATGCAAATATCAGTCCCATTACAGAATGATTTTTTATTTATTATTATTTTTTTAATTTATTTTTTATTGGTGTTCAATTTACTAACATACAGAATAACCCCCAGTGCCCGTCACCCATTCACTCCCACCCCCCACCATCCTCCCCTTCTATCACCCCTAGTTCGTTTCCCAGAGTTAGCAGTCTTTACGTTCTGTCTCCCTTTCTGATATTTCCCACACATTTCTTCTCCCTTCCCCTATATTCCCTTTCACTATTATTTATATTCCCCAAATGAATGAGAACATATAATGTTTGTCCTTCTCCGACTGACTTACTTCACTCAGCATAATACCCTCTAGTTCCATCCACGTTGAAGCAAATGGTGGGTATTTGTCATTTCTAATGGCTGAGTAATATTCCATTGTATACATAAACCACATCTTCTTTATCCATTCATCTTTCGTTGGACACCGAGGCTCCTTCCACAGTTTGGCTATCGTGGCCATTGCTGCTATAAACATCGGGGTGCAGGTGTCCCGGCGTTTCATTGCATTTATATCTTTGGGGTAAATCCCTAACAGTGCAATTGTTGGGTCGTAGGGCAGGTCTATTTTTAACTGTTTGAGGAACCTCCACACAGTTTTCCAGAGTGGCTGCACCAGTTCACATTCCCACCAACAGTGTAAGAGGGTTCCCTTTTCTCCGCATCCCCTCCAACATTTGTTGTTTCCTGCCTTGTTAATTTGACCCATTCTCACAGGTGTGAGGTGGTATCTCATTGTGGTTTTGATTTGTATTTCCCTGATGGCAAGTGATGCAGAGCATTTTCTCACGTGCGTGTTGGCCATGTCTATGTCTTCCTCTGTGAGATTTCTGTTCATGTCTTTTGCCCATTTCATGATTGGATTGTTTGTTTCTTTGGTGTTGAGTTTAAGAAGTTCTTTATAGATCTTGGAAACTAGCCCTTTATCTGATATGTCATTTGCAAATATCTTCTCCCATTCTGTAGGTTGTCTTTTAGTTTTGTTGACTGTATCCTTTGCTGTGCAAAAGCTTCTTATCTTGATGAAGTCCCAATAGTTCATTAGTTCACTCTACATAGAAAACCCAAAAGTCTCCACCCCAAGATTGCTAGAACTCATACAGCAATTCGGTAGTGTGGCAGGATACAAAATCAATGCCCAGAAGTCAGTGGCATTTCTATACACTAACAATGAGACTGAAGAAAGAGAAATTAAGGAGTCAATCCCATTTACAATTGCACCCAAAAGCATAAGATACCTAGGAATAAACCTAACCAAAGATGTAAAGGATCTATACCCTCAAAACTATAGAACACTTCTGAAAGAAATTGAGGAAGACACAAAGAGATGGAAAAATATTCCATGCTCATGGATTGGCAGAATTAATATTGTGAAAATGTCAATGTTACCCAGGGCAATATACACGTTTAATGCAATCCCTATCAAAATACCATGGACTTTCTTCAGAGAGTTAGAACAAATTATTTTAAGATTTGTGTGGAATCAGAAAAGACCCCGAATAGCCAGGGGAATTTTAAAAAAGAAAACCATATCTGGGGGCATCACAATGCCAGATTTCAGGTTGTACTACAAAGCTGTGGTCATCAAGACAGTGTGGTACTGGCACAAAAACAGACACATAGATCAATGGAACAGAATAGAGAATCCAGAAGTGGACCCTGAACTTTATGGGCAACTAATATTTGATAAAGGAGGAAAGACTATCCATTGGAAGAAAGACAGTCTCTTCAATAAATGGTGCTGGGAAAATTGGACATCCACATGCAGAAGAATGAAACTAGACCACTCTCTTTCACCATACACAAAGATAAACTCAAAATGGATGAAAGATCTAAATGTGAGACAAGATTCCATCAAAATCCTAGAGAAGAACACAGGCAACACCCTTTTTGAACTCGGCCATAGTAACTTCTTGCAAGATACATCCACAAAGGCAAAAGAAACAAAAGCAGAATGATTTTTTAAAAGATTGTATCTACTTGAGAAAGAGAAAATCAGAGACAGAGCATGAGCAGAAAGGGAGGGGGGGCTAAGGGAGAGGGAGAAGCAGACTCCCCACCCAGTGGTGAGCCCAATGTGGGGCTCAGTCCCAGGACCCCGGGACCATGACCTAAGCCAAAGGCAGATGCTTAACCAACTGAGGCACCCCCAGAATTGTGGTATTGAGAAAGAGCTTTAGAGTCTAGCAGAATTGTAGTTGGGTCCTGATTCCACTGTTCATTTTGGAGAAAGATGACTCAACATGCTTGAGCCTCAGATTCCTCATCAATAAAATAGTAATAATAATAGTATCTAACTCATGATATAGTTATAGTAAGCAATGCATGCAAAACTCTGTGTAGAAGTTGGCACATAACAATTAAAAAATTGGCTTTCATTAGGTGGGAAAGAACAATGAAAGTTAAATACTTCTAATACAACTTGTATAAGCACAGTGAATAATGAAGAGACACACACAAAAAAGTGTAATGCATGGGTACAGAAAAGGAAAAAAGTCAAAGAGGTTTCCAAGAGAAAGTAGGCTTCACTTCAGCAAATAAA
The DNA here is from genome assembly GCF_048164855.1 of Canis lupus baileyi. NCBI lineage: Eukaryota > Metazoa > Chordata > Mammalia > Carnivora > Canidae > Canis > Canis lupus. Next base: position 24,485,592 of record NC_132868.1, read on the forward strand.
GATGAGTTAGTGTATTTCATTATAACAGAGACAGCAGCAACGAGGGAGAGCTCACAGGGTATATAATGGCAAAATATATATTTTGATCAGAGTGGATAATTCTCAAGGATGAGAGGGTGGTGAGAAATAATATTGGAAATGGTTTATCGGAGATAAATTTAGAGGGTAGTGATAGTTCTGAATTTCTGATAAGGATTTTGGACTTTGTATTAGAGTTCTCCAGAGAAACAGAGTCAATAGGATAGATACGGAAAGAGAGATTTAATCTAAGGAATTGACTTATGCCATTGTGGGGACTGACAATCCGAGGATCCGGAGGATGAGTCAGCAAGCTGGAGATCCAGGAGAGCTGATAGTGGGTCTCCAGTCTGAGTGGAAAGCCTCAGAACCATGAAGGCCTATGGTATAGTTTCATTGTGAAAGCTGGCAGGCTCAGAACGTGTGAAGAGCCCATGTTTTCAGCTTGAATCTGAAGGTAGGAAAAAGTCAATGTCCCACTCTGAAGGCAGTCAAAACAAAAATTATCTTATTGTTTGGGTGAGGGTTGATCAGTCTTGTTCTATTCAGACCTTCATCTGCCTGGATGAGGGAAGGCAATCTGCTTTACTCTGTCTACTGATTTGAATGTCAATATTATTCAAAAATATAAAAACTCCTGAAATGAAATTTCACCAAATATCCAAGCACCTCATGGCCCAATCAAGTTTACATGTAAAATGTATCTTCACAATACCTTTGCCATTTGGGAATCATTGAAAGATTGGAAGCAGGAAGTATATAATAAAACAATGAATTAGGAAGAAAATGAGGGGATGGGATTTCTGTGTCATGAAAGGTGTATGGAGGGATTTCTGTGTAGGAAGAGAAGATTATTGTAAAAGGCCTAAAATGAGGCAATGACAATATCAATCCACATGGAAGGAGAAAAGAAGAGAAAGAATGTGGAAAGGAAAACTATGTAGTACTATTTGCTAAAAAATGTCAAATCCATGTATACATATATATACATCTCACGAGTCTCTAGGTAGACTGGCTAGCGATCCAACTAATTCATAAAAAAGCAAAAGGACACTGATTAGAGAGTTTAGACAAGGATCCCACATAATTTAGTTTTGCATGGTTGATTTTAGTTGATTATGCAAAAGACATTTCCTCTATATTTTTCCTTGTTGAAAGATCTTAAGTGATTTTGTACAGGTAATGTTCTGGTGTCCAGAGGTCAGATAAAGAGCCACATGGAAACTGGACCCCTTTCCAGCCCTAGGATGTTGATTTTGAGTGGTTTAGGTGAGGCCTGGCAATTCTGTTCTTGTTGTTTAATAGTTTTTGGAATAGACCTATGATGCAATTTTAGCCAATGCAATGGAAGAAGTAATTTGCTGGGGATGTGTAGATGAGGTTTGTTGTTTGTTTTCCAGCCTTAAAGGATAGAAAGTACTGCTAATCAGAAGGGGAAATTGATAAGTTGAAATATATTAAAATTAAATTGATAAGTTGAAATATATTAAAATATATACTATATGTGTAGATGAGGTTTGTTGTTTGTTTTCCAGCCTTAAAGGATAGAAAGTACTGCTAATCAGAAGGGGAAATTGATAAGTTGAAATATATTAAAATTAAGAACTATTCTAAATGATATTGACCAGATACCATTACAAGATAGGAAAAAATAGTTTGCAAAAATGGAGGAGATATTTAAAATACCTTTAAACAAAGGGTAATTTTAATATATAAAAAAGTCCTTCTGACTAAATAGAAAAGACAACCCAATGGGGAGAAAAAAAAGAACGAAAGCTTTAAACACACACTTTACAACATGATAGCTATTTAAAAAGTAGAAAAAAATATGTCCTAATATGAAACAACAAAAATTTGTAAGTATAAAATTCATAAATATAAAATCTTTTATATCCATGATATCTATAAAATCTTATAAAATCTACATATATATGTATAAAATATTTTGTCTATATTTATATTACATTATATATTATATAGTAAATGAAAAAGTGTTTAGTATTTAGCCTTATTAGTCATGATGGAATGCTAACATATACTTATCAGGAGGATAAAATTTAAAAAGTTAATTATTAAGTGTTGAAAAGAATATAGAACAACTAGATTCATTATGCACAGTTGATGGGGGAATATAATTTAACAAAACATTTTTTGCTGTAGCTTCTAAAATTGGACATGCATACACCTTGTCTAGCAATTTTACTAAGTATATATGCTTTTGTTCACCAAAGAAATGCCGTCATTTGTTCACCAAAAGGCATTTCCTAAAATTTTCATAGCATAATTATTATTAAAATTTTAAAACTACATAAATGCCTATTAACAGTAGAATGAATTTTAAAAACCAGTATATTCAAATAATGAAATATTATACTAGATGAGAATGAATTATAACCACATGCAATATTAATGAATCTGACTAACATAATAATGAATGAAATAAACCAGATAAAATATAGCCCTCCATTAATATATAAAAAGCAAATTGATATTTTCTATTAGGAACTAGGATAGTGGTCTCATTAAGAATCGTGAGAATGACCATAATTAGGTAGATATGTGGCATGTGGACTTCATGCTAGCTGGGAGCTGATTTCACAGAAAGTTTTGTGAAAATTTATTAGACTATATATCATATAAGGTTCTCTAGAGAAATGGAACTAATGGGATATATATATGGAGGCAGATATTTAAAGAATTAAGTCACACAACTGTGGCAAGTCTGAAATCTGCAGACAGGAGGGGCTGGAGGCTGGAGGCCCAGGGTAGAGTTGACGTTGCAATTTTGATTCCAAAGGCAGTATTCTTTCTTCCTTGGGACACCAAAGTCTTTTATGGCCTTCAACTGATTGGATAAGACCCAGTCCCATTAATATGCTTTACCCATATTCTACTGATTTAAACATTAGCTACATCTAAAACAAAAACAAAAAACCTTCATAGCAATAACCAGACTGAGGCTTGACCAAACAACTGGGTACCATAACTTAGCCGATTTAACACACAAAATTAACCAAGTTATCCCTTGTCGGCTTAGCACCCATACACATCTCCTTATATCCTATATAATCCCTTTCCTCAGTAGATGATGATAAGTCCTTGGGTGGTGTTAATTCTTCTCTTTGATATCTAGTAACTGAAATACTATGGTATGAGATCAACACATCTTATATGAGGGGGTAAGAGAGGAAAGAAAATATATTTTCCATATATATATATATGTGTGTGTGTGTGTATGTGTGTGTGTATAAATATATACACACCCAAACATTTAACAGAATAAGAAACAAATATTCATAACAAATTATAGATGTTGTTTCTGTAACTGGTCTCATGGCTATAGCTAGTATGTAGAACCACCTTCTTCTATTGCACAGCTCATATTCCCTTTGCCCTCACCAAGCACCATAGCTGGCTATGCCCTTTACCTAGAGGGTGACCCACACCTTTGTTCCCTAAGGGGGTCTGGGCCTTGATAATGTTGCCTAAAGTGGTTTATTGTGGTTTTCCATTGACTTTAATCGTGATATGATACTGAGAACAGAAGTCTTAAGAGATAGCCAGTATCCCAGACATACTTTCTTACCTCCATTGTGGAGTAGAAGTTCAGTTTTCTCCAGGTATTCAGGATCAATCATCTGAAGTAGCCATGTGTCAGTTTTAACTTCCAGTTCAGTGAAATCGTGTGTCTTCTGGTAGAAGCATTCTTCTCCTTGGAACTAAAACCCCTAGAGCAGCGGAACATGAGATCATGAGAAAGGAATAAAAAATTTTGGTGGGCCACTAGGAGTTCTAGAGAGTGGTATAGACTTCCATTTCCACCCCTTGATTGCTAGTCCATGAATCTTAGCCATGAGAGAAAGAGCACCATATACTCAGTGCTGATTTAGCACATATGCATCCTTGCAAAGAACCTTGCTTCAGCCCCTCAAGGTATTGCCGCCAAGACTGGTAATTAAGTCTTCAAAAAATACCATTAGACCATTGTATCAAGCCAGATGCTTGATTATCCAGTTATCTACAGAAAGTGCCAGGGCTTTGTTCCAAAATCCTAGGGGTCTGCACTGTGATTGACCTCTAGGGGCCAACCAAAGATTCAAACAGCATCCCTACCTGACACTGACACTTCAAACACCACTATATATGCTAGATCATGTAACACAGGTGGTGAAACAGCTGGCACAGCAGCCTAAACCTGTCACAGAGCCCTCTTTTGTTCGGGTCTCATTCAAAACAAGCAGCTTCTTTAGTCACTAGTAAATGGACTGGAGTGGTATACTCCAATGGGGAATCCAAAATCCAAAGAATTGGATTTGGGGAATCCAAAATCCAAGGAATTCCACTAGGTATTGTGCCTCTTACTTGGTTGTAGGAGAGGCCAGATGCAATAATTTATTATTTACCTTAGAAGGATTATCTCCACATGTTCTCCAGAAATATCACTGAGGTAGATGCCCCTGAAATTTTTTCAGATTTCTCACCCTCTGACATACAAGTAACTTACCAGTAAGTCTACAGTGGTTACTTCTTGCTCATGAGGTCCAAACAGCCTTTCATCAATGTTATGGATCAGTAAAAGGGAAGGGGCAGCCAAGATCCCTGTGAACTAAATTATGACCTAGGGCTGGAGAGTTGGTACACCCCAGAGGGAGAACCATGAAAGTGTTGTGGCATTGCTAGCTGAAATCAAACAACTTCTGATGGTATACTGACAGGTATGGAGAGAGAAGCATTTTCTATATACATAGTTCCATACCAGCTACCAGAATATGTGTTAATTTGATCAAGTAGTGAAACTACTTCTGGTACAGTAGCAGTTGGAGTCACCACCTGGTTAAGCTTACGATAATCCATTGTCATTTCCCAAGATCCACCTGTTTTCTGCACAAGCCAATAGGCAAGTTGAATAGAAATGTGATAGGAATCACACTCAAGTCTTTGATAGCCCTAAGCTTTACAATCTCCCTGAGATTGTAAATTCACCTATGAATTCCAGGACTGGGAAAGTAACCACAAAATCAGTTTGACAAATCTGAACTAAAAAGACCCATTAATCACTTGATTTCCATAACCCTACCTTGAGTGGTGGAACACGGTAAAATTTGGGTCTCCTTGAATTAGTGTCAGTTCAGAGCCAGTGCCCAATAATCCCTGATTATTTTCTTTTCCCTAAGGTACAGTCACTTTGGTAAAAGTCTGTGGGTACCTTTGGGGAAAGCTGAAATAAATATTAACAGTACAAACTTTTGATGGTGTAAATAGGGTTCTTCCTCAAGAGGACTGCAGCCTCCCTTTCATTCCTGAGACTCTGGGTCTGTAAACTGACTAAATCTGGGAATTGATTGTTTGAACATGACTCTATTTTTATTATTTCGGTTAGACTTTAGTTCACTTGACCTATAACTCTTTTGCTTATACAAATCAAGTACGAATTTAATAGACTGTGCATCTATTGACTCCTAGGAAAACCGTGCTCAACTAGCCAACATCATACATCTCTTCTAATTACACTATTCTGATGGCCACTTTGGGTCCGTTCTTCCTAGGACAACCATACCTACCTTGCCTTTGATTAAGTGCTTTCACTTGGCCTCTGCCACCCTGAAATCCAATTATCCCCTTGGCATCCCCTTAATTTAGTGATAGCAGCTTCCATCATAATTTCTAAGCTAGAAAAGAGTGACTACAAAGCTCTTTAAGGATGTTGGGGCTTCCCTCACAAATTTATTTCTCATAGTCCAAATGTAAGCTGTAAACTCTGGTGAGTTTGCAAAGGTGAGTAAGAATCTCTTACATGATAAATACATTTTAACCAATTTCCCTAAGCCTTTGTATCCTTTTACCAAGGCAGTTTGGGCATTTCAAGTTAATGTAGAGTAGGCCACATTTGGTCTATATTTCAGCCTACCAAACAGGGTTCTTTTCAACCCTCTATGCTGCAACATTACATCCAGATTCTCTGCTTAAAAGGCTGATATCAATAAATTCAGCCTGAGTAAATTTTGTGTTCCTTCTACCATTATTCCATATCCTCAATGTAGTTATTTTGGAGTATAGCCCACCTCTTCATAGGCCACATTTTGTACCTTAGTTTGCAGGGCCTGCTGGGACTCCAATCTAGTTATAGGTGTAGAAACCAAGAGCATGACGGTGGGGGAACCTGAAGAGAAATAGCAGTGCTGTAGTTATTTCAAGGGAGGCCATTATGGTTTCCTCAGGCAAAGCAGGGTTAATCATCTTAGATGGGGAATATAATTGGTAGTCTTCACATGCAAAGATGATTCAGCAAATTTAGGGGTCCAGCTTCATCAGGAATTTCCCATATGTTTCCATTCCCATTTTGAGAATCTTATTCTATCCTAATCAATGTCCTTATTTTAACAGCAGCACTCTGAGGTTGGGAATTCAACTTACATTATAATTTAGCGACTCTCAGGATAAGGCTCCAGGTTTGGTTTTCAACAATTTCAGCTCTGCAGCTACAGGAGATAAGGCTTTATTTTAAGGCAGACACAAATCTTCGGGTCATTTATGAAGTGCTTGAGCTGAGAATTGGAATCCCAGGATTATCCTTTTCTTTCTCCACTTTGTCCAGGAAAATTAGGAGTAACCAACCAATTTTATTACATTCAATTTGACCAAAATATTTTAAGGTATCAAGTATAGTATATTTCTGCATTCCTTTGTACATGCATGCATACCTCTCCTCTCTTACTGTACATATATATTCAATAAAAATAAATGTTTTCAATTCTTGTATTTTCTAAAAGACATCAGAAAGTCACTTTGGTTCTTAAGCATTGTGTGTGAAAGTGTTATTTTTGAAATTGCTGCAGCCATCATGTAACTAAGAGGGGATGAGACTTCAAAGATGAAAAGAACCGGGACCCTGTATGACATTGTTGATTCATTGAATCAAACAACCATCAGATACTTGGTCACAAGACTTTGTATTGCATGAAATTACAAACATTTCTATTATGTAAACTGCTTCAAGTTAAGTCTTCTGCTACTCGGATTATTTTAACTGATATACATATTGTGGAGAGTTAACAAGAATCAATTGAGTCAATATGTCTTAGTGCAGGGGAAAACACTTTGGCATTATATACTTTTCATATGATATTATTATTATGAAGCAAGCTTGTGGCAATGCCAAAGCTAGAATTCAGATAACTCTGACACCAAGTTCATGTTTTTTCTTCCGTGGTATGCAGCGCACACATATCTTAAATATCCTTCTTTGTTCTGATATCAAGATCTATTATCCATATGTGCTTACCTTCAGTTCTTGCCTGAAAGATGGCCTGAAATAATTTTTAAAATATTTTTCTAATTAGTAGCTGGTGGTTTCTCCATATGATATTGTTTTGTACCAAAAAGGTTAATTTTCTTCTCCATATTCTGACATTGCATAAAATAAAAATTCTTAGTGAACTCATACTCTCTTACCTATCCATCTCACAGATGGGTTGTTCAAAACTATCATCTGTTTCACATAGAGCACATCCATCTAGTTCTGTGAAAGTTTCAAAGAATAACCCAAGCTGAACTGAAATTAGTTCTTTGTCTCAGCTTTCCAATCTGTCAAATGTGTAGGATGAAAGATGATTGGCAAATAGTGTGGCTTCTCAACCCCTCAATCAAGCACAGTAAAACCTGGATGACCAGCATTTTCATGTACTATGTTTTACCTACAAACAAACATTCAAATGTTTAAAAGATCATAAGTATTCAGCATAGTTATATAAATTTTGTCAAAAATTTTAAATTTTTTGTCCTATTGAATTTTCCCACTTAGAATCTTACACAAAAAGAGAATTATAGACTATAGGATGTGATTTGATTGTCAGACCTCATCAAATCCAAGACCACATTTTTTTTTAAGATTTTTATTTATTTATTCATGAGAATACACAGGGAGGAGAGAGAGAGAGACAGAGACAGAGACAGAGACACAGGCAGAGGAAGAAGCAGGCTCCATGTAGGGATCCTGACATTGGACTCGATCTCGGGTCTCCAGGATCACGCCCTGGGCTGAAGGAGGCTCTAAACCGCTGAGCCACCCGGGCTGCCCCAAGGCCACAGTTTTTAAAGATGAAGAACTGAGGTCTGACAAGGTCCATAATCACAGAAGTGGTCAGAGGTAGAACTGTAACTTGACACTGTTTTTTAATCAGTGGTATGTAGAATATCAAGATATAATTTAATTTGCCCAAGTTCTTCCAGTTAAGACATGAGGAAGCCAGAATTCAAATATAAGTTTCTCTGACTCCCAAGTTCATACTTTCAGCCATACATATATTTCAACATATAATTGTGAGGTTTCATCATTCAGTATCAGTTTAGTTTATCATTTAGAATTCATTTAGAAAATCATTAAGTACCTTTTAAGTTCCAGACATTGGATTAAACAGTAAGTATACAATGGTGAATAAATAATCATGGTCTTCAGTTACATTAAATAGACAAAGTATATAGATCATGGGGAGAATGTGGACATTGTGGAAATTGGAAACCAGATAGTGTAACCTGAAAAGATCCACATAACATGATATTTTATGATACCACAGGATTAAGCAAGGAGAATCTTGGTTTTGGTTTGGAGATGAGAAGAAGACTAGTAGTGGAATGCAACATATCTGAGAGTAAATGATATGTGTAAAGTGCTCTGAATTAAGAAGGAATTATAGGGGTTGCATGAGCTGTGGCTATGCATAGTAAGCAATTGAGCAGTGGCACAGAATGAGGATGGCGGACTGGGAAATAAAACATCATGTGTAGGGATGCCTGGGTGGCTCAGCGGTTGGGTGCCTGCCTTTGGCTCAGGTCATGATCCGAAGATCCAGAATCAAGTCCCCCATTGGGCACCCTGTGAGGAGCCTGCTTCTCACTCTGCCTATGTCTCTGCCTCTCTCTCTCTCTCTCTGTGTCTCTCACCGATAAATAAATAAATCTTTAAAAAAAAAATCATGTGTAGACTCAGTCTTTAGCTAAGAGAGAAGTTTGGAAGAGATCACATGACATAGTTGAGAGAGAACAAATGACCACATGACATAGTTGAGAGAGAACAGATGACTCTTGGAAAGTCAGTTGATATAGTAAGATTAGGCAATGTTAGGCAATGTTAGCACCTATTTAAATGTTGAGATCATGAATTTAAAGTGCAACTATTTGTGGTAGGTTAATAAATAGTCCCCCAAAGGTATCAGATCCTATATCCTGGAACCTGTGAATGTTAACTGACATTGTAAAGTTTTTGCAATATATGATTAAGGATTTTGAATTGAGGAAATTACCCCAGAATGTCTATGTAGATGATGGCATAAAAATGAAGCAGAAGAACATTATACACGGAAGAGGAGAAGGAAATATGACTCTAGAGGTAGAAATTGAAGACATCTGGCACATGATAAGTAATGCCAAGGGTTACTAGAAGCTGGGAAAGCCAAAGAACATATTCTCCACAGTAGACTCTAGAAGGGGAATGACCCTGACAACATCTTGGTTTCAGTCCAGTGACAATGATTTCAGACTTTTGACCTCCAGAACTGTGAGGGAATGATTTTATGTTGTTTTAGGCCAAAAAATTTGTGATGATTTGTTACAGCAGTTTTAGAAAATTAATATACTGTCCTATCTAGTTGAAAGACTCTAACTTCTCTGGTATATTCATAGAAATGATGGATGGTTGAGTTATTTTTGTAAGTATGATAGAGGCAGAAAGGGGAACAAAACCCTGGGTATTTTCAAAGCAATTATTGTAGTAGTGAAACATGGATTCTAAGCTGGTGATGTGAGAAAATAGAGATAAAATGGGGCTGATGGATAATGAAAGTATGAAGGCATTAAGGACTAGAAGTCATGAGTTGGTTGAAGAACTATTGTAAGTGTACCTGTTAGCAGTCATTAAATGTTGAATGAAATGAAATCAGATAGCAAGTTCAGGGTTCTTGTGTATTGCAAAGCTCAAAACTTAGCACTGAATTGCAGTTGGTGGAGATTACAAAAAAGTTTTGCAAATTGGCCTCTTGACCAAGATAGCCATTTACCAGGACAATATTAGAAATTATACCCTGTACAATGAAAAGTGAAATATTAGAATCACAGGGATATCTACTTATAAGATATTAGATTCAAGAGTTCACTGAGAAGTTAGCAGAAGAATGAAACACTTCAAATATTTAAGTTCCCTCCATATTCCTTCTGTATGAGAAAATTATTGTAAATTTTAACATTTTCTGATTTCAAAAAAGTGTTCTCAAAAGTAGAAGTCAAACAGTGTTAACCAGGTATATCCCTAGCATTCTGGTTCAAAATAAAATACTCAAAATGTGGGACACCTGGGTGGCTCAGAAGTTGAGAAACTGCCTTTGGCGCAGGGCATGATTCCAGAGCCTTAGGATCGAGTCCTGCATTGGGCTTCCTGCATGGAGCCTGCTTCTCCTCCTTCTTCTCCTTCTTCCTATGTCTCTGCCTCTCTGTGTTTCTCATGAATAAATAAATAAATTCTTTAAAAAATACTCAAAATGCATATAAAGAAAAGAAACATATTAGCGAAGCATTGTGTTCTTAACATTTAGTTGGAGCTTTCTAATTGTTTTCCATAAAATAAATAAAATTGTATTTTAGGGTATAAATATGTGCCACTGGGACTCCTCACATATCAAATGTTTACACAGTATGCTCATAAATATGAGACCATTGAATTAATTTTGTTCATAAACATGCATTCTGAGAAAATCATCTCTGATCCTTAAATCATTTTTAGTGTAAAGTACTAGACATAGGCCTTAATTCTTTGCTAGGTAGCTCATCTCAGTTCAATTTAATATGACATCTACATACAATATTTACTGAGCATCTATTCTGTGTAAAGCCTGTGCTTGACCTCAAGAAATTTTTCAGGGCTTATCCTTTGCCTACAATATTCTTGTATTTCAGTAAAGGTGAAGCTTAAAGGAATATTATGTTCTCTGGACTAATGATCTCATAAATGTATGATCCACTTAGGCCAGTGATCTTTATTCTCCCTGTTACTCCACAGGATCAGCCAGAGGAAAGAATTTACTATAGAATCTCTCTAGGGATTAATACCCTGCAGAACTAGGAACTACGAGTAGTCATCTTTACCAAATGTATTAAGAATTTCTTATTCCAGAATACCTTGGAATGGAAGGTTTAGGTTGGGGAATGAGTCAGAGTCCTATACTATACCCATATCTGAATCCCTTGTTCTACCCTTTGAATATTTCCCCCATTTCTCAAACTTTCAAAACCTTTTACTGTCATCTTTTTATTCAAAATTCATAGCTATAAAGAGTCAATTCTTGCTGCTTTGCTATGGGGCATAGTACCTTGAAATCTAAAATTTATTTCGGCAATCAGTGATATACTAAATATTTAACAATCAGCTCTGCTACAAAAGATATGGACTTATTTGTAATATTTGTGAAGTTCCATGGTATGGACAGTCCCTAAATGGCTAATTTCAAACTGCCATCTTGAAGTCACTGAAGGCAGAGTTAGAGATGTGCAGTAGTTCATTATTATCGAGGATGCCTGCCATAAAGATAAAATAGATGTAAGTAATTTTGGGCATCGGTAGTAAGAAAATGTAGTAAAATAAGGAAGTGATAAATTTGAGTATTATCTGTTTTTAAATATGCTTATTGTATTTTTATTTAATTTTTAATATTGACCACATATAACAACTGGCCTGGAAACTCCTTAAAATGTTAATAATAATCAGCTCTTGTGACTTGGTATGAACTTACCCCCGAGTTCACCGCAACATTATCAAAATTATATTCTTTTGTATCACAACTCCTTTTTTCTCTTCCCTTTTTTGGGGGGGGACGTGTTTTATAAGAGCATATCTGATATCACTTGCTCTGAAAAGGCATAAGGAGAATCAACTTTCTGAGATGTATACCCTAACCCTGTATGGTAGAAAGGATTCTAAGATGACCTTCAAATGAGTCAATTTCTTGTATAGCCCCCCCCCCCCCCTTGATTGTGGATAGGAAACTATGACTGACATCTAGCAAAGGTGATGGGATAGTCACTCTTGTGGCTAACAGATGACACAGTAGGTGACTGGAGAAGGAGGTTATCCTGACTTTAATGAAGCAGGCTCCCATGTTGTAAGAGGGTCTGCAAGAGCCACAGTGCAAGGATCTGAGGGGTGGTGGAAGAACTAAAATTAGCCCCCACTTGAAAACATAAAGAGAGGACCTTTGCCCTATAGCCATGAGGAACTCAATTCTTCTAGCAACCTTTTGAGTTTGGAGAGGTCTTAGAGCCCTAGAAAGGAACATAACCCAGCCAGTCCCTAGATTACTGCTATGTGAAACCAGGAGCAGAGAACCTGGTTAAACCAGTCTTGGGCTTCTGACACAGGGGAGTTGCTCAGTGTAGATTGTTTTAAACTACATTTGTAGTAATTTGTTATGCAGCAATAGAAAACTAACACACTACTTATACTTGAATATTTTTGGTGTGGAAATCAAATGGAAAATTAAACTCTTTTCCAGTATTTTGAAATCTTGGCTCTTTTCCTGCATGACTGGTTTTTTTTTTTTTTTTAATACCGTGCTGACTCCTATTCTTTTATAGGTAACCTCTTTAGCCTCTAAGAGCTTTTAGAAGTTTATTGTTCTCATTTTCATGAAATTCCATGAGGACCTGTCATTTAAAAGAACTAACAGCTTTTTTTGAGATACAAATCACATGCCATACAATTCGGATTTAAAAAGTAAAACTCTTTGGTTTTAGTATATTCACAGAACAATGCAGCCATAACCTCAATACATTTTAGAACACTTCATCTCCTCAAAAAGAAATCCCATTCCACTGGCATCCCTCTTTATGCTCCATCAGTCCCCGCAGGCTTCAACAACCACTGTTTAACTGTATGTCTTACAGATTTGCCTCTTCTAGATAACTCCTGTAATTGGGTTCAAACATAATATGGTCTTTTGTAACTGGATTCATTTTGCATAATATGTTCAGGGTTCATTCATGTCATGACGTTTATTATACTTCATTTATTTTTACTGCTAAATAATACCCTATAACATGGATATATATCCCATCTTATCCATTCATCAGTTGTTGGAAATTACCCTTGTTTCTACTTTTTTTGTCTATTCTAAGTAATGCAACTGTGAACATTTGTGTACAAGTTTTTAGTGGTCATATGTTTTTAACTGTCTTAGATATATAGGTAGGGGCGAAATTACTGGATCATATGGCAAATTCATATTTAATCTTTTAAGAAACTGGAATACTGTCTTCTAAAGTGGTTTCACCATTTTTTCACTCCCACTAGCAGTACATGATGTTTCCAATTTCTCCACATCCTCACTAACATGTGTTCTTATCTGTCTTTTTTGATAATAGGAATCTTAGTGGGCAGAGAGTGCTTTCTCATTGTGGTTTTGATTTGCATTTTTCTGATGGCTAATGACATTGAGTATCTTTTAATTTGCTTACTAACCACTCATATATACCCTTTGGAGAAACTGTCAATTCAAAGCCCTCATCCAGTTTTAATTGCATTATCTCTCTTTTCATTATTGAGTTGTAAAAGTTTTTCTTTTACATATTCTAGCTTAGAGTCCTTTATAAATATGATTTGAAATGTTTTCTCCTATTCAGTGTCTTTTTTTTCCACTTTCTTGATGGTTTCCTTTGAAGCACAATTTCTCTTAATGCATGCCTTTGTTTTCTTCTAAGGTTTTTGAGGTATTAGCACTTAAATTTAGGCCTTTGGTCCATTTTGCGTTACTTTTTTTTGTATGATAAAAGGCAGAAATCTAAATTATTTTGAATGTGGCTACCTAGTAATCCCAGCATCATTTGTTAAAAAGACTATTCTAATTGTCGTCAAATTTGGGAGATTTTAGCTCAATATCTTATTTTTTAAGTTCTGTTAATTTTTCTTCAGTCTTTATCCCCATTGTTTTTTCAGATTCAATAGGCTCTCTTGTTCTATTTTATAGTTCACTGATTCTTCTTCCAATTCAAACCTCCTCTACTCAAATCTACTTTAAGGACTATTTCATTTTGGTTATTGAATGATACATGAAATTAGTTTGATAACTTCAATAATTTCCACTTCTTTTTTGAACTTTTAGTTCTTTATGGGTATTCACTATTTGATAAGATACTATCATCCTAGCTTCCTTTAAGCATTGTTTTTTTTTTTTTTTAGTTGATTGTGGTTATACTGCCTGTTTTGAAGTCTTAGTCTATTAAATTCTATATCTGCATCTTTTCCTGATTCTATCCTGAGTGCCTGCTTTTTTTGTAATGTGCATGAGTCATACCTTCCTATTTTATTGGGTAATATAGTAATCCTGGATGCTGATTCGCCTTATCCCATTCTGGGGCTTGTTTTGTTGTTATAGGCACATTAATTTGTTTAGTGAATTGGTTAGGTTATTTTAGTGAAGACTATTTCTTTGTCAGTGTGGACCCTCTGATATTGCACTTTAACGGACATAATTTTGGGAATGCACACAGGTCCATTTGGAATGATGGTGATTTTAGCAGGGTTCTCTTTGGATAATGTTCTCTGGTCTCTCTGTTAAATTATCAGCTTACTTTAATATCTATTCAATTTTAGGGTCCTCTAATTGCTGGCTGATGCCCCTATTGTTTTCAATAATGCCCTGGGGCATAAGTGGAATTATAGTCCAATACAAATAAACCCAAGCTGTGGTAGTTTTTGAGACTAGGCTTTGAGGTTTGCTCTGACCATAGGAGGGTTCTTCTTAACCGTCTCTTTCCATGGTTCTTTCTGGTACGATAGTTGGCCTGCAGTTTAGCTTTTGATATGTCATAAAGCTACCAACCTCCTCATAATTGCTTACAACCAAAAACTCCATTTCTTTTCTTTTTTTCTTTTTTTACCCCTCTTTATTTCCCCTTGCCAGCCACACCTTTGGAACTTCCTAAGAGTTTTGTAGGAAATGTCAGATTCTGCCTTCACTGCTAACTCTTAATATAATGTTCTTCAAAGCAGGTTTTTCAACTACTTCTGTCTGTATGCTGCCACCCACTATCCATTAAAAAAAAATGTAGATCTCAGCTATAGATGATCATCTATCCTTTTATAAGACTTAAAAAAGAGAGAAATTTATTTCAGCAATGTCAAATTGTGTGTGTACACACACACACACAAAAAAAACTTTTTTTTATCACCCTCCAATTTCTCCTCTAAACTCTGTTGAGTTTGCAAACCCCTGAGAAGGTTAAGAGGATTTCACTGATGGGATGGACGTTCTAATTTAATGCTATGAGTCATTGATAAAATGCCATTTTCATTTGGTTGGGTAAAGGAATATTTTTTTTTAATTTTGAGGAATTATTTTTACTGGATTGAATCAGCAAGATTTTGGATTGTGTATCTAAGAGCTTTGAATAAAAAAAAAAAAGACTACATGAAGACCTTGAGGATATGGCTTACAAAAAAAAAAAAGGTAAGGATGTATGACCAGGGGCTTAGAACAGGCTATTGAAGAGAGCCAAAGAAAATCTCCAAAGTGGAATCTATGCCAGCCATGCCCTATTGCCTGTCCAGGGACTGTCTTTGTTTCTTTTCACTAGCCTGTCGCAAATGGTTTATAGGGGGAATGTAGTCCAATTCTACCCTAGGTGGTTTGGAATTTGAGGTATATCTGTTTTGGAATGATTCAGAATGATGGGCTTTCTATCAGGTAACTTAAATGAAAGAAAAAGCGGATAAAAGTCACTTACATAGAGATATATGTGGGAAGTGGTAATTTAATGACTGGTCATATATCAACCTAAAAAATCTAGGGCACTACACAGAGGATGAAACTGATGACCATAGTTGAAAAAAGCAATGTAGTGAATGTGCTGTGTGTGTGTGTGTGTGTGTATGTGTGTGTGTGTGTGAAAGAAAGAACATGTATGTATTCAGGTAGGGTGAATGCAGAGGCAGCCTGAAAATATTAGAAAGAAAGCCAGAAGGTCTGAAATAGTGTTGAGGAGGGTGGGTGGAATTCTCATTTAGTCTCCCATCCCTGTTAGTGAATGTGAAAACTAAAATAATTGAGAGTCACCTGTTCCTTAAGAATTGGCACTAGTAGACTTCATAACTGCCCTTCCCTATAGCTCTATCACTAACCCCACTTACAAAGTTTTATTTTCTACCTCTGAGTCTCCAGTTCTTTGATTTACCTTAATATGAGATAAAATATAGAAATCTGGGAAAGCTCCAGTTCTCACTGTTTCTCCTTCTGAGATCTTTGTAGCTCACATGTCACGTAGATATTAAGTGGGATCTTAATCTGGATTCAGCTATTTTGTGAATGCTTTCATCAGTCCCAATGGGTTCTTACTGACCAATAGAGAAGTGTCATGTAGTCCCTACCAGCTACCAAGTAAATGTCATTTGGATTAAGACATTCTTTGAACTAAACCAGTGAAAGTAAAAACTGCTCATATGAAACATTACTGTTCTCTATCAGTAATTCAAGGATTCTAGCCACTTTATCTTTTAAAGGTTTCTAAATGAGTATATTTGCCAGATAAGTTATCTAAATAGTTCCATAGCCTGCATTTAAATCCCTCCCTCTTTTTTATACAATAAAAAGTAGTATGTTGGATTTTTCGGTTGCTTCTAAACTTCATTTTTCAAATAACCTATAAAATGGCTCCACCATGTGGTTGAAATATGTATTTTGTTCTCTGAAATCTAACCTGGCAAGAATTCAGTGTCAGCCCAGTTAATGGCGTTCTTTCAACAAATGTTTATTGAGACCCTACCATGTGTTGGGTTTGTTCTTGGCACTGGAACACTATAAATAAAACAAATGCATTCTCTGACTGCTTAAATTTCGTATTCACTGTTCACCTTTTCATTGGCTAAGCAGACTAGATCAAACATTAAATACAAAAGCATATTTTAAAAATAATTTTCATTGGTATAAGAAAAAACAAACAGTTTAGTTCTGGCTTTGTCATTGACCAGCTATGTAAAAATACTCAATTTTCTATATGGGACTAAGATTTTTAGAAGTTGTTCCAGATAAATGGCTCCTAATTCTTATAATACCATAAAAACAATGACGATGTTTTTCTTGGTGGGGATGGGGTGGGAGGTGGGGTTGAGTGGTGAGTAAACAACAACAACAGTGTATATTAACACATTCCTAATCTTGCCTACAAGCTAGCGGGGAGGTTATAGCCTCCTTGAATATTACCTTTGGTCCCAATGGGTCCACCTACAAGTAAAGTTAAAATATATTGGATTAGGGACGCCTGGGTGGTTCAGTGGTTGAGCATCTGCCTTTGGCTCAGGTCGTGATCCTGGGGTCCTGGGATTGAGTCCCACACTGGGATCTGCTCAAGGAGCCTGCTTCTCCCTCTGCCTGTGTCTCTGCCTCTCTCTCTGTGTCTCTCATGAATAAATAAATAAAGTCTTTAAAATATATAGATAGATACATAAGTCTATAAAAAATATATATATAACCTATATCTATCTATCTATCATCTATCTATCATCTATCTATCTAGGATTAGATTATTTCTAATGTCCCTTCTAGCCATAACAATATTTGACTCTTATGATCATAATTAATAAAAGAACTAATCCCAGGGTAGAGCTAGAACCTATATTCACGGCTCTTCTGTCTTTGGATCCTTTCCACTATATCACACCCAGTCTATGGTTGCTGAATTACAGCATTTATCTAAATCTCTCTCACATTTGAAATTCATCCTGGCATTTAAGGATTTCAGGTTCTTCTAGAAAACATCAGACAGAAATTTGCCTCTCCCCCTCTATTTTATTGGTTATATTAATATTAGCTTTCATTTTATTAAATTCACATTGTGTCAGGCACTTTTCTAAGTAAGCTCTTTAAATGCCATTATTTCTCAGAATGTTGGAAGGAGAAACCTATACACACCTCTCTATATTCAGTGCACAGAACAGCAAAGTTTAGGACCAGAGGTTAGAGTTAGTTCAATTCCAGGCAAGATACTATGGCAATTCAGCATGGGAGCTCTGGAATAAGACTATGGGTTCTAATTGTCCATCTATAATTGACTAACTGTGTGACTTTGGGTGAATACATTCCTGAGCCTCTCTGAAACTATTTATAGAGTTACAGTGACAATTTCACTGTATTGAAATTTTCTCAAATTTCAACATGGGATTATTAGGGCACTTGAGCTGTGAACGTCTGAAACAAAAGATTGAATTATTTTCTTTGCTATATTTTCCCACAATGTAATCTTAAATTTACTGTGTGCACAAGAAAAGGACTTCTTGACTAGGCCATCTAAATATTGGGCATATCACTGTGGGCTCTCATTAAATATTAATGGGGGATTTATGGAAGTTTGATGGGTAGGAATGTAGAAATAGATGAGAAAAAAATTCTGCCTTCAAAGGAAAGTTTCTAAATTCAGATGTAGTCAGATGTGGGAGACACAGTTAAACTGATTTAATTCCTTGTATTTGTGATTTCTTGAGAATTTTCTGTCTTGCTTGTGGTGTGTCCAATTGGACAACTGCATCCAATTTTTTTAAAAGGACAGTTTCCTGACAAGACCATAAATTGATTTTCAAAGGTTACAACGTCCTTCACAAACTGATTAAGAAAGGACAAGAAAAAGAACCACAGTTGGTTGAAAAATGGTTTCAAACTGCCCCAGGAAAATAGTGTACCATGAAATACCTTTTCTTATGTAGGCTGAAATAGGGCTGTTACCTGGCAGGGCAGCTGGGGTAGGGAGGTGAAAGGTGAAAGTCTTTTCTACTATATAGGTTAGCTCTTTATAGAAACAGAGTTTCATTTTGGGTTTTTCTCCCCCCTAACTTTTCTAAATGTTGGGCCTTCTCTGACTTCTGTGAGCATTTGCACATGTCCTAGAGAAATACGGTGGTGTGTGTGGTGGTGGTGGTAGGGGGTGTTAAACCCCAGTATGTTGTGTTGGATGAAACCAGCCTCCTTACAAGTGGTTTTCCATCCTCCTTTCTCTCCATTCTCCTTTCTACCACAATAAACTTCCTCATGCAAATGTTGATCATGTTACATCTCTCCTCAAAAACCCCATTGCCTTTGAATTAGGATAAATCTATTCAGCCTGGCATTTAAGGATTTTCTTAGTGAGAACACTAGCCTGTCTAGTTCCATTGCTTTTATTTCCTCTCTCAATACCTAACATCCCAACCACCTTTCATCTCACTTTTCCTGATCATGCCTCCACATTTTTCATCTCCATGCTTAGGCCTTTATTCACACGACTTCTTTTACCTGAAATGTACTTGTTGCTATCTATTTCCTAGCTTTCCCTATGCTGGGTGTAGAAGATTTAAGAATAATAAAAGGATGATATCTGAGTATCAAGCTGAATAAAAGAATAATATCTGGGTGCCAAGGTGAATATGAAGTATGAAATCGCCATATTAGAAATGTACTTTAGAAAAGGCCTCTTACTGATCTGAGAGAGGACCAATGGGCCAGAAGAAGACTCAGATGTGGTGACCACACAGGGAGCTGTGACATTTTCAGGAATTCTGGGGCAAATAAACACAAGCAACCAGGACTGGGGCTGATGTACATTCATCCTAGGAGATGTGAGGTGCAGAGGTGATGGTGATTGTGGATCAGCTATGTCCTCCTTATCTATAAGGAGCTCTATAAGACTCCATGGGACATAGATAAAGCTCTCTGGAGAAAGCAATAGAAAGAAGCTCTGGTTTACCTGAGCTTACCCTGTCTAAGATGAAGCCTATGTTACCAACAGGAAGGGGCATTTGAGATAGAATATAAAAATTAAGATCCATTTGTTTGCTCATCTTAAAAAAAATCTTTCAGCCATTAATTTATAGTATCCAAAGTGTTTTTTTTTTCATGAACACTATTTCATTTGATCTTCACAATAACCCGCAAAGTGGGTGGATCTGAGGCTCAGCAATATTCAATGACTTGTTCACAATCGTTCAAGAGGTAAGAGGTAGAGCTAAAATATGAAATCAACACTCCTGAAATTACATATTCCAATTTCAAAGACTACACTCTTTGCACAAAGAAACACTGCTATCTCTTCCAGAAGGGCTTTTCTAATTTTTCCAACTTGTGTAATTCCTCCTTCTGTTTCTTTTTTTCTTTTTTTTTAAAGATTTTATTTATTTATTCATGAAAGACACACACACACACACACACACACACAGAGGCAGAGACACAGGCAGAGGGAAAAGCAGGCTCCATGCAGGGATCCCAATGTGGAACTCGATCTCGGGACTCCAGGATCATGCCCTGGGCCAAAGGCAGGCGCTAAACTGCTGAGCCACCCAGGGATCCCCTCATTTATATTTAAAATATTTATTTAAAATCTATATTTAAAATATTTATAATGGCCTTATAAATATAAATGAAGAAATCCAGCTAGTTAATGCTGAGTCATAAAAGTGTGTACATCTTCATTTTCAAATTTAGCCTAAATAAATCATTTGGGTACAGTATAGAGTGCAGCATATTATGCATGAAGAAATATTATATATGTTTCTAAGGAAATTCAGTTAAGCTAATAAAATTGGATAGCATATATAGATCATGAAAATAAACTGAAAAGATCCCCACAGAAGGCATCCCAGTCATACTTTCTGATACAGACTCTCTAGCCTAACTCAGAGCAAATTAAGCAAATCAAACACTTCCCATTTGCTCTAGGAGCAGCAGTGCCACCAATGGCAACTCATATTGAAAAATAAACACTATGAATGTACCTTCCACTACTGAGAATTATAGAAGACTTTTTCTGAAAGAGAAGGTTCTCTTGCATATGTATTTAAATGGTTCTTGGTTCCATGGGTGGAATCTCAAACAGGTTCACAATATGTATTTTTTTCTGGAATTGATTTTCATAATTTAAAATTAACTTTATGCGACTCTAACTTACAATAAAACTCCACAATTTTAAGTGTATAACTCAGTAAATTTTGATAAATATTCACAACCCTGTAACTATCATCCAAATTATTATAGTCTTTCCAAAAGTTCCTTAATAGTTGTTTTCACCCATACCCTGTCCTCATATCTGGCTTACCGCAACTACTGATCTGTTTTGAGTGTTCTGGAATTTCATATAAATGGAATCATAGAGTACATGGTGTTTTATGTTTGGGTTCTTTCACTTAGCATAATGCTTTTAAAAGTAGGGAGTATTACATGTAACAATAGGCTATTTTTATTGCTGAAGAGCATTCTATTACATGTATACACCACACTTTGTTTATGCATTTGTGAGTTGATAAGATACATGGATTGTTTCCAGTTTAGAATTATAATGAAATGAAACTGCAATGAGAATTTCAGTGTAACCTTTGTGTGAACATAGATTTCCATTACTCTGTGACAAATATCCAGAAGCTTACTTACATCATTGATTTCTGACCGTTTTTAACTAGTATAATTATTTTAATGCTATAGATTTTCCTGTACTTCTTTATTTTCATACTTTAATTTTTGTTTTCATTTTTATTTAATACTTTCTAATAATTCCTGTGATTATGTTTTTGACTCCTGGATTATATAGAACATCATTGTTTAATCTCCAAACATTTGAGAGATATCCCAGACATCATTCTGATAGAGATTTCTACTTTAGCTTCACTGTGGTTATTTGGTATCACTTAAGCCCCATTAATTTACTATGATTTATTTTATAGCCAGAAATAAATCTGACTCTGTGAATGTTATGAAATTTGCACATGAAATTTCTGATATTCTGTTAAATTTGGATAGAGCAATCCATAAAGGACATTTAGGTCAAGTCATTCAAGTCATCTTCTACAATATTATTGTCTCCTTATTCTATTGATTAGTGAGAGAAAAGTTTGAAAACTTGAAATAGGATTTTGATTTCTCTCTCAACCATTTCACTGCCTGCTTTCTGTTTTTCCTATTCATTCTTCTTTTTCCTACCTCCTTTCGGATTTTTTAAAATGATTCCTCTTCATCCCCACTATAAGCTAATTATCTATAACCATTTTATTTTTAAGTAGTTCCTATGTGGATTAAGATATGATTCTTTATCTTCTCAGACTCTATAGTCAATAGTATTTTACGTCATGTATAATATAAACATTTTCTATTAGTATGTTTCCATTTTCTCTTTTCTTTATGCTGTTATTTTTATATACTTTACTTCTATGTTACTTCTACAATTCCTTGTTACTATATATTTTTTTAGATTTTATTTATCTGACAAAGCAAAAGCAGGAGCAGCAGCAGGGTGAGGGAAAGAAGCAGACTCCCCACTGAGCAGGGAGCCTGATGCTCAGGGCTCCATCCCAGGACCCTGGGATCATGACCTGAGCAGAAGGCAGATGCTTAACTGACAGCCACTCAGGTGCCATTACTATTTTTTATAAGATATGTTTTTAAGAGATTAATCATGAGACTAAGATATCTTTTATATTTATTTATGTATTTGCCATTTCTGATGCTTTCATTGTGTGTGTCTGTGCATGTGTGTGCACAGATCTAAACTTCCATCTGGAATCATTTTACTTCTGCCTGAAAAACTGCCTTTTTTCCCCCCCATGTTCAGGTAAAATGACAATTATCTCAGTGTCTGAAAAAGTTATTTCACCACCAGTTTTAATATTGTATTGTTTTGTTTTTCCTTTAGTACTCCAAAGATGTATCTACATTATCTTCTGGCTTTCATAGTTCTTATGAAAGTCATCTATCATTCTTATCTTTGTTCTGTGTGTAATGCATTTTCTCTGGATGCATTTAAGATTTTCTGTGTATCACTGGTTTCTATCAATAAATTATATGACTTGGAATGCGTTTCTTTGTGCTTATTTTTACTCGGCATTAATTAAACTGCTTTGATCTCTGAGCTTATGGTTTTCATCAAATTTGGGAAGCTTGGGGGCAACATTTCTTTAAATACTTTTTCTTTCCTTCCCACTCTTATCCTTTTGGATGCCCAGTTGCTGTATTTCATTTATTTTGCAAAAGTATTAATATTAAAATAGCTAGGCTTTATTGAATGCTTTTTTTGGTCAGGCACCGACAAAGGAGATTAAATACATTATATTTATTGTTGTTTATACTCAATTTATTTAAATTAAGAACAAAACATTTCTCCCAATTCTTTTACCCCTTCTTCCTACTCCAGAAATCACCAATTTGTTCTCCATATCTATGAGGATTTTTTTTTAAATTTTTTAAAATTTTTATTTATGATAGTCACAGAGAGAGAGAGAGAGAGAGAGAGAGAGAGAGAGAGAGGCAGAGACACAGGCAGAGGGAGAAGCAGGCTCCATGCACCGGAAGCCCGATGTGGGATTCGATCCCGGGTCTCCAGGATCGCTCCCTGGGCCAAAGGCAGGCGCCAAACCGCTGCGCCACCCAGGGATCCCCTATGAGGATTTTTTAAATGTATTTACTTTTTGAGTCCACGTGTATCATACAGCAGCTTTTTCTTCTTGCCTGACTTACTTCACTTAGCATAATGGCCTCAAGGTTCATCCATGTTGTTGCAAATGGCAAGATTTCATGCTTTTTTATGGCTATTATTCCATCTTACAGGAAAAAGCTTTCAGTTTTTCATCATTGAGTATGATGTTAGCTGAGGATTTGTCACATATTGCCTTTGTTATGTTGAAACGCATTCCCTCTATTCCTTCTTTGTTAAGAGTTTTTAACATCAACCATTGTTGAATCTTGTTAAATTATTTTTCTATATGTATTTGAGATCAAGTTTTTTTCATTTTGTTATTGTGGTGAATAATATTGACTGATTTGTGGATGCTGAATCTTCCTTACATCCCTGGAATAAATCTCATTTGATTACAATGTATGATCCTTTTAATGTATGTTGATATAGGTTTGCTAATATTTTAATGAGAATTTTTTTGCTCTTATGCTCATCTTTATTGGCCTTTCTTGTGGTATTCTCATCTGGTTTCTGTAAAATTAATTTAGAAGACTTCCCTCCTCTTCTATTTTTTGGAAGAATTTGAGAATGATTTGTATTGATTTTTTCTTTGAATGATTGGTATAATTCAATAGTGAAGCCATGTGCTCAAGAGTTTGGTCAATAATTAAAAAATCTCCCAATAATATTGCTTCTAGTATTCAGGCTGTTCAGATTTTCTAGTTCATCATGATTCAGTCTTGGTAGGTTGTATGTTTTTAGGTATTACCATTTCTTCAAGATTGTCCGATTTGTTCACATAATTGTCTATAGTAGTCACTTAGGATCCTTTATATTTCTGTGCTAGCAGTTGTAACATTACCTCCTTAATTTCTGGTTTTGAGATTTTTTTTTTCTTTGTGAGTCTAGCTAAAGGCTCGTCAATTTTGTTTATCAGCTTTTAGTTTCATTGATTTTTTTTCTATTGTCTTTTTAATCTCTATTTCATTTATTTCCACTCTAATCTTTATTATTTCTTTCCTCCTTCTAACTTTGTCCTTTGTCCTTTTTCTAGTTCCTTGAGGTATAAAGTTAGGTTGCTTATTTGAGACTTGTCTTTTTTCTTAAGATAGACATTTGTTGCCATGAACTTTCCTCTTAGAACTGCTTTTGCTGCATCCCATAAATTTTGGTAGATTAGTGGTGTGTTACATTTCCATTTTTATTTGTCTCAAGGTATTTTCTCTTTTGATTTCTTCTTTGACCCATCAGTTGTTCAGTAGCATGTTTTTTAATCACATGTTTGTGAAATTTCCAATTTTCTTCTTGCAATTCTAACTTCTTAACACCATGGTCAGGAAATAATGTTTTATGTTATTTCAGTCCTCTTAAAATTTTTAATAGTTTATCTATTTTATTTTTTAAAGATTCATTCATTCATTCATTCATTCATTCATTCATGAGAGACACACAGAGAGAAAGAGAGAGAGAGAGAGAGAGAAAGGCAGAGACACAGGCAGAGGGAGAAGCAGGCTCCATGTAGGGAGCCTGACACGGGACTTGATCCCAGGTCTCCAGGATCACACCCTGGGCTGAAGGCAGTGCTAAACCACTGAGCCATCCAGACTGCCCCAGTCCTCTTAGACTTGTGACCTAACATGTGAGCTATCCAATAAAATGTTCCATGTGCAATTGAGGAGAATTATATTCTGTTGCATTTAGGTTGTATGATCTGTAAATATCTGTTAAGTACATCTGGCCTAACATGTTGTTTAAGGCCAAAGTTTCCTTTATCCGTTTTCTGTCTGGATGATCTATCCTTTGATGTAAGTGGGGAATACATGATATTGTCATATAAATCATGGTGTTCTCTTCATTTTTGGGGGGTCTTTTTCAGAATGTGCTTTATCTTTGACAGCTTTTTGTATGTGTGTGTCCATGTGCATATGTATGTGTAGGTATTTGTCTACAATGTTTAAACTGTTATTAATTCCACCTAATGTAACTGTCATGTCACATAGTTTTTCTTCTGTAGTAGTTTCCTTTTGTGTTTTTAAAGATAGCTTTCCTTTTTCTTCTAATCACAGTTGTGTTCTATTTGCTTAAACATTTGGAGCATATTTATAACATCTATCTTATCATCCTTGTGTGTGAGTTTCATTAAGCCTATTTCTAAATTTGTCTCTATTGATTTATTATGATTTTAGCAATATTTTCCTACTTTGTGCATGTCAAGTAATTTTCAATTAGATATCTTACATAAATCTTATTGTTGGTTGTTATTTTCTCCAATCCTTTAAAGACTGTTTATTTTTCAGATGCTTAGTTAAATAAATTGGAAAGTTTTTAATGTTTGCTTTTAACTTTCTTGGGGGAAGATCCAGAGAAGGTTTTAGTCTGAGAGTAATTTAGCTGTACTTCTAAGGTGACACCCCTCTGAAGATGCTATCCATTTTAATGTGTAAAGTCTTTCCTGTCAGGCTGGTGGGAGGATGAATTATTGAATTATTCCTAACCCATTATGGGATCTTGTTATTGTTGTGCTTTTTTTTCTGTTCATTTCTCCTAACCCTGGTTGTTTCTGCTGTGTATACAGAGAATACTCAGCTGAAGACTTTAGAAGACATCTCTGAAAAATTCCTGAGCTTGAGCCTTCCATCTGCAGTCCCCTTTTCTCTGGTACTCTGCCCCCAAAGGCATTTTGACCTTTCTTAACTTTGACTTCTATTTGAAGATTAAATTCTGTCCTTAATTCATTAGGATCATCAGGTCTCTTTAATTATTCGTGAGTTTAGTCTAGGCACGTACTGTAGGTGTTAAGCTGGTAAAATTTTATGGCTTACCTTGTTTCCCTTCTCTCAGGGATCACAGTCCTGTGCTGCTTCACATATTTTGCTCAATTGTCTGTTGTCTAAGTGTAAGGACAAATGTGTTCCCTGTTGCTCTATCATAGCTCAAGTGGGAATTTTCATTTATATCTTTTGAGCTTTAAAAATACTACATAGTTGAATGTTTTATTTATGATTTTTTTCCAATTTTTAAATTCATAGAGCTTGCTTTATGTGGTTAATTTTACTTGTAATTTTGTAAGGGTGTGCAGTCCCACTTTGTATTAAATCTTAGGGTTGGGATCCTTGGGTGGCGCAGCGGTTTGGCGCCTGTCTTTGGCCCAGGGAGCGATCCTGGAGACCCGGGATCGAATCCCACGTCGGGCTCCCGGTGCATGGAGCCTGCTTCTCCCTCTGCCTATGTCTCTGCCTCTCTCTCTCTCTCTCTCTGTGACTATCATAAATAAATAAAAATTAAAAAAAATCTTAGGGTTGTTTTGTGTTCAATTTTTTGTTTTGTTTTGTTTTGTAATAAACATGAAACAACACAACACAGGACATAAAGTTCAAAGGTAGTAGATCTTTCTGCTTTTGATCACCCAAGGTTGAGTAACAGTCCTGTTCTGGTCAGTTTAAAGAGTAAGGAGATACAATGAATTTAACTGTTGAAATAGAAGAGATATTTTAGAAGATAAAGATACAGGTATAAATTAATATACTGTGAGCTAACGAAAGGCAGAAAACCAACATTGCCTACCATAATGCTTTTGGGTAACAGTTCATCAAATTGAATTGAAAATATGGAAAAATACCTATTTATGATCTTGGGACATTTGGAGCAAAAGTTCTATGATTTTAATAAATGCTTTAAAATGGGGATAATAATCTTGTCTTATTAGGAATGAAATAAGCTTGAGCACAGTAATAGAATGCTTTGAAATGCTTTACTAACACTTCATCAGAAGTGTGTGTTTTGAAAAATTCTAATCATGAAACTTAAATTTCTTTAAACTCATAGTTAGAGGGAACTTTGCATTTTAATAAAAACACAAGAGGCATACCACTTTAGGAAAAATACACATTTTAGTTTACATGCTTCAGATATTAAGTATTAAATATGAATATCAATGGCAAATCTCTGAGATTTCCTGTATTTATGAGCTACTTGATCTCCGCTTTTGAGGTTTGTAATTTACACAGAATCCAAAGAACAATTATGGCTATGTGCTTATTTTCTCCATTTTTAAAATTCTTTATTGTTCTAATTTAAAGTTTTCATGTATACAAAACTTTTATAATCCCATGGTAGACAATGTTTTCTCCATAGCATTCTTGGTTTTCACACAGGAAACTATGTTTTGCCTTGTAAATGTGCATGACAAATATCCTAAACTGTTAATATCACAGTCTCTGAGTGAATGATTCACTCTTGTTTTGAGTTAATATTTTTAATCATCAGGAGGCACTCATTGTTCTGCAACACAAAACAGAATGGCATGGAACAATTTTAAAGCAAATAATCTTTCCTAAAACATTAGTATTTCTGATGAAAGGGATGAATAAAAGGTAAAGGTAGATATGAATCTAAAAGAACACGAAAACCTTTTTATTTTTACTTTTCCAGTTCAACTTGTCAAGCAATATAACAACCCATTTTAAAGACTTAATGCCTTCATGCCACACATTCCATACCTGATTCTTTTATAAAGAGAATCATAAATACAGAAAGAACAATTGCGAACAAACATTTTAAATATAATTGTCTCTTTCATTTATTAATTTGTTTATTATTTGGTGCTTCCTATTTGCAAGCATAAACTCGGTGCCTACAGTACAATGTTCTACAAAAGCCACTCAAAGCCTCTTTGAGCTTCTCTTCTCTAGATTTTAAATCTTCATAAGGTCATAGATCTTTGACATGTGCATTTTGAAGCTCCTCATAATATTTGGCCTAGGAGTCTGAATATATTTACTTATTTATTTACCTTTATTTTTCTTTAAATCATTCTCCTTTTAAAAGAGACTGTATCTTCCTTGTGGACCAGAAATCTGTGTATTTTGTTTGCTTTTATAAACATAATGCCTAGAACAGAGACAAGAACAATGGAGGCATGAATCAGGCATTCAAATACTTATTAAGTAAATAGATGAATAAAGGTATTTCTCATAGAAATTCTTTTAATACATGCGCCTATCTATTTTAATCTCTTCTCTTATAAATGAGGATGTTGAAGTCAAGCTAAATAAGGTCATACAGTTGGTTAGTTGCTTTGATGTAGAAACTATGGCTCTTCTTCCTAGAAGCAAACACTAACAACTAGGTTGATAACTTTTAGATAAGTTTTTTCTCTCTTTGGTATCTACTCTAGTTAGAAGAACCATTAACCCTAAGAAATAGCTACTTCTTCCAGCTACAGAAAGATGAATAAAGCATGTTAATTTTTTATATGACTATGGGTCAGCCATGTCTCCTCTCCAGACTAAGGTATCCTTATCTATAAAAGAGATAGTTGGAATAAATTATTTTGGAAGCCTCTTTTTGTTTTAATATTCTCTGATGATTTTTATCCAATTTATAGTAAGGAAGCAAGATGTGATGGTTAGAAGTGACCTTAAAGATACTCTTCTCTAGCACTACAGAAAGAAAATGGCCTTCCCAAGGGTCACACAGTAAGTGGAAGGAATCTAGCATGAACCCCATTCTTTTACCAGTCAGACCAAGATTCTTCCCTCCTAGTACAGAACCACCTAGGTTATCACCTTGATTAGTTTTAGATGTTATATTTCATTAAACATTATATATACACATATATATATGTGTGTGTGTGTGTGTGTATGTATGTGTATATATATACGTGTATGTGTGTGTGTATACACACACACATTCACACCTTCTTTCTCCATTTATCAATGGACATTTGGGCTCTTAACATAGTTTGGCTATTGTGGACATTGCTGCTATAAATATTGAAGTGCATGTGCCCCTTCAAATCACTATTTTTATATCCTTTTAATGAATATCTACTAGTGCAATTGTTGGGTCTTAGGGTAGCTCTATTTTTAACTTTTTGAGTAACTTCCATACTTTTTTCCCAGAATGGATGCACCAGTTAGCATTTCCACCAACAATGTAAGAGGGTTCCCCTTTCTCTGTATCCTTGCCAGTATCTCTTGTTTCCTGAGTTGTGAATTTTAGCTTTTAGCTATTCTGACCAGTTTGAGGTGGTATTTCATTGTGGTTTTGAGTTGTAGTTCCCTGATTTGTAGTTTCCTGATTCTGAGTGATGTTGAGCATTTTTTCATGTATCTGTTGGCCATTTATATGTAGTCTTTGGAGAAATCTGTTTATGTCTTCTGCCCAATTCTTGACTAGAGTTTTTGTTTTTTGGGTATTGAGTTTGATGAGTTCTTTATAGATTTTGGATATTAGCAGTTTATCTGATTTATCATTTGCAAATATCTTCTCCCATTCTATTGGCTGCCTTTTAGTTTTGTTGACAGTTTCCTTTTCTGTGCAAAAGCTTTTTACCCTGATGAATTCCCACTAGTTCCATTTTTTGCTTTTGTTTCCCTTGCCTCTGGAGACATGTGTAGCGAGAAATTGCTGTGGCCAAGGTCAAAGAAGTTGCTGCCTGTGTTATCTTCCAGGATTTTGATGGATTCTTATCTTACATTTAGGTCTTTCATCCATTTTGAATATATTTTTGCATGTGATGTTAGGAAAGTAGTCAGGTTTCATTCTTCTGCATGTCACTGTCCAATTTCCCAATACCATTTGTTGAAGGGGCTGGTTTTTTGTGTTTTTTTTTTTTTCTCCCATTGGATATTCTTTCCTGCTTTCTTGAATATTAATTAATCATAGAGTTGAGGATCCATTTCTGGGTTCTCTATTCTGCTCCATTGCCCTATGTGTCTGTTTTTGTGCCAGTAACATACTATTTCAGTGATTATAGCTTTGTAATACAGCTTGAAGTACAGAATTATGATGCCTCCAGCCTTAGTTTTCTTTTCAACATTACTTTCACTATTCAAAGTCTTTTCTGGTTCCATGCAAATTTTAGAATTGTTCCTTCCAGCTCTGTGAAAAATGCTGGTGTTACTTTGATAGGGATTGCATTATATACATAAATTGTTTTGGGTAGTATAGACATTTTAACAACATTTGTTCTTCCAATCCATGAACATGGAATGGTCTCCCATTTCTTTGTCTTCCTCAATTTCATTCATAAGTGTTCTATAATTTTCAGAGTACAGATCTTTTACCTCTTTGGTTAGGTTTGTTCCTAGGTATCTTATGGCTTGTGGTACAATTGTAAATGGGATCAATGCCTTGATTTCTCTTTCAGCTGCTTCATTGTTGATGTACAGAAATGCAATATACTTACGTGGGTTAATTTTATATTCTGTGACTTTACTGAATTCCTGTATCAGTTCTAGTAGTTTTTTGATATTCAAATGAAAATTGATATACCTCTGTAAAGGTAAATTTATTGTAAACAGTCTGTAACATGGGTTAGATTTCTTGACTATGTAAATGTAAATTTCAAGGAAAAGATATATGTCCAAAAATAATTCATAAAAATTTAAATTTAAAATAAGGAAGGTATAAAAACATTCTTTCCGTTTCAATCACGTCAGTAAATTTTAGTATCCTATAAGATTTTCATACTTTATTCTTAATGGAAATATATTCTGTCTATACATTTTCACTTTTGGTCCATATTTATTAATTACTACATAGAAGAAATTAATCTCTCCAGTATGATCCCATGGCAGTTTGTATCTCCATAGATTAATTCATTCTGCCTTGATTAAGAGTTATAAATTTCAGTGACCTTTAAAGAAAGCATCTATATATTTTTTCTT
The DNA here is from genome assembly GCF_048164855.1 of Canis lupus baileyi. Lineage (NCBI taxonomy): Eukaryota > Metazoa > Chordata > Mammalia > Carnivora > Canidae > Canis > Canis lupus. The sequence goes on from NC_132868.1 coordinate 24,516,722, forward strand.
AGTCTATGTAAATTAGTATTTAAGAAGCCTTGGAGATAATTTAAGCCAGCTCTTTCTTCTGGAAATTAAGAAACTTCAAAATACTAAAATGTCAAAAAAAATTAAAATAAAATGTCAAAATGGGCAGATATTAGCTACAAAAAGGCAATTACACCTTTCAAAACTGTTTTGTTTAGTTTATTTTTACTCTATTTACCACATAGTAACATGCTGGGGAAAGATGAGCCCTCCACTGCCACAGGGGGTGACTGTGGGTCTATACCAATCCTTTAATTCCATTTATTTAGATATATACAGAAGACATAGTCCTGGTCAATGATTTATAACAGAATGTCTGTTGAAATGTTCTACAAAATAATTTTCTCCAATAAGAGATGAGAAGAAAAGTGCCATAAAACTGTTCTCTTTCTCCCAATCATTGCATTACTTAATTAACAAACAGCTTTATCTCCAGACTTATTGTCGTATGAATTTATAAATTCCTATGGTTTTGCCAATTGAATCTTGTTCTTTGTTGTTCATAGCCAGAAGAATCCTAAATGAAAATGAAATTTAGATGATGAAGCATAAGTGCATTGTTTGCTGTAGAAGGCACAGATGCAATAAGGTAGGCTATTTTTTTGGTTTATTTTGGAAAAGAATGTTCACTGACTTTGGACAATTAAAAATGATGTTTAAAGTGGATATTATTTTTCCCCACTCAGAATCATATCTCCTTTCCTGTCTCATTTCCTCCCTCTTATGACACAGAGATGTTCTGTTATAGAAGCCAAAAAAAAAAAAAAAAAAAAAAAACCAAACACTGATTTCCTCAGCTTCTCTTATTAAAGAAATTAAAGTATGGGTGCTCAACCTTGTTTACTGATTCAAATCTAGACTTAAAAACTAGTTATTTTAAGAAGACAGGGAATCCATTCTTGCAAGGGAGATATTCTCCTTGGAGTAAAGGCGGTGTCCAGTATTGATGGTGTTAATATTAGAATCTATGGTCTCTCCCAGTATATTCATGAAAACCATTCTAGGACATAATTTTAGGCTTTAGTGTCTTAAGCTCTATCACTATCTGTCTAGTCTTCTTGGAGCTATAAAATATCCTTTTGCCATTTCCTTTTTCAATTTAAGTTAGTCTTATTTAATTTCTGTTGCTTACAAAGCGCCTTGACTGATATAGTAAATGAACTTCTGAGGGCCTCACAGGAAATGATTCACAAGAGTCAGATACTCAGATGAGAACCTGGCTTCCGCTTTAATTTAACTGAACCCAGAGATTAAAAACAAACAACCCCCCCCCATACTCTCAGCATTTAAAGAACTGATTCTGTAGAAGGAATGCAAATCATGCATACCAGTATCAGTAAAACAAGGTGGTGCGGTAAGTGTGTCAAAAGAGAAGTATAGACTATGGTTTACCAAAGTTTTGAGTGAGAAATCACATCCCTGTGGAGATTGAGTGTGGTTTCCAGACAGAACTGTAATTTAACTTTGAAACCTTTTTCCAAATGCCTAATTGTACAGGTTTTATAGTAGAGAGAAAATAACCATTGTAAAGGAATAAATTAAATTCAGGCAAAGACTGATTTACAATGGCTGGATTAAGACATATGAATATTATTAGAAATATAAAATAATTACCCTAAATTGTGAAAATTACTTTGCTTTTGTCTTTTTTTTTAGGTTATTCCCACCTTAATTCCTAATGTGTAACCCCATGACTATAAAGAACATGGACCTTGAAAGATTCACTAAAATGAACCAGCACAGCATTAATAAGGTATAATGACTAAAAAATTCAGAATGGTTTTCCAGGTAGTATTTTAAAACTTCTATTGCATAAGTACTGTGAGGTACTTCATTCAAAATATTGTAATGCCCAGAAAACTTTGCCACCCCCCATTGAAAGGGAGCTCTTAAGTAAAAGTATGATTTTACATTTAAAATGAACCCTATCATAGTCTAAGAGCTTAGGGTTGTAGAATCTTAGAACTGGAAAAGAACCTAAAATTCTTCTAGCCTATTGGTTCCCATGACTTTCTGTACATCAGATCACACCAGGAACATAAAATACACTAGGCTTCACCCTAGAGTAATGCAGCCTAATTTAAGAATCACAAATCTATTTAGATGGCTTCGGATATACAACTTTTAGACTTACCAAGACACATACTAGGTTAAAAAATAACAGTTATTAGCTGTCACATTAAGGTATATGGGAAAAATAATTTTTGCTAAATTCATGTTTACTGTTTTGATAAGTTGATAACTAGCAACTTAGAGAGAAAGGAAGACAGTAGGTAAATAGCTGGGAAGTTGGAAGGACCTAGCACATTTAAGTTTTCTTTTGTTCTTAACAAAATAGTAAAAGCAGCCAACTCTAACACAGTTTGGTCTTTCTTGCATGCAAAATACATTTAAGATCCTGAGAAAACAAGCTGTGAAAGTTAAGAGCAACACATCTAAGCTACTTTTTGCTACTCTGGAAAAAAAAGGAATATCACATTACTGTAACAGATGGAAAAAGCTGTGGAAGAGAACAGGAGATTCAATGTGAATTGCAGGATTCTCTCAGCAAACACCAAAGTTGAAATGAAGGAAAATGGTCAAGATGGAAAGAAAAAAAAAATATGGTAAAATGCCAGCCACACCGTTTCTTTTTGTGTGGACAGTCCTCTATTATTTCATTGTTAAATTTTTTCAGCCATTTTATGTGGTATATTTTATATGGCATTTCCAAGTCTTAATGGTAAATATATGTCCAGGTACTAGGATAGAGAAGAATCTGAAATACACATTAAATGTCCATGCATGCTAAGCTCATTTTCCAAACAAATTTAGAGTATTAAGATTGAATTTACCAAATACAAAATTGAGAGTAGGATGGTAAGGGATGACATTATTCATTCCAGTTTACTGTTGTAAATGCATGAACATGGATGGATAGGATAATTATTCCTTTTGAGCATTTGCATACATTTGCTAGTGAGTCTTCCGGCTGAATCAGACACTAAAGTGCCCTTATAAGGCTTGTGGAAACATTGCCAAGTAGTTTTCTCAGAGGTTGATTTTGCTGATTATCAACTGCTGCACTGATTCCTTAAGTTCAAAAGAACCAGTTCTATAGCTAAGTAAATTGAATTGGAAAGCCTAGATTGCATAATAAAGAATGGAATAATTTTTTCAGTACCTGCTTGTGTACACAGAACACTTAAAAACCCCTAGAACTTATTATAGTAGAGGTAAAAAATTATGACATGGTCTACATATTCCTCTACTGCTGCCTACTCTTCAGACATCATTTTGGATCCCACCACCTTGCTCTCAACCTTAGTAACAATGACACTTTCTTCTTTCTCAAATTCCTCTCATTATATCCAAAGATGTTTTATTCCCTGTGTAATAAATTCCTCTCCACTCCCTCAGTTCATCAATAAACTCCTAGTTACCCATAGGGTATCAGGTCAGATTTTATTCTTTTTTTCGGGGAAACCTATAAACATGCTGGATTTCTCTGTTACCTGCTTTGTTCCTTTTCAGTGTTTCCCACCACAATTGTTATTTTGCACATTATTTGGGTGATTAAGCAATATCTTTCTCTTCTTTTAGATTTTAATCTTTGGGAAGGAAGGTCTGCATCTGGTTTTTCCTCCATTTTAGCTCAAGTGTTTAGAACAAAATCTAGAATAGAGTAGACTCAGTAAGTCTATGTGTGATGAATGGATTAGCCACATTATTCTCCATATAATATTATACTCTTGAGTAGATTAACAATTAGAGAAAATTAATAAGTAGCCAAAATAACTGGACGAATGAGATAAAACCAGATTTCCCTAATTTAACTTCTCTGGTCTTTCTGTCATAGAAAACTCTGTCTTCTAAGGGCTCATATTATCAGTTTAGGTTTTGGCATTAGTAGATATAAACAAATTACCCATTGTCAATGTTCTGCAGATAAAGGCTACCAGGAACATATTTTTATTGAACAAATTGGTTTTATTTTTCATTACCATGTAGGAGAATACACACCATGATTTCCCATGGTGATAGAATCTTAAATTATAAGGTTTAGGATTTGGTTTGGAGGAGAATTTGGGGGGATAGTTGGAAGAAGTATGAGGTTAGAAAGCAGGGTAATTCTAGGAATGTACATCTTAATAAATCTCATCTACATAGAGAAGAGACTAGAATGATAAAATTATAATTGATAAAAGCAGCAGCAGCCATTCATTTAGACCAAGAAAGAGAGTTTGGTATTTTGTAAGTGGCACAGTGATCTTATTTTTGTTTGTGCTTTATACAAAATTATGAAGTAATTTTGCTTCTTTCTCATTCCATCATGACTTCAGTGTAGCCTTCTTTGGGATTGGTACTCTGCAATATGGCTTATGTTTAACAGGAGAATAGCATGTCTAGTGGAGAGAGCCAGGCTGAATATCAGCAGCTTCTCTCTCTCTCTCTCTCTCTCTCTCTTTTTTGTTTTTTTCTTTCACCAGTATGAACAAGATCAACACAGTTGGAAATATGGGAGCGGATTCAAAGATGGGAATAGAAATATGTGACTAATCAGCACACGGGTGGAATCTTCAGTTGGGTTCCTCCCTCACCTGAGGAAGAGAGAGAAAAGCAAATAGAAGGCAGGAAGTGCCAATTGAATGGCATCCCCATTTAAGAAAGGAAGAAGACTGAGGAAAGGCAATGATGTCATCTTAGAATATCGCAAGAGTTGTTTTCATATTTTTCATTTGTCTTAGAACAGGTTTACAGGAAAATAGTATTATTACTCATGTATCTAAGACAATGACTGCAGTAAATGCAGTGATTCACAGCACAGACCTTCCTTTGAGAAAATTGTACTTACTCCTCCAACTCCTGGAAGTGTGGCCAGAAGAAAGTCTCTAGGCCTTGAAGAGATTGCTACGCTGAAAAGTGCCACTAGTCCAAAGTCATGAATGCTTCTTCGTGCACTGTGTTTTTCAATACCTGACCCATACAGGGGTATTAAGGTCTGTTCCCTCTAACTTACCCGATCTCAGGACAACTCTGAATGTTCATATCAGTTTCAGAACTTGGTACATTGTGGCTGTAGTCTCTGTTGAGATCATCAAAGGTCAGCTTCTCCCTCTGCTCAATCCTACTTCCTTTCCTTCCCTTCCATGGGAATTAATCTCAGGAACACTCCCTAAAGAGCTTCCTGCACACTAATTTCTGTATCAGGGCATGTGTGTCCCAGAGAACCCACGCTGCAATTGTTGATATCAGAAGTGATCAGAGAAAGCAGGCATGGGTGTAGGATCTTAAAGCTGGTTGACAAGGACTCACCACCCAGCTAGCAATAATGATTCCATCTCTGGTGGTAGATAGGACACAGATAGCCCTGACATACAGCAGCGGTGTAATTGTTAAAACTTCTCCAGTTGGTCTACTAGTGTACCAGTGGGAGGGAATGCAGTAGAGACAGATTTCCCAACATCAACACAATTGATATTTTGGGCCAGAAAATCATTTGCTGTGGAGGACAGTCCTATGCACTGTAGGATGTTGAGCAGCATTCCTGGCCTTTGTCCATTAGATACCAGTAGCACGCTCTCCCACACTACTCCCGTGTATGCCACAGGAGTGTATGAGTTCTGACAATCAAACAGGCTTCCCAGATATTTGCAAATGTCTTTTTTGCCTTTCCTTTCCATGCTTTTGTTTACTTACGTCTTTAATCTAGATAGGTCTCCTTTCTTTCTACCTGTTATTTCCTACCTCCTTTGGGGGGGCCTCCATGCCATCTCTTTGGGGGGGGGTCTATTGGTCCAATGCCATTTCTACCTAGTCTTTTTGTAGATATCTAACATTTAATAATTCTTCTTTGCCACTTCCTACTTATTCTAATTTCTATGTAATCTACATGGATCATGCTTCACTAGTATGAATCAACCTCACATATTAATGTCCATTTTACTATGATCTGAACTTCCATGTACTTTACAAGTAGGAAACCCAGTGTTCCACAATTTCTCCTTGGTGAATATTCCATGAAATTCAAGGGCACTTATGTCCGTGTTGGTCCTCTCTCGTTATTAGTGCTACTGGCCACTGAATTAGAAACTCCTCTCGGTAACCCTGAGTTGAACAGCTAAGTTTCAAGCACTGATCAATTGCCCACACATGATTCCAGCAATTCTGGTTATGTAATGCACCCTGTGCAGATTTCTCCTTGCTTTCACAGTGCAAATACTTACCAGTTTGCTGAAGCCAGCGTTGTTCTTGAGACGGGAAAACATTTTACCTTTCATCTGCTTGAGTGCCTTCCAGCAAAGCTTGGGCACTAATGTGTCATAGTTCTCTATGGTGCAGGTCTTTCAAATTACTATATGACTGGATAATAATAGCAGCATGGCTTAATTTTTGTGACATTTTCTTACCCACTGTAAAAGTTATTGTAAAAAATATTGTCTCTGTGTGAAACTCTTACAATACTGAGTGACTGAGCACATTGAGTTGTATTTGCTCACATGCAGTACACAAATTGATTATATTAATATTAATTATACTTAGGGAATGAGCCTTTTAATTTGAATATGATGACTTATATTAGATATTTCAGTTGTAGAACTCAAAGTATCCTTAAGATAATCTTAGTAGGACTTCTTTCATAGAATATAAACTGCTACTGACTCCCAAAGTTAAGGAATGACTTACCTCTGATTGACTTATTACCAGATGGAGAGCAGAATACAAGTTTCCTGATGCCTAGCCCAGGGCTCTTGTCTCTGTGCTGGGCACTTCTCGTTTTTAATATGGCCAAATATAAAGCTCTTATTTTCATCTTTTCTCACACAATTGGCTGTTAGAAAAGTTAGTGGTCAAAATAAGATTTTACCATTCAAATAATAAACCTTCTATTCAGATTTGGGCCAACTAGCTGATCTTAAAATTATTCTAGACATGAAATGTAACAAATAACGTGGAAGACATTGTTCTGTATAAGACTCCATAGCATAGTGACTTATAAATAGTAGAATATATCCAACCCTCCCTCGGATTTTCATGACCTTCTGTTTATTTCAGTCTTATGAATTTTTTTTCATTTCCCATACTTTGTGAACCTCTTAAGAGGAAGCACCATAGAATATTCATTATGCTGAATACAATGGATGTTATGTAATTATTTTTGAATGTTAGCGAATAAGATATGTGTTATAGAGGATAGCTGGTAGACTTTGATTCAATTCTTCTAATCTAAAACAAGATATCCAAAAGACAAAAACAAACAAACAGAAAAACACAAACAAAAAAAGATATCCAAGGATACTTACTTGAATAAATAGGTCTGTTATCACTTCCAAAACTCCCACAAACAATTTAATGATTTTCAGAAGAGAAATAGGAAGAAAACTACAATGATTTAGGCAGACTACAAATGCCCTCCATAAGGATGAGGATTTATAAAGTAAAACACAACCATTTCTGAAAATGCTAACAAGCAAACTCAACTTCTAGTAATTAAGATCTATACCCAAACCCCCCCCCCAAAACCCAACCAAACAAAACAAACAGCTGATGGGAGACTTTATATCAAGTTTCATCTACAAAAGATCAGGACCCAAAATCTTTACCTAACTGCTTAAGTCTGGCCATGTACATGAGAATATTAGTGTAGACTTCCAGTTCCCTAGCTATAAAATCATTGGTTCCTTGGATGCTTCAGAATGTCTTTAGCCTGGAGAGATCATTCTACCCATTTCAGAACTCTGAGAAAATTCTGTCACATGAAAATATTTCAAGTTTTTATTATCCTTAAAAAGGAGTATTTCCCAGCTACTAGGCCTAAAGGGTAACTCAGGTTTTTGTTTTTGTTTTTGTTTTTAAATCTCAGGGTTTTTTGGAACAGTTGTTGAAAATATGAGATTCCAGCTCTCATTAAAAAAAAAAATCACTTGGGAAAGGTAATATATATGAAATAATCATGGAAGACAAATACCATATCTTTTGCATGGATTCTATAGTACTTGCAAGATTGTCTGAGATCTTGAGAGCCCAGCAAACAATTCTTTAGTTTTTTCTTTTTTTAAAGATTTGTTCATCTTTTTAAAAAAGATTTATTTATTTATTCATGAGAGAGAGAGAGAGAGAGAGAGAGAGGCAGAGACACAGGCAGAGGGAGAAGCAAGCTCTTTGCAGGAGCCCTATGCAGAACTCGATCCCGGATCTTGGGATCACACCCTGAGGCGAAGGCAGCTGCCCAACCGCTGAGCCACCCAGGTGTCCCCGTGCTTTGCTTTGCTTTGCTTTTTCTTTTCTTTTCTTTTTCTTTTCTTTTCTTTTCTTTTCTTTTCTTTTCTTTTCTTTTCTTTCTTTCTTTCTTTTTTCTTTTTTCTTTCTTTTCTTTTTTTCTTTCTTTTCTTTTCTTTTCTTTCTTTTCTTTCTTTTTTCTTTTCTTTCTTTTCTTTTTTCTTTTCTTTTCTTTTTTCTTTTTTCTTTTTTTTATTCTTTTCTTTTTTTTTTTTTTTTTTTTTTTACAGTTTCTTTAGGTTTTAAACTATGGTTCATTCACCAGGAGATCTTCAAAATATTTAATTTCTAATTCATTGACTCATAGAATCTAGGACTTGAAAAAGACTTCATCTAATCATACCATTTTACTGTTTATCTTTACATTGAAAAAGGATTTGTCTATAATTTAGTCATGGCTTTGGCTTTGAACCTAGGTCTTTGATTAGCCAGGAAAGTTTCTCTGAGTAGAGAAAACACAGAGTTGAGAGAACAATGTATGCCTGTCTCATTTTACAGATGCAAGAAAGTTCAGAATGTTTGTTGACAAGTACATGCTTTATCAGCATCATAGGCTGACATGGGACACTGTGTTGTGTCCTAAAGTTTGTATTGATCTCTGATCTCCTTATTTGATATTGGAGTCTACTTGAATTTACTGGTGATATAATATATCCCCTGAACTGGGTCACAAGGAGTTGAAGATTTTTTTTTTTTTTTTAAACAGCAGTGCTGAGGGGAAACATCTGTTTTCAGAAATTTGCCTTTGAATAAAGGGAGATTTGAAATAAATGAGGTTCTTTTCAAAAAGTGTCATCTTAAAACTCAAGTTGATTTATGTGATTTATATGATTTATATCTGAGGATATTGTTAAATATGGCACTGTTTTTAACTATGTTTCTCCATGTTGCCATGGATCCTAGAGATGTATTAACTCTAAGGGCATTTTGGGCTTTTGTTCTGTATCCCCTTGGCTCTTCTGAAATGTATCTGATTGATTTTAAACAGTATATTATTTTTCTAATTTGAGAAATAGGAAACAAAAACTAAAATGTGTTTAGAGTCCATGCACTCAAATAAATCGAGACCTCTGGGCCTATAAAATAACATGTATTTATTTATTTGGGAAAAAAATAATAAACACAAAACATTTTTTTTCCTCAGTAGAAAGGGACTTCTTTAAGAAAAAAAAAAACATGAAAAGGTGTTATCCATTTATTAATTTATCCTCCTACTGAAAATTTGTTGTGTGTTCACAAAGAAGTGTCAGGAATCTATTGAAAAACTCTAATAGGATATTTGCAAATTAATACAATAAAGATCAAATGTGTACTGAAATATAAATAGGGTGACCCAACCTCAACAAGTCTTATATTCATAATAAATGGCATCTCTGAGGCAATGTACTTAGTTTTGTTTTTTTATAACTTCTGTCAATAAGTTCCTGGCTGGCTCAGTCAATAGAGCATGTGACTCTTGATTTAAGGATTGTGAGTTTTAGCCCTACACTGGGTGTAGAGATTGCTTAAAAAAAAAAAAAAAAATCAAGGATATCTGGCAGATAATGTGTAGTCACATTTTGTTCTTTTTCCCCTAATTATCTTTTCACTTCATAAATATATCTCTCACAAGAAAATGAGTAGTGAAGATTAATATATATAAAAGAGAAGCTCCCAATTTTAGCTCCATAATAAATGCAGACACAGCCTTTCTGGAATAGTGGAAATCAATAGAGGAGTAGAATTCTTTTAATACAACAACATAATTTCAAGTTTTAACTGATTTGTTAGAAATATATTTTTAGGGGATGCCTGGGTTGCTCAGCAGTTGAGTGTTTGCTTTTGGCTCAGGGTCTGATCCTGGAGACCCGGTTCAAGTCCCACATTAGGCTCCCTGCATGGAGCCTGCTTCTTCCTCTGCCTGTGTTTCTGCCTCTCTCTCTCTCTCTCTCTCTCTCTCTGTCTCTCATGAATAAATAAATAAATAAAATCTAAAGAGAAAGAAACATATTTTTAGGATCTTAAAAGAAAATGTGTTACAAATCTCAATGCATTTAGAAAATAAAATTGGAGTTTTCTGAGCTACAAATTAACAAGAACTTGGGTTACCTAGCTAGGATACCTATTCAGCAGGTAGAAAGCAGCCATGTGTCCTCTCCGACTCTTGGTCGATGCCTGCCATTCTTCACCAATGCACTTTGCGAATGAAGTTATTAGTCAAGTTTGATTAGCTTCCTTTGATGGATAAGGAGGCCCCAAAGGTGGAAGGGGTCTATCCGATTCTTTTATGATGAATTTGTCTGACACAGAACCCAAGGACCAGACTCTATTACTCTTATCATCTCTCTCCTTTCCTCTCCTCTGCTGTAACTGATGTTATTTGGAAAGAGCAAAATTATTTCAAAACTAATGAGATTTTAAATGAGTGTGTAATTTTTTATGTAATTCAGTTTATGTTCTTTAGGAATGGACTGTATATTTCAGGCTGCCAACTTTCTGTAATCTGTGCCAGTCTGTGGAGGTAGGCAGGCTCCGTGTCAGTTTGGGGGCAGAAGGTCATCCATCCCGGTGTCCCTGCAGCAGTTTGGGGTTTTGGAAAACACTGTAGAATTAGATACAAGAAACTTGGTTTCTCTGCAGCATGGGGAAGACTACTTAACCTCAGCAAAACAGGAATGATAATCTTCCCTGCCTTCCTCATAGTGCAGTTATGAGGAGTATTTAATATAATAAGGATAAAAGTGATTTATGAACTTAGCACACTTTCTAAATGAGTTTTAGGCAGGATCATTTTCATAGGTATCAAAGATAAAAGGAGAAGTTGGTATAAGCAGCAGGTCTAGAAATCCTGTGAATGATTGAGGACACAAAGCAGCACCTGCCAGAGATCGTGCAGACCAAAGACTCCATCTTATCTAATTGAATGAAAGTTCAATTTCAAGCTAAAAGACTTGGTATAATTCACAAGTAGAAAGGCTACTGGATTCTGAATTTGAATCTCTGGACTCTGATACCAGTTATTTGACCTGGAACAAGGTAACACCTGTCATTTACCCTCTCCGAAAGAGAGAGAGAGTGAGCAAAATAATTTCTTTTTTTCTTTTTTTTTTTTAGCAAAATAATTTCTGATCCACATTTTTCGCTTTTGGAAATAACTTCTAACTCCCACCCCCAAAATTTATATAATGTGATATTAATGCAGGCAATTTATTTCTATGTCTCTCTTCTCTCTAGCTTCCTCTTCTGAATTATATAAATAGAAGTATCAAAATTCAATAGTAGTATCTAAATTTATAACCTATAGATAAGGAAGGAGTTTATTTTGGTAGTCTTAAAGTTTCAACCACATAAATTATCTTCATTTAAAAAATAATTCAGGGATCCCTGGATGGCGCAGCGATTTGGCGCCTGCCTTTGGCCCAGGGCGCGATCCTGGAGACCCGGAATCGAATCCCACGTCGGGCTCCCGGTGCATGGAGCCTGCTTCTCCCTCTGCCTGTGTCTCTGCCTCTCTCTCTCTCTGTGACTATCATAAATAAATAAATAAATAAATAAATAAATAAATACCTTAAAAAAATTAAAAAAAAATAATTCAGTTAAAGCCCTGAGAGGTTAAATCACTTGCCTACCATGATGCAGCTATAAAATGTATAAGTATTATTCATTTGTACTCTCCTACAATTATTTCTCAGCCCTTGACAAAAATCTGCGATAATTAAGCCGTCGTTATTCAGATATTTATACAAATGTATAGCAAAAAGTTCTCCAAATTATTAAGCCCAAATGTGTTGTACCCTAGTGATATTTGGATTCAAAAGAAGTTCTGGTTTGCTACTTAAAAGTGCTTTAGCTTTAGATAGGAAACTTGAGGCCCCAGGTGTTTTTAAAAAGATTACACAGATTTGCAGAGTAAATTAACTGCCTATCTCATTGGAAGGAAGGTTCAGAAGAAAGAGCTTAGGTAGACTGAGATCACTGATGAAGGGCATTCTGAGGAACAATAATGAGCTTCACTGATGGTCAAGTTTGTTTTCTTTAGTGATAGTTCTCAGAGGTCAATGAGAAAGCCAGAATATGTTACAAACGAGTTTAGATTTTGGTCTTTTTGTGAAAAGGCACTGATGTGCATATTGAGAAGCAGATGAAATTTCAAGATATCTATAGTGGAAAACACAGGCACGTCACAGATTTTGGAGTTGTTTCTTTTCCACCTGCCACCCCCACTCCCTCATCCAAGTTTGCTCTTGTGTGGAGTTTGAATAAGGTTTATGGAGAGCTGTATTAAATGTGGAATTTCTGGTCTTCCTGGAGAATTTCATAAAATAATTCTTGTCATTCTAATATTCTAATTTCCCTTTCTTGGGCTCCACTTCCCTTTTTTTTTTTTGCCTTCTTTCTATTTTCCAGTTTATTATAATGATGCTACCTTCATTTAGTGAGCGTCAGTTCTGTTGCTCAAGCCCTTAAAAATTATTTTACTTCCTTTCCTGGAAGAAGAGAGTATCCAGCAAAAGCCTTTTTGATTATTAGCATGAAACCCACCTTGCCCTTGTGCTCAGTTCCTAAAATAATAGTCATTCCCTATCTTTGACTTCATTTACCTGTTCTCACATTAACCTTCCTCTTGCCACTTCATCAGCTTGACCATTAGCGGAGTATCTACCGTGGGCTGGAAGGCTGTGCTTATGGAGGCTTGGACTCTGTGGCACTTAGCCTGGACTCACTGTTCCTTAAGTAAACTTGAGCTATTATTTGCCCCAGCTTATAGGTAAAGGACATGAATTTCATAGGTTTTAAATAGTTTTCTTAAGGATGGATATTGGATGAAAGATAGACACAAACATATTTAGCATTATTTTCTTTTAATATTTTATTTATTTATTCATGAGAGACACACAGAGAGAGGCAGAGACACTGGAAGAGGGAGAAGCAGGCTCCCTACAGGGATCCCGATGCGGGACTCGATCCCAGGACCCCAGGATCACGCCCTGAGCCAAAGGTAGATGCTCAACTGCTGAGACACCTAGGCGCCCCCATATTTATCATTGTTTAGTTGCATCGGGACAAACAAAACTACCCTCTCCTTTGCCCTCAATCTGGATAGGTGGCATTCTAAGATTTTACATATTCTTTCTAAAGGTATTGGAGGGGAAAAGCCTGTCCTCAAAGGAAACAAAGTAAAACACAAAACCAAAAACAACACAGCAAGAAAACATGAACTGCGTATTTTCTATCCACTTCCCCTTGATATCTATCATCAGATAGATTTCAGGCCAGTTCTGGGAGTCCAGCATAAAACTGAGCCCATAAAGTAGAAAACAGCAGTGTTACATGAGTTGAAGGAAGACTGGAGGAAAAGTTCACAAATAAGATTCTTGGAGAGAGGAAAATATTTTGATATTTAAGTTCTGTGGTTGAAGAAGAGAAACACAGACCAAAAAAGAAAATAGTCACTGATGGACAATTTTAAAAGTATGAGTCATTTATTAAATGACATTTTTCAGTATAAATTAAATTGCTATTAAGGCAATTTTGTGGAAAAGTTACCATCACGTATTTATTAAACCTTTTGCATTGTGAGGTACTGACTCTGATCATCTGTAGCAGAAGCGGAATTTTATACAGATGAACTAAAAGGAAAATTAAGAATTAGACTCAAAGCACAAAAACAGGGCAGTTCCAGGTCTAGTTAGTATGAACTGATGAGCAATTTTTGTAGGAACTCAGGCCAGTAATTTAATAACAAAATTTTCAGACACTAGAGCACTCTGCTCAAGAGACAAATCCCAGAGAAAGTATTATCCCAGAGAAAGTATTGAGTATAACTTGGGCTGTATGCCTACATCCTGAGGGGGTAGGACTGGGACACTTCAATATTCTCATCAGACTCACTTCTAAGGGGGACCATTCCTTCACTGAAGCAAAATAAGACTACTGTTATCAGAAAAGAAGAAAGATGCTAGGCAATTAAACAAAAAAGTCCTTTTATGCTTATAGTTTATACTTAAATATTCCTAAGAGTACTGGAAGGAACTAGATGAACAGCAACCTTATTACTTGAAACCGATTACTCAGGAAATTTAAATACGTGCTACTTCCATATCTCTAACACCTAACCATGCCTGTATTCAGTTGAATGTATACGTGTATCCATGAATAGACAAATTAATGAGTTCTCTAGAGCAATCAGGAGCAGCCTAGCACAGAAGAGAAAATTTTGAGTTTTCTGGATAGTCACAGAGCATGGACTAAGTTTCCACAGTCGTTTAAATCAATTTTGAAGCCCTTTGGAAATGTAAATTTATTTTCAGAGCATCACAATTTATTGTATAGTTAAAGTATAAAATGTCATCAATATTTACATTTTTAAAGGGGAAGATATTCATTGCAATAATACTTGATGAGTGAATGGAGAAAAGCTATTCTTAGGCATAGTTGTGATTTTTTTTCCTATTATGATTGACTCAAAAACAATCATGTTAATTCCCCCCTCCCCTGTTGATGAAGTTTCTTACCAAGTCAAATTTTAATTGTATATTTCTACAAGCACCCACCTCCTCCATTTTCTTTCTGGGGAATTCATGATATTTCTATATTAGGAATTATACATGTTAATACAAAATCTGAGTTCTGTCCCATATGGCCATGTCCTATTTTTCAAAAATTATTGTTTCCTGATTCCCTATATAAGCCTGGTGTGCAAGTAAAACTATTATTCTAAGAATATGTGAATAATCTACTCACCCATTTTTTTGAAGTATTCCTTCTTCCTGGAAAGGCTTATTCCATTCCATTGTTTATCTAGCACACCTATGTCCGTATCTCATATAACCCCTACATTCTAGGAGAACTGCACGAAACAGAACACACAAATTCTACCAATTAACTATTCATGTGGCGTGAGGCTTATTATAACTTATCCCTTAACTCATTGCTTCTCTCCAAAATAAGGTTAAGACAGTGGGACTTGAAGGTCCTTAGTTACAAATTCTCAAAGGAGGCAGATCTGAAGATTACTTTCTATACATCTATTTGTACAATTGCTCACCAAATTCTCCAAAAAGTATTGTCTATCCATTTGTTTGTGAAAACTTTCAGAAATCCTCTTAGAAAAAAAAAAAAAAAGAAATCCTATTAGGACCCTGGAATTAAAGAATATAAAACATAAATGCAGAGAATTTAGAATTCTAATATTTCTGAAAGTTGGGGAGATGCTCTAAAAAATAAACGAGTTTGAGATAGAAAACACTACTTCGTTTTTATTGAATCTAGTTTTTCCACACAATTTTAGCTGATATTTATCATTTTATTGGCATTCAAATACTTGAATGTCATTTTATTCGCATATATTATAAAGCTGCACTATTATGCTACAGGGACATGATCTGTTACATGTTCCCAGTACTTGCCAAAGCTAAACGTTGTTTATAAGAACAAAACTACATGGAATTGGTTGGATTATTATTTTTCTTTCTAATGTTTACATTTTCCCAACTAGGATAAAACACACACAAAAAAATCTAACCTCAGAAATTATACATGAAATTTAAGAGTAATAAAACTTTAAAATGGACAGAATTGTAAAAACTATACTCTCTCTGGGGTACCTGGGTGGTTCAGTCTATTAAGCATCGGCTCAGATAATGCGCTCACAGTCCTGAGATTGAGCCTGAGTCCGGCTCAGGTCAGCAGAGTCCGCTTGAGATCCTCATTCTCCTTCTTCTCCTGCACCCCCACGTGTGTGCATATGCATGCTTTCTCTCAAATAAATGAATTTTAAAACAAACAAAAAAGCCCATTTACAAAACCTATACTTTCCCTTCATATTGTGGCAAAGAAAGTAGATTCTAATTCACGGATTGTGAATCCTGGGTTAAATCTCTTGTCCTAATCTCTGTAAGAGGAATATTAAAATCTTACTTGGAACATTATGCTCTTACATGCTATTCTTTAAGGACTTACCACATTTGCTTCATCTACACTACCTTTCCCTTTTTTGTCTTACTTTAAAGCAAAACAGAGACTCTTTATTTTACCCCTGTATCCATCAGTATATAGATCTCTCTGAAAATATCTGGATATTTTCCTATGTAACCAGATTTCCCCAATTATCTCACAATATATATTTTCCAATTGATTTTTCCAAGTAGGACCGAAGGAGGGTCCGCATTTTCTAATTGGTTATTATGTTGTTTACCTCTCTTTGTATCTAAAATGGTTGGTTAGCCATCCCTTTTATCTATTAACAATGATCTGTCAAAGACCCCAGATCAGTTCCTATTTAATATTTCCTATATTCTAAATTCACTTTGCTGTTCATTTTGTGATGTTAATTTCTCTATCCCTAGTATTATTTATATACTAATTTTGGCCGTAAAATATGGCAAAATTTGGGATTGTTTTGTTTCTTTTTGAAAGAATATCTTTTAAGTGTTGCCATTTATTTTATCTTGCATCATATTTAGAGACCTATAACATCTAGTTACCCCTTTATAGTCATGCTATGATTGATTGTGCAGTATATTCAGATCATAATAGCCCTGCTCAGAATTTTGGCTTAATACAGACCTCTGATTTTGGGCCACAGATAGTCTGAATCTTTCCAGCTATTGACCTCAAGATATGGATTAAATGACTACGTAGAATCCCTTTCTTGAGTTCTCAGCAAGGAGAATAAAGATCTGGGAAATTAATTTGGATGTGCATGTGTATTCTAATATAGGCATAACTAAAAAGCTTTAAAAGTAGAACACTGACTCACAGGACCTGAGGCCCTGTCCCTCAACTTCTCTCCCAATTTTCCATGAAAGTATCTTTGTAATGATATAGATAGGAAGAAAGAGCAATGACAATTCCAGAAACTAAGCATAAAAAGAGTGGAAATGTCAGGACACTTGGGTGGCTCAGTGGTTGAGCATCTGCCTTCCGCTCAAGATGTGATCCTGGGATCCGGGATCAAGTCCCACATCAGGCTCCTTGCGGGGAGCCTGTTTTTCCCTCTGCCTGTGTCTCTGCCTCTCTCTGTGTGTTTCTCATGAATAAAAAAAGAAAAAAAAAAAAAAAAGAGGAAATGGTGGGCAAGGGCCTTCCTTGTGGTTTCCACGGGAAGGAACAGGCAAGACAGGTTAAGCAGGCTTAATATTAGCTAGTTTGAATAATTTCAATGGCCTGGGGCATAAGGACTGTTTCTCTGTTGTCTAATACCTGACCCTAGTGTGATTATTGCAGGTGAATAGTGACCCAAAGTATGAGAAACCAAGGGAGAAATTAGTTGAGTATGGACTCTGGTTGGTTGGTTTGCATTTTAAAAGCACATGAACAAATCATTTATTAAATTGTTCACCACTGCCCTACCGATGTGAAATAATGCTGTTTTCATATAGCAATTTCTCTTTTATTCTTGGATCTGTTTTCTATCTGAATTCTTTCCTTGTATCCATTTTACACAGTTGAACTGTAATCATTTTTAAGTAGATGATGATTTTTAAGCTTCTTGTTTTGAAGTAATTTTGGACTTGCAGAGAAGTTGAAGTAGTACAGAGTTCATGTATGTGTTTCAACCAGTTTCCCATGATAACATCTTTGATAAATACAGTACAATGGTCAAAACCAGGAAATTAACAGTATTATGATGTTATCAACTAAACGAAGGCCTTTTTCAAATTACACAAAATTTTCCCCAATGTCCTTTCCTTCTTCAGGATCCCATTTAGGACTTCGTATTGTTCTTTGTTGTTGTGGCACCTCCTTCTCCAAACTGTGGCACTTTCTCCCTCTTTCATCTATCCATGTCTTTTAAGACATTGGTATTTGGATGACTGCTGCTCAGTTATTTTGCAAAAACATTTCTCAATTTAGGTTTGGTTTTTTCTCATCATTAGATTGAAATTATGCATTAAAAAATAATATACGGAAGTAGCGTTATGTCCTTCTCAGTGTACATATCTATGTATTTTCTTACTGGTGATATTAACATTTATCACTTGGTTAAGGTGGTATCTGCCAAGTTTCTCCACTGTAAAATTACTATTCTTTCCTTCATAATAAATGAGTTTAATGAGTTCTGATAAAGGATTACACCTAAGTAACCTACACACCTGTGAGGATATGGAACATTTCCATCTCTCCAGAACATTCACTTATGTGGCATCCTAACAACCATTCCATAGTGACACCCCAAAAAGCAAGCCTTCTGACTTCAATTGGCATATGTTCTACTAGTTCTTTACAGATTTATTAGGCTATTCTACAATCATCTTGTTTATGAATTTCCTTTCGATCTTTGTCTTTTATTATTACATTGAGCAGCACTTCGAGTAAAATGCTAGATAAAAATAGTGGTAAAAACAAGCATGGTGTTGTTCCAATTATGAAGCAAGTGCTCTGATTTCTGCCATTAATTAAGATGCTAGTTGGATATTTTTTGAAGATGTCCTTTATTGGGCTAGGAAAGTTCCCTTCTTTTCCTGGTTTGTTGAGAGTTGTTATCCTGAATTGCTGTCGAATTTTGACAAATAATCTTCATTTATTTAAACACTCATGATTTTTAGTCTTTTTCTCTGTTGATGAGCTTAAGTATACCAATTGATTTTCGCATCAAAAATCAGCTAGCATTCTTGGGATGTACCTAAATCCATCACTACTAATTATCTCTTGATAATTAATCAAAATTATTGCTGGATTGTAACTACTAAAATTTATGGCTATTTAAGTTTGTGCTCATGAATGATATCAACTATAATTAACCTTTCCTTTAATGTGCTTGTCCTGATGTCAGGGTTATTCTGTATTCAAAAATATGTTGAAAAATCTCTCCCTTCTGTTTCTGAAAGAGTTTGTGTAATAACTCTATTCCTTCTTCCCTAAGTATTTGAAAAAAATTCATCAGCAAAGCTATCTACACCTACAGTTTTGATGGTAAATCAGTATGAATTAACATTGCTTAATAGATATAAAGTTATTAAGGTGTTCTATTCCTTTTGTGGATCTATTTTAATAGTTTGTAGTCTTTCAAGAAATTTGGCACCTAATTCTCAAATTTATTGATAATTGTCCATAATATTTCCTTATCATGTTTTAATGTTTGTAAAATCAGTTAGTGATGTTACCCCCTTCATTCCTAACATGGAAGTTTGTGTTTTTCCTACTTGTCTTATTTATATAGATATAGTTTTATCCAAATTTTTGACCTATAAAAATAATTAATATCAGATTTTGCAAAGTTTCTCTTTTGCTAGTATATTTTGGATTTCTCTCCTTTCTATTCTTTATTACCTTTTTCCTCTTCTATTTGGGTTTCTAGTTTCTGAAGGTCAAAACTTAGAGTGTTTTAATTTTTATTTATTATTTATTTATTTATTTTAAGATTTTATGTATTATTTGAGAGAGAGCGAGCAGAAGCAGGGAGGAGGGGCAGAGGAAGAGGGAGGAGCAGACTCCACACTGAACAGGGAACCCAATAAGGGACTTGATCCCAGAACCCTGAGATCATGACATTAAGGCAGATGCTTAACTGACTGAGCCACCCAGGTGCCCCTATTTATTGTTTAATATAAGTATTTAAAGATTATAAAGTTCTCTTTAAGTACCAAATTAGTTGCATCCCACAGATTTTGTTATACTGCATCTATGTATTGCTTTGTAACATTCCACATGTTCTTCTACATTATTATTTCTCTACTCTTAAGGAGGAACAACTCATGTTATCTCTCAAACTCTGTCACTCAATGCAAATACTGATTCAATAATCCACTAACATTGTATCCTTGTATTCTTCTGAGAATTTCTTTGGGATACATACCCAGGAGCATAATTTTCTTCCTATATCCAACTACCTTGCTTCAACCCTATTAATCATTTTAACAATTTACATGCAGTTTTTTGCGGGAGGGGAGGGATTTCCATGTAAATTATAATGTTCAATTTGTGCTAATGTAATTTTTTTTTCTTTTTCAGTCTATGTATCTTATTTTTTTCTTTTGTGTCCCACTACAATATTGAGTAGAAGTGTTATAACATGCATCTTTGTCTTATTCCTCCTATGAAAAGACTATCTTAGACATTTACAGAAAGTATTTTTTAGTGTTCTATTTTCAGAATAAAGTCTGTCCTAATATGCCAACCGTTTTCATCATTAATGACTATTAGGTTTTAAGAAAACATTTGTAAATATAAAGGTATTGCATGGTTTTTAATATTTGATATATTTATTGTAATGATTTATTTCCAAATTGAATCCAATGTACATTATTGGATCAACATAATTTTATCATATTTTAAAAATATATCACTTTATGTATTTGCTCTTTTTTGAATATGTATTCATAATGAGATTAGCTTATTTTTTTATCCTATCCAAATCTTGTTTGAGCATTAAAGTTATACTAGTATCATAAAAGTATGGCACAATCACTTATAATTTGTTCTCTGGAAAAGTTTGTGGTTCTATTCCTTGAACCTTTGGCATATTTCAACTCTTAAAATAACTGGATTGTGTAAGAGTGTGTGTGTGCATTTATTTAGTGGTAGTATGTCTATTTTTTCTATTTGACTCACTTTTTGTAAATTATATTTTTCTAGAAAAGTGTTCATTCTTAAAATAATTTTAAAGTAGGCACATAGAGTTGTTCATTGTGTTTTTTTACTTTATCTATGTTTAATCTAGAGCTCTATTCCTTTTATTCCTGATATTTTTAGTGGGTCTCCTAGTCATAAACATTTCATTTTATCTCAAAGAAATCTCTTACAATTTCTGTAGTTGTTTTCTGTCTTACTATTTTTTGACTTACTGTTTTAATTTAATGTAATATTCAACTGAAATCTTTTATCTTCATATTAATCATATAACATATAAGGCTGACATCCATAACACCACACAAAAAAAAATCTCTCAGTCAACTATTCACAGAAGGCCACTTCTCCCTCACTTTATGTTTAATTGTACTATGAAAATTGATTTTCAATACTCAAACCCCTTTGTGCAGAAGATGGGACTTCTGAGTCCTCACAGGATCTTTGTATCCAGGCTTTAGCCAAAAGAAAAGAGAGCATATAAAAATTGCTTAACTCCCCAAGGATGACATTCAACACATACACTCACTTTCACTGATGAGATCTATTTCTTGGCCAGAACTCTATGCTGTATGTAGTCTAGATGTAGACAAAGCAAAAGGAGAACACAGATATTGTTTAACATTGGGTTGGTTATACTGGAGTCTGTATTTACAGCCACCTAATTTCCATTTTCTCCTCTATGATGACATACTTATGAGAACCATCTCAATGATATATCCTGTCACTGTATACTGATCAAAGTCCAAGATTTTCAGGTGACTTGCTGTCTTCTACATATCCAAACATGGTTCCTGTTCCAGCAATGAATTAAGTAAGAAAACTAGTTTTCTGGTCCCTTCTACACAGTTTGCATAGTGTTAAACCAGAGACAGAATAACCACTATACATGCTATGATTCAGAAAAGAGAAGAATAGGAGACATATAACAATCATTATTCTGTATTCAAAAATCTGCCTGGTCAGTCTTAATATAGATAGTATCCTTTTACCCACGTATTGGAGATAAGAGTTCTTTGCATTCTTTGAATTAACTGGGTGTTTTTCTACTCTGATGGGAACTCTTCTGTCCATTGTTCTCTGGGAACCCAGACTCTAATCTCTATTAAATTATTCCTTTGCCCATCACTTGTCCTACATCCCTTTCTATTTCATCAGTGTCACCCAGGTGAGGTAGCAAAGTCCTCTTTTGACTTTGTTCAGTTGCTGCTGACCTTCATGATGCTCCTTTGTCCTTTGTAGCACATCCCAGGTTAGTAAGTGGAGCATCATCAGAATTTATTCCCACTAACAACCTTCTAGTCTAGTAGAACTCTGGATTCTGGATAGGACAGACTTGTGTTTACTTACCCAACACACTTCTCCCTCCAGTGTGTGGTGGATGGTATGTTACTTTCTCCTACATTACTCTTTGCTGGTTGCAGTGGTTTGGCTTTTTTCCTGTCCACAGGGCCACAGATCTGGAAAGGTTACTCTCTCCCTATAGCTACATTCTCAGATTCTGTTGGTTACTCATTCTAGTTCTCTGTTGTTCCTGACCCCAGGGTAGGTTTATCATTCCTCTCTGAACTTACTTAATCTTATCTACACTTTGGGAAGTATCTCATTTATTAAACTCTCCTCCATCGCCTTATCTGAGGATCTCCTTTCATTCCTACTGGGAAGTAAATGGTGATAAAAACAAATCTGACTTTAAATTCCAACTCTGCAACTTACTTGCTTTAAGGTCAATTTTTGTGACAAAAAATTATTTTTGCATACTGTAATTATAACAGTATTTCTTGTACTTGAGCTAAACTAAAAATATATGTAACATTCCTTGTGGTAGGAATGGTACCTTACGCATAGTTAAATAATATTTAGCTTTGGTTCTCCCAAATGCGGAGCCTGAGATGAAGTTTTACACACAGAGAGTAAGCTCAGGGGACAGGAGTAGTGAAATTATGAGAGTGAAGTAGAAAAGAACTAAAGACTAATACAAAGGTTCATTGAGTTGTCCTGCTATGGACAACCGGAACTGAATTCCCCTGAGGAGTTTCAGAAGGACTTCTGAAATACATGAAAAATATCTCAGACCTGTCAGCCCCAGATACTCAGAGAAGCAATTCTTATCCCTTGACTCCTAATCCCCACAAGTTAAACAGTATGTGACCTTTCTAGCTATTCCAGAAAGGCTGTGTCAGCTCCCACATCATGCTACATTGAGACATAAGAGAAGCCCTAGGCAAACACCAAGAGACTATGGTACGGTGGAGTGAGGAACTTTTAGGGTCTATCTGCATATACCTGATTGTCACAGCAATAGCCAGAGCCAAGAGGTGGGAGCAATTTATAAAACTGGGCAAAAAAGTTGTTTGATTACCCACCCATCCCTGATTTGGTAATTTACATATAGTGGGGATCAATAAATGTTGGTTCATGAGCACATGCAAACTGTTCTTTCATAGTCACTTTAGATTTTATTCCTCTTGATAAATACAAAATTGGCAAGCTTTTATAATGAAAACACTGATTTTTGAGCTAGAAACGTTGGGACTGGGGGAGACTACAAAGATTGTCTTCTAGGACCCAAGAGATATATTGTTCACATAAACTGTGACACTCATGTTGCCATAAATGCCATTTGGAAACTTTATGACTTCCATTAGTTTTCTGTATTGATCCAGACCTGCATTTTCCATTTGTTTGATTTATCCTATTTTCTGTTTTGTTTGTGAAGACACCTGTAACACTTATAGCATGGCAGAGCAGTTGAGAATTTTTTTTAAAGATAAATGTTTGTATGTGAATTTCCTTTGCATTAATTTATATTTGAATTTTAGTCCTAACATATAATCTAGTATGTTCAATTCAATTTCATCTAAATTTTTAATCTCCCTCTTTCTCTAGTCTACCTTAATCCTTAGTAGGATTTACATGAACTCTAAAATAGGAGGAAGCCTCTTAAAAAGAGATATACTTGACTTTTGTATCAGTATTTAAAAATCAAACCATATTTTTGAGGGGCATATGTATTTTTTAAATACATCTTTTTTTTTTAGATTTTATTTATTTATTCATGAGAGACACACAGAGAGAGAGAGAGAGAGAGAGGCAGAGACACAGGCAGAGGGAGAAGCAGGCTCCATGCAGGGAGCCCGTCGTGGGACTCAATCCCAGGTCTCCAGGATCACGCCCTGGACTGAAGGCGGCGCTAAACCACTGAGCCACCTGGGCTGCCCAGTACATCTTAATTGGTAGAAGAGGACAATGGAAATTAACTTGACAGTTTTATTGCAATGACTTGTAGATTCATTGTGCTTTGTTGTAAGTAATAAGAATCCACTATTTACAGAATAATATCATTTTAAGTATTAAGACCTGCAGTTTAATTCAATACTGGAAATCTGAAATGTAGAAATTATTGAATGCCTAAGATATTGGGAGTCATTTAACTCACTTTAGATTAGGCATTTTTCATATCTATTTTTTCAATAAACAAAAAATATGTGCCACATGCTTATAACTAGTTCGATAGGAAATACACATTTATAGCCTCTTATGTACATCTCCCTTCCCATCAATGGTTAAAGGAATACTGGTGTTTTTAATTTTCTACTCTTTCCTCTCCTTCTCCTCCTCAAGGCATGTTTTCTGTTACTTAACAAATTACCAAAACTAATATAAGAAAATCTGAATAACCATGTATATCTTAAATAAATTGAGTTTATAATCATAAAATTTCTCATAGAGTTCCAGGCCCAGATAGCTTTGTTGGTGAATTCTATCAAACATTATAAATTCCAAGAATACACAAATGTTTTTAGAAAGTAGAGAAATAGAGTGCATTCTCCAGCTCTCTTTATGAGCCAGTATAACTCTGGTACCAAAATTTACTTGAAAATGGTATTACATACAAGACACCAGTTCAAAAATTTGGGTTTGTTGTTGGTAAAGCCATTTGACATACATCTCTTAGGTCTTTTTCATAGAGACACATACAAATTTATTTTAATTAAAGCAGACCTGTTTTGTATATATTGCTTTATAATGTTTTCAATTAAATGCTATATTATGAACACTGCCCCATGTTATTAAATATCCATGTTATCATATTTTTTAAAAAATTCTTAAAGCAATACCTGTCTATGTAATCAGTCTCAATTGGCTTTATTGAAGTACTGCTTCTGAGTATTTCACAAGTTCTTTCTTTTTTTTTTATTTTAAAGATTTTATTTATTTATTCATGACAGAGAGAGAGAGAGAGAGAGAGGCAGAGACATAAGCAGAGGGAGGTGTACGCTCCATGCAGGGAGCCTGACATGGGACTCAATCCTGGGTCTCCAGGATCCGGCCCTGGGCTGAAGGTGGTGCTAAACCACTGAGCCACCTGGGCTGCCCTCACAAGCTCTTTCTACTGTGCATTAAAACACAGGCTATGGAGTGCCTGGGTGGCTCAATTGATTGTCAGCTCTTGATTTTGTCTCCCCCCCTCCCCCCCGGCTCTTGATTTTGGCTCAGGTGATCTCAGGGTCGTGAGATAGAACTCTATGTTGGGCTCTATGCTCAGCAGAGTGTCTGCTTGAGATTCTCTCTCTCTCTCTCTTTCTTTGCCCCTCTCCCCCTAAAAAAAAAAAAAAAAAAAAGTCACATAGATTATATGAAAATTTCCTTTATGGTTCAGCATAATATTCTTTTAGAAGTTATTTTGATATACTTTAAGTAAATTTCCCTATGTCCTTTTTAACAGAGTGTTAGCTTTAAAATAGTTTTAATAAGGGGTGTCTACGTGGCTCAGTCATTTAAGCCTCAGACTCTTGATTTTAGCTCAGCTCATGATCTCAGGTTCCTGGGATCATTCCCCATGTCCGGCTCCAGACTCAGAAGGGAGTCTGCTTCCCCACCCCCACCCTTCTCCCCATTCACACACTGTCTCTCTCTCTCTGTAAAATAAATAAGTAAATAATTAAAATAAAATAGTTTTAATAAGTTTTAACAAAAGGAGCTTTTATAATGCAAAAATGTATGACAAATATTTCAATATAGTAATAAGTAGATCAAAGCTCCTGGAAAAAAGTGAATAATGAACTAAATACTTCATGTTATAAAAGTTATACAAAACACCAATATTTGAAACTTACCAGATGTTGGTCTTTTACACCTTTTTTAAGCATAAGGTGTAAAATTTGAGGAAAGCATTCTCTGTCTCCCTGTCTCTGTCCCTTTTTTTTTTTTTTTCTGTCCCTCTTTCTAAGAAGAAATTTGTGTGGCTAAATAACTCATTTAAAATTGTGGTATGTCAAAGATCTTACAGGTCTCATGTGTGTTATCGACCTATGCAAACTTATGAGGTGTGGAAGGGAGAGGCATCATCAGATGTTTATTAGATGTAATTGTTAACAGAAGTCAAAATAGAACAATTTTTTATGCTTAAGTAAAATAAGGGAGATGTCATTGACCATGTTTGGAAACTGAAAAATAAATTTCCTCTCCTTTTTGAGGAGAGGAAATGAAATTTTGGTTCAGATATGCTTAGTGTTAAGTAACTAACAGGCTCCAAATAAAGATATTCAAGAAGTTTAGGCGTGAGCATTAGATTGGGGGTCAGCTGAGAAGAGCATTTGAAAAATCTTATTATTTAAGAAAAAAATTTAATAAAAAATTTCCTCAGAAAAATAAATACTTGTTTATTCTGTTTCTGCCTTCATATTTTTTATTTATTTTTATTTTTTGTATGTTTTTTTTTAATTTATTTATGATAGTCACACAGAGAGAGAGAGAGAGAGAGAGAGGCAGAGACACAGGCAGAGGGAGAAGCAGGCTCCATGCACCGGGAGCCCGACGTGGGATTCGATCCAGGGTCTCCTGGATCGCGCCCTGGGCCAAAGGCAGGTGCCAAACCGCTGCGTCACCCAGGGATCCCTTTTTGTATGTTTTTATTGGAGTTCAATTTGCCAACATAAAGCATAACACCCAGTGCTCATCCCATCAAGTGTCCTCCTCAGTGTCTGTCACCCAGTCACCCCAACCCCCGCCCACCTCCCTTTCCACCACCCTTTGTTCCTTTCCCAGAGTTAGGTGTCTGTCATGCTCTGTCACCCTCACTGATATTCCCCACTCATATTCTCTCCTTTCCCCTTTATTCCTTTTCAGTATTTTTCATATTCTACAAATGAATGAGACCATATAATGTTTGTCCTACTCCGATTGACTCATTTCACTCAGCATAATACCCTCCAGGTCCATCCACTTCGAATCAAATGGTGGGTATTCATCATTTCTAATGGCTGAGTAATATTCCATTGTATACATAGACCACAGCTTCTTTATCCATTCATCTTTCGATGGACACCGAGGCTCCTTCCACAGTTTGGCTATTGTGGACATTGCTGCTAGAAACATCCGGGTGCAGGTGTCCCGGCGTTTCATTGCATCTGTATCTTTGGGGTAAATCCCCAGCAGTGCAATTGCTGGGTCGTAGGGCAGGTCTATTTTTAACTCTTTGAGGAACCTCCACACAGTCTTCCAGAGTGGCTGCACCAGTTCACATTCCCACCAACAGTGCAGGAGGGTTCCCCTTTTTCCACATCCTCTCCAACATTTGTTGTTTCTTGCCTCGTTAATTTTCCCCATTCTCATTGGTGTGAGGTGGGATCTCATTGTGGTTTTGATTTGTATTTCCCTGATGGCAAGTGATGCGGAGCATTTTCTCATGTGCTTGTTGTCCATGTGTATGAACAGAAGTTTCACCAAATAAGACATGCCTTCATATTTTTAAAAGGCAAAATATTTACTCTTTCTAACAGGCTTCTTGAATGTCCATCATCAAGCCTTCTAAGGGCAATTGCTTCTTGAGGATGTGTTTGGTCACCCAACTTTTAAGCAAGATTTTAAAGAATTTTGACAACTCTGTATCAAACCACCAGCTTATATGTGAGTGTATAATACCTATATGCAAATAAAAGAACATATCCTAAAGATATCCTACTTTTTCAAACATATTTCCATTTCTGCCATAATCCAGGGAGATCGTAAAATAGCTACCTTGATGTACTTCCTGAAATAAGGACTGTTTAGCATCAAGAATGGAACCTGAGTGTAAAGACTTCCAAATCAAATTCAGTGTAGGCTCCTAGTATCCTTTTATTCTTAATATTGGTATAAAGTGCTGATCAGGGAAATTGACATTAGATTTCCTAATTTGAATTCTCTTTTTCTCATGAATTCCATAAAGCATTTTGCCTTTCTTTATTGTTGACCATACATGAATATTTTATATTCATGAAAATTTAATAAAAGTTAACTTTAAAAATGTACCACAAAAGAGAAACAGCTGTAAATGCCAAGGTTTGCACTGACTAATGCAATGGTAGTCTGTAATCACAGACTCCAATCTGCCCCCAAACAAATTACACTGTGACAAAAACTGTCTGCAAAAGAAACGTTAAAATGAATAGAGTATTGGAATCAGCTTCAGTGGCGTGATCCAACCAAATTGTCACTAAAGATTAAAATGGGATCTGACAACAAGGCCAGATAGGACGCCTGGGTTCAGAGTGCAGAGGTTTATTGCAAATGCTGAGCTGGAATCCTGGCCTGGGAAGGGGGGGGTGACATCCAGAAGGAAGCCACCCTGGCATTGGAAAGCAGGCTCTGGCCCATAAGGGTTTGCGATGTTGAAATCCGTTCGTGATGTTGAAACCTCAGAAACCTCGGAGGTTCAAATTGGGTAAGTCAGTATTTCAGAGTGGCAGGGTGGGGTGACCAGCAGGGTTCTGCTGAGTAGCGAACTCCACATACTGGAGCAAGGCTTGCGGGGCTCCGTTTCCAGCCCTGGCTCTCACCCTCCCGAGAAGTCCGTGTTGGCCACTTAACATTCTCTGCCCCAGTTTTCTTCTAAGTATAATCAGATGAATACATTTACCACATACTGAATTTAGTAGGATGTTACCAGTTAGTGTTTTAAAATAGAAGAGAATAAAATAGAGCAGAACAGAAATTATAGAGCTGTAAAGGATTTTACAGATCCACTAATCCAATCCTTTCAACACCCTGGCTTAGAAGAGACATACCCCAAATCTTGTCATCTTGTCAGTGCTTTGAAAACTTTTCTTTTTCAACGTGGAATTAAAAACTGGGATATGTCCTTTGAATGCTGTAGCGCATCTGGGGCTAGACTGATAACTATTGCTTTGTGAAGAGTGAAAAGCTACGTTGTAGACATTTAGCAACAAAAACAGTAATGATACCTGCCTTAATGAAAAAATACTATAAAGCCATACAAGCTCGTTTCTATAAAACTTGAGTAGATGTGCATATGCCCCCAAGAGAGAAATCGAAGATCCATATCAGATAAGCACAGCTTTTAGCTCTATGGTGAGATTTTATGTCATTTCCATTTTCTTCTTTTGGTTTATCAATGATTTGTAACATTCTTAACATGTATTCTGTTTGTAGTAAAACAAACAAACAAACAAAAAACAGAAAAAAAACTATATTCTATGGCCTAAACCTCAAAATATTCCAAAATCTGAAAAATTATATTTTGAACCTTGCATGGGTTTCTTTTGGTCCCCTATATTCTGATGGATCTCAAACCTGTACTGCCAACTCAAACCTCACTTTTCAGCTCCAGACTCATTTCACCAAATTTCCTACCTGAAGTTGAATCCCACTGCTCTCCAGCTGTGGAGTCTCCTCTGAGATATTAGCTCTCAACCAGTCACTCCGTCACTTTCGGAGGCATGAATGGATACTTGATACCAAGGCCTCGGGCCCTCTGTCCATAACAAGGAAAATGAATAGCTATTTTCCAAAGTGCAAACCTTCTCTGGTTAGCACCTAAGCTTTTCTACCTCTCAGACTAATAATAACAAAATCTCAGATTCTGACCACAATCATCTCCTATAAATTCCAGCTTATTGGCTCATTCACCTTCAGAACAGCTGAATTTCAACCTCAATTGCAATCGTTGATTGATTTAAATCCACTGCTTGCTTCCATCTATCAGCTCTGTACACTCCTCCCATCAAGTCAGAGTCTAGTCATTATTGCCACCACTCTCTTCCTGAAACTCCCTGCCCATTCCTCTTTCATTCCACCTCTCCAACAAACCACCTTCCTCTGATCAATGATATTTGCCTTTTCAACATTTTTGTGTCTATACCCTAAAGTACAATACACTACTGGAGGAAAAAAAAATTCACAGCTGGACTGATTGATTTCCTTATAAATTCACTATCATTAGTCTTAACCCTACAAGAGAGTGACTTCACCCTGGGCAGTCTGATTCTCCCCTGACATTCCACCAAAACTGCTTCACTGTTATTTTCAATGTCCTTTATTTTACCAAATCCAGGAGGAACATTTCATTCCTTAGCGTATTAAGACCATTCAGTCATCTTCAAACTGGTCAGTGGCTTTCTTCTCCTTAAAATATTTTGTTCCTTTAACTTCTATAACTTACAAACTTCTAGTTCTCTTTTTCCTGGCTGCTTATTGTAGTCTTATATGAAGGCTCCTCTTCCTTTACTGAACTATAAAATTTCTTTATGGATCTGTCCTAGCCTTCCTGTCTTCTGTTCTCCACCACCTTCCGTCTAGGACTATATCACCAATTCCACTCCTCTGGTTTCAATGACCACTGTGGATTTTAGTGAATACCAAGTCTATACTGCTAACTCACACTCTTTTTTTTTTTAAGGATCCAGGCCATATATTCAGCTGTCTGTTTTACAGCTACATTTAGATGCTTCATAGGCACGTTGAATTCAACAAACATTCAGAGCTATCTTTTATTTTCTTCCTCCTCCTCCAGTAGCATTTTTTTTTCATTCAGGGTTGCTCAGGGCTGCCTAGTTAGTGACCCTACTTTCTACCAGCTGTTCAAGGCCAAACTCAGTTGTCATCTTTGACTCCACTCATTTTCTTTCCTCCCAAACCAGCTTCACCAGGAAATTTTCTCTTCAAGATAGTTCTCAAGCCATGCATGTCTCAATTCTCAGTGCCGGCACCTCAAATGAGGTCACTGTTATTGTTTACCTACAATGGACTCTGATATGACCTTCATCTACTCTTCCTTTCCTCCAACACATGCTCCACATTGCTATCAACATGGTCTTTTTTCTTTTTTTTAACACGGTCTTTTAAAGATGAATACTTGGTCATTCTGTCTCCTATCAAAAATCTTCATATAGCTTTCCATCACCTGTGGGATGAAGGCCAAATCCTTAACAATATCTGCAAGACCTTGCCTGTTCTGCTTCCTACTTTATCCCTTCTCATTCAATGACAGTGACTGCTAGGAAACTAGAACTGTGACACAGGACAAGAATCATCCCCACTTGACAGCCAAGGGGATGATTCTCTGAGAATTTAAATTATTTTCTTGTTGTCAAATACTTAGTAGAGCCAAGATTCTGGCCTTATCAAGTTGGTTCCTATCTTCCTTTTCAGAGTATAACCTTATAGCCACAGCTCCAAATTCATTTAAAATAATACTAAGTCACAAAAAGAGGATAGTATTGAAATCAAACATTTCACATTAAAAAATTCTTCCAGAAATAAGACTAAAATTCACTAAAATATTTTTTGGGTACTAATAGATGGAATATTAATAGCCAATATGTATTGAGCACTTACTCAACATGATCATACTCATTATGTATTCCCCTAAGAAATTAACGAAGCCTGTAATATTTCTTCTTAAAGAATTTATTTGTTTATTTTAAAGATTTCATTTTTATTTGAAAGAGAGGAGAGAGCACAAAGGGAGAATGAGAGGGAGAAGCAGACACCTTGTCAAGCAGAGCGCTTAACATGGAACTCGATCCCAGCACCCCGAGATCATGACCTTAGCCGAAGGCAGATGGTTAACTGAGCCATCTGGGTGCTCGAAGCCTGTATTTTTTTTTCCTCCACTTGACAACTGTCTAACCAGAGGGATGGTAAGAAAAGTATTTGTCCAAAGTTATATATGAAGTAGAGAAGCCAAGTTTTGAAACTGGGCTATCTACCTCCAGATTTTTATCTTTCCTAAAGTTCTTTTAATGTATTTTTAAAGATAGTGGAAGATGGGCAGTAGGATTCATAGGGTGGAATAAGATCCAAGCTCTTCACTCACTCTTCTAGATTTGTCTCCACCATATTGCCTCCTACCACCACTCTATACTACAGACTTTGCTCACAAGATGTCACAAGCTCCTCCTGCATTTTCCAGTCCATGTGCACATGATCGCATTCTGCATACATGTTACTACATTTTCCTTCCTTATAACCTTAATTACTCCCTAGGGAGAGGTAGCACATTCTGAAGTAGTACTAGATTAATGTATGTTGAATTGGCTTGGTCTTCCAAAGATAAGAAATGCATATTTCCTTAAACTCACATGTTAGAGCTGAAAATCCACATCAACAGTTCAACTTTTGCCATGAAAGTGAATCAAAAGAATGATCTATATCATTATAAGTTGAAAGAAAGCTAACAAAGATATTGTTAAACACTTGAATGTTAGAGCGCAATGTATAGTATATAGAATATTCAGAACAAAACAAATGAAGCTGATGATCATAGTTAATACATTTGCATGCAAACTGATTTCTAATATGCACATTCAAGATGAACTCCATGTCTTATATTCACACATCATGCTACCTTTAGAACGTATATAAGATTTTCTTATATTTTCCTATATTTCAAGATTCTTTAAGCAATTAGTGTTCCTATCTTACATCCTATGAACATACCACAATTTAATTTTTTGTTATTTTTTCTATTTGAGATTTTTAGAATCTCAAGACGCTTATATTTGAATATTTAATATATAACCCTATATTTGGTATCTAGTTTAACCAAACAACTCTGATTTCTGGGTTCTTTCTTCTATAAGAGACTCCTTTATTATAGTGACCAGACAATCACAGCCTTACAAATCCCATGCAGGCTGAGAACATGTCTTATGAATAAGCAGGGTGTGGTTGGTAGAGCCCCAGGCAAGGAATAGAGAGACTTGCCTTGTATGTACAATCAATCACTCAACATCTTAGGGCAAATATTTGTTCAATTATAAGTTGAGGGATTTTTACTATATAACTTCAGAGGTTTGTCCTTCCCCTCTTAAATTTTGATTCTAGGCCATGCAGGGAAAATTGTACAAAGGTACTTTCTTAAGCTTTTGTTTCCACCATTGTTTGACAGGGAATCTAGGAAACTCAGTAATACTAAAATTCCAGTCTGAAAAGCCAGAATGGTAATAACATTTTGATACTGGTCATTTTTGATGTGTAATTGTAGCTTGTGTTTCAGTGCATCAGCAGTTTATCCAGAAATCTGAAAGCACATGCACATGGCAGGAACCCATGGTACTAATAAGGACATGCATTCAAGCTATAAAGTACGCAAGGAAAGGGTTTTCTTCTTTTAAGAAATGTGGAAAATCAGAAAAGGTGCTCTGAATTCTTTTATGGAAGCTCCTAGGTGGAAAATGGTTCTGGTCAAATGCCTTAGAAAGGAAAATAAATCTTCCTTTCCCTCAGAGCTACCATATGACAGCCTAGTTCTAGGGATGACTTCAGCCCAGAGTCCAGTCTTTGTGGCCCAAGAAAGGGTCCTTTGCTCAAAGCTGCAAGAAGAAGGAAAATAAAAAACCCAAAGTTAAGCATGACCATCCAGCTGGCACATGTGCCCGGGCCACAATTGGCTTTGGCAAGTCCTCATCCTCGAGGTCTCCAATGGCTCTGAGGCACTCACCACAAGAAAATCATGGGTTTTAAAATACAAGAATTAAAGAACACATTGATGTAATTTTGGTGCAGGAGCATTTAGAGAAATGTGTGTTTGTCTTTGAAGGTTGGCTAACCTTGGGAATGCTTCAGACCTGCAATGGGACTGTTTGCCTGGGAGTTGATTCTACCGTCCCTGAAAAGATTTACAATATTAACCATCCCCAAAGTGCAGCCTCCAGCCTTGGGTCCAGAAGGAACAGTCTGTGCTCAAACTTCTTTTTTAAATCAGAAATATCTTTATGCATCTTAACTAATCACCTAGACTCTTGGAGTAACTAGAAAAATGAAACCAGTTCTTGAACTTACTTGGAAGAATTTCTCTCAAGTGATTATAATCTATTTGACTCCTTTGTGAGGGAATTTTAAGAATGCCAATCTTGTAAAACAGTCGTTTATTTTCTGAGCCAAATGGATTTATTTGGGAATAGAAGAGAAATTGCAATTTGGGACATCCAAGCTATGGCAAATCATAGGCAGGTCTGGAGATCAAAGGAGGGGAACATTACTTTATGGAGAAAAGGGTGGAGTTGGGAGCAGCTAATTTGAACAAAAGCCCATTGGAGGAAAGCAAAGGTTCAGGGTAGTGCCAATTTCTCATTGGCTGGGTTGTGATATTACTGACTGACCTATTGCTGGGCAAGGAGAAATTCTTCCTTTCTCCTGCTGGAATACTACAATAGGCTTCTTTCCATTGGGAATGCAAGGTATGTCTCTTCCTGTTTGCGGCTGCAACTGTTGAAAAGTTGTAGGGCATGAGAACTCCCCCTACAGGCCTCCTAACTCTTTTATTTTGTTTTTATTTTATTTTATTATTTTATTTTATTTTATTTTATTTTATTTTATTTTATTATTTTATTTTTTATTATTTCATTTTTCTTCCTGACTCCATTTTAAATGAGACTTCCTTTATTCACTTTGACAAGTTCTTCCAGATAAAGAGTCAAATACTTCTCTCTTGAATCCCACTAATCCATTATTTTTCATCCCCTAAGGGCCACAAAGAATAATCCAGCCCCTTTGCTACACACCCTCCTGCAATATGTTTTCCAGAATAAATATTCCTGTTCTTTCACCTAATGTCATGATCCAAGTACTTCATCACCCTAATTATTCTTTCCTGCATGTGCCCAGTTTAATTTTCATCTTTTAAAAATACTTGCTAAAATTAAAAAAAAATTGTCTAGGTGGCCTTGAAATATTAGTATAAAATAAAGCAGAATCTTGATGCCTTATGAAGTAGATTTACTCATAGAACTCTGGTTCATTTCTAGATTTTAGAACTAATTCTAGATAAAGAAAGTCCATGACCATCCTCTCTCCAGTAACTATCATCTGAAATCATACCAATTAACATTTAGAAATCTAAAACATATAACCCTTCCTTGTGTTATGGAATATGTTTAAGAGATAAATTATAATTAACATTATCTAAAATATGTGGTTTGGTACTTTAAGTCCAGATTCTTCAGATTTGATTAGATGGGAATTTAGACATGAACAGCTCTCTCTGTCTGTCTGGAAAAGAGGAATGAGGAACTCAAAGGAGTACAAGGCTTGCCAGAGCACTGGACTACAACCTCAAATCATTGAGAGAACTAGGATCTTTTCCTCCATCACAAAATTCCTTCTCAGGAACCCTTTGTGTCCAGACTTCCATACATTATAATTAGATTCAAATGTTGCCTTTATTTGTTAAATGACTCACCTTACATCCCATGCAGAGATAGAACATAACCATAAAACATTGCTGTTATTAATAAACAGGACAATACCATATAAGCAAAATGTTATAAGAAATAGCCCATAAGACGTCAAAATCTTATAAGAAATAGCATATATAGAAATAACACATATAGAAAATGGCAATTCACTTCCATGTCAAGAGAATCTGCCTTTGAAAGTGTGACCTTTAGTGACCAATTCTAGGTACTGAATTATGTTTCTAGATGCTAGTTCTGTTGTTCAAAATCAGCTTACTAAGCTGTTCAAAGGGTTCATACTGCACACTAGGTGCTCTTGTTTCTGTTAACCATCCTGCATGATTAACTCAAAGCTTAATGGCTTAAAATAATAATCATTTGTTTTCTGTGGGTAGGATATTTGAGGATCCTCCTTGAGCATAGCTTGCTTCTTCCACGCGGTGATAGGTAGGTCCTTTTCTGTTGCATTCATCTAGAACATCGGCTCAGCTAGAATGCTAATTGTTAGTCATTTCTAATTTGAAAATTAGCTTATTCTTTTTAAATGTATTTCTTTGATTATTAATGAGGCTTATTTTCATGAGTTTCCAAGGCATACAATAAAATATTTTCTACCTCTTGTATATACATATATCACATTCATATGTCTATATACACACACATTCACTCGTAAAACCAGAGTTTTAGCAATAGTTACTTTGGAATCTTGTTGGTAAGTTATAAGTGATTATTACTTTTATTTTTTCCTATATATTTCCAAATTTTCTCTATGATTAAGATGATTATATAAAATTATACAATGGGGGTGCATGGGTGGCTCAGTAGGTTAAGCGGCTGGACTCTTGATTTTGGCTCAGGTCATTATCTCAGGATCCTGGGACTGAGTCCTATGTGTGACTCTGTACTCAGTGGGGAGTGTGCTTCAGGATTCTCTGTCTCCATCTGCCCCTACCCCATTTCCTCAAATAAATAGATCTTTAAAGAAAACATACGATAGAATATTGTTCTCCTTCCAATTCATTCTTTAGGATCATAATACAATGATTTGTTCTCAAACAGTTTGAAAACTTCATTAGAAAAAATTCTTAAATTTGATAGGCATGGTACAGTGTGAGTGTTGTGTGATGGAAAATAGAAATATACACTTATTTAATAACCACTGCCTCCCCACTTCAAACATATATACCCAGAAT
This sequence comes from Canis lupus baileyi, assembly GCF_048164855.1. NCBI lineage: Eukaryota > Metazoa > Chordata > Mammalia > Carnivora > Canidae > Canis > Canis lupus. The sequence continues at coordinate 24,553,203 of NC_132868.1, forward strand.
AGGGTGTAGAGCCTGCCACTTATTTTCAAATAAACATGGTTTGGACCAAGAAGTTCTTTTATTCTGTCACTATTTCAGTAGTAACATTCCTGGGTTGTAGCTGTGGTGAACTGGTTCTTTTCCTTTTCCTTCTCTTGGCTAAGTACTTTATCAACTTTCCTTCTCAGTTAAGCTCTGGTATCTGCTTCCTATAATCACTTTGGCTCCATCTTTTAGCTGCCAGCTTGCCTTGGCAACTTATACTGTTTCCACTCCTTCCCAGGGAAACACTTTGAATCCCAGCCAGGATTTAATCTTTGCAGCTTTGATCTTCAAACCTCCATATACTCCATGAGATATAGTCTTTACTAATTACCTATAAATTACATCCTCAAAAAGTATGATACTTTTTTGTATTAGAATAAATATCACATCAGATATTTATATCTATTTCTTATCACCCCTTACTAGATGGCGAGCTTTTGATGATAGTAAAGGGGCTGAACATGTTTTAATCATCTCTCTATAATTCATCATGCCCAGCTGTACTTTGCACATAGAAGTTGCTCAGCATATATTTGGCTGAAAGAATAAATGATGTGGCTATGTATCAAAAATGAGTGGTCCATCCTAGGAAAAATATGCTTCATACAAATCACAAGTTATTCTTAGTAAATTTGGGTGACTAAGAGAAGGTAATTAGTAAGGTAAGTTTCAGAGGCAGTGATGTTAGAGGGTCCATCTTGATTTATACAGGAAAATAATTTCATTTTTCTACGAGTCACTTACCCTTTCCAGAACTCAGTTTCCATATCTATAAAAAGAAAGTGATCAACAAGCTAGTCTTCATGACCTCTTATAGTTGGGGCATTTTTAAATTCCATTCTTAGATTTCATTCAGTCTTGACCTAAAAAGAACTTGAACATCTGGATCATCCCTGGAGCCAAATGAGCTTTAGAGCCAGGGGCTAGATTAAATGTAAAAGAGGTCTCAATTGTTCTTTCCTGGATCTGCACACTTGAGCCCATGTAAGAGTGAAATTGCCCTCTACAGCTGTTGAGTTCAAATTAACTTTTTTTTAAAATGATTTCTTTACATTCACTCTGCTGATAGATTTCTCTTAGAAATCTTAATGTCTCTTAGATTTAACATTTCAGTAGTAGTCTGCTATTGTAAAAAATGTTCTAAAGCATGCAAAACAAATGTGTATAAATTAAATCCATTTTCTAATGGAATGACATTGCAATTTCCAATATTAGATCATTTTATTACTGATTAATATTCAAGGGAAGTATTTTTGAGGCTAAAACTTCTTTGATAGCCAGTCTGTCTGTGAAGTAGTTACATCTGTTAAAACAAAGATGCAAATATATTAAACATCTTCCCTTAGAGTGATTCTTCAGGGAAAATCTCTTGCTATTGGGAGGCAACTCCTAAGTAATCAACTCTATAATTTGTATGTTAATATTTCTGACATCTTTAAAGTAGAAGATATCACAGCATTTGTTACAATAGCTCCAGGTGAATCTTTTTGTGGTCCTGAAATTAAAACATTTGGTTGCAGGGGTGCTGTGCTGGGTGACTCAGTTGATTAAGTGTCTGACTCTTAATTTCAGCTCAGGTTTTGATCTCAGGGTCATGAGTTTAAGTCCTGTTTCAGGCTTCATGTTGGGCTTGGAGCCTACTTTACACACACACACAATGAGAAAACTTCTGTTTGTAGAGTTCAGGCAGTGTCTACAGTATTCTTAAAATATATTACTTTTGTCAGTTATCTGTAAGTTAATTAGACTGAGTTGAAAACTGTCATTAATTGTTTTCACATCTATGGTTTTACATTAGATTATCAAAATCATTTTCATAAAATCATTGTATTTCATTATGACTAGTAGCAGCAGTCTAGGAAGAAAGAAACACATGGTTATGACACATCTTAAGAATGTATCTTACTTTGAGGATTTTTTAAAAAGTATTTTTATATTTTGCATTTTAATTCCATCAGATTTACTAATGCTATCATGAAGAAAAATATAATGTAAATTTACTAGTGACTTTGCCTCTGACCGGACTGTCTTGAACAATAGAGATACTTAACCCTATGTTGGAAATACCTATTTGAGTAAATATTGTGCATCAAACATATTTGAATATTTGATTTTTGTTGTTTTTATTGGTCTCTTGTAACTCTAACTCTGGATTTGGTCAAGAGTAGCCCCAGTTTTAGCCTTATACTGTAGATCAGTACCACTTCTTGACCGAATCCAGGACAAGATAAAGAGCGTGTATCAGAATGTAAGCTATCATTGACTTCTTCAGCAAGTCATCCTAAGGAAAACTGTCAGCTAAAATAGAATGCTTCATGATCTAGTTTATTTATGCTCTGGTAAAGTTCCTTATTTCCTCATGGACCAGTTAACAAGTAACAAGTAGTTCATGGTGTCAGTTGAAGTAGCACTGCTTTAGAAGTTCTCCACTGTTGTCCTCTTCTGGCCATGTTCCTCTTACAAGGTGAGGAATCAGTAGGCTAAGAGACATGCCTAACCAGAACCACACCCCAGCTTCTAGACCATAGTTTGGTACTCAAGATCTTGGGATTCTTTGCTCAGACTGCTTGAATGAATAAGGGCCTCCTCTTGCAGTCCTTTTCCCCAAAATGAACCATATCACTAAGTGCCTTTGTTTGGATATGTGAAGAGAGCCTGAATATGTGGACTGGGGTGGCCACACTTGTGGCCCCTCTGAGTACAGGTCAGTGGAGTTAGAGATATAAAGGAGTGGTGTGCTATCTTTGAGTCAGGGCTAGTTCTTCCTTCATGCCCAATTTTCTAGCACTTAGATAATGCTAAGCTTCTATCTTGGCTTCCGGGTCAGTGTAAGAAGACATTTCCCTATACAGTGTATGACCATCATTTGTACCTTGTGCCAAACCCTGCAAATGTTAAGGAAAACCTCCTTCCATAGCCCCATGTATCACCTTGAAAAAACTCAAAAAAATTTTTTAGATCTGTAACTCAAAAATGCTCAATCCCTGCTCTTCTAATAGTATTTGTTTACAATTTTTTTTCAAATGTAAAAAAAAATGGGTAGTACTAGGTTTTTTTTTTTTTATGTCTTCATTTTCTTAGAGGAAACTATGTTTTTCTCACACTATTCTGTTCAACAGAAGTTTCTCTTCCTCTGTCATTGCCTATTGAGTCATATGCATCCTTCAAGTAGTTTTGCACCAGCACTGACCTTCTCCTCATGCCTCACACCTTTTACCATCCCAACTTAGTAATAAGATCTTTTATCCCCAGAATTAGATAAATCCCTCAGACTGCTGACTGTTTCTTTCTGTTTTAGAGGATACTGTTTGAAGTTCTATTCCTTAATAAGTTTTTTTAACTTCATTTTTTCCCTCTCATCTCTGTGCAGAGTATGCATATATCCATGTATTTTTATATGCCTGCATATTTAGATATTTATACATATATAATTTATATTTATTTCTCCCCCTTTGGCTGTAAGCTTTTTTCAGGAAAGTGACTATATCTAATTATTCTATTTTTCACAGAACCTAATACAATATCTGTCATGTAGACACTGAATAATTTGTAATTTAAACAAATCAAACAAAATAAGATTGTTATATATTATTAAAATATAATTTACAGTGAAAAGGAGTTACCTGGATATGTAAGATTTTAAAGCATTTCAATAATAAAAGTAGAACATAGAATGGTACATATTCTTATATACCATTTCTTCAATACCATTTCTTCAATACCTCCTGTAAAGTTGAATGTCAAATTAAGGATTCAATCAAAAAGCCAATATATATAAGTAATGCTCTAACTCTGGAAAGGGCTCAGAATAGGAAAATAATTTTTGATTTGCTTTGTCATTGGGTTTTAAGAAAGGATGTCTTCATTTTTAATATATTATTTCAAGGAAACAGAGGGTTTCCTGCCAGTGCTGTTACTTTTTTTATACTTACATTTGGCTTCCCATTGAAACCATTCATTTATTCAGTTTCCATAAAACCCCTAAGACCTGTTTAAATTTTTTTCTGTTCTTGGCTCTTCTCTAAATCATAAATACAATTTTAAAAACTAAATTTGATTTCAGTTCAAATAATTTCTCTCTCTGTGCTCATCCCCAGGAATAACTAAAGAACTGCAACTATGTCCATCAGTATTATTTATGATAGGCTCATATCTTTTTCCCTAGGAAATGGGTAGCCTGCTATAGATCAGATGACACAGAATCATTGTCCTTTTCTCCAAGTTAAAATAATGTAAATTTAAGAGTGAAGGAAACTTTGCTTTTTAACTGAGAGAATCAAATGCAGTTTTCAAATGGCTCCATTATGCCTGTTTGTTTTTAGTATCAGTAGTTAAATACGCTATAGCTACTGTAAAAGCAATTCATGAGCAAATTAATAATACAGTAACTTTTAGGTTGTTTTGTTTATTAAATATTATGTGGTCAATTTTTGCCTTTGATACAAGTACATTTGTTAGTTATAAAAATACTTTTAAAGTTTATGCTTATAGCCACAGTGTCCTTGAAAGTTTTATTGTTTTCAAAGTTTGTGAGATTTTTTTTTTTTTTTGAGGGAGGAGAGAAAGGTGAGGGAAAGGAGAGGGAGAGAAAGAATCCTAAGCAGGCTCCATGCCCAGTGTGGAGACCCACAAAGGGCTTGATCTCACAACCCCAAGATTATAACCTTAGCCGAAATCAAGAGCCAGTCACTTAACTGACTGAGCCACCAGGCAACCCCCAAAATTTGATCTGAACAAGATATATTATCTATTCTCCTAGAAAATGAATATTTTTCTATTGTGTGGCCTCAATTTGTCATTGACCACATACAGTGTTATATTAGTTTCAGGTGTATAATATAATGACTCAACAATCCTAGACATTATTCAGTGCTCATCACCATAAGGGTACTTGTAATCTCCTTAATCTATTTCATTCATCCCCTCACCCACCTCCTCTCTGGGAAACACCAGTTCTCTGTATTTAAGAGTCTAGGGTTTTTTTGTTGTTGTTTATCTTTTGTTGTTTGTTTTGCTTCTTAAATTCCATATATGAGTGAAATCGTAGGTACTTGTCTTTCTCTGATTGGCTCATTTCACTTAGCAATATACCCTTTAGCTCCATCTGTGTTGTTGCAAATGGCAAGGTTTCATTCTTTTTATGGCTGAGTAATATTCCATCATATACATATATATCTTTTCTTTATACATTTATTTATCAATGAACACTTGGGCTGCTTCCATAGCTTGGCTGTTGCAAATAATGCTGCAATACACAGAGGGGTGCATGTTTCTTTTCAAGTTACTGCATTTGTTTTCTTTGGGTAAATACCTAGTAGTGGAATTACTAGACTATCTGGTATTTCTGTTTTTAATTTTTTGAGGAAACTTCATAGTGTTTTCTACGGTGGCTGTGCCAGTTTGCATTTCCACTAACAGCGCACAAGAGTTCTTCCCCCCCCCCACATCCTCGCCTACACTTAATTGTTGTGTTTTGGAATTTAACCATTCTGACAGGTGTGAGGTAATAGCTCATTGTGGTTTTGATTTGCAGTTCTCTGATGATTAGGGATGTTGGCCATCTTTTCATGAATCTATTGGCTATTTGTGTGATTTCTTTGGAGAAATTTCTGTTTATGTCTTCTGCCTGTTTTTAACTGGATTATTTGGGGGTTTGGTGTTTACTTGTATAAATTCTGTATATATTTTGGATATTAACCCCTTATCAGATGTCTAATTTGCAAATATCTTCTGCCATTCATTAGGTTGCTTTGTCATTTTACTGATGGTTTCCTTCATTATGCAAAAGCTTTTTTTTATTTTGCTATGGTACCAAAAGTTTGATTTTGCTTTTGTTTCCCTTGCCTCAGGAGACATACCTAGAAAAAAGTTTCTATGGCAGAGGTCAAAGAAATTACTGCCTATGTTTTCTTCTAGGAGTCTTCCCTTTAGGTCTTTAATCCACTTTGAGGTAATTTGTGTGTGTGGTTTGAGAAAGTGGTCCAAAATCTTTTGCATATTTTCCCAGCACCATTTGTTGAAGAAACCAGTTTTCCATATTATATGTTCTTGCCTCCTCTATCACCGTATATGTGTGGGTATATTTCTAGGATCTATTCTGCTCCATTGATCTATGTGTCTATTTTACTGCCAGTACCATGCTGTTGCAATTACCTTAGCTTTGTAGTATGTCTTGAATTCTGGGACTGTGATACCTAAAGCTTTCTCTTTCTTTCTCAAAATTGCTTTGGCTATTCAGAGTCTTTTGTGATTCATAAAAATGTTGGAATTATTTGTTCTAATTCTGTGAAAAATACTGTTGGTATTTTGATAAAAATTGCATTAAATCTGTAGGTTGCCTTGGGTAATGGGACATTTTAACAATGTGTGGTCTCAGTTTAATTTATAATTATTTCAGTATATTACGTTAGCAACAAATTTTAGGTAACTGTATTAAAATCTCTGTATGGCAGAACCAAAATGCCTCCTGGGAGAGAGAGAACACTTTTAAAAAAATGTATTCTTGGTGTGCTTATGGTAATCAGTATAAACCTACTGGAATATGGTATTTTCATTTCTTCTTTAGATCATATAAGTTTTTCTTTATAAACAGGACTGGTTATATGCCCAATGAGGTGTTTCCCTGGTCATTAAGAAAGTATTTAAAATACTGACTATTAATACTTGCAACAATAATAATATTTATATACATAAATTGTTATTTAAATATGTACATTTATTTTCTGCTACTATTACCAGGATGAGCTCTAGATCTATACGAATATGATCTACACTATGAGATAGTCATTGCCATTTTCAGTATTATCTGGATCCAGAAATTAAGGCTTAAGGATGTATAAATGACCTCATAATGTCTCTAAATAATAAGTATATTTGTCTATTGATTATCTCTACTCTGGAAGGCTGGAAATGTTTCATGAAAATTAAAGCTACTAAATTATGGAATGTGGTCACACCTTAAAATACCTAGAATTATATGTCAAAAATTAAATTCATAATTAAGCTAATACTAAACACACTTGCATTTGGGTAATTCCAAAAGCTAAAAAAGTGTTCATGATTTGTGCTAGATTATGAAAATTGTTTAGATAAATTTCTCATTCAACTTGTATTAAGGAACAGGTGCTGTGCCAGATACAAAATCATAGAATTCTAAACTATGGAAACTCCCAAATTACATTTTCTAACCCCAAACTAAGGAAGGAGGCTTAAATTTTAAGCCATCTGTATGGCTACTCTTCTACAAATATTTGTTATTTTCTGTTTTCTTAAAAACTCTCGGGGAAGTTTTCATACCCATAACAAAAATGTATTTTAGGGCTTAATTGCTTTAGGACTTTCTAATTTCTGATATAAATCTCTTCTTCTTACTGGTTAGCATGTTTTCTCTGAGCCTACAAAATTAATCAATTATTCCACCTAGTACCATCTCTATAATAACTTTAACCTACTCTGTTTTAAATTTCTCCAGAATCAATTACTTAGGTCACAGTTGGATTAAATGATAATAAACAGTTGTCACTGTCCACATTGCTGAGGTGCCATAAAAATAAAAGTATGACCCAGAGCTAAAGACTTGAAATTTAAAATGCTATTTTATTATTTTTATTTTGAGAGACTAAAAAGTTATGTAAATCAAAATTAAAACATATTTTATGGTAATTTTTATACTGTTATAACTTTATCATATTTTAGATAGACTTAACCTCTTTGTCCCGACCAATCACAAAAAATTATTAATGATAAAGGCAAAAGGCAATATGTACCAAATAAGACACTTCCATTCAGAAACCTGCCTACAATGTTACTAAAGGAATTGAAAGATGTTTATTAAACATTTATAATGAGCTCTAGGCACTTAGATTTCAGCAGCAAACATAATAGATAAAACAGATAAAATATATGTCAATCAGATAATATGTTTCCGTCATTAGTCATTCGGTATATATGAAGTTCAGCATTAGTTGATACTACCAAAGAGTTGTAAAAGTAGTTGTCATCATATACTACCTTGTCCATAGTTGGTATTATCGTCTTATTTTTAGCCATTTTGGTCTGTGTAAAGTAGTAGTTTATTTTTATTCTAATTTACATTTATCTGATTATTATTTAAGTCGAGTACTTTACTGGCTATTTGTATATCATTCTCTAAAGTGCTTGCCCAGTATTTAAATCAAGCTGTCTTGTCTTTTTCTTACTAAATTACAGGAGTTTTTAATATATTCTGAATGTAAACTTTGTTATGAGTTTCAAATATCTTATCCAATTCCATGGCTTTCCTTTTCACTCCAGTAATGTATTTTCATGAGCAGAAGCCTTAAATTTCAACAAAGTCCAATTTTTCAAATATATCCTTTTTATGATTAGAGCCCTATTGCATTCTATTTAAAAGATTTTCATCCCCAAATAAAGAAGATTATTTCCTGTTTTCCCCTATTATATGTATTGTTTTATCTTTCACATTTGTGTCTACAATCCATTTGGAACTGGTAAATTTAAAGTATGAGATACAGATCAAAATTACTTCAAAACAGATACTCAACTAGCCTAGCATCACTTATTGAGGGAAAAACTGAATTAAAACAAACAAACAAACAAAAACCCTAGTCCCCAGTGCTGGGTCAAGAAAGATTTGTTAAGGTGGGCAAAATCTCAGCCAGTTTGAATGTTGACAGGAAAATCCAGGAGAGAAGGAAAAACTGATTGGGTGTTTATAGCTCAGTAAGTTAAGCATCTGACTCTTGGTTGTGGTTCAGGTGGTGATCTCAGGGTCATGGGATGAGCCCGGATTTATCTAAGTGCTCAGTGGGGAACCTGTTTGAGATCCTCTCCCTCTCCCTCAGCCCCTCCTCCGGCTCACTCCTTCTCTCTTTCTCTAAAATAAATAAATAAATGTTGTAAAAAAAGAACAACAAAAAAAAAGAAGGATAAACTGATGATGTGGGAAAGAGTAGACCATGAACTGTGGTAGACAACCATGGATGTGAAATCAGCACAAAGAGATGGTGGCCTGGCTGAAAGCATAGAATATGCTTTACATATATAAATATATGTAGAGAGAATATGCATTATATATAAATATAGAATATAGAATATATATAACATTTTATGTTTAATTATATATAAATTCATATGTATTTATATGAATTTTATTTTGTAAAAACTCCTTATATGTGTAAGTATTTTATGTACATTCATAGTATCATTAGAGAATATATATGAGAAAACAATTAGTATATATATTGGATACTACATTCATTTAAAAATACCATGAGATATTGATTTTATGCAAGAAGTTTCAGAGGCAGAGAATACTTAAATGATTTGACTTGCCTGGTAAAGACAAGGTTTAAATACAGGCATACATACCCAAAATTTGTAGGTTTAAACTACCATCCTATTTTTACACATAGATACTTTTTTGATCAGTTTAGCTAATAATGAATTAACAAATATTTATTAAGCATCTATAATTAACAGTCATTAACTACATATCTTATTTACATATTTTTCTCTCTTTTAAGAGATGTCCTACTAACCAAGCTTAAAATAAATGAAAAGAAATTATCTCATTTCTTCTGCGGTTTTCATAAATTTAGCTTATAAAATCAATATGAGAAATAAATTTGATCAATCAGTTTGAATTTCCTATGTGATATATCTAAAGGAAAAGGAGACCATTCCTCCTTTATCTGAACTCTGTCCTTCAGAAAAACACATGTTAATTAACAAATCCAGCTTTCAAAGTTCCATTTTTGGTTGTATCCTGCTACACTCCTAAGATGTGAATTGAAAACTGCATGGGATGAATCCAAACGCTACAATTATTTCCTCTCTAAACACATGCAAAGTTGCCCTGGTGCTACTTTTTTAATATGTTTGAGTGGAACGTATACATGGTTTTTAAAATGCACATTTTAGTCAAATTGTAGGCTTTAATATCAGCATAACATTTGTGTGGTTTTACAACAAATCAAAGTCCAAATAAACTCCTTAGCACTGGAACCTCTGGAAAGCAAACTTCAGCATGATACACATAAGACATCATATTTCTCTGTTGCCCATTAAAATGCTGGCATATATTGGACAGTTCAGTGATATTCAGGCCAATGCAATCAGAATGAAACCTGAACTTGTGTTTAATGTCACCTAAGTTTAACTCCCTTCCCCTAGATGTCCCTGCAACTTTTCTGAGGCTTTTCATTTATATGTTTTTTAAAAACATGTACATTGGTCATTGTATTTCATGATTTAAAAACACTGCTGTAAATAGAGAGTTGCTAAATATACCACACATACACTGCCAATTTTCAAAACAGGGAGATAACATTCCAAGTAATAGAAAAGCCCAAAGATAAGAATAAGCATGTTACAGCATGTTTGGGAAACATGAGGCAATATGCTTAGCTGATGTATAAAAAATAAGGGGATAAAAGCGGTAGGACTTGTGTGAAGTCAGACTATAAAGCCATGGAAATTAATTCGAGGTGTTTAATTATTTAACTAATTCTAATAATTCATTGAGTACTTAACTTAGCAGGCACGTTGCTATGTACTGATGATTTATATTTGAACAAGATAAGATACCTGCTCTCAAGGAGCTCAGAAATTCATAGAAGATACGAGAAAACAATGCAATATAGTATGACAGCTCTAGACAAGACATATGTAAAATGCAGTAAGGACTTAAGGCGAAGGTTTATTCATTCTTCCTAGCAAAATGAGACAAGAAATGCTTTACAAAACAGGTTTCGTTTCTTGGTATTGAAAAATAAGTGATGGTTTATTGTGAATTTTGTTAAAGGAATCAACAGTTACGAAAATCCAGAGGCAGATATTTTAATTCAGGTAGCACATTGTCAGATTGTGCTTTTTGCTGTGCCCTTCTCTCTAAATATTGCAATGAAAGATAAAACAGATTTTTGAAAATAAAATTTCAGACAGAAACACATTCATGTTTAACCAGAACAAAAAATTGTAGAGGCAATTGTTGGCTTAATCAATGATACATGAAGCAGACTGAAGCAATCAGTTTCTATACTACCGGGTATGTAAGTATGGTAGATTATGGAAGCCACGTTCATTATATTAAATCAGAAACTAGATGGGTTGTTCCAACCTGTGAGAGAAGGCTAAAAATCTGTGCCTCCTTGTTGTGATTACTTTTTAAGTGGAATTGTGTATCTGAGAGGGTGAGAAAAAGGACACAAAGCCACATACACAGTAGTTTGGTCAGGCCAGGAGGAATTCAGTGAACAAACAAGTCTTCCTGTAGTTTTATCACAGTAGAATAGCACCCGGTTGTAAGTATTTGATCTGGTTCTGGATTGAGGGATGAGGATACAGAAATGCACCTGCAAAATAGCTATCCTAAATACAGTAACTACACAGATCAAGAGAAAAATAAACCACAGATACAAACCTCCCAGTCAAAATAAGCCTCCAAACAAATGTCTAAAGCGCATAGGAAAATTAAAGCTGAGTCACTCCATTCCTGCAGTCTGGAAGATAGCCAGAGTGACCCTCATGATTAAAGCTATAATAATGTATGAAAAAGGTTGCTTGAAATACATATGCACTCACACACATGTACATACACATTTTGTAGGACTTATTGTAAGGTGACATGAAAATATGGATATGGTGAGTGGAATAAACAGAATGGTAATCCTGGGAAACCTAAGGGTGCACAGCCAGTCTTCACTCTGAGGATGTCAGCTCACCTTGAAGAAAGCAGTGTGATGACTATGTGTGATATGGGCAGGAGCAGAAGATGAAGTTTGAGAAACTCCCAAGTTGAGGATTGCCAATTAAAACTGGGACCTCAATGGACTCTACAGAGTAAGAGTGAATGACAAACACATCACACAGACAAAAATAAGAACTTGACTTTCTCACCTCTGGCACTCGGTTAAAAAAAAAAAAATAGTGCTCTCCCCTTAGAGATCCTTTAAAAATATTTTTTAATTGATTGTAACTTATATATATTTAAGTTCACAAACTTAAAGTATACAGATATTTGAATTTTGCATTTGACCACAACAGAGATAAAGATAGAGAACATTTCCATCATCCCAGAAAATAATATTATGCCCCTTTTCAGTTAATATAGCCCCTATTCCTGGAGTAACTATTATTATGGCTTCTAGAATTATAGATTAGATTTGCTTGTCCTTGAACTTCATATAAATGAAATCACACAGTGCATCCTGCATGTGTCTGACTTCCTTCGCTCACTGTAAGAAGCAGAATAATGGACCACCAGAGATATCATCAATCACTTCAGCTAAAGTCAGTAACAATTTTCTTACCAGCACTTCCAGTTGAATTTAAATTTAGAAGAGCCATATGAGGACATTTTTCTTCATGAGGAAGACTCTAGTGTTAGATCTTAAAGATAAAAGATCATTAATGTACCTTTTTCTGTGTACCCCTGAGGGTTTCCATTGTTCCTTCCATAGGTGCCTGGGTTATTATTCTACCTCTATTGTCACAAAATTGGTGTGTCCCATTGATGTATCTATAGCTACTTTTTTTTTTCAACAATTCCCTGCTTACACTAAGACCCGGCATCTAAAAAGGTCAAGTGTGTAACTGCCTGCCTAGCTATGTTGATAGAGCATGAGACTCTCAGAACAAGTGCAAGAGGGACAAAGGCATTTTTATTAAATGCCCTTATATGTTACTTAGGGGTATTTAGTGAGCAGCTTATGCAACAAAATAGTAATTATCTTTATGATTTAGGCCCACATCAATCCAACAAAAGGATATAAGTGGTTGAACCACAATTAGGTTTGAATTATTAGGCCCTCATTCAGCTGGGTAACCACTTGAAGGTAGTATCAGACAGTCCAGCCTGGGGGACTGAAAAAAGCATCATGCTCAAGAATCTATCAGTTAGGGTCTAGAATTTTCAAAATAAAATATGTAAGCAAGAGATGATCCCTTTCTGGGAAATAGCCATATTTAGTGACCAAACTGATTGTGAGAAGTTGAGAAAGATAGCGTCAGAAATGTTTTTTAGCCCACACTTGAGGAAGCTATTCCAATGCTCATTAATACCAGGTGGTTGTGAGTAGATAGTAGGCAGCATGGAAGGTATATCAACTCCCTTTGGTATAGGTCTATTTTTGAGTGGGTTTTGCAATAAAAGGAACACATAGCCAGATTGCAAAAGAACCACATATCTAAAAACATGATTAGTTTCAGAGGTCATTAATTGAATCAGCTGATCAAACCAAAACAGCAAGAAGTATCAATAGCCATGAGCTACTACCTACTGCTCTGAGAGAGTATCAGTAATATAATGTAGTCAGGCCTTTGGGAGCAGGCAAGGGTCACTTCTGCAATGTGGCCTCTCTTACCACAGATCAAGTGAAGAGTTCAGGTAGGACAGGCAGTGAGATCTGCATTAGAAATACTGATTCTCATAATGTGTGCTCAGTCCATGAGGGTGGGTATGTTGCCATGTCTAATGCAATGATGGATCCAGATAGCAATCTGGACAGAGAAATTCATTCAGCAACTTGATCTAGTTCCTCACTAAAACTGGGCCCTAATCCTGGGCGTCTATAAGTGACTCAGATAGCTCAATCAGAAGCTACAAACTGTCTCCACATTCATGGCTCCAAAGAAGAGTACCTCAAGCTGCTCCTTCCAAGTGGGATATCATAGGCAATAGAACCAAATATAAGAAGGTCCCTGCAGGGGAGTGGAACTAAAACAGGTATATTAAAATCCGACAAAATAGATGTGCAGGTTCAAATCATTACTAGTGATAAGGATAAATGACTCAACTGACCAAAAGCACATAGCAATTTTCTAAAGATTTATTTATTTATTTATTTGAAGAAGAGAGATCAGGAGGAAGGACAGAGAAAAGGGGATAAGCAGATTCCCTGATGAGCATGGAGATCAACATGGGACTAGATTCCAGGACCCTGATATCTTGACCTGAGCCAAAATCAAGAGTGAGATACTTAACCAACTCAGCCACCCAGATGCCCAATCACATATCAATTTTAAACTTATATGCACATAATAACAAAGTGTCAAATTATACAAAATAAAAATCTACAAATCAAAAAGGAGTAGACAATATCACTTCTTTTACTCAGAAATTCAGCAGTTGCTTTTAGTAAGAGATTTTAGCGTAATATTTCAGTAGTGGTTACACTAAACAAAAAAAATGTAAGTAAGGATATGTAAATTTTGGACAGTACACTTAACTTCTTTTAATGGGCACATTTAGAACCCTGAATCCTATAATTAGAAAACACAAAATCAAAGCATATAAGAAACCCTTAGGAAAATAGGCCATGTAACCAGGCCATAAAGACTAGTCTCCCCAAATGTCAGTGGTCTATGGTTCTGCAGACCACATTCTGTGACCACAATACGATTAAGTTAGAAATACATAAAGACAGCAACAATAAAAGTGACAACTTGCTTTATAAGAAAGCTCTCTCAAACTTTTACGGAATATAAAACTATAATTTATACAAGTATTTAAAGATCATTGAAAAGGAGAGGATAGCTATTTTTTAAAGGTGTCATAACCTGTATAACCTTGTAATCGTTAAGAACCATTATAAACTTGAAAACAGAGAAAGTGACAATATAGCTGCCATAGACAGAAGGTTTGTGTCCTAAAGCTTTGTATGTTGTAACCTAATCTCCAGTGTCATAGTATTTGGAGGTAGGGGTCTTTGGGAGGTGATTAAGGCATGAGGGTGGAGCCCTCATAAGTGGGATCGGTGCTCTTATAAAAGAGACCCCAGAGAATTCCATCATTATTTTCATCATGTAAGGACACAGTGGGAAGATAGTTGTCTGTGAACCAGGACACAAGTCCTTACCAGACACTGAATTTGCCAGAGACTTTTACTTGAACTTCCCAGTTTCCAGAACTGGGAAAAATAAGTTTTTGCTGTTTATAAAACTGCTAGGACCAGTCTGTGGTATCTTGTTATAGCAGCCCAAATGAACTAAGACAACAGGAAATGGCAGTTACCACCCGTTCCTACTCATGCATGTACACATAAAATTACCAGCTTTGATTCTGGCAAACAGAAGTTGAGAAATGTGTGGGGGAAAAACAAAGATGATAATAAATCATGGTAAAGTTTGATTAATTCCAGAAGTGTTGTCTCAGTGCCATTGAAGAAAATCACTGCAAATGTAGAATTATATATTCTTTCAAATTATTCAGGCCTAAAAAGCAACTGAGGTAAGATTTGTAACTTCTTGTGAGGAAAATCTTTTCATTTTGTTCACGTAAAATAATCAGTCAAGAATTAGGCCTCCAAAATAGATATCTTTAAACATACAAAAATGTAAGAATGATTATTATTGTTAGGTAATTCCTAAAAAATAGTGAACTGAGATGTTTTATTTGCTAGTTTATTTTGAGAGGGCAGGAGAGAGCATGCACAAGTAGGGGGAGAGGCAGAGGGAAAGAATCTCAAGTAGACTCCCCACTCAGTGTGAAGCCTGATGTGGGGCTTGATCCCGTTACTTTGAGATCACAACCTGAGCCAAAATCAAGAGTTGGATGCTCAACTGACTGATCTACCCAGGTACCTCTTGAGAGGGATGTATTAAAACACATGAAAATGATAAGCCAAAATGATCAATAGTGCCTTGTGGTTGTGATAATAAACCATTGATTGAAGAATAATAAAATTGACTACTTTTTATTTCAAATGTATAGGTAAAATTAGAAAAAATAATTTAAAAATGAGGCAGTAATGTTCAGTGTTAAATTATTCTAAGGATACCACTTTTTTTTTCCTACGGAGTACATAGATACTCTAGATTTTGTTATAAAAAATATTGTGTGTGTGTGTATAAGGATAATTAAGATAGAAAAAGAAAGAGGGAGAGGAGGAGAAAAATAAAGGAAAAAGAAGGGAAAAAAGGATCAATTGACCAATAGCATTGAAGTCGGAAGAAGAAAAGTAGGATATATGAAAGTTTTCTTCATATTTCCTTCATTATTTCTGTATTTTATTATTTTCATAGACATACCAGAGACATGCATTTGCTGCATGTCAATAAAGGACACGCAGTGAATTATTATTGTACGATAAATAGAGAAAAATACACTAGTGATACAGTTGGGAGCAAATTATGGAAGGTCTGTGATCATGTTAAGAAAATGGAACTTCCACCAAGAGTCAGTATATTGCCACACCAGGGTTACTAGGTGGGAAGTAATTTTAACAGATTTCCAACTTAGAAAGAGAATTCTGGTGGCAAAGTTGGTGTAATAGATTGGAGCTGTGTTAAGTTGGAGGGAGGGGGACAAATCACAAGGGTATTACAAAGTTTTAGGCAAGGCGTGATGTAGACCTAAATTAAAATGCTAAGAATGAGTCCAGCAAAAAGGACAGAGGTCAAAATTTACTTTCAAGGCCTCACTTTCTTAATTTCTCTCTCACACAACAGCATTTCCAGACTGCTTCATAGCACAGTGATCATCCTCTATGCACTTGCTGCTTTGTAGTCTAGAGCATTATATTTGATCGTTATCCGTAATCCATCTAGATATATCGAACTTCCATTGCCTTTCTGGAAAGCTGAGTTTTACAGATGACAAAGACTAGAGCTAAATGCTCTTCTAGCATTAATTCTTATCCTTTAGAGATGTGCAGGGCCTTTTTCTCAAGAGTCTGCAACTTTTCTACCAAACAGTGTAGCAATCACTGTAAAGATTTTTATTAAGTATGCTTCATCCAGTACCAACAGAACTTTGTATCTGTGCTATAAAGTAACTGCCTTAGCTGAAATCCATCCAATTTTATTTTCCATCCAAATATGTATTATAATCAGCACCTGAAGATGTGAGACAAAGAAATACATTTGAAATCTGTTTAAATTCATGTCAGAAACACCGAATGAAAGCACAGGCTTAATCGATAGGTCTGGAGAATAAATTTATTTTATAAACCAAATGTAGCAAATGTTTCTTTCTTCTCTTCAGTAGAAAGCTGGGCAGTAGAGAATTGTTCTCAATTATAATAGGATTCTTTTCTATATAAATTTCCAGTGGTATGTCCTAGAGAGGGGAAAACACCCATTAAAAGAAAAAAAGAGAAACATGCTAAATTAAGTAGAATTAAAAATAGGGAAGACTCATCAGATCATCTGGTCCGTTCTTTCCATAACTGAATCCAGGGAGATTTTAAATCCATATCTATTTGCACAGCAATCATAAATTCTGCATTGATATTTTATAAACATTTCTTTAAATTCACTATAAAAGGGGTGCCTGAGTGACTCAGCCAGTTAAGCATATGCCTTTGGCTCAGGTCCTGACCCTATGTCCTGGGAATGAGCCCTGCATCAGGGCCCCTGCTCATCAAGGAGTCTGCTTCTCCCTCTGCCCCTCACCCCACTCATGCTCTCTCTTTCCCTCTCTCAAATAAATAGATAAAATATTTTTAAAAAATAAACTCACTAAAAAGTACATGAGGTCTATTTTTGACTCTTGAAAAATCATAAGGCCTTTGTAGTTTGTCTTGTAGAAGCTGCAAGAGTTAAAACATTGATTGATGACATGGGTATACATATTTAAAAGACATTCTCTGAGATGACTAATAAATGCATTATTTATTACATTGGACTTTATAATTAATAGATCATCAAACTCTTGGTGACAGACTTTAATTAACTAAATTCACAAGGTTGGTCAATAGGATAATTTGTTGAGTTATATGATCTGTGGTAAAGCATTTTAAGTAGCTAGCTTATATTTAGATTCAAGACTAGCTTATAGATAATGCTGAATTAATTATAATATATTCAGAGCATCTGTTTTCCCTGTAGGAAGGGAGGTGAATAACTATGTCCAAACTCTGTACCTACTCTCCTGGATGTGCATGTGAGCATGTGCTTGTGCGTGCACACACACACACACACACACACACCCTAGCCAGGCTTGATTCAATTTCTTTTGCCCTCTTGCTCTTTCTCTGCTACATGACTGCTGTCACAGTCTCATAAAATTTGCTTCTCTAAATACTTCTTTGTTGTGTTACTCCTGGGTCTTAAGTTAATGTATTATTTCTTCAGAACTTTTAACAATACTGATTAAGCCTACGAGACATTCTGTCCTCATCCAATAAATGCTAAATGAGTTTAAGCTAGAGAACTGTTTTGGTTTTCTTATCTTCAAATCCTTGGTGAGAGGGGGCACCTATCATAGTAGAAGTCTCTGTTCTATCATAATTAGAAAAAAAGAGAGGCCAAGACTAAGAATGGATCAGATTCACAGGAAATAGAGCCATGACAAATATTTCCTTACTTGGTGTCAGTGTTATCGATAGCTTCCTTGAATATCACATTCTCCTTGCTGACTTTGTAATTATGCAAAATTTTGACACCATGTCAATTTGCCAAACACACATCCCTATTCTAAAGAGAATGAGAATGCACTCACTGGTTAATCTAGATATACAAATACATTTTTTCACTCCAAGTCCTGGATTCCTACTACTGCACCAATGACTCCAAACTTACCATGGCAAAAGATTCAAAGCACTTGCCAAGAGTTTTCTATATTCAAAAAAATATATTAAAACTCTGCATGCTTTTGCGTTTTAATTTTTAAATGTACTCAGATGCTACTCTAATTAAATAAAAATTACTTATAGCATTGCTGAGCACACAGCAGTATGTTTAATTGTACATTTTAAAAAACAATTCAGGCTAAAAGTACAAATTTTTCCAGAATTTGAATAATATTTTCATTAAAAAAGCCCCTCTTGCCTTCAAACACTTGAAAGTATTGCCAAATACCATTTTATAATAGCACGTAATACTATTTTGCAGGATTTCATTGCCTGTTTCTTACACAATTTTTCCCCATTAAGATCCACATACCCCAGTTTGCCTTTATTCATGAATAACCATGACAAGCCAGGATAAGCAAAGACTTGAACCTATCTGAGCCATTTCATCGTAAATTCCATTCAAGAAATGATCTCTAGGATATAGTATTTTTGCCTAAAAGCAGCATCTTTACTACTGTTTCCCAAAGAATATGACATAGAATAGAATAATGACTGCCTAGCAACTTTTCAGGGACTCCTTCAAATACATATGCACCTTGAAATATTAGAAACAGGGAGTCAGAATATTGTGGTGGTTTTAACGTCTCTGTTACTAACTCATGGTGAGCTCAGTTTTCCCATCTGTATAATCATAACAACAACAACAACAACAACAACAACAACAACATAAAATTAACATTTTTGAACATTTACAGCATACCAGTCATGGCTATAGTATTTTTCTGAGTTTATCCACCTAGATCATATCTAGTCACTTGCCAAAACAGTGACCTCATGAGGGGTTAGATTTGGTGACCTATGAAAAGGACTGCCTTAATTTTCTAAAGTTTACCTTACAAAGAAGATTGGGTCCATTATTTTCCTGATGGCGATAATCTCTAGGAAGCTATGCACAAAAGGCAAATCTTTGGCTCAAATATGAAGGATCAGTAATGGTGGCAGAGCTAAAATTAGAATTTTATTTGAAAAGTAATTCAGAAAGCTGGAAATCTCAATGTTCCTGCAGTTCACTCTAAACCACCCTTATCGTCAGATGTTACTCTGCAGCTGCAAGAATATCACTACCAGGACTTCTGTGCAGCCATTTGAGTAGCTTGGCCCTTCCTGGCTCTGAGGCTAATAATGTACAGAAAAAGGAAATTCGTAATACAGCAAACAGATCAAAGCAGTCATTGTCATTTTAATTTTTTTAAAGATTTTATTTATTCATGAGACACAGAGAGAGATGCAGAGACACAGGCAGAGAGAGAAGGAGGCTCCCTGTGGGGAGCCCCATGTGGGACTCAACCGAAGACCCTGCGATCAGAACCTGAGCCAGGGGCAGATGCTCAACCACTGAGCCAGCCAGACACCCTATGGACATTTTAATTTTAAAGAAGAGTACTTATTATACATTTTAAAACAGTTTGATGGGCAGCCTGGGTGGCTCAGCGGTTTAGCGCCGCCTTCAGCCCAGAGCCTGATCCTGGGTCCCCGGAATCGAGTCCCATGTCAGGGTCCCTGCATGGAGCCTGCTTCTCCCTCTGCCTGTGTCTCTGCCTCACTCTCTGTGTGTATCTCATGAATAAATAAATAAAATCCTTAAAAAAAAACAGTTTGAAAAGTGATAAAGTGAAAAGTGGAAGTACCACCCATTGAACTTCTTACCTTCTTTAAGGTCACTATTTTATTCAAGATGTTCTCATTTGCACTGTATTCACATATATGAAAAATATATAAATAGACACAAAAGAAAATCAAAATAAGAAATTTTAAAATTTGTTTTATTCATTTAATATATGTGTTGGCTATTTTTCCATGTCACTATATATAAATTCATCTCCTTGTTTAAGGTTGCATGATTTTACATTGCATGGATGGATCACAGAAGCATCCAGCCACTCCCCTGTTGCCCTGAACAGTCCTGCTCTGTCCCAAGTTTTCTTTCACACAGCAAATCAAAATCCTTGCATTTCCTGGACACACTGTCTTTAGAAACTAGTTTAGAACTCTTGTTTTTAGGGATGCCTGGATGACTCAGTGTGTGAGGCTTGACTCAGGGTGATCCTGGAGTCCCAGGATCAAGTTCCACATCGGACTCCCTGCATGGAGCCTGCTTCTCTCTCTGCCTATGTCTCTGCCTCTCTTTTTCTCTGGATCTCTCATGAATTAAATAAATAAATAATCTTAAAAAAAGAACTCTTGTTTTTAGACATTGCCCTTTTTTTTTTTAATTTTTTTTTTTAAATTTATGATAGTCACAGAGAGAGAGAGAGAGAGAGGCAGAGACACAGGCAGAGGGAGAAGCAGGGTCCATGCACCAGGAGCCCGATGTGGGATTCGATCCTGGGTCTCCAGGATCACGCCCTGGGCCAAAGGCAGGCGCCAAACCGCTGCGCCACCCAGGGATCCCCTAGACATTGCCCTTTGGGAGCCTCACCCTCGCTCCCATCCCCCAATGTTTCAGTGTTTCTTTGGGCTATATATTATTCTCTCTGGTAAATCCAATTTTTTCTTCTGCCATGTTCCAATTTTAGTGATGATGCCTAGTTCCACTAGGTTGGGACCCTAGTGACAATCTGACAGGTCTGCTCACTAGGAGTTAGGCAAATCCTATAGTGTGGGAAGTGAGAAAGGCTATGGGAAGGTCATGAAGGAGGAAGAGGGTAGGATGGAGGGGAGGGTCTTAGCATGCAAAAGAGAGGGGGCTGATTTTTTTTAAGTAAAGTACTTCAAGTTGGATTCAATAATCTCTTTAGGTTTTCTTTTTAGTTCTAAGATACTCTGACAAATTTCTCTTTGCTCATAAATCTGTAGCCCCATTTAAATGCGGGGTAATTAACCCTTGAGCACATAATTGCCCTGGTCTTAACTCCCTAGTTAATTTTTGCGCCACATTGAAATCCTAGAGGTTTTTTGCTTGACTGACCCTAGAAGTCATATATTTGTTTGCATCTGGCAAGGTACATGATAGAATAAAAAATAAATCTCCTTCACCAAAATAAATTATTCAAAAGTAAGGTTTTCATAATTCCTGCACATCTCAACTCCTATACCCAAGAGAGGTCCAGAGCAGACACTGAAAACATGCTTGTTAAAAGACTGAATGAATGAGTTAATCATTTCCCTCCCCTCAAAAGTAAGCGAGCCTCCCATTTTTTTGGTTTATATGGAGAATTAATCTTTTACCAAAGTCTTCAACTCAGACTCTGTTTAACACTCCATTAAACAAGGGAAGAAAGCCTTGTTATTGCCAGAGTAGTTTGCAAGTTTCTCTTCCTGCAAAAGGGAAAGCAATCAGAAACAGCAAAAGGTGGAAAATGTAGGTAATTATTTGTCCCATGCAGGTTGTTATTCTCTACCATGAAGAGAACAGCATGTCCTCCAACCACAAAGTACTTGAACCAACATCTCAAAACAAATACTGCCCCATCAATCAGCAGCATTTTGTTGAGATTTGCATGCATATTCCAGGCCTCACAATGTGAAGCAACAAAGTAGGTATCCATCAAGAAAAAGGAGGCCTAGCAGTTAGGCTTATTTTTAGAAAGTTAACTACAAGCATTATGGCTATGAAAAAAATATAAGTGAAATCTTTACGGAAAGCATCATGCCTTTTCTAAAGATGCCAAGAAGAAATCAGAAATTTATAATAGCAATATATAGTATTAACCATGTGCTGCATGATGTTCTAATAGCTTTGCAAATATTAAGTTATTTATTCTTTAAAATACACCAGGAGTTTCTACTATTAACACCCTACCTCCTTACACACCATAAAACTGAAGCAGAAATGTTTAGAAATTCTCTGACGGTCTCACAACTCGTGAGCAGCAGTCTATATACAAACCCAGGCATTTTTGTTCTGATGTCCTACATGTACTTAACTAATACAGAGGAAATAAATATTATATGATACTTAATAAATTAGCAAATTATCATATACATAATAGATACTTAAATTTTAGAAAACAGATTTTACCTCTGAAGCTTTTGAACTAAATCAATTGATAATGTTGAGCTCCTAGCAAATCAATTTAATAAATACATGCACTAATCACTGTGTTTTGACATTGTGGAATTTCAAAGTGATGGATAAGGGACCAACTCTGGGCTAAAGAATGCATTTAATTAATGGTAACAAGGGTCAGATTAAATAATGCCATAATGAAAACATTTTGTGACATGGGAGGGAGGTCAGTGTTAGAAACAATGGCAGTAGTTTCAGGGGCATTTTATTGAAAAGAAAAAGATATTTAAGACTAGTTTTTTTTTCTTTTTTTACTCACTAGTAATCTGAGTTTCAGTTATCTTATATGTTACCTGAATAAATAAAATTCCTTCTCCCATATGTATTTACTTTTTTCAGTTATTTTTGTTGTTGTTTATTTTAGGTGAGATGCAGGTAAGGCAATGTATAACAATGGACATAGCAGTGTGTAAATTAATGTAGTATTACCAACATTATCACAATTCTTGGACAGTTTTCATTTTATTTGTTGTCTACAGAAAAAGGGATTGATTCTTTTTTTTAGATTTATTCATTTTAAAGAGAGAGAGAGCATGTGTAGGGGGGAAAGGCAGAAGAAGAGAGAGAGAGAATCTGAGAAGACCCCCACGGAGTGTGGAGCCCAACAAAGTGGGGCTTGCTGGATCTCATGACCCTGAGATCATGAACCTGAGCCGAAACCAGCAGTCAGATGCTTAACTGACTGACCCACCCAGGTGCCTCAAGAAACGATTATTTCTATTTTACCACTATCTCCATTCATTTTATATTTAGGTCTCTCCCTAAATTAAATTTTAATTATTTCATCACTTAATTACTTCCTTCCAATGATACTCAACTGTCCTGTTTTGTTATTGTTATTTTATGAGCTTCAAGAATTTACCAACATCATCACTACAGGTATAGGAGACTGTATTTTCCAAAAATGGCTTTAACAGTATCTCCCATGCCACACTCTCTTCTTACTATTTACTTTGAAGTTCTTTCCTTTGAGATGTGGGGCTGGTCTGTAACTATGGCAGAAGCAATGACATGTGACTCCCAAGGCTAGGTCATAAGAGGCAATATAACTTCTTCCTGGTTCTCTTGGGATGTCATGTCCAAGGAAGTTCAGTCAGATCACAGAAGGATCCACATGGAATTTAACTGACCCTACAACCAATTCTTGTGGGAGCTGACCAGTGAAAGAGGAAGGCAAAAGAAAGGCCTAGTTGTTTCTTTCAAATACAGGACTCTTGTCACCCTCAATGGCTGCCAAATCAAGAGCATTATAATCTCTAATAATGAGTTTTGGTTTTCCTCCTATAAGTCAGTGATCTACAAATTATTTTGATGTAAACATCTATTAATAAGTTTGACATCTATGCTCAACATGTTTATATGTATTTATGAAATATGTAGGCAGACTAGTAGATTTTATGTTATAAATATACAAAAATATAAATTTTTAAAAGTTAAAAACACACAAAAATTATAAATATATTCACATTTCTTGTTGGTACCCAATAAATTTGTCTTATTCATTCCCCAGAATATACATGCCCCACTTTGGCAACCATTGACAATAAAGTCCCTAAATTTCTATTCTATATAAGAATCTAAACCACTTAGATTTGTATTTTACAAAGGTCATTCTGATGAGACTGGAGAATGAATAGTTAAGGCTGATTATGGCAAGGAGGGAGTAATCACATAAAAGATTATCCAACACATGAAAAAAGTAGGATGGTAATATGGATTAAAAAAACAATGTAGTCATTTGGAGCAATGTTTGTGAGGTGGAATAAAGAAAATTTAATGGCTGATAGAATGTATGTGGTGAGGGATTCCAAGTTTTAAAAAACTTCTAGATATGAAGCTTGAAAAAAAAAAGAAGTGGGTAGAAGTACCATGGAACTGAGTTCAGTAATACAAAGAAATAATGTCCTTTTGAAAAAATATAATAAATTCAAAAAATTAAATTTGATTAGTTTAGGTTTAAGTTACCAAGAGATATACAGATGGAGAGAAAGAGTCTTGAATATGCAACATTTATTACACCTGAGTGTGCATTAGTTCAAATAGTGATGGTGAATTACCAATTAGATCAACCAGAGAAAGGGCATGGATTGAGAAGCATTCTGTTTAAAATGCTGTTATTAAAAAAATAATAATAATAACTTGCTGTTATTGATATAGTAATGATAATGGTAATACTTGCATTATTACATCACTGATATTTATTTTGAAACTTTCTCTGATTGTTTTAAGTTATTTTATGACAAACACTACTAAATCCCAAATAAAGCCTTTAAGGAAATAAGGGAATAAGTATGTGATTCCATAGTTTCTACTGAGAAATGAAGGAAATGACCACTGGAGAAGAAATATTTTTACCACTAAAGTAGAAAGAAAAATCCCCAGAATTAGCTCCCTTTTTTAAAGGTTTTATTTATTTATTTAAGAGAGAGAGAGAGAGAGAGCACACAAGTAGGGAGAGGAGCAGACTGAGAGGGAGAAGCAGACTCCCCACAGAGCGGAGAGCCTAATGCAGGGCTTGATCCTGGGACTATGGGATCATGACCTGAGCAGAAGGCAGGTGCTTAACTGACTGAGCTACCCTGGCACCTTCAGAATCAGCTCCTTTAAGCAAACAAAAAATTGTTTCATAACATTTTAGTTTAGACCATGCCAGAATCTTCTAAAGGAAGCAGTAGTAGCTCCTGGTTCTAGAAATATACGATTGATTTTTGAACAGCATGGGTTTGAACTGCACAGGTCCTCCCACACATGGATTTTTTCCAATACAGGACAGGACTGTAAATGTATTGTCTCTTCCTTGTTATTTTCTTAATAACATTTTTTCTCTAGCCTACTTTATTATAAGAATGCAGAATATAATATGTATAAATACAAAATATGTGTTGACTGTGTTGGTAAGGTTGCTGGTCAACAGTAGACTATATAATTAGTTAAGTTTCAGGGGAGTTAAGAGCTTGGCACCCCTTACCCATGCATTGTTCAAGGGTTAACTATATAGTATCAGACAGAGGACTCATAAAACTCTTTTATAAGCAGCAAAACTCCCTTGGCAGAAATATAGTACGTCAGGTCAAGATCACTAATTAGAATTGAATAAATGCCACTTTCTTTTGCATTAATGCCATCTCTAATTTCTACAAGTTTAAAATATCTACTCAACAGAGCTTGGAATTTTTATCTCTATACAGTATTCAGAGTACATAACCTTTTCAGAGTCTCCTTTTGCTTTAAACATGATTACTTCTTCCCATTTATTAGAAGTTCTTACTTGGATTAAAACAAAACAAACAGAAAAGTTCCAGCTGTTTTTTGTTTTGTTTTGTTTTGTTTTTTTTACTTAAGAATCATGGAATCATGGATATATATCACAATATAATATTTTGCTCTTCTAGAAATTTGGCAACTGACTTTTCAAGAACTTACCCAGACCCATTTATCATTGTAGCCATTTTAAAATCAATTTAGTAATATTGGAAGCTCATAAATGGTAGTAACAAATATTTGGAACATGAAAAATGAAGTCTCTCTCTCTCTCTCTTTTCAATTTTAGAAATGAAGTTATCTTAATAGGAAATATTCTTCCATGAGCAAAGGCATACCTTCTTTTGACCTAGAAAAAAATAATACTGATAATCATTTTTTGTTTTTAGATAGAAATTTATCATCTAGAAAATACTTACAGTTTCCTGGTTTCATATTTTTAGTAAATCAGGCATGGTAGGTATTATTACTACCATTTTATTTACGGAAAGAGTAAGTACTCAAAATTATGCAAAGAACAAAAGATACCAAGTTAGGACCAGAATGAATATTTGACATCTCATCCTGTTTTCACTATATCATGCAATCTCCACAAAACTGAAAATAAGACCAAGAGGCATTTATGATTGTTTTGCCTGTCCCCTAGCAATCTGGGATGGGGCCAAACCTTAAATCCACTCTTGTTCTCTTCATCATTTTACTGAAATGAGTCTTGCCAGGAATGCTAGATGAATGTTCTGTGGAAATAATTAATCAATAAAGAAATATGAATAATAAGCAAGAGAACTGGCAGTTTGTCCACTCATTGCAATAAGTGGAAAGTTGGAACACACACAGACAACTGCCAATGCCTGGGAATGTATGCGAAGCATCGTGATAGTGAACTGTAGCAGGACTAGCTCTCTGAGAATTAGGCTATGTCCAGTAGGAGAGCCTACTGAAGGCATGTCCTGAGATATGAACGAAGGAAAGTTTCAAAGGCAGAGTACAGAATCAGGAGATGAAGGTTAATCATCTTGGCTCTTTTCCATTTGAAGAACTCCTTATAAAATGTATCTGTAAACTGTATAAATCTGATTTTCTCTCTTCAACTATGATCTTACAAAAGATTACCAAAGATTACAAAAGATCTTACCAAAGATTTTACAATGCCCTTCAAAGTCTCCAAAAAAAAAATTTTTTTTTTCATTAAGCTTCCAACTCTTGGTTTCAGCTCAGGTCATGATCTCATTGGTGGTGGGAAGAAGCCACTTGTCAAGCTCTTTGATCAGCGGGGAGTCTGCTTTAGGATTCTCTCTTTCCCTCTGCTCCTCCTCCTGTGCTCTCTCTTTCTCAAATAAATAAATGTTAAAAAATAAAATTCATGACCTCCATATCCATTTGGACATTGTTTCCTAGGACTATGGACATCAGCTCTCCTAGTCTGGGTTTTCTGGACATGGGAACTAAGACAGAGATTTGCATGTGAAAGTTTTATTGAGAAGTGCTCTTGGGTAAAACACTAAAAAGAACTATACATGATGAACAGAAATACCTAATCCAGTATGGTGGTTGAAAGAAAGGATGATTCAGAAGAGGTGATACATGACCTGAAAAGTATTTTTCTTAGTGACGGTGAAGAAATGGGAATAAGTAAGGCATCTTGAGAAGAGTGAATATCACACAACAACATGTAGGCATGGGTATGGGAATCTCAAACATGGGATATTGCTGGAATGTGAGTATGAAGCAAAAAGTAGTAAAAGATGAAGTTGGATGGTGATACAGGGGTCAAAATGATAAGCTGAAAAGTTTGTAGGTAATGAGTCAGGGAATGAAATGATTGAAATTGCATGTTGGATCATTCTGGCAACTTTAGAAAGAAGAGATTTGAGAGGAACTCTTTTAGATGCAAGGAAACTCTAGTTAGGAGACATAAATGCCTTCTGCCTCTCATCTCTACACATGTACTGTCAGTAATCAGTTTTATCACCTTTTAACTTCTGTGAATTTGTTCTATCCAAGTGTATTGGGAATTGTTATTTGCTTGTTTTCTTAAAACCTCTAAGACTACTTCTTTGACCTGGTTTATTTCAGTTTCATTCAAAGGTTGACAGATAATTAACAATCATTTCTTTTATACCAAGTGCTGTGCTAGGTGCTGGGGAATTGATAAATATATTGTTCCTTTCTGCTAGGCATTTTAACTTTTACCATACTTGGTTGAACTATCAACTTGAAAGTTCCCAATGCCAAGTCTAATAACCAAATCACCTCAAACTCTCTGAAACCTTTTAACTTCTTGTTTTCTTCTTAAAATAACTTTGTAATTGATAAATTAGATTTCATTCTATTTTTTTCTAAATTAACCATTGAAGGGATCATAAAATGGACAACAAAAAAGCTAATATGGGAGACAAGTGAAATAATGAGAAACACTTTATTAGAACAAAATGGCAAAAAGGGAGGGAAAATGGAACAAAGAAAAAAATGTGAAGGTTAAGAAGCTAGATACAGACAAAATATAGTGTAAGATCCCATTTATATAAAGTTTAAGAACAGGCAAAAGTAATCTATGATGCTAGAGACCAGAATAATGATCACTCCAAAAGTAATCTATGATGCTAGAGACCAGAATAATGATCACTCCAAGGGTAGGGGCTGTATTCACTGGGATGGAGCATGAGGTAATCTTTTTCAGTAATGTTTTTAACTCCCTGCTGGTTACATGAGTGTAAACACATGCAAACATTTATATATCTGAACTCTAAGATGTGTGTACTTTGCATAAGTTATACTCAAATTAAAAAACGACTTTTGAATATTATAAAAATATTTCTAGATAAGAACATTTTTTTCTCCCCTCCAACCAGTACTAGGCTGAGACAGGCAAGCTTCTTTTCTTACCTGTGTTAAAGCATCAGACTTTAATTTACTCTTTGGGATCCTGGTTTTATGTGAGGGGTCACCACGGTTGTTCCATTTTCTGCCCCTATACAAAATGTACTCATACAAATGGCCTCCTCGAGGTTGGGAAAACACCCTCAGTGAGGGCTGACTGGACAACTGTATATTTCCTGGAGTTCTTGGTTGATTGGTTCTTATGTTGTTCTTCATATCCCTACTTTCCTGCCACCTTATAATGAGTGTTACAGATGTATGTATGTATGTGTGTTCCAAATACATATTTTATCCAACGTTTTGGTAGTTTCAGGAAGATTGTTCTAGATATATAAATGTACAATGTGATAAGAAATGTCTCTCTCTCTAGCATGAATTTTCCCTCTGTGCTTTAGACTTGTTGTGTGTTGGATCAAATCACCTGAGTGGGAGGTTTGTTATTTGTTGATTTCTGTGGTTATTGGACTCAATCTCATTATTCTGCAAATGCCACCTGTCAGGCTCCAGCTCCTCACCCATCTATCCTTTGCACCACCCTGAATCCAGGACAACATCTAATATTTTTAACTGGAGCTGTTGAAAGAGACAGAGGCAGTGAGAGAAGAGGGAAGGAAAGAGAGGAAAGAAGAGAAAGGGAGAAGGGAGGGGAGATATGTATTAGCTGCTAAGTGACTATTTTTCTAATGATGTTTTCCCATTTTTGCTATTGTTTTTAATAAATTTCTCATTAGATTTAAAATTGGTTTGTGCGAAAATGGAAGTTTTTTTACTCAAATTTTATTCAAATTTTAACAGATTTTACCTCTTTTCATCAGCTCTTTATTAACAGTTTTTCCCAGAACTCTTCATAATTTTTAATAGAAGCCCTTTATTTTGTCATTTATTTATATTCTGAGTTTCTTGAAATATAGTCTTATTTGGAAGTCAATCTAAAAAAAAACTCTCATAGAGGTGCCTGGGTGGTTCAGTCAGTTGAGCCTCCTACTCTTGATTTTAGCTTAGCCCATGATCTCAGGGTCATGAGACAGAGCCCCATGTAGGTCTTTGTGGTCAGCATGGAGTCTGCTTGAGATTCTCTCCCTCTCCCTCCACCCCTCCCCACCGCTAGCACTCACTCTCTCTTAAAAAACCAAAAAACTGTTACATGTGCTAAATTCTGTGGTATTTTAAATTTTTATTTTATGGGGGATCCCTGGGTGGCGCAGCGGTTTGGCACCTGCCTTTGGCCAGGGCGCGATCCTGGAGACCCGGGATCGAATCCCACATCGGGCTCCCGGTGCATGGAGCCAGCTTCTCCCTCTGCCTATGTCTCTGCCTCTCTCTCTCTCTCTCTCTCTCTCTGTGACTATCATAAATAAATAAAAAATTAAAATTTTTTAAAATTTTATTTTATGAATAATGAAACTAGATGCTATTCCACCCTGTTAGCTCAAAATTCAGTATTAGATTCGATTTGACTTTAGTTAATAAACGAACAGGAATACTCAAGGAGTACAAGAGTAAGAGGTACTTCACCTCAAAATCTAGAGGCTGTTTGTGACTTATGATGGTCCAATAATAAATGACTAGGTAAGGTAGTGGAGACACTAAGAAACCCAAAATAGATATGCCTAAGAGAAATATTTAAAGATTTGGGCTAATGTAGCTAACTGTTAAAGATCCAGGTGGAAGACAATCCAAAGGAAAGCCTGTTACCTAATCAATGGGACCAGTGAAGCATCATTTGGGAATTGCCTTGGGCTGGCATCAATACTGGAGACAGAATAGTTGTTCCTGCCTGGGAACTACCTTTGCTGAGAAAAGCAGCTTCCAAACCAATGAGAGCCATTGGGAACATTGCTAGTACAATCAGGGCCAAGATACACCACTTCATAGCAGAACTACTACTGTTGCAGGATCGCAGGGTTCTTGTCTCAAGGAGTAGAAGAGTGAATCTCACAGACACAAAAAGTGAAGTGAGGTGAAAGTTTATCAAGTTAGGATGAGAGCAGAAAGGAAAGGAAAAGCTCTCTAGAGTGAGAGGGGTCCCAAATGGATCGCCACAGAGGGCTGTCACTGGCAGTCTTTATTGAGAACTGACTGGGAAGCTTGTGGCCTTGAGATTCTTGTGCCATCCTGGTTTGATCAAGGACTATTGATAACAGCCCTACTGACTTAATTCTTTGAGATTTGGCCAATTTCTATGATTACACTGTAGTCACCAAAGAAAAATACTCCCTAACATCAGGGGCCAATGATCTGTTCTATTCCTTTACTTCTTGTTCACTCTGCCTTAGAGCTTTACCTGCCAGAAATAGAGCCTAGTCGGGGGCCCTCTATTTCTCCCTGCCTATACCTTAACCCTGTCTTTCCTTACTACTAGGGCAGGAAAAGTTGGTCTTTCAATATACTTCTGCCATGGAGGGAAGGAAGCAAATTTCTTCCAGAAAATGTCATAGGGTTGAAAGATTACAAAGTGAGCAATATTTCACATGACCTTCAATTATAATTATACTGTTAGACCCAGTGGATGTTTTGCCCTGACAAAATTCACTGGCTCCAAAATGACCCTCTATGAGGTCGATTTTGCTTCATGATAATCCTGTGATACAGAATTAATTTATTTAATGTCTACATGAGGAAACAGTATGCTCTGACTTACCTAAAAATTGTGAGACCAAGAAGTGACCAGTCGAGGGCATCAACTAGTTTCTCCCAATGCAATTCCAGTGGTTTACATGATATAAAGAAGAAGAAAAAAGAAATTGTGAAAATATATAATTAGCTACATGACCTTAGGAAAGTTAGTGCACATCTCTGGATGTGAACAAAAGAAAGAGAGAAAGAGGAAGAGAAGAAAAGAAAGAAGTTGGAGGAAAGGTAAAAGAAGGAAAGGAAGGGGAGGGGAGAGGGGAAAAAAAGATAAGAGAAGAGAAAAGAAGGGAGGGGAGGAGGAACATTGGAGAAAATGCATCTTAAATCCTTAGCTAACATGCTGAAAGGTATGGAAATACAATTCAAGAATGTGGAGGGGCATATGGGTGGCTCAGTTAGTGAAGTGTCTGACTCTTGATTTCAGCTCAGATCATGGTCTCAGGGTCCTGAGATAGAGCCCACATAGGACTCTGTGCTGAGCATGGAGCCTGCCTGAGATTCTCTCTTCCTCTCCCTCTGCCCTTCCCCGTCCCACCCCTGCTCACTTTCTTGCTCATGTACATGCACATGCTCTCTCTCTCTCCCCTTTCTCAACAAAAAGAATGCAGTCCCTAGAGCATGACTTCCTAGAATTTACATATCAAACTGTACAACCCTGGGCAATTTATTTTACCTCCCTATGAATCCATTTCCTACATAAAAATGTGGATAGTAATAGTACTTACCTCAAAGAGTTACAATGATTAAATGAGTTCATTGCATAAAATAAATAGAAGAGCATCTGGCACACGTTAAGTGTTCTGTCCATATTATTATTACTATTATGGATGAAACTGATAATTTTATAATGCACCCATAAAAAGAATATGACTTTTATTATTTGTGTGTACAGTAAAAATAATGGCCTATTAAAACATTATATTGAACTCCCTTCAGATTATAGCATAGTTTACATAATGTATCACAAGTAACATAGAAGCAAAATTCCCATTGAAAGAATGACCTAAATGAGAGCAAGTGAAGCTATTTGTCAAATGTCTGCCATAGGATAAGGGCAAATCATCAAATTTCTCCACAGTCTGAATAAAACAGAATTGCATATCCTCATAGGCTATCTGATCTGATTTTGTGCTCACAAAGCAAAATTCTGGTTATTGATTCTATTCCACATGTTGGTGGAATAGAGAAGGTTAACTTTTTGGGTAATAAAGTTTTTCCGGGTCCTGGTCTAGTTTTTGTTGTTGTTGTTGTTGTTGTTTTCCTTTATGGTTTATAATTACTTAGCATTTGATTTATCAGTCATTCTTCTAGAAGTTGGTTCAGTCTGATTCAGCCCTCCAGATTTGGTTCCCTGTGAGGGAATTTTGGACCAGCAGAGCAGAGGACCACATCTGGACCATAGTCATCTCATTAAATGCCATCAGCCTCTCCGGCTCATTCTAGGGACCCACATCTATTAAATAAAATGTGACTAGTCCATTTATACCAGTCACTCTCCATCCACATTATGTAATGATTTCCATAGCTTTCATCTCATTGCTTGATTGAAGGATTTATGTAGAAATAAGTCACAGCCCAAAAGAAAGGATAAAAGCCAGGATCACACAGGTAACAAAAGGAAAAATAAATATATTGGACTTCACCCAAATAAAAAGACTTTTGTACATCAGAGGACAGTACCAACAGAGGGAAAAGACAAGCCAAGGAATGAAGAAAGCAAATCATATATCTGATAAGCCTTTAATATCCAGAATACATTTTCTAAAACTCTTACAACTTAACAAAAATAAAATATTCAAATTAAAAAATGGGCAAAGGACTTGAATAGACTTTTCTCCAAAAATATTAAAAATGGCCAATGAGCACATAAAAAGGTACTCAATATCACTAATCATCAGGAAAATGCAAATCAAAATGATGAAATACTACTTCACATCTATTATGATGGCTATAATACAAACAAACAAACAAAACCAAAAAAAAAGTGTTAGCCAGAATGTGGAGAAATTGGAACCCTCAAACATTACTTGTGAGAAAGTAAATATATGCAACCACGTGGAAAACCAAATGGCAGTTCCTCAGAAAACGGAACTTTGTATTTCCATAGCATCTAGCAAATTTGCTTCTGAGTATGTGCCCTAAAGAATTGAAGACAAAGATTCCACAGATATTTGTGCACTCATTCATCATGGCATTATTCACAATAGCTAAAACATGGAAGAAATCCTAGTAGATAAACAAAATGTGGCATAGACATAACAGGAGAATATTATTCAGCCTTAAAAAGGAAGGACATTCTGATACATACTACAACATGGATAAACCCTGAAGACATCATGCTAAGTGAAGTCACTCATCATAAAAAGACAAATACTCTATGATTCCACTCATTTGTAGTACTTAGAACAGTCAGATTCATAGAGATAGTAGAATGGTGGTTACAAGGGGCTGAAGGAAGGAAGGAATGGGCAGCCCTAGTGTCTAATGGGTAGAAAGTTTCCATTGGGAAAAAAGAAAAAATTCTGGAGATGGATGGTGGTGATAATTGCCCAACAATGTGAATGTATTTAATGCTATAGGACCATACACTTTATTTTTTCTTATTTTTTTAAAAAAAATATTTTGTTTATTTATAAGAGACACAGAGAGAGAGAGAGAGAGGCAGAGGGAGAAGAGAACAGGCTCCATGCAGGGAGCCCGATGTGGGACTCGATCCCAGGTCTCCAGGATCAGGCCCTGAACCAAAGCCAGATGCTCTACCACTGGGCCACCCAGGCATCCCAGAACTATACACTTTAAATGATTAATATGTTACATATATTTCATGACAAAAAGTTTTAAAAGTCAGGATCAAAGAATAAAGGACAATTTACATGGCCTGCCCTCCCCCTACCAAAAGAGTAAGAAGCAAAGAAATAAGCTAATAGTAGTTGGTTTGCATACAGTACTGAGGCAAACAACAACAACAACAACAACATCAATTAATTTAACCAGATACCTATGACTTCTCTCCTCATGTCTTCATCATTGGAAAGGTTTCTGTTGCACTTTATACCCAACAAGGGTGGTGCAGCTCAGACTGCACTAGAGATTCAATCAGAGTTAATAAGGTGTCACTTCTGTGTATCTGAGTCTCTGCTTTGGGCTGTAATAAAACATCAACTCTCTGTAATATGGTGATCCTGCCAGAGGATATTCAAATATTATCATCCTGTAATGGCAGAGTTAACTTGAATTGTTAACTCAGTCTTCTTTCCTGATGCCTGTTTTCTTCTGAGGGTGGGTTCTTCAAAAAGCATGTGTAAAACTATTATTCTGAGAGTAAACACCACATTTGACATAGTCACATAATGTTAAATTACAAATTATTCTAGATCAATTGCCATTAGTACCTTTTAATGGAAGTTCCTAAAAAAAAAAAATCAGATGAAATTTAAAATTGATTTTGTGACCAGGGCTCTGAGTCATAGGATCTAATAAAACAAAAGAATTCTGATATTTATACTTAGGGTCTAAGTCTGACACACTATCTGATTTAGTATATAAACCTAAATAGCAATATTTCTGACAAAAAAATATATATGCATGAATACACAGAGAAAAATTACACATATATGGCCCATTCGTTATCTGATAATCTTTTTTATCTTAGGTGTCAACAAGCAACAAAATTTCAGTTTTTGTATTTTCCCATAGAAAAAAAAATTATCCAGAATGCCATTAAAAACTTCTGAAAAGGTTTTTCTTTCTCATTTGTCTCTAGCCAACTCATCAAGCATATACTTCCTCATTATTCTTTCTAAAGCACAGCTTTGATCATGTCACTGATCTGTACAGAAACCATTACATGTTCCCCGTTGCCTGCCAAGTGAAGCCTAGAACCTCCTTCAAGCTGTCCAGGACTTAGATCAGCCTACAAATTCCTTCTCAAACTGTCCTGCACTATTCTTCTCTATTCATCTTCCCCTCTAAATAGAACTACCAACCTGTCATTCCTGAATAAGCCCCCCAAATTTCCAATCCCTAGACCATTCTCCCTGACTGATTATGACCCTATGTATCTAAATTCCACTCTTCTATGGCCAATGCATTATTTTCATCTTGCTTAGTATCATATGAGAGTATAAGGAAGAAGATCTATATGTCCTGGAGCTGCTTCACCATTTGTTTACAAATTATAACTATATACACTACTTACCCTGTGGTACTTATTAAAAACATACAAATAGGAAGTAAGAAAGACGTTTCAGCTTCCTAGGAATCTGGAAATCTATGTTCTATGTATTCTATGTATGTGTATCTTTCTGGAAGTAAAAAAGCTTAATGGAAAAATTAATCATTGTCAGTTCATTTGTCTAGAAATTTGATCCCAAAAGAGTAAAGAGAAACTGTATATATACAAGTATTGTTGTTTGCTTATTCCACAAATACTTATTAAATACATGCATATACTTAGAATTACAAAAGGCAATGGAAGTGATGAAAAATACAGAGATTAGTTCTGAATTCCATTTTTTAGGAGTAAAGAGGCATAACCATAATACAAGATCAAAAGTGACACATTGTAAAAAGAGAGATGGTTGTGGAGCTAAAAGGAAGAAGAGAGGTTGTGTCAGCTGGGAGGATCCCAGAAAGTTTAATGTTAAAACAGGATATTTCCATTTGTCTTCAGCAAATGTCAACCACAATGGAAACACATTAAGACAGCTAAGTATAAAACCCATCAACATGAATCTGTTTCCATGGTGTCAATTCTATATGTTTATATAGATTTTTTTGGACTCATGAAAAATATTTTAATAAACCTAT
Organism: Canis lupus baileyi; assembly: GCF_048164855.1. Classification (NCBI taxonomy): domain Eukaryota; kingdom Metazoa; phylum Chordata; class Mammalia; order Carnivora; family Canidae; genus Canis; species Canis lupus. The sequence continues at coordinate 24,589,395 of NC_132868.1, forward strand.
ACAAACAAAAACATTGAAAGCCACATTTGCCACAAAAATACTAATATTCTTAGATATTAGTGATTTGGAAGATCATGGTGTATATTCCCTGAACTACCTCTCTCTTAGAGATTTGGGGAATTATTTTCAGACAATTCCTCCTTGGAAACTACTGATGCTGTATGATTTCATCAGCACAAAATAGTTTCATGAGTAGGAAGGTGTTTATTTCAGGAACTAAGTTTTGTCTTTCACAAATTTGAAGGGCTAGAGGCGAGTTTATGAATCAATTACAGTTTATTTCAAGATGTTTCTTGCCTTTAGAGTCTCTGAAAAGACATGTTCCAGAAGGTCTTTTAAAGGTCTTTATTTTTTAAATGAATATATGGATTCCTGTGGTGAAGAGAGAAGCAAAAAAGAAATCCTGTTCAATTAATAAACCCTAGAATGTTGCTATTAATAAAAGCTAAATAAACCAATATAGTAGTTATTTGAGAAGTGAGGCAAAGCAATGAATTTAAAAACATAACTTGATACATGTTTATTTAGTTTCTATGAAGTTCCACAGTTTTAGGCATGATGGACACAATGAAAAAAGCAAACAAGGTCTTCTCCATGCACCTCATGTTCTAGATGTGTAGGTTATAGGGAGAAGGGATATGATGAGTAGGAGAGGCAGTAAAATGCTTGTGATTAACAAGTAAACAAATTTCAAAATATAATTTCGGGTACTGATAAGTGCTATGAAGTCAGTAGTGGAAGGTGACTTGATAGAGAATTGGAAGGGACTTCAGGTTAGGTGATCATGGAAGGAGGCATATATAAAAAAGGTGATATTTGACCTGATACCTGGATTTTTAATTTACAAAACAATAAGCCATGTAAATATCTAAGCAGAAAAGCGGTAAGGGCAAAGACCCTAAGGTGGAAAACAGTTTAGAAAATTCTAGAAAAACAAAAAGGCTAGAATAACAGAAACATGGTGACTGAGGCAGAGGATGCTACAAAGTGAAGCTGGAGGGTTAAGGAAGATCATCTATGTTTGCGTAGTGTATAAAAATACTTTGGGTTTTATTTCTCAAAGCCCTGACTTGAAACCATGGTAAGGATTTATGTATACCTTTGTATATTTAGTGAAATGGAACTTTTATATTTATCCAAAAAGCCATTCAGGAACTTTTGAATGCTAGAGTTCCTCCTATTGAGGAACATGGTAGAGTGGAGGGGAGAGAAGGTAGACAAGAGGATAGACTAGGTACTTACTGTGTAAGGATTTATACAGTGATAGACAAGAAAGTGCTAAAAGCCCTGGGTATATTACATTTATAAAGTATTTTGGATATTCTCAGGAATGATGTATCTTCTAGTTGGTAAGATTCTTACATATAGCATAGCATGTAAATTGAGCCTTGAAATATAGATGAGTTGAGTGTGTGGAAATGGAAGGTGGTAGGTGCTTAAAAATAGGATTAAGACAGAAAAATACAGAATCTTTTATGAAACCCAGAAAACAACAATTACAATAAAGTGTTGTTGATACAGTGCACGTATTATGAGGCAATGAAGAGAAAAACCTCCATTCATTTATTCAGAGAATATTTATTGAGCAAATACTATGTGGGAGATACCAAACTAGCTACTGATGAACAGTAGTGAATAATAAAATCCTTGTTTTTATGGAGCAGTCCAGTAGGGGGAGACAGACAATACACAAGCAAATGCAGACTACAGGGCTGTTATGAGCACTTTGAAGAAAAATGAAGCTGAGACAAAGGAAAGGCAATTCAATGAATGGTTAAACTTGTACAATGAGTGACTAAGAAAGGCCTCTCTAAAAAGTAACATTATAGTAGAAACCTGAAGGACATGAGAGCCATCAAAGCAGAAAAGGCTGTAGGCAGAAATGCCCAGAAGTGGGAGCATATTTGGAATGTTCAAGAAACAATATAAAGAATGGGATAACTGAAATATTGGGGGTGATCTGCAAAGGTGATAAGAGATGAGGTCAGAAAGGTGAGGTGAGAGAGACAGGACACAGACATGGGATATATAGTGCCTACAGGTGATAGCAAGTTGGGAAGCCATGGGAGGACAATGAATAAGACAGTAGAATGCTATTTCATTTTCAGGAGACACTGTGACTACTCCCTTGAGCAGAACCAAAGGACAGAACAGAAGCAGATGGAGCAACTAGGAGGCTACTGCAGTTATCAAGATGAGTGACAGTGACCTGGAGCTGGGTCTTTATGGAGGAAGTGATGAGAATGGAACAAATTCTGAAAATACTTCGAACTGATAGGATTTGATAATGGACTAACACTGGGAAAAAAAGAGAAGTCAGACTGGCACCAGTTTTTTTTTTTTTTTTTTTTTTTTTCTTAGCCCAAGCAAATGGGATTGCCATTCATTCAGGTAAGGAAGACTCCAGGAAGAGCAAGTACTTGTTAAATTGTCTAGATGCCACATTTAGATAGAGTAAGTTTGAGATGCCTATCTGTACTGAAGCAGAGATTTTGTGTAGGCAGCTGAATCTACAGCTCTAGAGTTCAGGGAAATCAGGCTGGAAATAAAAAATTGGGAGTCATCAGGAGTTACATGAAATGTAATGTTTTGTGACTGGAGTACAGTAACCGTGAAGTAAGTGTACATAGAGAAAAGAAAGAGGTTGAGGACTGAGCCCCGAAGAGTACAAAATTTAGAGTCCAGGGAGAAGGAGTATATTCAGCCAAGGAGAGGGGTACTAATGAGGAGTAAAATAATAGAGTCAAAAGGAATTAGTCCCCTAATAACTAAATGAAGCAAAGAAAGAGTAATCAATTGTGACAAATACTTTCAAGTAATTTGAGAGCTGAAAAGTGACCATTGGATTTAGCAATGAGGAAGTAATTAGTAACCTTGACAAGAGCAGTTTAAGTGGACTGGTAATAATTGAAACCTCACCAAAGTAGGATCAAGAGAGAACAGATGGAAAAGAATTAGTGAAGGTTAACTCCCCTGAGAAGTTTTGTTGTAAAACACGGCAAAGAAACAGGACAGTAGCTGGAGGAGGAGATAGGGCCATGAAAAGGTTTGCTTGAGAAGGGAGATAATTTAGTCTAGCTGTGTGCTGCTGACCATGGTCCAGTAGAGAAAGAGAAATTGGTGAGACAGTACAGAAAAGGAAAACTGTGGAAGTGATGTATTTGAATGCTCCAGAGAGTTGTTATCTAGGGTCCCAATGGTTTATCCATATTAGTAGGAGGGAAAGCCAAGTATGTTGGTACAAATATTTACAGGGGAGTAGATGTACTAGTAGAAACTTGAAGAAAGTATTTTTTTTTTCAAGATTGATTATTTTAGAGAAAGCAAGTGAGCAGGGGAAGAAGCAGAGGGAGAGGGAGAGAGAAAACACTGAGGGCAGAGCCCTATGACAATGTGGGTCTAGATCCCATGACCCTGGGATCAAGACTTCAGCCAAAATCAAGAGTGGGGCATTCAACAACTGAGCCACTCAGACATCCTTAGAAAGTCTTTTCTAATTGCTTTTTTCTTCTCTGTGAAATAGAAAGCAAAGTTATCCGCTGAAAGTACAGCTGGAAAGGAGGTGGTTATAGTGGCTAAAGGAGAGAAACATTTAAGAGACCTCTAAAGGATTAGGAGGAAAAAAATTCCCTAAATGGATTGTGGGTCAGGAGAAAATGTCTGTTGGAGATTAGCAGGTATGCATTTAGAAGTGGTACCATTGAGTAAAGTGTTTTTCTCCAGTATGATTGCAGGGTCAGTTTACGTGGCACATTTAATTTAATCAAATTTAATTTTGCAAAATTGGTATGATATGAGGGCAGTACTATGTATGAATGGGTTCTAAGCAAAGTAAATACATGGTGGGGGGATAAATATAGTGAAAGGTGATAAGATCCAAAGATTAAAAATAAAAAAAACAGAGACAAAAACAGAAAATGTTGGGTCGTGTTCTATTCTCAGTATAAAGAAACATATGAACTGGATGCATTGTCCCAAATTTTGGCAGTCAGGCTGGTAGATAGACATATAAATAAGAAAATTTAACCGGATGTAATGAATAAATGCTGCACCAGAGGTTTGCACAAAATGTTATGTGAACACAGAGAAGGGATTGAATAAGTCTGATGATTCCGCCATGAGCAAAGATTGGGAATAAAGAAAACACTTAAAGACATAAATTGTTAGCTGAAAGACCAGCGGTAATTGTCCAGGTAGAGAAGATGGAGCTGGGTGTGCTATGCTAAGTAGGAAGAAGAGTAAGTTTAACGTCCAAAGAGTGTAAAGAACATGACGTGGGGTATGCAGTGCTACTTGGGATTAGCTTGAACACAGGTGCTGGAGGGGACAGGGTAGGAAATGAGGCTACACTTTGAAGTTAAAGCCAGTTGTAAAGTAATTTGCTGAGCTAAAGGATTTGGTCTTTTTTTCTGGATATAATGAAAATTCACTAAAAGTTTTCAGTGTGTCCTTTGAGAGGTTTTGTGTGTCTATAAATTTGTGTGTGCAGTGAGGATATGCATACATGTCTGTTCAAGACAGTGCATGATGTTTCTTTTTGTGAAAAAGTCAGCACTTGTTTGGTCACACGTTGATTTCACATGAAATGAATAACAACGGAAAGCTGGGTTGTAGATACAATTTTGGCCCAGGAGAGAGTAAAAGTAAGTCTTTCTTGTTAGTAGTCCATTTAGAAACATTGGTTTCATCACTAGCAGACTTTAATGAATGCAAGTGATCAGTATTTATGAGTTGGGAGCAAAACCAGAATCTGGCCAGTATCAGCAGGGGTTTTAGTTTCTCTTTGAGTCCAGGTCTGCGTCCCTGTAAGGAAACCGGGGTGGGGGGTGGGGGATGGATGTATTTGATAACTCCAAGTCTCGTTCCATGTCTATGACCATGTGAAGAAATTAAAAGCCAACTTATAACTAAAATGAATACATGTCAAAAAATAAAAGTGGCTATCCTCTTTTATAGCCCAGGAATGAAATGTAAAATCGAGTTGCCCCAAACAAAAGTTGATATAGTAGGTCTACGCCTAGGAAGTGCACAATGGTGTTGAATGCTGATACATCTATATTGATTTTCAAGCGTAGCGTGGAACATTGTCATCTGATCTGGTTAGCAAAATTCTGTTTACATTCAATGCTGACTGAATTTATTTCATTTGAATTCAGAGGAATAAACCAAAACTTTAAAATAAAGCCAGAAAGTCTTCCCTCTGTTTATATGTTTATGTAATTTTTGTGACAAAATGTTGTGACAAACCCATGGCTTGCAGTGAGTACATGAGGTTTAAGTGGTTTTATCTCAAACTGGAAGCAGATGTGAGGACGGGTGAGGTGACCAAATGCTGTATTACAAAACCAAAACAAAACCACTGTTCAGTGTCTTCGTCTCTGCAAAGCACCAAAATGATGTGTTTCAAGGATCGGCAAAGGTCTAAATGAAATTTGTCTTCATTGGGAATTAGGATTTAATCCAAGACCAGCAAATAATTCAGTTGTCTAGGGATTTGAGTGAAGCATTAGCACCATGGGTTTCAGAGGAAACTGAGCTGTTGACCAGCTGTTAATCACACAGAGCCAGGTGATTAACCACACTGAGATCTCTTCACCTTCTACAGATGCCACACTCATAAGCATTTTAATATTCTGCTTCTTTTATATCCCCATGCGAGACTATTTCCTCTTTCCCCTCTTTTCACTTCTGCCTACACTACAGATCCAGCTCACATTCATTTATGAAATCACACTTGTCCTGAGTGTAATGATCATAACCAGTTTACAGACATTCAATTTGTAAACAACATAATCCTATTTTGAATCTTGGGGAAGCTACCTGTTAGGAATCCCAGGGTGTAAGAAATAGTCCCTGAATGCCACAATCTGTTCTGTATATTGGTGTTTTCTTCATAGATCCAGAACTATGGGAGGAAGCAACACTACTTTCAAGGTTTTAAATTGGTTCCAAGATCTGAAACTAGCACTTTAATTTGGTAGATTCTCTACTATAGCACCACACATTATTTTTATTCTTGTGTTATTCAAACACCTTGAATTTGCTAACTCCTTCTTATCAATTATTCAACCAGAGAAAAGTAGAGAGATAAATTTTACAATTTCCTTGACATAAATGAAGATTTCAAAAAAGGTAATGTCAGGTCACTTGGAATGGAATAGTGACCTAGATTAGAAAATAATCCAGTGGCTTACATTTTCCGTGTGTGTGTGTGTGTGTGATATGTTACCTCATGTGGCACATAAACCAACAACTAAAACTCAGAAAAAATGAGTAAAAAAAAAAATCTGATGAGACCATCTAGCATATAGCTAAGGTCAGAAAGCCAGCACTTGGAGTCTAAAACCACTGTTGTTTCCTCTCTACCTGCAAGTGTGAGTAGCACTGACAATTGTTGCAGCTTCCTAGGCCAAGACTCTACCACCATCTCATCAGTCTTCTCTCTACAGTGGTTTGTATCTCTGGTGATTTAAAATTTATATATCCTCTTCCAGTCTTTTAGTCATTATAATTAAATTTAAACTTATGTTTTATAGATTTACTATAAATAAATTATGATTTACTGTAAGTAAATCATCTAGATTTACTTAATATCTATATCCACTTGATAAAGAAAAGAAACTTTAGCCAAGTTTTACTTTCCTTCCCCCATCTCAGTTATCTCTCATTGTAGAGAATCTGAAAATCTAATTGCATATTTTTATTAATATCCAAATTTTTACATTTTTCATCATAAATTATATAAACTATAGTTCTACTGTGTTCTTCACTAGTGTCTTGTATCCTATATCTTCCCTTTCTTGCATTCACTTTTTATTTCATTAAAATATAATTTCTATCATGTCTTTTGAATTGATCTGAACTCTTGATTATCTGAAAATGTCTATTTTGCTAGATAACTCTGAATGACTCTGGTTTCAAAAGCATTTCCTTTCATAATATTAAAGAGATGTGTTAAATGTTAAAAACCAGTGCCAATCTGCTTCTTCTGTAGGCAATCTATTGTTACTGCCATCACCATGAATGCTGTCATGCTTTTGCATATACTTTGTGGCCCCCTGAGCTTTCATGGCAGTTCTCCAGTCTCACTCTTATGTTCATTTATTAGGCTTGGCACTTGGCCATCTGTGTCATCCACTATGTTGTTGCTTTTCTCTTTCTCTCACTATTAATGATTTTCTCTCCTATATTATCTCTATTCTCTACTTTTAAGACTCCATTTGGCTGATGTCAAAATATCAGAACGTACACTCTATGTCTCCTAATTTTTCTCTTTTGCTTTCTGTGTCTTTGGCTTTTAGCACAGAGGGCCGATCTTACAGTCATTGATTATTTTTTTCCATCTATGTCCATTCTGAAAATCAGCTTAGCTTTGGAATCTTAATTTTTTTAGTGTAAATATATAAATGCTCAAAGAAAATGAAAATTAACACTAATGTTCTCACCAAACACTAAATATTTTCTCATATTTTCCTGCAGTCATATTTTGCAAATAGACTTGAAGTCACTTTTACTCACCACCTGCTTTGTTCTCTTCCTTCATTTACTGAGGCAATTACTATCATGAGAGGCGTAGTCCTCAAGCCACTTTTTAAAAAGATTATTTATTTATTTATTTATTTATTTATTTATTTATTTATTAGAGCAAGAGAGCATGAAAGCATGAGCAGAAGGGGCAGAGAGAGAGAGAGGGAGAATCTCAAGCAGACTCCATGCTGAGTGCAGAGCCTAATGCAGGGCTAAATCTCATGACCCTGAGTTCATGACCTGAATGGAAACCAAGAGTCTGATGTTTAACTGACTGAGCCACCCAGAACCCTCTCCTCAAGCCACTTTTAATCACTTTCATCTGGATATATATCCATAAGCAATATAGAGTTCATGCTTTAAATTATACAACTATCATTCAACAATATATATTGTTTGCATCTTGCTTTTTTATTCAATACTGCATTTTAATATCTAGCTATATTATATAATATAGTTCAGTCATTTTAAATATTATATGCTATTCCATGATATAAATATACATTATTTATTATTTATTTTCCTATTATATCTCCTTATGAGTGGAGAACTAGGCTGTTACTATTAGAATTGTAAGTGATCCAATGTCACTACCCTACATCCATAAAGCCCTTGATATTTTTCCATCTCATTTAAGCTAAAATAAATCCTTATCCTTTCTACAGGGCTCTAAATGATGCTCACCTTGTATACTATTCTTCCAATCTTCCTTCCTTCCAATTGGCCCTCACTTTCCCTGTCCCAGCCATTTATAGATTCCTTTTGTTTTCTCACATACTCTGAACTCTTAGGAGTCTTCACATATACCATGCCCTGTGCTTGGAAAGCCTTCCTTGTCTCTATCATTTGCTAATTTCTTATCATTGTATCTCAACCCAGTTTTATATTTGCAGAGTAGGAGCTTAGGAAAGAAATTATCTTCTTCTTCACTGAGAAAAAATATGTTGTGTTTCTAAGAACTGGGGCCTCCTTACTTCAGCATGAAGGCAAATTATTTTTATGAGATGTTTAGAGCTGAGCCCTTTCCTAATGATGGGCAAGAAATGGAAAGCTCTGTTTTGTCTATTAGGATCTAAGTGAGAAGGGTCTATCTGAAGTAGAATGGGAAAAGGACATGGGTAAATAGTACTAAATTTGGTTACATGAGTCCCATTGCCCAAAGGGCAATCCAGATATTAGCCAGTGACCTGCAAGCCCCAGGACCATGGGATGAAAGGAATAATGGGACTTCATTCAGTTGCCCAGAACTATGAAGGTCTTAGGCAATGACTCTGGTAAGGGGCCCAGGAATGCCTCCTCAAGGCAAGATAAAATGATAGCTATCATTATTAGTGTTTAATGTTAAGCATGTCACTTTATCCCTATATACATCATCAATTAAGGTGATAATCTCAAAGATATTATAATTTTCCAGAACCTTTACAAAACCCAAATTCCCAAGAAAACTATTTTTCCAAAGATGCTGCTTTTGTTGATCACTTAAGGCAACATGAACTAGAAATCCCCTTGGAAATTTGTTTTTTTGGAAAAATGCCAGATTGTTTCACCTTATTGTCTAGGTTTGTTTTAGTTTATAATTCTGTCCCATATTTGAGAAGCTAGAAAAGTACCCGGTATATCTTTCCTGTTCCCCTCAGGGGACTTTGAAATGATTGTACCATGTACAAATGACAGATCGTGCTTAAGCTTTCAAACAATAAAGCTGTAATTTTAGAAACAACAGAGAAGTTGCCCTGTTCTTGTTCTTCAATTAGAATATTTGGGGATGGAAATCTTTTTGGAACAATCCCTCATGCCTAGTTAGTCTTCTTGTCAGTTTATCTGGTAAGTCTCTGAGTGCCAGGAGAACATGTCAACCCTGGAAAGTGATTTTATGAGGAAGCCCATTTAATTTTTATGTCTTCACCAGGGAAGTCATTATTTCTGCTAGTAAAAGATTTCTAAATTGGCTTATAATATCAAGTATTACATTTAGGATGCAAGTGTTTTGGTGGTCTGAACAGTGAATAAAAGGGGTTACTAATGATCATGTGCATGCATTTGTCTATTGAACTGACTGGGTTGTGAGCATGGCATACTTTTGAATGTCAACTCAACTTGTAAAAATAACTTGGACTCTTAAACACTCAGGTCTGTATAATAATTTATGGACCTCAGATTAGAATCCCATAGAGGGCTTTGGAAATTTATTTAGGTAGATTTTTCTTCCAGGAAAATCTCATCATGTAAGTTTGATAGCTAAAACAGTGTGCTAAATGTTCCAGGCAATTGCCTGCTAACTTTAAATCTTGGACATGCAATATAAAATTGTGCCTACTGATTTTTTAAGGAAAAAAATCAAATTTATTTTTTCTTCCAATTTCACAGTATATTTACATAGAATTAAGTGCATAAATGGATTCAAATACCATCTGACCTACTCTCTATTTTTCATATAAGAAAACTGAGACCTAAAGAGGAAGTGGCTAATATGGTTATACAGAAATTTACTGCAGAGCTAAGAATAGAACACAACTTTCCTATACCCAGTGTTCTTCCAACTGCACCCCAGATCATACTAAGTCTAATTACACATAAATGTCCATACATAAATGTGTGGATGTCCAAGAATATAGAGCTTCAGTCTCTATTTCTGGTACCTCAACTACTAAAATGAAACAAATTCTTTTTTTCACTCAAGAATAGGGTAAATAAATAAACATTTGAAAGAAAACTGCAAACAACTTCCAATATATAATCATTAATATTCTCACTTTGGTTGTTAAGAAAAACAACCAAATTATCATTTGAATTATAATAAAATCAGTTTTACAATGATGGATTTCAAGTATGAAAGGAAAATAACCTGAAATGAAAGGAATCAAGTACCTTGCCTTCAAGGCATATTTATTCAAATATAAACAGTCACCCTTTACATGCCCTTTCTATGTAGTTGGCCCTAGAAATGATAGAGAAACTTGAAAGAAAATGGCTTCCTTGCTGAGTTTCCCAATTTATTAAATTATACTGTTTCACTTTGTGGTTTAAAATGCCATGCTGAACGATTATGAGGCATAGGATTCTTTTGACAATTTGCAAATAAATGAATTAAATTTTAGATTCACTTGATTATTTGACCACAAATCATCCAACTTGATTTGGATTCAAATTTCTCAAAGTTAAATTATATAGGAAGGACTTAGGGAGAAGAGCAAGTCACGGTAATAAATACCACAGAGGATGATATTTTTTTACCGATTAAAGTATATTCCTATTTTCATTTGCTCCCTTTTTTAATTCTTTAAAATTATAAATTGCCAATTTGAAATGGTAAACACTACAAATTTAATCTCTTCCATTATCCCCAACACCCTTTGTTTTCTTGGACTCATGTTCAGGCCATCTGTATGGCTACATTTTTTCAAGATAATGAGCCTGAAAAGTTTGTTGTTATTTTTTAACTTGAAACACAATTTTCCGTGAGAATTTTCAGAAAAAAATTGTGACTGTTTATGAAAATGTTGCTTCAGAGTAGTGACTCCACAGAGAAGAGACTTCTCAAAGCAAGAACAGTTGATAGAGAAGTAGCTACTCTTATTGTAGTATTTTGTAATGTATATATATGTGTCAAATCACTATATTATGCACCTGAAACTAACATAATATTGTATGTCAACTGCATTTCAATTTTAAAAAAAGCCAATTAAAGAGGATATCTTGGGGCTCCTGGGTGGCTCAGTCAGTTAAGCATCTATCTGCCTTGGGCTCAGGTCATGATCCCGGCGTTCCAGGATAGAACATTGAGTCAGTCTGCCTGGTTGCAGGCAGCCTGCTTCTCCCTCTCTTCCCTGCTTGTGCTCTGTCTCTCTCTCTCGCTACCTCTCTCTCTCAAATAAATAAAATCTTAAAAAAAAAAAAAAAGAACACCTTATATTTTTTCTGCAGTACAAACAAACAAAGACAATGAATTTCTTATCCTGGCTGTGCTAAATTAGAGTAAACTGTAAATTCTGTAGCTCTATTTTCCACAATATTCAAAGGATATTAAGGAGTAAAATAAAGAAAATATATCCAGAGTTTTTTAAATTCTTTTACTCATTCTGATTCTTTTTCTAATTGAAGGCCATTCATATTCAGAATTCTAAAGCTTCAACTGATATATCAAATTATCTCTTACAGAGAGAATCATACTGAAATTTTAAGATATTTGTATGTTTTTGCATATTAATTTATGGAGATCAGAAAGCCATTTTAAAGCAAATGCCTTCTTTTTCCTTTGAGTCTTTCTTCCTGCCCATGTGGCTCGTGTAGAACCTGGAGCATTACTGTTGTTGACATAAGTGTTTTCTATTATTTTCTAATATTTTCTCTTATTTTGATATCCGTTCTATTAAATGAATAAACACATATACTCAAGTTTAATCTTGGAGAAAATTTTTGTTGAAATTTTTGAAAGTATTTTCATTATTGTTGTCTCTAAGTTATTCTTTCAGTTTATCCCATACAATTAGCTCGACCCAGATTCCTACAAACAAATATAAAATCATGGAAACAGGTAAAACTAGGAAAAGACTCACGTTGTAAAAAGTCTTTACCAAGGTCAGAGTGGATAACAACACAACGACCAATACCCTATATTGAGCATTTTTTCTGCAGTAAATTCTTTGTTAAAAAGCCTTGCATAGATTACTTAATCATCAGAGCAACCTTGGTAAGTGGGTACTATTAAATATATCCATAAGGAAACTGAGAGAACTTAAGTAACTCAAAAAATGTTGCAGAACTGGCCATAGGCATAGCTGGTAAGTAGCAAATCTGAGATTTAAACTTTAATGGTCAGTGCCTAGACTAGACTGTATTAGACTATTTTTAGGTCAGAGGAACCAATCTATTTAGGAATGGTGGCACAGGACTTGTCAGCTCAAAGTAAATGCCCTTTACATAAAATTCTGAGTCCTCTTCTCTTAGATAGGATTGAAAGGTGCAGAATATACCAAACTATATTCCAGTAAGATTTAATGAGAATTAGAAAGCAATAAGGAGTGTCTAGTTAAAACAGTTATTTCGTTCAACTTGACTTGATTGTCAATTTACAGTTTGTGACTTTATAATCTGTGCTGTTCTGACATTTTTATTTCCTTTCTTATTCTCATAGTCTCTCCTCCAAACAGCAACAGAACAATCTTTTAAAAATATAAATTATACCATTTCCAGTCTTAAAATACTCTAGGGCTGCAGTCACATTTAGAGTGTATCCCCCTCCTTGTTAGGTTCTGCAAAATTGTGCATGAGTTAGTCCTTGCCTACACATATGACAGCATCTCCCCTCATTTGCCTCATTATGACTTTCGCCTCCACTCACTTCAATCACAGCCTCTCCTCAAATATGCCCAGCTCCTGATCTCCCTGAAAAGCTCTTCCCTTGAATTGTTAAATGTTTCATTTCATCATTTCATTCAAGTCTCCATATATACTCCTTAGAGAAGTCTTTCCTCATTAACTTATTTAAAAACCACCCCCAACCTCATCACTCCATCCCTTTTCTGGCTCTGCCTACAAGCTTTTATTAAAACCTAGTTTATTTACTTTTGTATCTGTAAGTTCCATGGGGGCAGAGACTCAAGAGCAGCACAGTTCACTGCTGTGTGTCTAGTGCTCAGACAGTACCTGGCACTTAGTAAGCATTCATTAGCTTTATGTGAGAGAATAGATTTTATGATCCTGAATTATTTTAAAAATTATATTCTTGGTCTAGGCAAGCACACTTCTTCACTTTAAATCATACTGAAAAAATTTTGCAGTATAAAGATATTTAAGAGATAATAAATTATTTTACGAAAGCACATTTGGACTACTCATTAAGTCAAAATTATCTTCTGATTTTTAGATATATTTTCTAGCCTACATTTTTATGACAGTGTTTAATTAAAGGAGGAAGAAAGATGGATGGATGGGTGGATTCTATTTTTCAATACTTATGTATCTCAAAGTGATTCACAAACAGCAGAACCTTTGATTATATCAAAGAGCTACAGAAGGAGTAGCAAGGATAGATAGTTCAGCAACCAAAACAGGGCTCTCTGGCTTATTTCTCTCATTTGCAAAATCAAGGAACTGGGCCTGATGGTTTCAAAGACCCATTCTAGTTTATTGTTCTACAAATTGACTATTGTAATTTGAAAAAGAATCATCCTAACCCTGAAATATCAAACTAAGAATACAATTTTACTAATTTGAATTTTATAAGTTATAGCTATAAATGCCAATAACTTACAAGAATCCTTCCTAATTAGAAAAGATTACCACTCAGCTACTCCACTTACTAACTCTGTGACATTAGGGAGTAGCTTCATCTTTCTGTGCCTTAATTTCTTCACTTGTAAAATAAAATTAATTACAGTATATGCCTTATAAGGTAGATGCTAAAATTAAATGAGCTGATATGTGATGCACCATTGATGTGGCATGCAACATATTATAAGTGAGAAATAATGGTCATCTAGTAAACATAAATGCAGTTAATAAATTTAAGGTTTTAAGAACAAGTTAAAGTGAAATATACTATCTAATCTTCCTAAAACTATTAATCAACTTCTACACTCCTCTTTTTAACAAAAGAAGGGACATGGGGGATAATTCAAAAAGTAAATTTGAACATAGACCTGATTTAATTAATACAAAATTCTGAATCCACTCAGTTCAGGCAGAAGTATTATTATAATTATTTTGCCTTCAATCATTTATGCAGATATACTAGTATTAGTTTTTTTCATATTAGGAATATGTTATAAGAAATATACACAAAGGAATTCAATAGTTGCAACAAAAAGAAATGTATATGTCTCTTCTTTAATAAAACCAGGAAGTGATGATTTTGCAAAACCATATACTAGGAAGAATATTTGCCAAATGTTTCAGTATTCAAATCAATCCAGAGAAGAATAACAGAAGCAATACTCACTTTTAGAATTAAGCAATGTACAGATTTCACTAAAAGTTTGGAGAAGTCCCTGAAGAACATAATCATGATTCATTTATTAGAATAATTAATAACAAAAAAATATCAGTGGGCCTCAGAAGAAGAAAATACATTTCCTATGGGTTGCTATTCACTATTTTGACTCAATAGAAAAGTAAGGAACGTGAAGCCATACAAGAGACAACATAAATATGCCACCTTCAGCTTAACTCAGCCATGTAACTCTGAGTTAAGATGACCAAGAAGATGCAAATAACCATTAAATAAACAAGAGAACACTGATCTATGAGGCTTCATTGTGAAAAATAGTGACCCTTACTGATGCAATCTGCATACCTAGAGAGGACACAGATTAAACATACCCAGAATGGAATACACCACAAATTACGTGAAAACATATCCCAAAAATGTGCGCTGTCACTGCCTATCATGCCCACTTTCAGTGCTTTGCTACACCATGGAGCAAATAGTATGTCTGAAAGGTACTGCTAACATTAAGATAGCACAATAAGCAGGAAGTATACAACATGGGATTTCTATTTTAAACAAAAGGTAAGGACAGAAATAATGAAACAACTAAACAATATGAAAGAAAGAAGGCCCCAGAAAATGAAATATTGTAAAATAAATTTTTGAGTTCATTATGGTAAAAAAAGAATATAAATTATTTGCAAAGAAATTTCAAAGAATGATACAAGAAATAGAAAAAAGACAGCAAAATAGGAAAAGTAAACCAGAAGAGATCAGGAATGGCCATTAAAAATCACAATGACTCGGTGGCGGGCACTGAGGTGGGCACTTGGTGGGATGAGCACCGGGTGTTATTCTGTATGTTGGCAAATTGAACGCCAATAAAAAATAAATTTATTATTAAAAACAAAAAAATCACAATGAAAAGCATTATTACAATTTGAAAATACATTAATATTTGTAAGGCATATGATTGATACTGTTAAAATTGAAGCAATGTGGCAGAGGACAGATGTAAACATGCAATACCAAATGGAAAAGACAGTGACAAAAATGCTTAAAGACATAGCTATGGAAAGCACAAGGAAGAAACCAATTGAGACATAACTGGTATTCCTGAAAAAGAGAAAAATACACACATGGAATGAAAATTATCTATGCTAAGAGAGATGTTGCTCAATGTGGCAAATTAACAAGCAACCTTGGCTCCCTCTACCACATTAAAACTAGATTAAACCAGAGAAGAGGGTAAGAAAATTTGCAAATCCCAGATGATAAAGAAGGAAAAAAGAATAATGAATGTTGATATAACCAAGATGTACAAAACATAAAAGATTTTATAAATGTACATATCAAATATAAATGTAAATCTGAACATAAATAATTGGTAATTAATGATAACATAAAAGCAAAATATTCCTCATAATGTTATGATTTTACATAAGATGGTAAAGGAACATCATCAATAATATGATAAAAAGGTTTCAATGAAAATTTGCAAAATATAAAAATCTAGATGGACAAAATAGAAAGATACAAGATGGAAAAAAATTGTTAAAGATTGTATTTACTCACAAGAGACACAGAGAGGCAGAGATACAGGCAGAGGGAGAAGCAGGTAAAGAGAGAAGCAGGGTCCCTGCCAGGAGCCCAATGTGGGACTCAGTCCCAAAACTCCAGGATCACGCCCTGATTCAAAGGTAGATGCTTAACCACTGAGCCACCCAGGCATCCCTAAAATGGAAAAATTGATGCAAAAATATAATATTTGGCATAATCTAATAATCATTTTAGGAAACTGAAATGAGAATCAAAAACAACCCCTCCTTATTCTCCAAAAAACTTTCCAAAGGAAAATAATTATATGATTAATTCTCACAAACTTGCTTTAACACATTGTTATAAAAAAAATAAAAGAAGCTAATGAGGCATTTTAAACCTAAGCCCCAAACTAGAATAAGAATAACACAAAAAGTGTAGGTATATTTCAAATATGAATATAGTTGTAAAAGACCCTAATAAAATGTCTGGTAAACAAACACAAAAGTGTCTTAAAAATAATATATTTTGTTCAGTAGATTTAACTCAGAAATTCAGATAATCTATCACATTAATGAGTAAAGGAAAAAAAATATAATGATCAATAGATACAAAGTATTTGATAAATATTAACAAGTATTTATGGTTAGAACCTAAAGCTGGGAATTGTCTGAAGCAATCTTAATTTGATCAAAACTTACAGGAAATCTCATGATTCATGAAAAATTTTTAGTTAGACATATTATCTTTAAGATCAGAAATAAAAGATAAGAAATAAAAAGGTTCTCCAGGCCTATGATTGAAATAAATAGACGATTTAAGAATAAGAAGAGAGACAAAGCTGTCCTTATGTACAGATAATAGAATTAACCACATAGAAAACTCAGCATAGTGAAAAAAAAATCAGAGAGTTGCCTGGGATTCTAAATACAGGATGAAAGTACGAAATATGAACATGTATTTATATTGGTAATATCTAACTGGAGTATGTATTAGGTACAATTCACAATAGGGGGTAAAAAGATAGGCATTCACATAAAAAGAATTTACCTTGCATAAGAAATTCATGGAGAAGAAACTTTAGTTATTTTAAAGGATATAAAGGATATAAAGCAGCTAATTCAGAGACTAATTTCATGTTCATGGATGGAATTTTTAACATTACAAAGATATCAGTGCTTTTTCAGATTAATCTATAAATTCAACGAATTTGGAGCAAAATCCAAAAGAGTTGTTTGTTGTTGTTTTTGAGGAACTAAGGAAAACTACTTAAAAAGTTTATCTTGAAGAATTGGGCAGCCTGGGTGGCTCAGTGGTTTAGCGCCGCCTTCAGCCCAGGGCGTGATCCTGGAGACATGGGATCAAGTCCCACATCAGGCTCCCTGCATGGAGCCTACTCCTCTCTCTGCCTGTGTCTCGGCCTCTCTGTTTGTGTGTGTCTCTTATGAATAAATAAATAAAATCTTTAAAAAAATTTTTATCTTGAAGAATAAAGTCACAGATGGCTATTTCAGTTTGGAAAGAGAAGAACAAAGACTCAACCTGCCAGATAATAGGATACATTGTAAGACACAGTAATAAAAAAATATTGTGTGACCAGTTCAGGAACAAATAACTACAACAAAAAACAAACAAACAAAAAGCCAAAAAGTTTAGAGTAATACTCATGCATATATGGAGTAAAGATGAATGGAATGAAGGGCTAAAAGCATGGACACTGGAGCCACCTGCCTGCACTCAAAACATGGTTCTGCTATTAAATAGTTATGTAACTTTGGCCTAATTATTCACTTTTCTATGCCTCAGTTTCTACTTTTCTAAAATAGGAAATAAAAGTAGTGTGTTTATTTATTTATCCGTTTATTCATTTATTGTAGTGAGAATATTTAAGTTCTCTCTTAGCAAATTTCAATTATATAATACAGTGTAATCAACTATAGACACTATGTTATACATTAGATCCTCAGACCTTACTCATCTTATAGCTAAAAGTTTACACAATTTTACTAAACTCTCCCTGAGTCCTCCATCTCCCAAACCCTTGACAGCTGCTTTTCTATTCTCTGTTTGACTTTGTTTTTTTTAATTTTAGATTCCACGGATAAGTGATATCATGTAGCATTTGTCTCTTTGTCTTAGTTCACTTAGCATAATGCTCCTAAGGTAACTATGCAAGGTGGTGGATATGTGCGGAAGAGATGGGAGGAGTACTTCTACAGTGAGTGTATTTGTATGTCAGATCACCACAGTGAACATTTTAAAAATCTCACAACTGTACATGTTAATTACACCTCAGTAAAACCGAAATTTTAAAAATATATATTTTAAACCAGGAAAAAGGGGATCTCTGGGTGGCTCAGCGGTTTAGCACCTGCCTTCAGCCCAGGACGTGATCCTGGAGTCCTGGGATCGAGTCCCATGTCAGGCTCCCCGTATGAAGCCTGCTTCTCCCTCTGCCTGTTTCTGCCTCTCTCTCTCTCTCTCTCTGTGTGTGTCTCTCAAGAATAAATAAATACAATCTTAAAAAATAAATAAATAAACCAGAAAAAAGTACCTTCTTAATGGAGTTGTAAAGATTAGTTGAGCAAAGCACTTAGAACACTGGTAGGCACTGGATAAATACTCAATAAGGATTAGTCATTAACACAAAGCAGGAAGGAAAACATGCACTCCTTAGTATGTAGGGTCACAGAAACTGGTTCACATTCCAGTAAAAAAAAAGACTTTAAGAACTCCAGGTGAGCTTTTAAAAATTAAATATAAGAGATAAAATTGTAAAACTAAAAAAAGGGTTTTTTTTTATTTTTTAAAGTATAAACTGCAAGATTAACAGTTGATAAAGTTGATTTCATTAAAATTCAGATTTTTGTGCTTATGATCCTTTATGTGTTTATGATCTTTAACAGAAAGGTAAAAAAATAGCAAGGAGATATTTGCAACATCTAATACTAAGAACTATCTTTAGACTATAAAAAGAACACATAAAAGTTATTAATATCAAAACCCACCAAAATAAACAATGCCCCAAAATAACTCTAAATGGCAGAAGTTATGCTATAAAAGAAAATTCTGTGAACACTAAATCATTTTAAATATAAATAACATTAAACCGCTTTGAAAATTATGGTTATTGAGGAGAATGTAAAGTTGTAAATCTTTACACTGTAAAAATACCACACAATAAAAATTGAAACTATGGAAGCCAGTGGAGGAGGTAGGAAGACATATGTACATAAATTTCTTATTTTTTAAAGCAGGGAGACAATAGATAATGTGCAAAACTTATAAATTGGGAAACATTATTAGGTAAATAAATGATTGCAATCATAACATAGCTCCCTAAATTACCAGACTATGAAAACAGTCTGCATAAAACAAGCCAAATATAGACTAGAAGTAAAGGAATTCAAAAGAAATGCTGAAAATAAAATGAAATATAAAATTAGAAATCAGAATATGAAACATGCGCTAAATTTCCAAAGCCTATCATACATCTTTCTAATATATTCTGTGTTTCCTACCCATGGCCAGCCTCTTAAGAGTTGTTTTAGTGTTTGATTCATCTCTGTGCCCAGTTCCATGCACACGGCAGGCATTAAAAAATAAATTCTCAATTATAATGAATATATATATTTAGAAGCCTATCTACAGGGTTGCAGAAGACTTTAAAAATATCATGTAAGGTTGATTAAATCCTACTCTGAGGGATGCCTGGGTGGCTCAGCAGTTGAGCACCGGCCTTCGGCCCAGGGCTTGATCCTGGAGTTCCTGGGTTGAGTCCCATATTGGGCTCCCTGCGTGGAGCCTACTTCTCCCTCTGCCTCTGCCTGTGTCTCTGTCTCTCTCTCTCTCTTTCTCTGTGTCTCTCATGAATAAATAAATAAAATCTTAAAAAATATCCTACTTTGGATGCCAGTATTTTGAGAAAATTTGAAGAACAATTAATCATGTATTAACCTTTACTTGAGGGGTTCAGTTTAGAGTCTCAGCAGGAAAAAAAAAAAGGCACACTGAAATTGAGTAACTGGAAGGGGGTTTTCAAAATGGATTCTTGGCAAAGAATCTAGTCTAGTATAGGGATCTATGTAAGCTAGCTCAGCACACTGGGTGTAGTAACAGCAGAGTACCACTACCACCCCAAGTCTTGCAAAAGTGAAGTAAAGAGCAGTTTTGAGTGGAGAGAGAAAGGCCACCTAACAGAAGGTAAGACCTGCCATATAGACAGCCCATAACAACCTCGGAGGAAAACCAACGAGGCAAATAAAACCCTGACTTGACTTCCCTCTCACAGCATCTCCTAGAAGTGCCATCTATTGGTCAAAACCAACTGAATGCTAGAGGACAAAGAGCCAGCTGATGCAGCTTCCAAGGTTATTCTCCTGGGCCAAGTTCAGGTAGAGAAAGGTGAGCAGAGGGTCTAGAGGGAGAAAGAAAAGATAATCTGGCATGGCGACTCTCTTATTTCCCACAACATTAAGAATATAGTCTTTGTCAATTCTTTTCCATGGTAGGCAGATAAATATTATTTTTTAAAATAAATGCCATGTGGTTGGATTCTGAGCTTCTGTCTGACCCATAATTATAATCTCTATCTTCTGTGTATCTCTTTGCAAATAAACTAGAAAATCTACATTCTGTTCACTCAAGAGTTCTCAGCCACAAGTCTTATTTGGTTTTCCGTGGGTTAGAAAATTGGGTCTATGGGAACTCCTGGGTGGCTCAATGGTTGAGCATCTGCCTTCAACTCAGAGCGTGGACCTGGGGTCCCCAGATCTGCATCAGGCTCCCCACGTGAGCCTGCTTTTCCCTCTCCCTGTATCTCTGCCTCTCTCTGTGTGTCTTTCATGAATAAATAAATCTTTTTTAGAAAGAAAAGAAGAAGAAAGAGAAAGAAAGAAAGAAAGAAAGAAAGAAAGAAAGAAAGAAAGAAAGAAAGAAAGAAAGAAAGAAAAAAGGAAGGAAGGAAGGAAGGAAGGAAGGAAGGAAGGAAGGAAGGAAGGAAGGAAGAAAAAGAAAGAAAGAAAGGAAGGAAGGAAGGAAGGAAGGAAGGAAGGAAGGAAGGAAGGAAGGAAGAAAGGAAGAAAGAAGAAAGAAAATTGGGTCTATGATCTAGTTTCTGGTCAATAAAAAATAAGTCATGAGTGGCAGATAGTTTTCTGTTCAGCAACAATTTTCTGACCAGGCAATTTTCAGTGCAGCAAAGATGGATTTATTTCTCTGCAAAGAAGATCCAAAGAAGCACCTAAAGAGTGTCTTTGTTGGCTTTTAGGATAGCCAATCCTTTGGTGCCAAATCTTACATGATCCTTTTTACCACATCATTCATAAGGACAGATGTTTTGAATTGAGGATCATACAAAAGCCAAAGTATGCTCTTGACCTTAAAAGACAGGATTAAACTTCCACTGTACTATAATGCTTTTTTCATCCAGAGACATTAATTTTAAGATACATTCTTTTCATTAGAAGATTTCTGTCAAATGAACTGAAATACTCTCATGGTCCCTGTAGCTGGTTAAATCTGAGCTCTGCAGAAACATTTTCATCAGTTCCCAAGACAGGCAGAGAGTATAAGACAAAGTATTCTCACCAACAAATTGAACTTTGGGTCTCATGTTAAAAAGTATCATGCCATGATATCGTTTCTTAACTCCTTTGTTTTTACAAGAATTCACGTAGAACATATGCCAAATTATGGTTCTCCGCAGAAGAGTTTAGAGCTTGTAATGTATTCTGTATTCTAGTTAGTTAATTTATTTTCCCACCTACCCAGTCAGATTTCAACTATTCTAGTAAATTCTTTAATTCCCTTACCTATCCTTTTTTTTTCTCAAATTCTATAGCTTATCTTCTGTGATACAGATCTGAAATTAAGAGGTACCTGAATAGCTTCACTTACATGTCACATTGGTATACACAACTTCTGACTGCTTGAAATATGCTATCCTTCTGAGATTCCCTGTCTCATTAAATAATATTATTATTAAATAATAAATATCTCTTTATTACCCAGTTTTCAGACAGAAATCTAGTAGTCTATGAAATTATTATTCTTCATTACACACCCCAACGCCTTAGCCAATCACCACAGATTGGGTTCCCTGGGAAGCAAACTCTGAGGTAGAAATCAGTGTTTGTAAGTTTAGTAGGAAGAGTTCTTGGGATCAACAGCTATAGAAGGGAAGATATGGAAACAGTAGTGTGAGGAGGGACAAGTTGGATTGAAATGTAGTCTCAATGGACGCCTCAGCCAATTTATTATGGTTGTTCTTGAATGAACATTTATATCCCCAGATTGAGTAGTCATTGGATATGGGTCACCCTCGGAAGGGGTGCAGCGTTGGATAAAGGAGCTCTTTCCAGCTGGAACAGGGGTGTTTTTAGCAGATGCACTCCCTGAAAAGTGAATTCAAGAGGCACAGTCTCCACTGCATCAATAAATCACTTTATCCTATCATTCTATATCTTAAATAGTTCTCAGGTCAGTCCACTCCTTCGTTTCCCAGTTCCACCACCCTCATCCATCACTAACATGTATCTCCTATATACCAGCTATATAAAGGTTCCACCATATCCAGTACATTTCTCTTCTGATTTATTTTTCAACCAGCTGTGCAATATTTATGAGTCACTTATGGGACCATTTCTCTCCTCTGCTTAAAAACTTTCAGTAGACTCCTATTGCCTTTATAACCAACCTCAATTTCTTAATAGACTAATAAGTCACTAATGATCTTTCCTCTGCATGTCTCTTTAACATCCTAAAGTCACTTCCTCACTTTTCATCCTCTGGCAATGCCTGACTATACCAAGCTTTTCAAATGTCCTATATTCTCACCAGTCTGATTTTCCATACATTACTTCTGCTGCTAGGAATGCACATCACCTACCTCTGCCTTTATAGTTGATTTAACTATGTCTTTTTTTTTTTTGAGAGGTATTTCTTGAGAATAGGTTAGATCCTTCTACTTCTGCCCCCCTAGCATTTTTCATCTCTTCAATCATAAACCTTCCATAACATAAAAATGTTTATAGATCTCTATCATTATTATTTTAATTTGTACTCATTGCCTGTCTGCTAAATAATCTCATGAGGACAGAAGTTGTGCTAATCTTAATAATTAACATGTCTCAGTATGTGACATATAGTAAGTGTTTGAATGTATGTGGCTCATCTAACAGGATTGTCTAAGTTGAGCCAGGGGAATACTTCAAAACTTCTGAAACTTTGAGAAGTATATAACAATGCCATCCAAATGTGATAGACTTGGATGGGATTTTTTTAATTTCTCTTTTTTTTCATGAAAAGTAAACCAATTTATAGTGATGATTTGTGATAACAATGTGTCCTCAAGTAGACTTCATCTGTTTGCACATCAGTATGTTACCTATTATTTAAGGTTTGGGGAGAAACAAATGAACTCATCTATAAAGCATTTAGTACACTGCTGGACACAATAGGCATTCAACAAATGCTAGCTATTGTTTTAAATTATACTATAGTATAGCATACTACTATAATATACTACACGTATATTAAACGGAGTTGCCTATTTATTAATTTTTGTCACAAGAAAGTTAGCATCACACAGTCCTTTATACTTTACCAAGCACTATTACATTATTTAATTTTCACAAGAATCCTATAAGTCATGGACTATTGATTTGGGTGTGTCTCAGTTCTTACCTCATGAAAATAAGTGATTGGCCTGAGGCAGACAAATAGTATGTCAGATAATGACAAAGTCTCTTTATGTATTTATAATGTTAATTTGTATATATGTATATATAAGATAAATCTGTACATATAAATTTCTGTTCTACATAATACAAATTTGTTTAATTACTGGAGATGCTCTATACCAACTCTTATATCTGCTACTTCTGAGAACCTGTAAATGACAGCTATAATTTACCTTTGTAGTTTGTCTCTGAGATCTCTTCTTCATCTCCCACAGGCTCCGTACTATGGTTGTGGAATTTCTAATTTATTCTGATCTTTGCATTTTTTCTTGGAAATGAAGGGAGGTGTCTGTACATTATGTGTGTGATTGATAAAATAACTGGAACATTTGGTTAACCAAAGCTCTTGAGAATAAACTGTGTTTGGAAGATTTACACTTATGTTCTTTTAACATTCATTACAAAAATAGAATCTCTAAAGAATCTTGGCCTTGTTTTCATTTTTTGGTTTTTATTAATAATGTACATGATAAATTGTGCAGAAATAAATACAAGTTTAATGGAGTGTATATGAACAGTCTTACTCTTATATAGCATTTGACCCTTATGCAATCCAGTCTCAAATGCTTGAACAATAAAAATTAAAATAGAAAAAAAATAGACACAAACACACCAAAAGCAAAACTCTTAAAATATTTTGAAATAAATAGGTTTTTGTTGAATATTTTTTGGGGAGGAACAAAGAAAATAATGAAATTACACATATCTCAATGACACATATCTCGATGACACTTTCTCAATTACACATATCTCATTATCTTCTTGAGAGATTTCTCCCCTGTGCCTGGCAGCTGCTATTAGATCATCATTCTCTCCCTATCTCTCTCCCTCTATCTTTCTCTTCCTATTAGGTAGCTTGAGCCCTAGTTCCTTGTAGGATAATTTAGTCCTATTCATTGCTTTACTTAGGAAAGAAAATATATCTGCCTTCCAATCTGCTCACCTAAAATAGGAACAGTAGATATTCAAAATACTCTAAACATATTTGAAAAGCCTTATAATAATAGGCAATTTCTGCAATTATTGATTGACATTAGTACAAATGAAAAATTTGTGGTGTTTGTATAATTTTCATAGCACCATGTCTCCCTCAAGTACTGAAGAAAGTGCACTGAAATGCTTATGAGTGTGCATGAGATCACTTATTCATTCAAAAAAAATTATGTGCTCAGTGCATGTCAGGTGCTATTCTAGTTTGGTGGAATATAGAAGTAAGCAAGAGATACATGATCTCAAAAATCTTTTGTAGAGGTTTCTTTCTAGTGAGAAGAGAGAAAATATATAAACCAAAAAAAAATAAATTTTAAAGGCATTGTTAATACAGAAAAATTCCACAAAGAAAATTAAACTGGATAATCAGTATGGCCAAGTGACTATTAGATTGATGGGCCATGGGAAGCCTCCTTGAGCATGACCCATTTGAGTCAGAAAGCTAAAGAATAAGAAGGATTCAGCTTGCACAGATCTGAAGAAATAGCCTTCTGGAATAGTGAATGCAAAAGCCCTAAGAAGGGAGATAGGCTAGGCCACCATAATTGAAACCAAGGCGTCAAGGGAGAAGTATAAGATAGGCAAATAATAGATAATGGACCCATGGTTAGCAGTTCAAATTCAATTCTATGTGAGATGTAAAGTCACTAAAGGATTTTGATCGAGAACTCAAAATGAAGGAAGGTGGTATGGGCTAGTTATTAAGAGCATGGCTTTTTGGAGCCAGACTGCAAGATTTTGAATCTCAGTACTAAAAATTGCTAGCTGTGTTACCTTAGACAACTCAAATTTCTAGCCTCAATTTCCCATAAAATAGAGTTATTTATTACAGTATCCATTTACTTTATATGATTGCAGATTATTAGTATCTACCTTATTTCTTTTTAAAAAGATCACACAGGAGCAGTATGAAGAGATAATTGCATGAAAGAAAGTAAAAATGTTGAACTCCTAAGGAGATTGCATCAGTTTGTATTGCTAGCATAACAAATTATCTCAAACTTAGGGACTTGAAACAACCAACACAAATTATCATATTACCATTCTGTAGGTCAGAAGTCATATATAGGTTTCACTGGCTAAATATCAAGGTGTTTGGCAGGGCTGCTTTCCCCTCTAGAGGCTCGAGGTAAATTCACTCCCTGCCTTTCCAATTTCTAGAGACCACCTGCATTCCATGGCTTATGGTCCTGTCTGCCTTCAAAGACAGCATGCCTTCTCACATTGCATCTCTCTAACTACATCTGGGAAAGATGCTCTACTTTCAAGGATTCATATAATTAATTTGGACCCTCCCAGATAATCTAGATCAATCTCTTCAAGGTCTGTACCTTTATTTGTATTTGAAAGGTCCCTTTTGCCATGTAAGGCAACATATTTACAGGTTTCAAAGAATTAGGGCATTTGCACCTTTGATTATTATTTTGCTTAACACTGCCTAACTCGGGGGTTTTAGGAAGATATTTTAGTAATATGTAGTACTTCTGTAATTTTTACTTTAGTGCCATTTAAACAAATATTCAACATAATATTTAAGTAAGTCCTTTGCAAATGTTATGTCTAAAAATATACTGTTGGCTTCAAATTATGGAATTTCCTCATTATCCAAAGACACTTAAAATAAATCTTCTGAAAAGGGGAAACATATCTTAGTAAATAGCAAAAATCAATTTTTAACGAAAAATAATTTGAATTTTCTTTATTTCAAAGTTAACAGTTTAGGCTATATTGCAATTACATGGTAATTTTTAGAATTAAAAATTAAACAAGAATCATTATTTTTAAAAATAATTTTTAGCAAAATAGTGTGATAGCATAACAGAACATTTTTACATTGACCTTTCAAAGAATGGTAAAGAAAGACATTTTGGCAATTCAGAGCCCATTTCTGATCAAGTAAACAGTTAATTTAGCCCAACCCTTCTACTAAGGATAAATAGAAAAACTGGGATAAATAGGTAATAGAGACTAGATTGATAGATAGATAGATAGATAGATAGATAGATAGATAGATAGATAATTGGAGAGTCTTTAAAGAGCTACAAAGGCCATGAAGAATTGCCTATTCAGTGTGACTATGAAAAAAGAAGGAAATGAGGCCCTGGAAGGTGAGCCTAGCATTTTAGACATTGCCCCTGGAGGTATCTACTAGTACTGTTAAAGATATCAAAGAGGAAGAAAATTTGAGTCATATTTTTGACAACCTTACAGGACTGGGTGAATAAAATTTGGACTTGAGAACCAGCTAATGTGGCAGACCTCTGATAAACTTCTGTATATTTTTGGTTGAAACTTGAAAAAGATGTATTCTAGGAGAAAATATGCACAGAATATGAACTGGCACTTTCAGGAACTAGAGCCCAACTTCAAATCATATTAAATTTTAAAAATATGCTTAATTAAAAATAATCAGGAACATGTAGTAATAAGAATACATGAATTAAATCCAGCAGAAATAAAATATAATCGAAGCCTATTCAGTGGAACTCTAGATACTGGAGTTGCCAGACTAAGCTTTAAAGTACTTATGCTTATTATGTTCAAAAAGATAAAAGACTGAAAAGCTATAGTTCAGAAATTCTGCAAGTGAAAGATTTTAAGACTGAAACTGATGACTTAGTATAGGATTTAACAGCTTAGATATAGTTGAAGAGAATATCAGTGACACTGAAAATGGGTCAGAAATAAACATCTTAATGAATCATGGAAGAAAATGAATGAAAAATGCAAAATAGTTGGGTAAGATACAGTGAGATAGACAAATATATTTATAATTGGAGTCTCAGAAGAAAGGGAAAGAAGTAGCAGCAATATGTGAATAGATATTGGATGAAATTTCTCCAATGATTAAACATAAAATTTAAGAAGGTACAGGAGATCCAAGCAAATTATTACCAAACAACATTTTACTGATAACCCTGAAAACTTGAAACAATAATAGGATACAAAAGAAGCTAAAAATACATAAAATATTTTTAAAGAAGAAACATTTGGACTGAGAACTGAATCCTTAATAGAAATAATAAAATAAAATAAACTGTGCAATATTATATAGTGTGAAAACAAAGCGCATAAAAACCTAGAATGCTATACCCAGAAAAACAAAATAGTAAACATCTTCAAGAATTCATGTGAAAGGAATTATCTCCATATAAATAAAAGAGAATTTTTCCCAACAGACACAAAGAATTATAAGGAGCATTTTTCAAGCAGAAGGGATGAACCTCAGATGCAAGATTAGAGGTGCAGAGAAGAATGAAGAGCAATAAAGATTGTCAATATCAAGGTGAATCTAAATAAACATTGACTATATCAAATTAAAAAAATCAAATCATAATGTCTTAGGATATGTGTGTATGTATGCATATATATATCAAAAGTAAGAGAATTAAAATATACAAAATTGCATATAGTTGAAATGTAGTAGTAAAAATTTATTTATTTATTTATTTATTTATTTTTAATAGTAAACATGTATAATGTTTTAAGTCCCTTAGATTTATTTAAGGTAAAAGCACCAATTAATATTAGACTAAGTCAAGAAAATTGTATTCACAATAAATAATGTATATATATATAATTAAAAAGTAAATGAATTTTACCCAACAGAGGGAACCAAATAATATGTAATATACCCAAAAGAAACAGAAGATGGGAATAAAAGCAGAGAAAGGAGAGAGAAATAGAAACCAAATAGAGCAAATAGGATTTTAATAAAGATTTTAATAAAGAGATTTTAATAAAACTATACCAAGAGTTGCAGTACCTATAACTGGAACTAAGACCTCTAATTAAAGGAAATATAAAGTACAAAAATATAATACACTGCCCATAAAAAATACTTCTAAAATATGGGTACAACAAGGTTGAAGTTCAAAACTTGGGAAAAAATATAGAATACAAACACCAACAAAAAGAAAGCTCTTAAATTCTGTCAGTATCAGACAAAGTAATTCTTGGTACAAAAATTTTGTTATTGGAAATAAAGACAGAACCATCAACTGGTAAAATAAACATACTTTCTGACAGGAATTTCACTTAGTATTACATATATTAAACAAAGTCATACCAAAAAAAAACAAATAAAATTGTTCATAGTAGTGTTTCATAATAGCCAAAAACTCAGAAAAACCCAATAGCAGTAGAATGTATGTTTAACTGACAGTATATTTATTATTTATACACTGGAATATTATGTGGCATGAAAATGAAAAAGACTACAGCTAAAGCGAATGACATATTTGCAGATCACTAACCTAATATTGATCAAAAGAACTGAGTCAAGGATAATATATACTGTATGTTTCCATTTACATGAAATTCAAAAAAGTAAAGGGTAATAAAAGTAAAACTAAAGGGTAATAATATAAATTGATATTATCATTATGTTTGTTCAGAGGGAAGAAATAATGAGTAGGAGGAGAATGAGTGCAAGCAATATCCCATTTCTGGAAATGTGTGATGATTACAGATGTGGTCTCTTTGTGGTAATTGAACTCTGCAAATATGTTTTCCCTATATTCTTTCCCATATATATGTTATACATTACATGTTAATTTTTTATATTATAATTTTTAGATAATTATATATAAGAAAGTATAATTATGTATATATAAACACACATAAATATATGTATATATAATATGTATATTATTATACAATATATATATTATATATAATCAGAAATTGAAAGTATGAGAAAACATTACATTCTCTAATTGAAGCAACTTATTATCAAGACCTTATAACAACTAATAATGAACAGCACTTGACCTTGACAAATAAAGGTATCTCAGTCTTTCTTTTTTTTTAAATCACCTATTTTGGGTAGTTTGACTGGATATAACATCAGCTGTCCTCTCTTCTTTGGCCCAGATCCTTCCCTTTCACAGTGGTCAGCATCTCCTCTAAATTAATATTAAACAATTATTTAAAGAATATAATATTTAACAAGCTAAAGTAGTGGACTTCATAGTACACTACATGACATAGTTGGGCCTTTATATAAACTATCCTCATGTACCAGTTTATTCCACAAATCACTATTATTTCCCTCAAAAGCAGGCTTCAAGTCTAAGTTGCATTTTTTTTGTTTTTTTGTTTGTTTGTTTGTTTGTTTGTTTGTTTTTGCTTCTGCTTCCTCTGGCCAAAATAGTATGTTCCAAAGACTAGGCATCCATTACATTTTTCTGTTACACTAACCATTATCATATGGTTTTAAGGTAAAGTATTAATATTCCATATTATATTAGAGGAAAATAAAGTTTACAGAGAGAAATTAAACTACTTATGGGTTCACAAGTAGAAAAAGGCAGAGTTCATATTCAAAGTCTGATTTCATAGCTAAAGGCTCTGTCCACCAAGTCTGTACCTTTTCTAAATTAAAAATCATTTTAGATTAACTTGAAAGTCCATTCAACTCTTTATATTTTTTCTATGACACTATGGCTTTAAAATAAGAATAATACATTTCACAGATCATATTTTTAGTAGGTGATATTTTTACTATGTATCTGTGTTCTTGAGATTATATCTAAAGTAGGAGTTGGCAAACAGCCGTCTGAAGTCCAAATCCGGTCAGAAGCCTGTTTTTGTAAATGAAGTTTTACTGGAACACAATCACTCCCCTTAATTTTTGTATTATTTTGGTTGCTTTAGCACTATAACAGCAGAACCGAATCCTTGCCACAGATACCCTATGACCCACAAAGCCAAAACTCTTTACTGCCTGGCTCTTTATAGAAGAAACTTGCTAACTCTAGTATAAGGAATCCATTATTTTCCAATAATATATATCATGTACTCTGAGTTCCCTGGATACCAAAATAAAAAGTAAAACAATGGATTTTCATTATATAATAAAAGGAAAATAAACAATTATTTTTTATAACTAATGCTAAATTTCCCATTTGTATATTAGTGTGACTTTCAGTAGTAAAATAGAAAATTGGATATGTCAATCAGAGTCCAATCAACAGACAAATATCACATCAGTAATTTATTTTTTTATTTTTTAATTATTTTTATTGGAGTTCAATTTGCCAACATGTAGCATATCACCCAGTGCTCATCCTGTCAAATGCCCTCTCAGTGCCCATCACCCAGTCACCCAACCCTCACCCACCTCCCTTTCCACCACCCCTTGTTCGTTTCCCAGAGTTAGGAGTCTCTCATGTGCTGTCTTCCTCTCTGATATTTCCCACTCATTTTCTCTCCTTTCCCCTTTATTCCCTTTCACTATATTTTTGTATTCCCCAAATGAATGAGACCATATAATGTTTGTTCTTCTGCGATTGACTTATTTCACTCAGCATAATGCCCTCCAGTTCCATCCACGTCGAAGCAAATGGTGGGTATTTGTCATTTCTAATGGCTGAGTAATATTCCATTGTTTACATAGACCACAGCTTCTTTATCCATTCATCTTTCAATGGGCACCTGCACCCCAGTGTTTGTAGCAACAATGTCCATAATAGCCAAACTGTGGAAGGAGCCTCGGTGCCCATCACATCAATAATTTAAACAAAGAAATATGTATATGAAGGATTTTCAACAGTTAGGAAGTAGTTAACTAATAAAAAAGCCATATTGCGTATAGTATAGCAGGATAGAGCTGCTTCCAGATGGTTGATTCTAGGGAAGTAGTTGCATCAAGGATGCAACAGAAGCTCCATCACTGAATAATAAAAATAATGGAGAACTGGTAGAAACCCAACAGAGAAGAGTCTACTTGCCTCCATCACCTTCATTTCACTCCTGAGCTCTTTGTTGATGAAGAGTTACATTTTCCATCTGGCAAGATCCCCAGAATCCAGCAGGGCAAAGGAGGGTGGATGTGAAGCTGAGAAACAGAAAGTGGGTAACCGACACCTGTGTGGAAGTCCGAGATAACAGAATGAACATAAACGTCTGGTGTGGGTCTTTTTAAAATAGATTCAATTAACATTTGTCATAAGATTAAATTAGATTCAGTGGAGGTATTTTTCTGGCAGAGGGCTAAATTTTTGAGTTACAAGCTAACTGCTTCTTAATAATAGAACATTATCTAGAAAACATAGAAGAGTGAGATGGTGCGTGTTATTTAGCATAAATATTGTTTTAGTTACAGACCATTTTTCTCTAGAGAAAATTACCTGAAAGAAGACATTAAAAATAGGGTTCAGTTGGTGTAAAAATAGCAATACCAAATGATGCTCTCTGTTCTGTTTTTAGCCAGTGTTGTTAAGTACTTCCAGGTTCCTTCAAACTCTATCAACTTATTTCTTTGTGTTCCCAAGGGGTGTCCTACATTTTCTCACAATTCCTCTCTGTGTTATCTGTCATTTTTCTCCCATACTTCTCCAGACCAATGGAAAGGCAATGGCTGCTGAGAATGCTGAAATCACCAGAAGCCGGAGAGGCACTAAGTCAGCAAGTGCTCCCGTGCCCAGGCCAAAATTGCTGGTGTCCGTGCAGAGGATGGCATGATGCCTATGCTGTTGTTAGAGTTGCCAATTTATGCCAAAGCATAGCATCTTCCCTCACTTTTATTCTGATCCATTGCTGAAGGGCGATCCCCGCTTAGGCAACTGTGTCCACCACCACCATAGTTTGCTCACATACTGTACACCACATGTCTTTAACAGAAAGTTAGACTCACATATTTTTTTTTTCTTTTCTGTCCTTATTAGAACTCAAGGACATGTCCACAAGAGAAGAACCAATGAAAAATCCCCTCTTCCGGTAACTATGAACATTTTTTATGAGAATGTATTTTTTATGTATCTTACTATGCTACACAGAGTTCTTTTCCATAAAACTCTTTGGTTTCCCATGCAAGGAAATTCCAAGTGAGTCCTATTGTTGAACTTCCAGACATGTCCCAAACATATCTAAATTCTATGGTTACAGTTTATAGTGAAATCTGTGAGTCCCTAAGACGTAGAAATGGAGTTTGTTTTTCCACCCAAAAAGTATGGGGATCTCTGGGTGGCTCAGTGGTTTAGTGCCTGCCTTCGGCCCAGGGCATGATCCTGGAGACCGGGGATCGAGTCCCACATTGGGCTTCCTGCATGGGGCCTGCTTCTCCCTCTGCCTGTGTGTGTGTGTGTCTCTCTCTCTGTCTGTCATGAATAAATAAATAAAATCTTTAAAAAACAAAAAACAGAGGTTTAACATTATGTCATGTGAATTCTGCTATGACCCTTATAAAAATAATCTTATTTGTTTCTTCCTCTAGTTAGTAAATTTTCCAAAGAATTGTTATTCTGACTTTCTAGTCATTTTCTAAGCACTTAACACAGTACCTAGTATAAACAGGCATTCAACAACAACTAATATTTATTGTTCAGGTTTTCATAGAAATGGGGCGCCTGGGTGGTTCAGTGGTTGAGTGTCTGCCTTTGGTTCAGGTCCTGATCCTGGGGTCCTGGGATCCAGTACTGTATCCAGCTCCCCACAGGGACCCTGTTTCTCCCTCTGCCTGTGTCTCTGCCTCTCTCTCTGTGTCTCTCATGAATAAATAAACAAACAAATCCTAAAAAAAAAAAAAGTTTGCATAGAAATGAAGTGAATTAAGAAATCAAGTGAAAGTCAAATGTTGCCTCTATATTATTAGGTTCATTGTTTTGGCTTAGTTTACGCTAAATAATCTAGGTTAGTTTACTGATTCTCACCTGCTTTTCATATATCAACATGTTTTATAAAAGATGGGAACCCTGGGTGGTGCAGCAGTTTGGCGCCTGCCTTTGGCCCAGGGCGCGATCCTGGAGACCCAGGATCGAATCCCACATCGGGCTCCCGGTGCATGGAGCCTGCTTCTCCCTCTGCCTGTGTCTCTGCCTCTCTCTCTCTCTGTGTGTGACTATCATAAATAAATAAATTTAAAAAAATTAATAAAAGAATAGAAAAGATCACCCTTAGGAATATATGTGGAAATATTTCCTTAAACAATTATATTTGGAAGATTTTTCCACTTTTACACCAAGATTTGGTAATTGATGGGAGAAGAAGGGCCAGTAATAGCCGTTGCTAATGGTAACAGATCCTGAGGACAAACAGGAGGGAAATCCTGGGAAATAGCATGGAGAAAACTGTAGAGTTACAGGGAGGATATCAAAGTAAAAATAGAATAATTTAGAAATCACCATCTTTCTTTGAATGGATATCCTGGCAGTCAAAATCCCCAAACAGAAGCTGCTTGAGCCAAGACTTCCTTTGAAACCACTTCTATTTCATGGAAACTAATTTTTAAAACGTTCAGTGGTTTAGGAACATGAAGAGTCAGTTTACAAATCATCATCCACTTCATGAAAAGAAAAAGAAAAAGAAATCATCGAGAGCCCAGATCTGAAAACCATATGACAGACTTAAACATTAAGTCATGTGACAAATTAGAGGGACACCCGAGTAATTTCAACACAGTCAAATCATCGGCCTTCAGTCCCCATAGTGATTATGCTCTCAGCTTACATACATCTCTGCATTACTGTGGCGTCCTAATAACATCTGTTAAAAATCCTGACATGTTGGTAATGTGAGGAAAGGACATCCTTCAGGGTACCTATGCCAATAAGCAACTGTCTGTTCTAGTTACTGAGGTTTTTAAGTCTTTCTGACTATATATAGCTTATACTTCTCTAATCTCTGTACTACAGAACAGAGTATATTTAATAGCTCAATGAAAATAAGCAAACTGTGATTATTAACTAGTTCGTATATTGGTCTAAAAACCCAAGTCTATGATACAATGCTCTGATAATGGGCATGAGGTGAATGTGTGTTACATCTGGACTCCATAGAAAAGTTGTACTTCATGTATTTTAAATATGGAGCAATTATCTTGTAAATTAAGATTTTTTTAGTTTTCCATTTCTCAGATTAAGAGGACATCCCTGATTGTTATGTATTCTGGCCCTAATCGAATATTCACTTTTCTCAGAACCTGTACTTTAATCCGTGAATGACTTTGCATATAGTGTTTCCTCATCACTTAGTAGTTTCACACATCCTTCAGATCTTAACTCACATATCTCCCGCTTTATGAAACCTTCGTCTCAAGTCCCCCCAGGCAGAGGCAATTAGGTTCCCTTCTTCCTGTCTGTTCCCACTGCACTTACTGCAACCATTGAACGTGCTTTTCAACCTCCTGTCTTGGGATGAGTTTCTCATGGAGAGGAGTGGCATGTCTTGCTTCTTTATGGCTCGATTATTTAACCCAGTTCTGGAACATAATTGAGAAAAATATTAACTTGTTAAATGAATCCGTCTGCCTTCTGGATCTTCTCTCCTCTAATACCTCATCCCGGTACTTTATATGCATTTCATTATGCTTCAGACACAGAGGACTAATTACCATTGTAAAATCTTTCATAATTTTTATTACAATGGTTTTGTTCAAAGAGTTGTATCAGCCTGCCTCTTGGCTGAGACAGAGACTTTCATAGATAAACAATATAGCGATGCATTGCGTTCTCTGTTGTATTTTAAGGAACTCCTGAGAATTTCCTCAACTGCCAGAACCTCTGCCATCAGAGTATCTTCATTTATTTAACTGCTCAGTCTGATTTTGACTTCCAAAAACACTTCTGGAAAAGCTATACCACTAATTTCTCTGCATGTTAGTGTGCTGATACTCTCCAATATACAAGTTATCTGAGAATGAGAGAACACTCTGCTTGAAGTTCAACACAATCCCTACAGTTTATTGGATGTGTGATTTGGAGCCTGTCACTTGACATCTGTTTCTCCCAAGTTCTCAACTGAAAAATTGTAAGAATGATAGTAACTACTCAAAAATCTCATCACTGTTTTGTAAAATTTGATTGAGAGGCACCTGGGTGGCTCAGGCAGTTAAGTGTCTGCCTTCAGCTCACTCATGATCTCTGGGTCCTGGGATGGAGCCCCACATTGTGGGGGGAGTCCCTGCTCAACAGGGAGTCTGCTTCTCCCTCTGCCTCTGCTGTGCCCCCATGGCCCACCACTTGTGGTCTCTGGCTTTCTCTCTGTGGCTCTCTCTCCGTCAAATAAGTAAATGAAAATCTTTAAAAAAAATTGAATGTGAAATTATGATGATGATCAACACATATTGAATACACTTTAAGCACTTACATTTGCTTTACATACATTATTAAATGTAATCATCCTTGCAGCATTACAGAATAGGTGTTAGTGTTTTTTTCTACAGAAAATTTGCTCAAAGGGGTGTGTGTGTGTATGTGTATGTCTGGGTGTGTGTATGTGTGCATGTGTTGGAGAAAATATATCTAGTATAGTAATTTGGTCAGACTTATTTGAAAGGTAAAAAGTGAACAGCTAGAACAAGGAAATAAGATACTCGGTTAATATGGATTTTCATCAAGTTTAATGAGGTTGTTAAGATATAAACCAGTACCAGCTTTCAAGAAGGAAGTGGTATTTTTTTAACAAAAAATTAAAAATCTAAGAATATTTTCGCAAATAACCAAAAAGGGCTTAAGAGATAGAATTTCCAAAGAAGCCATATAATCCTGATGAAGCTAAGACACACTGTCAGCTCAGTTAAAGGACAACTTACCACTACCCAACACAAGTCAGGTATGAAGCTAGACCTCTGTGCTAGAGGCAAAGGTGATTACATGCTGCTGTTACTGTCAAGGACCTTACAATCCAGTGGGAGGATCAGGGATGTAGGCAAGTTTTAAGGTAATAGTGAAAGGAAGGATACTTGTATTATGTAAAGTCACAGAAAGAAAAAAACTAACCCAACTGGAGGGATTAGAAAAGAGCATTTTGTGGTCTCTGGAAACTGAATAATAGTTAAAAGCTGGGGAAGAAAAGATATTTAACATAGGCTATTATGTACTACTTAGAAATATATCCTTGAGGATCTAGTCTATTTGGAAAATACTGAAATGTTCTATTCTAGTTAACAAGTATCCAAAAGACATGTCCCCCCCAAAAAAAATGGAATCTAAATTCTAAACAAATTTAAGGTATTATCATGGGATCAATAACATTAATCATCAGAATTTAAGGAATAAGATAAAATACTGGTTTATAATTTATCTAAGAAGTACATCCTCAGACAGCAGTGAAACCTGCAAAGATACAAATTGGCTCATGTTTTGCATTTCTTCCTGAAATTTATCCAAATTTAGAATCCAAAACAACCATACCTAGTTCCTCTTTTAATAAGATCTACGCAATAGGAAATGAGAAGAGTGTCTTTGAAAATAAACTAATTATGAAATTAAATGAAATTCTATCATCCTAATTAATTAAATTCTATAATTCTAATTTAATGTTTAGTGAATAAATTGCATTTTTCATGCCATTTCTATGGGTATTTCTCTTTGCAATCACCGTCTCCCTATTTTCTCTACATATCTCACTTCATCTTCATAAAGGAAAATAGTAATTTCTATCCCTGGTCGGGTAAAGTATGAATGAGAGGCAATTCCTATTAGGACATGTTCTGAAATAGAGCTCAGAATTGGGTTTCTTTTACCTTGGTAACTTGGAAATAGAGAATAGATGCCAGAAGCCATGCATCAAAGATTAAAATCCAATGGCAATTTAAAAAATCAAATAGTCAAAGCAAGTAGTAAGGGGACCATTGGGAGCCAGTTATAAAACCAACTCGTTTGAGAAACCAGAACGACAAAGCATAATAAGTCATGGAGGGAACAAAAAGGAAGTGATCTAGAAACGCTCCTGAAATGGAAGAAGGTAACTCCAATGAGCTGAACACAAGAGAGGTCAGGTTTTGTAGATCAGGAGTATCTGATAGAGCCTGAAATGAACAGAAAGAGTAGCCACCCTTTATACAGAAGATATGAATGGTACACACTAGAAATGAAGCCGTACCTTTTTAATTTTAGTTTCCAATAGTGGCTGATGCCTACCTGGTCTGTCCACAGGATCCCTAGATGCAAATCTCTTCTAGCAGCAGCAATAAACCTCTCTGAAGAGAAGCGTTTGGAAAATCAAAGTTTTCTCTCTGCTCCAATAATAATGTGTTGATAAGGAAGAGAAAATGAGGCTTTTGAGAAAGTGAAAGCTAATTTTTAAAGATAGTCTAAATCAGATGAGGTGATAATAGAATTGTGCTGCTTTTCATCTTTAATTCATTTGTAATGCTCTTGAATTTAAGTACAATATTGTATACTACATACCATACCCAGAATCAATATTTTTAAATCAACTAAAAAAAATATGAGCTAAATGAATCCATTTCGCTTGCATTTATAAATGTATCCATTTGATAAAGCTTTAATTTTAAGACATTAGATCTAGAAAAACATTTCCAACAGACACTTCAGAGTAGTTTGATATGTCAATAGCCTTGCATTCCAAATAACCAATTGGTAGGGAGCATTCTCCCTGGAATCTGGAATTCTTTGGACTGACATAACAGATGCTGGGCTAGATTCTATAACCCTTTATCTGATTTTTCCTTCCTTAATCTACCTAGCCCTACTTCTAAAAAAAAGGGTCTGTTTTTGTTTGTTTGTTTTTAATATACCTGTGGTTAGTATAAGGTCTTCCATACACTTTCTCTGAATTTTCCCAAATACTTTCTTTACCCTAGCAGGGTTCCAGGGAAGAAAAGAAAGAATGAAAAAATAGATGTATAATTCTGGGTAACCAGCTCTAATTAAAAAGTTGAACAGAAATTACTTATATTCAGGAGGCATATAGTATGTAATGAGAATTGTGGGTTCCGAAAGCATAAGGTTTAAACCCCACCTCTATACTTCCTGTCTGGGTGACATCTTATAATCATGTAAGCACTTCTTGCCAAAGTCATTTTTTTTCAAACTTATGGCTAATAAGAATACCTACCTCTTAGAATTACTGTGAAGATTAAACAAGAGGGCTGGTACTGAGGAATCACTGAATAAATGTTGCAATAATTATTGTTATGATTAGACCCCACATTTTGGTAATATGAAGGTAAATGGGCCATTCTTTGTTCCAATTTCCTCTACATTCACTTAAATATCACCTTTCTTCATTCCTATCTTCATAGGGATGCTGATGAATTTATTTACATAAGAAAATCATAAATAATGAATAATTAAGTAGATGCTTTTTCCTTCATGAGACAAGGATCCATAAATCATACTTATTTAATATCATTATGCCAAGGAAGCTATTAATAAAATAATTAAGGGAAACACTTTACTGGGAGTTCTGTTGCTTAATGAATGCAGAATCTTTGAAAAGTGTTTTAAAACTTAACAAATGAAGAACTGCTCCTATCCTTTATAATTTTTAAGTAAACAATTATTTCAATGCAGTAATATTTGAACTTCAATGTTTCTCATCTTCTGTGATTTTTTAATTCATTCTGTTTCTTTTATACAGTAATTAAATCTTTTTCCAATAATTGAATGTATTTTTATGCTATTTCACATTGGACTTTAAACATTAGTGAAAAATTAACACAAATGGCAGCACTCCACTGCTGCCCAGAGATGGCCAATGAAACTAGAG
This sequence comes from Canis lupus baileyi, assembly GCF_048164855.1. Taxonomy (NCBI): domain Eukaryota; kingdom Metazoa; phylum Chordata; class Mammalia; order Carnivora; family Canidae; genus Canis; species Canis lupus. The sequence continues at coordinate 24,628,578 of NC_132868.1, forward strand.
AATATTGTGGGACAGAGTGGGAAGAAGATGGCTTTGCTCACACCCACAGTGCTTCTATTTGTCAACTCTGCACAAAGTTAAACCCCAACTTCACTCTCAACTTCATATTACCATACCCACATTTATAATTAGATTCATGGAAAGAATACATTTTAATGAGAGGTATCCAGTTTTGCTTCAGATTGTCAGGTCAGTGAATTCTAGTAACTTGCCAGACAAAAGAGTGAGAGTTTATTTTAGGTAATGAGCAGATCAGTATAAATGCTGAAACAAAGACTCAGTGTGAAGAGGAAGAAACACCATTCTTTTATGTTCTAAGATATATAGAGGGACAAGAGTGTATGATTCCTATTGGAGGAAATACTCCGTGGTGATCATTGTAGGTGAGATAATTCTAAGCCTGTACTTTGATGTATAGGTTGATAGCTGCTCTTTTCTTATATACATCCATGGAAGCTGAAAAAAAGACTTGATTCTTGGATATTAAAAAAAAAAAAAAGTTACTTCGTGCATTTATGATTTTAAGTGTGGACTTTAAAAGTCCCCTCTGATCTTGGCCTGTGGATGGTTAAGATACCTCCTTATTTAAAAAACATGTGTTCACATATTTAATGTTAGGGTGAGATCTGTCAGCCACTCTTCAGGCACCCTGGCAACTAAAATAATATGACAGAAGGTAAATCTCTCAAATCATGTTTAAAATACGCCTCCATAAAACTTTCTTTTCGTACCATTTGTATAGTACCAATCATATTGAAATGTCGTTATTTTCAAAATTAACCTCTTCTCTGCAAGACTTTAAATTACTTTGAGGACGTGAGCTATCTTCTACAAACTCTTTTTCCTGCACTATGACTTTCTTGGGACCTGATGCACAATAGATTCTTGGGAAATATTTATGGAAATGCAATTAAGAATAGAGCAGTCTATGCAGACACATTGTCAAACAAGCAAGAACAAGTGGTGCTGGGGTTACTGCTCCAATAAGTATCTTACTTATAATCTGCAGAGGGAAAAACTATGGAATACTTCTAAATTAAGTCATGCCTGGAAGGCTAACGTCCAGTTTTGCAGAAGGCTGTGGGACATGAAGATTCTGCAGGAAGAAAAAGGCAACTTGCTTGCCTCTGCTGAATATCTGTTCACCTCTAATACACAAAGTCATAAAGACATTGGAAATACTAGTGCGTGTGCTTGTGTATTTAAAAGAGAGAATGAATAGCAAGAGAGAACAAACATGGTATAAGAAAATATTCCCAAAGAAATATAAATTACATGAAAATATAAAAACAAGTACAATGACATTTAGACATTAATATTGACTTGCTAAAAAATTTTAAAGGAAAACATTATCTTTGCTAATTACCAACTAATTTTTCTGACTAAAACCTATTGCTACTCCAGCTAAAATAAATACCTATCCCTGCCTTAGCATACAGAGTACACTTTATCTACCAATAATGATGGCTAAGCATCAGGCCTCTGAACCAAGTGAATCTGTTAACTAACTTCTATATACCTCAGATTTCTAATTTCCAAAATGAACACAACTGAAGAATTTACCTCATAGGATTATTATGATGATTAAATAAACTGCTATATGTAAAACATCTTAGGGAAGGTATGTGGTTCATAGGATGCGCTCAATAGATGTTAAATATACATGCTAACTACATATTTATTACATATTTTATTTTCAATTCCCAATTACTGAGTTATGAATCCCTCAATATGCCTTAATATTTCAGGTTAGGAGTAACCTGAAACTTGAAAGGAAATTCAGAGTTTAAAAGAACTACCAAATCACTGGTAAGTCATTCCCTGCTACTTTCCTCAATCTAACTTCAGAGAAAACTAAGCTTAAACATTGTTTGTCTTTAAGAAAACAATGAATTAAAAAACTTGTGATTCTAGAACGATTTGCCTGTAGTTTGAGTAAATCACTATTTTTAATATTTGGAGCTAATACTCAATATGTCTGGCAATCATATTAGGGTAGGTGTTTTATATTTTAAAAATTTCATGTGTATGATTTTTTAAAGGTTTTATTTATCAGAGAAAGCAAGAACATGTGCATGTGTGAACAGGAAGAAGGGTGGAGAGAGAGAGAGAGGGAGAGAGAGAATCCCAATCACATTCCCCACTGAGTGTGGAGCCTGACGTAGGGCTTGATCTCACGATCTTCAGATCATGACCCGAGCAAAAATCAAGAGTCAGATGTTTAACTGACTGAGCCACCATGGTGCCCCTCACAGGTTTGAATTTTGATCAACATATGGAAGATTACCTAAACAAGCCTTTATCCTATCTATTTGAACATAAGTATGTATCCATTTTCCATTTTTGTTTATAGAATCACAAAGTTTAGAAGGAGAGACGCCTGGATGGCTGAGTGGTTGAGTGTCTGCCTTCAGCTCAGGGTATGATCCTGGAGTACCGGGATCTCGCCCCACACTGGGCTCCCCGAGGCGCCTGCTTCTCCCTCTGCCTATGTCTTTGCCTCTTTCTCTTTGTGTCTCTCATGAATAAATAAATAAAAACTTAAAAAAAAACCCACAAAGTTTGGAAGAACCTTCCTAGTTTCCTAATCTTACCTCCCCCTTGATGTGATAATCCTTTCTTCAGCACATCTTATATTTCCATTTCTTCCCAAATATCTTTTTATGTGGGGGCTAAATGTCCTTTAAGAGGAATAGAGGGTATCAAATAAAAATGTTACTTATAAACAATCCTTTTCTTCCTATTGAAATCAAATTTAACTTCCTATAATTTATTATCCAAGGTAATTAATATGACTATAGATTTATCTTAAAATGAAATATATCTGTACTTCTAATGGTCCTTAGATTAACTGCTGTCCAGATGCCACCCTATGCTGAGCATCCATTAAGGATACTCTAGTTTGTCTGTTTCTCTCTTAAAGTATGATGCAATCTTACCAACAAAGAATAGGACTATTACCTCCATCCTTTAGATATCATATCCATGTTTAAAAGTTCTGTTAGCATCATCTATATCATAGTGTTTATTTGTACTGGATATGTTTACTTAGGATAAACCTTGCTTTATTAGATGCTTCGACAACTGGAGTATTTTGTTAGTGGCATTTCCTACTTACTTGAGAGGTCCCAGTGTATATTGAACAAAGTCTGTTTATTTTTATATTTCCAAGGATCCTTCCCACTATGTGTGTTCATGGAGACAAGTTTGAGGGATACATAATTTACAGAGACATTACCTCTCCACAGTGATGGAAGTAGATGGCCTAAATAGATGAATAGCAGGAAAGGCAGGGATGCCCAGAGCTGTCAGGTTGACCTCAGTGTCACTGGTGTAGTATAGTGGAAAACAATCTTGAGTAAGGTTTAGAGGAAAGGTTTTGAAGTATTCTTTCATGGACAAATCCCAGCTCTCTCATTTATATCTGCATGACTTTGAACATATTCCAAACCTAGTTTCCCCATGATTTAATTTTAGATAATACTTAACTTGTAAGATAATTTTTAGGATGACATGGAAAGTTAGTACAGTGCAGTTGTTAGAAATTTGAGCATCAGAAAAATTTGACTGAAACCTTGGCTTTCCTACTAACTAGTTTCTTGACTTTGGCTAAGTTTTGATTTCTTCTTCTTTAAAATGAAGATAATCATAATCTCCCCCTTACTGTATTGAAGTGAGAATTTAATGACAATGCTGTCACATGGTAAGTCTTCAATAAACTATGTTGATTGTTATAATGACTGCAAAAACATAATACTATGCCCGTATCAAAGAAGGTAATCAATAAATAGTTAACCTTATTTTTTGGTGTCTACCCCTATAATTTCCGATAACCTTAATTTTAGACAAATAATTCCTGACTCAACATGAGAGAAAACATGTTTGATATGATGTTGGAAAGCTTTCCAGAGTATCAGGTGATTCATTAGGGAAAGAAACCCTTATAAAAATAGTGTAAATGAGTTAAAATAAGAGAGTTGAATTCTTCACAGGGTAATATGGAAACCATCATGGAGTTATTTGCATTTCTATTTTGTCTTCTCCATTCAAATATAGGCTCATTGAGAAGAGGATCAGGATCAGGACTTCCACAGACCCAGCAGAGTTCCTTGCATATTAAGGGGACAGGTAAGTATAATTCTTCAAATGTCAGTTTTTTTCAACTATATAATGGTGTTAATAATAATTGCCTATTATGTAAGAGTATTGTTGTATCCACAAGAGAACAGTTACTACAGTAGTAAAATAAATTATATAAAGACTTGTAAATTTTGAAGTGCTATTGCTGACAGGTCATTAAATCATTCTGTTTAGTTACTGTATGTGTGTTTGAGAGAGAGAAAAAGAGAGAGAGAGAGAGAGGAATAAGGATATATATGTCAATTGGTCTTCTAGTGTGGTTTCTGGTGTCCCGGCATTTCCTTGTCCTTAAACTGATAAAGTTAGTGATTTGAACTGTCAGAATTTAGTAGACAGACTCCGGTATTTAACGTAACCAGTAGGGGGGATCTTAATAGGGAAAGAGTGAAGGAGCAGAGGTATCAAATGGTAACAGGCTTAGCAAATGGCATGACTATAAAAGCCATTTTTGAAAGACAGCCAACAAGACTAATTGGGGTTCTAGCCCAATAAAATAAAACGAATGTGCCTTGCCTCAAAGGGGGTCTGTAAAACTCTAGTCCGTTGTAGAATGCTCCACCACACCAAGTACATAGGCGCAATGTGAGATAGGCATGGAACACATCTAAAATCTATGCAAACTAGAGTGACACGAGGAGTTCTACAGGGGCCAGAGGTAGCGTTTCAGTCTTCTGACTTGGAAGATCACATGAAATGGAAATGTAGCTTTCTGGAGTTCACTTCAAGATAAATACAAATGGAAATATGTGGAAGCTTGTGAATACAGTTTTAACACTTCTGAATTTTTTTTATTTTTTATTTTTTTAACACTTCTGAATTTAATTAGAAGGATGATTTATACAGATGACAAGTGCAGTAGCAAAGAAAGAACCTAGCTAAAAGACAAGCTTGGCATCTCTCAAATCTGTTTGCATGTCTACAAAATTGGGATGATAATAAAAACAATATTATTAGAAAAAATAAACAGATTATCAAAATATTCTTATATTGCAAAACACACATAAAAATGTAAAGAATAAGACTCATGATTCCACTTAGCATATAGGAAGCCGCATGACAATGTCACTTTCACAAAATCATGCAAAACCATGACTTTTTTCAGTGCATGCATGAGAAAGCTAAGGTCAACAGACTACCAAGGGTAGAAATTTCAAATGGTTACAGCCCCTCTGAGGGGAGAGAGGGGCACACAATAGTTGGACTGTTGGTAGGGCATCTAAGGAAGAGGTCACCATAAAAGTGATTTAAAAAATTAATATTTTAATTTTTTTAACTGAATGTATTGGCTACATGAGAATTTAGATTTCCTGGAAGCTGAAGACATCATGAAATCTCATTAATTTGCTAAACCTATGACATGCTAAAATTAAAAACACACAATATCAGAGACTGAATTCAGCATATGAAACAGTAAATTAATTTGAAATTAAGATCAATAGAAAATATTTTTACTGAAATTCAGAGAAGAAAAAGAGTTTTAAAAATATCAGAACTTCTAGGATATAGGGGACAGGTCAAAGGATCTAATATACATGTAATTGGAATAAGAGAGGAAAAAGAGAATGGGACAAAAGAAATATTTGAAGAGACAATGGCCAAGTTTCCCCCTAAATCAATTAAAGAAAACAATCAGCAACTCAGAAAACCTAGGGATAAATATAAATAAAACTATAATTAAATACATCATAGACAAATAGATGATAGCAGACTTTCCAGCAGGCACTATACAATCCAAAAGAAAATAGAACATGAACTTTGAAATACTGAAAGAAGAAAAGTTATCACCTCAAATTTCTATCCTGAGCAATAAAAACATGTAAAAATAAAGATTAATTAAACACTTCTTTGGACAAAATGCCATAAGAAATGTTAAAAGAAGTTCTTCAAGCAAAATGAAAAATAGTACTCCATGGAACTATAAATCTAAACACACACACAGAGAAGCATCAATACAGTAGATGTGATAAATATGAATTTTTAAACATTTAAAAAAATCATTAAAAATAATTAGCTGTACAAAACAAAAAGAGAACTAAATTGTAGGGTTTATAACTAGTAAAATTAAGATGCGTGATAGTAATCCCATAAAGGATGAGAGGAATAAAGTAGAAGACTGCTGTTGAAAGATCATTACATTATGTATGAAATGGAAAAATATTTGAGGAAGACTATGGTGGCCTAAGGATGTATATTGTAAACCTGTAGAAACAATATAAAAATAAGCAAGAGATATAACTAATAATCCAACATAAGGCAGAGTAAGAGGAAACAGGGAACAGATAAAACCAAAGAAAATCATTTTAAGATTGGTTTTAAAAATATCAATAATTACATTAAAGGCAGTAGTCAAAACACAGCAATCAAATTTTAGAGATTATCAGAATGTCAGATGGGATAGGTTGACTAGAAGTGGAAGGATATGGAGAAAAGATACACATGCCATCAATAATCAAAAGAAAGCTATGATAAATTGATTAATAACAGACAAAGCAAACTTCCAAACAAAGATTTTTACTAGAGATACAAAGACAAATTACATAATGATACAGGGATATAAAAGGCTTAAGTATGAAATGCAAAAGCTGATAGAACTGAAAACAGAAATAGAGAAATTTTGGACTTGGAGAAATCAGCCTTCCTTCCTCAGTAATTGGGAGAACAAGCAGACAAAAATCTTTCAAGTATAGACTTGAACAGTATCAGCAAACTTACCTGAGCTTTATAAAATATTCCACCCAATAAAAATAGAATATACATTCTCTTTAAAGTACACATGAAACCTCACCAGAGTAGACAACTATATTATTGGTCATAAGACAAATCTTGAAAAATTCATAGGAATTAAAAGAATACAAAGTATGTTTCCTTAATACAAAACAAACTAGCAATCAATAACCAAAAATTATACAGAAATTATCAAATATTTGGCAATTAAATGAATATACGCTAAATGACTAGGACTAGTAGTCAATAATTTTAAGGAAAATTAGAAAATATTCCAAATTAATTAAAATGTGAAAACAGAGCATATCAAAATGTACAGGATATAACTAGAGCAGTGCCTACAGGAAAATACATTGTATTACATGTCTATATTAAAAGAAAATAAGTATCTATATTCAATAATCTAAGTATCCATATTTTTTAAAAGATTTCATTATTATTCATGAAAGACACAGAGGGACAGAGGCAGAGACATAGGCAGAGGGAGAAGCAGGCTCCTCGCAGGGAGTCCAATGTGGAACTCGATCCCAGATCTTGGGATCGTTCCCTGAGCTAAAGGCAGATGCTCAACTGCTGAGCTACCCAGGCATCCCGCTAAGTATCCATATTAAGAAAATTGAAAAAGATGAACAAAATTACAAAAATCATGAAACAGAAAGAAAACAACATGAAGTAGCATTCATTAAAATAAAATGACCAGGTGCTGATTCTTTTCAAAGATAAATAAAATTTATAAAACTTTAGGGTGACTAATTTTAAAAAAGACTGAAAAAAATAAAAATGAAAAGACTGAGGAAAAAGAATGCCAGAATTAGTAATCAAATAAGGATATCACCCAGATTGTACAAATATCAAAAGGAAAAAAGAGAGTAGTATAAATAACTTTAATAATTTAATGAGATGAACATTTTTGAAAAGTGAAAGCTATGAGACTGCACTCAAAATTAGCTAGAATGATTAGTTCTATACCTTTTATTAATGAATTTGAAATTTTAGTTAAACACCTTCCCTCAAAGCCATCTACCCGCACAGATAACCTCTCCTGGTGAATTTTATCAAACATTTCAGGAGGAGATGATGTAAACTTGACACAAACTCTTCCAGCAAATAGATGAGGGTTGTTATTGACTAAATACGTCCCTGCAAAATTCATGGATTGAAATCCTAACTGCCAGTATGATGTTATTTGAAGGTGAAGTCCTTAGTAGGTGATTAGGTCATGAAAGTGGAGCTCTCATGAACAGGATATTGCCCTTATCAAAGAGCTTCCAGAGAGCTCTCTCACTCTCCCTGTCATGTAAGGACACGGTAAGAAGACCACAATTTTTTTTTTTTAAGAAGACCACAATTTATGAATCAGTAATAAGGTACACACCAGACACCAAATCTGTAGATGCTTTGATCTTGGATCTCCCAGAACATGGGAACTCAGTGTTTGTTGATTAAGCCACTTAGTCTATAGTATTTGTGTTATATTGTGAATGGACTAAGGCAAGCATGTAGTTCTTCCTAAACATTTATGAGACCTCTTACCAAAACTTGAAAAATATGTTTCAAGGAGATAAAAGATCTATATCCCTCATTAATCAAGATCTTTGAAAAGTAGTATCACTTCAAATCCAGCAGTATGGAAAAGGATAATATGTCATGATCAAGTGGAATTTATGCCAGGAAGGCAAGGTTATAATTCACTAGGGAGTAAGAGATTGAAGGTGGGTAAAACTGGTAAAGGGCGTCAAGAGATACAAACCTCCAGCTTCAAAATGAATAAGTTATGGGGATGTAACATACAGTATGGATACTATAGTTAATAGTAATGTACTGTATATTTGGAAATTGCCAAGAAAGTAACACTTGAAAATTCTCATAATGAGAAAAGAAATATGATCTTGTATGGAGATCAATGATAGCTAGACTTATTGTGGTGATTATTTCATAGCTTGCACAAATAGCAAACCATTACATTGCACACTTGAAACTAATATATGTCAATTATACCTCAATATAAAATGAAACAGGAATAAATTTAACAAAATACATGCAAGACCTATGCTTTTTTTTAAAGATTTTATTTATTTATTCATGGGAGACAGAGAGAGAGAGAGAGAGGCAGAGACACAGGCAGAGGGAGAAGCAGGCTCCCTGTAGGGAACCTGATGCGAGACTAAATCCCAGGACCTTGGGATCACAACCTGAGCCGAAGGCAGATGCTCAACCACTGAGCCCCTCAGGTGCCCCTATATGGTTTTTTAAATTAAAAAACTGTCAAGAAAAATCAAAGATCTTCATAAAAGGGAAATACAGTATGCTTACAGATCAGAAGATTTAATACTATTAAGAAGTCACATTTTCCCAAATTGATCTAAAATCCAATGAAATCCTAACAAAATCTCAGTAAGTTCTTTGGTATACATTGACAAACTGATACTAAAATTTTTGTGGCAATGTAAAAGACCTAAAATAGCCAAAAAAAAAAAAAAAATTGAAAAACTTCTAGAAGGAAACATAGGAGAAAATTTTTTGCAAGCTTGAGTAAGGGAATGATTTTGGGGGGCACAAAAAAGCATGATTAATTAAAAAAAAAGACCAGATTTAATCAAATTAAAAATACCTACTCTGTGAAGGAAAATGTTATGACAAGGAAAAAACAAGCCACCTAGTGAAAAAAAAAAAAAAAGCAAAACACAAATCTTATAAAATTCTGGTGTTCAGATATATCAAGAACTCTCATAACTGAATATTAAGCAAAAGATTTAAACAGTTCATCAAAAATATATGAATGAGAAATAAGTACATAAAAAGATTCTCAGCATCATTAGTTATTAAGAAAATATAAATTAAAATAAAAGATACCAGAATACATTTATTCAAATGGCTAATTTTTTTAAAACTGGCAATGCATGTCAAATGGTACCAAGAATACTGAGCAACCGGGACTCTCATATATATCTGGTAAGAATGCAAAATGGTAGATCCATTTGGGAAATCAGTGTAGCTATTTCCTATTAAGTGAAAACTTGACCAGGTGATTTTAGGAAACCTGTATCTATGTATTTGTCCAGGTGAAACGAAAACATAAATCTCAACTCAAGGCCTCCTATATTAATGTTTATGATGACTTTATTCATAATCATCCCAAACTGGAAACTACCCAAATTTTCACCAACTCCTGAATGAATAAGTAAATTGTGGTATATCCATCCAATAGAACACTCTCATTAAAAAGAAACAAAGTGCTGATACATTTAGTAGCATGGATAAATCACAGGAGCTTTACTCTAAGTGAGAGAAGCCAGACACCAATGACTATATACTGTATAATTTCCTACAGCCTTCTGGAAAAGGCAAAATTATAGGGATAGAAATCAAATCGGTGGTTACCAGGACCTGGGGGTTGGGTAGGGTTTGACTGTGAAGAAGCATGAGGGAAATTTGGTGGGATATGGACAAAGTCTATATCTTGATTTTAGTGGAGGTTACATACGGTTTATGTTTGTCAAAACTCCTAAAACTGTACATTTTAAAAAGTCAGATTTTGTGTGTATAAATTGCATCTCAATTAACTTGACTTAAAAAAATGTTAGGAAGTAACAGATTTTAATTCAGGTAAACCACAGCATTTGCAGTCACGTTGGTCTTTACAAAGGATCTTATTTGTATGTCTTTTTAACACAGTTGTGAGGTTAGATAAGGTGTTGGGTCTTTTAGCTACACCATCCAATCCCTTTTCCAGTCGGGTGTGACTGAAAGTAAACGTAATAGTAGATTATGGGGAGAAAGCAGAATGAAATCCCGGTGTGTATTTCACACACACAATTCCCTCCCCTGTGGGCTGCTCTGGACTGGCCATGTCCCTTGATGAAAGGTCACATTTCTTCTGACAGGCAACTTTGTCTACCCATATTCCTCTGTCTCTCCTTAAATTTTAACCCTTCAAGATTAGGGATAATTGGCTACTATTGGGTTCAGGGACCAGAGAGGTCCCTCTACACCCTGCCCACATTAAATTCTCCACAACTTATTCAATTTCAACGTGCCATCTCTTTACTGTCACAATCCTGATTGATACATAGAACAAGGTTCAACTCCTAATTCCATCACTTTGAAGCTGTGAGCACTTGGCCCATGCATTTATTATATTTGAACTTTAGTTTTTTCATCTGTTAAACATGAATAATAATACCTCTTCAGCAAGGTTGTCATGCAGGTTAAATAATGATATACTAGCTGAAGAGTTTTCATTAATAGTTTCTCCCTTTTTCATCTTAGTCTCTCCCTTCTATCACTGGATGTATATTCTCTTTCAACTTCTTCACGTGCTCCTGTTTCTGCTCTTTCAAGGTAACAGAATTTCCCTAAAATGTATTAATGCATAAGCAATTTATACAGGGGGTATATAATGTGCAGAACCCTGCATAAATGGCTTAAATGTACCATGGTTATGTTCCTGGAATAAGCTTGCTATTTCGACTGCTGCAGAACAGTTAAGTCAAACTTTTGAATTAGGTCAACAAAATCCACAAATAGGGTGGAATCTTTGGACTGTCTAAGCAGGGACAGATCTGGAATAAATCAGCCGCAGATATCACTTGTCAGCATGCTGAGGGAGGCATTTCAAATAAGAGTAGAAGGTACGTCAAAAATATTGGCTTCTGGTAGCATTATGATGTATCCATTAAATCTATACTGAGAGTTTTCCATCATGTGGATTCAAGCTAACATAATCATTTTATGGCAGTAATGTCTAAACAAGGGTCCACAATTAGGCTGTATTTTTATCTTGACTTGTGAACTATCACTGCCAACTACTCAAATTTCAAGCTTTTGAGAGGTATGTTATCCTGGAAACCCTTCATTAAAAAATGAAACATTTTACTGTCCCACCAATTCAATGTGCTCTGGCCCGTCCCTATCTAGATCCAAATTAACCATGTAATTGTTTCTACCCTAATGACTAGTATTTTTAATGACTTTTAGAGAAAAACCAAAGAGAACAAATTTATTTCTATTTTCACAAAACATCATCTGGCTTGGATTCTTTTTCTAGCTTTTTAAATAGTGAGACAGGATGACGTTGTGGGAAAGAAACTGGATATGGAATTAAGATACGTATTTGAAATCTGGTTCTGCTACTACTTCCCAGCTGTGTGGCCTCAGAGTCATTTGATTTATCTAGACTCAGTTTCCTTTATCCACTAAATGGGCATCTGGTGGTGAATCAAATGAGCTCATAATGATCTAACAGCATAATACGTATTTTAGAACTTAGTAACTTATATTTATTTATTTATTTATTTATTTATTTATTTATTTTACAATCTGTGTGAATAAGGTTGCAAATGTGATTACTAGGAAATGAAATGAAGAAACCTTTCAGACAGAGGCAGGAATGTTTTGGTGAAATGAAAATTAAAATACTGGAGGACGGAGAAAGATATGAATGATTACAATGCCTGCATTTATAGCCCACATGTCACAGTTCGGTATTTATAGGTTTGTTAGTGACAACCTTCCCAGTATAGCAATGTTAATTATGAAGTAGCTGTCAGTCTCCCTGACACAGCGCTATGCACCTGACTAAGGCTGAAACTGCTCACCATTTCCATAGATGATCATTTCATTTAAGAGTCCAAAATATACACCAATAAATCAGTTTGAGTTTCTGGGTATAATCTCCCTAAATCTTACTTTGAAATAGCCTGGTGAGCCTCTTTTTTTTTTTTTAAACAAATCCTAGTGCATTTTTGTTTCCCAAATATGATTTGTAATTATCCGAGCTAGACATAAAACCTCAGGGAGAAGTGATGGGTCTCATGCTGAACACAGTATTAAATATATACTTAAATTTTCCAGAGCCCAAGCTCCTGTTGCTACTTAAATACCATGATCAAAGCAATAGATAAATATGGAGAAGAGTAAGAGGGAAAGAGAAAAGCTGAGAGAAAGAGAATAAGAAAGAGAGAGAGAGTGGGGGGGAGACTGAAGAGAGGCTTGGGAAAATGTTCAGTGGAAAATCTAGAAATGATGTAAGAGAAAGCAAAGACAGGGATTGGAGTAAGGGGTGTCTAACTGAGACTATAAAAACTCAGAGAGAAAACTCACCATCAGGGCTGAGTTTGGGAGAAACTGCACAGACAGGACTCTAAAGTTAGAATCTCCTGATTTTTCACAAGGTAAGTTAAATATAAAAACTATGAGAAAAACTTAAGGGTTTACTTTTCTTTTAAACTACTTTTTAAATTTTCACATACTGTTAAAATGTTTCGATTATATCTTGATTTTGAATGTTTTTTGGTAATATTTCCCTCTCTAAAATGAGTAGAAAAATCTAAGAAGATATTTTTGTAACACAAAATTAAGGTGGAGCTAATTGTTCAGATATTTCTTATTTATTATATTGTTTGTTGCTTTTATTTCCCACTTCAAAATAAAGAGAAAGACAATGCAAGATGATGATTCTCTATATATGTTAACAGTATTAATTTTGCTTTCATCAAAGATGTCCAATGTTAGAAAATGTTTAAGTGTATAAAAGTGCTCAACTTTTAAAAGCCTCGGTAGAAAAGAAAGGTTTTCTCTTATCTTGATTTCTATCAAAGTTAAAGCTTAAGAGATATCCCTAAATTAATCAAATTCTAAATTCAATATTCTATATTCTTTAAACCTAAAGTATCCTCTGGTTTTCTTCTTATAAAACTCAAATGTGCCACTGTGATATTAACAGTTTAGACTTAAGTCATACCAATTCTTTTGTATTTGAAGTGCTCTTGCTATTAAATGATTACATTGAGAGTTAATCTGAAACATATATTTGAGTTATGTTTAAGAACAAATTTAAAACTTTATTTCAGGTTTCCATCTGTAGGAATAGTGTACACTCAATAAATTCAGTTTTACCAATGCAAAATATTGCTCCTTCAAAATACAATGATAGATTCCACAGGTTTAGGATGGTGATAATTATTTGTTTTTAAATTATCTTTCTAGAAATTAAATAATGTTAATAATAATAATACATTATGAAGATTTTAATGCCCACATAAGTTTTTAAATTGATAGGTCTCCCCAAAAACATCAGGCATGGCATGTATCTCCTCCATACTTTGGTACTAGTTTTCAGTATTCTTACAGAATTTTTCTAAGGAAACTCTCCCATGGATGTGAATTCAAGTCTCCTCTTTGTAAGCAAACTACATGCACTGTGGTGTCATTCAATAAGTCATTTAGAGTAGGCTTTTTTTTTTCTCCCCCTTATTTCTTGGAGTTTTGAACTGATTCCAGTATAATGAATATGGGCAGTAGAGAAGCAGATATGTTTAGTAGACTAGATTTGGGCTCTTCGGGACTATAATTTTAACTTCTTGTTAAAATACTTTCAATGATTTGAACCTTTGATTAATAAAATTAGATTAATGGAACTTGTCCCAAAGGAACAGAGCTCAAGTAAGCAGTCCCTAAATATTGCCCCAACTCTGTCACTGTGTAGTTTATAGCTTCAGGCAAGTCTGAGGCACAGACTAGGGTTCAATAATATCCTGTTATTATGGAAAGAAACAAAAAAACTGGAAATGCCATGATACAGAGTGGGAAAATGGCCAAAGGAAGCTCCTACATCAGCTAGTTTTCCTATATTAGAGAATGAAGACTCAGTTTCACAGTACTTTGGAGCTAATCTTTACACATGGCCTAATTTAATCTTATTGCCCATATTTCATCTACTAAGATCTCTATCTACTGGACACTTTTGCTTAGAGACTATGGTGCCCTCAGAGGAACATGAGCTTGGGGGTCAGAAAACCAGACTTCTAATCCCAGTCGTGACTTCAGCACGTTTCGCTCAGCCTTCTCTGAGGCTTCCTTCTCCCCTGGAGTTATAAAAGGTGAGCCCCAGGTCACCAGGTGCCCTCCTAGCCCTGGGTACCTCTCTATGTAGGCCAACTCCCCTGTGCCTGAGGTCTCTCTGATTAGAGGTCTCGTTTAAGTGAGCCTTTCCCTGTCTTTAATCAGATAGTTCTCAAGGTATCTCTGTGGAGCAGTGGTTAGAGCCAGCTGCCATCATTGCCGGGGTCTTAGCTGGCCTGAACTGACTGTCGCCCAGCCTTAGCCTTATCAGGCTCCCATCAGCTTAGGCCTCAGCATGAGGCTGCTCCCACAAGAACAGTTCCTCCATTATGCCTCACCCCACTCCCTCCTTTTCTTTATCCATCTTAAAGTTTTCCTTCATCTCCTTTCCCTTTGCCAACCTAATTATCTCTGAGCCTTGCTCTCTCCATCTGTTGAGTGTTAAATTTGACAGTTTCCGATGAGCATCCCCTCCGTTTTCTAAAATTCTATGTTCCTGTGACACATAAGGCTGTAACCATGCAAAAAATGCACTTTTAAAATATCACCCATACCACCAATGGCAACTTGGCTGTTGGCCCACCAAGTCAGAGCTGTGGTTCCCACGGGATCATTTTGCCGGGTGCATTTTCCTGTAAGCTCTCTCTTGTCCATCCACACCAAGGCTCTAAGAGGCATCCTCTCTTCCTCTGTCTCTTTTGTGGTCCATCTCTTCCCAGCTCTTCCAGTGCTTGTGTAAGGTCTAGTTCCAGTAACAAGATCCTTCATTCCCTTAATCCCCATGATGGTTCTACTTTCATGACACAGCTTGACTATTGCTATACAGTCAATATCATAAAAACTCTGTGAAAATCATAATCCTAACAACATAGAGATTTTCAAAAAAACAAAGTCAATAAAGACATTTTATGAACTGTAAAACAAAAATAGGTATCATATAAAATTCTATTAAAATTCAATTAAAAATTCACTTTTGTTACTACAATGAGAACTTGAATAATTATGTTTTGAGTATAAAAGAGATTACTTCCCTTTGTTTTCTTCCCATTATGATATTCTGTTGTATGCTAATATTTTCATGGAAATATTTCATAGAAATGTTATTGCTGAAATTAATGATAATGCATAATGTACTGTAACACCAAATGTCAGAGTGGTTGCCACTTATAACTCTCTTTGGTGAAATTTCTTTCCTTGCTCAATATTACTTTATTATAATTCATTTAATAATTACAATACCAGTTTGCCATAATTCTAGAATTCAAGTAATTTAACTGAATTTCATCCTTAAAATGCATAAGGATAAAAAAATATTTTTCATGACATAAAAAAGTAGTATGGCATCTTTCATTAAGCTGCCAGATTTAGAAGTCATTATCAGGATAATGATAACTATTATTTGCATAATTAATTTGTGCTAGTCAATTGCATTATTTGTAATCCTTATAATAAACCCACAAAGTAAATTTGTGCCCCATATTCCTGATGAAAATATTAAAGCAAGAGGCTAAGTAGCATACCCAGTCAAGAATCATATCCATATCTGTGTAACTTAAGGACCAACCTCTTCCTGCTAATTGACTTCATTGTATACAGAAAGTATACACACAGTACAGGGAGTTCGGATACCGGTATTCTAAAGTAACTCTGCTTGTCTCAGGGCATCTATTTTAAAAAATACAATTATAATATTTTTTCATTTAGATCTAGCATGATTGATGTGGTGATGAAAGGAGAAACATTAATTTCAAAATAATAAAGTACTATGCAAATGTTTAAAAAATGGTTACTTACAACAATTGCACTTGAAAGAAATGGAAGAGCCTGTTCTTACAGGAAGAAATTCCTGGGCAGAGCATGTGGTCAAGGAGTCTCCACTTTGACCAGGCTGTGAGCATCTGAGGACAAGATGGGTATCTTACTCACTGTTATCTCCCTGGCGCTTGACACATAATATATACCTAATAAGCACATCCTATTGAGTACGATAAAATTTATATTTTTGACCCTTCATGTACATTTTAGACAGTATTTTTTATTGATTATATTGGCCAGTTAATGTAATTGAAATGTAAGTTAATATTTTTATCATATATTGTATGTAAGTACAAAATGGGATAAAAGATAAAAGGTGGTGGTAACATTCCACAATATCTAGAGGCTTATCTACGCCATCTTTAATTGCGTTTATCCTTTGAAAGCCTTTTTATGCCAGATAAAAAGCCCTCCAATGTATCAAATGGCCAAGCAGCTAGTTTATGTACAAATCTACCAGCTTTTCCCTACCCATAATTTTAATGATACTAGTTTTTCTCATGATCGAGCATTAGAATAAAACAGGAACTCCCATTAGCAGAATTGTCTAGAATTGTCTACAGTCATACACTAAAGATTTTTTCTATTTCCAGGTGACATTGTTTTATTTCAAGAAACTTGCATTAATTCAGGGATCTAAGCACAAGCTAAGGTTGGATAATGAGCAATCTTAAAGTCTACTGGGAGAATTACTGGAGAATATTGATTTGTGTTGCTTTCATTAGAATGAGAATCTGAGATATTGAAACATTAATGGACTTGCTGTGACTCTGTCATGAACTCCGTCCCATATTACTGTGGTTGTACAACTTGGGCAAATCTCTTCTCTTCCCTAAGCCTTAGTTGTTTTCATATCAATAAAGCTGGAATGTTAATATGGTCTGCATTCCTATTTACCTAACACATAAAGCTGCTACATTCATTCATTCATTCATTCAACACATCGTGTTAACTCTAAATACTTTGTTAAATTTATTTACCTGGGCTTTTTAGTAATGCAATCTTCCCTTATTGTCATTATAAATTCCCTCTTAAATTTTTGCAAGAAAAGAAACTAGTACTATGATTGCAAATTCCAACTAAGCAAAAAGAGAGACTTAACAACAAAATTTTTGAGATTTTTCCAAAGGCAATAATGTCTAAAAAAAGAATGAAAAGGGTGCCAAATAGAATAAAATCAATTAACACATGTATAGTAGTAAATTAACATTCTTCCTGATTCATAGCATTCAGGAAAAGTCCTTTGAAAATGCAGGTGTGTGCTACACTAAGAACATGTCATCCGTAAACATTTTACTTTATAAGCAGTTTGTTTTGGAGATGGAAAAATGTTTTATGCTTTTATAAATTGGTTATACTTGAAGGAGCATGAAACTGAGAGTCTGAAATGTAAGTTGTTTTTCTGGTTCTTTTAACTTGCTCTGTGATTTTGGAAAAAATGTACTATTGCCTACTGAAGAGCAATGTGAATGAGAAAGAACACATTCCTGATATTTTAATTAAAACAAAAAAAAAGGGAAATATTAAGCTGCTATCTCAATTTGCACCTTTCTTTCAGGATTGTACTTGAAACATAAAGTACCCATCACACGGGATCCCTGGGTGGTGCAGTGGTTTGGCGCCTGCCTTTGGCCCAGGGTGCGATCCTGGAGACCTGGGATCGAATCCCACGTCGGGCTCCCGGTGTATGGGGCCTGCTTCTCCCTCTGCCTGTGTCTCTGCCTCCCTCTCTCTCTGTGTGTGACTATGATAAATAAATAAAAATTTAAAAAAAAATTACTCATCACACAATTTACTCAAGATAACAAATTTTACAAAGAGAATTTCAAATAAATGTCTCAGCAACACAAGTATTTTTCTCAGATGTATTTTTGGGAGGATGATATAGATTTTATATATATATGCTGACAGAAGCCACAACTTATAATTCAAACTGCTTTTGGACAAAAATCCTCAGTGATTTTTAAGTCTTTTATTTATGATGATACAAAAGCAATTACCCATTCCTATAATTCTAAGTGCTACACTGAGTTGTTCACTGGGGCCAAATTCCAGAGGCAGGGAAGCTCCAGTAAGGAAGAGACCCTCAATTCACCTGGTCTGAGTCTCTCAAGTATTTCCAGCACCTGGCTGCTTCACACTTCAAAGAAAACTAGTAGCAACTTTCTTACCACTCTGTTCAAATACTGTCACTCACCGAAATATCAAAATTATCTGTACAATGTAAAACTGCAATGTTGCACAATCTGTAATACTTTATCAATGCCCCCAAATTTTCAGTTTCCTACCTGGTTGTTGAGTGTAAGTTTAATGTTCCCTGGAAGAATTTGGCTTCAAAGATCTGCCTTCAGCTCAAATATAATCCCCTTGAAGCCATGTAGTTAATCTTTTCCCATGATCTTATAGTTTACAAAACGTTTTCATGTACAATTTAGAGTTCCCATTGAAAATTTTTTACCTATTGTGAAATAATAATAAAAGTGATTTGGTATATTTTCATAAATAATTATCTTTATACATAGTTAGTAAATAATATGAAATATAAGATTAAATACACTTATTACTGATATTTGGCAATCCTAAACCAAATCCACAATGCTTATGCTGCTGGTAAATTAATTAATTTTAAATTAACTAAAATCGAAATTTTATGAATTCACACAGTGAGTTTTATTAGACAATAATTTTATTTTGACAATTTAAGCATCTTGTTTAGGGTCACCAGACCAATAAGTAGCACAGCAAGGACACTTTTCTCTATCCTTCAAGTCTAATTCTGTGTTGTTTTTCTCACCATCACAGAAATTTTTATGATGTTTCTACCTATTTGTTGACTGAAAGAGTTATATTTTTATAATACTAAGCATAATGACTTAAGCATGATGAAAAAAAAGTAAAAAAGCCCAAGTAAACATTTGAAAGTACATTACGTGTACTATATTTCATCCATTCTGATGCACATTTAACATCTTGGAAATTGGAATGCATCATACACTTGATAGGATGTCATAATTTAATTGGTAGCATGTTTTCTTTTTAAAATGCATGTATTAGATGGGATCTCTTACTATAAATGACATGTTAAAATGAAAGATTTGGAGGTCCTCCTGATTCAGCTGGAAATACTTTAAATTCAAGAGGAATGTGTTTATGTCAAAACCTACATGCAATTTTATGCATAGACTGGATGATTTGAGGGACAGCAGAAGGTCTTTCTAGCGGCACCTGCACCAACTATTATCATTACCTACAATGTCTGTACTTCTGCCAGAAAAGAGCCAGATTCACCAACAGACTTTTAAAAAGCTAGAAGCAACATTAGACGTCATTTAGACCAAGCCCATTTCACTCCACCTAGAGAGGAAAGAGTTAGCCCAAGCAGTAGATATGGTCAAGCCAAGGCAGGGCCTCAGTCTCCCAAGACTTGGAGCAGGTCTCTTTCTAGTACAGTGAGCCACATAGACTTTGTGTCAGGCATTGTCCCTTTTAGGTCCTCTTTTGAGATAAAAAAATGATAGTCACTCTGTTATCTATTATTCCTAAAGCTTTTCTTTGTTATCAAAAAGACCTGGATGACTGTAACTCATGGAGCAGGGTACAGGGCACACTGAGCTTACTGTTTTACAGACTTACTCGGAGCCACGCTGATTCACCAATTGCTTAGATGACTACCATCACTTTCTTTTTTAATTAATTTAATTTAATTTAATTTAATTTAATTTAATTTAAATTTTATTTTATTTTATTTTATTTTATTTTATTTATTCATGAGAGGCACAGTGAGAGAGGCAGCAGAGACGTAGGCAGATGGAGAAGCAGGCCCCCTGTGGGGACCCCGATGAGGGACTTGATCCCAGGACCCTGGGATCAGGACCTGAGCCAAAGGCAGACCCTCAACCGCTGAGCCAACCAGGCATCCCACCATCATTGCTTTCTAAGAAGATGGTGAGCAGTGCAGTGCGCAGGTACCCATGGTCATTGCATAGTGTCAGAACTAGGGACCTTTTACAATATGTCCTATTAAATCTCACTTTAAAAATATATAAAGCCTTAATTAGTTTGTAAGTCCTTTATCCTTTATCTTTAAGCCCTTTATTTTTAGTTTTTGTTGAAAATAAGGGTAGGGCAAAGTCTATTTTGAATATTTCCAGTCAAGTAACTAGGGTAAATTAAAAATTCCCAAAGTTATCAAGGTTCACCCCCAAACTCAGTATTCTTGAGACTTTCTAACATTTCTACTACCCATAAGTCAGACAGTAATGATAGTCTTAGGTTGAAGAGAAGTTTTCTTCATCACCAGAGTAGTTTGTGTTTTTCAACGCCAGCCCTCAAGGCAGATAGTTTAAAAGTGTCATTAAAAAGTGCATACAGTCAGATGTTGGCTCACAATGTTTTTTTTTTTTTCCAGCTTAACCTCTCTCTCTCTCTCTGACACCTACCCTCATTCCTGTTTGCTTTCTTATTTAGATCTGTAGGTTTTGATCTTTTCTCTTTTTTCCTGTCTCAACCCACTTGAGAGGGTTTTGTTTTGTTTTGTTTTTGGGGTTTTTTTTTTGTAACAACAATGACTCATTTTCTCACCGATTCTCAATAAGGCAAACATCTTTCTTCATTCTAACAGAATTCTCATTTAATTCTAGCTTAAATATAATTAAATAGTTTCTTTGCTACTGTACTTTCAGAGCCTTTAATATGCCAATATGCATGCTCTGTGTTCCTTGAGGGAATCTACAATACATGTTGCTTCCCAAACTTAAAGGACAAAACTTCACACACCTGGCTCCCTCCACTGCCACTCCAGCTACAGTTTGAGGATCCCTTTGGGATATAATTCTGACATGTGGAAAAGTCTTTGAAACAAAGGTTGAGAAGTTGCACAATGTGAATGTTTGTTTGTTCAGCAGTATTATTCACAATGTGAAAATGCAGGAACATAGTAGACCAGTTGGCTGACAGTGAATGAAGTACTGCACCTAATTTTATCAGTCAGGTCCCACACTCACTGTCTCCTTTGAAGATCCTCACTAGCCAGAGGAATAATATTCAAAAACTGCTCAATGTAAATTACTGATGTCCTGGAAAAATGACAAACGTCTCTGCTCTGGTATATTCCCACAATGAACATCCTTCAGTGTTCTTTCGATTTGGAGTGTACATGGGGCCAACTAGATTTTAAGTCATAGGCTATATTTATCCACTATCAACAAAATAGGGAAACGGAGCTCAACCTACTCTTTTCCTTCCCTCCCTATAATTTCCTCTATTTCTAATTTTGTGGCAATCAAGTTTCAACTAGTTAATCAAATGTCTTTTGTGTGGCAGGTGCCAGGGTGTTTGTTTTCATTAGTGTACCAACTGCCATATTTAGGAACTTGGCCTTTTGGTTAACTGGCTACAGCATGGCTTTAGACCATTAAATGTGTGTATTTAAACTCAGCATTTATTTTTACATCTCCCTATCCAAATAATCAGGATGTGGTTATCTGTAAGATGATACATTATGACTTTTTTCCTATATACACCCAAGCACAAAAATATATGCCTTGGACATAATCATCAATATTATAAATGCCCATCATCCTGTGCCATTTATAATATCGCAAAGATGAAGAGAAACCTGGTTAGTAAAACGTACATAAAAATAGTTAAAGGAAATCCACATGGAAAGACTTATAAAATTGGACAGTTTCACACTTTGTAACCTGTTTTTAACATGATAAAAAATGAGGAAGGCAAACATCACAATTGTAGCTTAACTTTGATTGAATAAGAGAGCTATTTTTTAAAAAAAATAAAGATTTGCCAGAAATATGAAGTCATTTTTAAAATAATTCAGGTTTTGATGTATCTTCTTCAGTTAAAAAGACATCAGAATAATCAGGAGGAAAAAGTGTAATTCTGTGGCAGAAATTCTAAATAATTTGTAATGCATTTTTATTGGTATTTTTATCGGATAGCTGTTGCATTCTTTCTTGTTATTTTTCTACTGTCTCAATTTAGAGAACTAGTCATGAGTTACTGTTTTTTGATACTTACAAAAGTGCTCAGCTCAGATATCAGTTTGTTAGAAAGAGAACACAGAATTTACTGCCCTCTTCCAGAAAGGGTGGAATATAAAGAAGCAACTAGTGGTTAACATAGTAAGAGTCCAAATTATTTGTTGGTGACATATTGAAGAACTAGTTTAGACTAACATGAAAATCAAAATTATATTCAATAAATGTTATAAACAACACTAAAATCTGTTTATGCCCATTTTAAATGTTAATAGGCATGGTTAGCACAGACGCTACCCCATCTATATAAAACACCTATTTGTCTGTATTCTAACAGATGATCTTTCTTGCTAAAATCTACACTAAGGTTTCACAATAGCAGTATTATAAGGAAATGTCATAAAAAAAATTCTTGGATCACACCAAAGCGAATGTAGTTACTAAAGAAATACTTAGTAATACCTCATCAGTGTTCTTTCATTAACAAATTATAAGTACTATAGGGGATAAAAAAAAGTTTACATGAATCAAGTCAATCCTCTCAAAGCTCTTTTGAGGTGAGAATTATTTCTTGCTTCACGAATGAAAAAATAAAGCTCAAGTAGATTAGGTGATGCACATCCAGTGTTACTAATACAAGGAGACTCAAGTCCAATTCTTCAGATCCATCTAAGCATCCCATCCTTTTTAATCCCAGAAATTTTCCAATTTTTTTTTATGGAAATAAAAGTCTATTGAGACTTCTCACTCATCATATATGAACTGGGGGCTGGGGAGGGAGAGGTGGGAGGTGAGGCTTTGTCAATATAATGTACTAAGTGACGAAGTTGGGCCCATTCTATTGTAACCCACAGATTATAAACTTCCCTAAAACAGGCAATGCCTCCCCTTTACCAGCAGTCAAACTGGCAGCTAGCAGACCCAGTATAGACCATAGATTAGCTTTAATTGTCTATATAGTGGTTTTTTAAAATATAAGAAATCACAAATGTATAAATAACACATCTTTGTGCTCACTGCACAGAATTAACAAATGTACTATTGAGACGTATTTGCTTTAAAAAATATATTCATTAAAACTAAGTCCCTATGTTTCCCTCCCTCCACAGAGGCAATCATAGTCACGAATCAAGTTCCATTGGTTTATACTTTAAGTGTGTGTATAGATTTCAAAATATATAAAATTGCTTTGTGTATTCCCAATTTAGGTAAATGGTAGCATAGCATATATGTTGTTCTACAACTTCTCATTTCCCCCAAAGTAGCTTCTTTGAAATCTATGCATACAAATACACATAGCATTTAAGACATTGTTTTAACAGTAGATACAGATATATTTAAGTCATTTGTTCTAAGTCCATAATACGGATGTACCTCAATTGATAAATCCATTTCCTCCTGGGTAGAGTATTTGGGTTGATTCCAGTTTCACCACTATAAACAATGAGTATACAAACTTTCTGATACATGTCTCCATATAAACATGTAAGAGATACTTTGGAATATTTACCAAGAAGTAAAATAAATGGGTTATAGTGTAGGACATGATCATTTTCAACTTTTCCGGATATTGTCCAATTTTCTTCAATCCAATCCAATCAATTGGATTGATTTCCAAATCCACCAGCATCACTTGTGTTTTTCAGTGTCCAAGCACCATTCTAACATTTGCAATGTTCACTTTAAATTTTTGCCAACCTGATATATGTCTCTCTCTCTTTTGTATGAAATAAGTTGCAGGTATTTTGGGATGATGTATTTTTGGATGTTTATTTTCCATTAGGTTATTTCCTTTTATGAAATGCCCATCCATAACTTTGGCCAATTTTTAATATAATTGTTCATTAATTGTTATTTTTAATTTTATTTATCAGTTTTAAGCATTTCAAATGCTAATCTTTCTTTTATACAGCATGTTGAAGCTATATCCCATTTTGCACCTTTTGAATCTTAAGAAATCCTCTCATAACACAAGGACATATATATATTTGCCTCTCGGATATGTGGTGCTTTTGAATTTGTGAATTTGATAGCTTATAGACAGAGCACATTCTCTCAGGTTCATGCAGACCTTGCTAGGCCTTATTTTCTAAAACCTGGCCAATTTCACACATTTCCCCTAGATATATGAGGTTACAATCCTTGGATTAGATAGTCAAAGAATAAAATTATACAAATTAGATTTCTCAGACTTTGGTTAGTTCAAATTATGATTATATCTATACAACCGCAGTCTAGGTTTCCATGGAAATGAAGCCTTGATAGAGTTCATGCCAGGAAAACTGACAGTTTCTATTAAGTATTATTTAAGTTTTGCAGAGATGCACTCCAGCACATAGAAGCTGAATGATTTGGCTTATCACCTGCATCTAACAAGTTTTACAGGAGCTTTTGTTCTCTATCTTTATATGCCAAACTAATAAATGTTGACTTTGATGTATGTGACCCTCAGATGCTGGACTGGAGATTGGCAAATGCACATTTTATTCTGGCCATGACGTTGATGCTGTGGAGTTCAGGAAAAGTACACTCAGTGGATGTAGCAACAGAGGTAATTAATGGAAACTAGCTTAAGGGATCATATATTTTTTATGAACAGAAGCCATTTCTACTAGTGTCAGAAGCAGGTGCTGCTGGAAAATAGATGCCTTCGTAGCACAAAATCAAGGAGATAGTTTTTTTTTTTTTTTGTATTGTCTTGACTTCACTATAGATTCAGAGAAGGCCGGTTATCTGACTGTCAAAAAATGAACTGGAAGTAATAAAGATTTGTATTCCCTGAACAAAAAGCATTAAGAGAAATTCCATTATCATTTCAGCCATATTTTTAATGAAATCAATTACATCAAGGTGAAGTGTTTTTGTGGGAAAATTGAAGTTGTTAACTGTCAAAATTTAACTCGCTTTGGCCAAACTCTGTACTACTATACAAATGTTTTCTTGCTGCCTTGACTAAAGTACACAGGGAAAGAAATGTGAGGACATCTCCATGCAGAGAAATGTTAATTTGGCTTATCTGATCTCATTAGAAAGTGTTCTCTGTACTTCGTAACTAAACAAGTGAGAATTTGAAATACATTTTACTGAAGGAAAGTTTTACATGAGTTCCATGAATTTTTTCCCCTGAGGATTAAGAATATCTTGAAAAGGAACCAAACTCTATTTTGTATGTGCAGTGATTGGAAGAATGAAAACATATCTTTTGGAGGATGCTCTGAGAGATAATAGAAGATCTCCTATATTTGCCCTTTGAAAGTTTGTCTACTACTCTTTAGAGTTTCTTTCTCATGATTATATAGCATCCTTCCCTTCCCAGTTTCTATGTCGTCAAGCTCATGTAGGGAAGAGATAGACATTATGAGTTTGTGGACATTATGGAGTCTGCTCTGTAAATAACAAGAGCCATGAGAGATTTCTTGTATTCTTTTTATATGAAGACAGTATGCATGAAATAATCAGCTTCATGGCAGTGTTAAGGATAGAAGAGAAAAAGGGGAGATAGGAGATAGAGAAGCAGGCCATAAAGTTATTAAGAGTATACACTAAGCAGTAAGGAGTCGCCGTTGATGGGAATCAGAAAGAGCAAGAGCAAGAGGGGTTTTCCAGGAAGTATTGACCAGACTTTGTGCAAATTTGGTTGGCTCAGGAAAGAGGAGGATTGATAGCTTTGAGTTTAAGTGTCAGACTATATGTATTTCAAGAGTTTCTGGGGCTAATGATGAAAAGAAAAATGTCACTCTTTCATTTTTTGAAGGGAAATGAAGAACATAGAGAATGGAAGAAATAATCGAAGAAGGACAGGAAGGGAAGAAAAAGAGTCTTGCCAAGACCAATAGTCTGGCATAAGGAGGAACGTGACTAGTGGAGGATGCAGGGAGGAGGCCCCTGGGACTAGTTTCTTCCCACAGGGGAATTTTATCATTTTCTTAGAAAAGTATATCCCCCTGACTGCACAATGACTAGAGATAATTAATAGAAACATTTTTTTAAAAAGATTTTATTTATTTATTCATGAGAGACACATAGAGAGAGACAGAGACATAGGCAGAGGGAGAAGCAGGCTCCCTGCAGGGGGAACTTGATCCCAGAACACTGGATCCCAGAACTGGGATCACTGCCTGAGCCGAAGGCAGACACTCACCACTGAGCCATCCAGGTGCCCCAATAGGAACATTTTTAAATGCTGTGATCAAGCTTAGGAAAGGAAAAGACAGGCTTCATAAATGACATCTACACTTTTCTGATTTGAATGAAGTGCAAACTGGCAAAATATGTAACAAACAAGAAATTTTGCATGGGAGGGTGAAATTATGGGGATAGTTCTGACTCACAGTAGACTCTCATTAGCATGTAGTAACACTGGGCAGCCCAGGTGGCTCAGCGGTTTGGTGCCTGCCTTTGTTTGGCCCAGGGCGTGATCCTGGAGTCTCAGGATCGGGTCCCATGTAGGGCTCTCTGCGTGGGGCCTGCTTCTCCCTCTGCCTGTGTCTCTGCCTCTCTCTCTCTCTCTCCCTGTGTCTCTCATGAATGAATAAATAAATAAAAATCTTTAAAATTAAAAAAAAAGCATGTGGTAACACATCACATGGAAAGATATAGTAAGCTTCACGAGGGCAGAGACTGGATTCTGTTCATTTTCACATCTGCCAAGTCTAATGCAGAACCTGGTCCATAGTGAGTGCTTAATGGCTTGAATTAATAAATTGTGAATGAATGGTGAAAAGAAAGCAGTGTGAGGTTTGCATTTTCAAAATTTCTTCAACAAATATTCAGAAATTTGCTGAGTACTAACTATAAGCAAACTACTGGCCTAAGCATTGAATAGAATAAACAAATAAAAGACTAATTAGACACAGTTATTGCCCTCAGGATATTCACAATCGGAATCAGTACAAATATATGGTAACCAATGTAATACAAGGGAAAATGTAATGAGCACAATGATGAAAGAAGTATAGATAGAGTGCTGTGGGAATGATAAGGAAGGATGCAGTTGATTATTGAAAAAGATGTGAAAAGAATAATCAGTTAATATACTAAATTTTAGAGGCAAGTCTGTAGTTTTTTTTTCCCTTTATTCCTGTGTGTGTGTGTGTGTGTGTGTGTGTGTGTGTGTGTGTTGTTTTAATTATTTTGGATATACCTCACCTCTATGCATTTTTGTCCCCAAAAGGCTTTCTCTCAAGACCATAAATCCACAAGAAATCAAGTTTTCATGACAGGCAGGCAGGTCAGCTAAAGGTAACAAAAGCCAAATGAGATGATTATACATATTTAAGGTTTCTTTTTCTGAACAAATGGAATCACCTTTCCCGCCCTGTAGGCTTTTGATTCTGGAGTCATAGATGTGCAGTCACCACCCACAGTCAGGGAAGAGAAGTCAGCTACTAATCTGGCAGCAAAACTCTTGCTTCTTAATGAACTTGTGTCTCTGGAGAATGATGTAATTGAAACAAAGAAGAAAAGGAGCTTCTCTGGTTTTGGGTCTCCCCTGGACAGACTCTCAGCTGGCTCTGTTGATCATAAAGGTAAACAGAGGTAAGGAACATTTTTATTTTTTAATTCTTCCACTCTAATTTCAGAAACAGAATTCCACATAAAAAGTATAACGAAACCTTGTAGATAAGCATATTTGACAGTGTTTTAGCTAACTTGTGAGTTTAATACTATGATTTTGAACAGAATGATTTAGTATCTAAAATGACTGCTACAGTGTGCATTAATATTGTTATACTTTCCTGAGGAAGCTTCCATTGCATGCAAATGTAAAATAGTTATTATCAGACTATTACAGCATTGGGAGGTGAGGGTGTGTGCGTGTGCTATGGGATAAATGTTCTCGCTACTTGAGTCTTCAATTTAATAGAGCTACCCAGAATTCCATTTCTATTTTCACCTATGAAACAAAGCTTTCCAGAATGAGTGAATGAGCTTACTCCCATATACCAAGAGGTGGTGGAGATCTCTCAGGACTTGGAGTCAGACATGTATGTTTAAATCAAATTTCTGATAATTTCTAGCTATATGAATTTACAAGAATCTTATTCTCTGTGATCCTCAGCTTATTTATCTGTAAAATGGGGATAATTACTTAACCTCTATAAAACTCAATGAGTACTTGGTATGCTGTTATTATAAGAGAATTAGAGTCATTAAATCTCTTTAATCGTTGAGTAACTATAGTAATTTCGAATCAGTTTCAAACTTTTCATTTTCTACTTTCTCAGTCTTTGTTCCTGATCTCATACATTTCATATTAGAAATTGCACAAAAAACCACCCAATTAACAAGGTCAGAAATCTGAGGAATTTACCAGGATACCTTTTGCTTACTTTAAACATTTTATTTTTCATGAAATTCTTCAAATCTCATTTGTTTGGTGTCTTAAATATCTCCAGAATATCTTTTCCTATTAAGGCTTTCCTAATTTGGGTCTAAATTATCTTTTTCATATTTATTTTTTCCTCCAATCCTCCTTCATCTCCACTTCTACTACCATCATTACCTTTTATCACCAATGTATCCTCTGCTCTACTGCCAGGGGAGATCATTTAACCCAAAAATCTTTTGGTGAATGTTCCCATTGCTTACAAGACAAAAGAAAACTCCTCAGCACACCCTACAAAGAATTTCAACATCTGGCACCTCATTTTTTCATACACTCATTTCCATGTCCTTTGCTCCAGTATCACCTGCTTACTTGGAGTTTGAGGACTTGTCATCTTTGTTCATAGTGCCATGACTTTGCTCCATGATTCAGCATACAGGATACAATTTGCTACACTTCTGAGAGTCTCAAAGCTACATGAGGAAATAAAATTACCACTTGGGGAGTGTAATTTATCCTACTTGTACTTGAAAAATAGTCCCTCACTCATACTTTGAAATTCAGACCCTATTTTAATTAAACAAATACAAATTAGTTCCACTTATTGTTGTAGGCATTGTGTTGAGTTCTGGTGGAAAACAGGAGGAAAGTATAGTCTCTTTCCCTCAAAGAAATCACATACTAATAAGAAATATGAAAATATTTATAATGAATTACAGTACAAAGCAAAAAGAGATATGTTTATAGAACAATTTATAGAAGGCCATGGAAATTCAAGGAATCAATGGAATTTTAGTGGAGAAAATATGCCTTCTAATAAATGATATTTCTTGATTCCTCAGTTTGCAGCATAGTCTATTAAATAATTGAAAAATCAACATATAGATGCCATATATAAGTATTTAAATATAGATTTATAATAGCATAAATACATAGCATATATATCAGATACATATATCATCAATATCATAAATGCATAAAACCTATATTGAAGTTTCATCCTAAAAATTTCTTCAGGAAGTATCATAAGGGGGGACCATATCAGGAGATATAATCTGTCTCAGACACCCCAGCTTGCAAGAAAGAGATTGGCAAGCATTTGATACCAATTTGACAGATTTTCACATATAAAGGCTCCAAATAAACTATTATAAACATTTAAAAAATCAGGGAATATTATTCCCCTGAGTACTTCTTGAAAAAACTGCTAGATGAGCTTCTTTGGAGGACAGAAATGATTGGAGAAATATCATCACAGGAATTGGCGTGAGTGTAACACTTCACTATGGAATCACAGTAAAGTGAGGGAGGCAAACCAAGAAACAGACTCTTAACCCTAGAGAACAAACTGAAGGTCCCCAGAGGGGAGACGGTTGGGGGAATGGGTTAAATAGGTGATGGGGATTAAGGAGGGCACATATGATGAGCACTGGGTGTTGAATCACTATATTGTACACCTGAAACTAATATTACACTGTATGTTAACTAATTGAAATTTAAATAAAAACAAAAAGAATATCCATTTACAAGTATGTATAAGGAACCAATAAGAATAATACTAAAATATAAAAAGTAGATTTGCACAAATGGAGTCTCACACTGTGTTCCTGAAAAAAAAGACTCAAAAGTAAAAAGATGGTAGCTCTTAGGTTAAATTACAAACAACACAATTTCAATAAAAAAATACTATCAGATATTTTTGTATCTAAAGAAATCGATTACAAAATTAACTTGAAAAAAATTAATAACTGGCATAGACGAAAAAAGAAGGGCCCTACAAAATATTTTAAAATATCATATTTTCCTTTCCATACAGTAGTATAATAGCCCATGGATAGACCAAAACTAAAAAAAGATAAATAAATTAAATAAACAAAACAGAAATTCAAGTAATAGACATATAACTTGATTTAAAAGCAGCCTCAGATATTAGTGAGTAAAAGGATAGACTGAATAAGTGACTTGGAAATATGGAAAACAAAAGATAAAATTGATCCTTTCTCAAACTATACATTGTGATAAATTGTAAATGAATCAGAGATTTAAGTGAGAAAACAGATGAATCCATTGATATGAAGAAAATATTGACAAGTTCTGTTCAGAGAGACAGTAGGTAAAGTCTTCAAAATTCTGATGCAAAAATCCAGAAAAATCCAGAAAAAAATAAGGAAAAACTAGATACACTTGATTGATTACAGATTTTTAAGTTTCCATGGCTACAGATATTGTAAAGCAAAGTAAAAGGAAAAATAGTAAATTAAAGAAAGGCTTGTAACTTATACCAAAGACAAAGTGTTAATAACTTTAATATATAGAGAGAACTTTTAAAAGTGGAGAAGAAAACAAACAGGTCTATGGAAGAATGGGGTAAAAATAGTTCACGAGAAAAGAAATGCAAATCATGAACAATCAAATGAAAAGATGGTAACTATTGTTGTAAGAAGAAAAGCATATTAAAGTTTTTCTGATATACTATTCTTGTGTATGTTAAATTGGCAAAAATCCATTAAAAAGACAAGATAGTCTTGCCTGAAATCCACCTAGTAGGTGGATTTTCAGGAAATATGAAAGGCAGAGAAATTACTTCAGAGACTCTAAAGGGATGTGAACAGCAAGTGAGACTATAGGGAACTGCAAGACGAATAATCCAGTTTCTTCAATAAAAGAATTACAAGGTTTTGAAGAAAAAGAAAGAGATGGAAGGGAAAGGGGATCCTAAAGATTAAAGCAGAATAAGACATTTATTAACCAGTCACAATGTTAGGGGGTCCTAATTCAAACAAGTGATTTATTTAAAAAATAACTTATGTAGGAGACAATTGTAAATATGAGCAAAAGCTACTTGATGATTTTAAGTAATTATTGTGTACTTTTATTTTTTTTTATTGTGTACTTTTAAATATCAAAATGGTACTGTGGTTACATTAAGAGAGGTTCTTATTTAAATATTTCATTGAATATGTTTATCTTGGATTTACTCCAAAGTCATACAGGAGTGAGAACAGAATGGATGAAACAGGTTTGCCTAACTGGTGATTGCTGACTTAGAATGAGGGATATTTGGGAGCTTATTACACTATTCTATTTGACAGGTGCCTGAAATGTCCCATGATAAATTAAAGGGAAAAAAGCTACACACTGAAAGAAAGAGTAGATTAGATCTGGCCAAACAGTAAATGGATTCATCATATGCGAAGGCTAAGGAAATTACTTTAGAATACACCAAGAGATGGAGAACAGAATAAGAAATTACAACATATAACTTAATCTAATAAGAGTTTAGTGGGAACAAATAGAACAGAAGGAATCACTACTTGAGGAGATGGGGTTATTTTTTTCAATATTTTCCAGAAAAGGTAAAATAAAGATAATTTTTCATATTCAGCAGTAATAACAAATTTTGACTGAAATAACTAGTATTGCTTTTGATCTTTAAGTGGATTAAGAATAATTATTCTGTGGAAAGTAACTCATGTAAGAGATGGTTTACAGGCTTGAACATTCAGGGCATGTTCTTGCAAGGGCTTAATAGCATGGTGTTGGCTCAATATCAGATACAGACAAGAAGCAAGATAGGAAACGAAATTGGGAAGGAGATTTGGGGCCACACAGGGACATCATGTTCAAAAACTATGTTCAAAAGCCATGCAAACCCCATATATAAACTCATTCAGTATCTCTGAAGCTAGACAGTGAAGGTCCCATCCAATGTATATAAATCAAGAAAGCATCGTAGTAGAGTGATGATCTTAGGAGGTCAAAAATTAGTTTTCTATTTCCTTTTTTTCTACCTTTCCCTTCACCTCTGACTACTTCCAGAAGTTGGAAATGAGTTAAGTGAAACTAATATATTGGCACAATAGTTTCCCAATGAGTTTAAAAAATTGAGGATTTCCCTTAATGTAGACTTTTTATCTTGTTTCACATCTGGAATTAAAATACAAAGACAAGGCCTTTCTGTAGTCTCTGGCATAACAACAAAGGTGAGCTCCGATGTCAGGATTATTTTATTTTGAATTTATTTAGAATTATCTATATACATTAATAATTTTCTCATGTAGATTTATTTATGCATTTTATATTTTTATTTTCACTAGTTGATGTTTTACTCTTTCAAAGTAAATTCAAAGGGCACATCTTGTGTGGGGAGTGTTTCGGTTTTATATTTTTAATAGGGATTTCTGTTCTTGGTAATAAATTAAATATTATATTTGGTTTGTATATTAGGAAGGTGAGAAACTTAAAATAAGTAGTAGCTCTTTTTTTTTAGTAGTAGCTCTTATATAAAATATTTCTCTATACTTCTTGAGTTTTAATAGAAAAAAATTAGATTTTTTCAAAGTGTAATGATAACTCAAAATTAAAGATTAAAATTTTAAATCATCTGATAAAAAAGTATCTTTGTATCATTGAAATGTATATAAAAGGGTGACAGGACAAAAATTTGCATTTTCCCATGTTTAATAGAAAAAGACACACAGTTTAGAATCCTGCAACTTTTTTATTAAAAGAAAATTCATAAGAACTATAGTAATTTTGCTTGGAGAGTCACACATAAGGTTATTTGCTGCTCTTTTATCATATATGAGACAATAGCTTTGGTCCATTAATCCAGGTAGCTTTAAACTCTTCTCTATATATTTTTAAATTTTTCACAAAATTAGGAAATATCATTTACTTTAACATGCATGTGTACACACTTTCGTTGTTGCTTGTAACCTATGGTTTTTGTGACTATGCCATCAAGTTTTATCCTTCCCAGGCATGCATTCTCTATCTTCTCATATTCACCCAGAGAGGGTCATGGGTCTGAGATCAATTTTCATACAATAGCCCCAAGATTGTATCCATCACTTAATCCAGGGATTCATAAACTTTTTTGGGTCATGGGCCACTTTGGGTAGTTTGGTGAAACTTCCTTCTTATATTATTATTATTTTTAAGTGGATAATATTCATAAAGTTCAAATCTTACCAATATTCGTAAAGTTCAAATCTTACCAATAGAATTATTCTGTATATAGAATTTTCCAAAAATTTTAAATTAATCCGTAAATAACAGCATATATGTTTATTAATACATAAAATAACAAGTTCTAAGAGCCAAGTCTAAAAAGTAACAATCAATTCAAGTAGCACTGAACATAAAAGCAATTTTGAAGTATCTACAGTGACTGAAATGTGATCTGAATGTAGCTGTGATTTCTATTTGTAACAGAGGTCTAGACACTCCTCATGTTATTGTGATTTGTTCCCTGCATTCATATTTCCATTAGAGGGCAATGAAACTGAAGATGTAACATTTTCCCATCTCATTTATGGATTCCTGAACTATATTGGTACAGGACTCCATATTTTAAAAATCTGACTTTCAAGTATATGACATGCATTATTTTATTTCCAATTATTTTAAAATATTCAGAAAAGGAAGATTTTACACTCTGCTTTTGAAAAGCTTCATAAGAGATAGAAATAGGAAAATGAATGAATAGTTGGGGAAAATTTAAAAAAAAATCATGAAAGGATAAACAGAGCAAAATCTATGTCAGATCATATTAAAATGAAGCAAAGAACCACCTATTGGTTCCTATTTTGTATGATGCTTAACTTTTTTCCTACCTTAGTTTGACACAGGCTGTACTTTCAAATGGATGTGCAAATTACTTTAATTCACGGGGCGAAGTTAACCATGCTTTGAAGTCCAAAGTATTTTCCTCATTCAGCTCATCTGTTTAAAGCCTGAAGTTAATGAATGGTTTTCTCATTTATGCAAATAAAGCAGCTATGATTATATCCCTGGCCAAGTAGTATCTACTGCATAAATGACCCTCTAATATTAGAAGATGCTAATAATTGGCCTGGAATTTCTCTAAAAACTGTGTCCCTTCACTCCCTCCCACAATGCTGAGACTACCTTGGGGAAATAAAAACAGTCCTAGTACTCGATATCTATATTTACTTGCTATAAGTATTTTCTGTTATTGTTTGAATTCCCTCATTAATATTTTGGGGTCAGCCAAGCAAGTGATATTATTGTGTCCGTCAGAGTTTCTGCAGGAAACAAGCAGCACGTGTGACATAGGAAAATTTGAGAAGGATTTGTTCACAACAGGACTTTTTATAAAAGACAGAGCAGAGGGGAATTGTTGTGGATGGCACAACAGCCTGAGACACTGGTCCAAAAAGAAAAGGAAGGGAGAGGTTTCCAAAAGTCGGAGAGACAGTCCTGAACAGCCAGATGGGTCAAGAGAAGCAGTGACCTTCCATCAAGAGGAAGTGATCTTGCAGGGCAGGAGGCAGAGGGAATTATCCTGATGTCACTTCCTCTGTTTTTCTAGTCTCTTTCCAAGGTTGCACATTACCTAACCAAACCAAAGACAGAGAGCAAAGGAACTTTTATGTGACCCAAAGAGGTCGGCCTCCTGGACTGAAAGTCAAATGAGCAAAGGTAGGGATTAATTCTGGCAAGCAGACGCTGGACTCCCAGCGTAATTATATACATTGTACAGATACAGCTCAATAAACTTTGCTCCAGGACATTGTTATTATAACCACTTAATTCAAAGAGAAGGACTCCGTGGGACACACTCAGAAAAACATTTTAATCCTCGCCTACATGCATTCTAACCCATTCAGTAGAAGTTGGTTTTTTTCCTATCTTTTAGATAAAGACAAGGGCAGGTACTAGGACTCCACTGGTCCCATTGAAATAATAAAGACCCCTCTGGTCACTTTTATTAGAAAACAACCATATTTCAGTCATCAAAATAACTGTTCTTATGTCTTAGCCCATACCATAGATATGATTAAAGTTTCTCTGCTCCCCTGCTTAGGCCCCATTCAAGCTGTAAAACTGTAATGGGAAAGGCAGGGGTGCTTCTAGTCAGTTGATCCTCACCCCTCCTCCTACTACAGTGGGCCGCCTTCCACTTCCCTGGTCTTGGGGATGGCAGTACAGAGAGGTAAAAAGAAAAAAAAATCTGACCTGACTGATACTTTTATGCCCCGGCTTTAGTGCTCTGTGGCCTCAGTAAATGGCCAAAGCTAATTCCTTATCATAGGATGTTTTTTGGGGGGGTCATCACATAACCCCTATTGGGAACGTTGATATACACATCCTTGCTTCCTGCAATGTCTCTCCCCTGGTAAGTCAGTTTGCCCCTCAGCCTCATCCTCCCTTCTCAAATTCTTCATTTGACACCACCACCAGCATCACCCCTGGCGGCAAGGCCTTCAGGGAAGGTGCCTCTTGTAATGAACCTAGGCCAACTGTACCCATTGTGCTTGCCCTGCATCTGCTCCACAGAAAACCCACACCTTTGATTCTGGTCACTGAAACTGAAGCTATTCCCTATGTCACCATCTCTTCGTTCTTGCTGGGTGGAACTCTTATAGCTTCTTGCTCTTCAGATTTTCCTGACACTATCTCTGAGGCCTGCCTGCTTCCATGGGTATATGTCAGACTGTCTACATTTTTTCTTGAAGCTTGCCCCATATATGAAAGAAGAGGAAAAATACCACTGTTCTCCAATATCTCACTCCACAGTAATTCTCCTCAATCACCTACTCTACATCAGTTCTTTTACTAGAGTCAAGTTGGGAAAATCAATTTTTAGGAAACCCCTTTGCAAAAACTTTGTGAGTGTAGCATCCCACTTTGGAATGCAAGAAGAAACATTTGCCACCTACTTCTGTTTTTCCTCAGCTTTTTTGAGGCCACAGCCAAAACTAAGATAGAAAAAAAATCCCATTTTAACATTCTGATAAAATGGGATTTTTTTTCCTAATCCCTATAACTCCCAAGAAGATATTATTATTCTCATTTATTTGCATATTTTCAGGGAGACAAAATGGTTTTCCTGAGTTTACCAGCCATAACGTTAGATTGTTTAAATACAAACCCAATGACTTTCCAGGTAAGCAGCTGCTTCTAACGAAGAAATTAAAGTCCTGCATGAATAAGGCACTTTTCCAAGGCCTAGAACAGCAAGGTTTACTTAGAATGTATGCATTAAATAAATAGTTTCAGAGAAAAATTATACCAATGATATATAGGTTTCAATCCTAAGCCAGACATAAAATTCAGACGACAGCTGAGAATAGAAGTTGTGGTTTCATCTTGTCAGATATGATTGCCCTTCTTGCTGACAGTCCCAAAGCTTAAAGATAAAAATCCTAACATTTCATTTGCCTTTCTAATTAATTGTGAAACAATCCTACAGACCTAGACTGACGTAGACGTCTCATGATTTTTGCTATTCCTTTCCAGCTCT
Organism: Canis lupus baileyi; assembly: GCF_048164855.1. NCBI lineage: Eukaryota > Metazoa > Chordata > Mammalia > Carnivora > Canidae > Canis > Canis lupus. The sequence goes on from NC_132868.1 coordinate 24,665,695, forward strand.
TATTTGGTGATGCCCAAGGAAGTAGTTCAAAATGGGCTCAATTTCAGAGTGAGAAACACAGGGAAATAATTCAAGTATGGTACCCTATTTCCCTGCTTCCTTTCTCCTAGTCAAAAAGCCTGGCTGAATAATAGGAAATGCTCTTAAGCATAATGATCCAGGACTACTGTTCCTTATAGCTGCTCTTTATTGCCGGCCTCTCATCACAGCAGCTCAACACCACAGACAGTCCCTTTGCCTTCACTTCCTACCCTAGCTCATATATGAATGAGTTTAAAACCTTCTCCCCAAAGAAGATTCCATGGATAGGCTTTGATGTGTACATCACCCACAATAAATAAATAAATAAATAAATAAATAAATAAATAAATAAATAAAATTCTAGAAGACATTTTTATGTAAATCTATTTGCTGGGTAGAAGTTCTGAAGGTTTCATTAGGTTCTCACAAAGGTTCATGAGCCAAGCAAATGAAGATCCCCTATACCTTATCCTAGTACTCTACAGCAATTACGAAATCAAGCAAGCCTATATTACTTTACAGAAACTTGAATCTCATTTTTTATTCCAGTGTTCATGGTTTGTTTCTGAAGGCTTGTTCATATGCTCATTCCTTGGGATAATACTTCAGAAGGTGACATTATGCTTAGTCAGCACCATCATCATAAATTTAATAGAATCCACTTAAATTTGAATTACTACTTTGAAATAGAATTCTAAAAGTCATACATAAACTTTCTGCTAAGCCAAATAGCACTTTCTTCCATCTTCCTAAACACATCCCATTTATTAAGCCTCAAATTTCCATGTAGAGGAACTCTAATTAGGGAAAGACTGGCTTTTTGTCCTACCTACCCTTGATTCACTCCCTTCTGGAAGAGAAAGCAGTCATTTATCTAATAGGCCACTTACTGAGGACGAGTTGAGCATGTTTAGTAGATCCTTTTCTTCCTGTTATTAGATAACCATGACTAGTCACATAAAGCTGTCTAATACTAGCAGGAAATATAAAGAAGACCTTTCAAATGCAGATGTCAAGTCATATCTTATATTCAGCTGATCACTAAGAAAAATGACATTTTAATTTCCTTTCATTGATCATAGCTTGGTTATCTATTGTTTCTGAATGTGGATTCTGGGGGAAAAAGGATATTATGCATTGGTCCCTAAAAATTACATCATCATTCAGACTTATTATGGTCCTTCATCCTAATATTCTGGAATTTAGATTCAAAAGCCCAATATCTGTTTCAAACATGACCCTGTGGACTTTGATGATTTCCCTTTTCATGATTTAAAGGGCTTTGCTGAGTCCTTCATTTTAGTCTATCCTAATACATTAGTTCTTTCAAGTTCGTATAGCTGTCCTCTTATAGTCATTTCTTCTTTTTTTTAAGTTTATTTGTAAAGATTTTATTTATTTCTGCTAAGCAGGGAGCCTGATGTAGGGCTCCAACCCTGGACCCTGGGCTCTTGACCTGAGCTGAAGGCAAACATTTAACTGACTGAGGTACCAGGCACCCAAAGTTTATTTATTTAAGTAATCTCTACCCACAATGTGGGGCTTGAACTCATGACCCTGAGATCAAGAGTCACATGTTCTTCCTACTGAGCCATCCAGGCACCCCCTCATATAGTCATTTCTTAATTCTATACCTTAGTTTTGAATTGCAACAACAAAGATTGCAGGATTCAGAGGCCATCATTTGTTTTATTGTTGCCACATACTCCAAAAATTCTTCCTGGGACCTGCAAATTAGGTGTGATCTCTTCTCTTGTGGAATCCCAGAGCATTTTGAACTTCGCTGTATTAGATATCTATTGCTATTCAGGTGAACTACCCAACACTTAGCAGCTTAAGACATTAATAAACATTGATGTTCTTGTATAATTTCTGTGCATCAGAAACCCAGAAAACTCTTGCCTGAATGCATTCTGGCTCCAATGTTCCTGTAAAGGTTACAGTGAAGAAGTTGGCCAAGGCAGCAGTCACCTGGAGGCCTATATCAGGGCTGGATTATCCATTTCCAAAATGACCCATTCAACATGGCTGATGGCAGGAAGTCTTAGTTCCTCATTGGCAGTTGGCAGGAGGCTTTAGTTCATTGCCACATAAACCTCTCTATAGGACTGTTAGAGTGTCCTTAGGAAATGGCAGATGACTTCCATAATGTGAGTGATCCAATATGGCAGAAGCTGCAACATTTCCATGACTTAGCTTTGAAAGTCACACATTAATCACAATATACTGTTGGTTACAGAGGTCAGCCCTGCTCAGTGCGGAAGGAGACTGCATTATGGTGGCATTATTGAGGTTCATGTTGGATCCTGGCTACTGTACTCATCTAAGCCTCATAGTATAACAATTTAATTCCATCTTTTACTAATCTAAATTACCAAATTATTTAAGGGACCCCCAGTGGCTGAGTCAGATAAGGATCTGCTTTCAACTCAGGTCATGATTCCAGAGTCCTGGGATCGAACCCCCTATCAGACCCCTGCTCAGCGAGGAGCTTGCTAACCCCCTCTCCCTTTGCCCCTTTCCCCAGCTTATGCTCTCTCTCTCTCTCAAATAAATAAATAAAGTCTTAAAAAATAAATTCTGAACTATTAAAAAGAACATCCTCTGTTTACCACTACTGCATATGTTCCTTTTCTGCATATTACTCAAAGTTGCTGGAGTGCCATGCCTTTCTTGATAGGACCTGACATTTTGTTGACCATTTAAGAGATACCAGCAGATAAGACTGCTGTTTTTAGAGAACATTCCCCACACTCTGATTCTTAGGTTTCTTTCCTTGGAGCTCGAAATTGTAAGCAGGATTGGTAAAAGTTGTTGTTGTATAAAACAATTGGTAGAAAGAAAAGGAAAACATTTACATTCACATGAAATAGCTATTAACTTCAATGAAGTTCCAGTCCACAAACTAAGGCTTAAGATTTTTAAAGCTCTGGTTACCATATGGAACATATGTTTATACCTTGATGTAATTAAATCCCAATAGGATAACAAAAAAGAAGGTACAATCTTCAATTCATTTCATGAGAAAGCATTATCTGGTCATCAAAACTATATACAGAAAGAACAAGAAAAAAATTAGAATAGTAGCATTAAGGAGAGAAGATAAAATTCCTACAAAAAAATATCAAAACAATTCCAGTAGTGTATTAAAAAGACAATACAGCATCATCATGTTTGAGTTCATCACAAAAATACAGTATAAGGTTAGTTTGCTTTGCAAAGTCAATTAACAGGATAATAGACTGAAGAAGCTAAGCCAGATCATTCAATAGATGCAGAAAAAGCACTCAGTAAAATTAAACATCTACTTATGATCAAAATCACTGATAAACTAATAATAGAAACAGAGGGAAACTTTGTTTTAACCAAGTAAAGGACACCTATTAAAAAACCTTACAGCCCATGCTTTTAAATGGTGTCACAACAACAGAAAATCTAATAAACTATGAAAGGTCTTTTATGGAGAAAATTACAAAAATTCTTGAGAAGGCATGAAAGATAACCTAAAGAAAGATCTTAGATAGTAGGATTCGATATCGTAAAGACTTCAATTCTCTCCAGACTTATTTATACCTTTGATTCAATACAATTTGAGGTAAAGTTGCAAAAGGATTGTCCATGAACCTAACATTTATAAATAACTGAGTATGAATATAAAAAAATGACCTTTGTCTCATTCCATATATAAAAAATTTCAAAAGAATTTAGAACATAAATGTGAAAGGAAAAACTACAAAAAGATTTTAGGATGAAATAAAGGAATATCTTCATAACATTAGAGCAGGAGTCATTAGTAAACAAAAAGTAAAAATATTGATAAATTTAAAAACAACATTAAAGATTTTAATAAAAGACACAATAAAGACTAACCACAAATGGGAAAGTATATTCGCATATAACTGACAAAATCTAACTTTTGGAGTATTTGTAACCCTCCTACAAATCAATATTAAAAAAAAAAAAAAAAAAAGAACTAACTGGGATACCTGGGTGGTAAGTGTCGGGCTCTTGCTTTTGGCTCAAGTCAAGATTTTAGGGTTGTGAGATTGAGCCCTGCCTCGGGCTTCAAGCAGGGTCTGGAATCTGCTTAAAATTCTCTCTCTTCTCCCACTGCACCCCCCACCTTCTCTGTCTATCTCTCTCCCTTTCTAAAAAAAAAAAAGAAAAGAAAAGAAAAGAAAAGAAAGAAAAGAAAAGAAAAGAAAAGAAAAGAAAAAAGAAAAGAAAACAAAACAAAAACTAACCAATAGAAAACAGGCAGCAGACTTGAACAGGTACTTCCATGAGAAGAAATCCAAGCAGCCAATAAACAAAGGAAAAGGGGAGAAACTTATTCAGGGGAACCAAATTAAAACCACAATGAGATAAAATCGCAAATACTTGACATCTTGCCATTTGCAACAACATGGATAGAAGTAGAGGATATCATGCTAAGTGAAATAAGTCAGTCAGAGAAAGACAAATACCATATGATTTCACTCATTTGTGGAATTTATGAAACAAAACAGATGAATATAGGGGAAGATGAAAAGCCCACATTGCAAGGTTTGGCCTAGATCTGAAACAATTGGGAGTTGTCACACACCACTCTTGGATATGTAAATTGGTACAACTTTGGAACAGTCTGTCACTAGGTAATAGAATTAAGTATAGGCATAGTTGACAATGGTACTTCTACAAACACACTTGAGAGAAATCTTTAAATGTGCCCTAAAGGCATCTATAAGAAAATTTTCATCTGAAGAATACGTAACAACAAAAAAGAAAATAATTCCAATTTCCATCTACGGTAGAATGTCTAAATAAGCGGTTGTATGTTAATAGAATGAAATATTTACAGCAGTGAAAATAAAGAACTGAAGCTATATATATCAACATGGACAAATCTCAAAGCAAAATACTTGCTGAAAGAAGTCAAGAAGAGTTTGTACATGATTTCTTTTAAATAAAATTTTAGAACCATCTACACTAAACAAGAGAGTTTTGAATAATACATCTAGATTATAAGGAAAAGCAAGGAGATAATTAGACCAAAATGCAGTCTATAGATTACCTTGGCAACGGAGCCATGAAAGGGATGCAATTTGGGAGCAAGAATGCAGGTTAATTCCAAAGTGCAGGTAATATTCTATCTCTTCATTTGGTGCCAACAGGAATGTTCATTTTATTTTTCTTTAAACTGCAAATAGATAATTCTAGAGGCTATTTCGTATGTGTGAAGTGATTCTCAATAAAATATTTAAATACATATTTTATAACTTGTTTTAGAATGTAAAAAGCTTTTTAGAATGTGGATGATCAAAGAATATAAATGTTTTAAAAAATCCTATTTAACACAAGAAGTATATATTAGTGTAAAGTTTAAAGTTGTATTTAAAATAATCAATCTATTCTCTATATTAGTTTGGCAGATATTTTTGTATCCTTAAACTATTTCAGAATCATTTAAAATGGAAAATGAACACAGATCTATAATATAAGCCATGTCATACCATTATTTTGTCACAAGAGGGACTAAATAGTCAGAAAGTACAGCTTTCCCCTTTGGTCTTAAGAATATTTCACTTTCTTAACTTTTATGTTTTACACATTGTTTATTCCTGTAAGTGTACTTGTTTAGAGCTTAGTACAGTGATATATATTTCATAACAGCAAAAGTGTTAAGATAAATACTAGTTTGCCATTTTACTTCTAAATAGTTGGAAGCTGTGTAGAAATAATTTAACTTACTGAAATATGATCTTTTTTTGGTTTAACTGCTTTATGGGAATAACTGTTTTCATTTTGTTTTAGTGCCAAAAATGTTAAATACTGAATGGCTTTTCATATATATTTGTTTATTGATTTTTCTTCTTTGATTTAAAGATACATATAAGCATTTGAAACCAATTCCAAATTTTAGAAAAAAACATCAAAGTAATTATATGGATCTGTGGCTAGAACAAAAGCATTCATATCCACTTGGCCAGTGGTTTTCAAACTCTGCTGTAAGCACCCTGAAGTGTTTCTGGAAGCTCTTTCAGGGACCACCATATAGGGAAAAGGAGGGGCACTTCTTTACAATGACAGCTCTTTTATTATTTTTTTTTATTATTAGAGAGAGAGAGAGCAAGAACACAAGCAGGGGAAGAGGCAGAGGGAGAGAGAATGAGAGTAGCAGACTCTCTGCTGAGCAGGGAGCCTGATGCAAGGCTGGATCCCAGGATCCCGAGATCATGACCTGACCCAAAGGCAGATGCTTAACTGATTGAGATACCCAGGCGCCCCTATAGAGACAGTTCTTTACTTAACATTTTAGGTATTGATCTCTTTTACAAACCTTTTATTTGTATAAATAGTAAACTACAAATAGTTTGAAAACCAGTGGATAGGGGAGGACTGATAGAAAATGATAGTAGGATCAGTTAAAATGTGTAAAAATGATTTCATTAGCTTTTTCTTTTTTTTAAGATTTTATTTATTTATTTGAGAGAGAAAGAAAAAATACACAGGCAGAGGGAGGGGCAGAGGCAGAGGAAGAAGGAAAAGCAGGCTCCCCAGGGAGCAGGGAGCCCAATGAAGGACTGGATCCCAGGACCCTGAGATCATGACCTGGGCTGAAGGTAGACACTTAACCAACTAAGCCACCCAGGTGCCCCATTTTTTAAAAGACTTTATTTATTTGTTTGAGAGAGAGAAAAAGCATGAGAGTGAGAACATGATAGGTGAGGAAGGGCAGAGGGAGAGAGAGAAGCAAGCTCCCCAATGAGCAGGAAGCCCAACGTGAGGCTTGATCCCAGGTCCCTGGGATCCTGACCTGGGCCAAAGACAGATGTTTAACCAACCAAGCCACCCAGGTGCCCCATGTTTTTTTTTTTTTTTTTTTTTTTTTAAGATTTTATTTATTTATTTGAGAGAGAGAGAGAGAGGCCTCGTTAGCTTTTCTCAAGTAAAATGTGAGCTTTAACAGATAATGCATATCTCATTCACCACTGTATGCCCAGCGCAGAGAATAAATAACAATGGTTCTGCATAAAGCAATCAAATTTAGTTAAGAAATAAGTGTGTTAAATAAACAAACAGGTCTGAAAGATAGGCAAGCAGGTATTATCTAAATTTGATCAAAGAGAGAGAGAGAGAGAGAAGCTCAGAATGACAACAGTCTTACAAACGCTTACACTACCATTAAGTAGAAGAACCAAATAGAATCAAAGTCTTCCATATCCTGGTTCCTAATCAAGTCTTGGGGAAAGAATGGAAGGAAAGGTCATGGAACAAGGGAAGATGTAAGGAAAAAAATAATTTATTTGCCTTTCCATCACTATAGCTGCCTTTTATTTGCTTGAGCAAAAAAAGATCAACTGCAGGAAAGAAAGGGGAAAATGCTACTTTCATTTATTTTATCTTTATTTTAAAAAAATGCATTAGGACTCTTAACCAATACATGTTCTGTTCTAATTTATAATAACACATCATACTTTCCTTTAAAAAAGCAGAAGCATTACTTTTCCTGCCACCATCCATGCCACAGGCGCTTTGGGAGGTCAGATCACATGTGTGGCACTACTCTTTCTCCAAACTGCCATTTCCTTCCCCTTCTCACCAGGCCTTTAAACATCTGGAAGGGGTTGCTTTCTCACTTCCTCTTCCTACTTTTTTTTTTCTTTTTTTATCTTTTTTTTTCTTCCTCTTCCTACTTGTCTGGAACTTCTGAGCACTCTCCTCCACCCTGAGGTGACTTTTATCTTACCCCTGCCCTGATGGAGTTAGTCAGTAAAGGGACTAAAGGGTTCAAGGAATAAAAGTCATTATCAGTCTCATTTTTTATATATACACAGCATTGCCCACGACATAAGCTCTCAATCACACAAATATATCCATGTTTTATCGCTATGGTAATACATTACCTTAAACTTCTGGACTCAAAACAATACAAATATATTATGTAACAATTCTGTAGGTCCGAAATCCAATAGAACCTTGGCAGTCACCATATGCCAATCTACACAACTTTTCTTAGTTTCCTTTCCAATTAGGTGCAGCCATGTGATGGATTGTTAGCCACTGTGTAACTATAATTCTCCCTGCTGGCCGCTCTGTGCTCTCCTTTCTTTGCCTGATGTGCCAGCTGACTAAGGAAGAAGTCAAGAGGTCAGCAGGTAGCACTCCTGGAGGGTCCAGAGGAGAAATCATTTCCTGTTCTTTTAGGTTGTTGGCAGAATTCAGTCCTTTTGGTTGTAGGACTTATATTCTCATTTTCTTTTGAGAACCTCTAGAAGTTACAGAATTCCTTTTCTTTTATTTTAGATTTATTTATTTGAGAGAGTGTGTGTGTGTGTGTGTGTGTGTGTGTGTGTGTGTGTATGAACAGAGGGGGAGGGTGGAGGGAGAGGGAGAGAGAATCCTCAAGCAGGCTCCACACTGAGCGCAGAGTCAAGCAAGGACCCTGAGATCATGACCTGAGCAGAAATCAAGAGTCAGATACCCAACTGACTGAGCCACATGGGCACCCCTAGCATTCCTTTGTTCTTGATCCTTTCCTCCATCCTCAAGGCCAGTGGTGGTGGGTTAAGTGCAGCTCTCCAACCAACCCACTCTTCAGTCAGACTGGGCCTACTCAGATAATTCAGGATAATCTCACCTCAAAGTCCTTTTTAATCCTATCTGCAAAGTATCTTTTGCTACGTAAGGTGATGTACTTATGGGTTCTGTAGGTTATGGTGTGAATGTCCTTGAGGAGACCTTATTCTTACTACCATAAGGAAAATAACTGCTTAAAATAAAAGTTTATAAATTATGTGAATAAAAATAAAAAATATAAAAGGTGTTTTTTCTTTTTTCCAAAAATAATTCTTTATAATTATATCAGAATACCCATAGCACAACTGATATGCATAATTTCCTATGATTCTTCATCATTAAATGTATGCTTATTTTATAGAGAATATGTTTCCCCTTTGACTATCAAGTTGAAAAATATGTAGTCAATGTAGTATCAAAAAATCCAGAGTACAAAGATAGACCCCACTTAAGAAGGTATGTTTTTCAGAAATCTAAAGAGTTGAGGTAGTGTTATGGCTAGGTTAAGAATAAGCACTAATTTTTTTTCCTGGATTTCCCCCCCACTGATCGAACTACTGTCTAGCAGACAGCCTTATAAGATCATATATACTATGCCATCTGCATTGACTAACAGAACCACAAGCCAAACTAGAAAAGATGGTGGATGTGAATCAATAGAAAAGAAGGCTGCATTAGTACAAAACAGAACAAAACAAAACAAAACAAAACAATAAACACATAACATGGCCCTGTTCCTCCAATATCATTTGGAGATAACCTCCAAATTTGATTCATTGCCTATTTTTATCATCTTTGTCTACATATATAAAGCATTAAATATTAATTACCATCCAATTTATTGTTTTAATTACAATCAGTGTTAATGGATGTTCCATATGCAAGACACAGTAATAAAAATACCCCATGTTTCCATTTTTCTCTATACTTCTCAGAGCCTTAAAATCAATTATTTACCTAATAATGATATGAGGAACACTGATTAGACCTGGTAGTTAATGAAGACCTTGTGTCAATAAAAATGAGGTATTTTTTCCTCTACATGTTCATATTTTCTCATTACTCATCTGAGAGTACTTAATCATAGATTTTTGAAAGCAAAGGCTATGTCTGATTTATCAATCCCAAGGTAGCCACAGGAGCCTTAAATGGTAGTTACATAATAAATGATAATAGAAAAAAATCATAGATATTGAAGTTTTTGTTCACATTTAGTGTTTAAATTGTGTAGTGTATATCGACAATCTAATGCAAGTAGTTAGAATAGAAGCTATTCAGAATGTTCTGAAACAAATATTGTTAATTCTTTAAGCCTTTGAAAATTGATTCAGTTGAGGATGCCTGGTGGCTAAGTGGTTGAGCGTCTGCCTTTGGCTCAGGTTGTGATCCTGGGATCAAGTCCTGCATCGGGCTCCCTTCGAGGAGACTGCTTCTCCCTCTTCCTGTGTCTCTGCTTCTGTCTGTGTGTCTCTCATGAATAAACAAACAACAAAAAAAATCTTTAAAAATAATTGATTCAGTTGTCTCTGTCTTCATGAAGAAGACTGAAAACTTCTCAAAGTTCCAAGACCAGTGAGAGATATGTTCTGAGAGTTCTGGGACCTCCCCTATTAGGATTTTTATTTGGTGGAACTAAGGGATGGCAATTACAAATCAAATTAAAATGTTTCTTCTTTCTAAAGAGAGAATTTACTAAACATACAAGCTAGAAGTCCTCTCCTCTGATTTTTTAAACTTCATTTTCATAATAAACTTTTTTTTTTCAAATAATAATTGACACAGAGAATATGTAACAGACATAGGCCATTTTGTACAAAGCTTATCTGGGTAAAATTTAAATGATGACATAAGTGATGACATAAGTAAGCACTATTACCACCCCCACCACCATTCTTCCCATGAAGAACCATTCTGAGTCAGAAACTGGGGAAAACACTGACCTAGTGCAATTGTCTTCCATAACAGAGGAATACACCAACATTTGAAATGAGAAAGGGACTTACCCAAGCTAAACACTCAGCAGATTGATATGCTGATTAGACCCGGCTTTTCATCTGCACTGTTTGATTTTGCATAAGTAATTTAATTTTTCAAACCTTCAGATTCCTCAGATATAAAGTAGAGGTAGTTATACCTACTTTGACAGAGGTTGAGAGGATAAGAGATAGTATCTGGCACATAGTAGGTGCTGATGAAGCTGATGAATGGTAACTAGTGTGTGTATTCCAACTCCTAAAGAAAGCCCCCAGATCCGCAAGATATAAAAGAACAAAAGTCATAATTGATAACTTGGACTTTAGCTTAAAAATGTTCTCCTTGGTTTGTTTCAGGAAAGTAATAGATCATCCAAAAAGGCGATTTGGTGTTCCTGTGGATCGGATTGGTGGAAACCGCCTCTCAAATTCCAGGGGCTAACTGATACCAAATGTGAGTACAATTTGAATGTGTAGCAGGATATGCAGGCTTCTGACTAGCATTTCACAATGGACTAATGGATGCATCTTGATTTGTATATTGCCCTTTTGATTTCCTAGCTTATAAATTCACTGTTTCAACATTCCTATACTCAGTTAGTATATTGATGTTAAGTAACTTAAATACATTAAAGAAGCAAAAGAATATTCGAGATCTACTTCACCATAAAAAGATTCAGTTATTCCCACAGATTTTATATAATTATTGAATATTAATATGTGAACAATGGTTAAAATTCTAATTGATGTAATAAATCACTGATGTAATCGATGTAATAAATACAGAACTGTGTAGTAATCCCTCTATTATGAAGAAGACAGATTTCAGTGACACGCACCATTTTGCATTCTGTTTCTAATGACTACATCCCCAGAATTGTAATAACATGGACCATAGGGGAGAGAACAGTATAGCAGAAAGAGTATTAGCCATGGCATCAGAACACCTATTCCCAATCCTAGCTCTGTCACTAGTTCATTATCTTGTTTCCATACTTGTTTCTCTATATCTTGTACCGTTAGATAGTAACATAGTGGTATGATGAGAATTAAATTAGATATATATGGGGCACACACTACACAAAGTGATCTTCGATTACAGTTCTGAAAATGTACTCTGTGCTGGGCCCTATACTTGGTGAGATCATCCCATTCCATAAATTAGGTCCGATCACTACTCAGTATCTTGAGAAGTAGTACATTACGAGGAGTGAAGTGTTAGCTGGAGAGGCCAGCTCTGTGGATCAAACCCCAGTTCATCTATCTGTTAGTTGTGGGACCTTGGTTAAATTCTGAAATTCCACTCTGTAAAATGAAGACAATAATAAATTCTATCAAATTATATTGTCCAGTGTACTAAATGAATTGAAACATATTAAGCATTTAAAGTAGTGTCTGACATGTAAGTACTCCATAATAATAATAGCTAATACTATTATTAATATTATACAATAAGCAGAAAAGGCATATTAACCCACAATGCCATATGGCTAGTAAATGATGTAAGTAGCTTAAATTCCAGAGCTTAAACTCCAGAAAGCTTAAATTCTGAGCTTACATTTTCAAAAGTATATTTAGTCATACATTATATATTTTAAACATAAAATGTTAAACATAAAATCTAGGCAACGTATTTTTTCTCAGTAAAGCTTACAGAGGATGCATCCTCCCTCTCAAGCAGATAAGACAATCTGGAACTGTTTTGCCAATTTCAAGCATGAATTTCGTGCTTTTTATTTCTCTCAGGATGATCCTTAGACCAATGATACAGATCCCCCAAAGCATCACACTAGCCCTGAACCTTTCAATTTAAATCCTGCCAGTTTTTTCTTTTCATCAAATGCCCTAAACCATAATGAGAAGTCAATATTTTTACTTCAACTTTATTATTCTCAGAATAACTCAGTTAAAAGAATTTTTTTTCTCCATGGAGCTCTTGATCAATGAAATCATGAAGTTACTGATGTCCACCAATATGAGAGGATTTAATGAGTACTGTGAATAAAACAGTGCATTTTGAGCACTACCATCTTCAAAACACGGTTTGAACTTTCCTTATATCTAGAGATACACCAAGTATGGTTACTCTTCAGGACTGTTTAAAATCACCACATTATCTTTGAGTAGGATCTAATTGCTATTAAAAACCAAGTAACTCCTTGAAATTAGGATCATAATCCTCCAGTTTCTCGACGTATTGAGAGCATTATGACACTGAGATTGAAACAATTAGGTTTCTACATGTACTCTATCACCTTGGACATGCTGGATTATCACCTATTTTAGTATTTCTAAATTAAACCAAAACAGGTTATGATTTAAAAAATCATGTAGGAAACTCATTTACATATACATTTTCATATGAAATTTTAGAGCATACAAACTCCAGATAACCACTGAACTATGAAAAGGTAGTTGAATGAATATAATGTCTCCTGAATCACTATGGGTGAAATTAAAATTCATATATTATGTCCTTCATAGTGGTATGATGACAACCACTATCCTTATTGTTAAAGTTTCAAGATAGTAATAAAACAAAAGAACAGGCTTACAATAAAATTTAGCATCATATATTTTCTCTTTCCCTTTTGTCAATAATTGCAGGTGCAGCCGTTCAACCATTAGGTTTCTATTCATTATTTCCTGCCATTATCACTGAGATTTCTCAGATGCTTTTTTGCTTCCTCATATGAAGTTTAGTGTTTTATAGTTTATAAATAGTAAAAAACATAAAAAAATATATCTGATTTCCATTTAACTTTACAAAATCACTTTTGTATGTTATTTCTTATTGGTACAGTATTTTTTGGATTAAGTCACTATGAGTTTCAAAAACATAAAATCTCACTTAATCCAATCCTTTTTTTAAAAAAAATTTATTTATGATAGTCACACAGAGAGAGAGAGAGAGAGAGAGAGAGGCAGAGGGAGTAGCAGGCTCCATGCCAGGAGCCCGACGTGGGATTCGATCCCGGGTCTCCAGGATCGCACCCTGGGCCAAAGGCAGGCGCCAAACCGCTGCGCCACCCAGGGATCCCCAATCCTTTTGTTGTTGTTGTTTTGTTTTTAACAAAGGAGTCTGTGAGAGGGTCTGTGAGAGGAAATTGATTTGCTCAAAATTTTACAGACTTTTGGAGCAAAATCCCAAACCCAGGTGTCTCTGAACTTCTAGGCCAGCATTTCTCTTCATGACCTATAAAGTCTTCAGGATGCTAAGTTGTCATTGCTGGATGCCAACTTTTCTGGTTATACATTTCTAAAACAAACAGAAGTGGAATGTTATACTTTGTGAAAATCTTTGTTCCACTTCTGTGGGAATTAATGTATACTCTTTTAAAGTAGGTTTATTTGTGGTTCTCGGTTTCAGTCTTCATACTAAAAGTGAAACTGGTTCTAATCATGGAAGTTTTGCGTGGTTTGAGTTTAGATCTAGATGCAGCTGCTGTATGTTACCTAGTTTCCAGAACAGATAACCTCTTCTCAATATGTGTTTTAAAAAAGAAGATAACCTGGTATTTGGAACAATGTCTTCCTCAAGTCATTAACATATTGGACCACAGTTTTGAGTTTTTTATAGGCTTCAGCTCTAAGCAACTCAAATGGGTTTTATTTAACATTTCATATCTTCTCTAAATACAGTTAGCAAGTTCTACGTCACTGCCATTGAAACTAGGATGCCTTCCTGATGAAATTTGGTAGAAATGGGACTATTAGTTATGCTTTCCCTTGCTGCCACATGCACAAAGACTTTTAATAATGTAAGGCATATGTTGCTGTATTTTCCTGACAATTTTTTATTTTGGATAAATATTGACACACTATCATTCATATATATTAAAAGAATTCTCAAAGAGCAGAAATATCATGTTTAAATGTCAGTATTATTGTTGGGCCCTTTAAGTAGAGCAAAATATACAATTAGCAATGTGCTTTCATAGCAATAAACTGAAAGTATTAGTTTGATCATTTCTTTCTTATGTCATGGCAACATCCCTGAACCAAGATTGAAGACTGAAAAGAAATAGAATACAGCAGGTATCCAAAGCAAGGAATTGTGGCTTGAGCATAAGCACCTGGCTTGTACATTGAAGATGCTCCTTTTAATGTTTTTTCATCTGAAATTATCATTTTGCATTATTGTCTTTGCAATTAAAGCATGTCCTAAGAAAAAAAGCTATAATGAAACATCTTGTAGAGTTTTAGCTCTTGTCGATTGATGTTCATGGTACTTCCCTTATCTATGGAGCTCTCAGTAGCTTTAACAATTTCAATTTTCATTTTTGCAGACACAACTTCCTCGGAGGAAACGTCACAGAAACATGGAAGATGCTTCAGTGAAATCCTTTGCACTCCTGAATGATAAAACATTTAAAGAACTGACCTTCTGCAAATCCTTTCCACAGTTTGAACTTCAGTCTATCACATCAAAGTATTGTTATAACTTCAATTAAATTATGCAGACCATTTCAAAGCATGGATTTTTTAAAATATGTATTTTAGTTAAGAGAAATGGTTACCTAACTCCAAAACTTGCTTTTCCAAGAAACAATCGAAACACTATACAGTGAAATGCTTTCTATATGCATTTACTAGTTACACTTATGCTGTTGAAGAATAATAACTGAAGACCAACTTGTTTCTGTAAAACTTGGATACAATCTGTTTGCTCATTATTGAGGAACAAGGAAAGACACTGTTGTATATGTTCTCTTAAATATTTTATTTCTCTCTTATCCTTTGCCTGTGAGCCTCTTGGGTAATAATTATGAAATTAGGCTTCTCTTAATGTATTCACCTATCAGTCAGGTTCAACCAAATAAAACGTAGCCCAGAAATAAAAGAAGAAAGATTTATAAGCAAGGGGAAAAAAACCAGCAGTAATAAAGCCCATCAATTTTATTCTTCTAAAGAACTGAGAAAATACTTGCAGTTCAGAGCACATTAACAGAAGTAGGAAGTGAAGGATATCACTCATTTGTCAAGTTTGGAGGTTTCATGTCCCCTAACAACTTTTCTTTTCTCTAAATTACAACTGGTAGTTAATTAAGAGCAGCAGTGGTTAATTGTGAGAAAAACCTCACAGGAGTAACAGATGAAATTATGGGGGAAGGCTAAGAATCACTAAGTAGTAAACTACTAAAGCAGTCTGGGGCTCATTAAATATACATAATTTTAGCACAGTATAATAAGTATCTTCTTGATGCTTATTATACTGTGACTCACCTACAAAACTGGTTTCATACACTGTGTCTAATAAGGCGTTGAAAAGTATATTGTTTAAGAATGATTTCTTTAAAATGATTCAAATTATTTTTCATTGATCTATTAAAGCGTAAAGTGTCATACTCTGGAAAGTTCATTTCTCAACAGTAACTGTGATGTTACTGCAACTTAGGTACATGAGCCCGTTGTGCATTGGGTATGCTTTCAAAACACAAAGATAACTTATTTCTTGAAGCAGACACAGCATAAGTTAGCAGAAATTTTTAAAGCCTCTAGAAAACACTTCTTTAAACCCAAGTAATCACTGTCAAACAGATCTGACATATGAGAGGAAGGAAGTTTGGTCAGTAGGACAGAGGTTTATTTTAGCATAAAAGGAAGAATGTTATAAGATGGTATATTCATATTACAAGAGGAAAAATGGATAGTTGTTAATTTGAACTAAAAAATGAATAAATATATCAAAGAATAAAGTGGACTCAAAGAACATAGAAATGAACATGTATACTTAGAATACAGAGTGGGTTTGCATATAGATTCTTAGTTTTGGGGAAATCTTTCCAACTGATGAAAATCTTCACATTTAAGTTTAGAGAATAAACAATAAATTAATGGTTCTGTTAAATGTAATAGATGGACTGTAGCAAAGAGAGATGAATTTTGAGAGAACTAACCAATTCTGTTTTCCATAAACTTGCATTAGAAAGTTAGCAGTGGGTAAATATTCTGTAGGACTTGTCATTTGAAAGAATTATTTAAGAAGTTAGAATGTATCTTGCCATCTTTCCCCAACCTTCTGTTGAATTATAGAAATGTGTTCTAGGCCTTGGAAGTTCTTTCTTCCCTTTTTCGCCCATCTGGGTGTTTGTAAGCTTCTAATCCAACGAGGTGCTGCTGCTTCATGCATTGACAAAGGTATTAAAGCCTACTTTAGCCTACGATTTTCTTATGGTGAAGATTTATTTTTTTTTTCAGGTTACAAAGAAATTTTTAGGAAAATCTCTAATTTGTAATTTCTCCCCCACCAAATAAATTTGTACAAGAGCTATCATTGGCAACTTTTTTCCCCATTGGGGTGACATTCATTTAACATAACATTAACCATTTTAATGTGTTCATTTGGTACATCACAATGTTGTGCAACAACAACCTTTATTTGGTTGCATAATACCCTCCAGTTCCATCCACGTTGAAGCAAATGGTGGGTATTTGTATTTCTAATAGCTGAGTAATATTCCATTGTATACATAAACCACATCTTCTTTATCCATTCATCTTTCGTTGGACACCGAGGCTCCTTCCACAGTTTGGCTATAGTGGCCATTGCTGCTAGAAACATCGGGGTGCAGGTGTCCCGGCGTTTCATTGCATTTGTATCTTTGGGGTAAATCCCCAACAGTGCAATTGCTGGGTCGTAGGGCAGGTATATTTTTAACTCTTTGAGGAACCTCCACACAGTTTTCCAGAGTGGCTGCACCAGATCACATTCCCACCAACAGTGTAGGAGGGTTCCCTTTTCTCCGCATCCTCTCCAACATTTGTTGTTTCCTGCCTTGTTAATTTTCCCCATTCTCACTGGTGTGAGGTGGTATCTCATTGTAGTTTTGATTTGTATTTCCCTGATGGCAAGTGATGCAGAGCATTTTCTCATATGCATGTTGGCCATGTCTATGTCTTCCTCTGTGAGATTTCTGTTCATGTCTTTTGCCCATTTCATGATTGGATTGTTTGTTTCTTTGGTGTTGAGTTTAATAAGTTCTTTATAGATCTTGGAAACTAGCCCTTTATCTGATATGTCATTTGCAAATATCTTCTCCCATTCTGTAGGTTGTCTTTGAGTTTTGTTGACTGTATCCTTTGCTGTGCAAAAGCTTCTTATCTTGATGAAGTCCCAATAGTTCATTTTTGCTTTTGTTTCTTTTGCCTTTGTGGATGTATCTTGCAAGAAGTTACTATGGCCGAGTTCAAAAAGGGTGTTGCCTGTGTTCTTCTCTAGGATTTTGATGGAATCTTGTCTCACATTTAGATCTTTCATCCATTTTGAGTTTATCTTTGTGTATGGTGAAAGAGAGTGGTCTAGTTTCATTCTTCTGCATGTGGATGTCCAATTTTCCCAGCACCATTTATTGAAGAGACTGTCTTTCTTCCAATGGATAGTCTTTCCTCCTTTATCGAATATTAGTTGCCCATAAAGTTCAGGGTCCACTTCTGGATTCTCTATTCTGTTCCACTGATCTATGTGTCTGTTTTTGTGCCAGTACCACACTGTCTTGATGACCACAGCTTTGTAGTACAACCTGAAATCTGGCATTGTGATGCCCCCAGATATGGTTTTCTTTTTTAAAATTCCCCTGGCTATTCGGGGTCTTTTCTGATTCCACACAAATCTTAAAATAATTTGTTCTAACTCTCTGAAGACAGTCCATGGTATTTTGATAGGGATTGCATTAAACGTGTATATTGCCCTGGGTAACATTGACATTTTCACAATATTAATTCTGCCAATCCATGAGCATGGAATATTTTTCCATCTCTTTGTGTCTTCCTCAATTTCTTTCAGAAGTGTTCTATAGTTTTGAGGGTATAGATCCTTTACATCTTTGGTGAGGTTTATTCCTAGGTATCTTATGCTTTTGGGTGCAATTGTAAATGGGATTGACTCCTTAATTTCTCTTTCTTCAGTCTCATTGTTAGTGTATAGAAATGCCACTGACTTCTGGGCATTGATTTTGTATCCTGCCACGCTACCGAATTGCTGTATGAGTTCTAGCAATCTTGGGGTGGAGACTTT
Organism: Canis lupus baileyi; assembly: GCF_048164855.1. Lineage (NCBI taxonomy): Eukaryota > Metazoa > Chordata > Mammalia > Carnivora > Canidae > Canis > Canis lupus. The sequence goes on from NC_132868.1 coordinate 24,684,265, forward strand.
TGGGTTTTCTATGTAGAGTATCATGTCATCGGCGAAGAGAGAGAGTTTGACTTCTTCTTTGCCAATTTGAATGCCTTTAATGTCTTTTTGTTGTCTGATTGCTGAGGCTAGGACTTCCAGTACTATGTTGAATAGCAGTGGTGAGAGTGGACATCCCTGTCTTGTTCCTGATCTTAGGGGAAAGGCTCCCAGTGCTTCCCCATTGAGAATGATATTTGCTGTGGGCTTTTCATAGATGGCTTTTAAGATGTCGAGGAATGTAGGCAATCTAGAAGAAATGGACGCATTCCTGGAAAGCCACAAACTACCAAAACTGGAACAGGAAGAAATAGAAAACCTGAACAGGCCAATAACCAGGGAGGAAATTGAAGCAGTCATCAAAAACCTCCCAAGACACAAGAGTCCAGGGCCAGATGGCTTCCCAGGAGAATTTTATCAAACGTTTAAAGAAGAAATCATACCTATTCTCCTAAAGCTGTTTGGAAAGATAGAAAGAGTTGGAGTACTTCCAAATTCGTTCTATGAAGCCAGCATCACCTTAATTCCAAAGCCAGACAAAGACCCCGCCAAAAAGGAGAATTACAGACCAATATCCCTGATGAACATGGATGCAAAAATTCTCAACAAGATACTGGCCAATAGGATCCAACAGTACATTAAGAAAATTATTCACCATGACCAAGTAGGATTTATCCCTGGGACACAAGGCTGGTTCAACACCCGTAAAACAATCAATGTGATTCATCATATCAGCAAGAGAAAAACCAAGAACCATATGATCCTCTCATTGGATGCAGAGAAAGCATTTGACAAAATACAGCATCCATTCCTGATTAAAACTCTTCAGAGTGTAGGGATAGAGGGAACATTCCTCGACATCTTAAAAGCCATCTATGGTGAAGATTTAAAGTTGAATTAAACAAATTGATTTCCTATCATCTTTATTTTTTTAATGCAAAGTTATGCGTATGGCCTTCAGTTTAATTAAAGTCAGAGGTCACAATATAGGGATTTATACTCTATTCTAATGTGTAATGCATTTATCTCATAATATATATACAAGACTTCAAGAACAAAAAGAGAAAAATGTTTTCTCCACTCATAGCTATTTTATTTTCTATTTTAATTTTTACCACTACTTTATACAAAGTAGAAAATAAGTCAGCAGTACACTAGTTTGAAATAAGGCATTCTTTTAACATAGCAGGAAATTAAAACATAATTTCTGTTAAGAATATTATGAATCATCTCATTCATTTGTGAAACTTCATAGAGCAAATTGTAAATATGGATTTATATCTTCTGGCATCAATTACATAACCTGTTTTTCATGAGAGATGTTCATTCCTGGTTGTATCATCTTAAAATTTACTCACACTACAAAAAGTCTAGCAAATTATACCTTTAATTTACAGATAACTTAAAGGAATCAAATTTCTCAAAGCAAACTATTAAAAGGTGATTTGGTGGAATCTTCTAAAAGGAAGAAGTAGCAATAACTTTTTAAAATGACCTTAGCCCTGAATGTTCAGAATGCATATTGTTTAACTATTCCAAAGTTAATAAATATGAGATGATGAACACAGGAGTTTTTGACTTTCTTTAGAACAGTATTATGTTTGTGTTTCTAACTAGTATAAATATGTGAGAATAATTAGGCATTATTGAGCAACTAATATTTATCTACATTTGATGGCTCCTAACAAGTATATAAATAACACTATAGATATATTACTCAACTTGATTTGTTTTATGGGTTTTTAAACTTAAACAATATTGTTCATTCTCTCTTACGAGATAGTTTTCTCTTTAAGCACCACAAAATTAATATTATGTAGATAAGCTGCATTTACCCCATGTGAAATAAGGAACTGTGTGTAGGCTCATCTGGCCATCTATTCTAGTCCTTGATTTTTTTTAAGCTACTTTGAGAGAAACAGAGAGGGAGAGAGGCAGAGACACAGGCAGAGGGAGAAGCAGGCTCCATGCAGGGACCCTGACATGGGACTCGATCCCAGGTCTCCGGGATCACACCCCGGGCTGAAGGTGGCACTAAACCACTGAGCCACCTGGGCTGCCCTATTCTAGTCCTTAATATTCTGTAAAGTTACTTTGATGATGTTTCTCTGCTAGCACAGGTGACAGACAAAATTGAACTCCCTGCCTTGAGTTGATTAAATAAGCTTGTTCAGATGCAATCAAGAGCAGTTTGATGTATAGATGTGAAAAAGAAAAAAAAGAATCAAGAAAACGCCAAAGAGTTTTGTTTATTTTTTTAGCACAATGAGTGTAGTCTCTTAAGACATGCTGAGTCTCGAATATTTCATGATGCTGTGGTGGAGGCAGAGATGAGAATTAAGAAACCAAAAGCCAAATAGTTTTGTAAGAAAGTTTTCGTAATAGCTATCTCTGAGACATCTAATGTTACTTTCTCCCAGAGCCCAATAAATCATATATTCCTTCTCTCTAGTAACATATTTATTTGGTTGTAGTAGTTTCAGTGACAGTTGTCCAAATGAACAGAAAAGAGATAGTAGCTAGCGCAATCATAAGAAAGAGAAAGGACAATTTTTTTTTCATAAAATGAGACCATAGAGTTTAATTTTCCAAGACGCTTTTTTAGAATATTTTAATGTATAGCTCAACAGCATGGTCATCACCAGACAAAACCATATATAGACATTGAATCTATGGAAAGCATACAATTATAGATACAACACTGTCAACTTTAGCACTACAAGTCCATTTGATATAGCCCATGCCAGACAAAAGTGCAACCGACTTGCCATTATTCACAACTTAAACCTTAAGTATGCAATATGTAGAATAAATGCCACCGTTACTTTATGCTTAAAATAGCTTCAATCTTTAAGCAGTAATAAGTAGACGTATTTCTTTTTTCTAATGTTCTTCTCTTTTTGTATCCAGAGAAAAAAACTTCAGACACAGTATTTCCAAAAGCAGGCTAAAAAAGAAAATGAAACAAATTCTTTATTAGGAGGATATTTGATGAAGCATTACATTTGAATAAAATAGTTCATGTGTAGCTCAGTATGAGCAAGAGAGTTTGGTAAAAGGATTGTTCAATGTGGTTGTTATGAGCCTCATGTGAATCTATACATTAATTAAAATTAAATAAAATTTAAAAATTCAGCTTCTCCATCACACTAGCCACATTTAGAGTACCCCATAGTGACTTGTAACCAGTGAGTACCATAATGGTCACTTCATCTCAGAAAGTTCATTTATATAGACTGTTCTACATAACAATGCACATAATACAGTTCAGAGAATACAGTAGGTTGTCCAATTAGATACATCTCTCTGTTTTATATTTGGGGTGACTGAAATCCCAAAGGAGAAGTCACATGAGTAAAAACTATGATAAATATGGTTCAATTTATGGGGGAGGGAGGGGAAAGGAAGGAAGAGAGTTTAAAGTTCACTTTGCAAATCCCCAAATGTTATTTAAGCAATTTGATTGTCACATTGAGTCTTCACATTCGGACCATAAAAATGATGCTTCAGAAAAATCAAACCAATTCTAACAGTACTCTTTAACTTTCAAATGCACAAATGAGTCATTTTAAATCTTCTATAGGTTGCTCCCAATCACTTGACTTATAGTAGCTTCATAGAATTCGGGATAAATTTCTCTGATTCCCGGGATGCCTGAGTGGCTAGTGGTTGAGCATCTGCCTTTGGCTCAGTGCCTGATCCCAGGATCCAGGATTGAGTCCTACATCCGGCTCCCTGCATGGAGCCGGCTTCTCCCTCTGCCTGTGTCTCTGCCTCTCTCTCTTTCTCTGTGTATCTCATGAATAAATAAATCTTAAAAAAAATTTCTCTGATTTCCTTCAGTCTAAGTGGTTTAGAAAATTAAGACCTCAGAGGACAGGTCTTTGATTCACTATTGATGAATGGGACGTACAGTAAAAAAGAGTTTAAAAAGATACTCTTTGAAATACTCTTTGAAATAAATGATAAAAGTCTCTGCTTGCCAGGTTTCCCCTCCCTCTCCATTCACTCTGTAAACCAGTAACCCTCAAGTGCATCACCACCTACACACACAGTGTTATGACAGCCTCAGAGTATACTTTTCATTTCTACATGAGCCGCAGCTTCCTTTAATGAAACCACATTCAAATCCTATGAAAAGAGTTTATTTTCAGACACTAAACTGAGGAGCTTGGCCTAATTCAATCTTTTTATAGTGTGTTTCAGAAAGTTATCATCACTGACCTGTCTGGCCCTTTGGATATCATCGAATAACTCTGTCAGGAAGATATAAATGTACACATATCCAAAAATTACTCATGCGGGGCTCGATTAAGTATGCAATGGGAATACAGTTTGGGAAATTTTCTGGACCTGGATGAAAGGAAGTATCATGGATGATATCCCCAGTAGAGCCAAACTCTTCAGTGCTTATCTACCATTTGTCATCTGCATGAAGGAAATCCCTCACTATCATTCTGGTGTTGATGTCTGTCTGGTTCACTCTTGTAACCCTATTTTTAGCAGGATGCTATGCATTGGACAGCCATATATTTATTTATTTTTCATCTCCTCTTCCCAAGTTTCTTCAAATGTGCTGCTTCCATCTTATGTCAGCTTATGAAGCCAAAAAGCTAAAGCCATTGAGTGCAACTAAGTAAGTAAACCAAAGTGAGAGCAAAGAGACCTTTTCTTCTTCTTTTTTTATTTGCTAAATTTGACATTACATTTTGTAAATTTAAGGTGTGCAGTGTTACTTTGACAAATTTATATACTGTAATATGATTGCCATTGGAGTAGTATAGGTCACATTACATCATTATAGTACATACAATATCATTGTCTATATTCATTACACTGTGCATTAGATTTCTATGACTTATTTACTTCTCATTACAAGTTTGTATACTTAAACATCATCAATCTGATCCAAACCCCGTTTGCCTCCACAGCCCTCTGGTTACCACCATTTTACTCTTTTTTCACTGGGTGGACTTTTTTTAGATTCCACATAAAAGGGATATCATAAAGAACTTGTCTTTCTCTGTCTAACTTCTAATGTGCTCAAGTTTCATCCATGTCGTTGGAAATGATATTTTCCTTTCTCATAATTGAATAATATTCCAGTGTGTGTGTGTGTGTACACACCATTTTTATCCATTCATCTATTGATATATACCATTTTATCTATTGATATACACCAATTTTATCCACTCATCTATAGATATATTCCTGGAAGTGGAATTGCTGGATCTTATGGTAAATCTATTTTTAATTATTTTTGAAGAATTTCCATATTGTTTTCAATAGTGGTTGGACTAATTTACACTCCCACCAATAGTGTGTAAGAGTTCCCTTTCACCACATTCTCGCCATCCCTTATTGTCTCTTACTTTCTTTATGATAGTCATTCTAACAGGTGTGAGGTGACATCTCATCGTGGTTCTGATTTACATTTCCCTGCTGATCAGTGAATCTTGAGCATCTTTTATGTGGCTTTTAGCTATGTTGATATCATTTTTGAAAAAAATCTAGTTCTTCTCATTTTAATTAGGTGTTTTTAGAGGTTTTTTGTAGTTATTAAGTTGTATTCTTTATATTTTTTGGAAATTAATCTTTTATCCAATATATGCTTTCTCAAATTTTCTTCCATTGTATAACCTGACATTTCATTTTGTTGTTTCTTTTGCTGTGCAGAAACTGTTGAGTTTGATGTGGTCTCATTTGTTAATTTTTGCTTTTGTTGCTTGTGATTTTGGTGTCACGTCCAAAGTCATTCCCAAGACCAGTATTGATAAGCTACTCTATATTTTCTTCAAAGAGTTTCATGTTATCAAGCTTATGTTTAAGTCTTTTCTCTATTCGAAATGAATTTTTGTGAGGTATGAGGCATAGGGTCCAATTTAATTGTTCTGCATGTGTTTCTCCAATTTTCCCAGCATTATTTGCTGAAGAAATCATCCTTCCTCCATTGGATGTTCTTGGATCTCTTGTTGAATATTAGTTGACTCTATATGCCAAGATTTAATCCTGGGCTTTCTGTTCTGTTTCATTAGTCTACATATCTATTTTTGTGCCAGTACCATACTGTTTCTTTTATTACTATGGCTTTGCAGTATAGTTTGAAATCAGATTTTGTTCTTTTATCCTCAGGACATCTTTGGCTGTTTGGGGTCATTTGTGGTGCCACATAAATTTTAGGATTATTTCTTCTATTTCTGTGAAGTATCCTTCTTTATTTTGGTGAGGATTGCATGAATCTGAAGGTGGCTTTGGAGAATATAGCCATTCTAACAATATTTATTATTCCAATCCATAAACACAGATTTCTTTCCATTTGTGTCTTCTTCATTTTCTTTCAGCAAAGTCTTAGAGTTTTCATTGTGCAGATTTCTCACTTCCGCGGTTAAGTTTTTTCCTAAGTAAATGGGCAGAGGACCTGAATAAACATTTTTCCAAAGAAGCCATACAAATGATCAAAAGACCATGAAAAATGCTCAACATCACTAATTATCATAGAAGTGCAAATAAAAAACACAATGAGGTATCACCTCATAAGTGTCAGAGTGGCTGTTGTCAAAATAAACAAATATCAACTATTGGTAAAAATGTGGAGAAAAGGGAACCCTCATGAACTGCTGATGGGAATGAAAAATGGTGTAGCCACGATGGAAAACAGTCTAGATGTTCCTCAAAAATTAAAAATAGAACTACCGTATGATACAGCAATTATACTCCTGGGTATTTAATTGAAGAAAATTAAAGTGGTAATTTGAAACGATACATGCATCCTTCTGTTGTTGCAGCATTATTTACAATAGCCAAGATGTAGAAGCAACCTAAGTGTCCATCAATAGACGAATAGATAAGGAAGACATTACATACACACACATACACACACACATTAGAATATCCATTAAAAAAAGAAATTTTTGCCATTTGTGATGTGGATGGACCTAGAGGTATTATGCTAAATAAGCCAAACAAAGACCATATGATTTCACTTATATGTAGAATCTAAAAAAAACAAAACAAATGAACAAACAAAACAAAACAGAAATAGACTCTTAGATACAGAAGATAATCTGGCAGTTGCCAGAGGGGAGGGAGTGAAATAAAGGAAGAGGAATAAGAGGTACAAACTTCCAGTTATAAAATAAATAAGCCATGGGAACACAGTGTACAGTGTAGGAAATATAGTTAATAATATTTAAAAGCTTTATAGGGTAGCTAGATTCATCTTAGTGATCACTTCCTAATATTGTATCATTATGCTATACACTTGAAACTAAAATAATCTTGCAGATCAACTACAATTTAATTAAAAAATGTATTACTAAGTGTTTTACTGTTTTTGATGCTATTGTGACTGGAATTTTTTTCCCACTGCTTCATCATTAGTATAAAAAATGCCACAAATTTCTGTAAATTGATTTTGTAATCTGCCATCTTACTGAAATCATTAATTTTAGCAGTTTTTTTATCAAATTTTTGGGATTTTGTATATATAAGATCATGTCATCAGCGATTAGTGACAGTTTTACTTCTTCCTTCCTTCCTTGACTTTTATTTCTGTCTTTCTTAATTATTCAAGAAAGGACTTCAGCACTATATTGAATGGAAGTGGTGAAGGTGGGCAACCTTGTCTTGTTCCCAAACTCAGAGAAATCCCTTTCAATTTTTCTCCATTGAATATGATATTAGCCATGGGTTTGTTACATATGACCTTTATTATGTTGAGTTGTGATACTTTGATACCCAATATATTAAGGGTTTTTATTATGAAAGATGTTGTATTTTATCACATTAGACAGCAACATTCTTAATGAATTTAGTAGGCATCTATCAACGATATATTAAATGATTAAAGCAAAGTATAAGATTCCCCAGTAAGTATAAGTTATTAGTGCATTAGCTGGATCTCTGGGTCCATTTTCCTTTCATACAATCTTATTTATACCAGACAACTTCTAGTTACATAATGGAATCACACTTAAAATATAATGTAGGCTGTTTTTGTGACTTAACCTAGGCATTCAGTTCATATCTTTTATCACCACAAATATTTACTTTATTCCTACTACATACAAATATGTTTTAATATCACCTTGCTAAAACACAAAGAAGTTTCTTTGACATGCCCTCAAACTTCTCTAGCTGATATCCCAATTTCTTCTACTCTTTAGAATGAAATTTCTCAAAAGTGGTGTCTATTGTCGGTGGTTCCTGACAAATGATAAAAATATTGTTTTATCATGTTCTCTTTAACAAAAAGTCCACCAAGAAATTCATGTCAAATCCATTAATAATCTTTCATTGCTGTTCAGAAGGAAAGTTGCAGTTATCAACTTACTGGACTTATTAAAACTTTAAATACAGTTTCACTACTTTCTGGAAACAGTGCAGCCTTCCTTTGTCACTTCCTTCCTTGGTAGCTACTCTTATCAAGAGTTCCTTTGCTGATTCTCTCATCTGCCCAATTTCTAACTTTGGAATCACCCTGGATTCAGTCCTGGCTGTCTTCTCTTTTATATCTAGAGTCATTCCTTAGGTGGTCTGATCACAATACCAAGCAAAATTGATATGCTGATACCTGTCAAATTTTTATCTCCAATACGAGCTGCTTCCCTAAACTTCAAATTTATATATTCAATGGTCTATTCAGATCGTTACAAAAGTCTCCCCTTATCTGTGGGGGATATGTGCCAAGACCCCTTCCTCGTGGATGTCTTAAACTATAGATTGTACTGAACGCTATAAATACTATATTTTTTCCTATACACACATTAATATGAAAAAGTTTAGTTTATAAATTGGGCACAGTAAGAGATTAACAACAATAACCAATAATAAACTAGAACAATTGTTCTAGTTACAATTGTAATAATTGTAACAATATACTGCAATAAAAGTTATCTGAATGTGGCCTCTGTCCCTCAAAATATCTTATTATACTATAGTCAACCTTCTTCTGGTGATGATGTGTGATGATAAAATGTCTATGTGATGACATGAAGCAAAGTGAATGACATAGGTACTATGATGTAGCATTAGGCTACTATTGACCAGAATTCTGATATGTTATAAGGAGGATCATTTGCTTCTAGATCATGGTTGGCCACAGGTAACTGAAACTGCAAAATGCACATAAGGAGGCCTATTATACTGGGAAGATATTGTTATGCATGGCTGTAGTAGGGATATTCTTGTACTTTGTTTTTTGTTTGTTTGTTTTTTGTTGTTGTTTTTTTACATTTTCTAGGTGTTCCCATGACCCTGTTAAGTTAGATTATGATCATGTGCCTAATTTGGACAATTAAGAGTGTGTTTATCTATCTCCAATTCTCTCCTCTTCTACTACAGGGACACATAGAATAGGTAAAGAGTAAAGGAAGATAACCAACATACACAAGGTTTCATGTAAACAGCAAATAAATCTTAAAGCAATTTATATCACTGAGATTGTGGGTTATTTTCCTAATGTAGTTTGCCTTATTTACCCCCCAAATACTACCTGACAACAAATAAAAAGGGAATAAAGAGAGTCAAGAAATACAAGATCTCAAAATGTTGAAAGAACTGACTTCTTCTAGATCCCAAACACTATAAAATAAGATTTGAAACTACTCCAAGTGACAGAGGCTCTGTAAATAGAACTCAGGGCAAAAATCAAATTGAGTGTATAGTCTTTAAGGTATGTTTCAGATATTTTCCAGGCAACTGCTACTAAGTAGGGGGTGAGAATGCAGAAAAATTAAAACTGTTATTTATTTATTTATTTATTTATTTATTTATTTATTTATTTATTTATTTATATTTTATTTATTTATTCATGACAGACACACAGAGAGAGAGGCAAAGACACAGGCAGAGGAAGAAGCAGGCTCCATGCAGAAGCCTGACATGGGACTCGATCCCGGGACTCCAGGATCACACCCTGGCCTGAAGGCAGGAGCTAAACCACTGAGCTACCCAGGGACCCCCTAAAACTGTTTTTTTGAAAGTATTTGCATATAGCAAGTACATGAGAAGTTTTCTAAATTTTTGAAACAATATCATTGCCAAAGAAACCATAAATCCTAAAACAAAAATATCTTTGACACTTTAAGACAAAATAAATCTTGGGCCTCCAACTTTGTAAAAGCAGGACGAAACCTGAGAAAACTATGTCATCCTGGAGAAGAGAATAATCCCAAAGTAGCATATAAGATATGTCCAGGAATAAAAATGAAAAAGCAAAAATCTCAAACAGTACAGCCATTGGAAACATTACAGTGGGCAGATGACTCCTCCTAGATACCACAGAATCCAGTCAAGACACTTTTTCCCAACTGGAGGGTAGAGGACCTTTGTAATATTTGTCCAGCGGGATTTCAGAATTACTGGAGGATAGTATTCTTTGTGTCTCTTGTTTGTTTCCTTTATGAATGGGATTATTGATTGTGCTTATCTCATCCTTGTTCCTCTTCCAATTACTGGATTTGTCCTTTTAGCCAACAGGTCTATAAATGAAGAAGCTACACTATAGCTGATGAAGACAGTATCTCCCCCGGGGGAGCCTATTCTTTGTTCTGGGTTCAGTCAGTGAAAGAAATCTGGAATTGTCTCTAATGGGAATGAGTTGAGTAGAGTCTATGTGGTTAAGGAGAGATCAAAGGATAGACTGTGGTAGAGGCAGTACTCCCCAACTATTATATGTACTTCTTAAAATCTCTCAACCTGTCTTGCCAGTATTTTGGGGCCAGCCCACTTGACTAATTCTAGCCAATGGACTTCAGGAGAAGCGACACCTATCATTGAACTGAGTTCTGAATTGAGGCAGTTTAAAGCTGGGATGTGTCCTCTATCCCTTTCCTGTGTCTTGGCAATATTAGGGACAGTAAAGATATAACAACATTCTAGATGATATAGCCAGAAAATAGAAGAGGATTATACTACATGCATTGAACTTGATTATTAATAGGCCTCTGAGATTTGAATTAAAACTGGTACCACATTATAGCCTAAGTTATGTTAATTATAGGAAGGCCCAATAAATCTCTATCTCAACACTTCTATACCATCAAACCTTTTCTTCTTCCAGCTATCTCTTGCTCAATAAATAGAAATCACCCTCTTTTACTTAGTTGCTCAAAATAAAAACTTAGAAGTCATTTATGATGCCTTCCTTTTTTTGAAAAAAAAAATACTCAAACCACAGGTAATCCTACTATAAACTTCGTTAACTTTTTTATTCAAATATATCCAGAATCAGGCTCCTTCTTATCAATTCACTACTGCCACGCTAATCCAAGCTACTACCACGTTATCATCTGAAACACTAAATTCTCTTCCTTAATGGTTTCTCTGCTTCTACCTTTCCCCATCTTTTTCAGTGTATTCTCCATGAGGAGCAGTTCTGTTAAAGCTTATCTCATTATTCTCTTGTTCAAAGTTTCTAATGATGTCCCAGTAAAAGCTAAGGTCCTTAAAACTCCTGACAGTTCTCTCCCTGACAGCTTCCAATTCATCTTCTATCACTCTCTCTTTTCTGGCTCACTAGCTGAGTCACTTAGCAATTGGGTTATTGTTGGCATATAATTTTACCTCTCTGAGATGTAATTTCCTCATCTATAAAATAAGCATAGTAATGGATATCTTATGGTGATTATGATGAAAATAAAATAATAATTATAGTATTGATCAAAACCATAAAAAACAAGTTAAGCTTACATAGTATTTACTATATGCCAGGCATTATTCTAAATGCCTTTCATATATTTACTCATCCCCCCAACAATCTCATAAAGATAATTATTATTATAATTTGCATTTGGGGGCAAAGAAAATGTATAGGAAGTTACATAATTGCTCAAGGTTACCAGGTAGGAAATGTCACATTGATTTTAACCCAAGCAGTTTGGCTCTAGAGCCTATGTATTTAACCACAATATTTTGACATATTAAAATATAAAATGTCTGGTATATGCTAAGTGTTTAAATAATACCAGTGCATCCTCTTCCCACTTAGTAGCATTGTGAATCTTAGGAAGGCTCACATCACTATTATAATAGAGGAATATACATATAATTTTTTCAAATATAATAACTAATTCAGCAAGAAACAATAATTTCCCAAGAAATGTTATAAAAAATAAGAGAGTCCAAAAGGTAAATCTTTCTAAAATTAACTGTGATGATTCAAACCTTAAACCAAGTGTTAGAGCAATGAGGGTTCTCCTTACTTCAATAAAGATGTTCTAAAATTTGAATTGACTTAAAACTGGGTTGTTTCTATTTGTGATTCTCCCAACTTCAGTCTCTAAGCAAAATAGCAAGCATAGGTCACAATTTTAAACAATAAGACCCTATTTTACTTAAACCTGGGACATATGACTTTGCTACCTACTGCGGTAAACACAACATAGCTCAGATACATTCATAGGGGAACATTTTCATTGGCCTCTTTCTTAAAAATTAACTTGGATTTTGATATTCACCATAGGATTAAGAAATGTCAAGTTAATCTCTTCTCTCTCAGTAATCATTGCAAAAATTAATCTTTTAGATATCAATTTTAAAACTTTGAAATGAAAATTTACCTCGCTTATTTGGATGGGAAGAAGATAGACCATCTATAGCATAGGATATCTCAGCATCTTTTGCCTCTGTGAACTGCTCTTTTAGGTTTTCCAACTGTTAAAAGTCAAATATAAAAATTATTGATCTTTCATAAGAATGATGCTGCTTTCTACTGAAGAAGAATTAGAGTAAGACAAGAAAAAAGAGTAGGAAAAATGGAAGAAAGAAGAGAAAAGGGAATAGAAAAGGAGAAAAACTATAAAAAAGTAAATAAAAAGAATTAAATAGAAAAATACAAGGAAACTTAGAGACTAGCTGGAAAAGGTACATGACTCAACAGGAGATCAGGAAAAAACAAGTTTATGATGAAGGAAGTCAACTCTAGGTGTTAATTAATGGAGAGGCTGTAAACAGACTGTGTTGCTGGACTAGATTTTATGTCACCTATAACGAGCAGTCCTTTTCAAGGAGCTCCAAAGAGTTATGTAAATGTTTGAATTTCCTGAAATATTTCTCCTTTCCAGCAGAAAGAGAGAAGTATTTTGAGGCCTTTGAGGTTTTACCCAGGATTCAACCCATGTTAATTTTTAGCAATCTCTCTGATTGCCCATGCCCTGAAGACTTAACTCTTCAACCTGACTACTGAGGGTGTCCAACCTGCTCAGAACAATGGGGCATAATTCACTCTCCCAAACAGCCACATGGTTTGTATACTATTGGATTTGCATGTGTGTTTGTGGATAAAGTTTTGAAATAATCTAACTTGGTGATCTTCACATTTTTTCCCCACATGTCAAGCAGTGGGGGAATAAAGCTGCTAACTGGCCCCCTATCAGGGCAGCTGAGAGCAGGTCAAGAATGCAACACCTCAGGCCCCTAACCAGCTGCTTTAAGCAGGACAGCTCCACCTGCATATGCTTCAATGACTAGGAACACATCAAATTTATTTGGGAAAAATGTATTTCCACTTTAAAAAATAATAATAAATTTTGAAAATCATGAATCTAGGTATAGTCTTCCATTTTATAGATGAGGAGATTTAGATCCAGAGAATTTCAATTTGTCCATGGTCTTATAGTTAGGTAATTGGAGAGCTGGGATGAGAATCCAGAGTTTCTACACGTTTCATCTCAAGATCACTTCAGCTATAGTTTTGTTTTGTTTTTCTTTTCTTTAAGTGACATTTGACTATTTTTCCCCTACTTTACTCTGTCTCTAGCAGGAATAAAAAAAAAATCACACTATAGTACTAATAATTTTTCAAAATGTGTCCAAAGAAAATGCTTGTAATTATCATTAAAATTGAAATGTAAGTATTTCACATTCTCACCTGGTTAAGTTCTTCCAGTTTGTTTGCCAGTTCTATTCCTGCAAGATACATTTTTCATATAAAAAATTTCATTGCAAGTAGTATTTCACTCACTTCAGAACACACATTCAGGATCTTATGTGGAAGGCAAAGGTCTTTTCCATATGATTTAAGACCACCCATCATCCCTAAATAAAGCCCAAATATTTTCTCAATACCTGTAATATTGAATTGCAACCAGTTATGTAATGAGAAAATACTTAATTTCTAGTAACAAACACAAAGCTTTCTAAAATAGACCATAGCTCTAACAAGTACTATTATTTAGTTCTAATAAGTACTATTATTTAGAAATAAACTATTTTATTGACATGAGGAAATCTTATAAAACAATATTAAGTGAAAAAAGCAAGACACAAACATCTGTATAATTCAACTGAGAAATACCTAAAATATTAATAATAACTCCCTCCCTTACAATGAGCACGCATTTTTCTTTTTTATAATTTCATTCATTTTCTTCAATGAGAATATCTTACTTCTAATTTTAAAACTTTGTATTTTTGAAGTGTTTATTAAGATAGTGTAGTCAGTACATTGTCCCATGAATAGACATGTTCTTTAGGCCAGATGTTTTCTGAGAGTGTACCACACTGACATATTATCACATTTTTTTCTGAAGCTAGACTTACTGTTTCTGGCAGTATTTGTCATTTCTTGGAAAGCATTCTGATGCACAATTATAAATTAGATTCTGCTGTTCTTCAAAGAAAAAAAAATCTCCATTGGTGTAGCCTAAATTTCCCACTGTTCTTTACTCCAACCATTTCCCACATTGAGAGAATTTGATTGCAAAATGTGCTATAAGACTGCAGTTAATTTGTGAAATTTTTAGTGGAAACCTATGAACAGATGTGAAGCATTTAGTAAAAGAAAATATTAACTGTGCCATTGAGGAGCTGCACAGATGAGAGGAAAATATGAGTAAAGGTAACTATTTTATAACAAGATGGTTATTGATCCCACTAGGACTCTCTAATTGAAGAAGATACGATTTTAATATTTGTTAATAATGCCTTTGCTTTTAGCGTGAATATGAAGTAATAAAAACACTTAAGCCATCAGTGCGGCATAAAAGGGAGTAGTTACTATTTTATTTAACATACATTAACATTTAGAAAGAGCAGTTCAGAAGGCAGAATAAATTCTTGACTCACCAACATTGGAAGGTCTTTGGAAATCAAAATTTGTATTCAGTAGATCCAGCAATAGTTCCTTGCTATTTGTATCTTCTTTTGCTGGAAACAATTCATTTCCTGCAATAATCATCTCAATGTAATGAAACCTCCAATTTCAATCCGTCACTGAAAGTATTTCTAATTAAATACATTTTACAGGTAACTATCAATGCATATACTCACCAATAAAAGGGGTGTGGAGAAAGTTGTGTAATCCAAAAAAATGGGCTGATAAATAAATCGTTGCATGCATAGGAGCACTCAAAGAGAGTTTGTGAGAGGAAAGGTGGAGACGTATGTCTGAAACATGATACCCTAAAATTTACCTGCCATCATTTCTAGGTAGTAGAATTGCAGGTAGATTTCTTATTTTTTATCTGTATTATTGAAATTTTCTACTCTTGTGCTTAATATAAAAAATATAAATCAAAAGTTTTATTTTTAAAGAAAAAATAATTTATTTTAAGATTTTATTTGCTGTACAAATTTAAATATGAGACTTTTTGTGTTCTTGAGATTACCTTTAAAATCATCTAAGGAAACCTTGCAGGAGAGGTGGTATGATGTCTACTTTCTCCCTATTTTTTAAAATATTTTATTTATTTATTCCCAAGAGACAGAGAGAGAGAGGGAGAGAGAGAGAGGCAGAGACAGAGGCAGAGGCAGAGGGAGAAGTAGGTTCCCTGCAGGGAGCCTGATGCGGCACTCCATTCCAGGACTCCAGGATCATGACCTGAACCAAAGGCAGTTGGTCAACCACTGAGCCACCCAGGCATCTCTATTTCCTGTCTATTGACATCTTTCCATCTTTGTCAATTTACTTCCCAGCCCCTTCTTTGATCAGATGCTCAACTTTTTTAGCACTTTAAAATCAGAAATATCACCCAAATTTTTGTAAATATTTTATTCTGGAGTAGAAATCAGGACAAAATGGCCTTTACTCAAGCCATAAAACATGAAGACTCAATAAACTATCAACAAATAATGCAATTGAAACAACAGCTAGTGTATTAAAACAAAATGAACTTTTGTGAGGTGGCCTGCAAAATCAAACCTCTTTCACAGAACTTCTGTAGATCATTCACCCCATTTCCTAGTTCCTCATAGTCACTGACAGTGTGAGCAGAAACTAGATTTGCGAGTTTGAAGTTTATTTTTTTATTTATTTTATTTTTTATTTATTATTATTTTTATTTTTTATTTTTTTTTGCGAGTTTGAAGTTTAGATGTGCAAAAATTGTGGTTTTAGGTACAGAAATGGCTCATGATTTGAATATAAAATTCCATTAAATCGGGGATCCCTGGGTGGCGCAGCGGTTTGGTGCCTGCCTTTGGCCCAGGGCGCGATCCTGGAGACCCGGGATCGAATCCCACATCGGGCTCCCGGTGCATGGAGCCTGCTTCTCCCTCTGCCTGTGTCTCTGCCTCTCTCTCTTTCTCTCTGTGTGACTATCATAAATAAATAAAAAAAAATAAAATAAAATAAAATTCCATTAAATCATCTGCCTTTCCTGTATCTACAGAATGTTAATTGATGAATCCAGAGGACTAAGAGGCTAATGAAAGGAATGAGAAAACCTTGGTGAGGAAGCAAATGGATGACTTGGGGCAAGTGACAGTATTGTATCTACACTGACCATAGTTCATTGATGCTTAGTCTTCAATTTCTTTACTTCATAAACATAGAAATTATCTGTGATGTTTTTTTTCTATTGATCAATTAAAACACTAATAAAATATTAATGGGACTTTTATTTAACATCAATTATATGAAGACCTTCAGAAATCATTTAAAGATGTGGCCATGCAATAACATAATTGTTATTACAGTTGTTTATGAAAATGTTAAATAATACACCTTATAATGTTTGTTTGAAAAAGAAATACCATACATTTGACAGCCAGATGATAATAGTTAACTTGTTTCGGAAAGAGAACTGTATAAGAAAAATTGATTCATTACCTTCAACTTAGAGAATGTATAAGATGAGAAGGAAGTAATGAGGAAAGCTTAGAGCTGAAGTTTTTATGTTTCATTCACAGTCCACTTCTGCATGTTTAAGTGGGACATTTTTCACAAAAGAAAATTGATCTATTTTCCTTTCTTGGCCAGTCTGTTTTCTAGTAACTATGTTTGCGTAACTGTCCTCAGAACGTCTTGTCACTACCTTCTAAAGCAACCATCATTTACAGGAATCTCGGAAGAAATATTTTCTCAAAAATTTTTTTTTTATTCCTGAAGTTAATATATTCTCTAAGAAATATAATAGAAAATAAGTCTTTTTTTTCTTGATTTCATATTTAGTTTTAAAACAGATGCATGGGCAGCCCGGGTGGCTCAGAGGTTTAGCGCTGCCTTCAGCCCAGGGCGTGATCCTGGGGTCCTGGAATCGAATCCCACATTGGGCTCCCTACATGGAGCCTGCTTCTCCCTCTGCCTGTGTCTTTGTCTCTCTGTCTCTCTCTCTCTCTGTGTCTCTCATGAATAAATAAATAAAATCTTAAAAGTAAATAAAACCGATACAGCCTTAAAAAATTGCACTATTCAGACTGTTTCTGCCCTTGAACTAAAAGTTAATATTGATAAAGGAAATGCTAAATACCTGAGTGTCAATGCACCCTTAGCACAAAGGATGGCAAAGTGACCCAGATGTGATGGAGTGAATGCTTTTAGAAACACACAGATAATACGTGTTCATTTTTTAAAAAAAGATTTTATTTATTTATTCACGAGAGTCACAGAAAGAGAGGCAGAGGGAGAAGCAGGCTCCATGCAGGGAGCCCGATGTGGGACTCGATCCCAGGACTCTGGGATCACGCCCTGGGCCGAAGGCAGACTCGCTTAACCCCTGAGCCACCAGGCATACCAATAATACTGATTCATTACTACTTAAGATACTGGATCAAGGGTTTACTGTCTCCTTGCTTTACATTCAAATGTGAAGCTTTTTAGTTGAGACAGAGAAATTTTACCAGAAACAAATCTGAAACCCCTAAAATGATAAAATACCAAAACTTAATAAATTATATATATAGTATTCTGGGTCATGATATTCACTCTTCAGTCTTTTGTGTTAGGCAGTATGCTCAGTGTCAGGTTTACCCATCAAGCCGTGCTTTTCTGTAGTCCCAACAAAACGAAAGCTGGCAGAGTGTGCCATTTGTCTGAAATACTAACACAGAAAGAGCAAGGGATGGTAACCCCAACTTTGTACCCTGTCAGCAGACAAATGCTTATTTGAGAAATGTGTTAAAAGATTACAATAAGTCAAACATTTGGCTGCTATGACAAATGTGTGTATGGACAGAGGCTCACTCTAATCATAGACAATTTAGATAAGAAAGTGACCTTACTAGTAATTAAATCTTTTCCATTTACGTACAATGCAACAGATCCAAGGGAGTCCCCGAGAGAAAACTTTCCAATATACTGCCAGTGATATAAGCACATCAATGTGTGGTATTCTAGGGTCAGAGGTGTTATTTAATTTTAATCGAGAAAAAATGCTTTAGGGTTGGATTTTTCTATATTCCACATCCACGTGAAATCAGAAGTTACATTTACCACTAACTAACATCCAAGGGAATAAAGGGGAAAGGAGAAAAAATGAGTGGGAAATATCAGAAAGGGAGACAGAACATGAGAGACTCCTAACTCTGGGAAACGAACTAGGGGTGGTAGAAAGGGAGGTGGGTGGGGAGTGGGGTGACTGGGTGATGGGCACTGAGGGGGGCACTTGATGGGATGAGCACTGGGTGTTATTCTATATGTTGGCAAATTGAACACCAATAAAAAAATAAATATATTACCACTAACTAACATCTTAACCTTTTTGCAAAGCTCCCAATGAATGATGTCATTTTTCCTCACATGTCAGCAGAGTGGTAAGAATATTGAAAATCTCATTATTTCACAAGACCAGTGGAGGCCCATGAAGTGCAATGATTTTGACCAGCCAAACACAAAATGAGAGCCATGGATAAAATCCAAAGTTTTTGATTCCCAAGCTTCTATTTATGTCTCTGAGATAATTTGTTTTTCAATGGGAAAATCCCTATAAATAAATAACAAGGATTTATGCTTTTTTATTTTCACTGCCAAAAGAACTGTTCTTTCACTGACTTTTAAAACCACACTTGAGACAACATGATCTAGTAAAATTGAATTCAGTCCAAAAGGGAGAAACTTAGCCCTCTTCTTAAGCCAATGTCATGTAAACCAAATGTATTATGTTCTTTTTTTAATTTTTATTTTATTTATTTTTTGTTTTTTGTCCTTTGATTCCCTTATGTAAGACAAAAGCTAAAGACTCCTTCCTATCAGGGAGGTCAGTTAGATGATGGTAACCTGAAGCTAGAAGGGAAAATAGCACATTTTAAGTTACTATTTTTCAAACATAAAGAAATATACAAAAGTCTCGATGATATTGCTCACCTAATAAACCAACATTAAATTTAGCTCTACTGATTTTCAGATGAAGAGTTATTTACACTACAAAATGAAGACTTTAAAGAAAGATTAACAGAAGTTACAATATTATTAGAGCAGATATTTATTTTCTCCAACTTTATATATAGTAAATATTTGTAGATGTCATAGATTAAATTATTTCATTTAACATAAGTACCCTAATATGTTAGAGATCTGATAAATGCATAATGTGGGTGCTAGCACTGTCCTCCTTGAAAATACTATGTAGATTTCCCCTTGCATTATTACCTCCCAATCTCTGCAAATACAAATTTCCATCTTAATTTGTTCTTTTCTGAGCCATTCTCCTCTCATAAATAACTTATTTATAATCTCATTGGATAAAAATATTACTTTTCTTTCCCCAAATGTACTTCAAAATATGCACATATTAGTTCATTGATTGTATTACTATTTATACACTCACCACCTATGGTCATAGAGTAGAAGTAAGAAAAAGGTTCCCCATGGTTAGAAAAAAAATAATAAAGTGCAGTTAAAATACATTTAGTACAAATTGATTAAAATTAATTTACTTGAGAAGAACAGCATCATAGATTATAATTTAAAACAGCAACTTCTGAAGGGATGTTTGATGATTACATAATACCAGTGCCTTAGAGCATTATTTCAATAATGGCAGAAAAATCAAGGCAATGCAAACAGGAGAATAAGGATTATTCACCCATCTGTAGGATTTTAGATTCACGTGTACATACCTTGGGTAAGATATGGCCGTCCATGCACCATTTCCAAAAAAATCATTACAGATAACAAAGTTAGGAATCCAAAGCAAAGAGTGGTTGAAAGAATCTTGTTCATGTTAAAAATCTGTGCTAGCAGAGAAACTGACTATCCAGGTCAAGATGAATACTTCAGTGGCTCTGGAATGCTGCAGAGATCACTTTTAAAAGGTGGCAAGTGTGCTTCAACTACAAATGATCTGAACAAAGAAAAAAACTTATAAAATGTAATGCATTCTGTCAACATGATTCACTACTTGGAGAAGTGACAGGTTTGCTACTCAGTCAATGACAGGAAGAACTCAATCGATATATCTCCTACCTGCCCATTTCGCTAAAAGCAGACATTCCTATGCATGCCCACGCACTCAGACACATGCACAAGCATAGTGCAAAAACTGGCAATGTCGAACCTATTGGTTGGATTTTCAGAACAATTAAATGGGAACAATGCCTTTCATTTGACTAATTTAGAGCCCCACGGAGGTCTTCCCATGTTATTTGCAGCCACCACTTCATTTTTAACCAACCAATAGATTTGAGTTGGGAAAGAGCTCAAATTGGAAATGAATCATAATGGGAACATTAATGTCTTACTGCACTGAAGAAGGATGGTTTCATTTTGCTGCAACCAGCACTTCTAGAGATTAAAGCTAAATCTAATTAATTCAAAGTTGGCAAATGTCCCGTCAATTACACTCTTTAATACTTGCTTTAATTGTAATGGTTTTCTTTTTAAGTCAAAGTCTTCCAGTATATCCACAATTCCAATTTTATGGCTCCAAGGATGTGCTAATGACCTCTGGCCTTGGCATTTACTTCTTCGATCAGGAGAACTCTGGATGCATTAGCTCTAAACTGACTCAGTTTCCTCTGCATAAACGGCAGCATGGGATGATATGAAAAAAAATGCAATGACCCAACTTTTCATGAACCCATTGCTTTAATAAATTCCCTGAATAAACTCTAAACTGCTTAGTTTGATATTCAGGCTTGTGTTTCCTTCGCAGGCTCATTTCCACTACATGGCCTTCTGCACTGGTCATAGTAGGCTTTCAATTGATGAACATATCTTGCACTTCCTTACTTCAGAGCATCACTTCTGTCTACCTGGACTCCATTCCACCACCATTTCACCTACTCATTCCTTAAACCCCTGGGAAATGACACTAGATCTGTTTAGTCTTCTGGATCTCTCTCTTTTGCTTTCAGACATAACTTTTTTTTTTTTTTTACCTCATTTGGATTACCACAAAACTGCTTAGATATCTATCATCACCCCAAATCCATTCTTCCATTACAGTTCCATGTTTTGTGTGTCTGCTTCCACTATTAAATTGTGAATACTTTGAGTATTCACAGTTCTTGTCGTGGACATTTCTGCCCTATTTGCAAATTTTGGAGCATTTCAAAGGAAAAATAAGTGAAAACATATTTGATTTGTGAATAAGCAGTAACTGAAATTTTTGGTAATTTAAAGGCAAAATTGGATAATGCTCTTAAATTTTACATGTAGGTATCAAGCTAGATGAATGGAAAGAATAATTGTACCTCCTTAAGTGCCTATTTTCTCTTGAGCCTTAAAATTCAAGAACAATGTCTTTGCAACTTGATCCTTAAAGTTGTTGGGTTTTTTTGAAGATTTTTATTTGTTTATTCATGAGACACACACACACACACACACACACAGAGGCAGAGACACAGGCAGACAGAGAAGCAGGCTCCATGCAGGGAGCCCAATGTGTGTGGTCTCCAGGGTCTCCAGGATCGCACCCTGGGCTGAAGGCAGGCGCTAAACCGCTGAGCCACCCAGGCTGCCCTGATCCTTAAAGTTTATCATACCATAGTGTTTCAAAACCTTTCATCATTCATACATACCTTGATACTATCATTACTTATTTAATACATTATTTGAACTAGGTTTTTAAGCTCTATTTTTAAAAATATATCAATATGGAAAATGAGAAATAAATATTACTTAATGGACAAATAATATACAACTATTATGAAAAATAGTATAGTTGCAAGTAATTATTAAAGAAAAAAGTAAAAACAAAATATAAAGTGCACCTATAATAAATCTGATCAATCATATATAAAATATAATAATAATAAATCTAATAATTGAAAATGAAGATCTGGGAATAAATAACAAATGAAATGCAAGTTAAATATGAATCAGTATTAAAGACATGTTCAGTTTATGGTTACTTAATTCAAAAATATTGAATATAAATAAAATTATTTGGATTTTTAAAAATTTTATTGTTAAATAGGAGCACAAGGAACTCCAATTCCCATGGAGTTTGCCTTCTTAAAAAAAAGGTAGCTTAATTGAATTGCCTTCTCTAATAAAGTTGGATACTGATGACTCATTTCTTTTTTTTTTTTTTCTTTTTTACTGGCTGAAAGAGAACTTTTTACTACTATTCTGTACAGAAAATTCAACAGCATCCACTCAGCCCAGTTTGGTGGCCAGTTCTTTAGCCTTTGTCTTTTCCAACTTGGCAGCGTGGGCCACCCCAGTGAGGGTAGTCCTCATCATGTCTGTCATTGTAATTGGTCCTGATGGCTTCCACCAGCTTAGCCAGAGCTCCTCTGTCTTCCAAGTTAACCTGTGTGAAGATGACAGTGGTGCAGGTCTTCCTTTGACCTGAGGCCCCAGCCTGGCCTTCCCCTTGATAATGCAATGGGGACCCCCATCTCAAGACATGGGGCAGGCAGGAAGACAATCAGCTCAATGGAATCCACATCATATACAATCACTACCAGTTGAGGCTTCTTCTTCCTTTCCACCAAGGTGGTGACAGAATTAACCCCAGCTCTAAGGACAGGAGGGGTCTCAGTGGGGACATCCCATTTGCCAGCAACTTTCTTCTCAGCCCAGGCCACAGTTTCTTCTTCTTCTCTTGCTTTGTCTCTGGTCCATGTCTCTGGGCCAGCTTAGGCAGTTGAGTAGCTGTTTGGCGTTCCATGGTTTGGGTGAACTGGTTCATCACGAGAAGCACTTTTAGATGTTTATAGAAAATAGCCCTTTGCCACTGCTGCTGAATACTGCAGAGCCATTTTCAAAAAGGTTGAAGTCTCTTTTGGACTGAATGTCCTGTCTGATGACAAAATTCTTGGGCATTTTCTCAGACAGGAGATTGACCATCTTCTTGGCTTTGGGCTTCTTCAGAACAGCAGGGGCTAGGACCACCTTCTCCTTAGCCCTCTTTCCTTTCAGAGTCTTGGATGGCTACAAAATGTTATGTATGACTTTTGTTCCACAAACATTTATTTCAGGAAACCACATGTAATGTCCTGAATTTTCTGTCATATTTTAGCTAATGTTGGCAAAGTCATGAAAAACAAGTTCTTTATCTGTGGCCATTCCATCTACTTTGGGAAAAAAAGCTACAAAGATCCTTATACTAAATCTTTTATCTATCTCTCTTAATAATCAAAATATTTTGCTAAATTATTCTCATGAGTATTTAATCTAATTAGTTGTTCAAGTAAAAACAAATTTTCAAGACTGGTCGCATTAAACAGACAAATGAAGTTAGAATATTTGTTTCTGGAGCCTTTAATGTACACAGCAATAACACATAATCAAGGACATTGTTGCCACTAATTGAAAAATCATCCATGCCAGGCCCTGTTCCAAGCACTTCACATACAGTGTCTTATTTAATTCCTTCTGTAGTCCCTCAAAAACTGTAAAGCTATTTTGATTTTTCACCTTTTACAGCAAAGAGCCAAAAGGAAACCTAGCTCTACTGCAGAGTCATACTCTTATCCAGTTTGTCTCTTGTCCACAGTCTGGAAAACATAGAAATGGAAAGTGATTGGTTGTTCCAATCAGAGAGATCCTGATTTTAAAGGAAATTTACATTTTGCTTCAAATTTTCAAAAGAAATCCTCTTGATCACTTAGTCTGTATCTCACATATTGTTTCTAAATAGCATTTCTATTTTGTCAATGAAGACATTGTCATTATAATTTACTGATCACTCTAAGATTAATTTACATCTTAACTATTTCTCATAATGAGTGACAGCAAAAGCACAGATAATCAGGGTCCATAAGGTGACTCAAATACATTTGAATGATTACTTTCTGACTCTATTAAACAGTTGGGCTTTTTTTATCAGTAAGTAAAAAAACTTAAACAATTTCATTTTGACCTCCTTCTGACCCCATTATTTCTTGGTGGAATTCCTAATGTACAGTTAAGTGAGTGAAAGAAACAGCAGACAGAAGAGACGAGGCAAAAGTAGAGGCTCTGCATTCTGATAACTGTGTGCATGGATTTTTTTTTTCATTTAAAAGAGTTCAGAAAGCCTTTATTTGTCAAAATAAAGTAGAAATGTCTATTCAAATACCTTCACAATTTTTTAAATTGAATTGTCTTTTTATTATTAAGTTGCAAGAGTCTCTTATATTCTGGATGCCAGTCCCTTATCCAATATATAATTTGCAAATATATTTCTACATTCTATGGATTGCCTTTTTACTTTCTCAATACTGTCCTTTGAAGCACAGTTTTTGTTTGGATGAAGTCCAATTTGTTTATTTTTTCTTTGTGTGTATGTGTGTGTGTCTATTTTTTTAGCTTATCGAAAAACCATTGCCTAATCCAAAGTCATGAACACTCATGACCATGTTTTCTTTTAGAGTTTATACTTTTAGTTATAAAATGTAGGACTTTGATCCATTTTGCATTAAATTTTGTATATGATGTGAGGTATAGGTCCAACTTTATTCTTTTACATGTGGATATCTAGTTTTTATTGATATGTGGTTTTCCATTGATCAGTTTGTATGCCCTTATGTCATTACCATACTATCTTTTTTTTTAAGATTTTATTTTTACATAATCACTACACCCAACTTGGGCCCTGAACTTACAATGCTGAAATTAAGAGTTGCATGCTTTGCCAACTGAACCAGCCAGGTGCCCCTATCATATTATCTTGATTAATGTAGCTTTGTAGTAAGTTTTGAAATCAGGACACATGAGACTTCCAACTTTGTTCTTTTTCTGGATCTTTCAATTTCATATAAATTTCAGAATTTGGGGGCAGCCCAGGTGGCTCAGTGGCTTAGCACTGCCTTCAGCCCAGGGCCTGATCCTGATCAGGTCCTATGTCGGGCTCCTTGCATGGAGCCTGCTTCTCCCTCTATCTGTGTCTCCCCACAGGGAGCCTGCTTCTCCCTCTGCCTATGTCTCTGCCTCTCTCTCTGTATCTCTCATGAATAAATAAGTAAAATCTTTTTAAAAATTTTAGACTTAGCTGGTCAATTTCTGTAAAAAGGGCAGTTGGGATTTTGATAGGAATTACATTGAATTTGTAGATCAATTTGGGAAATATCACCATCTTAAAGATATTAAGTCTTTCAATCCATGAGCAGTTTTTCTGCTTATGTCTTTAATTCCTTTCAAAGCTATTTTGTAGTTTTCAGTGAACAAGCCTTACACTAATTTTGTTCAACTTATTCTTAAATATTTTATCTTCTTGATGCTATAATAAATGGAATTGTTTTCTTGATTAACCTTCGCATTTTTCATCGCTAGGGTATGAAAACACAATTGATTTTTGCATATTGATCTTATTTCTTAAAACCTTGTTGATTTCATTTATTAGCTCTACCCTTTTTGTTTGTTTGTTTGTTTTTTGTTTGTTTTGAAGATTCCTTAGGATTTTCTATATAGAAGATCGTGTCATCCATAAATATAGTTTTACTCTTTCTTTTCACTCTAGGTGCTTTTTTTTTCTTTTTCTTGTCAATTGTTCTAGCTATAACCTCCAGTACAATGTCTACTTATCTTGATCCTGATCTCAGAGAAGATAGATTTCAAGCTTTCACCCTAAGTACAATCTTAGTTCTGGATTTTTTGCAAGTGCGCTTTACAAGGTTGAGAAAATTCCCTTCAATTCCTGGTTTGTTGAGTGCTGTCATTATAAAAGAGCGTTCAATTTTCTCAGATAATCTTCCTCATCTATTGAGATGATCATGTGATTCTGTCTTTTATTCTATTAATGTGATGTATTACATTGGTTGATTTTTGTAAGTTAAATAAACGTTGTATTCCTGGATACATCCCATTTGTATGATCCTTAGTATATGTTTGATTCAGTGCACTAGTGTACTTTTTTTTGCTTGCATTTTATTGAAAAATTTGGCATCCTTACTTATAAGGGATATTGTCCTGTAATTTTCTTCTTATTTCATTGTCTGGTTTTGGTATCAGGATAATACTGGCATCATAGAAGGAATTAGGGAGCATTCTTTCCTCTTTTATGTTTTGAAGAGTTTCTGAAGGATTGGTGTGTATTATTCTTTAAATGTTTGGCAGAATTTGACAGTGAAATCATCTGGTCTTTGACTTTTCTTTGTGGGAACTTTTTGAACTACTAATTCAATCTTCTTATTTTTAGGCCTATTTTACTTATTGATTTGGTTTTAGTACTTTGTGTCTTTCTACGAATTTGTCTATTTCATCAAGGTTATATAATTATTGGCATACAACTGTTCATGGTATTCCTTTACATACCTTTCTATTTCTGCAAGGTTTGCAATGATATCCCCAACCCATGGAGTTTACTTATTTTCCAATATAGAAATAAAACACTGAGATATTTTTTCACTTTTTTTATTAAGAAAAACCGTGAGATACAGAGACCTTTCTGGCAGGATCCAGGGAAGAGGAATAATCATAATAACGTGTATACCTAATATTGAATATCAGTAGGAATTAACATTCAGAGGGGCTCTACACTAGTAGATGGGCAAGACAACAGAAATTTCCAGGCATAGACACATTGTACTACGGGAGTTTAGCCTGTTTTCTAGTAGCACTTTTGTTAATAGTTGAAAGCATAAAAGATGTCTGAGTAGAAATGAGTAGGGGCTTAGATTCTGGTCAAACTAGAGGTTTAAAATCAAGGTTCAAATATAAGGTTCTTCCCTTATAGCACATGATGCAAAATAAAACATTTTTCCAAAATATAACTGAGGTGAGAACACTGGGCAATATATCATAAAATACAGTCTATTGGAACAGAAAGAAAGGAAAAACTGGATGGAAAATCCAGGATCTATTAGCATTGTTTGTGTAATAAGAGATTCTCGAAGCCTACAGATGTTAAGCAGTAGGAAACCAGACTCTTAGAATTGAGATTAGAAGAAGAAACTGTCAAAAAGGTTTGAGCCTCAGTTTAAAGGGTAGACTCCCTGGCCATCAGGGGCCCTGGGCTACAATTAATGTCTGTAAACTCTTCTTCCTTCAGCCATCATGGAGGTAGTAGCTGTCAAGATGGTCTATCCTTGCATCAAGAATCAGAACCTCCAGGGATGCCTGTGTGGCTCAGCAGTTGAGCGTCTGCCTTTGGCCCAGGAGAGTGATCCTGGAGTCCCGGAATAGAGTCCCATATCAGGCTCCCTACATGGAGCCTGCTTTTCTTCTGCCTATGTGTCTGCCTCTCTCTCTCTCTCTCTCTCTCTCTGTTTCTCATGAATAAATAAATAAAACTTTTTAAAAAATCCCTCCATTTGCCACTATCATTTAAACCAAACTTTCTCTTTCTCATCTTAAACAACAAATAAACTTTACTAGACTACTCACAGTGTCTTCCAACTACGGTTCCTAGGTTCTCTCTCCATCAAGGCCAAACTGCCAGAAATAATTTCCTTCCTCTGGTTCTTTCCCACATATTTACTTTAGCCCAATTCAATCTTGCTTTTACCACCCTGCTCCCAACTCCACAAAACAGCCCTCTGCAAGAATCCCATTGCCGTTAAATCCAATGAACCCTTTTTAGTTTTCCTCTCCTCTTTTTCAGAATCTTCTTGGTTGACCACAGCCTACTCACTGAAAAACTCCCTGGTTTCCTCTGACTTTGCTAGTCATTCCTTTTCAGTTTCTTTCAACATTTCCTCCTCCTTTGACCTTTGAAACGTGAACTTTGTCAGGGTTTTGTTCTAGATTCTCTTTTCTTATCATGCTTCAATCTCTTCTAGGAAATGTATAACTTTAATCACTCCCTGCATATCATGACTCCAGAATGTCTGCCTCTCTCCTCACCTCTTTATGGAGTACCATACCTGGATTTTTTACAAGGTTCTCAATCATATCCAAAAGTGAACCCTTCATTTTTACTCTAGTGTTTCACTTCTCTTCCAAAGTTTGCTACCTGAGTGAGCAGCATGGCTATTTACCCAGTCATTCATTCAAGAGCCCTCTTCCTCTCCCTCATGCCCCATCTTTTCCACCCAATCGCAAAGTTCTATCATTAAGCCTCTTAAATATTTTTCAAATCTTTCCATGTCTATCTTTTTGGCACCTCCCTAGACTAGGAAGCCAACATCTCACACCTGCATTACTGAAATACCATTATTACCAAGTCTCCATATACTCACCATTGCTTCTCTTTAACCCATTCCCCACAAGCTTTTAGAGTACTCTTTTGGAAATGAAAATACCAGTTCATAATATTCCTACTTAAAACCCTTGAATCCTTTTTTGTTACACTTAGGATAAAGATTGAAATTCAGAACATGGTCTATAAGGTCCTGCATGATCTGCTTCTACCCATATCTTCAATTCGTCCAGACTTATTTTTGCCTTACCATAGATTAGCCACAACGATCTTAGTTCTTCAAAATTGTCAAGCTACTTTCTCCCACAAGGACTTTGTGTCTGTAGGGAGGCACACACTCTCTCCCCACTTATATACCCCCACACACATACATACACATATTCCATTTCAAGCCTCAGTTAATATTGTTACTTCCTTAGTGAAATCTCTCTGATTTTTCCAGATTAGGTGAGTCTGCCTGTCATAGCTCTCACTGCACTGTACATTTCCTGATTAGCCCATGTCTCAACTCTAAAAAAATTACTATGTATGCTTTTGTGCATTATCTGTATTTAATGCACTATCGAATTCAACATGTTGATTTCTGTTTGCTATATTTATAACCATATTGTCAGCAACCTCAAGAGGCCCTGGTACATGATAATCCCTAGCCAAATATTTAATGATTAAACAAATGAATAGAGTAAGGGTCCATTTGTAGTAGAGTTTATGCTTGGATACTTCCCATTAGTTTGACTACTTCCCTTCTACCTGCTAAAGGGAAGAAGGATACTGACTATTCCAGATGCAGAATAAGACTAAAGGAAGAAGAAAAGACAAATATTTCCAAAATAGACAGGGCTAAGATCTACAAATTTAGAGTGCTCAGAGGAAAAGATGGCAAGAAAAGGCAAAGGCTGGCATATTTTTTGTTGTTGTTTCTCTCCTACAGAGAGGAAATAAATGGCTTTGAATGAGTGAGGCAAAGAGGAACCAGACATGCCTTTGATGTAATAGGCAAATTAACTAATATGTGAACACTTTAATGTCTGTATAGGTCATGCAATAAACTGTAATGATGCTTGCTATGCTTGAGAAAAGAATGTCAATATCTGTGAGGAAGAACTGTGTTGAAGCCAAGAGATATCAGGAAAGAAAATTGGCAGGCATCCTGCAGATTCATTGAAGGTCTGAATCAATGCTTCTTCCAGAGGAGGTTGGGAGCACAAAGTATTTTTCTATGAGAATGTCTTCAAATGAAGAGCTTCCTGGTAACTTCTGTGCCTTTTCTCCTTGTGTGTGACTCTTGGATTTGAACTGCAGATTAAAGGGTTTGTCCCTTAGAAGTATCTAACTCATAGAGGAATACGTCTGTGTTTGGCCACTTTCCTGACTTTATTCTTGTTAGGAACTAATCTCAGAAGTCCTACTAACTCTTCTCTGACACTGATTTCAGCTTTCTCCTTTCTCTTACTCTGAGGGCTGGTTTAGCACTTGCCTCACTATGAGGTGGAGATAGGAGAATACTTTCAAGAAATTATTCTTTTGTTCGCATAGCTCCCACTGCCTAGAAGATCATTATCCTTCATTATTCTACCCAGGACACTCATTAAAAAAGAAAAAGTCAGAGGTCTAAGATTATATTTTCCAATTAAGAATTCCTCGATCTTCTTAGGGCAGAATTAATTGCTTCTTCTTCCATATACTGTGAGGCATAATACAAATTATGTTATTGCACTTGTTGCATTATGTTGCACTAATGAGAGCTGCATGTGGGTCTCTCTCTAAATCTGAATTGTTTGAGTATAGGGATAATGATTCCTTATCGTTCATTGTGACATACACCTTCCAGCCTGTGGTAGGATTTAAATGAAAAAATAGATGTAGAATATTTAGCATGGTTCTCGACACATAGTTTGTGATTGCAAATGCTAGTTAAAGTGAATAGTAATTCCACCATTGATTATTCTCATTTAAATAATCGCTACTAATAAAATTAATTTTAAGAAAATATTATTCAGCACAATAATGCACTTAAGAAATCTTTACATTGTCATTCAGCCAGGTTAAGTGTTTCTTGGTCACCTAGTGAAGAAAAAAAGTTAACACCTTCTCCTTCTGCCACATAACATAACTTCCAAGCTCTGGGCTTCAGTCTCTCATGTAAAATGTTAAGGTTGATTACATCCAACATCTCTTCCTCTTGACCATTTCGTAGCAACATTCTGCTAAAAACTTTCTTATAGCCTATTGTTCTCTATTTGTAGCATGTATAATCATTTTTTTTATGTTTTAAGAAGAAAAAAGATAATTCAAGATTGTTTGTACATTCATACATCTGACATAATATCTAGCACAATAGAACTCACAAAAAATTCATTGATGAATTATGAAAAAGTCACTGCTTTAACTCAAAATGGTTACTCTTTCTCCTCAGTAAATCTATTTTTTGTGTGCATTCGAGTTTATCACTTCCTTTCTTTTCATTTATAGGAATGATTTCCTGCTTACCCACAATATGTCGCCTTCTTCTCCTTGACTGAGCCATCTCCTCTTTATTTAGGTGAATTCCATCAGGTCGTTTTGGGTGGCCAAACAGATTTATGTATTTACATAAGACTTAGTCAAACCAGCAGGAGAATTTGTCTCATTCTAGCTGATGGCCTGAAGATATGAATAAAAAACAATAAAGTAATTAAAACATCCTTGGCTTTGCATAATCCATTTTGCTCAGTCCTAGATGATTCACAATGCTACATCACCCTCCACAAATTTCTTTTCATTTCTCACCACAATATTCTTCAAGATTTCACTCTGAGAAACCTTCTATATTATCAATACATTAAATAATAAATGAAGATAGACATTGAGCAATTCAATCTTATTAACTAAATTCTTGGTGATATTGATACATTTATAGAACTTCTGTCCAAAGAACGGTGCTTTAGAGAGAAGATGCCATTATCGTAATGAGATTTCTTCCTCTGATAAAAACCATTAGGTGGAGTCAATATTTATGAAGCTTTTATCCTGACTTGAGTAATTTGTAACTCCTGCCTGGGTATGACTTTTCAGCTCAGTTCTTAAGTCCATTAACTACTACAACAGGATGAACTCAGATTTACTGCACTACTAGAAGCTTTGCAAAGAGGTGTGGGTTGAGAGGAAGAGTCCTTGGAAATTGGAGGACACAGAAACAATCAATTTTGTTGGCTGCTGAGATTCAGCTCCATAGATAGTTTTGGCATAAGATACCCCAGCAGGCACAACTTACATCCCTTGAACTGATATTCATTTCCTCTAGGAGGGAAGAATTAATACAGGATTTGGACAGTAGTATCTGAGAACACATTCCCCTTCAAAAAAAAAAAAAAACCCACAGTTGATTCATAATATTTATCCCCAATCTTATGACCATCAGTGAGGTGGGTGATATGATGGATACAATCATTCAAGGAGCTGTGTTCCATAAAGGAAAGGACCCATCAATAAGATTCTTAATGCCTAAATTCAACTTCTGATGCACTACCCATGAATATCATAACAATTAATGAGTCCTGATTTCTTTTTCTCCTTCCACATCCGGTGTTCTTCCTAGTGTTTCGAGCAGAGGGTACAGTGAGTAGTTGTTTATGGAGTATTATGTGCATGACCTTGACCTACATCCAGGCTATTTGTATTTACAGTCTTCACTATAGCAAGGCATATACTAGGGTGAGCACACTTGTTGAGATGCAAGTGGGTACCAGATCCTTCACTGGAAAATTGCAGAAGAGAGATATGGGTGATGGCTTTAGAAGAAAATCTAGTAGAGCTCCCTGAAACAGACTTCATCCAGTGAAAGACAGGGATGTACAAAATAAATATGCTGGCTTCCTTGACCTTGGTTGGGACAACTGTGAACTACGTGCTTCCCTGTCACCCAAAATTCCCTAGTAGATTATATTCCACTTGCCCACAGTGGTAAACTGCTTGATAACATTCTCTTTTGGTTTTCTTTCTTTCCCAGGCTCACTTCTCTCCCCATCAGATCCCTTTTGATATTTCCTCCCAAATAAACTACTTGCATTTGAATACTTGTCTCAAGGTATACTCTTATAGAAATATAATTAAGAAACCACTAACACAATGTGAATATAATATTCACATTTCATTTAAACCTCAATACAGAAACTCAGCAAACATACAATATGTTTTATATCATTTATCTTTCCTCTCATTACCCTATAAGATAAAGAAAGACTACATTGCTTTAAAACATAAAGAATACAAGTTAACTTCAGAGATAAAATCAACATGCTCACTGATTTCATTGTCTATAAATTAGGCAAGGGGATGATTGAACTCTGGCACATTTCACAATTTGCGAACAATTTATCATGTATTTTGCTAGTTTACATCTATTCTCATTTTACCCCAAACAACCTGCATCAGAAATATAAATAGCAACCAGTTTCCATGTTAGCCTCAGAAATTGCCAAAAGCATCATAGAGATATTGATAATAGTACAAAAGACATGCCTGGGGGTTCATAAGATGCTTGAGTACCAAAGTTTCCTCCGGTAAGGAGGAGAAATTTTCATGCTGAAGTTTGCAGCAGATTTCCTATTAACTAATCCCCTGAAGAAGCTCCAGTTCACCTCTGGCAGACCTTTCTTCCTCAACAAATGAGGGATGGGCTGCTGACAGGAAGCAGAGTGCACCCCACATAATTAAACAAAGGAGAGATTCCTAAGCATTACGTGACAAGAAAGACTCAGCAATCTCTGCTCCACCATTTAATTAGCTAATGAATGCCTGGACAGGCACTAAGTTACTTTATTGATGCAGAATTCTGTTCCTACCACTTTGTGTGAATACAGAATAATAGATTTTTGGAACCTGAGCTTCTTTTGAATGCTTAGCTTGACTTTTAAGGTGCTCCATGCATGGATGAGCCGCAACCTGTCTCTAGTCTCCTTGCTGACCACAGGTCCATATGCCTTCCATATTTCTAATACACTGTGCTTTTAGCCCAAGTTTTTCCAAAAAAGAAACCCCGAGACAAAATTATACGCTGGTGCTTTACTAGAGGGTACTAAAAGGTGGCGGGATATGCCATTTTGACATAAGGATCACTGAGAGATAAAGACACTTGAAAAACAGCAGGTGCAAGAGGGGTGGTATGACTCCTCTTTTTCTACCTGAAAGCAAGACATTAAACCTCATATGGAAAATACCTTTCCAGTATCAGGAGAAAACTAACATTCTTATCACTGAAAGAAATCTATAAAAAAAAAAAAAACCTTGTTAAAATAAAACTTGTCTTTCTGGTCACTTATCTATCAGATTAATTACCCTAGCCCAAGCGCCTCTGCACTGTCACATCTTCACAACTTATTACTCTTTGTTCCATTCAGCATAGACACACATTCAAATCTAACTGCTTCTTTGGGTTTTCTTTTTTTTAAGATTTTATTTATTTATTCATGAGACACACACACAGAGAGAGGCAGAGACACAGGCAGAGGAAGAAGCAGGCTCCATGCAGGGAGCCTGATGCAAGACTCCATCCCAGGACTCCAGGATCAGGCCCTGGGCCGAAGGCAGGTGCTAAACTGCTGAGCTACCCAGGTGTCCCTGGGTTTTCATTTACTTATGTGGGCTCTCTGTCATGCAAAACTTATATTAAATACATGTTTATGCTTTCCTCCTGTTAATGTGTCTATGTCTATGAGTCCCAGTCAAAAACTCCAAGAAAGTTAGCGATACAATTTTGTCTCCTCCACAGTACAAAGAAGCATAAGATAAAAAAGAAAAGTAAGGCATGAGGGATCCCTGGGTGGCGCAGCGGTTTGGCGCCTGCCTTTGGCCCAGGGCGCGATCCTGGAGACCCAGGATCGAGTCCCACGTCGGGCTCCCGGTGCATGGAGCCTGCTTCTCCCTCTGCCTGTGTCTCTGCCTCTCTCTCTCTCTGTGACTATCATAAATAAATAAAATTAAAAAAATTTAAAAAAAAAAAAAAAGTAAGGCATGAAAAAAGGAAATCAAATACAGGGTGATGTGTTTCTGTGCTGGCTATAGTCTTACCTGAAAACCTATGTTTGATTGCTGAGTCCTGCAGAATAAAACTGACATCAGAGAATCACTGTACTATAGAATAGTCCACGGTGGATTAAAAGGGCAAGGCAGGGAAATTCTCTGCTGCCTCCATCTCATGTCTTCTATCTTTGCTCTACCCCATGGAGTAATAACTGGCACTTGCAGGTTCTATTATTACCCTCTTGACCCCCTAGGTATTCAGGTGGAAAGCTGGAAACTCCTCAACTTCATTGCACCAATAAGCCATTGCAGTTGTCTCTCCTTGTCTGTCAGTACCTCACCAATGTTCTTTTTTGTTTGTGTTGGTGGAACAAGCAGAAATAGTTGGGCCCTTATCACCTGGGTAATGGCAAGAGCTATTGTTAAAACATCTATGGCTTGGAAGGAAATCAGTGCTAGGGCCAGGGATAAAAGTAGAGATAAGCCACATGAATATATTTCAAGTGGCAGGGCAGCTTGCACTGCAATATGGGCCCCTCTTGCATAGGACTACACGAAAAATGTGCAGCCTCCAAGTCATTTAATGAAAGGGTCTCAATAGTATTACCAGTCGCCATAAATGTTACCTCTGAAATTCAGAGGGACCCACATACACAATCTTTTTCTCTTATATAGAATTTGCAAAGGACAACATTATGATTATTACTTTAAAGCAGAGTTTCTCAATCTTGCCATCATTAAGATTTGGGGTTAAATAATTTTTTATTGTGAGGGGGCTTTCCTGCACATTGTAGGATGTTTAGTTGCTTCCCTGGCCTCTACCCACTTTTGTTGTTACCCTGGCTTCAACCCCTAGTTTACTGCCTACTTGATGTCACCCCCGCTCACTGATTTTTGAACACCAAAATGTCTCCAGGCATTGCCAAATGTCTCTTGAAAGGAAAATCATCCCCAATTAATAGCCATTGCTTTTATTTAAAAAAAAATTAAAGATTTTATTTATTTATTCATGAGACAGATTGAGAGAGACAGAGACAGAGACAGAGACAGAGACAGAGACAGGCAGAGGGAGAAGCAGGCTCCATGCAGGGAGCCCAACGTGGGACTCGATCCTGGGTCTCCAGGATCAGGCCCTGGGCTGAAGGCAGCGCTAAACCAGAGCCACTGGGCTGCCCTAGCCATTGCTTTTAGACACGACTCAGTCTGCCCCAGATCACCAGACCCTAAGAACATTACCCCTAAAATTTGTGGGTTTTAGTTCCACTTTCTGACACATATGTCCTGCTAGAGTATTAGGGATATTTGTCACTTCTTGCTTATCAACGTAATCAGAATGATGCTATCTACAGAGTTGACCACTAGGATATTCTGCAGAATGTGAGAATGACCATCATGGTCCGGATACCCGAGGATCGAGGTATAGTCCTAAGGACAATATTGCAAAAAATGTAGGATAGTTAACATAGCCATGAAAAGGGCAAGCTATATCTGGTCCTCCATGCTAAAGGGATCACTAATTTGATAATAGCAAACCAAATGTCAGAGGCTGACTAATGTGCTTCAATAAACATAATGCATCCGCTATTGGGAGTCAATTCTCAGTGAGCATCCCACATTTTTGCATATCCTGTGAGCAGAGGCACTGGCTTCCTTTGTTCTAGGCTATTTTTCAAAGGATGTTTTATAGCAAACAGCTTTGAAGGATAGAAAAAGCATATCCCTTCAGAGCAAATAGTAGGTGTATTTACATTCCAGTATAAGAAAAATAGTATCTCCCATCAAGGCATAGGATAAGCAGGCTTACTTGCCATTATGAAAGATTCAGGATCCCAAAGCTTGAGGTTCCTCTCTTAACACACCCCACCGACTATAAAGAAACGCCTGGCTCTGTTTGCAATACCCTGTGAGTTAGAGCTTGAGGAACTGGTGTTAAGTGTTAATGTACTGCTTTCTGCTCTTTCTGTTCATTTGTCTCCAACTCAGGAATCTCATGTTTTCCACCAGCATCCATGGAACTATGGCAGGCTAACTTATTAATTTGCCAGTGGAGTCGAATCTCAGACCTTTCACGGTTCTTGACATCCAGCAAAACAGCAGTGATTGGAGTTATAATTTGGCTAAGGCTATTGTACTCTCCATCATCCCCTATGCTCCAAGTGGTTTTTACAGAGGTCAGAGATGAATTGAAGAACATGCTGGTAACTAACTTTGCAGTTTAAGTCTTTGATGGTGGCTCACATCTCTTCAATTACTTTAGAATGTGGTATTGCTTCTTATTTCCTACCTTTGAAGTGGGGGAGGGCAGTCGCAGAAGCTTCCAGTTGGCATCTCCAGTTGGCTCTTACTCCAAAGGTCAGAGAATGAATCTAAGAGTTCCGTCACCTGCTAAGTATATCCATCCTTAGTATGCATTTGCTGACTTTGGAAATAACCACTGGGTTAGTCTATAGATGCAGTGGACTCACTGAGAGACAGACTTGGATCAAAACTGTACTTAACATCTGTCCTCTATGAGGTCCCTCTCCCATCAGGGGTCTAACATGGCATTTCAGGTTCCCTATGCATAAGTTCAAATTGCATATATGTCTTTTAAAAAGCACCCAGGAAAAGTTATCTTGTCAAATGGCAGCAAGTCCCTATGGAGAAAGTTGGAGGATACTTATTACATATGCCCTCAGGTCTCCAGCCTCTCTTTCAATCAATAGAACCTAGCTCTGTGAATAGACTTCAATATGGAAACTGAAAGACAGACTGTGATTTTCCAATGTGACATTGGATGTCAGACATCCCTCACCTTCTTTCTTTCTTTCTCTCCGTCGTATATATAAAACAACTGTCCATCTTTGTTACCCCTTAGGAAAACCATAATCTATTAGCCATCAGTGTATTTCTCTGATGGTCAAGCTCCTCTGACCACCACTCCAGAATTTCTGCATATTAACTTTGTCCTTGGCCATTCCAAAATCCCATATTCTTCATGTGTATTTAATTAGCCTAGTTTCATAGCATCATCTCCCACTGATGAAGGAAGCTACCTTTGCTGCTTTTCTTTTTTTAAAAAAATTATTTATTCATGAGAGACACAGAGAGATGCAGAGACATAGGCAGAGAGAGAAGCAGGCTCTCTGTGGGGAGCCCGATGCAGAACTCGATCCCAGGACCCCAGGATCACACTCTGAGCCAAAAGCAGACACTCAATCCCTGAGCCACCCCTGTGCCCCTACCTTTGAGCTTTTCAAAGATATCAATGTCTTTCTCACTGTGAATTCATTATTGCCTTAATAAAAGCAGTTTTCTTTGGGCTTTAGGTAATAATTCTCAGGTGTTCATTCCAATATCTCTACTTCTCTGAGACTTGACAATCCTCAAGAACAAATTCCAAACAATAACAAACAAAATGGACACTCTGGCATCTTGATTTCATTTACCATAGGCCATTATCAATGCCAGGTTTCAAGAGACCACACCAGCAAATTCTTAGATTTGTACTTCCCTAGTCAGGTTGTACCAAAACCTGATTCTGGGTGTCAGCTCTGGAAACTATGAGGAATTTTAAGCATGGACCCTGAGGACATCAGTGGTCATATTAGAAGTCACCATTTTGAGTAGCTATGGCATAGTCTTTAGGTTATGCTGTCTTCATCTGGCAATTAGGAAGGACTGATTCTGCAGGCCCTGAAAAATCAGAGAATTTAGGAGATTCAAATTCCCAAATATCGTCATTTCTGGCCTCAGGGACCCCCATTTGTTTTGTTTGCCTTAAGAGACCCACCAAGTCTTCACCTGTTTTCTTTTTGCAGCTCTTGCAACTTTATAATCACAAATGCCTCTAAACTGATCTAGTATAGTAATAGCCCCTTAACCTCATTTAAAAAAAATATTTTATTTGGGGAGAGAGAGCAAGCATAAGTGGAGGGAGGGACAAATGGAGAGGGGGAGAGATAATCCCAAGCATGGGGCTGGACCCCATAACCCCAAGATCATGACCTGAGCTGAAATCAAGAGTCAGCCACTCAACTGACTGAGCCACACAGGTGCCTTGCCACTTGACCTCTTAATGCCCTTCCTTATACCTACACTTCATTCCACTTAACCAAAGGTGAAAGCTTGGATAATTGTAATTCCATTGCAGGCCAGGAAGGTTTGCCATTCCACTTTATGACAGTAATGGAGTGAGTTGCTCTGGCTCCAGGACATGAGTGATTTAACCCAAAAACTCATATTGAGGATGGGCTTTTGAGGGCCATTTTTTGTATCAGTTATGTTTGCCTAGGGCTGTTAGGAAACAGAACTTTTGACAAAACTTATTATATGCTAACACTTTATCATGAGGTAAGAGGGCAGCAGGAGTATAGAGAAAAGAATACTGAAGCAGAACTGTGGTAAGACAAATACAAGGTGATGTTTTCTTTGCAGGTCACATTTAGATAGAAAGTGAAGGGTCATGGGTTACACGCATATTTGACATGAAAAACTGTCAGTATTCTAAAAGTGTTGTAAAATTTCATACTTATAGAACTGTGAAAAAATCAATTAAATGCATATATTTACTTCTTTCTGGATTCTTATTCCACTGGATTATTTCCTTATGCCAATACTACACTTTCTTGACTATTGCAGTTTTATAGTTAGATTTTAAAACAGAGTATATCTCCACTCTCACCACTGCTACTCAACATAGTGTTAAAAGCCCTAGCCTCAGCAATCAGACGACAAAAAGAAACAGGCATTAAAATTGGCAAAGAAGAAGTCAAACTCTTCCTCTTTGCAGATGACATGATACTGTACCTAGAAAACCCAAAAGACTCCACCCTAAGATTGCTAGAACTCATACAGCAATTTGGCAGTGTGGCAGGATACAAAATCAATGCCCAGAAATCAGTGGCATTTCTATACACTAACAATGAGACTGAAGAAAGAGAAATTAAGGAGTCAATCCCATTTACAATTGCACCCAAAAGCATAAGATACCTAGGAATAAACCTAACCAAAGAGGTTAAGAATCAATACCCTAAAAACTACAGAACACTTCTGAAAGAAATTGAGGAAGACACAAAGAGATGGAAAAATATTCCATGTTCATGGATTGGAAGAATTAATATTGTGAAAATGTCAATGTTACCCAGGGCAATTTATAAATGTAATGCAATCCCTATCAAAATACCATGGACTTTCTTCAGAGAGTTGGAACAAACAAGATTTGTGTGGAATCAGAAAAGACCCCAAATAGCCAGGGGAATATTAAAAAAGAAAACCAGAGCTGGAGGCATCACAATGCCAGATTTCAGGTTATATTACAAAGCTGTGATCATCGAGACAGTGTGGTACTGGCACAAAAACAGACACACAGATCAACGGAACAGAATAAAGAACCCAGAAATGGGCCCTCAACTCTGTGGTCAACTAATATTCGACAAAGCAGGAAAGACTCTCCCCTGGAAAAAGGACAGTCTCTTCAATAAATTTGTGCTGGGAAAATTGGACAGCCACATGCAGAAGAATGAAACTAGACCACTCTCTTTCACCATACACAAAGATAAACTCAAAATGGATGAAAGATCTAAATGTGAGACCAGATACCATCAAAATCCTAGAGGAGAACACAGGCAACACCCTTTTTGAACTTGGCCACAGCAACCTTTTGCGAGATACAGCTATGAAGGCAAGGGAAACAAAAGCAAAAATGAACTATTGGGACTTAATCAGGATAAAAAGCTTCTGCACAGCAAAAGAAACAGTCAACAAAACTAAGAGACAACCTACAGAATGGGAGAAGATATTCACAAATGACCTATCAGATAAAGGGCTAGTTTCCAAGATCTATAAAGAACTTATTAAACTCAACAGCAAAGAAACAAATAATCCAATCATGAAATGGGCAAAAGAAATGAAGAGAAATCTCACAGAGGAAGACACAGACTTAGCCAACACGCACATGAGAAAATGCCCCACATCACTTGCCATCAGGGAAATACAAATCAAAACCACAATGAGATACCACCTCCTACCAGTGAGAATGGGGGAAATTAGCAAGGCAGGAAACAATAAATGTTGGAGAGGATGTGGAAAAAGGGGAACCCTCTTGCACTGTTGGTGGGAATGTGAACTGGTGCAGCCACTCTGGAAAACTGTGTGGAGGTTCCTCAAAGAGTTAAAAATAGATCTGTCCTACGATCCAGCAATTGCACTGCTGGGGAT
Organism: Canis lupus baileyi; assembly: GCF_048164855.1. NCBI lineage: Eukaryota > Metazoa > Chordata > Mammalia > Carnivora > Canidae > Canis > Canis lupus. Next base: position 24,725,148 of record NC_132868.1, read on the forward strand.
TTACCCCAAAGATACAGATGCAGTGAAGTGCCGGGACACCTGCACCCGATGTTTATAGCAGCAATGTTCACAATAGCCAAACTGTGGAAGGAGCCTCGGTGTCCATCGAAAGATGAGTGGATAAAGAAGCTGTGGTCTATGTATACAATGGAATATTCCTCAGCCATTAGAAATGACAGATACCCACCATTTGCTTCCACGTGGATGGAACTGGAGGGCATTATGCTGAGTGAAGTCAGTCAATTGGAGAAGGACAAACATTATATGGTCTCATTCATTTGGGGAATATAAGAAATAGTGAAAGGGAATAAAAGGGAAAGGAGAGAAACTGAGTGAAAATATCAGTGAGGGTGACAGAACATGAGACTCCTAACTCTGGGAAATGAACAAGAGGTGGTGGAAAGAGAGGTGGGCAGGGGGTTAGGGCGTGGGTGACAGGCACGGAGGGTGGCACTTGATGGGATGAGCACTGGGTGTTATGCTACATGTTGGCAAATTGAACTCCAATAATAAAATACACACAAAAAAACACATAGTGTAAATCTACTGGTGTTGGTCAGTTTCAAAATTGTTTTGACTATCTTAATCATTTGCATTTCTATATTAGATTTTAAACAGCTTGTCAATTTTTGCCAAAAAAAAAAATCTGTTGGAACTTTAGACAGAATTGCATTACATCTATACATCAATTTTGAGACAACTGGCCTCTTAAAATATTAATTCTTCCAATCCATGAACACAGAATGATTCTTTCCTCTAGGTCATCTTCAATTTCTATGAGCAACAGTTTGTAGTATTCAGATTGGGAATCCTGCATATATTTGTTAAACTCATTTCTAAGAATTTTATGTATCTTGATGCTACAGTAAATGGATTTTTAAAATTTGTAAATTTTTATTCTTTAATTGTTGCTAGTATGTAGAAATAAAATTGATATTTATATATTGACCCTTTACTCTGTACCTTTGCTAAATTTATCATTTCAAGTAGTTGCTTTGCACATTTCTTAGAGTTTTCTACTTAGCCAATAATATAACATACAAAATTACTTCTTTCTCAATCTAAGTGCACTTTATTTTCTTTCTTTCTTGCTGCACTGTGGATTACTGCCTGGTAAAATATTGAATAAAAATAAAGAGAGCTCATAACCTATTATTGTTCCCAATATTAGAAGGAAACAATGTAATATTTCACTAACTTGTGTGTTCTTTGTAGATACATCTTATGATATTGAGGAAGCATCCTTCTACTTCTGGTCTTCAGGAGTTTTTTTCTTTTCTTTTCTTTTCTTTTCTTTTTTTCTTTTTTTTTTTTTTTTTACTATAAATTGATGTTGCATTTTGTCGAAATTATTTTGGTAATATCTATTGAGATGATTAAGACGTTGAATTCCACAGACTGATTCTTAAATAAATTCTGCATTCACATCCTGGGAGTAACTTCAATTGGTGTTCATGTGTTATTCATTTTGCATATTTCTATATTTGATTTACTAATATTTTGTGGAGGATTTTCACAACTATATTCATAAAGGATATTGTTCTATATTTTTTTTTATATCTCTGTCAGGTTTTGTAGTTAGTGCTGTGCTGGACACATAAATAAATTGGGGCATGTTCCTTTTTAATTTATCTAAGTTTTTCACACCTCAACTTCACAGCAATTTAATTTCATTTATCCACTCATTACTTTGTACTTTTGTTATCATGAATTTTACTTCTACATACTTTATAAACATTAACTTACAATTTTATTTGTTTATTTTTTGTTTTAATCAATAAATTATGTTTTAGGAAAAAGTGAAAAGATAAAAGCAGCTAGATCTTTGAGGACTTATCCTCATATTTAGACTTTTCTTTCTTTTAATCTGAAATTCCAGGGGCAACCCTGGTGGCTCACTAAGGTGGCTTAGTGCTGCCTTCAGTCCGGGGTGTGATCCTGGAGACCTGGAATCGAGTATCATGTCAGGCTCCCTGCATGGAGCCTGCCTCTCCCTCAGCCTATCTCTCTCTCTCTCTCTCTCTCTCTCTCTCTCTGTCTCTCATGAATAAATAAATAAAATCTAAAAAAAAATTCTGAAATTCCATTTGCTATCCTTTCCTTTAGCCTTTTGAACCTCCTTTTGTATTTCTCATGATTTAGGTATGGTGATTACAACTTTTCTGAGCTTTCATGTATTAGAAAATAACTTTATTTTTATTTTTGAAAGACGTTTTATTATTTATTTATTTATTTATTTATTTTGAAGATTTTATTTATTTATTCATAAGACACACACACACAAACACAGAGCGGCACAGACACATGCAGAGGGAGAAGCAGGCTCCATGCAAGGAGCCAGACGTGGGACTCGATCCCGGGTCTCCAGGATCACACCCTGGGCTGAAGGTGGTGCTAAACCGCTGTGCCACCTGCGCTGCCCTATTATATATTTAATAATGATTTGATAGGTATTTTTTCTTGTTGCCACTCTAAAGCTGTAATTTTATTACTTTCTGGCCTATATTGTTTCTCATTAGAAGATAGTCATCATTTATATAGTTGTTTTCTTATATGTCCCATTCTCCTCGGACGCTTTAAAGATTTTCTCTTCATCTGTGATTATCAAATTCTTGATTGGAATGGCCTAGGTGTTTTGGTTTGGTTTGGTTTGGTTTGGTTTTTGTATTTCTCCTTTTGGGATTTCCTGAGCTACTTGCACCCATCGGTTGATGTTTTGAAATAAAATCTGGGAAACCATTAACCATTATTCCTTTGAGTATTTTTGCCTTATTCTCTCTCCACTCCTGGGTCTCTAAGTACCAAACAGAATGATATTATACCAAAGGCACCCGAGGCTCTTCCTTTAAAAAATCTGTTTTCTGTTTCTTCAGATTAAATCCTTTCTATTGATCTATCCTCAAGTTCAGAGTCTTTTTTCTACCATCTTCATTCTACTATTAAGCCCATCTAGTCTTTTTTTTCACTTCATGTATTATTTTTTTTCACTTCAGATATTATAATTTTTACTTTTAGAATTTGCATTTATGTTCAGGTTTTATCTGAAAAATTTCTAGATTTGTTTACTGATTTTTGTACAGTTTCTGTTGTCCAGGGAGAGCCTCCAGTTATTCATTCCTTATAACCATATATTCTGCTTTAAATCCTTGAAAATACTTTTAATAATTGATAATGAGAGCCTCTTTGCGTCCTTGACTACTATTTCCAACATCTGGGTCATCTTGGTACCTGTGACCTCTGATGCCTTTTTTTTTTTTTTTCCTATTACTACATTTTCCTACTCTTTTGCACATTAGATAATTTTTGGTCGATGATTTTTTTCTGGACATTTTGAAAGACACATTTTTAATCTAATTTGAATTAGATTGTTTTTTTAAAAAAATCAATTGTTGACTTTTGTCTTGGCAGATAGTTATTTATTAGAAGCTCTCTTTCTTTCTGTCAAGGCTTGGTTTTAGACTTTCTTAGATTAGCTAAAGAGTAGGCTTTGCAAGTAAGCTATCCATATAATTTATGGCTTCTTTGGTAACTTACCTGAATACTAGATGCGTTAATGAGTCCTCTCTACTCTAAATGGGTCTTTAATATGACATTTCCAGCATCTAGTGACCTCTTGAATTACTATTCCATTCTCTATTCTAGGGATACTGCTTTCTGTTAGGGAAACTCTTTCTGTCAGTTTCATCTTGTATATGTTCAGGCTTTGGCCAAGCACTTGGGAAATCGTATGTACAACTGTCTCTTCTGTACTCTACCCCACATGTTGAAATTGTGTTCGCAGCCCTAAGCTCAGTTCTGTCCCTCTCCAAAAAGACTCGGCTTGGATTATACCCTCTTTTTCTTTCTTTCTTTCTTTCTTTCTTTCTTTCTTTCTTTCTTTCTTTCTTCTTTCTTTCTTCTCTCTTTCTTTCTTTTTTCTTTCTTTCTTTCTTTCTTTCTTTCTTTCTTCTTTCTTTCTTTCTTTCTTTCTTTCTTCTTTCTTTCTTCTTTCTTTCTTTCTTCTTTCTTTTTTCTTTCTTTCTCTTTCTTTCTTTCTCTCTTTCTTTCTTTCTTTCTTTTCTTTCTTTCTTCTCTTTTTAGTGCCACGTGTGCAGGGGGCTGAGGGGGATGCTGGGTAGAGAGAGAGGGAGAGAATCTTGAGCCGGTTCCATGTCCAGTACAAAACCTGATGTGTAGCTTGATCTCACAACCCTGACATCATGACCTGAGTCAAAATCAAGAGTTGGATGCTTAACCAACTGAGTCATCCAGGAGCCTACACCCCCTTTATAAACATTAGAAAATTGTACCTTGCTACAGAGTTGCCAAGACTGGGAGGCTCACTGCATGTGTCTATCTTTCCTCAGGGATCACACCATCTATCAGTCCATATTTGAAAACGGTTGCCATATATGCTTTCTCTAGCTGTCTAGCTGCATATGGAGGGAGGCTGTGGTTAGAACTATTTACTCTATCCTAACCAGAAATGCAAGCCTAAATGGGTCTTTAAATTTTGAGTTAAGAATTACATAAAATTTCTTATGTAAAGAAAAAAATGGAAAATAATACAGTCACCAAAGTACCACAACCAGATTCAAGGAAACCATTTTTCCATATTTGTCACAAATATGTGGCCTTTTCTCAAGGAATTGAATCTTCACAGATATAGTTGAAGCATAGTCTTTTGGTTACCTATCAATACATAGTATACCACTCTAGCTAAAGCTTATTAGCTTTAAACAATAGCATTCATTTATTTGTTTAATATTCTATAAACTGGGCAAGATCAGTGAGGACATGGTCCCACATGGCTTTACCTTAAATGTCTCAACTGATTTTGAAGAAAATGCTTGGCAAACATCTTGGGGTTACCTGTCACTAGAGATGTTGGCTGGGCATCTTTATTCCCACTCACATAGCCTCTCTATATAACTAGCTGAGTTTCTGACAACATATATTAGGACCGTCAGATTTCTTACCAGTCCACTGACTTTTTTCAGAGCATAAAAGCAGAAGTTCCCTTAGTGCCAAGACTTAGAAGTCTTAGAGTGTTATTTCTGTTGCATTTTATTGATGAATGTCATCACAGGTCCAGCCAAGATTCAATCAGAGGAGAATTAGATTTCATCCCTTTTGTTTTTAAAGACTTTATTTATTCATGAGACGCACACACAGAGAGAGAGAGAGAGAGAGAGAGAGAGGCAGAGAGAGGCGGAGGGAGAAGCAGGCCCCATGCAGGAAGCCCAATGTGTGACTCGATCTCGGAACTTCAGGATCATGCCCTGGTCCGAAGGCATGCGTCAAACCGCTGAGTCACCCAGGGATCCCCTAGACTCCACACCTTGATAGGGACTACCATGTCATTTTGCAGGAGGGCATATGCGACAGGAAACGATGCTGTGGTCACTCTTGCAGATACAACCTATGGCACAGTTTCCTCACCTTCCCTACATCTTTCCTCAGAGATAGCCACCATAATTGATATGTATTGATATGTATTCTTGTCATTCACATGTTTATACTGTTAGTATAGTTTTCTCTAGCACTGAACTCGTTTTATACTTCAAGCATTCTCCACATAGAGCCAAGCAGAATATTGAGGAAATTCACAAATGTGTTAGAGACAGTGATTCCCTTGATATGTTTACCCAAGAATCTGCTAAGGCCATTTCATTGCTGATGCCTTAAGCTGCACAGATTCATCCTTTCTCCTTCTCCCAATTTGAATTTATAGCCCTGCCCTTCCAGTTACAGATATCTTGGGGAAAATCACATGTAGAAAAAGTTTCCTAAATTATGAATCTCCTGCAGAAAAATGGATAGTGTAGTTCATCCTTTAAAGGTAGATTCCAGTCTTTTCTGAGTTGAAGCTCTCCTTTTAATCAAAACCTTTCTCCATACTAAATGTTCTGTTGTTGTCGTTAACCTTTGGTTGAAAACAACACACATAGTTATAAAAAGTTATGCTGATCTTAGTGATTACTTTGTTAACATAAAAAATACTTTATCAGCAAATGGGTTTATTCAGGAGTAGCAGGGAATTACAATTTGGAACATACAAGTTGTGGAAAAACCACAGGCCGGGTCCCACAAACAAAAGAGGTGAATGTTATTTCATGGAGAAGAAGGAAGTTGGGAGAGGTTGTTTTAAATGAAAGTCTATTGAAAAAAGTCAAGAGTTCAGGGTAATGATGATTTCTCATTGGCTGACTTGCAAGGGTAGTTGATTTTCTTGTCAGAGATGCAATGTGCATCTTTCCCTGTTGGGGCCTGTAACTGATGACTCTTGTTGATTATGCTTCTTTTGGGGTCTGTAATTGACGATTCTTCCTATAATTGAGATTTGAATGATGGGTTTCCCCTTTTTGTGTTCCCCTTCCTGGCACTCCCATTGTATTTTAGAGAGGTTTCCTTTCACTGATTTTCACAAATTGTAAATAAATTCATCACAACTGTACTGTGTTCATTAAAAATATAGAAATATGCTTTTGAGGGGCAGCCCGGGTGGCTCAGTGGTTTAGCACCAACTTTAGCCCAGAGTCTGATCCCGGAGTCCCGGGATCGAGTCCCACGTCAGGCTCCCTGCATGGAGCCTGCTTCTCCCTCTGCCTGTGTCTCTGTCTCTCCCTCTCTTTCTCTGTCTCTCATGAATAAATAAATAAAACCTTTTAAAAAAAGAAATATGCTTTTGAGAGATTTATAGTTTATGAAGTCAGCATTATAATTTTTGATATGAATATGAATTTGTGAAGCCTAGCATAATAATTCTAGCATACTGAGCCCAGAGGTTATGCACCTTTTACATAGCTCATTCTATTGAAACTTGCATTGGTGGTGTTAGTTCATGCTTCTCCTTATGGTATGCTCCTTGCACTAATCAGCACTTGTGCCAGTGTGTTTAACATCCCTGGATGTAAAGGATCCTACCCTAGTCCCTGACAAGTCTTATGGATGAGATTCTCTTGCCCTGGCTCCCTATAGACTCACTTTCTTCAACAATGTTCTTTGCCTACACTCTCATGGCAGCCATGAAAATACCTCCCAAATGACAGTGGTGTCCATCATTTTTTTTTCTTTTTTTCCACATTGGAAATAAATTTATCTGGAATAAATAAAAGGCCTTTAAAACAAACATAGGCTTCAGGAGAAGATGGTATAAGCTAAAGATTCCTCTTTGCAAAGTGATATTTCTTTTAAATCCAGTTGTTTCTCTAAAAATTTTTAATTATATCTGCTATCTATTAAGTTCTTGGCTTTTTCTTAAAACTCATTTCTGAAAAACACACTTTTCTTTTTTAAAAAAAGTTACTTTTGGGATCCCTGGGTGGCGCAGCGGTTTGGCGCCTGCCTTTGACCCAGGGCGCGATCCTGGAGACCCAGAATCGAATCCCACGTCAGGCTCCCAGTGCATGGAGCCTGCTTCTCCCTCTGCCTGTGTCTCTGCCTCTCTCTCTCCCTCTCTGTGTGACTATAATAAATAAAAAAAATAAAAATAAAAAATAAATAAAAAATAAATAAATAAATAAATATAAAAAAAGTTACTTTTTAGGGCTTCCTGGGTGGCTCCATTGGTTAAGCCTCTGCCTTCGGATCGGGTCATGATGTCAGGGCCCTAGGATTGAGCCCCATATCATGGGCTCCCTGCTTGGCATGGAGTCAGCTTTTGCTTCTCATTCTCCCTCTGCTCCCCCCTCACTTGTGTGCAAATGGTCTCTCTCAAATAAGTAAAAATTAAAAAAAAAACTTTACTTTTTAAAAGATATTGTTTGATCAGCCTAGTAAAAATGATTTCCTTTAATAATTCTTTACCAAATACTTTATGCAATGATTTATTCAACACATATTTTATGAGCAGATACTGTGTGCCAACATTATTCTAAGTACTATGGATACAGTAGTGATTCACATAGACAAAGTTCCACTCCTCCTGGTAGATTGGATGGACACAACGAATACACATTTAAACATGTAATATCTGCAGAGATAATTGACTTGGAGAGAAAAATAGAAGAGTGAGCAAGATACGGAATGACTAGGATTAGATTACCATTTTAGATAAAGTCAGGGAGGTCTCTCTGAGAAAATGATATTTGAGCAGATATCTGAATAAAAATGGAGAAGCACATCTTGCAGTTATTTGTCAGATGATGGGGCAAGGGTAGGGGCTTTCCAGGAATAGAGACCAGTTAAGTGAAAAAGACTTTGGCAGAAAATAAACAATCCCCCTCCCTCCCCAAAAAAGAAAAACAAAACGAAAACAAACAAACAAATCAAACTTAAGAAACAAAATAGGAAAAAAAAAACATTTGAAGAAAGAAGGTTGGATCATATTTATTAAAAAGTAGCAATAGGTTGATTAGAGAAGGGCTGAAAACTGAGCTCAGGATTTGACAACATGAAGGTTATTATTTGTGTAATAAAAAAATTTTTTGGAATGGTGGGCCTAAAAAATATAATTGGAATGGGTTCAAGAAAGGATGAGGAAGTAGCAAGAGGAGATCATGGGAATAGATGAACATTTCAAAGAAGTTCGCTATAAATGTGCAGAAAAATGTAGTAATTGATAGAGGGGAATTTTAGGTCAAAGGAAGTTTTTGTTAAGGTGTAAGAATTATAGCATGTTCAAATGTTGTTGAAAAATATTTACCAGAGAGGAAAAATGATTACTGTTCGGGAGTAATATCCTTGAATCAGTAAGAGAATAGGACCTAATTACAACTGATTTCAGGGGAGGCGGGGCAAGACAGCGGAAGAGTAGGGTCCCCAAGTCACCTGTCCCCACCAACTTACCTAGATAACTTTCAAATCATCCTGAAAACCTACGAATTCGGCCTGAGATTTAAAGAGAGAACAGCTGGAATGCTATAGTGAGAAGAGTTTGCGCTTCTATCACGTACAACTTGTTTTTAGCCGCTCTGCACTGAGCAAAATGACTAGAAGGAAAACCTCAACACAAAAGAAAGAATCAGAAACAGCCCTCTCTCCCAGAGTTACAAAATTTGTATTACAATTCAATGTCAGAAAGCCAACTCAGAAGCACAATTATAAAGCTACTGGTGGCTCTACAAAAAAGCATATAGGATTCAAGAGACTTCATGACTGCAGAATTTAAATCTAATCAAGCAGAAATTAAAAATCAATTACATGAGATGCAATCCAAACTGGAGGTCCTAAAAACGAGGGTTAACAAGGTAGAAGAACGAGTGAGCAACACAGAAGACAAGTTTATGGCAAGGAAGGAAGCTGAGGAAAAAGGAGAAAAACAATTAAAAGATCATGAGGATAGGTTAAGGGAAATAAATGACAGCCTCAGAAGGAAAAATCTATGTTTAATTGGGGTTCTCAAGGGTGCCGAAAGGGACAGAGGACCAGAAAGTGTATTTGAACAAATCATAGCTGAGAACTTCTCTAACTTGGGAAGGGAAACAAGCATTCAGATCCAGGAGATAGAGAGATCCCCCCCCCTAAAATCAATAAAAACTGCTCAACACCTCAACATTTAATAGTGAAACTTGCAAATTCCAAAGATAAAGAGAAGATCCTTAAAGCAGCAAGAGACAAGAAATCCCTGACTTTTATGGGGAGGAGTATTAGGGTAACAGCAGACCTCTCCACAGAGACCTGGCAGGTCAGAAAAGGGCTGGCAGGATATATTCAGGGTCCTAAATGAGAAGAACCTGCAGCCAAGAATACTTTATCCAGCAAGACTCTCATTCAAAACAGAAGGAGAGATAAAGAGCTTCCAAGATAGGCAGAAACTGAAAGAATATGTGACCACCAAACCAGCTCTGCAAGAAATATTAAGGGGGACTGTAAAAGAAAGAGGAAGTCCAAGGAAATAATCCACAAAAACAGGGACTGAATAGGTATCATGATGACACTAAATTCATATCTTTCAGTAGTAACTCTGAACATGAATGGGCTTAATGATCCCATTAAAAGACATATTTAGATAATAATATACTTATACTTGGAGACTTGAATAGGGCACTTGCTACAATTGATAGATCTTCTAAATACAACCTCTCCAAAGAAGCAAAAGCTTTAAATGATACATTGGACCAGATGGATTTCACAGATATTTATAGAACTTTACATCCAAATGCCACTGAATACACATTCTTCTCAAGTGCACATGGAACTGTCTCCAGAATAGACCACATACTGGGTCACAAATCAGGTCTTAACCAATACCAAAAGATTGGGATGTACCCTGCATATTTTCAGAGCATGATGCTTTGAAACTAGAACTAAACCACAAGAAGAAGTTTGGAAGGATTTCAAACACGTGGAGGTTAAGGACCATCCTGCTAAAAGATAAAAAAAAAAAAAGGGGGGGTCAACCAGGAAATTAGAGAATTAAAAAGATTCATGGAAACTAATGATAATAAAGATACAACCATTCAAAATCTTTGGGATACAGCAAAAGCAGTCCTGAAGCGGAAATACATCACAATACAAGCATCCATCCAAAAACTGGAAAGAACTCAAATACAAAAGCTAACCTTGCACCTAAAGGAGCTGGAGAAGGAACATCAAATGAAACCTTTACCCAGCAAAAGAAGACAGTTAATAAAGATTTGAGCAGAACTCAATGAAATAGAGAACAGAAGAACTGTGGAACAGATCAACAAAACCAGGAGTTTGTTCTTGGAAAGAATTAATAAGATAGATAAACCATTAGCCAGCCTTATTAAAAAGAAGAGAGAAAAGACTCAAAGTAATAAAATCATGAGTGAGAAAGGAGAGATCACCACCAGTGCAAAGGAAATACAATTTTAAAAACTTATTATAAGCAGCTATACGCCAAGAAATTGGGCAATCTAGAAGAAATGGATGCATTTCTGGAAACCACAAACTACCAAAACTGGAACAAGAAGAAATAGAAAACCTGAACAGGCCGATAACCAGGGAAGAAATTGAAGCAGTCATCAAAAACCTCCCAAGACACAAAAGTCCAGGGCCAGATGGCTTCCCAAGGGAATTCTATCTAACATTTAAAGAAGAAACCATACCTATTCTGCTAAAGCTATTTGGAAAGATAGAAAGAGATGGAGTACTTCCAAATTCGTTCTATGAGGCCAGCATCACCTTAATTCCAAAACCAGACAAAGACCCCACCTAAAAGGAAACTTATAGACCAATATCCCTGATGAACATGGATGCAAAAATTCTCAACAAGATACTAGCCAATAGGATCTAACAGTACATTAAGAAGATTATTTACCATAACCAAGTGGGATTTATTCCCGGGATGCAAGGCTGGTTCAACACTCGTAAAGCAATCAATGTGATTGATCATATCAACAAGAGAAAAAACAAGAACCATATGATCCTCTCAATAGACGCAGAGAAAGCATTTGACAAAATACAGCATCCATCCTGACCAAAACTCTTCAGAGTGTAGGGATAGAGAGAACATTCCTCAGAATCTTAAAAGCCATCTACAAAAAGCCCACAGCAAATATCATTCTCAATGGGGAAACAGTGGGAGCCTTTCCCCTAAGATCAGGAACAAGACAGGGATGTCCACTCTCACCACAGCTATTCAACATAGTATTATAAATCCTAGCCTCAGCAATCAGGCAACAAAAAGAAATAAAAGGCATTAAAATTGGCAAAGAAGAAGTCAAACTCTCCCTCTTTGCAGATGACATGATACTGTACCAAGAAAACCCAAAAGATTCCACCCCAAGACTGCTAGAACTCATACAGCAATTCGGCAATGTGGCAGGATACAAAATCAATGCCCAGAAATCAGTTTCTATACACTAACAATGAAACTGAAGAAAGAGAAATTAAGGAGTCAATCTCATTTACAAATGCATCCAAAAGCATAAGATACCTAGGAATAAACCTAACCAAAGAGGTTAAGAATCGATACTCTAAAAACTACAAAACACTTCTGAAAGAAATTGAGGAAGACACAAAGAGATGGAAAAATATTCCATGCTCATGGATTGGAAGAATTAATATTGTGAAAATGTCAATGTTACCCAGGACAATTTACAGGTTTAACACAATCCCTATCAAAATACCATGGACTTTCTTCAGAGAGTTGGAACAGATCATCTTAAGATTTGTGTGGAATCAGAAAAGACCCCGAACAGCCAGGGGAATATTGAAAAAGAAAACCAGAGCTGGGGGCATCACAATGCCGGATTTCAGGTTGTACTACAAAGCTGTGGTCATCAAGACAATGTGGTACTGGCACAAAAACAGACACACAGATATGGAACAGAATAGAGAACCCAGAAGTGGACCCTCAATTCTATGGTTGACTAATATTTGACAAAGCAGGAAAGACTATCCACTGGAAAAAGGACAGTCTCTTCAATAAATGGTGCTGGGAAAATTGGACATCCACATGCAGAAGAATGAAACTAGACCACTCTCTTTCACCATACACAAAGATAAACTCAAAATGGATGAAAAATCTAAATTATAGACAAGAATCCATCAAAATCCTAGAGGAGAACACAGGCAACACCCTTTTTGAACTTGGCCACAGCAACCTCTTGCAAGATACAGCTATGAAGGCAAAGGAAACAAAAGCAAAAATGAACTATTGGGACTTCATCAAGATAAAAAGCTTCTGTACAGCAAAAGAAAGTCAACAAAACTAAAAGACAACCTACAGAATGGGAGAAGATATTCACAAATGACCTATCAGATAAAGGGCTAGTATCGAAGATCTGGGTGGCTCAGTGGTTTGGCACCTGCCTTTGGCCCAGGGCGTGATCCTGGAGTCCCAGGATCAAGTCCTGCGTCGGGCTCCAAGTATGGAGCCTGCTTCTCCCTCCGCCTGTGTCTCTGCCTCTCTGTCTCTCTCTCTATGTCTATCATAAATAAATAAATAAATCTTAAAAAATAACTTGTTAAACTCAACAGCAAAGAATCAAACAATCCGATCATGAAAGGGGCAAAAGACATGAACAGAAATCTCACAGAGGAAGACATAGACATGGCCAAGAAACACATGAGAAAATGCTCCTCATCACTGGCCATCAGGGAAATATAAATCAAAACCACAATGAGATACCACCTCACACCAGTGAGAATGGGGAAAATTAACAAGACAGGAAACAACAAATGTTGGGGAGGATGTGGAAAAAGGGGAACCGTCTTGCACTGTTGGTGGGAATGTGAACTGGTGCAGCCACTCTGGAAAACTGTGTGGAGTTTCCTCAAAGAGTTAAAAATATACCTGCCCTATGACCCAGCAATTGCACTGCTGGGGATTTACCCCAAAGATACAGATGCAGTGAAAGGCTGGAGCACCTGCACCCTGATGTTTCTAGCAGCAATGTCCACAACAGCCAAACTGTGGAAGGAGCCTCGGTGTCCATCAAAAGATGAATGGATAAAGAAGCTGTGGTCTATGTATACAATGGAATATTCTTCAGCCATTAGAAATGACAAATACCCACCATTTGCTTCAACGTGGAGGGACCCAGAGGGTATTATGCTGAGTGAAATAAGTCAATCAGAAAAGGACAAACATTATATAGTTTCATTCATTTGGGGAATATAAAAATTAGTGAAAGGGAATAAAGGGAAAGGAGAGAAACTGAGTGAAAATATCAGTGAGGGTGACAAAACATGAGAGACACCTAACTCTGGGAAACTAAAGGGGTAGTGGAAAGGGAGGTGGGTGGGGGATTGGGGTGACTTGGTGATGGGCACTGAGGGGAGCACTTGGAGGGATGAGCACTGGGTGTTATGCTAAATGTTGGCAAATTTAACTCAAATTAAAAAAAAACTGATATTCAGCGGATGTGAATAACCACAGACATAATGGTTGCTAAAATAGTAACACTTTCAGGCTGGCTTTTGTTTTAGTGCTGTCTTGAGCCCCCTTATTACCCCTACCCCCACTGACACTACATCTCTTTTCTTTGGAGCTCTCTAGGTCTTCTCATCATCCAGAAACAGAGGGGCAACAGCTGGAACAGGGGGAAGATCCACAACTTGCTCTGTTTCCATGTTTGTATTTCTGCCATCCTGTTTATAATTTTTTTTGAAAATCACCCAAGGATCCAGTCCACAATGAAGATGTTAGTCTTATATAGAGAAATAGACAGGTGGACTGATAGATTTGGAGAGGGTGAGGTTGGAAGTCCTCTTTTCAATGATTTTAATTTTCTTAATAGTCTAAGAAACTAAGAGTAAAGAGATGTAAGGGACTATATAGGTAGAAGGGAAGAAGATGTGCAAATAATGTCTAATGGAATAGGAAATAAATTGGTCTGGGCAATATGCAGAATTTATAGTCAATTAGCCATGGCTGGGATATTGCCATGCAAGTAGGGAAAAGGAAAACAGAGGTAAGGGAAGTGAGAGTATCTTGCAGGGAGTGATTACAAAATAGGCCATAGACTAGTTAAAAAAGAAGTAGAGATATAGGGAGAAGTGAGAATCAGTGCCGAGGTGGCAGGATAAAGAGATGATCGGTTCTGCTGCTGTTGGAGAATTGTTGGAGTTGGGGTTTTAGTAGGAGTGAGTTGCAGAGATAGAAACGGTAGGTGGAGAATGAGGTGTTCAAGATTGATGAAGGAGCACATTCTCTAGTAATGCCAAATTCTAGTTAATGACCCTGGGACTTTTTGGTGGAGATGGGGTGGGGGTAATAAAATCACTGGGCATAAGGAAGTCAAGAAAAGAGAGGTGGACTGTCTATGTAGACATTGAAATCACCAAGTTACAGATGATGGACACAATGAGAAAGAAGCTATCATCTTGAAGGAACAAGAAGTTACCCAAGGGTATGTAAATAACTACCACAGGAGATGTAGGGATTCTGAGGGTATGAGCTTCAGAGACACTAGATATATTTAAGAATAGGAGATAAGTATGTTCTAGGAGAGGCAATAAGATAAAAAAGAATACAACCGTAGCACCTCCAAGCCCAATGGGGTATAGAGCATTCGAGAAGAAACCCATTAATTGTTGAGGGCTGCTGGAAAAACAATGTTCCCAGGTGACAGCTAGGCTTTAGTGAGAAGGTGGCCATCTGCAAGCCAAGGAGAGAGGCCTCAGAAGAAACTAAATGTGCCAAAACCTTGCTCTTGGACTTCTAATCTCCAGAACTGTGAGAAATAAATTTGTTTAAAACACTCTGGCTGTGGTATTTCGTTAAGACAGCCCCAGCAGACTGACAATGTCTACTTAGTAGAAGTTGCATAATTAGCTCTAATTATGGCCTATTTTGGGGGGTAACTTCTTTCTTAGGTTGACTGTGGTGGTGAAGTTTCTAGAAAGCACTGGGTGCCAAGAAAAGGAAGGGGTCTTTCTAGGAGCATGTGTAACATCGTGGGTCCCCTTTCTTGCCTTATCAAGGTCCAGTGTGACTTATTCATTTGACCATATTTCTTTCCCTTTAACCTTCTTTTAATTTGGGATTTTTATAATTGGATAGCTATATTCATTATTTAACAAGCATTTATTGAGTGCCCCTTTTGTGTCAGGCATTGTTCTAAGTATTAGGGATAGTAAAATAGGTGAAAAATCCCTGACCTTACGGAGTTCGCCATCTAGTACCACTTGGCTGTCTCTTGAATATTTTAGTTTTCTGATTTGACTTCTTATGGCCATACTCTCCCCCTTCCAATCCACGTGTTTTGTTATTCCCAAATTAACCCTCTTCATGTAGAAAATGTGCCGTATAACTCTCATTTATAATAATCCACTCAATTAGTGGTTTGATAGTATCTTATAAATAAATCCTTATTTCTCCCTGTGGCATTTGAGTTGCGATTTAGCCCTGGAATGCTTGTTTGAGATCTGCTTAAAATTGGGGATTTGTACCTCCTCTGGGAGGTATCTTTTGAATCTTCTTACTGCAAAACTGACATTTCAGGACATTAAAATACATAAACTAGATATAGGAATTCACTATACATTCATTTTCTTTTAAATAGTCAAAAGATATTTAGACATTTCAGCCCTGTGCTGGAAAGTGCTGATCCTATAACTCTAAGTTCTAATTGCTGAGGTTGGGGGGGGGGTAGATATAGAGTAAGGGTGGGGATAGGGAAGGATAGCCTGATTTGGGGGGGGATTTTCATGTTATCTGGTCCAGCAACTGAAAGGGGCTTCTGGTCACTTTTCATTACTTTTTCTGTTGAAGGCAGCTGATGCCCTAAACAATAGACATGACTTTGAATATATTTATTTTTCTCTAGGACAGAAATGTGGGTGTTTTTAGGGAAAACAAAGCAGCGACCTTTCGGCATTTCTTATTTATCCTATCAGTCAGAGTCTAGGCAGAAAACAGAAGCAGCATGCAAAATGCTTTAATTGAAAAGAATATAATGAAGGATGATTACAGAGGTGTGGGAATGGTTCAAGGGCCAAGCAAAGTGGTACAACCCTACACCTGAAGGGGCACTGGTAGGAAATGGTATTATTAGAGACCCAAGAGAGCTATAGCCATGGAAAAGAGTCTTTGAACAGGCATTGTAATTAGAGGGCCAGGGTAGGGCCAAAATTTTGGCCTAATACAAAGGTGAGAAGAGGGTAATTCACAGGCTGGTATTTCTCTCCTTCCTTCTTTTGATCTTCTGATAATGCTACCCATTGGTCCAACTCAACAGAAATCACAAGGCAAGGAGGTTCCCGTGATACATTCATAAATGTCAGCTCCCAGGCAGAGCATGGAGAGAAGTAGAGGCAGTGGATTTGGAGAGGAAAACTGAAAATATCTATTATAAATATTCTCTATGACCATAATTTTTTTAAAAAGTCAGAAGGCAAGGAACTTAAAAATCACCATAACACTACCTTCCTAATAGTATCACCTTCCTATTCAACCATTTGGCTTACTGAGTACTCTTTCTGCCTAGTACTAGTTGACAAACTTTTTCTGAAAAGGGTCCAATAGTAAATATTTTAGATTTGAGACCTGAGAGAAAATTGAAAATATTACATTGTATTTATGCAACCACTTAAAATGTAACCATTTAAGCATATAAAATGTAGTCATTAAAATCTAGTGGGCTGGGGCACCTGGGTCACTCGGTTGGCCTGACTTGATTGTAGCTCAGATCATCATCTCGGGGGTATGGGATCCAGCTCTGTGTTGGGCTATGCACTGGGAGCCTGCTTGGGATTCTCTTTCTCCCTCTCCCCCTGCCTGTTCCTACCCTTCTCTCTCTCTCCCCCTAAATAAAATTTAATTAATTAATTAATTAATTAATTAATTTAAAAAAAAACCCAAACCCAGTGCCTGGATTTGGCCTGTGAGCCGTAGTTCATCACCTTCTAGTCTAGAAAGTCTTCTCCTAAATGTTTGCTAACCTACATCTATTTTTTAATGTCCAGTCCAAATAAAACCTCTTCCCTGTGGCCTGTTGTGCTGAGATTCTCTGAGTTATGAATGAAAGAAAATCCATTTTTACAACCTTAAGAGAGTAAAATTACCAGCTTGAATTTGAGACGATGTTGGAGGGAGATCCCAGAATCAAGGAGCTGCAAGCATCCCAGCTATTCCAGGGACCTGGCTTGCTATTGTGGTATCAGAACATGCCCTGTTTCTCTCTTCCTCTTACCTTTGCTCTGTTGGGAGTTTGGTTTCACTGTCGACTGCTGAGGGCAAAGCCTCCCCGTAGGGAACAGAAAGTACCTGCCTCTCTTTAAGCTATAATCTTGGGGGAGCACTCTGCTTGACCTATCTCGGTCACACACCCATCCTTGGATGAACACGCGTAGGTGGTGGTGGTGGTGGTGGTGGTGGTGGTGGTGGGAGGTTCTATGATCGCGCAAGCTCCGGAGAGAGGAGCCCACTGCTGAGGACAGTGTCCCAAAAGGAGGGAGAATTGCGTTGCCAGGAGATACAGACAGGATGTCTATATTTGAGAGATGAAAATGTCACAATTATAGCCTAGTATGTGATGTGCTGTAAGACAATGTCTGAGACACGTTTTATCACCCCCTAGTACCTAATTCCACAGTTGGTAGACAGTCCTGCGTTTTTGATGAATGAATGACTCAGTCCCCCCAGCTGGTGGCGAATGCTCCCCTCGGTAAACTGGCCCACATAGCAGCTGTTGTCTAGCTCTGTAGGTTGTATCAGAGGTTTTCCACGTCCATATGTTATCCTTCCTCTAATCCCCGGAGGCAAAGCATGCCTGAGACACAGCCAGGCAGCAGGAAATCCCAGCCCCGGAACCAGAGCCCCGGCGGCGAGGCCGATTCTGTTCTGGGTGACCCACGTGCCCTGGTTGAGGCCTTCAGGAGCCCTCGGACCGGACGGCGGCGGGGCCCGGGGCGGGGGCTCAGCGCGGCCGCAGCCACCGGGCGTCCCTCGGCACAAAGGAGATGGCGGGGAGGCGGCCGCCGCGCGGACCTCGGCACCCCTGCGGCCCGCAGGCCCGGTTACAGACCCGCAGCCCCCCCGGGGCTCCCAGGCGCGGTTACAGACCCGCAGCCCCCGGGGCTCGCAGGCCCAGTTACAGACCCGCACCCCTGGGGCTCGCAGGCCCAGTTACAGACCCGCAGCCCCCGGGGCTCGCAGGCCCAGTTACAGACCCGCACCCCTGGGGCTCGCAGGCCCAGTTACAGACCCGCAGCCCCCGGGGCTCCCAGGCGCGGTTACAGACCCGCAGCCCCCGGGGCTCGCAGGCCAGGTTACAGACCCGCAGCCCCCGGGGCTCCCAGGCGCGGTTACAGACCCGCAGCCCCCTGGGGCTCGCAGGCGCGGTTACAGACCCGCAGCCCCCGGGGCTCGCAGGCCCAGTTACAGACCCGCAGCCCCCCGGGGCTCCCAGGCGCGGTTACAGACCCGCAGCCCCCGGGGCTCCCAGGCGCGGTTACAGACCCGCAGCCCCCCCGGGGCTCCCAGGCCCCGTTACAGACCCGCAGCCCCCGGGGCTCGCAGGCCCCGTTACAGACCCGCAGCCCCCGGGGCTCGCAGGCGCGGTTACAGACCCGCAGCCCCCCGGGGCTCCCAGGCGCGGTTACAGACCCGCAGCCCCCCCCCCCAGGCTCGCAGGCCCAGTTACAGACCCGCAGCCCCCCGGGGCTCGCAGGCCCAGTTACAGACCCGCACCCCTGGGGCTCGCAGGCCCAGTTACAGACCCGCAGCCCCCGGGGCTCCCAGGCGCGGTTACAGACCCGCAGCCCCCGGGGCTCCCAGGCGCGGTTACAGACCCGCAGCCCCCGGGGCTCGCAGGCCAGGTTACAGACCCGCAGCCCCCGGGGCTCCCAGGCGCGGTTACAGACCCGCAGCCCCCTGGGGCTCGCAGGCCAGGTTACAGACCCGCAGCCCCCGGGGCTCCCAGGCGCGGTTACAGACCCGCAGCCCCCGGGGCTCGCAGGCCAGGTTACAGACCCGCAGCCCCCCGGGGCTCCCAGGCGCGGTTACAGACCGCAGCCCCCGGGGCTCCCAGGCGCGGTTACAGACCCGCAGCCCCCCCGGGGCTCCCAGGCCCCGTTACAGACCCGCAGCCCCCGGGGCTCGCAGGCCCCGTTACAGACCCGCAGTCCCCGGGGCTCGCAGGCCCCGTTACAGACCCGCAGCCCCCGGGGCTCGCAGGCCCGGTTACAGACCCGCAGCCCCCGGGGCTCGCAGGCGCGGTTACAGACCCGCAGCCCCCCGGGGCTCCCAGGCGCGGTTACAGACCCGCAGCCCCCCCCCCCCCAGGCTCGCAGGCCCGGTTACAGACCCGCAGCCCCCCGGGGCTCGCAGGCCCGGTTACAGACCCGCAGCCCCCCCCGGGGCTCCCAGGCTCGGTTACAGACCCGCAGCCCCCGGGGCTCGCAGGCCCAGTTACAGGCCCGCAGCCCCCCCCCCCCCAGGCTCGCAGGCCCGGTTACAGACCCGCAGCCCCCAGCTGGTCACAGGCCGGTTACAGACCCGCACCCCCCCTCCCCGGGGCTCGCAGGCGCGGGGACAGACCCGCAGCCCCCATCTGGTCGCAGGCGCGGTTACAGGCCCGCCCCGCCCCGCCCCGCCCCGCCCCGCCCCGCCCCCGCGCCCGGCCCGCGCGCCCGCCTTTCTGTCTCCTCTGTCCCTCCGTACGGGACGGCCCGGCTCCACTTCCGGGCTCGGAGATCGGGTATCGATCCGGGCGGGGGCGGGGGGCGCGGGAGCAGGTGGCTGCGGCGGGCTCAGCGGGGCCGCCTGCCCGGGCGCCCGGACGGCCCTCCCGCCGCCTTTGTCGCCAGCGCTTCCGCGGCGGCCGCTCCTCCCCCAGGTCGGCGCGCGCTGCCGGCCGGACTTTGCGCCGCGTCGGGCGCTGCTGCTGCTGCTGGCGGTGCCGCGGCTGCTGGGGCTGCGGGGCTGCGGGGCTGCGGGGCTGCGGGGCCGCGCTCGGGGCCGGCGGCGGGCGGCGAGGGGCGGCCGGGACCCCGGCCCAACATGGCTGAAGTCACCATCGACCAGTCCAAGCTGCCCGGAGTCAAGGAAGGTAGGGGCCGCGGGAAGAGCGGGGGCGCCCCCCTCCCCAGCCTGGCTCCGGGGCCGTCGCCCTTTGGGCCCCCGAGGCCCTCGCGCGGGCCCCACCCCCCGGTGCCCTGGCCCTGGCTCCCTGCTCCCCGCCCCCCGTGCCCTGAACCCGGCTCCCCGGATCCCCCGGGTGCCCTGACCCCGGCTCCCCGGACCCCCTGGGTGCCCTGACCCTGGCTGCCCGCCTCCCCGGGTGCCCTGACCCCGGTTCCCCGGACCCCCGGGCCCTGACCCCGACTCCCTGGCCCCCCTGGGTGCCCTGGCCCTGGTTCCCGGGCCTCCCCACCCCGTGCCCTGACCCTGGCTCCCTGCCCCCCCTGGGTGCCCTGACCCTGGTTCCTCGGCCCCCCCGGGTGCCCTGACCCTGGCTTCCGGTCCCCTCGGGTGCCCTGGCTCTGGCTCCCTGGGTGCCCTGACTCCAGCTCCCCAGCCCCCTTGGGTGCCCTGGCCCTGGTTCCCCGGCCCCCTTGGGTGCCCTGGCCCTGGCTCACTGGCCCCCTTGGGCGCCCTGACCCTGCCTCCCCACCCCACCCCCCGTGCTCTGACCCTGGTTCCCTACCCCCCCGGGTGCCCTGACCCTGGCTCCCCGCCCCCCCCCCCGGGTGCCCTGACCCTGGCTCCCCGCCCCCCCAGGTGCTCTGGCCCTGGCTCCCCGGCCCCCTCGAGTGCCCTGACCCTGGCGCCCCAGCCCCCCTGGGTGCCCTGACCCTGGCTCCCCGGCCCCCTTGAGTGCCCTGACCCTGACGCCCCGGGTGCCCTGGCCGGTTACGGGGTTGACTTGAGGCTCTACTGTGGTACCTTGGGCGAGTCACCCGGTTCTGAGCCCGGCTTGCCCTACGCCAGGAGGTGGGGGGAGACAGGCTAGCACCACCCGCGGCAAGTGGTTGTGCAAATGCTCTAGTGACAGGCCAAGCCTCGGTGAACGTTCGAGGGCTGGGCACATCTGACTTACTTGTGTCCTGAAAAATCCAGGCCCAGCCTAGCTGCTGGCGTGAGGGCTAGGGAGTGGGGAGGGGTTGACGTTCAGTTCCTTGTGGAGCCTTTGTTTTGAAACTTGACTCTTTCCCTCCTTCTCTCCACTTTTCCTAGCCCAGCGTCTGGCTGGCTGACTTTCCCACCTCCCTCAAGGTTTAAAAGTTTCATCTTGGCACTGCCCAGCGCGGGCAGGCTGATGGGAAGCTGCTGCAAGCATTTTCTTAGAAAAAGCAGGGGGTAAGGGGGGACAGGGGACTGACTGGTGACCTTGATTTTTAAAGGCTCTTTATACTGATGTCCTGGAAAATCGTGGTTGATGAGTACTGGTCTGGTTTAGCCACTGGCAAGTAGCCCTTTGACTTCCCTCCCCTGCTCGTGATCGGCTGCTCCAAGATTTAGCATTTTTTTTTTTTTGTTGTTGTTGTTGTTGTTGAAATTTTGGGTGGTGTTAGATCACCTTAACCTTTAGTTATCTTTGGCTCCACTTTGGCCCCAGGAAGTGTGGAAATCCCAGAGTGCTATCCAAGCTCGCAAAGGTTGTCTTTGTTGTGAATGCCATTTGTTTCAACTGAACATCTTGGCCTCGGGTGTCTTGTCTTGGGAATGTGGAATTGAAAATAAGAATTTTTGCTTTCTTGCAACTGCATGTTTCATTGACAACTTGATTTAATTCTGGTGTTCAGACCGACGCCAAAATCCCAAGGAAGCTTGACTGCTTTCTTTCCCAGAGTTCCAAACACTACAAGATAGAGTCCCTGGTTTTATGTAGGATTTTTCTTGGGGCCAGGCTTGTCCTATTTTTCCTGCAGGGTCTTAGAGTTTAGGCCTGAGATCTTTCAACCTTTCAATTTCCAGCAAGGCTTTGGTGAAGACTCAGGCATTCACATGTAAATGTCGTTTTCACAGCAGTGTCAGGTCTGGTGCCTGAGTGAAAGGAAAAGCTGATAGACACTTTGAAAGACCTAGTCTCTGAGATTGTCTGGTTGCCCTTAGCCTTTTGGGTACAGTGTTATGGACAAATGTCTCTAAAGAAAAAGTGACCCTGTGTAGTGTGTAGTGTGCTTCCTTGGGGGTGGGTGATGTGTAGATTGAGCACTGGAGTTCAAACACAACCTTAACAGGTAAAGTATTAATCGTGTGGTGCTGTGATCTTACCCAGCCCCTTGCATCTGTCAGTGACCTGGAACAAACTCGAAACTCACTTTCTGTATTAGCATTTATATGACTCTTAGGTCTTCTGGTTTCTAACCAAAACAGGAATGATTTATTCTAGTACATTCTTTCTCAAAGGGTTCAACAAACACTTTCCATCTAAAAATGCAAGATGTTTCTATTGCTAGACTCTGGAATTTTAACACATTCAAATTGGCTTTCACTTTGCTCATGTGTTTGGCAGTCCAGTTTGCATGATATGGTAAGGTGGTACGAAAATTTGGTGTGGCTTTTTTATTAAGTTAGAATTAAATGTTGATTGTTTTTGAAGGTGGTCAGATTATTGTCTTTGTGAGCAGCTGACTTTTCTGATTCCAAGATACTCAAAGGAAATGATGTATCAGGCTAGGAACGCCCTAATGGTGGTGTAGTTTTTGATCTGGGAAGTATTCAAGTCTAATAAAATGTATCTTTCTCTAATGTAATTCTTAGTTATGGCCTAGTTACTCCCTAATAATGTCTTTGAACCCTAATTTAAAGAGAAGAAAGCTGATGCCCTTGTTTGGGTAAAACATACACATTTGAGACTGTTCTTAATACTGAAACTACAACAGAGTTTGTAAAGGAAGTTTAGTGGTAAATTGCTTAATACCCTGGAATAGATTTTTAAGCTCTGTTTTTAAAAATCTGTCTCTTCCACTTCTCTTTTCGATCTAAATTTTGGTAGATTTATATAGAATTACGATTTCGGGTCATGGGGTAGATTCCAATACAGATTAAGAATAATGTAGTCAGTGTCTGTGGCTTCCCGCTGCCTTTTCTTTGGGAGGGGTTGGGGAGCCCTGTGACCTCTGTTGTGAACGTCTCAACAGAGGTCATGGGTAACAGCTGACAGCAGGGAATGTTTTAATATAATTTTCTTTTCTAGGTTAAAATCCAATGCTTGCTTAGTCAAAGACATTCATAATTTGGCCAGACCTTTAAAAAATACCCAAAGTTACAGCAGTATTTTTACCTTAGGAAATCTCTTAGAATAGGAGACAAAAGGACACATTTGAGTTGATATGTAGGTGAAAGGAATTAAGTCTAGCTAAATGTTCACACACGTCATTATTTCTGGTTTAAAAGCATATTTGGGACACAGGCATACTTTTTGTAATGGAAATACTTTGCCAATGTTTAGGAATAGTCCTTTATTTCTTCTGAAACATTCGAGCTTCTACCCAACAAGATTTGAAATAATCCCCAGTGTTTTTTAGATCAGTAGATGTATGACTCAAAGGCATCATGCAATTTTCGAATGTTAGACAAAGGTGTATTCAGGTTCCAACAGTATTCTGTAAGCTTCTTAGTTTAGATCAGAGCTGGGAATATATTTCTCTTAGAATGAATGCTTTTCTTCAGTTGACAAATTTAGATTTTTGGTCAATTGTAACGTCGTTGCCGAATTTTCTTTCTGACAAAATAGTCCAGACTCCTTACTTTCCTTTTTTCCCCTCTCCAGTCAGATTCCCATATCACTTCTTAATTGATCACTTATCATCATAATCTTGCCCCTTCTCCCATCTTACAAAGTTTTGACACTTAAAGTGTTGGTCTAAGAGCTAATATTAGCCTGTCCACCAAAGCCATTTCTAGACGCTTTTAAACTTTTATCAACTCCTTTGCAATTAGAATTTTCCCACTTTTAGCCATTTAGCCCAACACACAAACCCTCCTGTCAATTCCCAGGGCCAGCCTTCTTTTTTCTTCTTTTACAACAGTAAGAAGTGAAATCATTTTGTTATGTATTTGTACTAGTCTTCATATGGAAAGTTCCACCATCTCCAAAGTTGGTTATATCTATGTTTCATGTGCATGTCTGAAATAAATGCACCTAGTGACTTTTTTCTTGAAGTAAAAGCAACTAGCTATTCTAAAAGAAAATCTTTTCTTTTTTCTTTTCTTTTCTTTTCTTTTCTTTTCTTTTCTTTTCTTTTCTTTTCTTTTCTTTTTTTTCTTTTCTTCTTCTTCTTCTTCTTCTTTTTTTTTTTTTGTGGAAGATAAGTACATCTTAATACATTTCCAGAAATATGTCCCAAAGGACTGATTCATTTTAGGTCCAGGACACCGTAGTCGCATAATGAGGTAAATTAAGTTAATGGCACAAATCCAGAATTTTAAGGAGAAGAGTACAAAATTAGGTCTGATGCATTAAGTTAAGCAAGTATTCCCAGAGATCGAAAGCATGTTGTGAGCATACAAGGTGTGTAATGGGAAGCAGTGAAGGTGAGATGTATAGATGTATAGCACATGGCTCCAGGACAAACTACAGTTTCTCTTTGCTTCAGAATTCTACAGCAGGTTTTTTTGTTACTCTTTTTTAATGAGACAATGGCTGTATCTCCTTGAATTGGGAGATTTATATTTTATTTATCTTTCTTTATCCTCATCTGGCTTCAGGTCTTTCAGCCATAAAGTATTCAGCAAATATTTGCATATGTGAGTGAATGAATGAATGTGTTATTAAATGTTCCCTGTTAGTTCAGGAATCATACCTCTGGCAAAGTATATTATTTTATTATTATTATATTATTATTATTATTGTATATTATAGATAATATGTTATTTTATATTCCTTCTCAGAGTATAAGCTCTTAAGGGGCAGAGATAATGCTTTCTAACCATGGGGGGCACAGATCACAATGCCAGAAAGTAAATTTATTTAAAGAAATACATATTTTTTTATTTTTTATATAAGAACTTTTAATATTTTTTCTAATGTTTATTCTCTTTTTTTAAAAATTTTAAAAAGATTTTATTTATTTATTCCTGAGAGATACACAGAGACAGAGACAGAGAGAGAGAGAGAGAGAGAGAGAAAGGCAGAGACACAAACAGGCTCCATGCAGGGAGCCTGATGTGGAACTCAATCCCTGATCTCCAGGATCATGCCCTAGGCCAAAGGCAGGCTCTAAACTGCTGAGCCACCCAGGGATCCCCCTAATGTTTATTTTCTCATTGGTGTATCGTAGAAATAGATATCATCCCATATAGGTAAGTATAACATAAACAAGTGAAAAAATATAAAGGAATTGTTATGCTCTTCCTTCTGTCCTTGGAGAATCATTATTAAGAATAAAATTTTAGTGAAAACTCGTAATAAATGCTCTTTTGTGGTTTTGATTTTTATTTGAGTAATAGGTTTAATACACTTATCTCACAGTTTGCAAGTTGGAAGGAATCTTAGATGCATATTTTTTAAAAAAGTGTTTATCTACTGTGTGCCACCTGTTGCGCAAGGGTAGTACCATCATAAAGCATGCCCTGTAGTGCATGGACGTGATATTCACTGTGGTGGGGAAGCAATTGTGTAGAGTTCAAGGAGTTGCTGTAAAGAACCCTCTAAATTCATACTGTAGCCAAAATGCCCCTCACATGAAGGAGAAAGAAAAGCTCTTCCAGTTTATGGATGCAATACTTTCTTGAATGAGTGAATTAAAAAAAAATGGATATAGCTATCATTTGTAAAATAAAGATTTAAAACAAAATAAAAATAAAGATTTTTTTTAAATAAAGCATTTTTTAAGTCATTGAGTTTTTTTGTTTTGTTTTGTTTTAACTAACAGGTTCCTAAAGGGCAACTTCTTCCATGTGTGAAACCATAAAGTTAATTGATACTTAATCAAAGGATCTCAGAGTAGAAAGCATTAAAAAAACCACTAATCTAAGCCAACCTCCTCATTTTCTAGATGAAAGTCTGAGGGCCAGGATGGGGAAGTGAGCTACAGGAACTGGTGAGGTTGAGTAGCTAGGAATTAGCACACTGAGACTAGAATTAGAAACACTTATAGCTGCAGATATTCTCTCCTTACTTACCTTCCCCCTCCTCTCGCATTTTCTCCTTTCTCTCCTGCCTTCTCTCTTTCTCATCCTTTTCCCCTTTCCCCTCGTCACCTTTCTTTTAAATTATTCTGTAGATACATAAGATTAATTTCTAATATGTTTCCTTAATACTGCCTTATGTTTACAACAGTGGAATGAAAATAATGGACAAAAGTTTCACAGATGTTTTAAAGTTATTTTAGGGATAATGTTTGATATGAATGTTAATGAGTTTATGTAGGTTTTTAAAAACTTTTTAACTAAGATTTTGTTTTTAGGTTTTATTTTTGATTCATCAAATGAATTACTGAGTGAACTATAAGAGGGTATACTCCTGCATCAGTGTTATATCTAAAAAAAAGATAATAATAATGCATGTCTTCTCTGCTATAGTCAGCCTGACTGACGGGGCCAATGTTTAAAGGCTTGGACCCTTTAAATGTATAGAGGGATAAAGTCAAAGAAAACTACAGGCCATGGTTTTTCCATAGTCCTTGTCAGGGGGTAAGAGTTGTTATTGAGATGAGTGAATTTGCGTCAATGACAAAAAGCTATGTGATACTCTTATAAAGAAAGCATTTATAGATACCACAAAGCTTTAGTAAACTCTGCTTGAAATCCTAGTTTTCTTAAGTACAGGAGCATATTTTCAAAATGAACCACTCTGAAGCATGGGGAAAAACAAACCTATAATAGCTATATTTGTGGTTTCAGAAGTAGCTGGTGGAAGATCTATTGAATTAATATTTTTAACTGATGACCCACTTAAAGGTGTTCTGTACTTCAAAATGTAAAATTAGGATATCCTAGATCTTGAATAAGACCTATAAAGGATAATTGGTTTGTATATTCAGAAGGACCTTGGGGATTATTTAGACCATTTATTCCCAGATGTTTGAATTTAGAAACCAGTGCAAAAGAATTCTCAGAGATTACCATTAGAAGTCATGACAAACGCATGTGCACACACAGTCATTTATTTTGCCATCATTTATTTTACAAGAAAAACCCCACATAAAGTATGTACATATGCATATGATAGTTGGTAATCATACATTGACATAACAACATTAAGAAGTTTCTCATAAACCAGAACCAGTTGTAATCCGTTTTGCTTATATATTAATATTTTTTCTTTTTAGTCAAATTCATTGGGGTATAATTTATGTACAGTGAAATTTCATCCTTAATTTACAGTTCTAAGTTTTTGACAAATGTATAGTCTTGTAATTATTGCAACAATCCAGATCAGAACAGTTATATAACCACCAAACTTCTCTACTCTTTTTCCCTGTCTCCCGCTAGCTAGCCATTGATTCGTTTTTGGCCACTATAGTTTTTTTCCTTTGGAAAAATGCCCTGTCTTTGGATCATACAGTAAAATAGTTTTTTGAGTTTAGCTTCTTTCACTTAGCATAATGTATCTGATATTATGTTGTATATATTAGTAATTCTCTTTATTTCTGAGTTCCAGTGTTTGGCTGAACCACAGTTTACTTATCCATTCACTTGTTGAAGAACATTTGGGTTGTTTTCACTTTTCGTGGTTATAAATAAAGTTACTATAGACATTTGCATATAGAGGGGGTTTTTTTGGTGAAAAAAAGTTTTCCTTTCTTTTGGTTAAGCACCTATGGTGGGATTGCTGGGTCATATGGTGAGTGTATGTTTAGCTTTATAAGAAACTGCCAAACTGTTTTTCAAAGTGGCTATACCATTTTGCATTCCCACCAGCAGTGTATGTGAGGTCCAATTGCTCTGCCTCCATGCCCACAGTTTGTGTTGTCAGGGTATTTTTTGTTTTCTTTTTTCCTTTTAGCTATTTTAGTAGGTATATGATAACATATGTGGCTTTAGTTTACATTTCTCTAATGACTAATGATGTTAAGCCTCTTATCTTATGCTTATTTGCCATTCTTATGTATTTGTTGAAGTATGTGTTCTAAGCTTTTGCCTTCCCTTTTTAAAAATTAGACTATTTTCTTTTTATTGAATTCTGAGAGTTCTTTATATATTGTGGAGTCAAGTCTTACATCAGATAAATATGTTGCAAGTGTCAGTGGATTTTAAACCTTGGTACAGCATTAGATTGTTTATGTTGGGCAATTTACTATAAACACATTCCTAGCCATACTAGATACCAGTTGAATCTCTTTGATATGGTCCCAGGAGTCTGTAGTTTTTTTTTGTTTTTTGTTTTTTTTTTTTTGTTTTTTTTGAGTCTGTAGTTTTTATACCCAGATTATACACTTGGACTTACACAATGGACATTTGCAATATAATGTGGTCACCCTAGTGCAGGAGTCCTCTCTATTCTAATTTCTCAAGTTTTTGCAGTGTTCTCTATCAATGTTCAAACATAAGCAGCATTTTCCCCCCTCTAGTAATTGACGGTTCCACTAAGATAGGGGTCTGTACACTATGGATCATAGGCCAATGCAGCTCACCTACCACTTGTTTTCATTCAGCAGGTGAGCTGAGACTAGGTTTTATATTTTTTTAGTAATTGAAAAAAAAGAGGAAGAAAGATTAGTGACATATGGAATTCATATTTCATTTCTATAAGTAACGTTTTATGGGAACAAAACATGCTCATTGTTTACATATTGTCTGTGGCTGCTTTCATGCTACAAAGGCTGAGATGAGTAATTGTGGCAGGGACCATATGCCAGCAAAGCTTAAAATTTTTATTATCTGGTACTTTATGGGAACAAATAGTGGGGTTTTTTTTTTTGACCATTTTTGATGAAACTTTAAAAAAAAACTTCCTTATTTGACTTTTTTTTAAATTAATTATTTATTTATTTATTTATTTGTTTATTTATTGATTGATTGATTGATGAGAGACAGAGAGAGAGTGTGGCAGAGACACAGGCAGAGGGAGAAGCAGGCTCCATACAAGGAGTCTGATGTGGGACTCAATCCTGAATACTTCAGTTATCACCATGAGCATCAGTTACAGCTTTAATAGGTTGGTGTTGTTGGGGACTATTGCTGATTGAACTCTTATGGTAGTGTATTTTCTATTTGTAGTGACTTTTACAATTATATACTTATATCCTGATTTTTTTTTTTAGGAAGAAAAAATTTACACTCCGTGTATTTCTAGGTACTTCAAAATTGATTATCTAGATAGAAGCCTTATATAAAATAAGAGCATGTCATATGCCAGCTCTGAGTGAGGGTCTGTGGCCTTTCCTGAGTGAAGTGCATGAGTAAACAGATTGAACTTTTTGAAAAAGTTTACTTATGATTTTTAGTTTATTGCTAATTACTCTCTTCAAATGTGTTACTGACATTTGCATGAAGGAAATGTTACTTTGTCTTCTTGGAAACTTCTATCAGAAGTACCTAGGTTGAATTACCCCTCAGCTTTGAAGGTTTAGTGTGTAATGAGCATTTCCAGTCTTGATACAGCTCCTCAATGACCAAATACCAGGGGAGTCTCCACTGGACTTTTTTGGCTTTTATTTTTCTAATGAGTCATAAAGGTTGAGTCACTTTCCATTAACTTTACTCCAGAACTTTTAACTGCACATAGAAAAGTGTGAGTGCCTTATAGGGATGTCTTTTCCTCTTTGTTACCTCCCCATCAACAACATTTGTTTTGGATTCTGTATTTTTTTTTAATTGACTGTATGGAGGAGTCCATGATTTACTTTATTACATTAATTACATAAGTTGGGGGTAACATTCTGTCAAATGCTTTAAAATGTTAGGTTTTTTCCTTTGGTGTTATGAAGATGTGTAAAATATAAAATGTTAGGGTTGACAAATACTGTCCAAAAGTCCTTATTGTCTAGATGGGAAACCTGAAGTAGAAAAGGAGAAAATAAATAAATAAATAAATAAATAAATAAATAAGGAGAAAGAAGAGACTTAAGATCTTTGTTCCCCCATCTGTACTTCTTGAGCTTGGTCTGACATCTGGGCCAAGAGCTATTTGGAAAGAACTGTTCATTCTCAATGTCTGTATTTACCAGATCACTTTTTAGCTTTGCCTACAAAAGGTCCCTTATCCTATCAGTGATGGCAGGATTTTAACTTGACATGTCTGCTTCTCTTGTTTTTCCAGGTTTCCATGGTCAGACCTTATTATTTCAAATTGGGCTTTAGTGGACCCACAGAACATTTCTTTTCTTTCTGTAGTTACCCCGTTAGAGCTTCACAGAGCCGATCCTCAAAAGGTCATTTTGGCTAAGTGTGTATGTTAGAGGGGAGAGACAGGAGGTTTAGAGAATAGTTAGGGAGCTATTGATAGATGCCAGTTTACTGTGCTTTTAACATCCCTGAGGTCTAGGAACTTGGTTTCAGTGACTCTCAAGCTCCCTGTACTAGGATAATCACTAGGCTTAAAGATGGGATCACCAAGGAATTTATAGGCCAAACCCAGATCCTTTGTGAGTAAAAAGGGTGATTCTAATTATTTCACCAGAGTAAATGGATACTGGTAATCACACAACTAAAGGAGACATTGCTGAAATACCATGAGCAGTTGGATGTGGTGACTGAGTAAAGTCCTTGTGTTACAAAGCCTCTTCTGGATATGTGAAATTTTCATTGGCACTTAAAACCTGAAGGATACCTGTCTGTCACAGATTGTCTTGAAGTTCTAAGTTTGTTTTCTGTTTCATAATTGATTACTATGTAAAGCATAAAACTGCTTTGTAGGTTATAGAATAGAAATCATTAGGGTGTCATTCAGCTATTCATATTGGGGTTTATCAAGATTTTATTTTTATTTAGTTTTCTGTTCCCTATTTATGGGTTCTTTCCATGTATTCTCCCCAAAATGTGGGGAACAGGTGTTGAAAAGATTTGTGCCAGTTGAAGGGAGATAAGACATGGAGACATTTCTGATTCCCGTTTACTTGGCAATATGTAATATTTCTATCATTTTTCTATTTTAAATACTACAGGAGGCTACATTTTTTACTCTATATACCTCTACGATGCATCTTTTTAGTAACTGAGCTTTTCTTAGAATTATTTTGCAGTCTTTGCTGTAGTTTACTGGTACATTAAATAATTCATCCCAATTGCAATCAGACTAGTGGTATAAAATTTAACTTCAGTGGACTGATTTCTTCCTAAAGGGAAATACCCCAAACCTAGACTTGTAAGACCTGGTTTCACATCTCTTTATTTACCACCTATTAGGTGTAAGATCTCAGAGATAACACTCAGTATTTCTAAGCTTTAGTTTCCTTATCTGTTTATTGAAGATGATATTTACATGGGCTTCTGATGGCAGCTAACTGAAGAAATGGATATGAAAACTTTCTATAAAATGTTGTGGTATCCAATCAAGCTCCTGATGACATTATTGTTTAAGTTGCCCTGTAATACTTTGACTTTTTGACTTCTCCCGGAATTTTTATATTTACTGTTTTCTCCTTTAAATTTATTTTGGCATAAAAGGAGTAAGGTTCTTACAAAGCTTTAACTAAACATATCAAACATAACATGTATTTTTAAACTTCTTGATTGTAAGAAGAGATAGTTGTGAAGAATCTGAAAGTTTCTGGTTGGAGACTAGAGGGACGATGTACAGATTGCGAACTTGGAGTGGTTTAAGGTCAAAAGGTGGGAAAGCATGGGTAAGAGCTCAATAGATTTTGCTTTGGGCCTGGATATGTCCAGTTGTACTTATTTTGGAATGGTTTTCTAAGGCCACATTGTTTAGTTTCTTTCAGCTTCATATGATATATTAGGAGTTAACACTACTTTAAAAACAGTGCTGTAAAAAATAAATTTATACTCATAGACAGCTATTTCAATTTTTAAAAAATTGCCAAAATAATTTTTACTCCTTAAAAAAACAGTAAAGCGAGTAAATCTTGTAGAGCAGAAAGGATTTGGACAACTTGTCTTCCTATTCACAGATGCAGGCGGCCCCTGATTTTCTTTCACTTCCTCTGCAGGGGAATTACACGATAACCAAGCATACTATAGAATGTACTGAAGCTACTTTCTATAGCATTGCAGAGAAAAATCCAAGGCATATTAAGAATCCATTCTACTTGAATTTAAAACATTTGGTGATCTTTCAGAAGCCTTCTGAATTTCCCAGGCTATGCTGTGATCATCTGCCCCGTATAAGCCCTTTAGTTAGTGACACAGTTCACATTTATATTCATTGGACAATAAGTGACCGATAACATGGTCTCATTTTGCCCTAGTATTGAAGGCTCTGTGAGAATTGCTAGTTGAAACAGAAAAAGATCACTTTTTTATAAGGCAGCAGTTGAATGAAAGGTTATTTTAGGATTTATTGATGATTAAAGCTACTATACAGATTAATAAAAGCAAATGTTTGCCATTTTGTATGGTGGGAATAGTTAAATCATCAGAAACAATGAAGAAAGCGGTATTTGGTGAAGGAGAAAGCCTAACAGTCATTCTATAGAGTAGTCTTTTATACAGGCTGTGATGATCACATTTTATATACTCGTGTCCAAGAGAAATGTTTAACACTTACTCTGAATCAACTACCTTTCATGCAACCCTATGTCTAATTTGGATGATTTTTTTTTTTATTTTTTAAGATTTTATTTATTACAGAGAGTGAACACCAGTGTGATGGGGGCGGGAGCAGAGGGAGAAGCTACTGAGCAGGGAGCCAGATGTGGAGATTGATGGGGGTTTCTATCCTAGGACCCTGGGATCATGACCTAAACTGAAGGCAGATGCTTAAGTGACTTGAGCCAGCCAAGTGCCCCAGAGATGGATGAATTCTTAATTTGGACTGATTCTTTACAGCTCAGGACAGTGAGGCTCTGATTTGGAAAGTGACTTGTCAGAGGTCACTTGGTGAACTGTTGACAGAACCAGAACTAAAACTCTGTCAGGTGTCTGGAATTGAAGAACAGGGCTCTTGTACTTTAACTTGTGAGTTCCTTATATGCTACAATAAAGCTATATTTCTATACATTGGGCAAGAAATATCCACATTTCTAATAGTAAAGATACCAAAATGACATGTGGATTTGGGAGAAAGCTTTCACTAGAGCAACTCAAAAATAGAAATGAGGAAAAGACATCTAGTTTTAAGCATGCACTGTTTTTAATCTACTTGTTAGTGTGTTTATATTTTTTTAATTTTTATTTATTTATGATAGTCACAGAGAGAGAGAGAGAGAGAGAGAGAGAGGCAGAGACACAGGCAGAGGGAGAAGCAGGCTCCATGCACCGGGAGCCCGACGTGGGACTCGATCCCGGGTCCCCAGGATCGCGCCCTGGGCCAAAGGCAGGCGCCAAACCACTGCGCCACCCAGGGATCCCCGTGTGTTTATATTTTGACTGGTTATACTTCTGCTCAGCAGTCTACCATCATCATTCTTTTTTTTTTTTTAAAGATTTATTTGTTTATTTATTTATGATAGACAGGGGTGGGGGTGCAGAGACACAGGAGGAGGGAGAAGCAGGTTCCATGCCGGGAGCCCAACGTGGGACTCGATCCCAGGACTCCAGGATCGTGCCCTGGGCCAAAGGCAGGTGCTAAATCGCTAAGCCACCCAGGGATCCCCTACCCTCATCATTCTTGATGTTGATTAAGCTATTACATGACTTTCTCATGTAATTCTACTTTTCTAACATTGGACATTCAATAGAAAAAGTTTGAAGTGATGTAGGTTATTACTCTGCTTTCTAACTCTGGACATTCGCTTGAAAAAGAAAGTTTGAAGTGATGGAGCTTATTAAACATTTTAGACACACTGATTTTCCTTTGACTCAGGCCCACAATATGTAAAGGAAACATTCTCCTTCAGTTGGACAATGGTTAGCAAGAGCTATAGAAATGTAGTAAGGTGTGATTACAGTTTAATTTTTTGCCAGGATATTTCTAAACATTCATAAGAGGAAGCAGTGATTGCATATTCTATTATAGATTCTATACTAGACAAGTGCCAAGATCTGTGTTAGTGAGTAACTTAGTTGAGGGACTTGATTGGAAGAAATACTTAATGGGACATAAGTATAGGACTTAAGAATTCCTTAATTCTGATGCTGCCAATAATAATAGGTTCCATTTATTGAATTTCCTTTTATTGAGTGACAGATGTATTTGTTGGCCCTTCACTTGTCTAATTTAGTTCTCAAGACATTTATTCTCATTTTACAGAGGAGGAACCTGAACCTCAAAAAGATTAAATAACTTGTACAGGTCTTATAGCCATTAAGTAAGCCATATTTGAATCCTGGTCTGTATAGCTCCAAAGTTTTTTTTTTTTTTCCCCCTCTGAAATACTCTTTACACAGCAGGAAAAATCCAAGACAGAATAATGCTGCCACTTTATATAATCTTTATTTTTGCTTTATTGAAGAGGTCTCAGCTTTCTCGTTATTGGAATTTACCTCTATGCTTCAGGTTTTGCTTCTTTCTCCCGATAGCAGTAGCTGCTTCATTTCCAGCTTTCTTTAGGAATAGGGAACTATCAAAAGTTTACATCTAACTTAAGTACCACTAAGGTGAGTACATTTTTTTTCTCAAAAATTAAAAAAAAAAAATAGGGGCACCTGTGTGGCGCAATAGGTTAACATTGGATTCTTGGTTGCAGCTCATGTTGTGCTCTCAGGGTTTTGAGATCAAGCCCTGCATCAGGCTCTGCACTCCGTATGGAGTCAGCTTGAGATTCTTTGTCTCTCTCCTTCCGCCCCTCCTGCTCATGCACGCATGCTCTCTCTAAAATAAGTAAATCTTAAAAAATAAAATACCCTCTCTGATGAACTGCATAGAGAGAGCCAAAGTGGTTGAAAGAATCACTTTTTAAATTCTTGGCTCAACTCCCTGTTTATCAGCATAGGCATTTTCTAGGTGTGCTTTGAAATATAAGCTAGCTTCTTTCAGTTTACTGTTGGGTTGCTTCCTTCTATATAGATGGTAATTTCCAGGAAATCTGATTTAAATGTAAGCCTACTTGTATTATAATTAGAAAGCTAAATCTCCTGATCTTCTGGAAAGGCATTCCCCTAGATTCTAAGAAAGGTACCCATGATCTCAAGATATCTTGTAGAAAAACACATTTCTAGTCAGTAAACATGACCAATTATTGAGCATATGGCAGCATATCAGAGTAAAATTCCAAAAAATCTCCAAATTTACTCATTTGTTTTTTTTTATATATTTTTAAATCTATATGATCTAAGATTACTGGAATTGTGTGTAGAGTTCTGAAAAATAGTTACCAGAGTGGAACTGTTGAGTAGTACAATTTGCTTTATAGGAACAGGATTCTAAGAGAATCTTTTTACAATGCCTATTTATTCCATGGCTGCTATTTGAAACAAAATTTGGGGGGGGGGTGAATATTACTCTTGATTTTTTTAAAATAATAATTATATATATATATTTGAGAGAGAAGGGAAGAGCAGAGGGAGGAGAAAATCTTTTTATTTTTTTTATTTTTATTTTTATTTTTTTTATTGGAGTTCAATTTGCCAACATATAGCATAACACCCAGTGCTCATCCCATCAAGTGCCCCCCTCAGTGTCCGTCACCCAGTCCCCCCCACCCCCCCTTTAAAAAAAACGAGTGGGAAATATCAGAAAGGGAGACAGAACATGAGAGACTCCTAACTCTGGGAAACGAACAAGGGGTGGTGGAAAGGAAGGAGAAAATCTTTTTTTTTTTTTAAGTATTATTATTTTTTTATTTTTTTATTTTTTTATGATAGTCACAGAGAGAGAGAGAGAGAGAGAGAGAGAGAGAGAGGCAGAGACATAGGCAGAGGGAGAAGCAGGCTCCATGCACCGGGAGCCGATGTGGGACTCGATCCCGGGTCTCCAGGATCACGCCCTGGGCCAAAGGCAGGCGCTAAACCGCTGCGCCACCCAGAGATCCCAGAAGGAGAAAATCTTAAGCAGACTCCATGCTGAGCAGAGCCCAACTCAGGGCTTGATCTTACCATCTAGATCATGACCTGAGCTGAAATCAGAAGTCAGACGGTTAACCAACTGAGCTACCCAGGCACCCCTTACTTTTTTGAAATTGGTGACGGGCACTGAGGGGGGGCACTTGACGGGATGAGCACTGGGTGTTATTCTGTAAGTTGGCAAATAGAACACCGATAAAAAATAAATTTATTATAAAAAAATAAAAAATAAATGTGTTTACTAATCCTGATAGGAAAGAAAGTGCTAGCTAAAGTATCTCCTTGCAGGAGAGACGTTGAAAGTGGAAATATCTGACTCAGGGTAAATAGAATTTGCCGTAGCTAGTACTTAAGGAAACTCTCTTGTCATATGAAGCCAATAAACCAAAATGGTTTTCTTTCCCTGGTGTAAACTTGTACTTAAGTTGGGTTGGATGTGATCTTTTGGGTTTTAATGGGCATGACTGGGTTTATCCTACAGGGGTTTAAGGAGATGGGTGGCTTTTCTTTCTAGGCTAAGGCAAACAGAGAAACCAAAACCATTTGAGGGCTGCCAAACCTTTTGAGGGCTTGTTTAAGTGCCAGGAAAAGTGCCATTCAAATAGTGGAACAGCAGAAGATCGGAGTTTCTTTAGGGATACATGCAATATAAAAGCAATAAATTCTTACAGTCTAGATATTCTTTGTGGAAAATTGTTCTGTCTGCTACTGCTTATCTAAGGACATTTAAGTATTTGGGGTATTTTGAGGACTGCTTGTGGTAATCAAGGATCTTTTGTTTTCTACATAGAAAGTTATCTCCATCAGAATAATTTGTGAATACCTTTTAAAAAGAAGTGTACAGATTTCCTGCAGTGCTCAAGTCCTTATAGTGGTTGTTATCACTCCTATTTTGGGTGAGTAAATGTAAGCTATATTAATTTGTTCAAGATTATTCATTTAGGGAGTGTTAGACCCAGGACTGTAATCAGGATAAGAATACTTGGTTACACTATACTGTATCCTTACAGCAGTGAGTATTCACTGAACACAAGTGCTCTATGTAAAGTATTGCAGAAAACACTGTGTAAAGAGTTTCATTGTTTTCTAAGTGTAACTATTTTTAAAGATTTTATTTGGGGGGTGAGAGGAGCAGAGGGGCAGGGACAGCAAGCAGACTCTGTGCTGAGCACAGAACCCAATGTGCTGGCTGCTAGATCCCTGGATCCTGATGAGATCATGATCTGAGCCAAAACCAAGAATGCAAAGCTTAACTGGCTAAGCCCCCAAGGTACCCCTCTGAGTGTAATTTTGATATTTATCTTTTTATATTCAGTTAGGAAATTTTAAATCCATTTAAAAATAAACCGAATCATTTAAAAGAAGGAATGATTTATTTTAAATAATTTTTATGATATTAAAAGTAATTACTTATTTACCTGCTGTGTAAATTCACATATTTCTGAATTGTTCTGAAATGGAGCACCCATGTAAAATGTAATTGTTCTTTAAGGAGTGCACCAAAGACAGTAAACTGAGGAGAATCTTCTCTACTTTTGACCAGTTTGATTTTCGGGATCAACTGAAATTCACAGATGTAGATTTGTTAATCAGAATGCAGAATTCTTCAGTAAGTGTTTGGTCAGTAAGTGTTAGCCATCTGGTGGGTTTATTCAGTAGCAGATGTATTTCCCAGAATTGAATTCCTTTAACTGTATTGAAATCAGTTCGATTTCCTTTCTAAGTGGGTATTTACTCACTTTGTTTCAGTGACTATATCTGCACAGTACTTGCTTGATAAATGTGGAATAACTTTTTCTTTTTTCACACTGCTGAAGTTAGCAAAACTACCACCACTTTATAGCTGAAGAAAAAGAAACAGGAGAAATACACGAATTTTGAAGATAAATCAGTGGCTAACACAAGACCAGTAATATATTCAAAACCTTTGGTTGCCTATACTGGTAAAGTGAGCTACATCTGTTGGTTAAAATATAAGTGCATATGCACATGTGTGTGTTTGCATACACACAGACACAGATGATTAAAATGGCTTTAAATGCTACTGAGTGGTCTAGTTTAAGTTAGCGGTAACCTATCTATCTCACTGTGATTATGGTTTAGAGCAGTGCTGTCCAATAGAGCTTCTGTGATGATGGAAATGTTCTGTATTTCACACTGTCCAAAATGGTAGTCATCAGCCCCATATAGTTATTTAGCACTGAAAATGTGGCTCGTGAGACTGAGGAACTGAATTTTTAAAATTTAATTTTAGTTAATTTGAAGAAATATCTATATATGAGTAGTGGTTCCCATATATAGTATGGGGGAAAACTTGTGACCTGAATGGATAGAATAGTGATGGATAGACCATACAGATTTGGTCTAGTTTAAGGAAATCTTTTCTAACATCTATTCCAACATTGGATGATATAAAGGTACATCATACAGAGTTTGAAGGGAGTTTCACTCGTGATCACTTGGTGGGAATGCAAGTACAGAACCGAAGCACCAATTTTTGGGAGTGTAGACTAAGTGACCTGCAGGTTGAGCCTCATTTTGAGATTATGGGATGCTTCTTGAGAAGAGAGGAAGATTTAGCATCTAGATCTGCATTTTCTGAAAATAGATAAGATCTGAGTTGTAACTTTTCTTGAGTAGTTTTTTGGTTACTGTCAACACAGAAAAGGTTGGCTTCAGAGTACTGATCCATAAAGTTGATGCCTGCAAACACAGGAAGCTTGTGAGGTTGTGTTTGTGAGTATTTTTTATACTTTACGATAACTTGAGTCATATTTTTCTTTCTTTCTTTTTTTAAAGGTTTTATTTATTTATTCTTGAGACACACAGAGAGAGGCAGAGACATAGGCAGAGGGAGAAGCAGGCTCCTCCTTCTTTCTCCTTATACGGAGCCCAATGCAAGACTGGATCCTGGGACTCTGGGATCATGCCCTGAGCCAAAGGTAGAAGCTCAACCACTGAGCCACACAGGCATTCTGAGTCAGATATTTCTTTATGGAATGTTTTACCTGACAGTTCTACCGGGATGGGTAAACATTGCTCTGTTTCCACCCTACTATCTTCCCTCCTGCCACTTTTTCACTGTTCCTCTCACTCTCAATCTTTTGCTCTGTCAGATGGAAATTTCTGACTCAGCCATTTTCACTTTTCCAATAAGTTACCCAGTTCTTCTGTGGTCTCTGATAATGATGTGGATGGTTTATGATATTAAAGTAGTACTTCTGATTTGAGGACTTACATTATCTCAGCATTTTTCAAAACCCACTTGCCTGCAATCTAATGTGTCTGTGGTCAACTATAACATATCTACTTGCCAAACAAGTGGTTTGGGTTACTGGGGTTTTCATTTAACTTTGAATTTGGGGGATTAGAAAAAAAAATAACTCAGGGACTGATTTTAATAAATTGCATCAGAGTGAAATGTTGGGGTTAAATCAGTTGTTTTGCTTTAAGACATTTTAATGTCTCTTTACTTAGTCTTGGGCTTTTGTTGAAGATGTGTGTGGTGTGTGTATGTGTAGGTACACATTTAAAACACATACTTTAACTATTGATGATGTCCATTAAGTGCTTTCTATTTAAGTTCTAGCATTATAACAGCTTAGTTTCATGTTTACTGCTAGTAAAATATTTCTATTCAGTGTAGAACTGGTATTCTTTCTTTTTTTATTTTTATTTATTTTTTTTAAATTTTTATTTATTTATGATAGTCTCAGAGAGAGAGAGAGAGAGAGGGAGGCAGAGACACAGGCAGAGGGAGAAGCAGGCTCCATGCACCGGGAACCCGATGTGGGATTCGATCCTGGGTCTCCAGGATTGCGCCCTGGGCCAAAGGCAGGCGCCAAACCGCTGCGCCACCCAGGGATCCCTCTTTCTTTTTTTAGATAATGGAAACTGGGCAACTTTCACATTTCCCAGCTTGCTTTGGTTCTCAGGAAAATCAGATACAAATTTGAGGACTTATGTAGACTTTGTATTTGGTAATATACTTTTTTCCTTAACAACAACAACAGCAACAACAACACCCTTTCATTTTGTAACCTTAAGGAAACTATAAACTGAATCAATAAAACATTGCAAATGCAACTCATTTTTTCCTAGCAAATATTTGTTTCATTATTTAGATGTGAAAATTAGATTAAAAACATGTATCTTATTATAAAATATTACTAAAAGGATTATAAACATTGACTACTCTTCAGAGTAGAGAAATTGGAAAATATAGAAATACTTAAAAAGGAAAATAAGTGACATTGTAATTCTACAGTATATAGTCAGTATTTGAATTTTGAGGTTTATCCTTCCTAATATTTTATGAAGTTGCAAAGTCAGGTGTGTCACCTATAGTCAGAAAGGGTCACAAGATCAGCCCATATGGGGCATCTGGGTGGCTCAGTCAGTTAAGTGTCTGCCTTTGGCTCAGGTCATGATCCTGGAGTTCCAGGATTGAGTCCTGCATCAAGCTCCCTGCTCAGCGGGAGTCTGCTTCTACCTCTACCCCTCATCCCACTAGTGCATGCTCTCTTTCTCTCTTTGTGTCTCTCAAGTAAATAATTAAAATCTTTTTTTTTTTTTAAAGGTCAGCTCATATAATGGAGAGTACCTTTACTTGTGCCTAGCTTGTATGATAAGCCACATGGATAATCATCTATAGGGTGTATTGAACAGATTTCAGAGTGCCATTTTTTATGCAACCCCCTCCCCCAACCACCACCGCCAATCTACCCAAGGCTGGAAGTAGGATCAGTGGATAATGTCTATGAATTGACAGGTTTTGTCCTTCTGAAGACCATCTTACTTTTCTTTCTTTCTTTCTTTCTTTCTTTCTTTCTTTCTTTCTTTCTTTCTTTCTTTCTTCTCTTCCTATTATTATTTTTAAAGATTTTATTTATTTATTCATGAGACACACACACACACACACACACACACACACACACAGAGGTAGAGACACAGGCAGAGGGAGAAGCAGGCTCCATGCAGGGAGCCCGACGTGGGACTTGATCCTGGGACTCCAGAATCATGCCCTGGGCCGAAGGCAGGCGCTCAACCACTGAGCCACCCAGGGATCCCCCTTACTTATATTTATTTACAGGGGGTGCTGCGTTGAAAGGAAATGGGCTTCCTGGGGATGAAATATTTAAGAGGATGGTTACTTGGACAGGGTAAGATTGGACTTGACAACTACTAAAACCTTTTCTGATAATCAGTTTCCATAATTTTAAGAAAGTGATGAATAAGCACATTTTTATGACCAGAGATTGAAGCTTAGAAATATTTGAAGAAACTAGAGAACCTGGCCTAGATCCCTTCATTATTCTTAGCTATATTTTCTTGAGGTTAGAATTCTTGATACTCTAAAACAGTTTGGTGCTCTCACCAAAGTGATAACTTTAGCAGACCAGATATTTGGTAGAACTTTGCAGAATTCTGCTCCTTGTAGCACCTTTTTTGAAAAGGGTAGCTTTTTATCTCTCAGTAATGTTTGTGGCAGGATTGATTCACCTGGAAGATATTTTCCTATTACAAAGATCCTTCAAGATTCTTCCCCCCATATTTTAAAAAACAAACAAAC
The DNA here is from genome assembly GCF_048164855.1 of Canis lupus baileyi. Taxonomy (NCBI): domain Eukaryota; kingdom Metazoa; phylum Chordata; class Mammalia; order Carnivora; family Canidae; genus Canis; species Canis lupus. Next base: position 24,767,012 of record NC_132868.1, read on the forward strand.
TAATTAATTAATCAATTTATTTATTTCTTCCGATATTGACCCTTTTTTCATTTACCTTAATTTACTAACATTTTCTGATTTTAAGACTCTTTGGCAGTCTGCTACTATAGAAGATTTCTGAAGACTGAGAAGGTTTTCTCAGATGAGTCAGGACACCACTCCAAGATTCTGAAAATTCCTGTCAGTATCTTAGCACACGTTACATTCTCTGCTTCAAAATGCCATGCACATCTTATGTATCCTGTTGGGTTATTTAGCTTAACACATATCCTGATGTATACACACACTTTTTGTAGTCTGGGGGTCTAATCTTAGACACTTATTTGTGTGATCCTTGGCATTATTATTCCAGCTCTCAGAGCCATCATTTCTTCATGTATTGAATGACGTTTTGAACTGTGGTCTAAAGGGACCAACAGTTGACCATCTGACTGAATGTACTACCTTTCTAGATATTCTAGGATTCTATCAACTTTTATCCATTATAATATGTATAATGTATCTGAAATTTGGGTGATGGAACCAGAAACTCTTTACTCTCATTTTATTTTATATTTTATTTTTAAGATTTATTTATCTTAGAAAGAGAGTGAGCAAGAGAAGGGGCAGAGGGAGAGGGAGAGAAGTAGACTCCGTGCTGAGCGGGGAGCCCTACACGGGCTCTACCTCATAACCCTGAGGTTATGACCTGAGCTGAAATCAAGAGTTAGATGTTTAACCGACTCAGTCATCCAGGTGTGCGCCCCCCTTTACTGTCATTTTAGGTAATGTGGACAGACATGGAGCTCCTCAGTTTTTTTTTTTTTTCAGGTTAGCTGGAAGGTGAGGATGGGCTCATACCTGCAAAAAATGCAGTATATCATGGTACCTCATTTATATTGGTCATCATTTTCCTAGGAGCCCTCATTTCCACAATTATTTATTTGAAAATCATTATCTCAAGAACTGTGATAAATGTTGGAGATAAAATAATCCATAATATTTTTCCTGCCTTACAGGATCTTGAATGTATGCTGGGGAAACAGATGGGTAAAGGTAATAATAAGATTAGTGCTATAGTATTATATTTACTATATCCTATGAAGTCACTGGGGGAAAAATGTATAGGCATATCTGTTGGTTATGTGACAGTCAGTTGTGATGGTTTTGGCTTTATTCAAGAAGATTGGATAATAGAGAAATGACATTTGAGTGAGGCTTTTGAAAGTTGATTATGAATTTTTTAGACAGTGGAGAGGTGCCTCAGGCAGATAGAACAGAGTTCTGCCCTCCACACCCAATCCGTAGTATGGTGACTAAGTTTTCTTCCCATTCTCTGTGTTCTGTACCCACACCAATGAACTAAAATGTAAACCAAAACCAGTAACCATAAAAATCCCCAAATAGTTGAAACATTGGTTAATAGTACTTGACTCAGTCATTTGTACAAAACGTGGATGAAAGTCTCTGTCTTTCATAAAGGAATTATAGAAATATGTGTGCCCTTTGCAATTAATTTAGTAAGGGGGGCAATTACATTAAGGATAAATATTTTAGAAAAGTGGATCTGATTTAATTATATTATGGGTCTCTTCTCAGAAGGATCATCTATCTTCTAGACAGATGAAATAACCATAGTATATGGGATAGAACAGGAGATTTGGAGACTTGATCAGAAAGCTAGGCCTAACCATTGGCTACTTTGACTAGGAACAAAGTAAATGAGGATGGAATACCTATGTCATTGACCAGTTTTTCATCAGCCAAAATTAGGTGCTACTCTCCAACTTCTGTCATACCGTACTTGGATGTTGTTAATTTCCACAGGATGGACATCTAGGACACTAAAAGTCAGAGAAGGATCAAGGGCTTCAGTTATCCCTTATCCTCTAGTAAATTAACTGCTCAAACATCACTGAGATCTTATTCTCATTGTTTCAACCTTCTGCCTGAAAGGGAAGTTTCAGTTGTCAGAGTGGCCAGTGACTCAAAGCTATCTGCTATTTTGGGACTCATTATTGGGGCAGATGGTTAAGAGAGTGTCCACAGTCCATAGCTGAGCTACGGGGATGGGGATGAAGGTTCATTTTGGATTGGTATTGGTGGTGATATTGGTGATATTGGTATATATGTGTATATATATATACTTTGTTGATTATGAAAACGTTGAAAACTTGTCATTAGGATAACTGTTTACACTTTCTCCTGCATCCCATTTCTCTTTTACTCAGGCAATTTTATTAGAGCTTTTCCTTTTGTAGGGCAACAAACAAAAGCATAGGGGTTTACATATGTATCACTTGGACACATTAGTATGAAATTCATTAATACGCTCTTTGCAAAGGGGGATACTCATTGATGTTGGATGGAAAGTAGAGGAGAAGGGGGGAGGTGGTTAGATCCCAAAGGGAGATTTTCCTCAGAATTTCCCACTATACTCACAGCTGAGGGATCTTCTTGTAGATTGCCCATGAAACACTGTAGATGAAAAGATCTTTTTATTGCTGTTGTTTTTCAGAGGTAAACACAGCCTGATTGCTATAGAGACTTATTCTGGGGAGAGAGTGAGACAAAATAAGTGATGTCACATTTTTATTGCTCTATTTTGAGACTTGGAATCCACATTCTAAGTATATGTATCACCCTTACCTAAATTCTCTTGTATTCACAATTTTATCAATAAATGCATATTTATCTTATTTACTATTTAATGATATCACTCTTTTCTGATGTAATGAAATATAGACTTTGAACAGAAACTTTTGGGGCCAGAAGAGCTTGATTTGGTTCTGATTCATTTGTTTATTTTTGGGCTATCTTGGTCAAGTCACTTTATTTCTCTGAGTCATAGTTTTCTCATAAATAAAACGAGAGTATTGATAAAGCCTTTACCTTCAAGTGGCTAGGAGAAATAAATATGAAAGTGCACTGTCATCAACAGTTTTTATGTTAGTGTCAACTGTGCCCGAGTGTCATTACCAAATTTTTTTTTTTTTTTTTTTTTTAAAGATTTTATTTATTTATTCATGATAGTCACAGAGAGAGAGAGAGAGAGGCAGAGACACAGGCAGAGGGAGAAGCAGGCTCCATGCACCGGGAGCCCGATGTGGGATTCGATCCCGGGTCTCCAGGATCGCGCCCTGGGCCAAAGGCAGGCGCCAAACCGCTGCGCCACCCAGGGATCCCAAAGACAAAATATATGTCTGGAATATCATCCTCATTCATAGAGGCTGTTTTCATGTGTATGGAACAAAGGAAAGCAAGTACTATCCCTGCTCTCAATGTGATGAGTAGGTATCCCATCTGCTGCTAATAGCATTTACACAAAAATAGAATAATTTACAAGCTATACCAGAATATAAAAGGCATACAGATGCAGTTGAAAGAAAAAGTTTCTAGTGAGTGTATTATTAATCCAGGCATTTGTATGTGAGTGGAAGCTTGTAAAGATTGACTCATTGGAATTGTTATTTCCAGAAAGTTTTGGGATGTGGGTAAAAGAAGGACAGAAGTGGAATGCTGTCTTTACTCTTCTGGTTTGTAAGAGTTAATTGATCTCCTTCACTGAGAATGCCTACCCCTTCTGCCCTTAAGAATTTTAACCTTCCTTTGAAATTTGTTTTGTATGTTAGCTATTTTAAGGTTTCTGGATACCTTTGTCTGAGTCACTCCCATTTCTTATACTTACCTCCACTTCATACCAAGCATAACTCCTCCATTATTTATGCCCTCAAAGAATATTCTGTAGGTCTTTCTAACATTTATTAAATTATATTGTGTTTATGTTTACTTACCTTTCTGTCATCTCTATCTTCTTGATGGCTTGGAGATGACTTATTTTTCCTAAAAAAGAGCTCAACAAATGTTTGTTGAATGACTGTGCTTTCTAGATATATTCTATGTCATTTATTTATTTAGGGAGATCCATAAATGAATTAAAAACATCTTTTTCTTCAAGGAAAATGGATGGGGGAGTGTGTGTGTGTGTGTGTGTGTTATATGTATATATAAATCCCACTTCTTATTTCTGAAATTTGTTTGGCTCAATGCAAACTAATTCACTATATCCCTATATGTATATATCTGGATTAAAAAGAATCACTAAAACTATATTTCATTTAATGGGAATGAGGAAGATTTCTAGTTTTTATTTAAATATTTGAAAATTTTGTAAGCCTCTGTGTTGCTGTCATAACAAAAGAGCTCAATTCTGTTCATAAAATTGTTTTCTTCTCTTGTCAATGGAATTTTTACTGTGTTTTGACTTTGTTGATCAGTGTTTCTTCATTTTTTCCATTAATATCTCTTGGAGTCTTACTATATGCTACGCCCAGTGCTAACTGTGTGGAAGGTGCAGAGATTAGTCCAATAGGGTCCTTCTCCTGAAGAGTTTGCAACTGGTTGGGGAGGCAGCTGTGTATTTGAGCTGAATGATAAAGTGTGTTTCTTTCTGTTGATGTTCTTCAAAAGCAATGAGGCAGAGTTGCATGGTTATTAGTTTTCAAAAGAGACTTAGCTACCATGCCCTAATTGTGGGGAAAATGTTCGAGGTTAGAGATTACAGGACCATTGAAGTTTGAATGGGAATGAAGGAGAGTGTTGGTGTTGCCTTAATATCAACATCAGCCTGAAATTCGGATGAGTGAAAGTGAACATAGGAGGGAGAAAGTTTGAGACGTGGGAAGGTAAGAGCTCAAGGTCCAATGATACATCTTAAATGTGCTTGCAGGGAAAGATGGAGAGATGAGTTTATGCTGTTTATCCTCAGTAGTGTTTATACTGTTTACTTCAAAGTAGAGTAGATTAGGGAAGGAACAACTATCTAGGCTCTGAACTTGGCCTGGCTGTGAAGTATTTCTGTAATTCCCAGCCTGGATACTGATTTAAAAGGTGGCTGAATGTGTGATTTTTTTCCAGCTAGTAGTAGAGTCACGATGCAAAGATATATCTTGAAGGGAACTAGAGTGGATGCAGAAGAAACTGGATTAAACACATAATACTTGGTATAAGTGAGATTATCTATTTGAAAGTTCTTATTAAGCTCTGAAGTGCTAAATCAGCGTATTGACAGTATAATTCCATGTATGAGTGTGTGCACTTCCTTCTAGTCCTTGAAGAGCTTCTAGATTCTCTGCTAGCTCAAGCCCTCACCCCTATATGCTGTAAGATTTAGGATCAAATCATGATAATTGAATGTACTTTGTTCTTGTTTAAATAGTAAGAAATCATTGAGAAGAGTCATTGTTATGGTAACTAGCGATTCATAAACTCCTTGTACCTGTTATGTCAAATGTGTCTTCATGTTTATGATTTAGCAATATATGCTACTGATGGAATTAAAGATGTGGATTTTAAAAATGTTTGTATTTAATTGTAGAATTTAAAATGCAATATAAAAATTACAAAAAGCAGAAGAAATACAAAATGTAAGAACCTAATAGATTTAATAGATGTTAATATTTGCCTTATTTGCAGTAGTCTTCTCTATTTTGTTCCTAAAACAAGAGAACACCTGATATAGCAAAGACACTCCTGCCCTTTGCTTCTCTCTACAGATGAGCACGATTCTAATTCAGTTTGTGTCAGTGCTGTGTATTAAAAACATATTTTTATTACAAGTGTTTAAGTCCATAAACATAATATTTTTAATGTTGCACTGACTAAAGCAAAAAAAAAATTATTGAAGTTCTTCACATGGGTATGCACATGGAAAATTGCAACGATTTTATAATTTTTTATTTTATTCAGCATGACATTAAAATATATATAAAATATATTGTTTGGCATAATTTTTTGCTCTGATAACATAAAGTGAAGTGGCTTTTTTTGTGAGTATAATATACAGGATGAAGTATGTTTTACATTGTGAGCTACTACATACCATATATACTTATGTGTGTAGGTGTGTGTGTGTGTGTGTGTGTGTGTAAAACTGAAAAAGTTTCTCCATACCATAATTTCCTCCACTGTGTATGCTATACTTTTTTCTATTCATTTTTTTTGAATCTATTAATTTTTAAATAGTTGTTCTAGTCTTAGTAAATTGATTTGACCTAATAACAGGTTGTCATCCATGATTTGAAAAATAATCATCTCAACAATTAATCTAATCTTAATTAAGTTTAATACTGACTTTAGTATACACACATAAGCTTTTGCAGTAAAATAAAAGCACTTCAAATAATAAGGCAACATATTAAGATAGCATTCTTTTGAACAAGATTTGATTATATTCATTTTGGCTAATTCATTCTGAATATTTGTTTTCTGTGAACTAAATTCATACATGTTTTAGCCATTTAATCAATTAATATTAATTAGCTAAGCATTTTAGGGAATGCATGTTGATCAATATCGAATATCTCCTTTCAGTCTGTTCCAACCTCATGGTTTGCCTGAAGTCCAGGAGGGCTGTCATGGTTTCAGGGAAGGAAAGAGCCCTTACTGGCTGGGACACTGACTTCTAGCCTTGTCACCAACAGACTCCATTTGGCCTTAATAATAGCCTTTGTTCCTTACAGCCCTCACTTTCCTCACCTGTTAATTGAAAGGGTTCACCAGGTCATTTTGAAAGCACTTTCATTCTCTGAAATACAGGGTAACTAGGATCAGGGACACAGTTGTTACAACTTGCTGAGAATATATCTGATGTCAAAGCACAGGACTTTTTACTGGAATTACTAGTTTCACAGTTGCATTTGAACAAGGGTAAGCAGGTCATATATAGTTTAAGCGGTTCTTAGGCAGAAATGATTTGTAAAACCATTTTGGAGCAACCTATTGTCCAAGATCTACCTACTTTTTTTATGGCATTATTTCTCAGGGACAGGGCTACATGAGTGTATATGTTAGCATATGTAAGTGCTAAAAATAGCAAAAATGTGTGTGTGGTTTTTTTAAATTCCATTTTAGGTAAACGTCCTCATAGGCAAATCCAAAGCTGCGGAAAGAAATCTATAACCTCTGCTAATGCTATGGTATAGTTTCTGGAATCCTAGATAAATCCCTAGTACTAGTTTATGGCTTTGAGGACTTTTCCTTTTTAATGTGAGTTACATGTTGGGAATAGAGCAAGAAGTTACCGTCTAAACTACATGTCCTTCAAACAAGTAAAAAAGCACATGTCATAATAAGAATCCTTCATAAGTATTATTTTATGTATATGTTTGTTTTAAGAAACAGGAGTTTAAATTGCTGTTTAGGGTAGAACAGACCTTGGAGACCATCTTTTCCCATTTGCTTCTAAAAAGGCCACTAAATGCTCCTGCCCCGATCTCCAAATTGAGGCAACATTAGGGACGGATTCCTGGATCCTCTAAGGTTCCCACTTTCTTTTGGTGTACAGATTCATTTTAGGAAGCTCTACATTTAGGGACATGTAAGGAGCCAGTTCTAACTCATGTCTGAGGGTGTGGACCCATTAAAGAATGTGATTATCCTTGACAAAGAGATCTGCCCCTACCTGAGGGACTAATAAATGTATGTTTTTCTTTAGAGATACCAAGATAGCTGTCAGTCTCTGAGAGAGGATCCCCTCCATCCAGATAACTGAGGAAAAGGCTAGATAGATTTCTCTTAACTCCTCTGATATGCGAGGACTCCACTTTCTCTCATCTGCAGTATGCAGAATGTTCTTGTCTCTTGTATTATGGCAGTAGCACTTGCTCTCTCTTAGCGGACTAGAATTTCTGGACCTCTGAGTTCTGATTCTGTGGTTAGTATAGGTAGGCCAGGAATAAGAGCTAACCATTATTTTGTGACACCCTGTGCTTGGCACTAAGCACGTATTATGTGGATTTTTATGATTGAAGACTTTATACTAACTAGTCACTATTTTACATTGCATGTTATCTTATAATATTAGAATTGATTTTTGAAGTAAACACAATTCTTTTTTAAAAAACTATAAAATATTACCAATGAGCCTTCTTGTCTTCTTCTCTTCCCTCATCCTTTGCAGTGTGCCGAGATTTTGCTGTTTTAGAGGACCACACCCTGGCCCACAGCCTACAGGAACAAGAGAGTGAGTAATGGCCCTCATTATGTTTCTTCTGTTTTCTTTTTTAGTGGTAGCTTGAGGCAGGTTTCTTAGGGTGAGACAGCCAGGAACAGAGTCACCAGGCCTACACTGTCCATCTATCCTGGGGGATTTATCTAGGCAAATGTCACCTGGGTGGGGGATGAAATTCTGGGTATTTTGAAGTATGACAGCTGCCAGGGATTAGGAGACTGTTGGGTGTATGGAAGGAGAAGGGGGACTTGAACTTTTTCTCTTGCCTTAGTGTTATAGGAAGGAGACACTATCTGGCATCTATCCCTTCCCCTAGAAGAGGGGCTTGAACATCTTTCCAAGGCATTGGCAGTATCTGGATTGTGGAGTCTTCATAGTATTTATATATGTAATCATGGAAGCTAAATCCAGCTAAAGTTGTATTTGTTACATAAAAGTACATATTTGTGAATATGTAATTTAAGAATCATTAATTCACATGTCAATATAAACATTAAGTATTGAAAAATGTAATTTATAAATAGAGTGACAACTGGTGGAGCAGAGGAGCCGTGGCCTTAGAGCATTTGTGTGGAAGTCCTGGCACTACCACTATTTTGCCATGTGACCAGGAGCAAATTACTTAACCTTTCTGATCCTCATTTTACTTAATGGAAAGATACAAAGAAGTTGCCTGTTATATAGCATTATTGAGAGCATAAAATGAAGTCATAGGTGTGAGGCTCTTTTTAAGGGAAAAGCTCTTCTTAAGTTATTCTGAGGCATACTATTAATAAGCCAAAAACTGAAACATTGTTATTCCTGTCTTCAATATTTCTGTCCAGTTGAGCATCATTTGGCATCGAACATTCAACGGAACCGTTTGGTCCAACATGATCTCCAGGTGGCTAAGCAGCTTCAGGAGGAAGACCTGAAAGCTCAGGCTCAGCTCCAGAAGCGCTACAAAGACCTGTGAGGATTTGGGGGTGGGAGGGACTCACGCTGGGACTGATTTTCTCTGTGGAGCAGCAGGGCAGGGAAGAGACTCCGTGTCTGTCCCTCTCCTGCCTTTCACTATTCAATTATAAATCCTGTAGTGGCTATCCTATAGTTTTCTTTGATTTGAAAATTTTTCTCTGTTGTTGGAACACTTTCTAGGTTTTGGGACATGTGGATTCTAATATGAACTCAGCACTTTTAACTTTAGGACTGTGAGCCATTTGGTCCATCTCTCTGAGTCTATATTTCTTCCCTGTAGCATGTGGAAAATAATCTCTGTCCCTTTGCCTTGTAGGTGGTTTGGGAGGAATCCAGGGAAATAGTGGATATCAAAGAACTTTCTGAGTTGTTTTGGATTTCTTTACTCTTTTCTAGGGGTACTCTTTCCTACAGTTCTTTCCTGGGGGTGTTTGCTGCTATTATTTTCCTTGAACCTCTTGCTTTTCAGGGAGAGATAGAATCTTCTGGAATGCTTTTTTTTTTTTTTTTAAGATTTTATTTATTTATTCATGAGAGACACAGAGAGAGAGAGAGAGAGAGAGAGAGAGAGGCAGAGACACAGGCAGAGGGAGAAGCAGGCTCCATGCAGGGAGCCTGATGTGGGACTTGATCTCGGGTCTCCAGGACTCGATCCTGGGTCTCCAGGATCACACCCTGGGCTGAAGGTTGTGCTAAACCACTGAGCCACTCGGGCTGCCCTGGAATGCTTTAAATTACACCCTCAGTTATCTTTATAACTCCAGCATGTGACAAAAGTTCTTTCTTAGTCTCCTCCTTTAATAGTTAGGTAAATGGAAAGATCACATGTAAGGTCTCTTCCAGCACAATGACTTGTTCTTTTCCAATGCTTTAAAAGCTCACAGGGTGCATTTCTTAATTGAGAGTGGCCCCCATCCTTAAATCTCAATGATGGATTTTACCACAAGGTATTGTTTTAAGGAGGAAAGGGCAAAGGAAGAAGTGAAGGCACCCCTCAATTTAATGTCATTCTTGTTCAGAGAAACAGGAAAACCTATTGTTTGTGCTGTCTTTGAGGAAGGGTTTATCCTTCTGTTTTATTATTCATAGAGAGAACTTTAGTTATCATTTTGTTCATCTTCCTTATTTTGGAAAAAACGCTGTCACTGACTTTTGCTATACCTGTCACCATGAAAGGCACTAGAGACCAGAGATAGGAGTAAAATATAGCCATTGCCCTTAAGAGCCTCAGAATAAAGCTCTGAGCATTATAAATCTCCAGATAATCTCACAAGCCACAGGAAATTGAAGAATACAGTTCATTCCTATGAAGAGAGGAGACTGGGAAAACCATCCCAACAAAGATACAGTTAATCTGAACCTTGATGGTTAATTAGAAATGTGTAGTCCTAGCTGGGGAAAACCATTCTCGCCAGAGGAGGTAATAGGGAAGGTAAGAGGTAAAAGAACTTGGAATCTCATGGTACCTACACGATGTTCAGTCTTGCTGGACTACAGGGTGTGATTAAGGGCATGGGTAGGGGATGAGGCTGGAAAAGTAGTCAAAACCTGGACCGAAAGGTTACATAAATTATGTTTTTAGGAATTTAGATTTTGCAGATTTTATATTAGAAACAACAGAGAACCTGTTGGGGTTTTCATTTTGGGGCCTAGTTTGTGGACTGGGTAGGTGGAGGATTGTGAAGGCCGCTATTGAGCAATGGTCAAATGAAGAGACGACAAGGTTTGATTTGAGGGTAATAGAAATGGAGTTTAAAGAGAGAGATTTGAGGGATATCTGGGTGGCTCAGTTGGTTGAGCGACCAACTCTTGTTTTCAGCTTAGGTCATGATCTCAGGGTCATGAGATTAAGCCCTGCACTGGGCTCCGTGTTTAGGGCAGAGTCTGCTTGGGACTCTTTCTCCCTGTGTACCTCCTCCCTGCTCTCTCTCTCTCTCTCTCTCTCTCTCTCTCAAATAAATAAATAAATCTTTCAGAAGAGATTTGAGATGTGTAGAGAGGTTCGGGGTCACAACCAGGTGAAGATCAGAGCCAGAGCTAGAAAAATATTCTAGAGTTCTCAACTATTCTTTATATGATCCACAGTGCTTTGCTATGAAAGGCAGTTCTCAGGCTGGTGTAGAGGTTTAAGATCCTGAATTAGGGTAATGATAGCATAATGAGATTATTCAGAGATTCTTGAGATAAAAATAAAACACTAAATATAAATGAAGATTCAGGGAGTGATGGATTATAGGTCTTAAATTAGAAGAGAGCCAGGTATTATATTTCTGCCTGGGACTTCAGGGTTTGGCAGATAGTCCTAACTGAAATAAGGAAGTTTCATGATTTTCACACTCTGGTAATTTTGACAGTTGCACATCACTGGATGGGTGAAATGCTGTAAATATTAATGAACTGGAACCTCCCACTCAATCTGCATCCTGGGGCCCCTGTCCAGCATCAGATTTGCCAGTTGTTGACTACTTCTTTATCACTTGATTTTGCTTCCTCTGGATTCTGTATAATTGGCTGAATGAATTAAATCTGGTCCTTCATGGCAATATGATTTGAAGTAATTAAGCTTAGCTTAAACCTCAATTCTTTCTTTCTTTTTTTTTTGTTTGTTATTTTTTAAAAACATTTTTATGGAAGTTCATTTTAGTTAAAATACAATGTATTATTATTAGTTTTAGGGGTAGAATTTAGTGAATCATTTAGTTGCATGTAATACCTAGTGCCCATTCCATCAAGTGTACTCCTTAATGCCCACCAACCATCCCCCATGCTCCCTCCCACCCACCTCCCCCACCCTGTAACCCACATTTTGTTCTCTGTAGTTAAGAATCTCTTACAGTTTGTTTCCCTCCCTGTTTTTATGGTTTTATTTTTCCTTCCTTATCCTACGTTCATCTATTTTGTTCCTTAAATTCTGCATGTGAGTGAAATCATATGGTATTTGTCTTTCCCTGACTTCTTTGGCTTAGTATAAAATCTTCTAGTTCCATCCAAGTTGTTGCAAATGGCAAGATTTCATTCTTTCTGATGACTGAGTAATATTCCATTATATATATATACCACATCTGCTTTATTCATTCATCTGTTGATGGACATCTAGGCTCTTTCCATGGTTTGGCTATTTTCTATACGAGGAGATACATCTATGTCAGTTGTGATCTTTAACATTTCATTTGGATTTGCCTTCTCTACCGAACTTCTGCTTTCTTCCCATCTGTTATCATCTGCATTTAATTAACAATTGCTAAGTCCTGTGTAGATTCTACATGAATTTGGGAGATGCAAATAGAGGCATACTTGAAAACTAAGACCATGATTTTGTGTATGATTCTTAATTATTAGAAGTGAGTAAATGAAAAGAGGTTATATAATAAAACCTATTCTGAGTAGTTATTTTTTTCTTTTCAGTACTTTGGCTTGAGTGGATAAGAGTCCTAAAATGTTAGACCTATTAAATGAAGTCGTTAAGTGCAAATACTTTTATAGCTGTTAAATTGACACAAGAGGATGCAGCTCACTGGCTGTCAGTGGCAGAACCAGACATCACATCTGCAGCCACCTTCTCCAGTGGTTTTCCTACTGATTCTAACGGAATCTTGCCATCCCTTCCCTGTGCTGTCTTACTTTCTTTTCCTTCTTTTCTGTCTTGTGTGTGCATAACACATGTGTACACACCTGTGTGTGTGTCACATCTTCCACCAACACCTACCTATTTCCAAGCATGTTAAAAGTGACCCATTTCCATACAAATTAAAATAATTCTTTCCTCTCAGTTTTGTCAGAATAGAATATATGGATTTTAATTCCTCAATTGAAGTTAGGATTATTGCTCTCTACAACACTTTTAAATTACAAAATGCTGTTTGTTAAATATGGAACATATAACCAAGACTGAGATTCACTGAGTATTTTTTTTAAGTGGATTCCACACCCAGCATGGAGCCCAATGCAGGGCTTGAACTTGGGATCTTGAGATCAAGACCTGAGCTGAGATCAGGAGTCAGTGCTTAACTGACGTGCCACCCACATGCCCCTACTGAGTATTTAAAGTTCACTTGGCAGGGGGAGAATGAGAGGATTTATTTGTTTAGGAAACAAACTGCATCTATAAATCACAATTATGATTTTATTCCAGCATCTTTTTAAATAGTAAGCTCTAAACCTGTCTGTGGTCTTCATTCCTAGTTAACAGTTTTGTGTAAAAATTGGCTCTCCAGAACTATCACATTCTGGAGATTTAGGCTTCCCAATGACTTTTCTTGAAACCTGAATCCAGAAGACATATGGACTTGTAACCATCTCTGAGAGATCCAAACCCTATTTTTTGTTTGAACTGCTGTTTTAGAGGTTCTGTTTTAAAGGATCTGTTTCTCCCACCAAAATCATTCTCTTGTTTTTTTCACCAAAAAAGTATTGTGAGCTTCTGAGTGCAGAGTGAAGATTTACTCATGTTTGCTTCCTCAGTGAGGAGCATAGTGCCTGGACCACAGCAGGTGCTATTTAAATCTTTGTTGAATGCATGAATGCCCAAACAAACTATGCTAGCTACAGTATTACAACATTTGGTTTTCTTAGGGGCTTGAGTATGAAGAAAACTGGCATCAGCCAGGAGGTGTCTATTGTGAATTGAAGCTGGGGAGTATTTTAAGTATTAGTGAAACTGAAAAATACATCCAATCATTTTAAAGTCATACCACCTCGAAGTGATTCCGGTGATATTTAGTGAGCTCTCCCCCAATTTTTTCTGTGTACTCCCTATCTTTATTTGGGTATTTGTGGACATTAATCTCAGAGTGTATGTTTCCTCTGCAGAATCTTGAGAAAACATGCCTCTCTGTAGAGTGGCCCCAGTATGGTGAGGTGATTCAGGAGTGCAGAAAAAGCATGGGACTTTCCATTGTAGTGTCTGGGGATCAGAATCTGGTTCTGGCGCTTATTTTCTCTGTGATCTTAGGGAAGTGGTTTGACTACTCAGCCCCAGCTTTTTTTTTTTTTTTTTTTTTTTTCTGTAAGATGTAACAGTATCAAACTCTTTACATCACTATTGTGAGGATTAAATGATAGAAAAACGTACAGGGGCTTATAGTGAGTATTCAGTAAATTGTGTTATTTTTAGGAAAAATCATTTCTTATTTTCTTTATTCATAGTGTCTTTCTTTCTTTCTTTCTTTCTTTCTTTCTTTCTTTCTTTCTTTCTTTCTTTCTTTCTTTCTTTCTTTCTTTCTTTTAGTGAACAACAAGACTGTGAAATTGCTCAGGAAATCCAGGAGAAGCTGGCTATTGAAGCAGAAAGACGACGCATTCAGGAGAAGAAGGATGAGGTACAACTTAGATAATGCCCCTCTACCCTAGCAGAGGAGGGACTGCTTTCAGTATTCATAGGCTCAGGGTAGGGTTGCCAGGTGGGCAGGTGAGCTCTTGTCTTTGGGGTGCGTAGTCTGAGTGTTGCCTTCCATAGACCACTGTTTATTGCCCCTTGATAACCTAATAAGTGAAATCTTAAAAGATAACGATAATTGAATGTAACATGTGAATTAGTCTCCTAGGACTGCTTTAACAAATGACCCTAAACTTGTTGGCTTAAGACAGTGGGAATGCCAAAGATACAGTTGCAATGAAACGCTGGGACACCTGCACCCTGATGTTTCTAGCAGCAATGTCCACAATAGCCAAACTGTGGAAGGAGCCTCGGTGTCCATCGAAAGATGAATGGATAAAGAAGCTGTGGTCTATGTATACAATGGAATATTCCTCAGCCATTAGAAACGACAAATACCCGCCATTTGCTTCGAGGTGGATGGAACTGGAGGGTATTATGCTGAGTGAAATAAGTCAATTGGAGGACAAACATTATATGGTCTCATTCATTTGGGGAATATAAATAATAATGAAAGGGAATAGAGGGGAAGGGAGAAGAAATGGGTAGAAAATGTCAGAAAGGGAGACAGAACATGAGAGACTCCCTAACTCTGGGAAATGAACTAGGAGTGGTGGAAGGGGAGGAGGGTGGGGGATGGGGGTGACTGGGTGGTGGGCACTGAGGGGGGCACTTGACGGGATGAGCACTGGGTGTTATTCTGTATGTTGGCAAATTGAACACCAATAAAAAATAAATTTATTATTAAAAAAATAAAATAAAAATTCAAAAAAAAATTGCTATTGCTACTGAAAAAAAAAAAAAAAAGACAGTGGGAATGTATTCTCTCAGTTCTGGAGGCCAGAAATCTGAACCAAAGTTTTTGTGGGGCTTTGCTGCCTCTGGAAAAGATGATGCTTTGCCCCTTCCAAGCTTCTAGTGGCTCCTGACAGTCTGGCATTCCTTGGCATGTCACTGCGTCCCTACAGCCTCTGCCTCTATTGTCACATGGCCTTCTTTGCTGTATCTTTGTGTCCTCTTGTTTTCTTATAAGGAAACCACTGATTGGTTCTGGGACCCACCGTAGTCTAGCATGATCTTAACTAATGACATCTGTGAAGACCTTATTTTTGAATAAAGTCCTTTTCTGGGGTTCGTGGTAGAAATGAATTTTTAGGAGACACTCTTTGACCCAGTACAGGCTGTATTCCTGTGATCTTGAGAGGGAAAGCACAGACCTGAGCGTAGGCTGAACGGGAGTCAGTACATGTCATTGTGGGAGGTCACAAGCTGCTGTTGCTCTCACTCTTCGTTGCTTCTGGCTTCACTCTTCTATGAGTTCTGCCTCAAAGAACTAATCTTTTGGATTCTGTGGATATTTTAAAATTGTATTGTTTTTAAAGCTGAAAATGACTAAAAGTATCAATAGTGGTTTGTTGGTAAGAAGACTTGAATTTGCAGTTAACTAACTTGAATTTGCCTTTGTGTTGGACTTTTAGCATATCTTACAAACAATTCCTTTTCATTGTGTATTGATTCTGCATCTACCTTCTTTGAAACCAATTGTGCTGTTCTTGGTCACAGGTTAAGGTTATATTAAAGAAGAAGATGATTTATAATTTTAATAGGATTGCCATAGATTTATTGTATGTATACTCAAATATTTTTCTGGGTTAAAAGGGGCGCTATTAATAATTACATAAACTGGGCCTATCCTGAGTACCAGCACATGTGATCATCCTGTTAAATAGGTGGGATGAGGGCCATCCGTAAACTAGCCTGCATATACTGCTGCTCCCACAGAGCCATCCTTGTTCCTATAAGACTCCTAGTACTATGCCAGGTGAGCATGAGACACCTGGTATTTGTGTATTTAGCTGTTTTTTGTTTTTTGTTTTTTGTTTTTTGTTTTTAAGAAACCTTGATTTTGTAATAATCAGAACTGCAAGTAAGAATTAAGAATTCCCTTTTATCCTTCCTGTTATCAACACAGGAACTCTTTCTTACTACAGGATGTGTTGCCTCTCTGTAGTTAATACTTTGCTTTTAGGGATGAAACTGGAACTGAAAGGAGTGATTATATTTTCTAAACAGGAAAGCTTTTATTTTAAAAATAACAGAGTAATGAACTTGGCTTCTTATAAATGCTACTGGTGTCCTGTGATTTTTTTTTTTCTCCCATTCGGGAAAAACAGGGGAGAATGAAAAACCAAAACACTTTATTTAGACATGTAGAATCTAAACAGCGATCATACTAAATAGTCTCATGGTAATACTATATAAAAGTAAGCAGTTTAGTGATTAATTCTTTTTCAGATGAAGAAATTAAAACTTGAAGAAGTCAGTGTCTGTTCCCCAGCTATAATAAGATTCCAGAGAAATGTCTCAATAGTTCAGGTCCTCTGACTGACCACTTCGGACACACATGACTGTGATTCAATAGACAACATGTAACCTTTGGAGTCAGACTGCCTTGGGTTTGAATCTTAGCTTTTTAACTTTTGGCTATGACTTTCGAATCTCACTTAACCTTGTAGAACCCAGGTTCCAAATTGGAGATAGCGTGATAATTGTACAAACCCTGGAGGGCTGAGTGAGATCATGTATGTAAGGCCTCTGAGACATATTAAGTTAATAATTTCTTTCTTTTTTACTTTCTTGCCAATTTTTTCCACATCCTTATGCCCTTTATAACAGCTCTTATTTCTCTTACATAGAGATGTATGCTAAATTAGAAAGGGAAAAAATAAACAGGCTTAAGTATATTCCAGTCTAGTGTGATCTGAGTAGTCTTCATGCATTTCCTTGCCTTGATAGGCCTCCCAGCTGACTTGCCCTCCACTGCTGTTTGACCTGGTGAAATGGCCCCATTCCCCAGTGCAGTGCAGAGAATTAAAGGAGAAATTCAGTAGGGGAGATTTAGTGAGACTAACCTTAAAAACTATGTTCAGACTCTGACTTTCTAGCTGATGCCTTAGATTAGAAGATGCCTACCATGCTGAGTTGTTCTCTTAACAAAAGATAGGACTCTCAGCCCACTGGTATGTTACTATATTAAATGAACAAGATTTGTAATAGTAAAGCTTATCATTGAAGGATGTATAATAATGCATATTTATTTATTTTAGTCCTGCAGAGGAGACTGAGACTGAGATGAGATAATAGTGGGGTTTTTCCAGCCAGCTCTTGAAAAAAATGTTGCCTGTTACTCATGAACTACCCTAATTCTTTTTAAAATTTTTCTCCATTTATGCTCTTCTGTTTCCTTGTGGAGTCTGCTTAGCTAGTAAGTTCTTACTGAACAGCAGGGCTGTGGAAAATTCCTCTCTGGATTTTCACCCAGATCTCATTTTCAGAGATTTTTGGGGTCAACTCTCTTTAGTAGTTTATTACCCTTCAAACAACCAGATGTAGAATCCAAGGCCTCTTTTCTCTTGGGACAGAGTATTTTTCCTGCATAGCATTGTACATGAGAAGTTATACAATTCTGTGTGGGTGAATTAGCATTTCTAGCTTTGTTATGGTATAATTTTATTGTGCTTTTTAACACAGCACAGATGTAAGGCAACTAGCATTTCCATGCAGAGAGGCAGATGTAGAAAAGTTTTTTTAAAAAAGAAAGGAAGAAAAAAAAAGAAAGGAAGAAAAGAAGGAAAGAAAGAAAAAGAAAGATCTTTAGTATTCTCACCAGCATTGCAGCTTCCCCCTTCCTGCTTCTCCCTTACTTTCCCCCTTCTCTTTCTTCTTTCTTTTTTTTCTCCCATACTCCCTCCCTCTCTTCCTTCTTTTCAGCTTTTCTCCTTTAAAAACAAAAACAAAAACAAAACAAAAAACAAAAAACATTTTTACATCGTGTGACTATAGTAGTTCCATTTCTCTCTAGGCCTCTGTGGAAGCAGGGTTTTGTAGCCTTTGGGAATACTGGACTGTATGTGTTTGTAACTAAGAAAAGTGGACTAATTCCACCGGGATCATTCTCTTTGGTCACAGCATAAGCATTTGTCATTGTTGTTTCATAAAGCTAAGGAATGTGTTTAGTCGATTTAAGTAATTTTTAAATAAAACTCCTAAGCATATGTGTGTGTGTTTAAATATCTATAGATATACATATATGTTTCTTTATACATATATGTTTCTTTTGAACCTACGTCCAAATATATGTGAAATGTGCAACTATTTTAGGGCAAAAGTTTTTTTTTTTTTTTTTGCTTAAGGAAACATTAGCATGACCATATTATGAAAAGTCTGTGGCACTAGTCCAACAGTTTGAAGCCATTTATAATATGAACTGTTCAGGGATAAACTTAGTAACGAGTTTACATTAAAAATTAATCTAGTGTGAACCATGGTATTTTTTCATAACATTCTTCAAGTGATTAGAATTTCATATTCTAAAATAATATTTATGTAAGTTGGTAATAATTAGAGCATACTTCAAATAGCAGTACATTTTAGCTACTAAAAAAAAATGCCTTATGTTTTGGTACTTTAAAAATAAGATTATGCATATATGGCCAGAAAGGGGGAGTGAGTAGAAGGTTGTTGACTGAGAAGATTCTTCTCTCTTCTTATCTTGGTCATAGTGATGTTTTTACATCCATAGAATTGTTACGTTGTTTTCCAGTCTTAAACCCCACTGGAGAGTATACCTGTTCTGAGTTCCCTACTGAATTAGATGTTACTTGCTAGTTGATAAAGAAGTGTAGCAATCTAATGGAATGGGTTTCTTCTTTTCTCTTTCTGATAGTTATTTAATAATCACATTTTTAGATTTCCTTGACTGTTTTTATGCCAAAGATTTCCTAATTTTGAAACCTACTACCATTGAGGAATAGAAGTAGAAACTTTCAGGGGAGAAGTAACCCTGATATAAAATCATATAAACCAAAAAAAAAAAAAAAAAAAAAAGCCTAAGGAACCCAACATAATAGTTTAGTAATTTTTTTTAAAGATTTATTTATTTGAGAGAAAGACAGACACAGAGTATCAGCAGGGGGTGAGGGTGGGGAGGCAGAGGGAAGAGACAGTGAATCCCAAGCAGACTCCCCCTGAGCATATGGCCTGGTATGCAGGGATCAATCCTGTAAGCCTGAGATCATGACCAGCTGAAGTCAAGAGTTGGACAATCATCCCACTGAGCCACCCAGGTGCCTCAATAGTTTAGTAATTTGTCATCTACTTGGGAATGATGTGTTAGGCTCTTCTGGGCTCCACTATGCCTTGTTTGTGATAATGCCTTTCTTAGAGCACTCACTTTTGCATATCTTAAATTATACTAATCATTTTGCTTCTAAAACTTAATAGGTAAGAACCTTGAGGATATTGACCACATATCCTGTTTTCTCTACAGGTCTGTAGGAGAATGTTTGGTCCATTGAAGGCAATTAGTAAGACTATGTTTTCATTAAAATGACTTGTTTTATCATCTAGAGATCCTTAACTGTGTTCTGTCTTATGTTCATAGTTTAAAATTTTCAAGATTTGGATACCATAGTGAGTTTTCATTCCAATAAATGTATTTACTAGAAAGTCTTCTAATTACAGTTTTTTGTTTTGTTTTGTTTTTTTCACATGAGCCCAAAGTAAGCCTACCTGATTAGTATGATTAATTAAAAAAATAATTTAAAATGACTTCAGAAGAGCTTATGAGTTCTTTTAGGTTTGTTTTCTCAAGTTATGTTTTATGAAACAGTAATTCCATTAGGTTTATACCTTTTATGTAAAAAGCTTTTTACTCAAAACAAATTTGAATATTTTTAGGTTATAGGAAGATGACAGGTTTCTTTTATCAAAGTTTTAAAATAATCTATTGTGCATTTCAAAGAGTTAGATGTAATGCAGGCTTTCCATTGAATGCTTTGTGTTTCTTGGAGAACCTTTAGAGACCAGCATTCTCAGGAATAGAGCTTTGGAAATGCTGTTCTAGACTAACCTTTACAGGAAGAAAGCTAAGGACCAAGGAGCTTGTTTATGACTAAGCTGCATGCAGCAGCATTGTGACTAACTGAAATCTTCAGTTTGTTTCAGGGGAAGTTTTTTCTACTGAAATCACCTCCCTGCAGGCAGTGCACAGTGATGTTGAAAAGTAGGGAGGGGCCCGCCCTTGGACTAAGCCACAGCTCTAAGTCAATCACTGGTCTGTGAAGTCTATCCTTTCCCTCCTCAAGCCAGCAGCCTTTCCTCTCACCAAGTGGAAGCTTACTCAAAAAGGAGCTGAGAGCTTAAAAGAGCAACAGGTTTGGGTGCTAAGGAGCATAACTGTTTCTCTCTTTGATGAAAAGCACTTTCTTTGACTGGCTAATGCACGGTAAACAAGTGGCATCATCCTTGTTTCTTTCCTCCTTGTTCTTCACACTGAGAACACAGCTTATTACTGTATATTCATCAGGATGAAGTTCAGTAGCAGGAAAGCAATTGTAAGGTCTCTAAAGCATAGTTTCGTTAAATCATTTATGCTGGTAGTTGGACCTGGTAATTTTCCTGTTTATTTTTACTCAGTTACAGCAAGGGAAATTTCTTGTTTCCTCTAAAGCAAACCGTTTGTCGCGTTAGGTACTCAGTAAACATGATAGCTCAGGAAAGTTTTGCATTTTCTTCCTATCCTGCACTAAGAAGTATAGAGATTTGGGAAACTTTATTATAATAATAATAGCTTTGGGAGAACAGTTATCTGTTCTACTTGTCTCTCTTGAACTGATTGGTATATTACTTTATAAGATATCAAATACAATGAACCTGGTACAGGGGTTATATGTAGTAACAGATTTATTAAAATGATGCATTAGGAAATTAAGACATTGGACTTTAAGATTGACTAGTAATGTGTCTGTATAGATATATGTATGTATAGAATATGTAGATACAGATATGTATATATATCTATAGGTATGTATGTGTATGTGTGTGTATATACATATATAGAGAGTGAACATTGGGTAGTTAAGTAGCAGAAAGGTATGTACACCTTTCACAAAATTTTATGAGACACTTCCAGCATAGAAATCAGTTAGAGATAGTATGTTATTAGTATATTCATAAGCTTGAATTTAGGTATTCATTTAATAAAAAGGCAGATTTGTAAGGCCATTTTGATGATCATTGAAAGCTAAGTGTGTGGATGATCATTGTTGATTTACCTAGCTGCAGCATCCTTCATGTTTCTGCACTGACATGAAAGAAATTGATTCATCCAGATGAATTTTTTTGAAGTTTGCCTTCTAGTCTTCATATCGTCTTCATTTTGACTTATTTGGAAAATTGCAAAAGGGAGAGTAGTAATGAATTCTTGCTTCAAAATTTATATCAACATTTAAACACTTCTTGTCTTATATAAGTACTTAGTGTAAATAGAAAGTAAGCACCTTAAACTACCTATGATTATTATCATTTTTCACCAGTGAATGCTATTGCATATTTGTGTGATAGTTAAGAATCTGGTGAAGCTAGGGACCTTCTTTCCAAAAGAATGTACATGGAACAAAGTTTATGTGCTGTTTTGTGGGGCTTTCATAGAAATGAGCTTCAGTTTCAGAACACTGTCACTGGCTAGCTCAAAACCTTTAATAACCCTTCATCCCTTAAACTGTAGACTCCAGACTTCTTGAGATTGTGTGTTAAGGACTGCCTGTGTTCCAGTGTCAGAGTGTTTTTCCAGCCTCATCTTTCTCTTTAACACCATATCTCCTGTGTTCTAATGGACTGTT
Source organism: Canis lupus baileyi (assembly GCF_048164855.1). Lineage (NCBI taxonomy): Eukaryota > Metazoa > Chordata > Mammalia > Carnivora > Canidae > Canis > Canis lupus. Next base: position 24,789,015 of record NC_132868.1, read on the forward strand.
GGTTGTCACCCAGTTAAAACATTCATATTTTTTCTGAGGTTGTTCTCCCTCCTTACTTTGCCTATTGGAATCCAGTTCTTTATTCAAAACCTAATGCAAATGCAAAGACTTGCCATAATTAACTTCAGCAGAAATGAGATTTGCCTCTTTTATACGCACATTGACATTTTTACCCTCTTATTAAGGGATTTGTGATTTAATTGTATTGTAGTTATTTCTTATACCTTTGTTTTCTTACAATGATGGTAATCTCTTGGGAGGCAGGATCAGAACTCAGTAACTGCTAAAAACTTGCCTGAAAATGAAGCAAAGGGGAGACAGAATACTGTTTTTTCTTTTTCAGTGAAGACAGTGGTATTCTAATGAAAAGCTAAATCAGAATCAGCTGAAGAATTATAAAGCTTTAAAATTAAATTATACATATGATTTATAAAGTTTCATAGATTATTGCTCTCTTCTCCATGCAGACTTACTGAATCATAATCTGGAAAAAGGGCCCACAAATAAGTATTTTTTAAAAATCTGTTGTGTAACCAGCTTTAGGAATACTAGATTTGTATGACTCCAGATTGAGTTAGACATAAATTTTGATTTTTTTTAAACCTTTCTTGTTCATCTGGATCATACACTACTCCTGTTGAGCAGTTATCTATGGTGTTTGAATGGCATGAGTTCAATGCCAGGAAGTCTGGAAAGCTATGGACAGAACCCACAAAAGCTTGGCAATGGAATGTCAGACCACTGACTTAGAGGGCTACTGGATGGAATCTGTTTCATTATAAAAGGTTTCATTCTCTGGTAATATTGATTAGTGTTCTGTCTGTTTTTGCAGGACATAGCTCGCCTTTTGCAAGAAAAGGAGTTACAGGAAGAGAAAAAGCGAAAGAAACACTTTCCAGAGTCTTCTGGATCCAGTGCTTATGGAGATAGTTACTATTATGAAAATGGAGGTAACAATGGCTACATTATGACTTACTCTGTCTTTAGACTCAACCATAAGACACCCCTTTAAATTTGTAAAGTGACCTCAGGGCCCATAAGGATTTGTGGCCAAATTCTCTCTGAATCTATTGAATTCATCAGTTCCTTAGTTGAATAATCAGAGCCATTTTTATGGCTATTAAAACAATTGTGGTTTTGTAAGATTTGACATGCATTCTGTTGTGCTATAACCACTTGGAATGCTGTACTACATTCTAAACACATAAACTGGGCTGTAAAAAGTGGGGGTGTGTCTCTGGGCTTGATCTTTCTCAAGGAGTCTGGACAGAATGTCCGAAGCAGCAAAGTGCCATGAATGATGAAGATGGTACACCATACATCAGTTGGGTAATAAAACTTTTTCCCATGCCTCTTGTATTTCAAAAATAGGCCAATAACTATGTGTGTTGACGACAAAATTAAATTCTAAGATTCTGCATTCATTATTTACTCTTGATACTTTCTTGCTATTTGATTGCCATATAGAAAAATTCCTGAGGGAGAAGTCCCTTCTGAATTTCTCTACTCTAGTGCTTGCTTTTGCAGTGTGGTGACAGCAATGGTATTGTGGTGGCAATTGTGGTACTGGTGATTCTTTATCTTAAAAGTGTGTTGGGAAATGAGTATTTGCAAATATTGTTCTGCCTTTTTAAAAGATCTGTCAAAGGAGAGATATTCCCTATAATTCTAATGTCAGTATTTATTGTAGTTCAGCTTGGAGACCAAGCTTAGGGTAACAAGTAACACCTAAAGCAGTTCCTAGAAAGTAATAATATCAAGGTCAATGATCCCAAAGGCCCTTGTGAGCTAATTATCAATTATTCCTGTATAATTTCATAGTAAAAGGTAAATAGGTATTTGTCTTTGATGAGCAGAATGCAAGGTATGCATACATAGATGCTAGGATTAACTACAGTTGAGTACAATCTTGCCCAGTCACGCTCTAAATTTATTGTTCTCAGTGGAGCTCCTTTCTATTGCATAGTAAGCGGGTTGATTCCCTATGGTTTGATGTGCTCTTCTTCCATATGTAAAATGCTCAGCTCTTTTTTGATAGTCACTTTCTACATGCTGATTTTTCTAATGAAATTGTGTATTACATCATTTAAAAAGAAAAAAAATATCGCCATATATTTCTGTGCTAGAGACCAGAAGGTCAAGAGTTTATTCTCCAGTTTTAATTAAAAGCTTAGAAATGTGCTCTGGTGTTTTCCATTTGTTTTTATATTTATTTCTGCTCTGGAATAGTTTTCACTGCAAATAAAAGTAACGATTTAAAACTATTAAGTCTATAAAAACATTAGGATGGCAAGTAATTAAGTATACTAAAGTATTAATTTTGGCCTTCCTCTATTAAAACCTTAGACTAATTTCAGTCGGGACTGAAATCTGGTGGTTTTAACCAGAGTGCTGTCATCCCTCTAGGACAGGAGACTATGTTAAGAATTTAGTAGTTTTTCAAGGACACCTTAAAGTAAAAACAAAAACAAAAACGTGATGTCATGATCTCCTGAGCCATATTCATGTAAATATTAAAATTCCTCTTCAGGTGTTGTTGTTCAGAGTTTATAGATTGCTGAACATGTGTGATCCTCATTCATTTACCTTTGAGTTAGACAAAGTTGTGTTCCACAAAAACCACATTATAATTCAGCTCTTACCCACAAAGTAATCCTTGTGTCCTTTGCAGTAGTCTTTTCCCAACACATAAGGATATTCTTTAATTGTATTTCCCTCTATATGTATACTATGATTTTTGCCTTAATTATGTAATAATTACAGTAGGTCATTACAGAAGTGGTCTTCTTTTTAGCTTTTATTTTACTTAAGCTTTAATCTTAAAAATGATCATTTATTGATTTTCTGCAAATCTGAAATTATCTAAAACATCTGTCAGATTTATATTAGTTGAAATGGTATGTCTTACTCATTCGTGAATCCATGTTTTTCTTTCAAAGCCATACCTGTATCATAGGCATATTAAGTAATTTTTTTTAAGTCATGGTCTTTGGAATCATAAGACCTTGGTTCAAGTTGCATCCCTTCATTAGAACAATTGCAGTGTTGAAGCTATCTACTATAATCATGCTAAGCCTTTTTCTCATTTGTAAAATATATATTTTAAAAATACATCCTGCATCTGGATGTTGAGAAGATCACCATAAATAATGTTATTTTGGCGAGGACTTCAAGTACTATTGTTTATACATATATCAATATTATGTGTGTATAACAATATCTTACATATCTAAACAAAAATCATCTTATTTTGAAAGAAAGACATGGAAACATACAAATAAAATGTGTACATAAATATGTATGTGTGTATATAAATGTAGGTATTGGCTATAAGGAAGTTAATTATATTTGCCAAATAACTTGGCCTCAAGAAACATAGAAGTCTCAGTCCTTAACTGGACAGAGTTCAGAGTTTCAAAAGATTAAGACAGATTCCCCCTCCCCAGTCTCTTTCCTTTCCCAGGTTTAAAGATAATCACAAGTGAACTAGACAAATGTTTTTTTTTTTTTTTCTGTCAACTCTAATACAAATATAGTGACAGCTCTATTCTAATTCTTGAGCATAATTACCTAAAATAGAAGTACTAATATCAGTTAACTTTTTAGAAGAGATTAAAAACAACAGAACAATCATAGCTTCACATATCCATGTCAGAAACAAAGCTCTGCTTGTTTTTTGGGGGCTAGAAGGCAGACTTCATTCATGCAGCTCTCTGTGGGAACACTGGTATTAACACTAAACCATTGTTCCCTGGATGTGGTCATCATTTAAGTAGCAAGTCAATATTGTATTAATAATTCATAGCAGTAGTCAATTGCTTCTTTCTCAATCGTCAAGATACACTTAAAATAAGTTATTATTTAATAATAATTATTATTCTGTTTCTCTTTCTTTTATGTAAAAAATAAATTTAACAAAAAATTCTGCAGATAATTTTGTAAACTTCCGAGATGACAGATTTTAATTTAGATGTCACCTTTGAAGCAAATTTCCTTTCCTCCTGGAAAGCTCAAGTGGAAACAATTTGAAGTTTTTGAGATGCTTTATGGCATCAGTGATACATTTAGTACATATCTCCCTTTCCTTCTTTCCTTTATTAGATTAACAACAAATTAAAAAAAAAAAAGAAACAAAAACCCGAAAAATTAAGAAAATGTATAGTCCATATGTTCTCTACATCCCATCAAATTGGGGTAGCTGGTTCAAATGCAATTTAGCAAGTGTGTAATTTCAACAGGGAACATAGCTAATTTAGCAGTTTTCTATGGATTTAGGATGTCTTTTTTTATTACAGAATATACTGAGAGTCTTAGAAAGTGCTAAAATAAACGTGCCTTGCAAAGTGCATAGTAATATCCTTCCTTCATTTTCATCATATATTTTGCTTCAGTGGGACCTGACCAAAGCACCCTTCTGTGCTGTTTTTGAAATTTGTGTACATTTAGGACTTGTATATTTAGCACATCTGTATTTTTATACAAAGAATATAATATCAAAATTTTTTGAAATGAATGTAGGGATGGAAGTGACTCCTTTTTCTATATTCTGTTATGGCATCCTATTTTAATTTTTTCCTCTACCAAAGTTAAGGAAGTTTGGGATCAGAATTTATCTACAGAGAACAGGGTCATTTACTCAAAATTCTCTACTCCAGTTCTCTTCCACATTGAACTGTGCATGGCTGGGAGAAAGTAGGGAAATCTGGGCCGTTTACCTGAACTAAACAGATACTAGCACATCCTGATAGAGATTTATTGTCATTTCCAATAAGAATATTTGAAAGCCTCTTCTAGAAAGCTTAGTTATTACCAAACTTAGTTGTTTTCTGTTTTATGACTCCCTGAACTCCCCACAGTAGCTCTAAATTGGTTTTATAAGTAGAATTTAACATTTGATGGCTGTGATTTTTGTTATTGGCAAATATTAAAGTACTATATTAACTCTCCTAATCATAATCAAGTTCCTTTCAGATTTATTTCACATAATTTTAGTCTTTTACATTTTGATTGTGTACCCAGAATCCTTCATGTATGCACAAACCATTCCAATAAATGCCTGTCCCCTTTTTTTCATTTTGTTAAGTTGAAAAAGTAGTCTTCTCCATTTTAAAATACATTAAGCTTGGGCCCTGTCTTTCCTGCATAGTGAGTTCATACTCTCATTAAGTTAACCTGCGTTTCTATTTTTCACATCCCTCCACTTCCACTCAGACCAGCCACAGTCAAGGAGGGCAAGGGAATTGGGTTCTGGAGTCTCAAGGTCATGTAGACTCCAAAGTGATGGAAACATTGTGAAGCAAAGGAACAAGAAACTCAAACATCCAGTGGAGAACTTGGAAGAACTAGAAGATCATTGTTCATCAGGGAAATTTCTGTCATCCCGTAGCTTGGGCACATTGAGGGCCAATCCCCAAATTGACATTGAGCAGCGTGAAAGGAAACGGTCTGACCATGAGAGACGTCGGAGACCTCCGCTCCCCAAGATCAGTGGTGAGGTGTTTCTGAGTACTGGATTTGATGACGGGGAGGCTCACAGTAGCCATCGAACTTGGAATTGGGAAAAACAATCCAGACACCAAGACCGGCTTTCACCCAAGTCTTCACAGAAAGCAGGGCTTCATTGCAAGGAAGCTGTATATGGGAGGGACAATGGGCAAGGGGAGCACAGAGAAAGGAAGCACAGGCCCAGGACCCCTCCCTTCCCAGGGAGTGAGGAACAGCTCCAACTCCATGACACAGGTAATGAAGGACAGTCGCCTTGAAAAGTCCTCGTATCACATATATGCATACAAGCAAATATATTTGATAAGCATCTTAAGCAACCTATTCTTTCTCTCTAGTCTGTACTGGTGGCTTTAAAATAAATCCTGGAGCCAAACATTATAAAAGGTATCTACTTAGTATCAAGCGTGTAAGAAAAAGAAAAAATATTTGTACCTTTCTCCTACTGCCTTCTAAGAAAATATACCAGTTCTTTGCAGAGTTTTCCAGCCCCAGAGTGCAGTGAGGTGCCCATCCCAGATACAGTTCTTCATTTGCTGAGACCATATACCAGAAATTCCGATACCAAATCAAAGCTCTTGAGTTTCTGGTTGTAAGTCAGATATGTTGATACTGTCATCATAGTATTTGCCTGACTAGAGAACCACCCAGGCTGGAAGTACCAGCTTCTCTTGATCTCATCCGTAAAGTGAGAGATTGGACAGGCATTCTCTTATAGCAGCAGATTTCTAATTGTGGGCCTTAGGCTTTTTTTTTTTTTTTTGTAAGAATCAACTAGGCTGTTTCCAAATGAGGCAACTTTCTGGATCTCACATATATGATCATTTCTGTAGTTTTTCCTGGTGATTTGGACTTGTTTTAGACCTGTGCTTGAAGTTGGAAGACTGTTGCCTTAAGTTCCTTTCTAAGGTCTAACCATGTTCGGCTTTAAGGCTACAATTGATGTTCTGAAATGACAGTATTGGGTATGTTCTTAGCGTTTGTTTGAAATGAAGTGAATGTTAGATTTGAGCCTCAAATTTCTGGTCTCTGAGGCTTAACTGATGTTCTTCAGTGACACAGTACTGTTTCTCATTTTTATCTGGAAACTGCTGTGGTGCTGTTTTCCTTGTGGCTCTACCACTGTAAGTCATAATTAGGGGACCATACTCCCCTCCCTGGTTCTATTTTACTTTCCTGAAGTTTTAAAGAGATGCAGGAGTTATTGAGCAGTACCACGGAGGTATCTGTTCTTATTTCCATCCTTTTTACTGCCCAGCAAAACTCTACTTCTGGGTCTGGAAACTGTTTTTTGGGTTGCAGATTCAGATTGATACAGTTGGTTTCTTCTATCATGTTATCTCTTCTTATGATGTTAGTCATTTAAGTTATTAAAAGACTTGGTAATAAATAAAATGAAAATTTGGTATTGAGTATCTGCCAAAAATATTACTACCTCAGGCTTTATGTTCAGGGATATATGCTTGAATCTGAGCCTCAGGGGGTTTACTAAGTCAAGCCAGAAAGTAGAATGAATGTAAACAAACAATTGGAAATTAGATATACTTTGAACAAAGAGTAGAGGAGGTGGTGATATAATCTATCTATAATAAGTTATACTGTCCATATCCAAATGTAGAAAGACATGTTGGAGTCCTAACATGGGGGAGAATTGTACCTGCCTCTACGTTTCTGATTCTGTGATTCTGACTTTTTGTGTGTTCTGAGGGCTGGTTTATATGGCTTTTAATTATATGTGAGTCTCAACACAGGCTCAGGAAGGATAAAATTGATAGGAAATCAAACACTGATTCACAACCCTCCTACTGGAATTGTGGGCAAACTCCCCCCTCACCCCCCAGTGGTTTAAAAAACAGTGTGGCTAGGCAAGTACTAAAATGGCTACAACATAGCTGCTAATCTATCATTCTGTATTCAACTTTACAAATGTTACCTTCCTAGAGACCTTAGGCATTTGCTTCTGTGACCCCTAGAATAGAAGATTACATTAAAATGCAGTTATTAAATACTGGTGTCTGTTCTTGTTTTGTAAAGGCACAGTTCTTAAAGTTGTCAGCAGAGGCCAAAGTTTTATTTAAGTTAGTAATGAAAAAACCAGCAGGATGAAGAGCTAGTTCTAATGGAATTTGCATAGTCCGTTGAAAGAGGAATGCAAAATACAGTTGCTAAATTAAATATAAGATTGGTTAACTTTCTAAAGAACAGTAAAACCCTATCTCCTCTGAGGGTGACTTCTCTAATGAGCTATTAAATCATAACAGCGTATTATTTCCTGCAGGTTAACTTCCAACCTCTTAGGGCCATAAAACTTTTGTATCTTTCTGCTGTGACATTCCCCAAGCTTCAGACTGGCATATTAAAAAATATTCTTGCGTGATATCCAAGAATCTATCAGTCATGATTTTACCTCATCCGGGGCTTGGGATAGGTGTGTCTTAAATATCAGTACTTCTAATAATTTTAGCTTATTTGGTGAGAATTTAAAGATAAGGTTTGCATATGTTTGTTGGAGGAAGTTCTTGTGTCCTTAAACTGGAGAATATGAACAAAAGAAGATAAGCAAAGATTAGATTCAGAATTGAATGTGGAGGGGCGCCTGGGTGGCTCAGTCGGTTAAGTGTTCAACTCTTGATCTAGCTGAGGTCATGATCTCAGGATCATGAGATCCGGCCCCACATCAGACTCTGTGCTGAGTGTGGAGCCTGCTTAGGATTCTGTCTCCTCCTCTCCTTGCCTTCTCCCCCCCCCCCTCGACCCCCCCCCCCCGCCTTCTTTCTAAAAGAAAAAATAATTGAATGTGCAACTGTTACATATGGCTCACTTTTTTTTTTTTTTTTTAAGATTCTATTTGAGAGGGAGAGAGAGTCCACAAGTGGACTCTGAGGGAGAGTGAGGGGATGGGCTCTGAGGGAGAGAGAGAAGCAGATTCCCTGCTGAGAAGAGAGCCCTACTCCAGACTCTATACCAGGACCCTGGATTCATGACCTGAGCCAAAGGCAGGAGCTTACCCAACTGAGCCATTCAGGCGCCCCTCACTTGATCTTTTGAAGGCTAGTTTTTGGATTGTTTGGGCTATTAAGATGAGAGTAGCCATTCCGTTAGTTTCCTTCAACTAACTTTTTTAAATTTTTGAAGCATCTCTGTTTTCTATAATGAAATGTACAGCCTTACAATATAGTATGTGAAGTTCTCTTATTTAAATAAGCTCTTTTTACCTCTGGTACAGAGCATACTACATTTAGTGAGCAATTTTGCCAGTCCAGAAATCTAACACTTTAGGATATGAGATTTTATGCTTGTGAGACATGTAAATTCCAGTGGTATACAGTCGTTCAAATAAACTGTTTCCCCACTAGATATTTGGGATTTAGAGAGATATTAACTCAAATACTCATTAATCATTCATTCATTCACTCATTTATATTGAGGTATAGGTAACATATAACATTATATTTGTTTCAGGTGTACAACATAATGATTCGATATTTGTGTATATTGCAAAATGTTCACAATAAGTCTGGTTAATATTCATCACCATATATAGGCACAATTTTTTTTCTTGTGATGAGAACTTTTAAGATCTACTCTCTTAGCAACTTTCAGATATGTAGTACAATATTATTAACTGTAGTCACCATGCTTATTTATTTTATAAGTGGAAGTGTGTTCCGTTTATCCCCCTTCACCCATTTTGCCCATTCCCTACCCTCTGCCTCTGGCAACTAACAGTCTGTTCTCTGTATCCATGAGCACTTTTTTTTTCCTTTTTTTTTTTTTTTTAATGATTCTCTATATAAATGAGATCATAAAGTATTTGTTTTTCTCTGACTTATTTCACTTAGCATAATGCTGTCAGGGTCCCTCCCTATTGTTGCAAATGGCAAGATATCCTTTTTTATAACTGAATAATATTCTACTGTATAAATACCACGTTTTCTTTATCCATTTATATGTTTTTTTATACTAAATTTGTTATTGGTGTTCAATTTGCCAACATACAGAGTAACACCCAGTGCTTATCCCGTCAAGTGCCCCCCTCAGTGCCCATCACCCAGTCACCCACCCCCCGCCCTCCTCCCCTTCTACCACCCCTAGTTCGTTTCCCAGAGTTAGGAGTCTTCATGTTCTGTCTCCCATTCTGATATTTCCCACACACTTCTTCTTCCTTCCCTTATATTCCCTTTCACTATTATTTATATTCCCCAAATGAATGAGACCATATAATGTTTGTCCTTCTCTGATTGACTTCACTCCGATAATACCCTCCAGCTCCATCCACGTTGAAGCAAATGGTGGGTATTTGTCATTTCTAATGGCTGAGTAATATTCCATTGTATACATAAACCACATCTTCTTTATCCATTCATCTTTCAATGGACACTGAGGCTTCTTCCACAGTTTGGCTATTGTGGACATTGCTGCTAGAAACATCGGGGTGCAGGTGTCCCGGCGTTTCATTGCATCTGTATCTTTGGGGTAAATCCCCAACAGTGCAATTGCTGGGTCGTAGGGCAGGTCTATTTTTAACTCTTTGAGGAACCTCCACACAGTTTTCCAGAGTGGCTGCACCAGTTCACATTCCCACCAACAGTGTAAGAGGGTTCCCTTTTCTCCACATCCTCTCCAACATTTGTGGTTTCCTGCCTTGTTAATTTTCCCCATTCTCACTGGTGTGAGGTGGGATCTCGTTGTGGTTTTGATTTGTATTTCCCTGATGGCAAATGATGCAGATCATTTTCTCATGTGCTTGTTGGCCATGTCTATGTCTTCCTCTGTGAGATTTCTGTTCATGTCTTTTGCCCATTTCATGATTGGATTGTTTGTTTCTTTGGTGTTGAGTTTAATAAGTTCTCTATAGATCTCGGAAACTAGCCCTTTACCTGATACGTCATTTGCAAATATCTTCTCCCATTCTGTAGGTTGTCTTTTAGTTTTGTTGACTGTATCCTTTGCTGTGCAAAAGCTTCTTATCTTGATGAAGTCCCAATAGTTCATTTTTGCTTTTGTTTATTTTGCCTTCGTGGATATATCTTGCAAGAAGTTACTGTGGCCGAGTTCAAAAAGGGTGTTGCCTGTGTTCTCCTCTAGGATTTTGATGGAATCTTGTCTCACATTTAGATCTTTCATCCATTTTGAGTTTATCTTTGTGTATGGTGAAAGAGAGTGGTCTAGTTTCATTCTTCTGCATGTGGATGTCCAATTTTCCCAGCACCATTTATTGAAGAGATGGTCTTTCTTCCAGTGGAGAGTCTTTCCTCCTTTATCGAATATTAGTTGACCATAAAGTTCAGGGTCCACTTCTGGATTCTCTATTCTGTTCCGTTAATCTATGTGTCTGTTTTTGTGCCAGTACCACACTGTCTTGATGACCACAGCTTTGTAGTACAACCTGAAATCTGGCATTGTGATGCCCCCAGCTATGGTTTTCTTTTTTAAAATTCCCCTGGCTATTCGGGATCTTTTCTGATTCCACACAAATCTTAAGATGATCTGTTCCAACTCTGAAGAAAGTCCATGGTATTTTGATAGGGATTGCGTTAAATGTGTAAATTGCCCTAGGTAACATTGACATTTTCACAATATTAATTCTTCCAATCCATGAGCATGGAATATTTTTCCACCTCTTTGTGTCTTCCTCAATTTCTTTCATAAGTGTTCTATAGTTTTTAGGGTATAGATCCTTTACCTCTTTGGTTAGGTTTATTCCTAGGTATCTTATGCTTTTGGGTGCAATTGTAAATGGGATTGACTCCTTAATTTCTCTTTCTTCAGTCTCATTGTTAGTGTCTAGAAATGCCACTGACTTCTGGGCATTGATTTTGTATCCTGCCACACTGCCAAATTGCTGTATGAGTTCTAGCAATCTTGGGGTGGAGGCTTTTGGGTTTTCTATGTAGAGTATCATCGGCTAAGAGGAAGAGTTTGACTTCTTCTTTGCCACTTTGAATGTTGATGGACACTTTGGTTGTTCCCATGTCTTAGCTTTTCTATATAATATGAAGTGAACATGGGGTGCATATATATTTTTGAGTTGATGTTTCTGTTTATTTCAGAAAAATACCCAAAAGCAGAATTGCCAGATCACATGGTAGTCCTATTTTAAATTTTTTGAGGAAGCTCCAAATTGTTTTTTGCATAGTGGCTGTTCAGTTTACATTGCCTTCAACAGTACACAAGGGTACTGCCTTTTCTCCACACCCTCATTAACACTCGTTATTTCTTGTCTTTTTGATAATAGTCATTCCAACAGGTGTGAAGTGCTATTTCATTGTGGTTTTGATTTGGATTTCCCTGATGATTAGAGATGTGGAGCATGTTGGCCATATGTATGTCTTCTTTGGAAAAATATTTATTCAGATCCTCTACCCATTTTAGATCAGATTGTTTTTTGCTTGAGTTGTATGAGTTCTTTATATATTTTGTATATTAACCTCATATCAAATTTGCAGATATTTTTTTCCCATTCCATAGCTTGTCTTTTCATTTTGTTAATGGTTTCCTTTTCTATTAGAAGCGTTTTAGTTTGATGTAATCCCACTTGTTTATTTTTTGCTTTTGTCACCTTAACTTTTGTTGTCAAATAAAAAAAAAAAGAATCATCTCTAAGAGTTTATGTTCTCTTCCAAGCGTTTTATGGTTTCAGGTCTTATGTTCAGGTCTATAATCCACTTGAGTTAATTTTTTTTATATAGTATAAGTCCAGTTTCAATCTTTGGCATATAGCTGTCCAGTTCTCCAGACACCATTTTTTGAAGAAACTGTCTTTTCCCCATTGTATATTCTTGGCTTCTTTGTCATAGATTAATAGAACATATATACAGAGATTTGTTTCTGGGCTCTCTATTCTGTTCCATTGACCTATGTATCATTTTCTTTTAAACTGCCTGGAGGTGACAGTCTTATCACCCTGTTAAACCAGTTAAGTCTGTTCATTTGACTGTTTCATTTGAATGTCTTCAAAGTATCTTTGAAAGATAACTAAAAATATTTTCTCAGTGAATTCTGTGGTGTAGAGTAAGAGGAGGCATACAAGGTTTAGTGTGTTGAAATCTGAGTATATCCCACTCTATTTCTTTTAGTGGTGGCAAAATTGAAGGAGCAAGGCCTAAGTGTGATCTTTCGTATGAGACTCAATGAGGTTTTGAGCTGCTTACAGAAGTGTCATTTTTCTTTAGGTAGAATAGTATCACAAGCTCTTTTCCACTAACTTTGTCCAACTCTACCTCCCTATCTGATTTCATTTATTTTTTCTGAAATGTTGTTTTCTAGTTATGCCCAAACTAATGATAACTCAGAGGTTTAGATTTCATTTAAATATGGTGCACTTACGGGAATATCCCTCTGTTTCCTGACTATCCCAGACCCCTCAGAAATCTGGGTTAAAACCAGCGTAGCCCAACCCAGCAGTGTAAGATTCAGTAGCTCTGGAGAGGATAGGAAATTGAGGTGGATTCTGTATGCTGAGTAAACAGGTGCTAATAGGCCTGAAGCTAAGAAAGCCAGGTTTAATAGTCTGTATTTGTAGGAAAGACAGATGACTCCATTGCTTTTGGATTTACCACAAAGCTAGGTTTAAAGCTCTACAAAGAGAGACTTTACCAGACAATTTAAATTTCTTCATGTGCCCAGAATTTAGTTGTATTTTTTCTTTCCTTTTTCTCTTTTTTGTTTAAAGCAAGTGAATCAAGTGTAGTGAGGCATATTCATAAAAATTGTTTTAATATATGGTTCTCTTGATGGATATAATAAACTAATAGTTTCAATGCCAATTTCCTATAAGAATCAACTGTTAGCAATCAACCAAACTACCAAAGGCCAGATCTCATCCAGGCTACTTAAATTAGAATCCTTGAGATTTGTGTCAAAGATTTTTATGTTTATTTAAAGCACTCCAGATGATTTTAATATATTAGCTAGGGTTGACAACCACTGATGCAAAGATATAGTCAATTAGGAGTAAAAACTTTCTTTTTCCCTTCAGTAACCCATTTGCTGGAAGTCACTATTCCAGATGGTTAATCTTATTCATGGCATTAAAAATTTTTTATTACTTCTGAATACAATACATTCACATTGTTGAATAATTGTAATTTATACAGGATACAAAGAGGGAAATGCCTGTAATTTTGAAGTAAACCTTAGCACTTACCACTTGATTAAAAGTTAGAAAGGGAATATATGCCACTTACAACATTTCAAAGTAAAATGCCAAAATTCCCCATCAGTCCACTGTATTCCTTTTCTCTCAGAGGAATAGAAATCTAAGATCATTCATTATGTTCTCTGGTATTTCCTTTATGTTATATCTTCCCTAAAATTTAGCAACAGCATGAACTGATCAAAGATATAGGAAAGATCTAAAGCAAGTGGGTTTGTTGACCATTAGAGCAGAAGCTATGGTAGAGCCACTGGTTGACTCACATACCCCCGGGTGATGCGATTTCTGTTCCCTCTGAGGTAAAGTATGCAAGGCTGAGTTAAACAGAAGGAAGACTCTTGTTTCCTCCAGTCTCGAAGTTTAGCTTTTTTAAAACTCCAGCTCTGTAACTTTCTTTTCTCTGTTTTGTTTGTTTCAGTGACTTAGCCTTTATTTCACTTACTGTTTTGCAAAAGCCTCACCTACAGTTCATTGCGTGATTTTCTGCTGTTGAAATATGAAAACTATGTGAAAGGAGAGTTTTGTGCCTGGCAGTTTGGGGTGGGTAACTTTTTAAAAAATGTGTGGATAATCTGCATTGCCACATCTATACCTAGGAGAAAAAATTATTTCAGGTGTACCCTACACGGAGTTCAGTAGTGGTAGCAGTGTTGTCAGTATTAGATACTAAAGAAAAAAATCTTTAAGTTTTGCACCTTTTCAGAAAACAAATGTAGTTGCCTTATTACATTGAGTTTTTCTAGGAATGAAGCCAAGAATGATGAAAGAAGCTGACTCTGCTCCGTCGCGAGTGGCCCACAGGGATCAGGAATGGTATGATGCTGAAATTGCCAGAAAACTGCAAGAAGAAGAAATTTTGGTGAGCAAATTTTCATGCAAAAGTTTAGGTGATAGTCACTAGATTTTCTTGAATTGAATCATTCTTGAGATTACATAATAGGCATAATGAGCCTCTATGAGTTGAGAAACTGATACCTTTTTTATGGGTGGAAAAATCAAGACAATGGGAATAGATTGTCCAGTTTTACTTACTGAGTAAGAATTAGCAACAGAATTCCATATCCCTATCTTTCTGTTATTGAATTCTGATAATTCTTTCATAATCTGCTATAGAATTTAATAAAAATAGCCCCTGCTCTGGCTGGTGAAAGTATACTAGCTCAACTTCAGGGATGTTAATTACAATTGGTTTGAAACACCAATTTATTTTTATGGAAGGTTAAAAAAAAAGATTTTATTTATTCATGAGAGACACAGAAAGACAGAGACATAGGCAGAGGGAGAAGCAGGCTCCCTGTAGGGACCCTGATGCGGGCCCAGGACCCTGGGATCATGCCCTGAGCCAAAAGATGCTCAACCACTGAGCCACCTTGGTGCCCAGATATTTTTTAAATGGACAACATAGATTCTAATTAATCTTTTGTGTATTTTCTATACCATAGGCTACCCAGGTGGATATGAGAGCAGCTCAAGTAGCCCAGGATGAGGTGAGTCCATGTTAGTTTGTTTAGCCAGGACTTTTTAGAAATATCCCAGTAATTTTCTGGGATTCCCATGAATCTGCAATCAATGATATTGACTGGATTTTGTTTAGGAAATCGCTAGACTTCTCATGGCTGAAGAAAAGAAAGCTTACAAGAAAGCCAAGGAGCGGGAGAAATCATCTTTGGACAAAAGAAAGCATGACTCTGATTGGAAGGTAAGTTTTGTTTATTGTTTTTTTTTTTATTTTTGTAATGGGGATTTTGCTTTTAGGGTAAGTTCTGCAAATGTATTTAGGGTATACAAATTATCTGTATTGCATATATGAATCTTATTTGTAAAGGTTATTTCATTACAAAAAATCATAATTCTTGAAAAATAACTATGAAAAAATAACTGCTAAGATTGAAAAACTCATTCTATTCCTTTTAAGACCAGTTAAGTTGCAGGTGCCTCTGGTTAGGAGCAATCTTAGTTTTACTAATATTTACCTTACAGGAGAATGTAACCTGTACCTTACAGGAGAATTTTCACAAGCTTTCATAGCTCCCTAGTGGCCTTTTCTTTCCTTCTCTAAGTCCTCGGTGTTGCCCATCCATAATCATGTGCCCATTATTTCTCTTTTCTCTGACAACTTAATCTATGGCAGACCGACAGATGCCGCCAATAATCATTGCTTATGTCAAAGTATAGGAACTAATAGCATGAGCTTCACCTGTTGTCTTTTCCCTAGTTAATCAGAAATATTATACAAAATAGTTTATTCTGCTGTAAAGTAATGTAATTGTTGTATGTGGTGGTTGCAAGTTCAGTTTAACAGACTTGACTCATTAGTTACTGTGTGCAGTGCACCCCTCTGGACTTAACAGGGAAGGACAAAGATCTATTTTCCTCATAATACTATATAATGTAGGAGGACAAATAGGATAACATAGATAGCTAACAAACACAAGGTCAAACTGACTGAAGAAAGTATAGTAGAGGAATAGCAGAGTTATGGAGGGATCAATTCCTAAGCTACAGGACCTTCAGAGAGGGACTTTGTACTAGGCCTGGAAGGATGCAGCTAGAATGTGTGTCCATGACATAGTGATATTCAGCTCTGTTCTTTCCTTCTCTCTTTTTTTTATTCTCTCTCTCGAAAAAAATTCCTCCCTTGAGTCTCTGGTTCTGTCTCTGTCTCAGCACTGATTAGGAGGAAAAAGAGGACATAGAAACTGTGATGATAATAGTATTGCTCTACTATTTCCTATAGCTCAGTTATTCAGCTGTCAGTCTGAAAACAAATGAAAGTATTACTGCCATGTTAATTATTTATAGGAATCTCCTTCTTTTACCCTCTGAGTAATTCAGGATTTTTTTTAACAAATGTATTTCATTTTAGTAGAAGTAGAAGGCTCCCAAATGATTCTGCTATATAAGTTAAGCTACAAATAATTGCCCAGGAGTTACTCAGATTCTTTGTTAACCACAAAGAAGTAAGTATTTTTAAGAATTGCAAATCAGGCAAGTAAAAGGGGAAAGCCACATTTCTAGCAAGTATCAGGATTTCTTTAATTTCTAGATTCTGTAATGGGTGCTGGTATTGGTGTAAGTTCGTCTCTTGGAAGGGTTGGACTGAACCTTCCTTAGTTTCCTCCTTGAAAATCACCATCCTCAAGTCAGATGTTCAGAAATAAGTTTAAGAGCATAGACCTACACTCCACAGACTCTGGAAGTTCTTGTCAGCTGCTGTGCAGCTATTATGTTAATAATGTGTAGCCAGGCACACCCCTGCTGGGGAACATGTTCACATGTAGTTAGCTCACTCTCTGGCTGTACTGAGCACTTCCAACATATTTTTGTGACTATATATATATATTTTTTATTCATTTGTTCAACTGAATGTAAGTAAATTAAAATTACTAGAATTTGGCATAATTTGGATAGTTTCTAAACCTAATAATCTTTCCGTTTGTTTGCTGTTTTCTGTATTTTTTTTCTTTTTCTTTTTCTGTCCATAGCCAAAAACTACTAAATCGGCACACTCAAAGTCAAAAGAGAGTGATGACCCTCATCGTTCTAAGAATGACAGGCCAGCACGGTAAGATGACACCTAAAAAAGGGGAATGAGGGACTTGACTTTGGGGTAAGAAGATATGGATATTCTGAGAAGAGTGTTCTTTGGAGAGGAGATCCAGAAATCGGCAGTTGTCAGGGGGTATCAAGTCTTGCAGGATTATTATCAAACTTTTTTTCCATTCTTAAATTGGGTTGAACAAGTCAAATCAGGAAGATGCTAGGGCATATAAAAAATGATGTTTTTTGTTAGGACGAGTTCTTGTCTTTGGATTCACTTCCCTTAGCTAAGAATGGATGAGATTAACCATTTTCCCAGTAAAATCTCCAGTTTTAAGGTTTACCAAGTTTCATGGGTACACTAATGTGTGCATGACATTTACAAATGCTTAAATTCATTTCTGCATGAGTTTCAAAGTCTAGGCAAATACTTATTTCGAGACACGGCAGACTTCTAAATCCCACCAGATCTAATAGCTGTGGCTATGGTGTATGTACTTCTTTCTGACTTCTCTCAGTCTTAGGTCATAGTTAATGGAGCAGTTGCTGTCTTTCTACCTCATACCTCAAGTTGGCAATATTTAAGTCTCTGGAGAAGCAAACTTTTTTTTTTTTTTTTTGTCCTTTATTGCTTTCTGTTGCTTTTCAAAACAAAACATGATTGGAATAGAAAGAATATTATATACAGAAAGATGAAAGTAACACTAAATATAAAATTTTGAAAATTCTATTAGAACTTCAAATATTGTTCCTAATTATAGTGTATGTATTAACTCTAAAGATAAATTTTATCACATTGAAAGCATACACTGTTGTTGCCACTCTTTGCCCATGCTTAAGCTGCTAGACTTGTCGACTTAAAGTGAATATATTTAGTGTCCTTAAAAATCTACATTCTTTTGAGATGCCTGGGTGGCCCAGTCGGTGAAACATCTGACTCTTGATCTCAGCTCAGGTCTTGATCTCAGGGTCATGACATTAGTCCCATAAGTAGTGGCTCCACGCCCACCTACTTAAAAAAAGCCATATTCTATTTTTAAATCCATGGGCTTTCAGAAGATAAATAGCCTTCAGAAAACTGCATCAAGTTTGTAAGGCTCTTAGGACAAGAGTAATATATTTTTATCAATTGCTTAAAATTGGTTCTTCTTATATCTTTTAATTAAATACATGCCAAAGGTAGACTTTATTTTCATCCCTGCAATATCCAGGTAAAATAAGATGTAACTAATCTGTTCTCAGTAGGTAAATAGGTATGGTTTATTATGTTTTCTTTAGTCAAATGAATTAAAATAATCTTTTGGGTTTTCTGCAGTCTTCCAAATTTTGGGGTTCTTTAGAACACTAACAATTTTGACTTCAGATATGATAGACCAATCTGGAATGTCTATTTTAAAAAATGAATTAAAATTGAAAACAAGTTTCTGAAAATGTAATACTTCAAAAAATATTTGGCAAAAAAATTAATAATAAAAATATTTGGCATTTTGTAGAATGAATAATCAAATGATCCTGTATTAAAAATAGCTATTGTAAATAAGTGAAAGTGATCTATGACTGGTAGAACTGAAGTTTTTGTTTGTTTGTTTGTTTGTTTTGACTTGAAGGGAATATTTATTTGTCTTTAAGTATCGGTTGCAGAAAGATATGTGTAGATACAGATCTAGATATAGGTGATAAAACTGAGAATTTTATGAAATTGTATTTCATAGTTAAAAGTTAAGCCTATTATTACAGATTTTATACAACTAATATTAGAATTTATGCATTCTGCTTAGAGCTTTTGGTTTCCTCTTTCACATTTCCTTTTTCTTCCCTCACATTTAATTTTGGTGGATTTAGTTAGCTATTTGTACAGAAAGAGACGGATTTAAGGATTGAAAATCATGGAGCTTCCCAGGTCTAGAAGTTTACTGCATTATAGTGTTAATAATAGTAGAGGGAAAACAAGTTATTGTGTAGAGCTTGTAATATTCACGGTCAAAAATCAGTTTCTTTGTCCATTACAAAAATCTTGTATTCTCTCTAAAGAAATACAGAATCAGTTTGGTGATCTGAATTAACTATGATGCTTTATAACTGGGAAAAGTTTCAAATAAGTTCCAAAGTCTTTTAACTGTAGGGTATTATGCGATAATACTCCTGGTATTTTATTTGCATTTTTCCCTTAGAAAAAAATAAGCATTTTTAAAATCTCATTTAGTTCCTACAGCATTCTTATGAATGTGAAATATATTTATCTCCACTCAGTCACTTATCAGATATTTATTGAATGTCCTAATAATTGCCCATAGAGTAAACAGCAGTTAGCAAGAAAGAACTGTTTCTTAGTCTCATGAAATTTATCATCTAAACAATTGCATAAATAACTATTACCATGTTAAATGCTTTAGATGAAAAGTACGTGATATTATAAAGAATGAGGAGACAGCCTAGTCTGCGTATCTAGGAGAGCCTCTTAAAAAAAAAAAAAAGACTTATTTATTTATTTGAGAGAGTGAGAGGACATGAGCAAGGGGTGGGGTAGGGGAGAGAGAGGGAGAAGCAGACTCCCCACTATGCAGGGCTCCATCCCAGGTCCCTGGGATCATAACCTGAAGCAAAACCAGGAGTTGAACACTTAACTGACTGAGCTACCCAGGCATCCCAAGAAATGACTTTTAAGTGAATTCTTAAAGGGATGTGTCTGTATCGCTGACTTAAACATGTAAATCATTTCATGAGGACAGTAGGAAACAGGTATTCCTAATACATCTAAAACTATGAAACAAACTATTGGGTTAGCAAGCTTTTTCTAATTTTGGATGTGAATATCTTTGACTTTAAAATAGCTATCTCCAGCATAACAAATAGTTTGAAATAGGAAACATTAAAAACAGAGAATTCTGTACATAAAAGTTCTAGTAAAAAAAAAAAAAAAGAAAGAAATAGGAACACTGGAAGCCATAAACAAAGGTTTGTTTTCTGTGTAGTCAATAACTAAGCAGACAGGGGACACCTGGGGGGCTCGGTCTTATTAGTCACATAAGCCTTGGACTCTTGGTTTCAGCTCACGTCATGATCTCAGGGGACCTGGGATTGAGCCACACTGTCTCCTTGCTAAGTGGAGAGCCTGAGATTCTCTCCCTCCCTCCCCCTCTGCCCTTCCCCTACTTGTGTGATGTGCTCTCTCTCTCTCTCTCAAATCTTTAAAAACAACAACAACAAACTAGACAGCATATGAAGAGAACTAAGGGCATTCTAGATTGATTTTGTATATCCTTATGTGGAGATCCTAGTGGATTTGTGGAAGTTCCTTGTGTTGTTTCACACTTCAGCATCTTTTCCTTGACAAGTTGATGGTGAGGCAGTAATCCTGGGTTTTTGTTTGTTTGTTTGGATTTTTGGGGTTTTGGTGTTCTTGGTTTTGTTTTGTTTTGTTTTGTTTTGAGAGTCCCATTTGACTTTTGTGTTTCTGGGTTTTGATCACCTAATATAAGAGTTTAATAAAAAAGAGTGAGTACAAGTCTCTGCTGTCCTGATTACCAATCCTATTTTCTTGGACCCAAGTTACTTCTTTAACCACCTATTTTTTTGAAGTTGAGTTTCTTAATTCTAGAGTCAGATTTTGTCTCAACTCTTCTGCCAACTTCTAATACTACTTTTTTAAGGTAAATGTTACAAATGTTAGTCAATAATGAAAAAAAAACTGTATTTAATTTCTAATATTTGTAAACAAGTAGTTCAAAGTGAAAAACAAGAAAAATGAAAATACCATATCATTTGTTATACTCACATTAATTATATGTATATATACAAAAGTATGAAAATATAAGCCAAATACCATTTGAAAGTATATTTACACACACACACACACACACACAAATACAGATACTGCTGCTGATAAAAATACACAACTATGTAGCATAGCATAGGGTAGTGAAGAGCACAGTGATTTTGAAGTACAGTTGAGTCTGAGTCCCAGCCCTGTCATTTAACAACTGTGTGATCTTGGACCGATCACTTACCTCATCTAACCTAATCTAACTCTAAAATATGTGTATGATGGCTACCATGCAGACTTGTCCTGAAAATTCATTGAGGGGACCCCTGGGTGGCTCAGTGGTTGAGCGTCTGCCATTCAGCCCAGGGCGTGATCCTGGGGTTGTGGGATATCAACCCACAGGGAGCCTGCTTCTCCCTCTGCCTATATCTCTACCTCTCTCTCCATGTCTCTCATGAATAAATATATAAAATCTTTAAAAAAAAAATAAAGTTCATTGAGATCATCTGAGTAGAACCCATAGCACAGTCCTCAATAAATAAGTTTACATCCTATGCTGACCTGTTGTTTTTTTTTGTTTGTTTGTTTTTTGTTTTTTGTTTTTTTGGTTTTTTTTTTTTTTTTCTATGCTGACCTGTTACAGATAACCGAATACCCAGCAAGAGACCTACTGCTTAGGGACAGAGTGAGAAATTTGAAATCACTTGTCTTCTTATATGACAGAGCCCTTTGTACCAAACTTAGCATAACTTTCTGAACTGCAATGTATTTATGTCTTCCAGATTGCATATATGGTTACAGAAAATCTCCCACAACATGGTTATGTATTTGACATATTCTGTTACTGCATCTGGTTCCATGCTTTAATGCAACATTTAAATACACCTCTGAGAAACAAAAACCAAAAAAGGAGAGATTTTGTTCTTCATCTTCATCAATGCCAAATGTTTACAAAAATCTATGTAACATAATTTTAAAATAATAAAAACTTCAGAGTAGCAAAAATTCCCAGTGCTTTTTTACATTTTGTATTATTTTGATGTGAAAAGTTGCCAATGTAGTTGTCTTTTCCTTTTCTAAGCTCTGCTTTGCCACCTAGTGGATTGAAAGACTTTGCTCTAGATTTTATATGATGACCCATGTCCTCTTCCGCCCCTTTCCTTCTTTCCTGTCCTCCCCCATTAGCTGCCAATTTTGCCCTCTTTTTTAATTTGTTTCTTAACTTTCTGTATTACTTCCCTTTGATCTTTTCCTTTTTTCCCTCTATTTCTTCATAAAACCTACCAAAACAAAGGAAATTTCTCATTAATGGCAGTGGTTACACATCTCATTAATCTTGTTTCTCTCTAGTCCATAGCACAGTGCCTCACACATATTTCTCAGAAAAATGTTTGTTTTTATTGAATTATGTGCATCAAAACAAAGGAACAGTAAGATAAAATAATTTATTCAAGGTTATGCAACAAGCCGGGAACTAAAATGAGAGTTCTGTGTCTTTGCATTTCTACCAAAATGGTTTTACCATATTTTCCAATGAGAGGTAGAGTTGTAGTCACCACTACTTAGAATATCTCTTTAAAGTTTGACTTCCCTTCAGGCCACCACCACCTACCATGACAGAGGCTGAAGATTTGGATTACACTCATTTCACAAACCAGCATAATTCCACACGTCATTTCTCAAAATCGGAATCCTCTCATAAAGGTAAGAAAAATATATGTGATCAAGTTTAGGATTTTTTTTTTTTAAATCCTCATGTTATGGTGGAAAAATCAAATGGTGTCTTATAGATCACTGGAGTGGCAAAATAAGTTATCCTTCCTTTTGGAAGATCATTATAGTATTTTTCATTTGTTAAAAAACAAAAAAGGTAAAACAGAAAACAAAACACCTTAAATTGAATGCAAGATGTCTGTGTATGTGCATTTTCCTCCAGGAAGAATTTGTAGCTTTCATCAGTGTGTGACTATAAATAAAACAAAGGAGCAAAAGGAAAAAAAAGAGCAATAAAACAAACTCTTAACTATAGAGAACAAAGTGATGATTATCAGAAGGAAGGGGCTTATCAGAAGGGATGAGGTAAATAGGTGATAGGGATTAAGGAGGGCACTTGTGATGAGCACCAGGTGCCTTACAGAAGTGTTGAATTGCTATACTTTACATACTGTACACCTGAAATTAATATTGCACTGTGTTAAATAACTGGAATTTAAATAAGAAAATAAAAAAATAAAGAACACACATACACTTCACATAAAACTATTAACATACAAAAGAAAAACAGGGCAAAGAAAATGAAAGAATATGAGGTCTAAATTGGACCAAATCCTAATTTTAATTAATTAATTAATTAATTAATTAATTTTTGGACCAGATCCTTAAAATGAAAGGAATAGTTGCATGTGGCCAAGCATACACATTCACTTGTATTTTTATGATATTCATAAAATGAAATAATGAAAAGGCAATTCTTATATTAATTTTCTCATCTAAAAATGGAAGTGATTTTAATAATAGTGTCAGTGTTGTCAGGATCATATAAATAAAATATATGAAAGCAGATTGCAATAGACTTTACAAATATTAGGTCCTGTTATTTGATGTCTGTTATTTGTTACAGCTTTTGAAGATATCTTAGGTCATGATTTTATCATCTTTTTCCAAATCTAATGATTGCCTTCTCAAACTTCAATTTTTTTTTCCCGTGGTCATTACAAAATATCAATGTGTGGGTGCTGCTCCAGACTAATTAAATCAGAATTTTTAGGGGAGAGAGGTTGCCAAGCATTTATATTTTTTTTAGAAAACTCTGCTTACCCCAACCGTCTCTGTTCTGACATTCGTCCATTGTTGATCAGATAAAAGATATTATTGTAAAAGATGGAATTAGTTGGACATTATCAAAACAACCCTACATACTACAATTTCAGTCAGTTGGTGGACTTTCCACCACACTGACTTAATTGGAAGTAGCTCATTTTTTTCCCTCAAATTGTATACACCCACTACTTTTAAGAAGAGGTCTTCTTGCCTTTGACATACATTTGAAATATATTCCTAAAATAACTTATTGACTCCGTGTGTAAGTATTTTACAATCAAGAACAAAGAAACATGCATAGATATAAAGATAAATGATTTGCCCGAGCCGGGAGAAAACAGCATTTCTGAGGTTTTTCTTTAATGGTATTTCTTCTTTTTTCCTCCTTTCCAAGGTTTCCATCATAAGCAGTAAAACCCTAGGAATCTGCCTTGAGAACGGACTCACTGTAGCAAACATTACTGGATGATACAGAACGCGTTCCACATTCATTTTTTTCTTTCCTGTGTTTGTATTCCTGGGATTTATCTTCAAGAGTTCTTCTGACCATAAATAATTTTAATTCATTTAAAATGTTTTGGTTATTCTTGATCACTTGGGCAGTACAAGAAAATCTAGCTTCTGAATATTGGCCTCCTCTCTGCTGCATACACTTCCTGGGATATAGTATCTAAAAGCTCTGTAAAATGTCACTTCTGTTAGGTATGGAGTACTGGTATCTAGAGACTAGGCTTTATTTAGCAATTAGAATTTTGTGGAGATTATGATCAGAGTAAAACAATGTTTGGATGCAATACAGAATAAAAGACTATAAGAAATAGCTTTCTTTGTGCATTAGTATATGGCATATTGAAGAAAGAACCTGTTTTCTGTATTTCTTAGAAATTTTTTTTTAAAAAATCACAACTATAAAGTGTTTAAAAAAAAAAAACCTGGAACAATTGAACCATGTGGTTTTGTATATCCTTATAAGCTTTCGTGGGAGAATTGGCCCAGATGTCATTCTCTGACACTTTCTCTTCTTCTGATTAATAGCAAGTCTTTCTGAGGTACCTGGGCATTGGGCAGATTATTAGTATTTATTCACAAAAGTTTAATTCTATGAAATTTTAACTCAAGTCTGTGCAGTCAACTGAAAGTGAAAAAGTGAAAAACTTTGTATCCCTTCTCTTATTTTACTTTTATATGGAGAGCCAAGGGAGGTAGAATTAGAAAAAAGTTTATGTAAGTAATGATGCCATCAATTCTCTCTCGACATAGGTTGAGAAGTTTTCCTCTTGCTTAAAAAAGTAAAGCAAGTATTTGTTGGCAACCACTCAAAAAATATTTTATCTGTCAATAATCAGATTGATTCAACATAAAGTTTAAGTGGATAAAATGGTTCCTTATCCAGGTATTTGGTTCTACGTATTCATTAGTGATACATGGCATTGGATTCCTTTGTACAGGATCTTTGAAGCCCTCCTTGAGAAATCTAGTCTTTGTCTAGCTTTTAACCTTGTGGAAATGCTTATCTTCTCATTCTAGTTAGTTAACATAAATGGCAAACATGCTGTCTATATAAAAGTTTCCCTTCAGCTTGACTTTCCATTATTTTTTATTGTGTGAATCTGACATTTCTGACATTCCAGTATGGTGTTTGTTTAGGAAAGAAATACATAAGTGATTAGAGAAAAGGTTGTAAATCCATTCTTTTCCCACTGGGAACTGACTATTGTTTAGCCTTATCTTTGCAGATAGTCTTTCAATTGAGGCAATATTCAGGAAGTTATTTAGAATAGTTTCTCAGAGTGGATTTTGGGTCCTTTCATTTTGAGAAAGAGCTTTCGTTCCTAAAGTTTTTGGATTGCAGGAACTTGAGTAAAAGGTGCCTAAGAGTCAAGTTTTAGGGAAATGATAATCTAGAAAGAAGCAAACCCTAAAAGAGTAATTTTTGAGAAAAGGTGAAAGAGAAAACAAACAGGACTTTGAATGACACAGATGAAATGAATGAGGCAGAATCATCAATTAAATAGGCAAGGACACAAGGGATGGAGGTCCTAGCCTTAGTCAAATTCTAGAGGGTGCTATCAGTATCCAAAGCTTAGGCCTTGTTGACTTCTAGTAATGCTATATTTTTCTTTGTCTGCCCTGTGATTTTGTTTCATGTTTTAAAAAGCTTTTTTTGTGTGGTGACTTTAAAAGAAAACACAATGTATCTTTATTTTGATAGGCAAATGTGCAACATCATTTGCCATATTTTTATTTCATGAATGTTTATTTTTCTATCTCATACAATGATCAGATTTACTTTAAAAATTCTGCATTTGTCTTGCTTCTCATGTACTTTATCCAATCATATTTATTATTGTAAAATGCTATCGAGGTATTTTCATTCAAAAAATGTTAGGCCACTTAACAGTTAAGTCTTGGATATTAGCGCTTCAGCTGTCTTAGTGAGCAGCCAGCGGTGATAGTTCCCTGTGACACCCAATTCAACATCTGTATTGAACATTTGTTACTTTTTTTTTCTTTAGGTTTTTTAAAAATTAGAATTTTAAGATATTTTATTTTTTTTGTAAAGCAAACACTTTTTAAAGAGTATCAGAGAAATTCTTTTCTTATTAGTTAAATCCTTTTATTCTCACTCAAATATTATAATTATTATTTTTAAGACTATAGAAGTAACTAACAACTGTATTTAAAGGAACTGCCAAACATTCTTCACTGTGTTCTCTGCTTATCACTTTGTTATTTTTATATAAATGCGGAAATACTTTATTCCTCTTTCTACCACTGGAACACACACAATTTAATTTTTAGGCCCACCATGTATTATGCTTTAATGTTGTGATGTAAACTAATAAGCTGGCCTTGGAAATTCTTTCTGTCTCCGTACTTCTTTTCCCTGGAGGCCCCATTAACACTAGTATTGCTGAATGAGCACAGTATGTTATGGAGCCTTATCATGAGGCTACTGGATGTGTACAGCCTCTGCCCCCAATCTAACTTTTTGTAACTTGTTGCCTAGAAGCAAGGTCAGACAAGGGTCACATTAAATGTTCTGAGTTGGAAAAAAAATGTAGTTTGAAGCCATTGTTAGACATAATTATTTTACGGAAGACTGGACAGTTGCTACATATGCTTTAACAGGACATTGAGATTTTTTAGAAAGTGACTTTGCATACCTTTGAATTGTTTTTTCTCAAGTGACTTTACAACAACCAGCAACAGAGTAACGTAAACTGCAAAAAAGACTTATGGTCTTTGATCATAGAGAAACACCTAAATTAAAAAGAAAGATCTGGATAGATGTTTCCTGGGAGGAAAACCTTTTCATATGTGCAATGGCCACTTGGATCTAGATCAACATATTCCAAGGTATATGATCTTGGACCTTGTATTCCACTGAACTCACTCTAGAAAATTGTGAACCGGACCCCTTTTCCCCTTTTCTTCTCTACTGTGGTCTGCAGCCGAACTGGATGATGAATAAATTCATTGCTGAATTTGTCCACACCTTTCCATCGATGTCAGGACTTTTCAGTATAAATATAATTAACTTTTAATGGATAATTATTTTTCTTCAATACTGTCAGATACTCTCTAATTTTTGTCTTGTGCCAAATTGTTCTTTAGAAACACCTGCTATATAATATGGTGCATTCAGTTTACCACATCAGTGGTTAACATTTTAGGGCCTTGATTTTTAATGGGTATTGCCTTTGTATAAAAATCACTCTGGGGGAATATCAGGATTATTCATTTATTCATTGATGATTTTCTTGAAAGATAAACGGTGATTGGATGTAAGATCTTCCCTCTAAGTAAAGGAGTGAGACCCCCGTGTAATCAGCTTTCCCAGGGACTGAGAACAGAGTAGAACTTGCACTGAAAGGATTTTTTCCCTTTTGGGAAAAGAGTATTTGTGTAGGGAACATTAATGTGAAAGGAAAACCGTTCAGGTAGATTTCACCATATGTAGTGTGCCATGTTCTCATAACACCGAATTTTTAGAAACAATCAAAATAACCAAAACCTGTTCTTTCAGCTGAAAGGAAAAAACAGATGTTTAAGGTACTTTGTCCCTTACTTACTGCTCATAGTCAAAGAAGTGACTAGATCAAGTGGTCTCATTTTCTTTTCCTATCTGGGTGGTACCTGTGAGTTTTAAAGCCATAACTGCTTACCTTACTATTGATAGAATCCTATTTTTCAAAGCCTTTAGCTTGGAACAGGTAATGTGGTCAGGGAGGAGCAAACTAGAAGACTGTCCTGATAATGCTGCACAATGGGGCACAGGGTCATCCAAACTCCTGGTCAGAGAATCTCATTCAGCCCTGATGGTGCTTACAGTTATTAAAGGAAAGAGTCAAGGCTGTTGTTGCTCCTGCCATTTAATTGTTGTTACAAACCCTGAAATTTACTTCCAGAGAAGTAAAAAAGGAAATGGTAAACTAGGAAAAATTCACTTCTGACAGAGTCACTTTTCTGATGAGACTTGTACTTTTTGCTTGCAAGGTCTTGAGGAGCAGTGTTGCCTTAAATTAGTTTGATTCTAACTGAGGTCAGTGTACTGTACTTCCTGTATGTGAATGTC
The DNA here is from genome assembly GCF_048164855.1 of Canis lupus baileyi. Classification (NCBI taxonomy): domain Eukaryota; kingdom Metazoa; phylum Chordata; class Mammalia; order Carnivora; family Canidae; genus Canis; species Canis lupus. The sequence goes on from NC_132868.1 coordinate 24,817,377, forward strand.
AACTCTCCATTGAGATATAAAATTCACAGGTGATCACAAAACATCCTTGCCGTCAGGAACTCTGGATTTCCTCCCGCTGAGCTGTGGGTGACCTGTACACTGATAAATACATCATTTCATTGAGTTGCCTCTCAATCTCTGAATAAGCAGTGGCATGACCAAAAAAGGCTGGTAGAGGGAGAGTGAGAATTTCCTAGCCAGATTTTTCAGGTTATCGTTTCCTGAATAACTGAGAGTTGACTGTCTATTCTATAGTGACCATGTAGAAGATACTTCCAAATGTTGTGTTGTGTAGAGAAGTCACTTATTATTGTTTTGTGAGAATTTCAACAACACTCTTGTGTTTTTAATGCATACCATTGACAGAAAAAAGGGAGAAAACCAAACAAAACAGAGACATTTACTTGAAATGAGAGATCTTTGATGGAAAGAGTGTTTCTATTTTGTTAGTTTTAGGAGAATATTAACCAGGAAAACTGCTGTGGTAAGGGAGACACCAGAGTGTTTTTGTAAGGTCGTGTTTGATGCCATAAATTGACAGAATCATCTAAGTAATCATGTTGATTTGTTGAACTATCTAGTGCTGGAAACCATCTTGTTCCCCTTTATATTTGTGAACGGCCTAGAAACATGTTCTGAATGCATTTCATATGCTGTTGTTCATTCTCAGCAAACTAGAGGATGCTTTTCTCTTTTTGAGTTACTGTTAATAGCATAGGGAGCCAGCACTGTGCTGGTTTCAGCATTTCAGATAAGGACAGGATTAATTGTGCATCTTAGTTAGTGCCCTATCATTCATTGTTGAGGTTCGCATATAAAGAACAGGAGAATTGAAAGACAGGGTTTTTGAGTGACATGTCCTTCACAAAAGAGCAAGGACTAATAGCAGTAAAAAAAAAAAAACAGTTAAGAAAATACACCATTACACATTGCATACTTAGGGTATGTTTTTGTTGCACTGAATTTCAGACCATAAACTGCTAAAATAGTTTCTAGCTATTAAATTTAGTAAGAGGGTTTTTGATGTCAGAATTTTTTTATTTGATTGAATTAGCCCCTGAAATCACCGTAGGCTATAAACTTCAGCTCTTGCTATAAACTGAAAGCCAAATGCCCTTTTTCAGAAGTAGCTATATTTTTCACCTGCCTCTTAAAGGCAGCCCAATATTTGTTTCATGGAGTATTATAAATAATGAGGAGATGCAGTGGGAAGATAGCATATTAAAATGGTGTTCCACAATGAGAATTCTCTATAATGGGGTTTTCCTTTAAAAGAATCCATCCCGGCACAGTATTATATTTTGAAAAGGTGCTGAATTATAAAATACAAGAGTATGCTCATATAAATCAAGTTGCTTAGGAAATTAGAGGTGGTGCTATCATTTGTCTTACAATTTGGAAAAGTACTTTCCTGAGAGAGATAATGCATAGTGCCCAGGCAGTTTCAGATTCTTTGGTAAGAAGCCCTATGGGATCTGGAATGTGGATATGTTTAAAAAAATGAGTGAAATATTAATCCAAGTGCTCATCAACTTGTAACCAAGCCCCAGAAGGAAAGGCAGCTTTGAAATAACTACTTCATGGAACTGAACAGAACCTTAATGGAATACAGTTGTCTGTCTGAGGACAGAAAACGAAGAGGCCACCTCATACCACATGCTTATTTAGAGATTAGATGAAACTGTGAGGGATACTCTGTGGATGCCTTAAAGGTGACTGGTGTTGAGTACTGGTGGGTATGTGTGCACCCATCTGGCCTAGGCTGACGGAAACCATTTCCGTTCACCTTCACACAGCACAAGCTGTTCCTGCTCATAACCTCATTGAGGAAAATGAGAAACATGGTGCTGGTGACTTCCGTGTGTCTTGGGAGGTGAGGTGGTAACGTCACTCAGCACTCTCCAGTGCTCAAGCCTCCCCCTTAAATGCCAGTTCTACATCTACATTAATTCATCTATGCAAGCTTGTGTTTTCATGGTTTGTTTTATACATGTTTGCTCATTTGATTCTTTAAATAATCAGGTCTAACATTAATATTATGAATAATTTTTAAACCAAAGTATGTATATGTTTGTGTGCTTGTTTTCCTGGATGGTTTGAGGCAAACACCAATCTTGTCCTTCTCTCTTAATAAAGTCATCCATTTGTTAAGTCAATGGTCTCATGTTTTCTTTATTGCATTCAAGGACTTGAAAAGTTCTGGGAAGAGGAAAGGAGTATTTTTTTTTCCTTTATGAAGTAACCCTAATGTATATTTGTTTAATAACAGCATTTTCTCTTATTCCAGTTCCATCCACTTTCTGTAACCATGTATGGCACTGATGATGCTATCTAGTATATTGAAATTGTCAACAAATACTCCCAAATCTGATACTGATAGCTAATATGTTGAAGTCCTCAATAAATACTTCCAAACCTAAAGTTGCTTAGAGAAGTGGGTTTGTATGGTCTGTGGCGGTTGGTGACTTAGTTTGATGTATTTGGGAGAAAAACAGGTAAGTGGATGTTCACAGAATAATACAAGTGATTAAAGACTCCATGAGTACAATAACTCAAGTCTGCAGGATACCTGATACTCCATGGATTTTGATAAAATAGATATTAATAACAACTACCATTTAACTTTTTATAAGTTCATTTTTCTTTGTTTTGATAGATTAGCCATGATATAGAAACCTGTGCTCCAGATGTTAGGTATCTTAAAAATAAGATCTTCTTTTTCATGACTACTAAACAATTTTCAGAGGTTACTAGTTTCCCTGGAGCATATTCTCTAGGACTTAGCTTCTTCTCTGGCAAATATAATAGGAAATCTAAATGATCTGTAATATATCTATACTGTTACCACTACCAGATGCATAAGGCACACCAATGATGTGCAGATGTTGAAAAAAGTTGGTATGTTGATTTCAACCTTCCTGGGTGAAAGTTGACAATGAAAGAAGTTGACATATCTACAGGCCAATTACCAAACTTAAATATGTAATTAAAGTAGCTCCCTTAAATCTGTGGTAGAAGGTACCTGGTATTCTTGGGTGGAGTTTGAGTAACATGGCTGAGTATGACGTTAAACTGTGGCCATGTGGTGTGTATGGAGAGCTGTGGCACACTAGAAAGCCCCCTTGTAAAACAAAGGCAGCAAGAAAATATTCAGCTCCTACACCTTGGAAATTAGGTGTAATATTTAAGGAGTCTTTGGATTACTTACAGGGTAGGGGTAGAGATTTGAAGACTGTTTATTGGCTCCTCCTATGTATCTAGGCTACACGGTTAAAAAAGCAAAGGCTGCAAAATAGTGTCCCGAATACTTCATTAACAGGAATAAGGAGACCCGGGTGCTAGTCCTGGCTTTGAACTTGCTTCAGGACCTTGAGACACGACTTACCCTCTCTAACTCAGTTCTTTTATATAGAGTAATAAGCACATTGCAGGAGAGTTGGTGATGTTAGACCTGACTCCTGACTGAGGAGTCAGGCCTAACATTCTATAATGCCTGAGGAGTCAATGCTGACTAGGTTCCTTTAAAATGGCCCAGGAAAAGAGTAGCCTCCCACAGTACTGGGAGCCAGGAAAGTCACAAAGACTTCTTAGACACTTGGCGAGAGGCCTCATTCCTGATCATATGTTCTTTAAAAAAATTTTTTTTTGTATTTTTGACAAAAAATGTGTACAATGTGATGTTTTGATATATGTATACATTGTGAAATGACTACCACAGTGAAGCTAATTAACACAGTCATCATCTCCCTCACAGTTAGCTTTTGTGGATCTGTGTGTGTTTGGTGAGAATGCTTGAGATCTACCCTTAGCAGATTTCAAGTATACGATGTTATGGTTAACCGTAGGCACCAGGCTGTATATTAATTAGATCCCCCAAACTTAAAAATGAAAGTTTATACCCTTTGCTGACCCTGTGTTCTTGGTTGTACTATCCTGCTGCTCCTAGCTCCACACCCAGAAAATTGCCATTAATTGTGTGTGTTTCTCTAACCAAATTCTATTTCTATTTTTATTATCCCCAAGCTTCATGAACTTTCTTTACTAGATAGGGTTTGGGTTCTTAGGAACTTTTGTACCTCCCATTAGCATATCATGCTTTTTATCCTCTCAAATCTCACTTCTCTTACCAATTCCTGAACCTAATTATGCAGATTTCATCTTGGTCATGTTAATCATGACATGCCCTTAATTACACCTGACATACTTAATTATCTGGTGTCATTATACCTGATCTGTGCCCTCATTCCCTTGACCTGGCCTCAGGCTCTAGGACATAACTGGGGGCATGTGTGTGTATGTGAGTATATGTGTCTGCAGGTCTGTATGTCTATAGCTGACATAGCTCTAATGGTATATGTATAAATGACTGGACTTTTCTGGCATGGAGAGGTGAGAATCAAGTGGTGTATATCAATTTTGCCTTTTATGAATCATGGTTTGGTGTCAAGTCCTTAGAACTCTTTCCCTCGCCATACATCCTCAAGCTTTGCTTCTGATATATATTTTTTCTATGCTTTATACTTTTAAGTTTTACATTTAAGTCCTTGACTCATTTGGAGTTGGTTTTTAGGTAAAGTGTGAAGTTTGGTCAAAGTTGATTGGATGGACTGATTGCCTGGATATCCAATTGCTTCAGCACTATCTTTTAGAGGCCTCCATGGATTTTCTTTTATACCTTTGTCAAAGATGAGTTGAGTGTATTTTGTGTGGGTCTGTTTCTGAGTTCTCTATTCTGTTCCATTGATCTATATCTCTCCCTTGCTAGTGCCACACAATGTGGATTATTGGAGCTAGATAGTAAGTCTTGAAATTGGATAACCTGATTCTTTACACTTTATTTTTCAAAATTGTTTTAGCTACTCTAGTTCTTTTGCCCTACCATATAAATTTTAGAATAATCCTACTTACATCTATAAGAGATATTTCTGAGATATTGAAAGGAATTGCATGAAACCTCTACATCAATTTGGGGACAAATAACATCCTTAATGTATTAAGTGTCCCAAAAAAGACTACAAGTATGTCTTCTTTATTTAGATATTTGATATCTTTAATCAGCATTTCAGCATGTATGCTCTGTACATTTTTTGTTAGATTTACTCCTGGGTATTTTATTTTTGTGCAACTATAGATATTTTCATTTTGTGTCAACAGTTTTTTGCTAATATATGGAGATGCATAGATTTTTGAATAATTCTTTTTATATGTTGTTGAATTGCAATCACTAATATTTTAAAGGATTTTTGTATTATATTGGGAGGCATATTGACCTATAATTTTACTGCCTTTGATTGGCTTTCACATTAGTGCAATGCTGGAAAAAAAACAGGTTTTTGTCTTTTCTATTTTCTAAATGAAATTGTATAGAATTGCTAGTCCGTTGTTTTCGGTTTTTTTTTGTGTGTGTGTGTGTGTTTGTTTTTTTAGGTTTTATATAAATTCTCCAGTGAAAAGACACTGTGTGCCTAGTCATAACCTTTTTGGAAGCTTTTAAATGAAAAATTCAATTTTGTTTAGTTATAGGGCTATTCAAAGTAGGTATTTCCTGTTAAATTAGTGTTTTTCAAGGAATTGGACTACTTCATCCAAGATATTGAAATTCATGTGTATAGAATTGTTTGTTGTATTCCCTTCTTATTGGTGTCTACTGGGTTTGTAGTAGTATCTCCTATTTTATTTCTAAATACATTATTCCTTAAAAAAATAGCAATTATAGATTTTCCTATTTTATTAAATTAAATTACACTGCTTTAGCTGTGCCACAAATTTTAATATGTTGCATTTTCATTTTCATTTAGTGAAATGTATTTTTTTTAATCTTCTTGGAGACTTGTTCTTTGATCTATGCATTATTTAGAAATGTTCTGTCTCATTTCCATGTTTTTGGAGCTTTTCCTTATATCATTGTTGTTAATTTCTAGTGTGATCCTGTTGTGGTTAGAGGACATGCTGCGTGATTTCAATTCTGTTAAATTTGTTGAGGTTTGTCTTATGTCCCTGGTTGTTGTATATGTTCCGTGAATGTGCATTCGGTTTTTCGGTGGATAGTTCTATAAATGTTGATTAGATCTTGTTGGTTGATGATGGTGTTGAGTTCTATATCCAGACTGATTTTCTGTCTAGTTGTTTTATCAATTATCAAAAGAGAGGTGTTGAAGTCCCCAACTATAATTGTAATTTGTCTGTTTTTCATTTCAGTTCTATTAATTTTTGCTTTGTGTGTTTTGCAGTCCTGTTTGATGCATAACATTTAGGGTTGCTGTGTCTTGGTGGAATGACCATTTTATCATTATATAATCTCTTCTCTGTCACTGGTAATTTTCTTAGCTTTGAAATATACTTTCTCTGATGTTGATATAGCCACAATGCCTCCTTTTGATAAACATTCACACTACATCTTATATTTCAACTTGCCTACTCCATTGTATTTGAAGCAAATCTCTTGCACAAAATATATAATTGAATATTTTTAAATTCATTCTGCCATATTTTTTTATTGGTGTAAACCATTAACAGTTTGTTGGTCATTTCATTTATTAACCCAGTCATTTCGTGGGTTTGGAATTCTGCTATTTTAAGAGTTCTAATTCTGTATTTCTCCATCAAAAAATTATCTCTAGGGCAGCCCCGGTGGCTCAGTGGTTTAGCACCGCCTTCAGCCCGGGGCATGATCCTGGAGACCCGGGATCAAGTCCTACGTCGGGCTCCCTGCATGGAGCCTGCTTCTCCCTCTGCCTGTGTCTCTGCCTCTTTCTCTCTCTCTCTCTCTCTCTCTCTGTGTGTGTGTGTCTCTCATGAGTAAATAAATAAAATCTTAAAAAAAATAAAAAATACCTCTTATTTCCTAATCTAGTACCATTTTATTTTATTATTATATATTTTTTTACTTTTAAAGATTTTTATTTTTGTGAGAGAGCGTGAGAGCCCATGAGTACATGCATGCCTGTGGAGGAGGGACAGAGGAAGAAGCAGACTCCTCCTTGAGCAGGGAGCCGGATGTGGGACTCGATTATCAGACCCTGGGGTCATGACCTGAGCCAAAGGCAGAGGCTTAACCAACTGAGCTACCTAGGCCCCCCTAGTACCACATTTTAAATCATAAAATTAATATTTGATGAGACATGTCCCATTTTATTCTCTCAAAAAGAGTCTATGTCTTTGGCTAGCTCTTTGTCCAGGAGAAACTTTAAGATCATTTCTTAGTTTTGCCCATGTATATTTTTATTGTGAAATGTATATCAAAAGATATGTCATTTTAATCATTTTTAAGTGCACAATTTAATGGCATTAATTATATTAACAGTATAGTGCAACACTATTTATGTCCAAAACTTTTCCATCACCACACATAGAAACTCTGTACTCAGTAAACAGTAACTCTCCTATTTCTCTCTGCTCCCAGCCCAACCTCTGGTAACCTCTAATCCATTTAATATCTTTATCAATTTGCCTGCCCTTGTTATGTAGGTGGTCATATAATAGTTCTCTTTTTATGTCTGGCTTATTTCACTTAGCATTTGTTTTCATGTTTTGCATGCATCGTAGTTCATTCCTTTTTGTGGCCAAATAATATTCCATTATATGTATATACCACATTTTGTTGGGTTGTTTCCAACTTTTGCTAATTGTGAATAATTCTTCAATGAACCTTGTTATGCAAATATTTGAATCTTATGTCAGTGTACATAGGGGTGGAATTGCTGGGTCATGTGGAATTCTTCGTTAACTTCTGGAAGAACCAGTAAACTCTTTTCCATAAGAGCTGAACACTTTTACATTTCTGTCATTAATGTACTAGAGTTTTAATTTCTCCACATCCTTACCAATACTTTTTTTTTAAAAAGTGTTTTTATTATAGCCATCCTAATATGTATGAGGTAGGGGTTCAACTTCATTATTTTGCATGTAGAAATCCAGTTGTCCTTGTACTATTTGTTGAAGATATTCTTCTTTCCTCATTGAATTGCCTCATCACTATTGTTTAAAATCAGTGGGCCATAGGTGTATGAGTTTATTTTTGGCCTTCAATTCTACTTCTGCTTGCCTATATTATCCCAGTACCACACTATTTTGATTACTGTAGCTTTGTAGTAAGTTTTGAAATCAGGAGGCATGATCCTCCAACTTGTTCTTTTTTTCAGAAATGTTTTGGCTATTCAAGTCTCTTACAACTCCAAATAAATGTAAAGATTGACTTTTCTAAAAAAGACTTGTAACTTTGATAGGAATTCCACTGGATCTAAAGGTCTTTTTGGGTACTATTACTATCTTAAAAATATATTTTTTTTTCCCAATCCATGAACATGGAATGTCTCTCCATTTGTTTGTCTTTAATTTCTTTCAGTGATATTATTTTTGGTTTCAATGTACAAGTAAGTCTTTAACCTCTTTGGTTAAATTTATTTGTCAGTGTTTTATTCCTTAATATTTTAGACTCAGTTGTAAATGGAATTTCTTAACCTCCTTTTCAGATTCTTGCTGAAAATCAGTTGCTTTTCATGTGTTGATCTTGTAACCTGTAATTTTGTTAACTTCTTTTTTAAACTCTAGCAGCTGTCTTGTGGACTCTCTGGGATTTTTGATACCTAGGATTATGTCATAAGAAAACTGAGAGGGTTTTACTTCCTTTTTCCCTGATTCAGATACTTTTTACTTCTTTTCATGTCTAATTGCTCTGTCTGGAACTTCCAGTACAGTGTTGAATAACAGCAGTGAAAGTGAGCATCCTTGCTTTGTTTCTATCTCAGGGGAAAAGCTTTTAGTCTTTTATCATTAGGTATGTGTTAAGCGTCACATTTTTATAAATACCTTTTATCCTGTCGTGGATGTTCCTTTATATTCCTGCATTTTTTAGTGTTTATTATAAAAGGGTGTTGAATTTTGTCAGATACCTTCCTGTGTCACTTGAGATGAATGTGGGTATGGGTATGTGTGTGTATGTGTTTCCTTCATTCTATTAATGTGGCTTACTACATTAAATGATTGTCTTAAGTTGAACCATCCTTGTATTCGAGGAAAAATTCCACTTGATCATGGTGTATAATCCTTTTAACATGCTGTTGGATCCCATTTTCTAGTATTTGTTGATTTCTACATCTGTATTCATAAGGCATATTCATATGTAATTTTATTTTCATGTGGTATTTATAGCTTTGGTATCAGAGGAATGCTGGCTTTGTATGAATTATAACTTGTTACTTCCTCTTACGTTTTTTTGGGAAAGTAGGGAAAGATTAGTGTTAATTCTTCATTTTTCTTTCAAGATTTATTTCTTTATTTTAGAGAGAAAGAGCATGTGTGAATGGGGAGGGCCAGGGGGCAGAGGGAGAGAACCACAAGCAAGCTCCCCACTAAACATAGAACCTGATGTGGGGCTAGATCTCACGACCCTGGAATCATGACCTAAGCCAAAATCAAGAGTCAGATGCTTAACTGACTGAGCCACCCAGGAACCCCAAGATTAGTGTTAATTCTTTTAATATTTAGTAGAATCCAATAGTGAAGCCATCTGGTCCTGGGCTTTTCTTTTTGGGAGTCTGTTTACTGATCAGTCTCTATTCATTACAGGTCTGATGAGATTATCAATTTCTTCATGATTAGCTAATTTGTGTGTTTCTGAGAATTTTTTTTTTTTCATTTAGGTTACCTAATTTTTTCATGTAGTTCATAGTATTCTCTAATACTCTTTTTTATTTCTGTAAGGTTGGTAGTAATGCCCACACTCATTTCTAATTTTAGTTATCTGCTTCTTTTTTTTTTTTTAATTCTTTGCCAGTCTAGCTGAAGGTTTGTCAGTTGATCCTTTCTAAGAACAAATTTTGGTTTTGTTGATTCTATTGTCTTTCTATTCTCTATTTCATTTATCTTCATTATAATCTTTGCTGTTTTTTTCTTTCTAATAATTTTCAATGTCGTAAATTTTTTTTGTCTAGCTCTACAAGATGCAGAGTTAGGTTACTGATTTAAGATCTTTCTTTTAAATATATGTATTTACAGTTATAAATTTCCCTCTGAGTATTGCCTTTGTTGCATTCCATAAGTTTTAATATGTTGTGTTTTTTCCTGTTTTTTTTTTCTTTTCTCCCTAAGTATATTCTAATTTTTGTTTTGACCCATTGGTTGTCTAAAGATGTGTTGCCTAATTTCCACATATTTTTAATTATCTCACTTCCTTCTCTTGATTTCCAGCTTTATTACTTTGCAGAGAAGAGACTTGGTATGATTTCAATCTTTTAAAATTTATGTAGACTTTTGTTTTAAACTTACTTCCTTTTTTTTATTTTGCTTATTCATGAAAGACACACAGAGGCAGAGACATAGGCTGAGGGAGAAGCAGTCTCCCTGTGGGGAGCCCGATGCAGGACTTGATCCCAGGACCCTGGGATCATGCTCTGAGCTGAAATCAGATGCTCAATCACTGAACCACCCAGGCATCCCTATGTAGACTGTTCTATGTTCTAACATATAGTGTCTCTTGGACGCCATCCCATATGCAATTAAGAAGAATGTGTATTTAGTTGTTGGATTGAATGTTCTATATATTTGTTAGGTCTAATTGGTTTACAGTGTTGTCCAAGTGCACTCTTTCCTTATTGATCTTATATCTAGGTGTTGTGTTAATTATTAAAAGTGGTATATTGAAGTCTCCAACTATATATTTCTCCTTCCGTTCTGTTAATATTGGCTGTATTTATTTTGAGGCTATTTACTGAACATGGTTTATAATTGTTATGTTTCCTTGATGAAATTGACCCTTGTATATAATGGCCTTCTTTGTCTCTTGTAGCAGTTTTTTTTTTTTAATAAATTTATTTTTTATTGGTGTTCAATTTACCAACATACAGAATAACACCCAGTGCTCATCCCGTCAAGTGCCCCCCTCAGTGCCCGTCACCCATTCACCCCCACTTCCCACCCTCCTTCCCTTCCACCACCCCTAGTTCGTTTCCCAGAGTTAGGAGTCTTTATGCTCTATCTCCCTTTCTGATATTTCCCACACATTTCTTCTCCCTTCCCTTATATTCCCTTTCACTATTATTTATAGTCCCCAAATGAATGAGAACATACACTGTCCTTCTCCGATTGACTTACTTCACTCAGCATAATACCCTCCAGTTCCATCCATGTTGAAGCAAATGGTGGGTATTTGTCGTTTCTAATGGCTGAGTAATATTCCATTGTATACATAAACCACATCTTCTTTATCCATTCATCTTGTAGCAGTTTTTAACTGAAAGTCTATTTTTTCTGGTATTAGTATAACCACTCAGCTCATTTTTTCCCCATTTTTTCACTTTCAACCTATTCATGCCATTTCATTATATTTTCACTGAGTCTCCTGTAAATAGCATATATTTTCTATGTGAGTCTATATGTCTTGCGAAAACTGGACATTTGAGTATTATAATATGGTAACCCTGGAAGTCAAATTCTTCCTTTTCCCCAGGGTTTTTGTTTTTATTTTTCATTTTGATTGTTGAAGATTGTAGTAGTTAATTTGTCTAATGACTTTTCTAAGTTGTTTTTTGCAGAGATTGTATTTCTTTCATTTGTAGTCTCTATAGTCTCTGTTTCTTAGCTTTTGTTCATCTTTTGTTTCATGGAGATTTTCTAGAACACTAGCGGTAAGAAAATCTTTTAGTTTTTGTAGATTTGCTCTGTTCTGAACCTTCCTTTGACACCTAGCTGGATTTCCACTGAACATAAGGTCCATCCGAAGTCAAAGCTTAAGGTCTTCTGAGGTCTTTTCTGAGAATTCATTTTGCCTTGGGCTTCTGCATGGCTTTCTAAATCCCCCCATAAATATGGGTATTTTTTTTATTGCTCCTGTTTCACAAAGAAACTCACCCCAACTTTTCCTCCTAAGACTTGTCTGTTACATGTCTCAACTGTAATGTCTTGCCTCAGCTGTCTGCAAATTGTCCACTTTTGCAGTATTTTCAAATAATACCCCATGGTTTTCTGTCCTCAGTGAGTTCCAAGATAGGGAAAACAGAGATGAGCACCTTACAATGCCTTACACCACTGCTTCAGCTAGTCCCTCAGTCAGGTTAGAACAGATGTACTCAACAATTTGCAAAGAATTCTATTTGTTCTGGAACCAGGAATGGAATGCCCCACTAGGAATGCAGGCTGCTGTTGTTGCCATCGCCTTCTTCTTCTTCTTCTTTCTTCTTCTTCTTCCTTTTCTTCAAGATTTTATTTATTCATGAGAGAGACAGAGTGAGAGAGAGAGGCAGAGACACAGGCAGAGACACAGGCTCCCTGCATGGAGCCTGACGTGGAACTCGATCCCAGGATCATGGCCTGGGCTGAAGGCAGGCGCTAAACCGCTGAGCCACCCAGGGATCTGCAAGGCTATTGTCTTCAAGACTGCTGCCCAGCTAGAGGGTATGGGGCAAAGTCAAATAAAACACTGAATGCCTTTCTACTGTTTCAAAATTAAATTTTCTTGAATCTGTGTTCACTTGGTTACCATAAGCCTTTGATTAACTTCCAGAGTTCTGACAATCTTGGTTCTGACAGTTTCTGCCTTTTTTATTTTATTTTTTTTTATTTCTGTGGGAGAATGGGAGCTTGGAGCTACATACTTGGTCACTTTGCTGATGTCATTCTTGGCCATTTCTTAAAAAGGAAAACAGTCATTTATAGATCAGTGTTGGAAAATTGATCTCATTTTCATAAATAACTAGGGACTAATGAATTATGGAGTACTAGACAGCTGAGAAAGGAATGAGGGAAATATCAGCCATAGGCTGATCTTCGGGATGTATTTTTAAATGAGAAAAGTAAGGTAGAGAAAGCATTAAAGTTTTCTACCATGTAGCTGGAAAAGGGGTGGGTGTCAGGAAATGATACTGTGTATGCATTTTTTTTATAGTAAAATGGAATGTCAACATTTTGAAGACAGCTATAAGGATGGAGGAGAAACACATGTGTAGGGGAGATGTAGAGGCTAGACATAGAGGTATATGCTTTATTTTGTAGATCTGATGTTAGAACCAGATACTTATTTTAAATAATTTTGAAACAAAGTATAAGTTTCTTTAAAAGATGAACTTAACTAACTATATCCTTTGGTACATAATCACAGGGAGCAAACTATTTCAAATGATTTTATCTATATATGGATTTATCTCTCTTTTTTTCCATACACACGTACAATTTTTTAGGAGAGGGGCTGAGGGAAAAGGAGAGAGACTCTTAAGCAGGCTCCATGCCCAGTGCAGAGCCTGATGTGGCCCTGAGATCATGACCTAAGCTGAAATCAAGAGTCAGACACTTAGTGGACTGAGCCACCTAGGCGCCCACACACATACATATTTTTAACAATATTTTTCACCATTTTCACTGAAAAGTCCAAGAAACCTAGACAGTGAATACCCTAGTAGCAATGAATATTCTTCATACTCAAATTGGGTCTTAAAATAATATTTCTTACAGAAAGAAAATAGACTTTCATAAAGATATGGCTAGTTTTAGGTATGAATTTAAATTTACAAGATAAAACTGGAATATTTTTATTACCAGTTACCAAATAAACTATCAGTGGCTACTAGGATCATGTCAAATGTCTCCAACTAGCCAGAGATAGGAGGTTGTGTATCAGTAAAGATTACATCTGAAATGAATAGAAGCATATCAAATATGTTTAAATCTATGTCTTTTTTTAAAAAAAGATTTTATTGGGCAGCCCCGGTGGCTCAGTGGTTTAGTGCCGCCTTCAGCCCAGGGTGTGATCCTGGAGACCCGAGATCGAGTCCCACATTGGGCTCCCTGCAAGGATCATGCTTCTCCCTCTGCCTGGGTCTCTGCCTCTCTCTTTCTCTCTCTCTGTCTCTCTCTCATGAATAAATAAATAAAATCTTTAAAATAAAATTTATTTATTCTTGGGAGACACAGAGAAAGAGGCAGAGACACAGGCAGAAGGAGAAGCAGGCACCGTGCAGGGAGCCTGAGGCAGGACTCGATCCCAGATCTCCAGGATCACACCCGTGGTAAAAGGCTGCGTTAAACCACTGAGCCACCCAGGCTGCTCTAAGTCCATGTCTATATAAGCATCTTTATCCTCTTAAAATAACCCTTACTGCTTATGTATGGCAGATTCTATGGGCCAACTCATTATTTTTGAAAATTAGTGAATAGGTGAATAATTGGGCATTTATCCTGTTTTTTTTTAATAAGATCTATACCTTATTGATGAATAAATGAATAATTGATGAGAATATATTTCCCTTTATAGAACATTTTAACTAACAGTCAAAAAGTGATAGAATGAGATTATGATCATTTTGCAACTCTCAAAGAATTAATAGATCTAAGTAATGATCACCAACATTTGGTATAAAAGGAGAGAGAATTGGATATTATATGCCTCTAAATGGAAGTAATAATATAATAGAACAAAATTACCAGGTTTCTAGATTTATCTACCAAACCATAGGAAGTATAGGGCATTAAAGATCATTTTAAATAGCAAATAAGGTAGCAATCTGCAAAATCAGATTGTGAGAAACTTTATAAAATAACAAAAATTCTCAGAAATGGAATATATCTGTGAAGAAACTGGAGAGAATGAGTATAAGATGCAAATGAAATAGACTGATTGTAAATAGACTGAAATAGACTGATAACAGAGTTCATAAGGTGATGGGGGAGATGTGAACACTGGCTGGATATTTGATGATACTGAGGATTTAGCATTAATTTTTAAAGTGTGATGATGTTGGAATCAGATCGTAAATGAAAAGAGTCCTATGTTTTAGCGATAACATAACTGATGAAATGATACGGCATCAGAGGTTAGGAAGTGAATGAGGTACAGGTATGAAAAAATCAGCCATGCATCAATAATTGGGAACGCATAAATCAGGTTCATTATACTGTTCTCTCTACTCTTACATATGTTTGAAAATGTCCATAATAGTTGTTTTTTTTTTTTTAATGATTGGAAAATAAACCCTCAAACTAAAACTATTGAAAGTCACACTTTAAGGTAAATATGTATGTATTCTTCAGGCAAAAGGAAAATTATCTTGGATGAAAGGTCAGGAATTACAAAACAAGAATAAATGGAAAGTATATCTTTATTGGCAAATAATAAATGAATAGATGAACATTGTCCAAAACAAGAAGGGTTTGAAATATAAATAAAATACACAAAATGGTATAATAATTGTGAAAATTCAAGTGGAGTTGCAATGCTGTAAAGCAGTACTCCTCAAACTTTTAATATATGAATCATCTTGATAAATTGTAGATTTTGATCAAAAGGTCTGGGGTGGTGCTAGGAATGTGTCATGTTTGACAACCTCCCAGGTGATTTTTATGCCGCTGGTCTAAGAACAGATAGCTAAGAACACATAGTAGCAAAGTTAAGTTTCTCCAATATCCTGGGAAAGGTAAAAAGACGTTTATTAGACTTTGATATGTCAAGTATGCTTGCTGTAATCTTCATTTTAAGAACATAAAAGAGGCCAGCTCCAGGTGGCTCAGCCGTTTAGCGCCACCTTCAGCCCAGGGCCTGATCCTGGAGACCCGGGATCGAGTCCCACGTTGGGCTCCCTGCATGGAGCCTGCTTCTCCCTCTGCCTGTGTCTCTGCCTCTCTCTCTCTCTGCGTGTGTCATAAATAAATACAATCACAAAAAAAGAGTAGTAAAAGAATGTGAAACTACAAAGATAATAAGATAATAGGATAATAGTGAGGGAAGTGGAATAGTAGAGTATAATCCATCTGAAAGGAACATAGAGAAGTAGAACACCTGGACACCACTATTTGGAAGGTAAATTCAAACTTAGGTATTTCAGTAGTATAACTGAAGTTTGGGGGTAAGTGCTCCAATTAAATGGCACAGTTTGTCATTGTCAGACTGGCAAATCCCCATTTTATGCTTCTAAAGAGAAATACGTGAAACTTAGGATACAGAAAGATTGAAAGTAGAAGGATGAGAAAAGTGTTCCATGGAGACGGTAACCAAAAAAAAAAAAAAAAAAGCTGTGATAAATATCAGAAAACACAAACTTTGACAAAAAAACATTGCAAGGAAAAAAAAGTGGCAAGTTTGTAAACATAGATGTTTTATATTCTTTCTTCCCTTAAAGTCTTGAACGATGTTGTGTTTTCTACGCTTACGATGCCTGTCAATTCAAGCGAGCTGTGAAGTGCTCAGGAGTCGCCTGTGGCTAAAGGCTGCTGGGTTTTTTTTTGTTGTTGTTTTTTGTTTTTTTAAAGATTTTATTTATTTATTCCCGAGAGACACAGAGAGAGAGGCAGGGGCACAGGCAGAGGGAGAAGCAGGCTCCATGTGGGCTTCGATCCTGAGACCCTGGGGTCACGCCCTGGGCCCAAGGCAGGTGCTCAGCTGCCAAGTCCCCCCACCCCCCACCCCAGCATCCCAAGGCTGCTGTTCCAGACAGCCTGGAACTGTTATGCCAGCTCAACTGGAGGCAGGGAGAGTCCTATTGGTAACATGTGAACTAGTCATTATTACAGGAATGCAAGTGAAGCACGAACTGCAAAGTGATTGAGGACCAAGCAGAAATCTCACAGAGGAAGACGTAGACATGGCCAACAAGCACATGAGAAAATGCTCCGCATCACTTGCCATCAGGGAAACACAAATCAAAACCACAATGAGATACCACCTCACACCAGTGAGAATGGGGAAAATTAACAAGGCAGGAAACCACAAAAGTTGGAGAGGATGTGGAGAAAGGGGAACCCTCTTGCACTGCTGGTGGGAATGTGAACTGGTGCAGCCACTCTGGAAAACTGTGTGGAGGTTCCTCAAAGAGTTAAAAATAGACCTGCCCTATGACCCAGCAATTGCACTGCTGGGGATTTACCCCAAAGACACAGATACAGTGAAATGCTGGGACACCTGCACCCCGATGTTTCTAGCAGCAATGTCCACAATAGCCAAACTGTGGAAGGAGCCTCGGTGTCCACCGACAGATGAATGGATAAAGAAGATGTGGTTTATGTATTCAATGGAATATTCCTCAGCCATTAGAAATGACAAATACCCACCATTTGCTTCGATGTGGATGGAACTGGAGGGTGTTATGCTGAGTGAAGTAAGTCAGTCGGAGAAGGACAAACATTATATGGTCTCATTCATTTGGGGAATATAAAAAATAGTGAAAGGGAATAGAGGGGAAAGGAGAGAAAATGAGTGGGAAATATCAGAAAGGGAGACAGAACATGAAGACTCCTAACTCTGGGAAACGAACTAGGGGTGGTGGAAGGGGAGATGGGCGGGGGGTGGGGGTGACTGGGTGACGGGCACTGAGGGGGGCACTTGATGGGATGAGCACTGGGTGTCATTCTATATGTTGGCAAATTGAACACCAACAAAAAATAAAGTAAAATAAATCTATACAATAATAAAGCGCGGGCGCCGCGTCTTCATGGTGAACCCGCTGTGGCCAGCAGGGGGCGCGCGGAGCCGGCGGGACGGCCTTGCCCGCGGTGCTGAAGACCAGCTGCGGTTTCAGGGAGGGAAAACCATACTTTTAGGAAAACAACACTTTACCCAGAAAACTATTAAGTGAACACTCGAGAAATTCTTGGAATATCTCTAAGTACAATCTAAGTCCATTAATGCATCACCCAAACACACCCACAAGCCCTCTCCCCCCCACCTTCCGTTCCAAGCCCTTTTCTGGCCACAGGGTTTGACCCCATGTGATTGTGGCCCCGGGAAAGTGGGCTCGGGGGTCTCTGAGCACGGTTAGACGGTTAGACGGGACGGGAACGATGAACTGGAGGGAAGAGCTACAAGACCATGGGGAGGGCCTGAGGACGGATGGGGCGACGGTCCTGCGGGCGGGGACCGGGCGGTGCGCGGCTGCGCGTGTGACAGGCGTGAGGACGACCGTGGCCGTGCGGGCCCTCGGGGGTGGGCTCTTCACACCGCGCGCGGGACACGACGGCCGGCGGAAACCCGGGCAGGCGACCGGGGTCTGCGGGGGGGAAGGGCTGGGGTGTCTCTAGGGTCCTTCTGTGTCATAGAAGGGGCTTGATTCTCTGCTGAGAACGGGGGGGGGGGGGGTGCGAGGGGGAAGCTGAGGCCTGGGGGATAAGAGGCAAGTTCTGGTCTCCCCCAGGGTGGGGTGTGGGCGCTACGGAGAAGGCAGGGAAGGGAGACACGCGGGGGGACAGCACGGAGGGGCAGGACGGAGGGACAGGACGGAGGGGCAGGATGGAAGGGACAGGATGGAGGGGCAGGACGGAGGGACAGGATGGAAGGGACAGGACGGAGGGACAGGATGGAAGGGACAGGACGGAGGGGCAGGACAGAGGGACAGGACGGAGGGGCAGGACAGAGGGGCAGGTCGGAGGGACAGGACGGAGGGGCAGGACGGAGGGGCAGGACGGAGGGACAGGACGGAGGGGCAGGACGGAGGGGCAGGACGGAGGGGCAGGATGGAGGGACAGGATGGAAGGGACAGGACGGAGGGACAGGACGGAGGGGCAGGACGGAGGGGCAGGACGGAGGGGCAGGACGGAGGGACAGGATGGAAGGGACAGGACGGAGGGACAGGATGGAAGGGACAGGACGGAGGGGCAGGACAGAGGGACAGGACGGAGGGGCAGGACAGAGGGGCAGGTCGGAGGGACAGGACGGAGGGGCAGGACGGAGGGGCAGGACGGAGGGGCAGGACGGAGGGACAGGATGGAAGGGACAGGACGGAGGGGCAGGACAGAGGGACAGGACGGAGGGGCAGGACAGAGGGGCAGGTCGGAGGGACAGGACGGAGGGGCAGGACGGAGGGGCAGGACGGAGGGACAGGACGGAGGGGCAGGATGGAAGGGACAGGACGGAGGGACAGGACGGAGGGGCAGGACGGAGGGGCAGGACGGAGGGACAGCACGGAGGGGCAGGACAGAGGGACAGGACGGAGGGACAGGATGGAAGGGACAGGACGGAGGGACAGGACGGAGGGGCAGGACAGAGGGACAGGACGGAGGGGCAGGACGGAGGGGCAGGACGGAGGGACAGGACGGAGGGGCAGGACGGAGGGATAGGATGGAAGGGACAGGACGGAGGGACAGGACAGAGGGGCAGGACGGAGGGGCAGGACGGAGGGACAGGACGGAGGGGCAGGACAGAGGGACAGGACGGAGGGACAGGATGGAAGGGACAGGACGGAGGGACAGGACGGAGGGGCAGGACAGAGGGACAGGACGGAGGGGCAGGACGGAGGGACAGGACGGAGGGGCAGGACGGAGGGACAGGACGGAGGGGCAGGACGGAGGGGCAGGACGGAGGGACAGGACGGAGGAGGAGGATGGAGCGACAGCCGAGGCCCCACCGAGTGCAGCGACCGGGGTCGGTTCCACGTGCTCGAGGCTATTGGCCTGCGGCGCCCGCATCAGCAGGTGCTGTGGGCGCCGCACGGGGCTGCTTGGAAGGGAGTGGCTGTCGGGGGCCGGGGGTCCGTGGGCAGCATCGCGGTCGGGGGGTCCGTGGGCAGCCCCGCCGTCGGGAGGACAGCAAGGTGCTGGCTGTGCTGGGCGGAGGCCCGGGAGCTGTGCGGCTGCGGCTGCGGCTGCGGCGCGGGCGGGGAAGTGAGTTTGCTGGAAGAGGGACGAGTTCCCCCGGGGTCACGGGCCGGGCCGGGCGACGAGGGAGCGGGAAGGGTGAAGCGTCTGGCCTGAAGGAGCAGGTCTTAGGGGCAGAAAAGGGCTGCGGCCCAGGAGCTCCGACGGGGTGGGCTGCGGGGGGAGCTGAGGGCCCAGGCCGCGGACGCGGAGGTCGCGAGTTCCCGAGGGAAGGAGGCGCGGTCCTGGAGGCGGCCGCAGGCAAGGAGAAGGGGCTGCGGGGGGGGGGGGGGGGGGGGGCAGGATGTGGGGCGGCCGACCTCCAGGGCCATCCTTGGGCAACCGGGACTTTGTGTCTATTTCCGGGCCTTGGACTTGGCGATGGACACCAGGGCCGCTAGAGAAAAAAAGAAAAATGAGACTACTTTCGAGACACTACATCTGGGCTGTTTTCAGGCCACGCACCCTGGGGTTTAAGAGCATCGGATGGATTTGGGTTCAAAATAGGTTTTTGAGACTCTCGTGAGCTGTGTGGCTTGGCCAAAGTACCTATTGGCTCTGAAGCTTAGTTTCCCTGCGCACACAGGGGGGATAATCATATAGTCTACTTCAAAATTGCATAGTGCCTTCTTCGTAGAAAATATGCAATAAATGACAGTTATCGTAATCGAAATTAAGAAAGACCAGGTATGTTTACTGACGGAACCCAGAACATATTCAAACTCGACAGATCCTCCGAGTGTATCACGCATCAAGCTTGAGTTGTGGACACAGGGAAACAGAAAGAAGCCAGGAGCTGTTGAGATCGTCTGGCAGGGTTGCCAGGATCTCCAACTCCTAGTGGAACCCATGGCATCGTCCTCTTTCCTTTTGTTACACAATCTGCCCTACGTCCTTGGTAGCGTGGGCAGCACTTCTTTACCTGGATCCTCCTTGAATATTTCTCAGTGTAGGGAAATCACCACTGCTCACAAAAAACTGCTCCTTTCCTTTCCTTTCCTTTCCTTTCCTTTCCTTTCCTTTCCTTTCCTTTCCTTTCCTTTCCTTTCCTTTCCTTTCCTTTCCTTTCCTTTCCTTTCCTTTCCTTTCCTTTCCATCTCTCTCTTTAAATTTTCTCTTGGCAGCTTGAACAGTTAAGAGTTTTTATTTTTTACAGCATAAATCTGTTTTTCTTTGCTTCCCATCGTTTGACTTTCCTATGCCCTCTGGCAATTCGATTTTCTCTTCTATGTGACAGCTCTTCAGACATTTGAAGACAGTGGCTGTGTCTCCCCAGATGTTCCACTCCAATGACATAGACACCCCTGGGTCCTCAGTGTCCTTTTACAACACGGCCGGGGCCTTTGCGCTTACGATTGCCTCTTTGCCTGTTTTCCTCCAGCTCTGTGTCTCCCAGGACCTCACCTCCAGGGAAGATCTGAATTCCACAAAACTGAATAGGGCCATCGCCATCCTAAGTTTGGACACAGTTCATGCAATTAGAGCCCACAGAGATCTTCTGTTAAGCTTCCCGTCTGTTTCCTCACGCACCACTCTGTGGACTTCCTCAGAAAGGCAGATGAGTTTTGCAACAAAGGGCAAGACTTGCTCTTTTTTCCAGTTCATGTTTCATTTTGTAGATTTGCCTATTGTCTACCTTTGGTGGTTTTGTGAGGGATCCTGATTCTGGAAAATTGGACTTATGTGTAGATTTGAAGAAAACTGGCTAAGACTTGGGAGATGGGCAGCTGTTTCATTTAGAAACGTGGAAATTATCTTCACAGTAAAGGCCCCTGAGCCGTGCGTCTTCCTGGCTCCCGTGGGAAGGCAGGAGGGAAGGGGCTACATACAGCCTCTGGCAGCTTGCTTCTTCCCCCGAGAAGCTGGAGCTGGAGACAAAGAACTTGCAAACCGTGGTGTTTGTACTGACTCTGGCCCATGACAGCATTTTTCTCATCAGATGCAAAAATATTGTTCCTTTTTGAGGATTATTTTTGCTTCTCAAATTACTACCCTTCTTACTATGAATTTTAGTGTTCTTTAGTTTACAAGAATGATGTGCTAATAGGTGGATTTTTTTTTCTTACTTAAAAAACAAAATTTGGCCATCTTCTGATCTAGCTAATTAGGGACCATTGTTCTCTAACTTATTTAGATACATTAAATAAATTGAATGGATGATATATGTCTTACTCTGTAAGGAAGGAAAAAAGTTATCCTTGACCTTCTTAGGGTCCCTCACAGGGTCTAAAAGGATGGATTTAGCAGGAGAAAAGCATAAACCTTTACTGAATTTTTTCATGTACTTGGGAGCCTTCACAAAAGTATGAAGACCTGAAGAAATGATCAGTGCAGGAAGCTTTTATGCCTTTTAGACAAAGAAATGATCAATTTGTGAAGAATTGACAAGACAGAAGAGTTAAGCTATTAAGGAGTAGTCGATGGTGAAGAGATCAATAGAAAGATCAGGGTTAGTTTAACAAGGTTTGTTTGTACCGATCTCTCGACCCCAAACTCCCCATCACGAGTGATAGAAGCACACGCCCTTCCTCCTGGTGCAGGGAGAGGGTCTTTCATGGGACAGTCTCCTGACCTGCCTCAGGGAAGAAAGGCAAGACAGGAGGTCACAGTGAACTTCCTAATTCTTTTTTTTTTTTTTTTAACTTCCTAATTCTGCCATTTTCTCAGACTCCTGCAGCTTATGATACTCAATCCGTCAAGGTGCTATATTTTGGGGTGTAGTGCTTCCTGAACCCCTCAGCTTCTTCTGAACGTTAATTCCCACTTAAGAAATAGTCTATAAACCAGAGCTCATGACTATTAGGATAAAAGAGCTTGACTAGCACCAACACTCCTACTGCTCACTGCCATTCCACGCGTGACGACTGTGAATTCCCCACGCTGCAGAGGAGGAAGCCTGTTGAGTGGCAGGGCCAACATGGCCTGGTAGGCTTGGCTTCTGACCAGCACGTTGCCTGGCGATTGCCCCTCTGGATCTTAGATCAGGCTCCTCAAATATGGCTAGTTAGCAACTAGCTGTGTGATGGAAGTGGGCATCAACTAGGTGAATTAGCGAGTAGAGCTTCTGGGTAGCCTTGGGCCAGTCACGTCACCCCTCTGGGCCGTACTGTGCTCATCTCTTAGACTATGTGATTATTCCAGCTCTAAGAATGACATCTTGGGCCATGTTGATGGGATGTAATAGGAAAGGACAAAGGGCTGATAACAGATGAATGAGAAGAAATGAGGCCACTTCCTTCACATCTGGGTGTGAGGCCTGAGGGGGTTCTCTCCTAATGGAAATGTGTGGTAGTCCCAGGGACAGACCCTGGTGCTAGAGAAGGCAATGGGTTATAGGAAAGAAAAAAAGTCATCAAGTCAGGTAAATGAGAGAGCCCGTGAAATCGGTTGCTGTGTTCCTGGTGTTGGAGGGGAAATGACCTGCCCATTAATCAGGTAGGAGCGGGAGGCATAGAGAAAGCCCTGGGAAATGGGTTATCCTAGTAAACACCACTTGATTTTAATTGACATGAGCAGCACTGTTTGATCTACAGCAATTAAGAGGCAGTTTTGCTGAGGGAAGCTGGTCAGGACCTTGACTCTGACACCAGGACCGGAGGCAGAGCTGCCACTGCCTGGGCTGAGGGGGATCTGGGCTGTCAGGGGATGGCAGGGGGCCCACCTTTCCTGGGGGGGGGCGGGGGAGGTTGGCCTTGGGCAGGACTGGGTGCTCTCACCCAGAGGCAGTTGGGCTAGTGAGATGAGAGCAGGGTGCGCCAAGTTAGCAGACTCCGAGGAGTGAGCTGGCAAAAGGAATCACGTCACATCTGCCAGAGAGAGTGAGCAAAAGCAACAGGCCCCGGGCAGCTGGCTAAAGGTGACCCCTGGATCTGCAGCTTCTCCCAAAGCGCAGCTGATCCCAGAGACTGTGAAAGTGAATGGATTAAGTTCTGGCAGGTTACATGACCTCTCTGTCACTTTCTCTCTGTCTCTCTTTCTCTCTTTTTCTCTCTTATTTTGAAAAGTCCATCTTTTCCAGTTTACCACTTGCAGATTATAAGAAATCATATTCTGCACAATGTCTCTAAATGTGGGAATTGAGGGCATTGCGATCAGGTCCCTTTTATTTCTTGGGGGAACAATTGGTCTGAATTCTTCTTCAAGCAAGAGATGTTTCTTTGCCTTCCCTCATTTCAGAGCCAGATGTTGAAATGAAATGAAAAAACTGCTTCATTCCAAATTCAAGGAGTCTATTTTGCTAAAAGCCAGGCCTGAGGCAGAAAAGTAGTGTCGCCGTTTCTATATGAGAAGGGATATTTTAATCTCCTGAATCATGACTCTTTGGCCACATTTTCTGTTTACAGTCTCATTCGGCCTATAACTTCAGAAAGAGAAAGGGTCACTTTCTCAGTAAACTAATTTTGCTTTTCATTTTCTTTATAATCACACGGTAGCTATTTGAGATTGCACTCTCAGCAGGAAAACATTTAACATTTCTAAATAAATATGTTTACTGCAATTAAACCAACTCGAGCTTATTCATCCTGAAGTTTTGAGTTTTGCTTAGTTTTTATTAAAAACATACTTTATGTCCTAGAAAAACAACTCACTCTTCTGTTGCAGGTGTCCACATTGTGGAAACTGAGGCCCGAAATGATCACAGGGTCTGCCTTAAGTCACCCGATTTACTGGTGGCAAATAGGTCTTAGATTCCTTATCTGGCCTCCACCACTGTATTCTTTCCTGCAGTTCCACCTCCATTTTCAAGTAAAAACCTACTATCCAGTGATAAGTAATAGATGATTCTGCTTTTTCAAAATGTGGTCTGAGAACAGTGGAATGGATAACCTGCCCCCCCACCCCCAAGGGAAGAATGCTAAAATGCACAATGTTAGACCCCATGCCAAACCATGGAATCAGAATCTGCGTTTTAAACCGGTTCCCAGAGGATTCAGGTGCAAACTGAAATGTGTAGCCCTGGAAGTTTCCAGCAAGACTTTAACATTTAACTGATGGATATATTTTGTTAGGGTAGGTAGGCTCTTTTGGCTTTCTGGGATTATAAAATAACATATTGTACATAAGTTTTCCCCTCAACTCAATAGGCTGTTGATTATTCTTTAATTTAGCTTGTTAGATGACAAAAGTTTAGCACTGTAGATGACTAAAAGCGATGGTTACTTGGAATCAAGTACAAATCTAGGAATGATCTCTAACAACATTACACTGTTAGGTAAAGTGAAGCCTTTTCAAGGCCTGTCTTAATTTGACTTTTAGACTGAAATGGGAAGACCCGAGACTGGGGTCTCATCTACTGAGAACTAACTCTCATTTTTTTTTTTAAAGGATTTTATTTATTGATTCATGAGAAACACACAGAGAGAGGCAGAGACATATGCAGAGGAGAAGCAGGCTCCCCTCGGGGAGCCGGATATGGGAATCTATCCCAGGGCCCCAATCACAACCTGAGCCCAAGGCAGTTGCACAACAACTGGTTGTTGCCACCCAGGTGCCCCAAGACTCAATTAAAATATTCTATGCAAACGTCAGTTGAAGACATGGAATATTTTGTGTCTTCTTTTTTCTTTTTTCTTTTTTTTTTAAGGTTTTATTAATTTATTTGAGAGAGAGAGTGGGCACACCTGCAAGTGCACATGCGAATAAATGGGGAGGAGGGGGGGAGAGGGAGGGGTAGAAGCAGACTCCCTGCTGAGCTGGATCCCAGGACCCCAAGATTGTGACCTGAACCAAAGGCAGATGCTTAACCCACTGAGCCCCCAGGTGGTCTCGTGTCCTCTTTCTTATATGTGAATTTTCATATAAGTGGTAGGAGGTCTGGCATCACAAACCTAGACCTTCTACTCCAGCTGCAGAGTGTGGAGCGGCGGGGGTGGGGGGGTGGGGGACGGGACTCTGCAAGCTGGACTTGGACTGTTACTTCCTCTCCTCCCCTGCCTGTCTGGTCTCTGTCTTGTCTTCTCCCCTCTCACTATTCCAGGAATTTATTAGAGCACCTTCTTTGAAACCATTTTCTGTAATGTCAAGGAAATGACTTTAAAAACAAAACAAAACAAAATCTGAGAATCTTACCTCCAGCTTAAAACCCATAATGTCGTCCTTTTTTTTTTTTTTAAGATCAGACAAGAACTTCTTGATTGAACTACACCTTTTTTGTTTTAAGAGAAAACTGATTTTAATTCAACATAAGGTCAACTCTAGGTAACCACAATCTTTCTGCCTAAAAATTAGCAAAACTGTGGAAACGAGGCAAATGTTTCCCCTTACATGTTATGTGGCTCCCATTACAAATAATAATAATAATCAATCAATCAATCAATCAATCATAAAAATGCTAAAACATAAAAATGAAAGTCTGAGGTTTTTAAACATTTCTTTTTTTTTTTAATTTTTTAAATTTTTATTTATTTATGATAGTCACACAGAGAGAGAGAGGCAGAGACACAGGCAGAGGGAGAAGCAGGCTCCATGCACCGGGAGCCCGATGTGGGATTCGATCCCGGGTCTCCAGGATCCCGCCCTGGGCCAAAGACAGGCGCTAAACCGCTGCGCCACCCAGGGATCCCGAAAGTCTGAGGTTTTTAAAAGAGTATATTAAGAAACTTTCACATGACCTATCAATGTTGTTCCTTATTCTACAACGTAGCATGGGTAAGAGCAAAAGGAATTAAAAACCATGACAGCATTTCTGAAATGCAGCTTTCAGAATTCCCTGGTTCCCCCTAAAAATGAACAGAAAAGAACTTGAAGATTTCTAGAGGGAGAATCTGAACGTCCACTGTGATTTGACTCTTACCCAATTCACCAATGCAATGTGTGATCCTTGACTGAATCCTGGATAGAAAATTCCTATAAAGAACATTAAATGGGACAATTAGAAAAATTTGAGAAGTCCATATCAGAAGTAGCCCATCAATGTTAATTTCCTGGTTTAAATAATTGTAAGATATTGTAAGATAATGTCTTTCATTTTAGAAAGTTGATGTCAGTTTAGAGGGAAAGGGGGCATTGTTCTGTTTGCAGCCTGCTTTTAAATAGTTTAGAAAAAAAAAGTATAATAAACACACATAAACAGATAAAGGGTGAAAGAGAAACACACAGAAACACAGATAAATATGTGCAGTAAAGTATTAACATTTAGGGAATTTAGGTGAAAGGATTTTAGGATTTCCTTATACTATTACTGCAACCATTCTGAGTCTAAATTTTCAAAAAAATATAAATTTTCGTCAGCTTGTCATGTAGACCATTCTGCTGCCATTAAATTTACACTATAAGACAGTAACCTATGACTCACTTTTGACTAAGATTAAACTCATCAAACAGTAGGCACACTATGATTCAAGTTATATAAGCCATGTGTACAGGCGTATTTTAGAAGAAAATATAGGCTGGAACAATAACCTTATAAATGTTAAGGGTAGTCACTCCTAAGCAGTGGGATTATGGGTAATTTTAGTATATTTTCCTTTTGCTTGCATTTTTCTAATTTATTCAAATGACTGTATTATTTGTTAAAAAAAATAAAAATTATTATACTTGCAAATTCAAGTGGATTTCCTTGTATTTGGTTTCTCTTGGTTGTTAACATGGAAAAAAATGGGGGAAAAAAAACCTCTCTTCTTTCTCAAACTTTAACTGATAGTTCTCACCTACTTTAGCACTTGAATTGTAACTGTAGTTGCTAAAAATAGACTGAGTGGGTTTGGATAAAGTATGTATACAGTTGCCTCGAACCCATTGTGGAAGGTTCTAGAAAGTGCCAGAAGGAACAAAGTCAGGCACAGGGAAACTCTAAGGAAATAAATGACCTATATTCTGTCTCTATTTAGGGGAGATGAGTAGTTACATATTTATTTAATGAAAATCAATCCCCAAATGAGCTTGCCCACAACAGGGCAGTCATTGCGTTAGGTGATTTGCTAACGTGGAGTTTTCATCTAAAAACAACAGAAGTTATGGAATTGTAAAAGGCAAGGTAACTTATTCCTTAAGCTTTACTTCTACCTCTTCCATCATCAGCCTTGGGAGAAAGACCCTGTCTTTTTGAAAGTTAACAATACTTTTTTTTTTTTTTTTTAATTTATTTATTTGAGAGAGAGAGGGTGAGAGAGAGCAAGCATGACCAAGAGGGGCAGAGGGAGAGGAAGAGAGAATCTCAAGCCCGTTCCCTGCTCAGCATGGAGCCCAACTCCTGGCAGGATTTCAGGACTCTGAGATCAGGACTTGAGCTAAATCCAAGAGTTGGACACTCAACGGACTGTGCCACCTAGGCAACCCAGCAATACTTTTTTTTTTTCCTCTTATTTTTTTTCTAGTTAAAAGTCACAATACTGTAGCTAAATTAGAAAATACAGAAAAGAACAGAAAGGGAAATGTCTTGTAATTCCAGAGTAAAAAAATAGCAACTCATCTACATTCTTCTCAAGCCAAACACACACCTAAATTCACATATTTATTTACTAAAATGTGATATTTTTTAAAGATTTATTTATTTATTTATTTATTTATTTTAGACAGAGACAGAGAGAGAGAGGGGGGCAGAGACACAGGAGGAAAAAGAAGCAGGCTCCATGCCAGGAGCCACGTGGGACTCGATCCCGGGACTCCAGGATTGCGCCCAGGGCCAAAGGCAGGCGCCAAACCGCTGAGCCACCCAGGGATACCCTAAAAGTTGATATTATTTTGTAACTCATCCTTTATTTTTTTTTGTAATACATCCTTTAAAATTAAATTTTGTGAATATCTTTCCATGTAAATGTTCCACTATATGATTTTGCCATAAGCAATTTAAGTTACCTCATATTTATTTGATATTTATGTCATTTCAAAATTTTTTCTTTCCTAATTAGAGGCAACATTTTCATGACTATCCCTGTAACTAAATATCTGTGTACATTATTAAATATTTTCTTAGGACAAATTCCTGGAAATATAATTACTACGCATTTTAAAAGAATTTTGATAACTGTTCTTCCTTCAGAATGGGGGCAATGCTATATACTCCCACTTTGAGAGAGACCTTTATCCTGCATAACCCTGGACATTATTTTTAATCTTGTCAACTTGATAGCTGAAAAGTCCCATCTGTTCTTTTTTTTTTTCTTAACTTAAATTCAATTTAGTTAACATATACTGTATTATTAGTTTCAGGGGTAGAATTTAGTGATTCATCAGTTGTATATAATACCCAGTGCTCATTTTATCAAATGCCCTCCTTAATGCCCATCACTCAGTTACCCCATCCTCCACCCACCTCCCCTCCAGCAACCCTCAGTTTGTTCTCTATAGTTAAGAGTCTCTTATGGTTTGCCTGCCTCTCTGTTCGCACCGTATTTTATTTTTAATTCCCTTCCCCTATATCCATCTGTTTTGTTTCTTAAATACCACATATGAGTGAAACCATATGACAATTGTCTTTCTCTGACTGACTTTTTGACGTGGCATAATACCCTCTAATTCCATCAACAACATTGCAAATGGCAAGATTTCATTTCTTTTGATGGCTGAGCAATATTCCATTGATATATAAATACCACATCTTCTTTATCCATTTATCTGTTGGTGGGCATCTAGGCTTTTTTCATAGTTCAGCTATTATGGACATTGCTGCTATAAAGATTGGGGGGAATATGCTCCTTCAAAACACTACATTTGTATCCTTTGGATAAATACCTAGTAGTGCAATTGCTGGGTCTTGGGATAGTTTTATTTTTAACTTTTTGAGGAACTTCCATACTATTTTCCAGAGTGACTGCAGCAGTTTGCATTTCCACCAGCAGTGTGAGAGGGTTCTTCTTTCTCTGCATCCTTGCCAATATCTGTTGTTTCCTAGCATTAATTTTAGCCATTCTGACCAGTATGAGGTGGTATCTCATTGTGCTTTTGATTTGGATTTCTCTGATGCCCAGTGATGTTGAGCATTTTTTCATGTGTTTGTTGGCCATCTGTAGGTCTTCTTTTTTTTTTAAATTTTATTTATTTATTCATGAGACACACACACACACACACACAGAGAGAGAGAGAGAGAGAACGACAGAGACACAGGCAGAGGGAGAAGCAGGCTCCATGCAGGGAGCCCGACGTGGGACTCGATCCCGGGTCTCTAGGATCACGCTAAACCGCTGAGCCACTCGGGCTGCCCCTATAGGTCTTCTTTGAAGAAATGTCTGTTCATATCTTCCGCCCACTCCTTGACTGGATTCTTTTTTGGTTCTGGGGAGTTGAGTTTGATAGGTTCTTTTTTTTTTTTTTTGGATTTTTTAATATAAATTTTATTAGAGAAGAACTTGTTCTGAGTGTATAATTTAAGTGTACAACTGGAAACACTGAACATTGTCATAGCAATCATCTTAAGTTTATCTCATTTAAATTTTTACTTGAGAATTCTTTTATTTTTTTTATTTTTTAAAGGTTTTATTTATTTATTCATGAGACACACACACATACAGAGAGAGAGAGAGAGAGAGAGAATGACAGAGAGAGAGAGGCAGAGGGAGAAGCAGGCTCCATGCAGGGAGCCTGATGTGGGACTCGATCCCAGGTCTCCAGGATCACTCCCTGGGCCAAAGGCAGATGCTCATCCACTGAGCCACCCAGGCGACCCAAGAATTCTACTTTTAAATGTACAAAACCAATTCATATGCTCAGGGGATAAGTAAGCATTCCATTTTTGAAAAGTCTATTATTTTTACTCTTTCTTCCTCTGCATACTACCTTTTCCTCCTTCTCCTCCTCCTCCTCCTCCTCCTTTCTTCTCCTTCTCCTTCTTCTTCTTCTTTTCTTCTTCTTCTTCTTCTTCTTCTTCTTCTTCTTCTTCTTCTTCTTCTTCTTCTTCTTCCTTCTTTTAAAAAATCTTATTCTCAGTATAATTTCTGTCTAAAGGTAGAGGAAAAGAAGTCATAAACGTCAAGCCAGCTCCATCCATTTCATTTTTTGTTAGCTTCTTGGCTAGATGTTAAGATTACCTGTGTCATATAAAGCTTGGAGATTGCCCGAAGGTGTAATTCTGTGGAGTGTATTTGTTTATTGTCAAGAATAAATGGAGAGAGTTTTCTTAGTATCTTCCATTTGAGGTTGGCTTTCAGCTAGCTAGATAAGAACTACTGCTTAAAGGACAAAAACAAGAAATCACAAATATATACAGGTTATGAAGTCTAATAGATTCACTACAAATTACTTTTCTCTGTCACAAAATTTGAATTTGCAGATTACCATTCAAGAGTTCCATCTTCCTTTCAAGAACTATCCTCTGAAACCCACTTTTAGGCACTGTCCCCAAGAGAGGCAAAATGTAAAACATAAGATGTTCAAATTATATCAGAAGTTAATCAGAGAAAGATAATTATTATATGATCTCATTCATATGTGGAATTTAAGAAACAAAACAGAGGATCATAGGGAAAGAGAGGAAAAAATAAAACAAGATAAAATCAGAGAGAGAAAAACCATCAGAGACTCTTAATCATAGGAAACAAACTGAGGGTTGCTGGAAGGGAAGAGAGTGGAGGGATGGGGTAACTGGGTGATGGGCTTAAGGAGGGCACGTGATGGAATGAGCATTGGGTGTTATATAAGACTGATGAATCTCTGAACTCTACCTCTGAAACCAATAATACATTATATGTTAATCGAATTTAATAATTAAAAAAAATCAAAATGTGTTTCAATGCCACAAGTTATGACAAAAATAGATACTGTTCTTAAAACCAGAATGTATGTCTTGATAGTGTACCAATGACAATGTCTTCCACTGTAAGCAATGGAAAGTGCCACTCTACTGACTCAAACACAAAGAAATGTCAAAATACAAAACTAGAAGTCAAGAAAGTGGGCAGATTTCAAGGCTAACTTAAGAAGGAACTCCAGCTTCCTCAGGCCCTTTCCTCTGTCATTCTATGTTGGCTTATTCCCAGGCTGGCAGGAAGATGGTTCCATCAGTGGGGAACACCCATCCATACACAATCACCACCAGAGGAAGGAAGAGCATCTCTTCCTGTAATTCTTTCTTCAGAGTGAAAAAACTATACCCAGTAGCCCTCAGAAATTCTCCCAGTATCTCAGGGGCCCCACAGAGAAAGTACATGTTTTTTCTACAACTAATCTCTGTCATCAAGGCTTGTTTTTTGGCCCACGTTTGGGTTCCTGAACCAAAAATGAGGTTTTCTGTCAGTATTTTTTTGCTTCTTCAGTCACACTATAAATGTGGCCTGACATCAAGCTACACCTTGAAAAAAGGAACCTGAATCCATCCTGGTTCCTTCTTCCAAATTGCCACTCTACTCCAACCTACTTGGGTCTTTCACTCTCCATAGACTTTAGGTAGTTGTTGTCTGTAGTCTTATGGTTTCTTTATAGATTTTGGATAGTAGCCCTTTATCTTATAAGTCATTTGCAAATATCTTCTCCCATTCCTAGGTTGCCTTTTAGTTTTGTTGATTATTTCCTTTGCTGTGTAAAACCCTTTTATCTTGATGAAATTCCAATTGTTCAGTATTGCTTTGGTTTCCCTTGCCTCTGGAGATGTGTCTACCAAGTAGTTGCTGTGGCCGAGGTCAAGGGGGTTGATGCCTATGTTCTCCTTTTAGGATTTTGATGGATTCCTGTCTCCCATTTAAGTCTTTCATTCATTTTGAGTTTATTTTTGTGTATGTGTAAGAAAGTGGCCCAGTTTCATTCTTCTGCTTGTGGTTGTCAATTAAATACTACTATCAGTTCTAAATCACAATTCCTGATTACTATGCTTATTGGCTATTTATAGTTCTGTAAATCATCTTTTATTTTCTGATACTGAAATACTAAAATATGGAATGCCACAAATTAATGAGCTTGTTTTCTATTTTCTTTCTTTCCTCTTTTTTAAAACAGGGAATCTATTTTCAAATGAGGCCTGAGAAGCAAACTACATGTAAAATAGATAAAGTGTAACTATACTGGTTAGAGCAGGGCTGTGGGACCTGGAGGACAAGAGTTAGCTAATTATTGTTGAGCAGAGGAGTAGAAATTTGCAGAAAGAGTGGAAGGGAGAAAGGAGTGGAGACAGGAAGACTAGATAGAAGACATGCAATCATGCAACTGAGAGAGACCATATGTGTTTATCAGGAAAATTGCAAGACAACTTTATCACTGTTTTTCTCCTTCCCTCATACCAACTCTTTAGAAAGGTCTTAAACCTTGGAGAATGTTCCCAGATTTAATTCAGTTGGACATATAGGAAAAATCAGGAAAACTAGGATTATAACTTAATAACTGACCTCTGTAATGATAGAGTTACAGGGATATAAGAGAACACTTAGTTCTGTGCTTCTCAAATTTGTATATGCCAATGAATCACCTAAGGGTCTGGCTAAAAATTCAGGTCTAGGGTGAGGACCTAGGTCCTGCACCTCTAATAATCTCCCATGGGGTGACCACACTGCTGCTCTAAGAAGCAATATCTGGCACAACTCCTGTATTCACTAGGGACTTAGAGACATGGATACCTCTGTCATAGTTACCTGTAATGCTGGCTATAGGACCGGAAACCTCTCTCCACAACACACACGCACACATGTATGCACATGCATGCACACAGGCGCACAGCCGCTTGGGAGACTGGATGAAATATAGTTGATACTCTATTGAGAGTACAACTGAGGTTTCCATAGGACAAAACTTACAAAATGGGAAATCTCCAGGAACACTAAGGAGAGAGTGAAAACGAGGATGTAAGTACATGAACTGCTCTGGAACACACTGAGGACTACTCATCTAATTTCTGGGTGTGTTCCAGAGAGGGAAAATGACTTGCTCAAAATTATATTCTCGTAGACCCAGTGTAAGCTCTTGCATCATTATCCAATAGGAACTGAAAATGATTTTGACAAATAAAAATGGAGGAAGACCTGCATACCAGATAGTAGAGCTTACTATAATGCTATTATTATTATTATTTTAATGCTATTATTATTATTAAAAATAAAAATGACAGGAATAGACCAATATATCAGTACTTCAATGTAGAGAGTGGAAGGAAACAAAATTAAATGTATATTTTCTTGGTATATGGGTGGGCTGCATTTTACTTCATTGGGTAAAGAAAAAGCATGAATTATTTAATAAATGGTAATGCGATAACTGACTTTCCATTGAAAGAAATCAACATAGGCATATGAGAGATAATGGCTCATTGCAGTCTAAATGGACAAAATCAAATTAATTCTGTAATAAATGTAAAATATGACTGTGAGGAAAAAAATAAAGGAAGTTTTGTATAAATTAGGGACTATACCTAATATGTAAAGTCTTCCAACGAGGTAATAAGAAAAACACAAACAACTCATAGAAAAAAGTGTAATACTATAAACAGATTGTTCAGAGAAGATATGCAGATGGGGACCTAATAGTGCTCAGGAGAATGCAAATTAACACTGCAGTGCCCACTCTGCTTGACCAGTGGCATTGATCTTAAGTTTGATTGATAAGCTCATGAGGGAGAGAATAGGCTTTACTCAGCACCAAGTTCATTTCATTTAATGACAGGATAAATTAAAGGCAACCACAAATCATGCATGCTACCAATATAGTGGAGTCTTTTGACTATTAGGCACAGCCTGTGAAGTCTGCACGTCATTAAACACTCAAGACATGTGTGGTAACAATGAACAAAGCTGAGCTCTTGGAAGCCATGAGCCCTAGATTCTCCACAGTTCCACATACCTTGCTATTTGTACTTCTGGTACAGCAGCATCTCATCAATATTGTTCCCTTAAAACTTGGAAAATTATCTTGATGGTAATGTGCAGGTGCTTGGCCCAGTACATAGTCCTCCAGCTGTTTATTATTTATCTTGGATCTGTTGTAGCCATAATTCCAGTTGTTAGTTTTATAAGAAGAATTTACCCGGCAGTTAAATATATGAATACATGTATACCAGATTGTTCCAGAAAAAAAAAAAAAAAACTAAAAGAAGGAAGAAACTTGATTTTACTTTCTAAGCTCTTGCAATTTCCTTTCAATTGTTAGAGCAAACGTATTACTTTTGGGTTTTATTTTTAAAAGTAGTTGGTTTCAGGAACTTTGTTAAGGAAGTAACAGCATCAGTTAATGCTGTCTGACCCAAAGGTAATGATCTGTGAAACTGACCACAGGATGGCTCATCAGAGTCCCAGTTCTTAGAGGACATTTGGATCTTACTAAGTGAAAGCCATTGGTTCAGTTATGGGGTTTCTGTGCCTTGCAGAATTATTTCCATGGGTGTCCCACTTCTAGGAGAATGAGATTTTCCAGTAATTGTCAGACTTCCCCAGCAACTAACTGGGATCCTAAACACTTGAATTAGCCTTAGTTTTTTTTTTTTTTTTTTTTTTTTAGTAGTAAAAACCTCTAACTTCAGGCTCCTGAGGCTGTTAGATATTCTGTGATAGCATGTCTCTTCACATGAAGTTGACATTCCCCAAGAATCTGGTCAAGTCCACCTGGAAGGCTTCTCTGGTACAGTAATATTAACTGTCCATATGTAGGATGGGTTTCCAGGGGGGTCTCAGAATTGAGGTCCTCTGGCTGTGGCCAGAATGTAATCTCTAACTGCAGGTTTAAGCCCAGTTCTTGATGCATCAACCTCAGCAGAGTTGACTGGTGGCTCCACCTGGTGCTTGCTTTGATACCTTCACAGTTAGCACTGGAAGGTTTTCAACAGGCTGCATCTAGAATACTCATTAATGACTGCTGGCTTTTGCTCTAGGTTGAGGGGACAAGTGACATCCCCAGCATGCTCCAGAAGATCTAAGAGAGTCTTTCGGCTCTTTCTCTTGGATTCCAATCTTCCCAAGTGGTCTTTAGGGCCATGTTCTTACTGAGGGTTTGCTTCATGAGAAAGTCAGGAAAAAGGTTTCTGGGGGCTTCCAGGGCATAGTGAGCTCAAGGGGTAGCCTCAGCATCTTCACTGGATCTGGAAGGACTTTATGTTCTAAGGTCTACCTTCAGAGGAATATATACTACTGTGGGATCAGGCCGGGAATTCATAGGGTTCTTGGATAGCCTGGGTACCACTGTGTGTTCCCATACCCACTGTGAGCTACAGAAACAGTTCTTGGCTCCCTTAGGGTTTACACATTATCTGGAACTTCATAACTTTGGAGCTATTCAGAGATGATCTGAGGAAATTCCAAGCAGATATCCAGATTCTGGGACACTACAGCTAGATTCTGTAGCCCTAAGTCCTTTTAAGGCCAAAGAGGGCAGTCTTGGGGTTGGAGAGCTTTAAATGAAAGCAGAGTGTTTATAAGAGCCCAATGGAATCTTCTTAAAAGAGGAGAAGTTTCCTTCTCTCAACCAGTTGGTCTCCTGGGAGCCATCAAGCCAGGAGGTCTCCAGTCTAGAAAATGTATCTGTGTTCCCCACCCCCACTGTGGTAAGAACAAGCGCTTAAATTCAGCCCTGTGGTATCAGGGTGATCAGTTGAAATTGTGTGCATGAGGTTGTGTGCAAAAGTTAGATTTGTAAAGCTAGACACTATTTAGATTAGATTTGTTTTGGAAGCAATTGGGAAGACCCATGGTGAGGTTCTGAGGCCCTCCAGACGCAGTGGGAAGAGAATAAGAAAATCTTCCATTTTCAGGGATGAGATTAGTCCTGGAATGCCTGCCATCCATTACTGGCTCTCAGTAAAGAACAGCATTTGCTGCTGGGCATGGCTGTCTTTCTTTGGCAAATTTTCGCAGGGTTTGGCCTATTTAAAAGGACAACCCTAATAGTTAGAAGATCTGTGGGTATTTAGGTAAATTATTTATGGCCTGAAATCTTGTACATTCACCCTTCAAAGGTATAATGCAATATGAATGAGGACTGAGTTCTTCCTCAATGCATTAACCATGCTCAGCATTCTTACAGAATGGTCTTCTCCATGTGGAGTCTTTGGCAACCTCTGTGGTTTTTAAACTTTTATGACCCAAGCATTGCTCAAGGTGAAGCAGGTGTCTATGGAATTTTATTTTAGTAGTAACTTCCTTGTGGAATGGTTGCTTGGTTCTCTTCTCTTATTAGGGTATATCTGGGCTGATTTTTCAACATAAGACCACTGGCTATTATGATAATTTCAGATTCTAAAATAATACAGCAAAGAGGTGCTATTTTTATTTTGTTGGAAAATACATTTAGGCTATGAAAATTTAAACCGTTTAGCATAGATGACACAGGAGACACCTGAATCTGTTTACAAGTTCAGATTTGACCTTAAATTTAATTCTTCCATTAGGTTCTGTAACTTTAACATGCATCAGAATGACCTGGAGGCATTTGTAAAAGACAGGTTTCTGGATGCCACCCCGAGTTTATGATTCAGGGAGGCCCCCCAATTTGCTTTTATTTTATTTTTTTAGGATTTTATTTATTTATTTATGAGAGAGAGAGAGAGAGAGAGAGAGAGAGAGAGAGGCAGAGACACAGGCAGAGGGAGAAACAGGCTCCATGCAGGGAGCAGGATGTGGGACTCCATTCTGGGACTCCAGGATCACACTCTGGGCTGAAGGTGGCGCTAAACTGCTGACCACCCAGGGATCCCCAAATTTGCTTTTCTAACAAGTTCTCAGCTGATATTGATGTTCTTGGTCCAGGGACCATATTTTGAAAACTATTGCTCCAGACAATGCCAAGATTTTGGAACCTTTCAGGAAGCTTATCTACGATAGTTATGTGTTGGAAGTTTATATTGCTTTCTAGCTTGTAGAGCGTCATCAACATCTATTTTATTGTTATATACACATGAGCAATCTAAGGATAGTTCTAGGTCGTGTTGGATAGAAATTTTCATTTGTTTAGATTCTTTCAAAACGAAGACTTTGGCTCTAAAGGAATGTATGTAACTCAATAATTGGTTTTATTTTCCTGTGGATACAGGACTACATCTTGCTTGGGTCTGGCTGAAATAATTTATCCTCTGGCATCTCTGGAACAGATCTGAAGTAAAATAACATTTTTTTCCTTCGAAAAGAATGGAATTTAAGCCCTGAGTATGCCCTCTGTGTTTGGGACTACTGAGGATCACACTCCCCATCTTTCTGATATTGCTGATTGCATAGTCCTAGCTCCTTGTTCAATATCTGTGCGATCAGGCCTAAGGCCCCAATGCCACGAGCATTCATGGTTTTCATTTGTCAAGTCAGAGTGATCATTCTGTGTGGATCAGATAAGAGAAGAGATGTGAGAAGGATTCATACATTCTTCTGTAACCATGAAATGGCATTACGATATTTTTAGAAGACTGAGATGAGCAGGGGCAAAACTATTTTGTTAGGACAAATAATCTTCCTCTAGAAACATCAATATAACGAACTACTAGTCCTGCTGGAAATTATCTGTGAGTAATAGATGAGTGGGAAAGCTCTGCTAACATTCCTCGTACCTGTAGCCTACACGGGTTCCCCCATTTCTGAGGTCTTGACAATACTTGTTTACTTTTAATGGGTTATATGTTACTTCTGCTGGCAGCACTCAGTGGGGTTTCAATATGAGTGAGCTTATTGGAATCCTTAGAACAGTTCTGTTAGGATTCACGACTCAAAGGCTTAAATTGAATGCAGCCATAAAATTATGTCTCAAGTAGGCCTTACTGGGTAGCCTATTAGTACTATTTATTTCTCTCTTTCTAAAAGGCATTTTAAGCACCATGCTGTTTTCAGGAACTAAAATATTTAACATTTAAAATAATAGCATTGCCTTTATCCTTAAGGTAACATTAAAATCATGGTGCTCAGTTTTCATTTAATTCTTCACTAAATGAGAGTGGGAGTAGCTGAAAGAGACCAACATTTCTGGGGGGCCTTTTGAGAGGAATCAGAAATTGGCTGCTCATGGAGGAAACCCCTGAACTCAGAAACTCATTGTATATTCTGTATCTCTACAGAAAATACCTAAATTACTCATAAAACTTTAATGAACAAGGCAGTTTTTGAAGCCGAAAAGCATAAAATAATGTTGAAGTCTTTTAAGTGAAGATAAAATTGCTTCTCAACACCCCCCCCGCCCCGTCTTTTCTTTTCTTTCTTTTTTTTTTTTTGGCCCAGTTTCTAGTGGAAAGCTCTTCTAAAATTGCTGCCCTTTCACTTCCTCTTTTCTGAGTGACTGATGAGTAGGGAATTTTGTTTTTCCCTGGATAACTTCAGAGAATATAGCTTTTGCTCACTGGATTGGGCACATGTTGGTGTCTGTACTGTTTTCTTGTTCCAAAGGATAGGATGCTGTCATTGGCTTTTTTGGACTCTTCTCATCATATTCATTCTGTGGTCATGTGGCAAAGTGTATACAGACTGGCATTCAATTGGAAACCCTTTATAGCATCAATCAGAATCCTGATGGGAAATGGAAACCATGTTAGTCATTTAAAAGAGAGTAGCTTTGATTCGGAATATCATTACACAGTCATTGAAGAGCTGAAAGAGCAAAAAGGGAGCACTGGTGACCTAGAATTCCAGCCACAGCAAGAGCCCAGGATAAAGAGGAAACAGAGAAGATAAGGAATGTGGTGTGGCTGGCTTGGGAACTGCAGGAAGAAGCTGCGGACTTGACCCAGTGTCACTGCTACAGCGGCAAAGAGGGCCAGGTTGGAGGTGAGGCAGGAAATTCTCTCTCCACCTGCCCCCCTTCCAGTATCACAGAGTGCTGCCCGTAGGCAGAACTTCTCAGCCAGCCAGCTGGCATGGGAGTCTGGGAAATACAGTTTGTGTATTTTGAACCCCAGTGTCTCAGAATATACAATCAATTTGGAGGTAGAAGCAGATGGATAACTAATTAGCATAATCACAATAAATTTTAATACAAAGAAAGTAATTTCTCAATGTACTACCTCATGAATGTACTACTGTCACTGCAGGGTCCTGTAATTAGATATATAACAAAGTTTCAGCAAATGATGTTTTATTTTAAGAATGTTATTTGTTTGACAGAGAGAGAGCACAGGTAGAGGGGGAGCAGCAGGCAGAGAGAGGGAGAAGCAGACTCCCCACTGAGCGGGGGCTGAATCCCAGGACCTGGAGATCATGACCTGAGCCAAAGTCAGACGCTTAACCAACTGAGCCACCCAGGTGCCCCATCAAATGACATTTTAAATAACTAATTTTAAACCCCTTATGTTTTTCATTCTATAATTCATGAGTTTCTGTCTTTCTCGCTGTGTCTTTGGTAGGCGCTATTTTAAATTACCATAGTATGACAAATACTTACACATACACATATGCACATATAGGGTAATTTGGAATGTGGGATTTTCACCTTCTGTGCTGATTTTAGAACTTAGTTAATCCCTATACAATATGTATACATACATATACACCCATACAGAGTAATTTGGAATATGAGTTTTTCACCTCCTGTGCTGATTTTAGAATTTACTTAATCCCTATAGAAAGTGGAATTACACAGTATCTAGTAATCTAGGATACAGTCACAAACATAATAAGGCGATGTAAAAAGAACCGGAATATATAGGAATTATTTTTCTCTGAAGAAAAATTTGAGAACATAAAACAGAATTTTTAGAGAAGGACTTCAGAGCTCATCTAATCAAGGAAACTTAAGTTTCTAAAGTTATTTCTACACAATAGTCAATTCTTCCCTTAAAGACTTTAGGGCTGGACTAAGACACTAATGAAAAAGATAAAATAAATTTACTCTTGACACAGGTGACTTCACTAAATTCAGTTTTCTTGAACTGCACGCATTTAAAATGTCTCAGGAATGAATGTGTAAATGGTGCTCAGAAAGAAATGAGAATGGATGAAATCAGCAGGTTAACTCAGCTTGTTCAGAGAGATATCATTAGAACCCACACTAAACAAAAACCAACTATACTTTGAGGTATGCTTTATCTGTAAATTTAGGGGAAAGTATTGAATTTTTTCGATGGAGGAAATGACCAAATTGTCTATGACAGTGAGGCAGGGAGCATACCTAATAGCACAAGTAGTTATTGAGGATTTCTATAATGGAGTATAACTGTGGCCTAGACTTCATGTTTAAGAACTGAGAGGAAGGCCAGAGCGCTGGAAACCAGGTTTAGGGCTTAAGTTTCTCCTTCATAAAATCAAGAGGGGAAAACAAAATATTTTTTTTGTAGCTCACAGGTTCTGGTGTTGCTCTTCTTACTGAAGACAACAAACACTGCTTTCAAAAGTAGAAAATGGATTTGCTTTCTGCTCAGTGCCCCCTCATTTAGTACTCAGACCCCCTAACCCTTAAGCACAATCTAAGATCTCCTTCAGTGCAGCATCTGCATTCTCCCCAAATGCATGTGTGTGTGTGTGTGTGTGTGTGTGTGTGTGTGTGTGCTCCTACCTTTTTCTTAGCAGGAAATGCTCTCCCCTTTTTTCACTTCCCATCAAACAAAACTCAACCTTTCCAGATCCAATGCAGACTCCATGATTTCCATAAACCCCTCCAAGATTCCTTTTTGCTTTATTCAGTTGCTTCTTCTTACTCCTAGAACATTTTGCCCATTTATTTTCTGTCTCCTGCACAAATAGTATCTTATTCAAGAATATGTACACATCTGATGATTCTACAGTGGGCTGCAATAGATGAAAGCCTTACATTAATTTCCCCAGAAAATCATGCATATTTGCACACAAAGAATCTTACCTAAAATTTCCTAAGAAGAGCTAAAGGTTTTTAAAGGTAGATTGTTTTAGGTCTCTAGTGCACCATTTCTTTTCTTGCAAATGAAATACATGCTCTCCCCTCCACCCTGCCTTCCTTCCTTCCTTTCTTCCTTCATCTCTTCAACTTATTTATCCTTTAATTATGGTTTCTACTTCTTATTTAGAGTATCAAAAATTTGGGTCCCCTTCCTGGAATGGAAGCATGTCCTGACAAGGCAAATACAATTCAAACCCTAACCTGGGGACTCAGGGTGCCATGGTCGGTTAAGAATCCGACTCCTTGGGGATGCTTGGGTGGCTCAGCGGTTGAGCATCTGCCTTCAGCTCAGGGTGTAATCCCTTGGTCTCGGGATCGAGTCCCACATCGAGCTCACTGCATGGAGCCTGCTTCTCCCTCTGCCTCGGTCTCTGCTTCTCTCTCGGTGTGTGTGTCTCTCATGAATAAATTAATAAAATCTTAAAAAAAAAAAAGAATCCGACTCTTCGTTTCGACTCAGGTCTTGATCTCAGAGTCTTGAGATGGAGCCCCACATCTGACTGAACTCAGCGAGGAGTCTGCTAAAGTTTCTGTCTCCCTCTCCTTCTGCCCACCCACTCCTCTCTCTCTCTCTCTCTCTCTCTCACACACACACACACACACACATAAATCAATCAATCAATCAATCAATCAATCTTTAGAAACCCTGAAGTGATATAGTTACTCTAAATAACTTTGTTGAAGAAAAAATATATACTCATTCTAATATTGTGTCTTCAACAACATTGCAGAATTCAGTAGTGGAAAGAACATTGGACTTGGTGAAAGTCATGGGATCAATTTTAGGATCTACCAGTTAGTTTGTATGTAAACTTTCAAATTAATGTGATATCACTTACGCTAATACAACTCTAAAATTTAAAAAAAAATTAAAAAGACCCATATTACTGTGGAGATCAATGAAATATATATGAAAGCATTTTACAAACTGTATATTTCATTAGTTAAGTTGTAGAGGTTGTTTTTATTATCATGAGTAAATAAGAATTCTTAGAATGTCAAATTATATTTAAGCATGAGCATCAAATTTCTCTTGGAGTATGAAACATTTCCAATGATTATAGAAGAATACTTAGTGACCTGAGTCAGGGCACTTAATCTAAAATGTGTCACGTATTGCTCATTGTGTTCTGTCTCATTTTTCATGAAGTGCATTGTATGCATTGAATTGATATGAGTGAAAGACATTATAATGCAGCACAGCATGGTAGGGGTCAGTAGTCTTACTGTAGACACATCTGTGTCATCTTACTATCTCTTGGCCTGACTTCTGCATGTCAGATGTGGTATCACCAGAAAAATGGAAGTAAAGAGCCCTCATAGTGATGGTGTTAGACATGGAAGGGAAGCCTTTGCTTTCCTGGGTAAAATTTCTTGTGACCTGCTGGTTTAGTTCTCCTCAGAATGATTAAACCATGGCTGGCATTATCTAACTATAGGTTTCTACTTTATTAAGGGACCCTGATGGTTTAATGGCACATAAGTTGTATTCCCTGGGATTCTGCTTGACAGGAGTTTAATGCTGGAAGCAGATGAAGTG
The DNA here is from genome assembly GCF_048164855.1 of Canis lupus baileyi. NCBI lineage: Eukaryota > Metazoa > Chordata > Mammalia > Carnivora > Canidae > Canis > Canis lupus. Next base: position 24,860,128 of record NC_132868.1, read on the forward strand.
TAAACTGCCCCTGTGGTACCCATTACACTAACATTAAAAAGTCTCATCGTGAATGGGTACCACGTAGAATCCCTATTCTTTTTATTTTTGTATTGCAAGTCTAAGTGAGGCTGTAAAATTACAGAAGAGACCCTAGAGGCTACAAAATATTAAGCTAAACTTATCATTCCTAATAAAGGAGTGAGATATACTTAATTTTTAAAATTTTAATATCTTATGACTTCCATTTACAGGCTACATGATTTTATCCGAGATATTTTTCACTGAGTCTCAATATTAATTCTAATATTCTTTGAAGCCTCAAAGATGCATTTGGCTATTTAAAATAACATTTTAAAGAGACATATATGTACTGTTTCTCTTTACTAGACTATTACTTAAAAAGGAATTATAATCTCAGAAACATCAGTACAAGACTTTTTACTTAGATAGGACTTTTTAATCTGCATGTCCGGTAACATGTGCCTCGGTACGATAACTGTCTCTCCCATTCATAAACCTTTTTAATAATTTTATCAGTGCCTCCTAAAACAATATTTTGTATTCCTACAGAATAAGAAACTTTTCTGCAAGTGCGCCTGTGTATGAGCATACATATAAAATTATGGACAAAGATGCTAATGTCCACTGTAGGAAAGTCTAGCCTACAAATTCCTGATTTATTTTTCATTCATACATCCATCTATAATCCATACAATGTAAAATATTTGTGTAGTTAGTAAGATCATATGTATTTATCATATGACTAACCACAAAGCAGCGTTAGTTAAGTAGTGCTTATATTCATTCATTCAACATTGATGGAGTACGTAGTATGTGCCAGTCATTGAGAAAGACAATGGGGATATGAAGAAAATAGGATCCATGCCCTCATGTACACTGAATCCATCTGCCTGGAGAGTGCACTGGTAAATACATATACTCTCATAAAACAATAAAACAATCTTATAGCTAAGATCAGTTCAATGAGCTATGGAATACACAACAGGAAACTTTCCCCAGTCCCTTAAGAGGGATGTCCCCCAGGACATCATCATGGATGATGCTGAAGCTGAGTCAGGAGAGAAGGATGTGTAGAGGTGCAAATGTTTGAAAAAGCATGGCTTTCCAGGGATTCATTCAGAGCATTTATTTCAATATGATTGAAATGTCAGTATTTGGTATATACATTTCAGTAGGACTAAAATGTAGGCTGCAAGGCAAATGTGGTAAAAGACAGGCTGCAGAGATTGGCAGTGCCAGACTGTAGAGGGCCATGCCCAGGAGTTGATATTTTATTTTGAAGACTGTAGGAAGCCAATGGACTGTTTAATCCATAGAGGAAATGAGAAATACCTTGATCAGCTCTACATTTTAGAAAGATCACCCTGGTAGCATTGTGGTAGAAATATTAAAGGTAAATATAAACTGTGGGCAGGGAGAAGAGCTGGGCAGGTAATGTAAATGGCAAGATTCTGAAGCTTCAGGAACTGTTCAGGAGGATAGCATCTGACAGAACTGGGAGACCTTTTGTGGAAAGACTCAACAGGTCGTGGTGACCAATCAGATGTGAAGAGTAGGGAAGAGGGAAGTACCAAGTATAATTTTTGTGTTTTGGATTAGGTAAGGTGCTGGTTATATTGACTGAAAAGGGAGGAGGTTTGGAGATAGTAAAAAGTATTGAGTGACCGTATGGGGCCTAATGTGGTCCCTGAGTAAGGAAACAGAAAGGTACAAAGGGTATTTGGTGGGACCAGGTACCTTGGGAAGACATCTAGGTTAGAATAGATCTGAGCTTTATCAGCATGATGTTAACTAAAATCGAAAGAGTAGATGGGGCCACCAGGAGGATTAGATATTGTAAGAGGGAAAGAAGAACAAAGGTGGAACTCTGAGAAACACCATATTTTAAGGGGTAGCTGTGGGAAATGAAATCTTGACAGGAGGTTGAGAAGTTGGCCACAGATATGGAGGGAAAAATAGACAACAATTGCATCGTGGGAATGTTCCAGGAGACAATTTCAAGAGAAGTTTGGTCCAGACTTCTATATACATCAAGAAATAAAGTAAGATCAAGGCTGAAAGGTATTCCTTTTGTTAGGAATGGTGGGGTAACTGATCACCCTTGTGAGAAAAATTTTCTCAGAGAGATAGGGACAGGCTCATACAGCAGTGGGGTAAGAGCAGGAGAAGGAGAAAATGTTGGCAACTTACAAAGAAGTCGGTTACAGAGGAAATCAGGGAGATTAGAGGGGGCTAGGAAACCATGACAATTAGAACATCTATTTTCTAGTAATAAGAGAGAGAGAGATTTATGCTTATTTACGTGTGAAGAGAAAGGAAGCAGCTCTGCTGTTGAGGATGCAGAAAAGAAAGATGATGTGAGTTTTCTAAGGAAGAAGAGTAAGATTTAAGTCATAGTTTGAAGGATTATGTTTAGATTTGATATAAGATTAACTTTCTTGTGAGGCTGAAGGGAGATGATAAGAGTGAGTAGGGATCAGCTATATATAGATGGACAAGGATGGGCTCAAAGCAGGAAATTGAATCATGACCTATACCTTGTGAAATAAGAGACATTTCTTTGGGATTTAAAAAAATGATAAAATGTCAATATTGCTGTGGATTTTTAAACTCTAGTTGATGTTCTTATGAAATCCAATGGTCTCCACAAAATTGAAATAGTATACTAAAAATATGAAATGCTTTGTCCTGGGGCACCTGGGTGGCTCAATTGGTTAAGCATCTGCCTTTGGCTCAGGGGATGATCCCGGGGTGCTGGGATAGAGCCCCATGTGTCTGGTTCCCTGCTCAGCAGGGAGTCTGCTTCTGCTTCTCCCTCTGCCCTTTCCCCACTCCCCGCTCATGTTCTCTCTCTCTCTCTCTCTCTCAAATAAATAGATAAATGCATAAATAAATGAATGAATAAAATGATTTGTCCTATCAAAAGTTGTGTGGAACAAGAAACTGATGCAAACATTCCAATGATTTTCTAGTGCTATGGATGTTATTATGTCAAAGTTTGGTCCTTTACTGTGGCAATTGTTTACATAGAAATTGACACAAGGGTTATATACAGTAAGTAGTTGAGAATAGTTTATATAGGAGGTGAAGATGATAGGGGAATCAAAAAATCTATGTATTTAAAGAAGTGAATGTGTGTCTGGCAGGACTTTTGAGACACTGGCAGTTGAAGAGTCCATGATCTCTCGTAATGATGGGCCCCCAAAACATATTTTTGATGATATCTCCAAGATATCATATGTATAATGATTGAATTTTCTAGAGTATAAACATAATTAATTTGTTAAATTAATTATGTAAATTTATATAAATCAGTTTTGTAGCCATATTTTGGCATTTTTTTTTAATTCTGCAACCAACTGAGATTCTCAAAAAATAGAAATGACTTTGACTTTACTTGCTCACTGAGATACTCTGGTGCTTAGGTAGTAAGATTGGCTCTTAGACACATTGAAGAAGCTTCCATTCTAGGATCACATATTTGAATTTTTAAAATTATTATTTTGGGTGGATAGTAAAACAGAAGAAAAGAGAATGTTTTTTTGATGGAGTTTATCCATTTATGTATTAACATATCAATTGAACTGTGAAACTGTTTAACATAGTATATCTGTATAATAATCTAATAAAGGCATTATTCTAAATAAATGCTTAGACATTACTGCCTGTTGCACATTTCTGGGTTAGCTTATTGTTTACTATCAAGTAAATAAGGAATGATTTTTATATGCAGAAAAACTCAGAATTCCACTGTCTAGATGTCTTATAGGAAATCCTACTGATAGCTAGAAGGAGACAAAAACATTCATTCCAAATGACTTAAAATAGAAATATACAACTAGTATAGTGAGGTGATATTTCACTGTGGTTTTGATTTGCATTTCCTTGATGGTAAGTGATGTTGAACATCTTTTCATGTGCCTGTTGGCCATCGTCTTCTTTGGATGTCTGTTCAACATATTTTTAGCACTAGGGTTGCCAGACAATTTCATTTAAATATTCTGGCACACTTGATAGAAAATTATTTCAGCCAATAGCAAATAATATGGTACCTTTGAAAATCTCTACTATACTCATTTTTTGGCTTTAACATAAATAAAAGCATAATAACAAATATGCCTACTAACTTAAACATTCAGTTTTTGTTCTTTAGTCCATACGCTCCCCTCAAGTCTGTGTTTACTTTTTTCATACCAGCACTAAATCATTTTATACAGTAATGGAAAGGCAAGTTCTTTGTTGAAAAAAATATCATTCATCATTAAATGTTGTTTTTTCCAAAATGTGAACATTATGTTCAAAGTATGAATTCCTGTCTAAAGAAAATTTGAAGGGAGCTATTTTCAGTGTGGCAATAAGAAGATTGGAATAGGGACACCTGGGTTGCTCAGTGGTTGAGCATCTGCCTTTGGCTCAGAGTGTGATCCTGGGGTCCTGGAATCAAGTCCCACATCGGGATCCTTGCAGGGAGCCTGCTTCTCACTCTGCCTATGTCTCCATCTCTGTCTGTGTGTCTCTCATGATCAAATAAATAAAATATTTTAAAAAAAGAAGATTGGAGTATTTCATCAAAATAAAGATGTTACACAGTTAGATCAACTGGAAACACTCATGGGACATTACACTGAATGTTCAAAGGGCAATGCTTCTGCAGGTACCTGGAAGTTCTGGTGTATGCACTCATTGTTCCAGGGAGCAATTTAGTTGTTCTTTAACAGTAACTTCATCCTGCTGCAATTCAAAAGTTCAGTTCAGAATTGATTTTCTATTCATTCTTACCTCTGAAAAATTAAGAAACTCACTAAATACAATAATGTAGATTCCAGGTATGCAAGTCTCTTGATAAGTCTTCTAAGTGTTTCTTTTCTTAAAGAATCCCATAATATAAAACCAGGATGAAACTAAATGAACAGCAATGCCTTAAAAGATATGGATAGGAGGGAACCTGGGTGACTCAGTGGTTGAGCATCTGCCTTTGGCTCAGGTTGTGATCCTGGGGTCCTGGGATCAAATCCTGTATCAGGCTCCGAAGGGAGCCTGCTTCTCCCTCTGCCTATGTCTTTGCTTCTTTATCTGTGTCTCTCATGGATAAATAAATGAAATCTTAAAAAAAGAAAAGATAGGGATGGGGATGGGATGGGAGTTAAAACAAAATAAATGTGCCCCTACTGAATAGTTGGTAGACAATGCTAATAAAAATAACAATTTTAGTCAAAGGCAAGACATGAAACTTGATTGAATACTGGTTTAAGGGGAAAAAAAACTTGAAAAATGTTGTTGGACAATTGGAGAAGTATGAATATGCACTAGATATTAGATGGCATTATGGAAGTACTGTTCATTTTCTGAGATGTAGTAATAGTGCCACAATTTTACAAGAGAATGCCTTATTCCTAAGGCAGCATGCTGAAGTATTTAGGGTAACAGGAGAGTGAAAAAAACAACACAAAACAAAACAAAATGGGACACACGAGTGGCTCAGCGGTTGAGCGCCTCCCTTGGGCCCAGGGCATGATCCTGGAGCCCCCGGATCAAGTCCCACATTGGGCTCCCTTCAAGGAGCCTGCTTCTCTCTCTGTCTATGTCTCTGCCTCTCTCTCTCTCCATGTCTCTCATGAATAAATAAATAAAATCTTAAAAAAAAACAAAAACAAAACAGAACAATAGACTATTACCCAGTTTTATTGTATCCAGACACCACTGATTGTAATATGCTTCATTATTATTTAATAACAGAGAAAACGATTGCCAAAAAATAAGACATGACTTCATACCACTTCACATTTCATTTTATATTTATTGATAGAGCTTTTTAAGTCTTTTGTGGCAGTTTATAAAATTGCGTATCCCTTTGTACATATCTAAGAAATGAAAACACAAACAAGATAATTAGTTATGTTTTCCTGAAGCTTCTCCACGTTTGGAGTCTGACTTGTTTGGATTGCTTTTGGACTCGAAGTCATCCACATCTGTGACATTTCTTGCAATATCAACCTCTGTACCATTAGGAGAATTGTTACATTTTTTCAGAGTGCTTTACTCTTCACTCTAGGGCTTTCTTCAGAGCTGCAGACACCGTTTTGTGAGGGTCGAATATGGTTGATTTTGATGCTTGCACTTGGGCAGGCAATGAGCAATCCCCAACACTACCTGGTGGCAGCATTACAAGATATCATCACTTTAGGCATCCCAAATTTAGGAATGTTGCCTGTGGAAAAATATGTATGTCTTTGAATCTGTCCCTCCACACCACATATGTGCATGTGCATGTTCCCTTTCTCTCTCTAAAGTAAATAAATAAACCTTATAAAAAAAGAAAAGTTTTTGGGAATTACATATATTTAAGACATTAATAAATTATCATGTATTTTACATTGCACTCAAGTAATTGTGACTTTGACATCCTAAGCTAAGCCTTCACTGTTACTTTTCTGATTACTAATGTAACATATATGCATTATAGATGATTTAGAACATCCAACATGATAAAGAGAAATAGAGAGTAAAAATCAAATAAAAAAAAATCCAAACACCTAAATAAAATCATTGTTAAAATCTGGCATATCCTTACATTTTTTTTTGTATATTCAAAAATATAACTGATATATTAAAGATATTTAGTATTCTACGTTTCTCCATAGCATTACCCAGTATTCACTTTATATATTAATTAATTAATTAATTAATTCATTCATTCATTCATTCATTCATTTTTATAAGATTTTATTTTTTAAGTAATCTCTACACCCATCGTGGGGCTTGAACTCCCAACCACAAGACCAAGAGTTGCTTGGCCTACTGATTGAGCCAGGCAGGTGCCCCATATAGTATTCATTTTGCCAGTTATGTTTAGATATTCATGTTTATGTTATTTTTGTTAAATATTCATATCTAAATAATTTTAAAATAATCATTCTATAGCATTCCATTTTAAATAATAATACCTGATATTCTTTTTAGCTGAGTACATTTCAGAAAATTATAAAATTACCATGTAAATAAATATGTATGCTCGATACCCAGGAAGATGGAGTATGATCTATTGTCTCTTTTAAATCCAAATATATAAAAGCTTAAATGCACTAGGAGCAGGCTGGGTCAACAGTCCACCTGGAAGTTAGTCATTGCTTTGGGAAGAGTAGCCTAGAATGTCAGTGAGCTCTGGGGCCTGGTGTCATGCACCTTCCCAGAGGCCATGGTAATCATGGAACCAGTGTCTCCTTTGGTAGAATCTGCCTCTTTTCTGTAATGCTTGCTTGTCATGTGTTTAAAGTACGGATGAAAGCTTTCTTCAGATCCAGCTATCCGCCAACTCAGAGCTATCAAAATCCAGTACTTATGGGAGCCCTTCAAAACGTGGAGCGTACACGGGCTCTGATGGCTCCTCATCAGACTTTTAGATGTTACTCTTGTATTTCGGAGTTTTTGTTTTATACATTGACCAATCTATTTCAGTACACTTGGATCCAATTTAGAATTTGACATCTATGAGCCTGATATCCGAGACCGTGGTGGGACAAAATACCTTTTAGTATTATTGTCTCTATAAAACTATCTTGGGACACCTGGGTGGCTCAGCGGTTGAGTGTCTGCCTTTAGCTCAGGGCCTGATCCCAGATTCCCAGAATCAAGTCCTACATTGGGCTCCTTGCATGGAGCCTGCTTCTCCTCCCTCTGCCTGTGTCTCTGCCCCTCTTTCTGGGTCTTTCATGAATAAATAAATAAAATCTTAAAAAAAAACAAAACAATAAACTATCTTGAAGGCTTCTAAAATCTTTGGTTCACACTTGCTTCATCTGAAATATCCAAGGAGTAGAGAGCAAAGGGATGTGGAAACCTTTTGTAAAGGGATTGGAAAGAAAAAATAAATATAAAATAAAATAAAATAAAATAAAATAAAATAAAATAAAATAATTAAATTAAATTAAATTAAATAATTAAATTAAATTAAATTAAATTAAATTAAATTAAATTAAATTAAATTAAAAAAGGGATTGGAGCAGGGGGTTGGGAGCACACCTTTGCTGTCAGATCTCTGCCTCCCATCCAGGCTTTCTCAGTCATTGCCCCAGCCTCTCTGCCACTTCTTACTTCAGAAGAATCTTTCCTATAAGTCACGATGTAGTATTTCTTGCTAAAAACTTCCTTTTGTATTTCCTCTAATCTGGGGCACTTGGATGGCTCAGTCGGTCGTGTCTGCCTTCAGCTCAGGTCATGATCCCAGGATCCCTGGGTCAAGCCATGCATGAGACTCCCAGCTCAGTGAGGAGTCTTCTTCTCCCTCTGCCCCTCACCCCGCTCGTGCTCTTTCTCTGGCACACTGTGCCATTCCTCTCTCTCAAATAAATAAATAAATAAAATCTGTATTTTCTCTAATCTATTTTGTAGATGTATCCATGCTTAAAAAATGTCAGGGGCCCTTACTCTCCTTCCTGTGTTTGAAGACTTTCCCTCAATTTAATTGTGTGTCACTATTCTTAAATTCAGGATCCAGACATTTGTCCTCGCAGCACTCCTTGCAGCAGGGACATAGACCTGCGGTCTAGACTCTCCCAACCAGAAGCTTCTTCAGGTAAGAGCAGTGCGAGAAAGCAGTTACCCCCATGGGAGTTATTTTCAGGCAACCCTAATGGCGAAAATGTCTTACCCTTGAGGACAACAGTGTCTGAGTTTCTGGCATCTGGAGTCCAGGACAGCTGAAGTGTGTCCCTGGGGGTAATAATGGTGAGATCAGCACAGGCATTTCTTGGAACTATTCTTAGTTGCACACATTTAACTCTGACTCTATCTTCACCTCAGATTTTGGGCCACTTAATGTGCAAAGCTGATTCTTTATTTTCCTTCCTAAAACAGAAGGAATTTAGTGGTTTACAATTCTACATCCTGAGAAATACACTCATCCTCCTTCCCACTGGGCTGCACCCTTTATCTCCCCCAGGTAGGGGCTTTGTCTTCTACTGCTTGACCATTTTCCTCATCTTTACCCACCATACAACATAGTACCAGTTCGCAGGGTTTACAAAGTGCATAAACTCTGTAAATGGTTTTTGAGTCAAACTAAATTACGTTTAAAGCAGCCCCAGGCAGCTCGGTAAGAATTGTTTACTCTCCTCTTGTGAACGAAAGAGGCTTTCCCTTATATTCTTCATAAATAATAGTTTAAAAATTATTTCTTTTAAATTGGTGAGAAAAATCAATATCTCTGTATAATGTGAACACAGTTTTCTGAACAGGGCCAGTAGGAAACGTGGAACAGAAAGATTTATTGGTTTGCAAGTGTACAGGGAAATCCATATGATTTCCAGTACCCCAGTGAAAGTGAAAAGTTGCAATTTATATTAAATCCTTCAATTTATCAGTCAGATTTTGTTTGTCCTTATCTAAGTCAACCTGGTGTAATAGACGTACAAAGAACAAATTGGGATCCTTGTGTTCAATGCCTGCTGCCTTCCTTATCTCTGTGATTTTGGATAAATGATGACTTTCGGAACTTTGTTTTGTTCATTTTCCAAGTGAGAGCATTAACACACTGCCCATCTTAAAAGCTTGTTGTAGAAGTAGGAGGATAAAGTTGTCAATGTTATGACATTGCTTTGTAACTTGTAAGAAGAATTGTAAGAATTGTTATTGCTTGTGTTTATGTGTGTTTTTTTTTTCCTCTAGGATATTGTTCTTCTATCAAAAAACTTATAAATGCTCCAGAGAATTTGAGATTAAAGTAGGGGTCATATCATGTTACATATCTGCTTCCTTAAGCATGATCTTTTCATTTTCATAGAGATTATATTAGAAAGAATAATAGAACCTGTACTTTGGAGAATGTTAAAACTAAGAAAAGGTATCTATACCTCATAATTAAATTTCTATGTCAGGATTATTGAGCTGCAAGAAATAGATACTCCAATCTAGCCTAAAGGACCACCCAAAACAGAGTCTTATTTTTCCTTTTTGTACAACTGTGAAGTTCAATGGATGAATTTTCAGGCTTAGCTAGATTTAGGTACTTAAACGCTCTTGGGAGTCTTTCAGATTCTCATTTCTCTATGTTGGTTTGTATTTGTACTTTTTTCTTGGTCAAGTAAAGTTGACCACCACTGCAGTCTTTAGACTTGGATTCTTTCAGTTTAGTAGCCCCTAGAGGAAGGTAGGGGATAAATTCTTGATAGTGCCAGCAAAGTTTATGTCAGTCTTTGGCCTAGGCTGCGTTACATGCCTGTAATCTCTGTGCTGTGGTTAGGGATGGGGTATTCTTCTTGGTCCTGTCTGGATCCCATGCCCAATCCTAGAGCTGGTGTACTCAGCAATCTTTGAACCTCAGAGACTATAGGTAGGAGAAAGGATTCTTAAAGAGAGACTGTGCAGAGAAAAATGAATGCCCACTTCAACATTTCAAGAAGTAGCAGGACCAATGTATTTAGAAATATTTGCATAAAGTTCTTAACTTGCCTCAGTGGAATCTTGTTCTTAATAGCTTTTATCTCTGATTTATTAATTGACAATGTAGACACCACCCCTATTAACTCTGGAACAGGTTGTTTTGCCACGTTACCAAGGACATGAATGAGGTTAGGGTGCCCATCCTATTATCAAGATGGACAAATGCATTGACAGTATTTCTAAGATGGCCCTTTGGGAAACAATAAAAACAATACAGTGTTTGCAAGAAGAAAATGTTGCAGAATGTGGCCACTTGGGGCCTGCTTTTGTGATTTGTTTTTTTTTTAAATAAAGAGCTCCTAGCACATAGAGCTGTCATGACCTCATTAGGGGTAATTTGGAGGCTGCTATGAAGCAGGCCACATGTTGAGGGTGGTCCTAGGGTACCCACAGATTGGAAAGGGCTTAGAATATATTAGTTTTCAGTACGTTACTTTCTTCCCATAATACGTAGTAAAGTCAAATATAAAATCCCCTAATATCAAAAGCAGATATGCAGAAGTGGGCAGTGACCTGATATAGAGTTGGAACATTTGAGCCCTCACATCAGTTGTGCCAAGAATTTGTCATGTACCCTATGGCAAGTCCCATTTCCTTTAAATTTTTATTTAAATTCCAGTTATTAATATACAGCATCATATTAGTTTGAGGTAGCAAATTTAGTGATTTATCACTACATACAATAGCTGGTGCTCTTCATAGAGCCAAACTATAAAACAGACTCTTAACTATGGAGAATAAGGTGAGGGTTGCTGGAGAGGAGGTGGGGGTGGGGGCTAAATGGGTGATAAGGATTAAGGAGCACACTTATGGCAAGTTCCTCTTCTTATCTTGACCTTCATTTCTTTATCTGTAAATTCAAGGATTTTAATATGATGATAACAAAGGCCACTTGTGCCCAGCAACTTTATCCTAATAGAAATTTTCCATTTTGATTATTTTTTAAATTTAGCTTTTTAATATAAGTGATACATTTACATGGTTAAAGTGCAAAATAATGTCAAAGGAACACTGTGGAATCTCATTCTTACCCCTGCCCAAAGCTATCATGTTCTGTGCTGATCTCTATTTTCAATGATTTCTTTATTTCCAGAATTTATGAAAATTTAAGTAAATAAATATTCATCCTCCCAATTTCTCACATAGAAGTTCGTTTGCACCTTTTTTTTCTCACTGAATGTGTTCTGGAGCTCCTTTCATATCACTATATAAATCTCTTCTTCATTCTTTATTTAGTCTCTGGTATTCCATTATTTCTAATATTTTGCTCTTGGAAATAATGCTGTGCAAGATAAGTTCCAGAAGTAGACCTGCCAGGTCAAAGGGTAAAGCTTCTGTAATTTATATTTTTTTGTGACTGCCTCCTCTAGGGAGTATACAAATTTATACTTAACTTGAATTGTGTAGGAAGGCCTGCTTCTTCACAGTGTCCCCAACAGAGTGAGAAACACACTTAGATTTTGGTTGTCTGATAGATTAAAAATGGTATTTTGGCACACTTTTCCATTTCAATTTTCTTATTAAGAGTAAATGTTTAGCAGATTGACTTCTGTCATTTCAGTGTTAAGAACCCTCTTGACCTGTTTCCCTGTGAAACTCTAAGAATTATTAAAAAATAACCATGGAAAGCCTTTGGAAATGGTCTTAAGGGAAGCAACAAATGAAAAAAATCTATTTAAGAAAATCTACAAAAATTAGGTAACAAAGGCCAGATTCTGTGGTGTTTGAACTCCCTCTCTCTACCCTCCCAGCTAGTGACATAGAGAATTTACTTCAGACTGCTTCATCCAACAACACAGGGCTCCCTCTCCCCTCCACTCTCAGTAAGAGAACTTTCTTTCTAGAAGGAGCAGGGCTTCAGCAGTTCTGAATCTGCCTCGGTACCTATTGTTGAAGCTAAGTCTTCGGCAAGTCTAGTTGGGGGGTATGGATTCTCATTTCATGTTTAGTTCCCACTTGTGAAAAGGAGACTCTGCCTTGAGTGCATCCTGCTCTTAGGAGGTGGCTTCTGAGGTGTGGTCATGAGCCAGAAGAGGCAAGCTGAGAGATTTCAAGTTCCCAGCTGCCCCCTCAGCTACCCACCAGGGTTTCAGTTCCCATTGTGAAGGTTTCTCTCCAGCTCTAGAGCCCTGGCACAGAGATTATGCCTGGGAGGAGAAGTAGGTCATAAAACCAATAGTTCTAGTCAATTCCTAAATGAACTGATTTCATTTGCAATAGAGTTTAGAGAAGTTCAAGGCTAAGGGCAATCTCAAAGGCGACTCGGAGGAGATATGTGAGTTTAACAAAGATACAGCCTGACGAGAGGCTGGCTAGTTGTAGGAAAGAACCAAGGAATAAGACAGCAAGAAGGAGAGTTCCTGGGGTCAAAACATATCAAGCGTGAACTTCAGAAACTATTCCTTCAAAGGAGATGCATTTTGATTGGATTAGTTTGTAGAGCAATTTATACAAAAGACATCGTTGAAAACAATAAAGCAATAGTTGGGCAGTTGGTGGAATTGTTAGGTTGTTAGTTGTCAGGGAGAGAGGAAGAGAGTCCTACTAATACCACTGTCATCGCAGGGTGACATACATAGGATGGGCATACACAAAGCTGTGTTTTCCTGAGAAGCAACATCAGAGGCTTAATGCTGGGGTGGGGGGTGAGGGGACAGACAATAGACCTCATCAAGATAACCCAATCAGTCACTTATCAAATAAGCCTCAGAGAAGAGAGATCATTACTCAGAATTGCTACAATATATATTTAAAATGTTCAGTTTCTGATAAAAAATTATGGGGCATGCAGAGAAACAGGAAAGTTTCCAACCTGCTACCCTGGATAATTCAAATTCAAGTTCAATATTGGAACATCAACTCTTACCGAGTTTCTGGCCTGATAGCCTGCCCTATGGATTTCAAACATGCCAGCCCCCACAATCACATGAGCCAATCTTTTAAAATAAATCCCTCTCTGTCTCTGTCTCTGTCCCTGTCCCTGTCTCTGTCTTGTCAGTCTCTTTCTCTCCCTAGAGAAACTTCACTAATAAAAGGGCAAGAAGAAATCCAAAGGGAATTCAGAAAATAATTTGAAATGAATGAAAATGAAGATATACACACCAAAACTTATGATATACAGGTAAAACTTTGCTTACAAGGATATTTGTAGCTGTTAAGGCTTACATAAAAAAAAAAAAAAAGGCTCAAATCAGTAACCTAACTTTTAATTTTAAGACACTGAAAAAAGAAGAGTAAGCTAAATCTAATGAAGCAGAAGGAAGATAATAATAAATATTTGAGTGGAAAGTAATGAAATAAGATAATAGAAAAACAATAGAGAAAATCAATGAAACCAAACGCTGATTCTTTGAAAAGATCAATAATATTTAGAAACCTTTGGCTAGATTGACCAAGGAAAAGGAGAGAAGATTCAAGTTACTACAATCAGAAAAAGAAGGAGAAGGCATTACTATAGATCTTATAAGAATAAAAAAGGATCATAAAACAATGCTATGAATAATTGTGTACCAAGTTGGATGGACTTAGATGGAATGGGCAAATTTCTAAGAAAGATACAAGCTATTGAAACTGATTCAGGAAGAAATAGACAATCTGTGTAGACTCATAAAAGCAAAGAGATTGAATTAGTAACTAAAAAAACTACTCACAAAGAAAAGCTGATGTCCAGATGGTTTTATTGCTGAACTCTACCAATTTTAAAGAATTTTATACCAGGACTCCTGGGTAGCTCAGCAATTGAGCTTCTGCCTTTGGCTCAGGTATGATCCTGGAGTCCTAGGATCAAGTCCCGCATCCAGCTCCCTGCAAGGAGCCTGTTTCTCTCTCTGCCTGTGTCTCTGCCTCTTTCTCTGTGTCTCATTGATAAATAAATAAAATATTTTTCTAAAAAAGAATTTTATATCAATTTTTCACAAACTCCTCTCAAAAAATAAAAAGGGGCCAGACACTTTCCAGCCCCTTTTAGGAGGCTGGTATTATCCTGATACCAAACCAAACAACTATCTCACATGAGAACTATAGGTCAATATCTGTTTTGGTCTATTGATAAAAGATCCTCCAAAATATACCAGCAAATTAAACACAGTAGCATAAAGAAATTTTTACAACATGACTAACTAGGTCGATCCCAGGAATACAAGGTTGATTTAACATCTGAAAGTCAATTAATATAATTCATTATATCAATAGAATAAAAACTGAAACTGATATGATCATCTCAATAAATACAGAAAACTTATTTGATAAAATACTGCATCCACTCATGATAAAAAAATCCAACAAACTAAGAATAAAGGGGAATTTCCTAGATCTGATAAAAATCCTCTAAGAAAATCCCACATCTAATATCATAGTTAACAGTGAAAAACTGAATCCTTTTCTCCTAAGATAAGGACTATGGCAAGGCTGTCTGCTTTCCTTACTTCCACATAACATTGTGTTGGAGGTTCTAACTAGGGCAAATAGGCAAGAAAAAGAAATGAAAGTCATCCATATTGAATGGAAGAAGTAAAACTATCTCCATTTGCCAATGACAGGATCTTGTATGTAAGAAATTCTAAGGAATCTACTAAGATGCTATTAGAACTAATAGATGAGTTCAGCAAAGTTTCAGGACACAAAATCAACACATGAAAATCAATTTTATTTCCACATATTTGCGATGAACAATCCAAAATGAAATTAAGAAAATTATTCCTTTCAGAATTACATCAAAAAGAATAAAATACTAAAGGATAGCAAAAGAAGTACCAAAATCATACTCTGAAAAATACAGAGTGTTGTTAGAGAAATTAAAGTTCTAAATAGGTGGAAAAACATCCCATATTCATGAATTAGAAGGCTTAACATTGTTAAAACGGAATAGAATTAAGAACCAAAAATAATACATCTATGACCAACTGAACAACAAAGATGCCAAGACCATACACTAGGGAGAGACAAAAGACAAATGGAATTCCATATGCAGAAGAATGAAATTGGGCGCCTGCCTCATATTATATACAAAAATTAACTTGAAATGGATAAAAGGCATAAATTTGAGAACCAAAACTATAAACTTTTAGATGAGAAAACATAGGGGTGTATCTTCATGACTGTGGATTTGACAAAGGATTCTTAGATATCTAAGACATCAAAAGCACAAGCAACAAGAAAAAAATAAATTGGATTTTATCAAAATTAAAACCTCTTATTTTTATCAAAAACACTTCAAAGGATACCATTCAATAAAGTGAAAAAACAACAGCAGAGGATAGGAAAAAAATATTTCCAAATAATAGATAGGGAACTTATATTTATAATATATTATAAATTATTTATAAATTATGAATAAACTTGTATTATAATGTATATAATAAGAGAGAGAGAGAGAGAGAACTCTTACAACTTGATAACAAAAAGGCAAGTAACCCAATTGCAAAATGGGGAAGTATTTTGAATAGACATTTTCTCAAGGATGCTATACAAATATGTTCTTACTGGTACATGAAAAGATGCTCAACAGCATTTGTCATCAGGGAAATGCAAATCAGAGCCACAATGATATACTACTTCATACTTACTAAGATGGCCGGAACCAAAAGTCACATAATGACAATATCTCTATTGGCAGAGATGTGATAAATTGGAACCTTTACAATGTGCTGCTTGTGAGAATGTGAAATGGCACAGCCACTTTGGAAAACAGAGTGGCTGTTCCTCAAGTGACTAAACATAGCCCCATCATATGACCCAGTACTCCACTTTTAGGTACATACTCAAAGGAAATAAAAATATACGAATGCAAATGTTCACAGTACAATTGTTCATAATGGACACAACATGGATGCAACCTAACGTCCATCAATGGACAAAAGATAAACAAATAATGATGAATCCATACAATGGATTATTATTTGACCATAAGAATGAAGCATATACTACAACATGGATGAACCTTAAAAACATTATGCTAAGAGAAGGAAGCCAGTCACAAAGGACTTCTTATTGTATAGTATGACACATATTACGTGATTCCATTCATATGAAAGTCCAGAATGGCTAAATTTACAGAGTCCAAAAGTAGACTAGTGGTTTCTTAGGGCTAGGGAGGGTGTTAGCAGATTGGGGAGTAGAGGCTGATAGCTAAAGCATATGGAGTTCCTTTTTGAGATGATGGAAATATTCTAAAAATTAACTGAGGTGATGGTTGTCATATTTGTGAATATGCTAAAAACTATTGAATCATATGCTTTAAATGGCTGAATTGTGTGTTGTGTGAATTATATCTCAATAAAGCTGCTAAAACGCAAAAAAAAAAAAGAATGGGTATTTAGCATCTTTTCAGATGTTTGAGGAATAAACATTTATTCATTCATTCATTTATTAATGAATAAATGCATTTGGAGAACTATTTATTCATACCCATGGCCATTTTTTGTTTTTGTTGCCCCCCCCATCCCTTCTAAGAGCTCCTTTTATATTTGGGAGGTTAGCCATATATGGATATAAGCTGCAAAATTTGTTTTCTGTTTGTGATGCCTTTTGACTTTGCTTATGTTTTCCCCTCCAGGCAAGAGCCTGTAATTGTATGCAGGTGTATTAATCTATTGCTACTGTTCTGTCCTCTAGATTAGAGTTCTAGAAAGGCCTTTCCCATTCCTACTCAATAAAATAATTCTCCTATGTTTACTCTGGGTTCATTTGCGGTTCTGTTTCAAATTTTGCCTTTAAATCTTTAATCTGTTTAGTGTTTACCTAACAAAAGTATGAAGTATGGATCCAGCATTCTTTTTTTTTTTTTCTTTCTTTTAGGCAGCCAGTCAATGGTACCAGATTCCTTTACCACAAATTTCAGATTTTCTGCGCTGACTTGAAATGTTATTTTCATTATATAGTAAACTTCCTAATATATTTGGCTTTCTTTCTTGGCTTTCTATCCTATACCATTGGTCTGTTTCATCATGCACCAAAGCACACCTTTTTATTTATTTTTTTAAAGCACACCTTTTTAGACATAGAAGCTATAAAATATATTGTAATATCTGTCAACAGAGACACCCTTTATTACTTTCTTTTAAAGAGCTCTATTAATCCTTGTTTATTTATGAACTTTAAAATTAGCTTTGTAGTCCCAATACAGAAAAACATGCAAACTGTGAAAATAAGATACCATCATCACAAAAACACAAACAACAAAAGCTGGTTAGTTATTTTTTAAATATCATGTTACAAGATAAAGAAATTTAAGGGAATTGATATCTTTTTGATGTTGCTTCTTCCTATTTAGGAAGGAGGGACCTCTTGTAATTCAGTTCTTTTGAAAGCTTCAATAGTGTTCTAAAGTTTTCCTTGTGTAAGATATGAAAATTTATTGGGACGCTTGGGTGGCTCACTGGTTGAACGTCTGCGTTAGGCTCCGGTCATGATCCCCAGTCCTTGGATTGAGGCCTCCCATTGGGCTCCCAGCAGGGAGCCTGCTTCTCCCTCTGTCTACGGGTCTCTGCCTCTCTCTCTCTGTGACTCTCATGAATAAATAAATAAAATCTTTTAAAAAGATGAAAATTTCTTAAGGTTTTCACAAGAATTTTATCGTATGTATGTATGTATTGCTGCTGTTAAAAAAAATGTACTTTTCCTCCATTTAATCCTCTAGCTTATCTTCTGTGTACATGGATTCTTTCGATTTCTGCTGTATAGCTTGGTAACCTGCTACATGACTGAATTCTCTTTTAGTTCCTCAGGTAACAAATGTAATCGTATCGTTTGCAAGTATCACATATGTTGGTAGAGGAAGTCACAGGGAGGATTGACCACTGGCCCACCCTCAAGCTGACCCCGGGACCTGGAGGCATCACTCTCTCCTCTGTCCGGGAACATATGGTCATCCTCCCATTCCCACAGGGGGCGCTGCCCGAGGCCACAGCCTGAAGGGAGGGAGGTGGTGATGACAGCCTCTGAACAGGTGTCTGTGATTGAGCCCCATTAAGGCCTCTCTGTCAACTTGTAAGATTCTGGTGGTGTGGGCAGAAATCTAGGTCTTGCAGCTCCAAGATGAGCCTGGAATGTAAGTGCCTGCTTGGTAAAGCTGCCCCTACCCATGTGCAGTGGCTTGTTTCTTTTCAATCTCTCTGGCCCAGTGAGTAAGGAACCCCTCAATGTTTGCAAACCAACAGGTGTAATCATTTCCAATTTTTCGTCTTATAATTTATTTTTCGTTTTTTTGTGTTAGTACAATATTAAGTGAAAATGCCCTACCGGGAATGTCTGTTTTGCCCTGAGTTTCATGCAAATTCCTTTTGTGTGACACTCTCAAGTGTGGTGCTGGCATTTGTGCTGAAATTTATAGCCCTCATAATCATGGTTGTTATGTCATCTTATCTTATGTCACGTGACATTATATTATAGTAGAGCATAGTATCCACCAGTTCATTTTTTATTTAGTGTTTTGATGAATTTGTTCAAATGTCTAACTGAATATCATCAATTGATAGTTCTCCTTAGATCTGTTGACTTGATAATTATTGATAACTAAACACCTTTGCATTTCTGGAATAAACCCTATTTGATTATGATATGTTGTATTTTTAAATAGGTAGGTAACTTAAACTTTTTCTGCTGATATTGCCTAGAATTAATTGTATTGAAATTAGAAAATGTGTTTTATATTATTTTCACTTTGGGGAATTATTGACGTTTTCAATGTTAGTTTCCTTGAATATGACCTAAACAATTAAAGATAAAGTTTATTCTTATTTTTTAGAAACAGATTTTAATATACATCAATCAGATACCTCTTTGATTATGTTACTTAGATCTTTAATATTGATCTCTCTCGGATTAAGAGAAGTAAGTTATTCTCCTAGTTTTACTATGTCTTAATCCAATTCTTCTGTATTATCTTCAAATTCTACTTTATGAAAGCTATTGTAATATTATTTGACCTATGAATATTCATAACTGAATTCATAGTAATCTTCACTCTTTGGCATCACAAACTGTCCTGCTTTGACAAGTTTTCTACTCTTTGACCTGAAATCAGCTTTTTGTCTGATATAAACCCATATTTTTCTACTCTGCTGTTGTTTAATATACCTTTGTGCATTCATTACTTTAAACTTCTCTGAATCACTTTCCTTAGGTGTGACTTTGTATGTGTGTGTGCTCCCATACTACTTTGTGTTTCAGTGTGAAATCTTTTCAGTTACACAAGTGAATAAGTTTATTTACATTCATTGCAGATATATTTGGTTTTAACTCTGTAATAATTTTATATTAGGTTTTCTGTTACATATTTTTAAGTCTTCTGAACTGTTTTCTCTGGCTTTTTTATTTATGATTCTCCTGCTATTAAAGATGATTGTGATTATTTTTCTCATAATTACCTTTATAGCTATCCACTGTATAATACTGAATTCTCTAAGCCTCTGCAAAGTATCTATTACAGCGTGTATTTTCTTTCTCCCAACTATAGTTATTACTCTTAACTCTCTTAGTATTTACCTTTGTATTGTGAAAGATGCCTATTCTTCTCTTGCTTTTCTTGTCACTTATTTTTTTTATTTTTACTTTTTTTTATATATAGAGAGAGAGAGGGAGGGAGGGAGGGAGAGAGAGAGACAGAGAGAGGCGGTGGGGGAAGGGCTGAGGGAGAGGGTGAGAAGAATCTTAAGCAGGCTCCACGTCCAGCCCCAAGCCTGACTTGGGGCTCTATCTCACTGACCCTGAGATCCTGACCTGAGCCCAAATCAAAGTCGGATGCTTAACCGACTGAGCCACTCCTTGTTGCTTTAGATGCTGTCCCTTGAGTCCCAGCTGCTGCTGCAGAGGCCACCTCCTAGCTTTGCTCAAATTCTGTTTTCCTTCCCACCTTCCCACTTTCAAGTTACGTCATTGTATTTTTTTCTACATCATCAGCTTTTATAATTCTGCTACCCACTCCTAACATTTCAAAACTGTCTTTGTTTTGGAATCAAATGTCTTCTTCCATTTCACTGCCACTCCTTCTACATTTCTCTTGTCCTCTCTTGGTCACCTAAAGGTTTTCCTTCAGTTGTTTTCTTTCTGTTTTGTTTTGCTTTGCTTTGTTCCTCTTTCCCCCAGGAAGACTCTTGGGATCAGCTGTTAATCTGTTTTCTTTACACCTGTAACTCAGCTTGGTCTGCTGGATTGAAATTCCTTGGATCACATTTTATTCCCTTGCAGAAGATGTGTTTCTTCATCTTCTGCTATTTGAATGTAGCTACAGAGTAATCTGAGACCATTGTGCCTTTTTCACTTTATTAGCAACTTGAGTTTTTTGCCTGGCTGCCTAAATATGTAAAGTCAAATCATTTCTTTAGGATATAGCTTAGTGTCAATTGTCTGAGTCACTTTTCCCTGAAACATGATTTACTCTTTTAATATGTAAATTGAAGCCTTTTATTATGCCAGAAAAATTTCCTTCCATCATATTTTAAAATTTTTGTTCTGTGTCATAGTTTCAGTTTTTCCTTTGGAGTCTCAATTATGTTTATATTGGATTTGCTTTGCCACTCTTCTAAATCTGTTATTTTCACTCTATTTCATGTTTCTTTATTCCATCTTCATCCCATTCCATAGCTATCATTTTTCACTCATTATTTTATTTCCATTTCTTTATTTAACTTGCTTATTTCTATTTGCAATTCCCCTACTGTATTTTCCACAGTGTCATTCTTCCTTATGCTTCTTCCTATCTGGCAGCTTATATTTCCCTTCTTCCTCTTATCTTGCCTCTTTCTTTAATTCTTGTATTTCTATTTTGTGATTTTCCTTAGTTGCCACAACTGCTTTATTTGAGTTTTGTATTTAATGATAGATTTTTGCTTACAATTTTCGTATGTTACCTGACAATATACTGTGTGTCGTCGTCTTCTTCTTCTTCTTCTTCTTCTTCTTCTTCTTCTTCTTCTTCTTCCTCTTCTTGTTTTTTTTTTTTTTTGTCTTTTCTGACAGTAAGTTTTGTTTCTTTTTTTCACTTTTCTTTCTTATAGTATCTTTTACCAAGGCTGTGTCAGATCCTTTTCTTAGGATATATGGTTGAATGAGTTCAAATTTCCTGGTGTAGCGAAAGTTTGGGAAGAGGGAAGAGGGCACAAAACCTTCCAGGATTTGTCTCTCGAACTTTCTGCCCTCTAATACGAATGATACCAACTGTTTTCTTCAAGTAGAACCCCACTGTGGCTTTGCTGTGAGGATATACCTCCTTGACTTCCCTCAACAAAACTGCTGGGCCTTGGAGGGCTTCTTCCTGTCCTGGGCTCCCCAGCTCTCTTGCTGGTTAATGCAACCAGAGGACAGAGTTTTTGTCCAAGAGACATGACTGGTCCACTTACTATCAGGTGCTGTGTTTTTGTGGATCTTTCTGAATTTATAAAGGCTGAACTATTCTCACTCCTTGACATTTTTCCACTTTATCATTGCCTTTCACCCCATATGTAGGTTCAGTCTGATCTATTTCATCTCATCCCTACTTAAAATATATACCTCTCTAAATCTTTCCTGTGGGCTTCTGACCGCAAGAAATACATTTTCTTCTGGCTCTTTCTGCTACTTTTCAGTCCATCTGGAAACTTGCTTCCTCTATAATGCACCACTGTCCTTATGCCACTCTCTCTGTCCCATGGAGCTAAGGCCATGTTCAGCTGCTTTAGACTATGTTTTTGAATTTGTTCCTTTTTTCTGTGTCTTAGTTAAATTACAAATGGGATTTACTTGATCTATTTTTTTCCTTTCTTCTTCCCTCCTTTTCTTTCAATCTTTCTTTCTTTCTTTCTTTCTTTCTTTCTTTCTTTCTTTGTCTCTCTCTCTCTTTCTTGATATAATTTCAGGATGAGAAAGGAGGACTATTCAGATTAAAGCTATCTCCATATTCATAGCTTGGCATCCAATGATTCAGTATAAGCAATAAATTAAATCTGGAGGTTTTAAATGGCCTTTCACTACCCAGCACATGCTGCACATGTAGCCTTTACATCAACCCTAGAGATTGATTACTATTTTTAGTGGGGCTTTAAGGAGCCTGCAACTAGTGCAGCTTTCTGGGTTCTTGTGCTCAGAAAGCCCTGCCCTTAACGTTCAATGTTCTGAAGTTGGTTCCCATCTTGAAATTCTTAATAATTCAATATTTTGAACTTATATTTTGTAAGCTAAGCCTGGTGGGACAATGGAACTTATGCAGTGGGGTTGGGGCCTGGGCACATGCACTGTCCTGCTCCCCACACCTCCCCAGCTTCCCCAAGGTAGGACAGATTTTGGGCTGTTCCTTCTGCCCCCAGACAAACTGCTGCTCTTTGCCCAGAGTGGTGACCCTGCTGGTTAGAGGGCTGCATTTCACCATTGCTCTCCACTCACAGAGCATTGGGCAGGCAACTTATTAAACTCATTCAAGTGTGAAAGTTTCAATATTTTGCGGATCAGCCATTCACCATGGGTTGAGTGACAAGTTCACAGGAAGAAGAAACTGATCAGCCCGTCTCTCCAACCTAAGGGTCCTGCAATTTGCATTTCCAAACTGTGTAGCCAGCCCTATTTACATTTTGTGCCTTAGAATGTTGAGGCTAAAATACACAGCTAGTAAAGGGGAGGATTCTGGAGCTCTTAGCCTCTGTACTCTACTTCCGTCTAAGACTACCAGATAGTTTGCACTGTCAAGATAGAGTAATTGGAAGACAAAGGCAGAAATTCCATTGAATTTGTTCTCTGCAATTGATGTGCTTTAGATCTATCAAAGCAGAAATTTGTGTACTTGGTAATTTGAAACACACTTGCCTTTTGTTCTTAAAAAACAGGGAGTAGGTATTGTGGAGTATTGAAGGGGGTAGAGGTATGGCAGAGGGTTAGGGAAGAAGAGTTGGTGATGGTAGTAGCAGTGATGAGGTTAGCTCTATTGCTGGGGGAAGTTAATAAAAAGTGCTAATCAAAGTTCAAAAAAGGTAGAATAAAAAAAAAGGCAGCATCAAATCTTGTAAAGAGATTAGGGATGGCATTCTTCAGGCATTTGACCTAGCTTTTTAAAGATGGCTAAGATTTTGACGTACAGAGAAGGAAAGCATGAGAACCAACAGAGAGAAGAGCGTGCAGAAATATTCTGGGATGTGTTCACTTAGAATAACTTTCTGGTCAGGTGAAGAAGGCATCTTTAGCTTACTTTCATTGAAGCATCATGAGGTATTATCAGCTGAATAAGACTTACAGCACATTACAAACAATCCTAAGCAAAATATGAGCTGACCCCTTGGGTGATTTTCAAGAATATTGAGGTGAAAAGGACTCTCTCTGCAGGGTATTGAATTTCCTGTAGATATTAGAGACTCAGAACTAATAAGATTCCGTTATTAATGCAATAGGATCTTGGTTTTACCAGCAGCATGGTGAAAACCGAGACAGTTGATAGCATTTAAATTTAATAATCTATACCCATTCATTTAACACATATTAATTAGTGTGTGCCAGATTTTTGGGAAAATAATTTAATGACCTCATCTTGCCCTCAAGCCACTGTAATCTGTAAAAGGGCAGATAAGAAAGGTAGATAAGCATCAAGAAGAAAAGTAATAAGTCTCTTCTAAGACTGGGATAAAAGGCTGTGTAATTCCAGAGAATGGAGACATTCAAGCCTTCAAGAACATCAAAGAAGTCTTCATCCAGTATTTGGCATTTAAATTGGACTTTGAAGGATGGAGATTTCATCATGCAACTATTGAGCGAAAGAATCCCCATGTGGAGAAACAGCATGAACAAAAATAAGTAAGTAAGCAATAATACAGTGAATAGTGAAAAATTCAGTTTGATAGGGGTGGCAGTAGATATTATAGAGAAGAGTTTTGTATGCCCAGAGAAATGTCAGGGGAGATGTTTTTACAAAGAATATTCATCATAGAAATTCTTTCTAGTGATGCCAAATTTATAACCATGAACAATGGCAGAAGGGCCAAAAAATGAAGAGCCCCACATAAGAAAGCAAGGAGCTGCTTCAGAATGGCTGTGAGCTCTGGAGAGAAAATACCACTGCATTTCTCGGAAGACATGAGTGTGACACTGCTCCAAAGGAAAAAAGAAAGGCGCTGATTCTCATAACTAAAATTACATCTTGTCACTTTCCCTTTATTTCAGTGGCCATTCTACAGGCTTTAGATACATACTTAGAGGATGACTGATCCAAATTCTCAACTATTCATATTCTTGTCCAGAAAGAAAATTCCATATCTGTTCCTGGGAGATAACATGTGCACATAGGTAAAGAAATAATAAATAGTCCATCA
The DNA here is from genome assembly GCF_048164855.1 of Canis lupus baileyi. Taxonomy (NCBI): domain Eukaryota; kingdom Metazoa; phylum Chordata; class Mammalia; order Carnivora; family Canidae; genus Canis; species Canis lupus. Next base: position 24,884,832 of record NC_132868.1, read on the forward strand.
ATCCAAGCAAATTAGGTTATAGCACCAACTTCCATCTCTAAAAAATACTATTTTAGGCAAATGAGGGCAATAGTTTTTAAAAACATATTATGATTTTGCAACTATCTGAATTAATCAAACAAATATCTTATATTTTGTTGTCTATTATGGTTTTCAAAGTAGGTTCACATCCACATGTTGAAATGCATCCTCAAGGATTCAAAGATTATCAGGGCATGGAAATTAAGCCTTTTAATTTTTCAGATGAGGAGACCAGGAATAAGATACTAAATGGCTTTCTGAGAAATCAAAGGTTTTTGAGGAGACCAAACAGCTGGTCCTCTCTTTTCTGTTGCAGATGTGGAAACAGACCTATGGAGGTGGTTGACTCTCCCAGAGACTCCAAGCTAGGAAGTGATGAAGTTGAGACTCATACTTTTCTTTTAACTCTTGAACCAGGAAACTTCCCTCTACACCCTGCTGCTTCTAAAGAGTAAGTGGGAGCTTTTCTTTTGATAATTTCCTCCAAATGACTCAGCAAACACTTGAATTCTATTTCCCAAGAATGTAGCCTCTTCCATTAAACTTTCTGTAGCCAGTGTGCCTCAGCACGGTTTGTTCCATTCTGCACTCTCATAAATGAATAAATTCTTCACCTGCAGAGGAGTGACATTTAAAATAAAGCCAAATAATTTTCTGTTTTAGAAAATGTCAAAGATGATCAGGGATCACTTCCAGGCTTGGAGCATGGTAGCAATATTTTTTTGAATGACTCTGCAGTTTAAACCCATATGGGTTGATATAATCTCTGGGCCTCATCTGGTGAGTTGAAGTTTTGAAATTCACTTAATCCCTTGCTATCTTGGAATCAGTATCATACCCTAGATGGGCCAACCAAAGTTTAGTGTTTACGGTTATATATATAAGAAAAGATCATTGCAGGCTACAAATCAGCGGTGTACCCAAGTGCTATCTAACTGCTGGGAGAATTATTTCACAGTATGAAAGAAACAAGGGAAAAGAACACTTTGGTGCTTTACAGGCTTTAGATGGTCCAGATAATTTTGAAAATTCATCCAACAGGGAAAAATAACATTCAGTAACAGACCTGAAGACAGGGTTTATGACTAATTATTTATGATACACAAAATGTCCTATTTCCTAATAGACATCACATGTAGACTATAATTTGGATATATAAAAGATATTTTCTGTATTTCTGTCTCCTGGAGAGGATGGTAAGAGCCTGATGGGCAATTGGATCCATAGTCTCTTTGTCTATCCTCATTTTGTGTGATTTTGGCAAACAAAACAAAACAAAAAAACGACAACATAAAAACAAACCTCTTTGGTGCTTCAGTTTACCATTTTTTAAAACGATTTTTTTTTTTTTTGAGAGAGAGAGAGAATGAGCAGAGGGAGGGGCAGAGGGAAGGAGAATCCTCAGCATACTCCCCATTGAGTGCAGCTCCTGACAAAGGGCTCTATCCCAGGACCCTGAGATCATGACCTGAGCCAAAACCAAGTGTCGTATAGTTGAGCCACCCAGGAGCCCCTTAACATTTTTTATTGTATGTGTATAATTTCTGTTTTCAGGGCCTGCCAGATGTTGTACTATAAAAACTTTACATCTACTCTTTGTTTAACAAACATTTGCCTTATGATTTTGAGAGACAGCAAGTTTTCTCTCATATGCTGTTTATTAACATGTGCACAACTGCTCCAAAATGCACGTCAATCCTCTGGGGGATGAGACAGTTGGTAGGCAGGGCTGCGGTAGTGCTGGACTGGAAGCCAGTCAGCAAAAAATGGCTGAAGGCACCACCCTTTCCTCATTTGAGAGGTTTGCATGTTTCCTCATCACACTTGCGATGTACTTCAGCTTACCTGGATTACAAAATTTTCTTTTGTAGAAAGCATTGGATTTTGCCTTCATTTCATGAAAGCATATTCATAAATAATTGAGAAACTTCAGTGTTTAGAAATCACAACAGGCCTTCTTCACTGGGCCTGGCATCAGGCTCAGGCCTTTAACATGGATTACAGAGGCAGAGGACGATAGTGGCAGAGAAGTCAGAGTTAGACAAGAATATGTTTCTCTGAGATTATAGGACCCTTTATGGTGGCAAGTGATTGGTTCTTGTCTGGAAGACAGCGGGAGTGAGAAAACTTCTGGGAATTCCTATTGTGATAGGCTGGTGCTCTTCAATTTGTAGTTCACGGACATTTCCTAGGACAGGTGAATTCCATGAGAATGTTAAAAAAAAGAAATTTATCCAAGTAAATACAAGGGCTTGATCCCCCAAATGTTCTCTATTCTCATACTATGGCAGAGCATAACATAAAAATAAAAGTCCCTCACCCCATCTAATCCCTGCAGATCCAGTGCAAGAGGCAATCCCTTTTACCTTTCTTTGATTTACATTTTTCTGGCAGGTGCTTGGTATCCACGCATAAGAAATAAACATAATAACTCCATTTCTTGATTCATCAACCAACTTTTAACAGTAGCAGCTGATTCAAAAAACAAAAGATGCTGTTTGCTCATATATAAGCTATTCCTATCTATCTCTTCCCTTCTTTTATCACCCATTTTCTAAGAATTTTTCCTTAATTTTTACGGTTTATACACTTGAGACTTGTACAATTCGTTTATAAAGTAGCAAAAAATAAAACCGAACAATGTTTACATTATTAGAATTATGTAAATATTACTCACTGCAGTACCAACTTGTGTGATTGGATTTGTAAAGTAAAGGAAATGTAATCTGAAAACATTAAATCTGAGTCGCTTTACAGAGAATTTTCTGCAAGTCAAAGCCAAATGAGTTCTCTTTTCTTACAGTCCATTAATTGTTCAAAGTCATGCCATATTTTAGATCAATTCATGTCTGGACCATGAGGAAATGAGCCTTTCAGAACTCTGCCTAAGAGAGTGAGGATCCTTTTTGAGAAAATGTCAAAGGAAAGAGAGAATAGATCAGGACTGTTTGAGAAATGAGGTTTTAATTGTCAGAGCAGAGAGGTCTCCTGTAGACTTCATCTAACTCCTAGAGAGGATGCGTACAAGTGAAATGTAAGATAATTATTTTTACAATTTCTATAAGGCAGGTAGGGTGCAGGTGATCATTGCTTTGATAATTTGATGACTGAATAAAATACAAAAAGAGTAAGGAATATTTACAGAACTCTGCCCCAAAGTGAAATCTCTAGGACTTTAACAATACTTAATATTGGCAATAGGGCCTAATGGAGATTGTGGGGTTTGTTAGACATCACAGTCCATAAGGATAGCTGGAACAGGATGGAATGTAGTGGAAACAGTTACTATATGCAGTGGACATGGACGTAGCCAGAAGCAGCAAATGCGGACCCTTCAAAGGTAGCGGTGCCCAGAAAGGACTCTGCTGAAAGCAGTTCTTGCTTGGGAGACATGGGTGCACTCATTGGGTGTGGTTGTGTTCAACAGATAGTAAATTAGTTTACAAGAAAAATTAGTTTACAAGATAGAAAAGAAATGGTGGGATTTATATGGAAGATGAATAGTTTGTTCATGAGATCTCCCTGAAGACATAATTAGGAAAGGGGAGGTAGGGAAAAAGGTTAGTCAAAAATCAGTTATACTCATTTCTTGTCTTATATAGGCTCTTGATAAATACTGTAACATCTTAATATATATTTATATGAAGATATTTCTCTACAGCAATATGACAGCAAGGGGAACGTTGGGTTGAAGAAACTATGTTTGAGAGGATCTTGCATAACCTCTGTAAGGTTAACCAGAGCCTGATTTTACCAATCTATAAATTGGGGATAAAAAAAGACTCCTTCCTCGCAAGATATTCTAAGAATCAACGAGAGAGATGTGAAAATCGTATGTACACTCCAATGGGTCATTGAACTGTTAGCTTTCATTGTGTAAAATAATCTAATTTCAGAAAATTCTTTCCTCTGGATGCTTTCCCCTTCCCAAACACCAGGGGCTTCTTATCTTTTGCTGGTACAGCAGTGGTGATTGATATCATGCTCACCCCCTTCATCCATATAATTGGTGGATTTGCACTGCCCTGGGGCAGCCAAAGAAGGATATACTTTATAGTACTTTGAAGGGAATGTATAACCTCATTGTCCACACTGTCTGGGGCAGAATGTTCTCCTGCAGTGACAGTTCAAAACCCTTACTCTCAACCCCTAAGTAAATGTAGTTAACTTAGATTTATTAATAAACCTTTGGGAATTGTTGAAAAGTTTGGAAGGAAATTCGTGTCTGTTACTGTGAATTATTATTTGGATATTTCCAATATTTGCTTATTGAGCTTATGTGGGATAGTAATGTGAGTGGTGTAAGGGAGAGCACTAGAATAGGATTCATAAAAGGAGGGGCTCATTCTCTTTTTGTCTGCATAATTTTGAGCACATATCTATATCTCACTGAGCCTGGCACAACATCTCAAATAAAGTATTTTCTCTTTCTAATAAGGACCTGGGGTATTGGAGACAGATGTAGTAATTAAATGGGAAGATTGCTGCATAGTGAGGCAAGATCGAAGCTTTGGGCAAGATTTTTGTCCTTTTCTGAATATCAAGATTTTGTTTGTTTTAAGTGCATAAGGAGGGGATCTTCCCAGTCATTTCTAGAATACTTAGCATTGTTTTATTTTAACTCTAATGTGAGCATCTGTGCTAGGGAGAAGAATGGTGCCCCAGAGATATTCGTGTCTTAATCCTTGGAATCTGTGACTATGTACGTTTTAGGGCAAAAGTAACTTCACAGATGTAAAACTTTGAGATGGGGATATTATCTGTGATTATCCAGACAAACTCAATCTAATCACATGGGTCTTTAAAAGCATAGCACCTTTCCCAACTAAGTCAGAGTAAGAAGGTGTACTTATGGAAAAAAGACATAAACAAGGACATGGATCCTCTCCTAGAGCCTCCTGAAGAGAACACAGTTCTGCTGACACCTTTATTTTAATACAGTGAAACCTGGGTTAGACCTCCCCTTTACATATCCATAAAATAATAAATTTGTGGGGGAATCCCTGGGTGGCTCAGTGGTTTAGCGCCTACCTTAGACCCAGGGCATGATCCTGAAGTCCCAGGATTGAGTCCCACATTTGGCTTCCTGTATGGAGCCTGCTTCTCCCTCTGCCTGTGTCTTTGCCTCTCTCTCTCTGTCTCTCTCTCTGTCTCTCATGAATAAATAAATAAAATCTTTTAAATAATAATAATAATAATCAATTTGTGTTTTACTCCCTCTGTTTTTCAGTAATTTAAAGGCAGCTATAGAAAATGAGTGCAGAATATATATCACTCATGTTATTAGCATTAATTTAGCTCTAATATGTAGTAGTTGCTATAGAGGACCCAGTGAAGGATCAGACGTGCCCAAGAGTCTTTAGTTAGGCTGAAGAGATGCATATTATGCAAACTCGTCTCTCAAGGGGGGGTGGGGAACCCAAGTATGAAAAGATAGCAAATGAAAGCTCATTGGAAATTCAGAGAAAGGGGAAGTGATACGTGCCTGGGGAGGGCAGGAGAAGAGGCGATTAGGAAGATTTCCACTGGAGTCATACTTTTAGAATTCAAACTTTAAGGATGTGCAGAATTTGACCATGCAAAGATGGGCCTACATTTAAAGTCTCAGGAATAGCACATGCAAAGATTCTGAGGCCAAAAATTATGACCTGGGTGTAAGAAATGGTAAATAAGTACCATTTGGCTTAGTTCGAGCATGAGAAATTGAATGTTAAGCGACCATTTTACATTATAATGACTGTAAGGCAGAATGAGAAATGTTTCCTATTATGCAATGTAAAAAAGCCAAATGTAAAATTATATCTGAGCTGCAACTTCAGCTTTGTAAATTATGTCTGCACATGAGCAAAGGCTGGAAGGAAATACCAGCCACAACAACATTTATTAATAGGCGGTATTAGGGTAGAAGCGTTCCAGTTAATTCTTCTTTTTTGATTATTATTATGTGAGTGATGGTTAGAAATGCATGAAAGTCATTTGTGGATGATTATATCTTGCAAATATGAGGGTCTGATGTGCATATACATAACTTAAAATAGAAATAGCTTGCACATTAGACTTGGTGGTCATTGTGTACAGTCTTTAATTTCTAGGAACCCTGCAAAACAAAGACAGTCAACAACTCTCTTTTCCTTTCTCATAATTATTAGCATTTGAAAGTAGACGTAAAATATATGTGCAAGGTGTTCCTACCCACAGCAAAAGACTCATCTAATAGGCAACCATCTGATAGGAAGGACTGATTTTGCAGCAGGACATTGTGATGACAAACCTTGGCTATCTGCAGAAAAAGTAAAATATGGGTTATTATTTAAATTAAAGAGATGAAATGCAAAGATTAAATAACGTTTCATAGAAGCCAACCTGTGCTCAAGGGACTCACTTATTAGGCAGTCTTGTGATAGAAAGTAAAATATATCCATCTCGCTGAAAAGCAATTTATTGCCCACCTCACTGTCTTGCCAACCTCAGCATTCTCTCAAGGTAGCTGGAAGCAGAATTAGTTGCAATAGTATTCATAGGTCTATCCACCTCTATCTATTGCCAAGATGAACTACATCTGTTTGCCTTGAAAGAGATGTTGTCTTATGACTTATTATGGTATGACTTCTTATGAAGCTACATACTCATTTGGCACTTTTACCAAATTAACTTTTTCTAATCATCAAAATGTGTGTCTGTGTATTGACATCTTCCGCAATGCGTTTGATTTCACAGCTGCTGCAAACACTAAGTAGAATGCCTTACTTGACTAAATCACTAAATCCTATGTTGAAATTAGAAGGGCATCTAGGAATCATTTATCAAGCCATCTTACTTTATGGAGGGGGGAAACTGAGGACCAGAAAGGGCAATGCTTTCATGAAATTTCATAGTAAAAGTTAATGGTGATGCAAGACTAGCAATAAGTCTTCCAATTCCCCATATGGTATGATTTCTAAGTAACATATTATCTTCTTGTTGGAAGCACAGATTGGGTTAAGGGGAAACAATTATAAGCATGTTCTAGAATGTTTAAGTGGGAAACTAAGTTTGACTTTGGGGAGAAAAAGAAATTAGGTTTACCTCCCTTCCTTTTAGATGGGTGGTAATTAGCATGTTGCCAGATGGTGGAAACAGGGGGCACTGTTGGAGAGTGTATGAGGTTGATACTGCTCTGACCACATGTGGCATCTTTATTTTTCTTATTGTACTTAAAGCAAGGAATGGCACATGGCAGTTACTCACTAACATTCACTGAAATGACGGAGTCAATCAACAGTTAATACTGAAATGTCTATTGACTTTCTAAGGACACCGAGTCCAGTCAATGGCTCTGGAGGGCTGCAACACCATGGCAGGTCCTTATCCTCCCAAAAATTGATATCTAGTTGAAAGAATAGAATTTACAAAACGGCAACTGCTGAAAAAGAATTCACTTAATTGCAAGCTTACTTAGCATAGTTGCTAAGAAAAGGAATCAGAGACAACAATGATAGTAATCATCAAGAGTAATGATTTCAAAGAAAATGAGAGAGCTGAGCTGGGTCTTAAAGATAGGAAGGCTGGGGGAGTTGAGAGAAGATAATGAATCTCTTGACTTCTGTTATACCATTTTTTTTTCTGAGTTTCTTTTTGCATTGTTGCTTGTTCTCTTGTCTCCTTCGTGAGCATATAATTTTCTGACCCCTTATATATTGGTGTTAACAGGCTCTCATTTCTAGGGGGTCCCATAAATTCTCTTATTTCTTTAGTTTGAGTTAGGTAACTGACATTTGTAACAGAATAAGTTCTAGTTTGTCCTTTGAGTTTCTCTCTTTTTTTAATTTTTATTTTTTTTAAAGATTTATTTATTTATGATAGATACAGGGAGAGAGAGAGAGAAGATAGAGAGAGAGAGAAAGAGGCAGAGACACAGGAGGAGGGAGAGGCAGGCTCCATGATGGGAGCCCGACTCGGGACTCGATCCCGGGACCCCAGGACCGCACCCTGGGCTAAAGGCAGGTGCTAAACCGCTGAGCCACCCAGGGATCCCCTCTTTCTTTTTTTAACATTAAACATGTTTCTAGATTTCCACTATTGTTTAAGATTTTACAATTACCTAAGAGATGATTTTCAAATCAATTTCTTGAGTCTGTATTTTATTCTTAGATATTTGGCAATGTGTAGAGACATTTTTGGTGGGCAGGGGAGAGGGACATTATGGCATCTAATAGGGTAAGGGCAGGGATGCTGTTTAAGCATCCCTCAAGGCACACGATACCCCTTCCTCACTACTTCCAACACAGAATGATCCAGCCCATGCTGTCGCTAATGCTGAGATAGGAAAATACTGCCAAAAAGCCTTTTACTGTACAGTACAGCCATAATGCACCTTGGAGATCATCAACTCACCCATCACATTCTCCAATTGAGAATCTTGAAACTTGAGACACCTGCAGTAGCTAACCTCAAGTCCCATGGGAAACATATACCAGGGACAGAACAAAAATCCCACATCATGCAATTCCCATTTCAGTGCTGCTTTACATACAGAAAAAGACCCAGAATCTGGCCATAGTGTGCTGGAGGGGCCTCATACTAGCTTGTGAGAGTCAATTGTTAAATATTCAGAAAAACGTTCCCCTTATCAATCACAATGACTCACTGCGCATGCATCAAATATTAGTACTATCAGGAAAATATAATAAAAATTTAAAATTAAACTCTTGTAAATGAGTTTTCTTTTTCTACTGGTTTTGTCTATTATAGATTAAATTCTGAGTATGCAATCTTCTTAAAACAAGTGTAAGTTAGGTTGAAACAATTCCTCATTTTTGCTAGTTTGTTTTTTCCTTCATCAATTGTACTTTTTCCAGTAAATAAAACATGACTGTACCATTAACTTTTATATCATTAATCTGTTCCTAAAAATGGCCATTTTTTTCTTGATTTGATCTCTGTGGAATTTTGGCAATGCAACATGAATTTGATGATGTCACATCTGAGAGATTTCATGAAGTGGCAATCAGTGTAGGAAGTGAATAATGTACTTTTTTTATGCTGATTTATCTAGATAGACATATGCTTCTATTCTTTTATGCCATAAATAATTTGCTGGCATCTGTGACATACAGATATTACCCTAAAGCCTGTTTTTGTGAACTGTAACCAAGCCAAAGGAATAAGCCAACTATATGTTCCCTCTTTCTGATCAAATGCAAATTTTCTGTTTAAAAGGCAAATTTTCCATTATCAAAAGATGAATGAAATGGTCTTGGGTTTCATTTGGGTTCCTTCTTTTTAAAAAGTAGGAAATAATGTGTAAGCTAAGAATATGCAATGGGCCATTTTTCTTGATTATGAATTTGACACTCACAAAAGTTAAAACGAATTAACTAAAACTTTCTGCTTCTTATTAATTTCCTTTGCATTTTAGCCTATGATAGAACTATACTTATGGCATCCTAGAAGGCCAGAGCTGAATGACCTTTTAGGTTTATAATCCAATTTCTTGATTAAGTATATAGAAAAACTGAGACTCAAAGCTAGCAAATGACTTGACAAAAATAGTATAGGAAGGATCATCCTGCTCTTCCCACTCGATCCCAGAACATCTTGGCACTCATGATATCTGCCTTTACGATTACAAGGACAGAAAATTAAAAAGTATTCTCATCCACCTTGCATATCCCACACACCTTCCTTCTTTTTACCTGTTTACACTGAAGAGCCACAGATCTCTATCCTTTCTTTGCTACAAATTTCATAGGAGAATTTGATCACACCCCTCTTTGCTTAGATTTAAGTGACTTAAAATATAAGTGTTAATAGATAAAAGAATACCCCAATCTAGGAAGCATTTATATTTTCATAGATATTTGAGAGAGTCTCAGATTTTGTCTAATAAACTTTTTATTTTAGAAAGGTTTTAGATTTACAGAAACATTGTGAAGATAATAAGAGAGTTCTCATACCCTCCATACCCACTTCCCCCTATTATTAATCTCTTTCACTGGTGTAGCACATTTATCACAATTAATGAAGCAGCACTGATATGTGATTATTAACTGAAGTCTATACTTTATTCATATTTGCTTAGTTTTTAACCTAATTCTTTTTTTTTTTTCTGTTCCAAAATTCCACCCAGGATAATAAGCTATTCTTACTTGTCATGTCTTCTTAGGTTCCTTTTGGCTAAGATGTTTCTCAGACTTTTTGAGGACTAGTACAGTTTTGAGGATTAGTACTCAGATACATTTTAGAACATCTCTCAATGGCAATTTGTCATGATGTTTTTCTTATGATTAGATTGAAGTGATGGGTTTGGGGAGAAGATTGCAGAGGTGAAGTGCCATCCTCATCACTTCATAGCAAATATATATATATTATTAATCTGACATCACTATCAATGTTAAACTTATACTTAGCTAGAGTATGTTTATCAGGTTTCTCCACTGTATTCTTACTCTCTGTATCCATGCAGTACTCTTTGCAAGGAAATCACTGTGCCATCCACATTTAAGTAGTAGGCATATGCTTCATTCCCTAAACAGTATCAGCATAAATTATTTGGAATTATTCTGCACAGCAGATTTGTTCATTCACTCATTCATTCATTCATTCATTCATTGTGTCAGTATGGACTCACAGGGTATAATTGAGCTTTGCCTATTTTATTGTTCAAATTGTCCCAGCATTGGCCACTGGGGGTTCTCTTAGTTGATTTCTGTATCCATTTGACATTCTCCCATTATGGTGTATTTTGAGTACTTCCTTATTTTCTGGCAAAAGGAGATGCTCCAAGTTCATCTTGTGTATTTCTCTCCCTAGTTAGAATCAATGATTTCATGAAGGAGCCCTGGTTCCCTTATTGGAAAATGGCATTTAAAACCATTTAAATTTTCCATTTAAACAGTATTAAAACCATTCATTTAAAACTTGATATTTATTTATTTATTTATTTATTTATTTATTTATTTATTTATTTTTAAGTAGGCTCTATACCCAACATGGGGCTCGAACTCACGACCCTGAGATCAAGAGTCACACTTTATCAGCTGAGCCAGCCAGGCACCCCTAAAACTTTGTATTTAAAACCAAGATCTGTGTCCTAATTGTGCTTATTGTGACTGGTTTATCATTGATTCTAGGCTCTCTCACCTGACAAAGCAAGAAAATACATATGTGTATGCTAACCTGTGTAAATATACTTATTCCTAAATATTACTGTATGTAACTATTTGTACCTATGTAAAGTTAAGTATGAGTTCATAGCATTGTCTCCAACTCTACTCCATTGTCACATGGATCATTCTAACCCCCTAATTCTGGCTATCTGTAACTTCCCACTATAAGAGTATGACACTTGGCTCTCACCATCCATAATCTATTTATTTAATTGTTAAATTGCAGTATATATGCACAGTGGTTTCAGAACTAACTCAACCCCTGTGAGAAATGACTTTGGAAATCAAGTACAGTGCTTATGTACATTTCCTTTTGACATACTCTTACAGAACACACTCATTTCTAGAGTTACTCAGGTCAGCTCCTTTCCCCTCACCCCTTCAGTGAGATTATTTCATAAATTTGTAGTACAGTTAGATTTTAGTCAGAATCTGCATTCTTTCTTGGGATTCTTCAACTTTATAAATACTTTTCCTGAAATTTCATACACTGATTCACACTTCATAAATTTCTATGGGTTTTGACAAACGTGTAATGCCATGTATCCATCATTACAGTATCATATAGAATATTTTTACCACCTTAGATCACTTCTGTTTCACCTATATAATATTCTTTCCCCGCCACTCTACAAATCCCTACCAACCACTGATCTTTTTATAAACAGCTCCATCATAGTTTTGCTTTTTTTTTTTTTTCAGAATGTCATATAATGAGAATCATACAGGATGTACTAGCTTCTTACACTCAGAAATAGGCATTTAAAATTCATCTGTGTTTTTATGTGGCTTCATAGGTCATTTCTTTCTTTCTTTCTTTCTTTTTTTAATCACTGAATAGTATTCCATCGTATGGATGTACCACAGTTTGTTTAGTCTTTTGCCGTTTGAAGGACATCTTAGTTGCTTCCAGTTTTTGGCAACTATGAATAAAGCTGCTATAACATTTGTGTGTAGATCTTTGTGTGGGTATAAGTTTTTAAGTCAGTTGGGTAAATGCTTAAGTGTGAAATTGCTAAATAATATGTTAAGACTATATTTATCTTTATAAGAAATTGCCAAACTGTCTTACAAAGTGGCTGTACCCTTTTGCATTCCCATCAGCAATGAAGGAGAGTTCCTGTTACTTTGCATCTGTGCCAGCAATTGGCACTGCCATATTTTAGGTATTAGCTATTTTAATAGGATTGTAGTTTTGCATTTCTCTGAGGATGAATATTTGTGCAGCTTTTTGTATGTGTATCTTCCATATGTATATCTTCTTTGGTGAGGTGTATCCTAAGCTTTTGCCCAATTTTTTTTTTTAACTGGGTTGTTTGTTATTGTTGAGTTTTAAGAGTTCTTTGTATATTTTGGATAGCAGCCCTTTATCAAGTGTGTCTTTTGCAAACATTTTCTCCCAGTCAGTGGGTTGTTTTCTCATTACCTTGACATTGTTTTTCACAGAGAAGGAGTTTTTGTTTAAATGAAGTTCCAGTTTATCAATTTTTCTTTCATGGATCATGCCTTTGGTGCTCTATCTAAAAACCTGTTGACGTAACACAAGGTCATCTAAGTTTTTTCCTATATTATCTTCTAGAATTTCTATAGTTTTTCATTTTGCTAAGCCTATGATCCATTTTGAGTTAGTTTTGTGAAGGATATAATATTTAGAATCATTTTTTTACATGTGGGTGTCCAGTTGTTCTGATACATTAGAGACAATCTGTGCTTCATCACATTGCCTTTTGCTCCTCTGTCAAAGATCAATGGACTATATTTATGGTGGTCTATTTTTGGGGTGTCTATCCTTTTCCATTGATCTAATTTTCTATTCTTTGGCCAATACTAGGCTGTTTTGATTACTGTAACTTTATAGAAAGTCTTAAAATCCGACAGTGTTCTTGTCTAACATTATGCTAGCTCTCCTGGGTCTTTTGCTTCTCTGTTTGAACTTCATAATTAACTTGTTGATATCTATAAAATAACTTGGTGGGATTTTGGTTGGTATTGTATTGAATCTATAGATCAAGCTAGGAGTATTCTGTTTTGTTTTGTTTTTTTTCTTTCCATTTGTTATGTCTTGTAAGTTTTCTGATGAAAGCCACTTTTGTTATATTGGACAACAGAAGTATGTAGAGGACTCGATTAATATGTGAGAGTTAGTTTACAGATTAGTGTGAGGATTTATTTCAAACTAGCCAGGAGGTAAGCTATGTTTAATGTTTGTTTTTGCTATAGGTACTAGAGGTTTCAAATGCCTCATGTGTCTTTGTCTTTGTCTCTCCTCCTTACTTTGTGGCTTTCTCCTCAGGGGGAGCTTATGTTTCATAGGCTTTTCTGCTATAACTACTGTTATTATACAGAGCCCTGTTGCGTAGCAGTAAGGCCTGGCGGTAGGGGAGTGTCCCAAAATGATCCAATCTAGATTTTTTTTTTCTTTTAGTAGGCCTGTGCACCTGGCTATGGCCTTTATAAGTGATTTGATAAGGGATATGTTGGGCTTTTCTTCTCCCCCAACTTCAACTCCTTCCTTGGTTACAGAGTTTCCAACTTATTCCTTTGAAGCCTGTCATTATTCATTGATTAGGAATTCTGAAGAGGATTTGAGTGGAGAGGAATTCCATTTCCCCAACTTGGATATGGCTTCAGAATTGTGCTTAGGCAAAATAAATTCCCCTGGCATGTAGGCATTTGTGATGGAGAAAACTCGGGGTATAGTTCACAATGGTTCCTCTCCCTTTCCCCTGCCAGGACCTGATATTCTCTGGGATCCTCACAGTGAGAACTTTCTAGCCTTTCTGGAGGAGAAGCCCACAACAATGTGGAGCTCCTAAAGGACTGCACTCCTCAGATTTCCTCACTGTCATGCTAGTCCACAGTCAGCCTCCAGTAGTCCATCCAAATGGCCATTTACAGTTTCCTTCCAGTTTAGGGTCCAGCGGCTTTGGCTCCAAGTAAGCAGATCTTAGCTGATATCACTTTATGGATTTACTTGTCTCTCCAGATTTCAGGGGTTGCAATTTGCCCTACGACCTCAGTTATCTGATCAATTAAAAAAAAAAAGTCATTGATTTTTAGTTTGTCCAGCTTTTTCTTGTTGACAGCTTCTAAACGCTTTACATAAAGCTGATCCCAGAAGTTCTCCCTCAAATATGAATTTTTGAACTTTTGGGCATAGACTAGTGGGGTTGCTATTTGAGAGTGAGCATGGGCTTTAGGTTATGCCAATGATTCAGGTTACTGATCCATTCATGTTTAAATTGTTGTCAGAGGTAAAATAATCTCCCTGTGTGTTTTCGCTTCCATAAGTTAGAATGAGAGTTGCAATATGCTATCTTTAAGGGTGCTACTGGCTTATGTATTAAATTTTCAGGTTCAAAAGTCTCCTCTTAGAATTCCTCTTATGACAATTCATGGTTTCTCTCTAGTGTCTGGTTCTGCTCAGACTTTTCAGGTAGAGACAGGCCCTATTCTGGTCCCTCACCATCAGGCTTTCTGCTGGCCTGGAATAATGTCCAGTCCATATGGCAAATGACTTCCTATTGCTTTGGAATCAGATAGTGGTATTACATCCCATCAAAGCTGGTGGAAGCCTGAATGATCTTCCAGTCTATATTCCTCTGGGAGACTCAAGGAGCCTGTCCTTTAAGGACACCACTTGGAAAATAGTCAGCTGCTTTTCCAATATGTCCCTTTTATAAATGTTTTATGGCTTTACTACTACAACCATTTCTTGAGCTCTTGCCGTGTATAAAGCAGCATTCTATGCCTTACACATATTGTCTCATTTAGTCTGCATATAACCCTCTACGTCAGAGAAATATTTATTTTATTCATGTGCTGATTGCCATTTTGAGAGAATAACTGGTTCACTTTTCTACTGATTGTATTTGGATGACCTGGGGTTTAAACTCAGATCTGTGTCATTACCAGGCTTGGGTTCTTTCTCCTTATTCAGTCTTTGGTGTTTGGGTTTCTTGTTGTCTTAAATTTGCATGTTTCATTATCTGCAGTCACCTTCAACCAGAGCATATCTTTTCATGTGATTTGCATTCACATTTCATAACTCAGAGGGTTTGTTGGGTGGAAATATCATCCTTTGTAACTAAAGAAATAGAATGTTCTGCTGGGTGTTGCATGATGTCAAGAGATATGAGTGGTGGTTTAGATCTTCTAAGTAGCTGCGTGACCTTGAGCAAGTCACTTTTTTGTAACACCTACCACTTGCCAGATACTGTTCTAGGCGCTTTATATATATTAGCTCATTTTCCCCTGTCTCAACAACCTTGTAAGACATACAGTGTGCAAATGCAATTTTACAGTTGAGAAAACTGAGGCAGAGAGAAGTAAAATAACTTGCCCCAGGCAAGTTATTTTGTTGGTGGCATTGCCAGGATGAAAGCCTAGTTGGGATGGTTCCAGGATCCAAATTTCTAACCATGACCACCACCAGGCAATGCGGTCTTATTTATGCACCAATTATTTATTCCCACAAACCTTTATTAAAAACCTATTGCACTGATGTTAAGTTCTGGGAACATAGGAAAAAAAAAAAATGAATCTGGCTCTGCCCTAATAGAGCCCACGGTCTCCTAAACCCTTGCCACTAGAAATGCTCTTGCTCCCAGCAGCAGGGCAGCACTTGGGAACTTTTTAGAAATGCATACTTTCAGGCCTCACCTCAGACCTACTGAATCTTTTGCACAACAAAATTGGAGAAGCACTGAGGTAGAGCCTGGACACTAAAGGGTAGACTGCGGCCTTTTGTTTCTTCTTCTGGGCTCTGGTTTCTTCACCTGTAAAAGAGAGGAGGAACCCCTGGGCTCTGATACTCCTCCATGGTACCTTCTAGGTCACAGGCCAGACTATGGAAGAGGCAGTGAGCTGAGAAGAAAAGGATGCCAGTGGCCTGGGTGTGGGGGGCCCCGGCCTGCGGGACAGGGTGCCCGGGGGTGGGGGGGGCGCTGCCTGCGGGACAGGGTTGGGGGAGCCGGGCCTGCGGGACGGGGGGGGGGTGGGGGCGCCTGCCTGCGGGAAAGGGTACGGGGGGGTGTGTCCTGCCTGCGGGACAGGGTGGGGGGGCACTGCCTGCGGGACGCGGGGGGGGGGCCTGCCTGCGGGAAAGGGTCGGGGGGGGGGGTGTGCCTTGCCTGCGGGACAGGGTGCAGCGGGGGGTGATGCCCTGCCTGCGGGACAGGGTGCGGGGGGCACTGCCTGCGGGACAGGGTGCCCGGGGGTCGGGGGGGGGTGCTGCCTGCGGGACAGGGTTGGGGGGGTGGACCTGCAGCACAGGGTTGGCGGAGCCAGGCCTGCGGGACGGGGGTGGGGGGGTGGGGGGCCCTGCCTGCGGGAAAGGGTACGGGGGGGGGTGTGCTTTGCCTGCGGGACAGGGTGCGGCGGGGGGGGGTACCCTGCCTGCAGGACAGGGTGAGGGGGGCACTGCCTGCGGGACGGGGTGCGGGGGGTCCCTGCCCGCGGGACAGGGTGCGAGGGGGGGCCTGCTTGCGGGAAAGGGTCCGGGGGGGGGTGCCTTGCCTGCGGGACAGGGTGTGGGGGGGGCCTGCCTGCGGGACAGGGTGCGGGCGGGGGGCTGCCTGCAGGACAGGGTGCGGGGGGCTGGGGGGCTGCCTGCAGGACAGGGTGCGGGGGGCTGGGGGGCTGCCTGCAGGACAGGGTGCGTGCCGTCCTTCGGCACCAGAGATCAGCGCCAGGGCCTGGGTTTCCATCATTCTCCAGGTTTCCGCAGGGGCTGAGGAGATCAGGTTGGGCCCAGGCAGCTGGTATCGCCCCCGGACAACTTACAGGCTTTTCTATCTATTTGGAGAGCAGAGAGCCTCGCGCAGCTCCTGCTGGAGGGGGCAGGGACGTGAGAATTCAAAAGGGCTGTGTCGTGAATTTTGGAGGGAATTTATCGCTGACAAAAGGCTGCAATACTGACGGTGGGTGGGGGTCGCAGCCGCTGGGGTGGGGGGGGCGCGGGGCGGGGACGCGAAGGACGCGCGGAGGTCGCCGGCTGCATCCCCGCCGGCCCCGCGATTCCCGTCTTCCCGAGGCAGGGCTCAGGGAGCCACCACCCTGGGGAGCTGGGACTGCTTCCTGGCGGACGGGGACGGGATGCGCGCGGGCGGCTCCCCCGCACCCCCCCCCCGCCCCCCCCCCGCCCAGCACCGACCTTCGGTTCGGCCAGGAGTGGCAGGAACCGTACAGGTTCACAGCCTTCAGCTCGGTGCGCTGGGCTTGATCCCTCACACCTCCCTTTGAAAGGCGAGGGGTGGAAAGGGCCTCTTGGGCATGTCCACAGTTTCCTGGTGCTTGAGCTAGGCCCTGCCCTGGGGTAGATCCTTTGCACCTGCCCCCCTCTGAGACCCGGGACACCCCGTTGGCGGGGTGGGTGTTACAGTCTTTATACAGTTGCAGAGCTTGGGCAGAGTCTCAGAGAGAAATCTGGGAGGGAAGAGTCTTCATCCAGCTGCATCTTTTTTTTTTTTTTTAATTTTATTTATTTATTCATGAGAGACACAGAGAGAGAGAGAGAGGGAGGCAGAGACCCAGGCAGAGGGAGAAGCAGGCTCCATGCGGGGAGCCCGACGTGGGACTCGATCCAGGGTTTCCAGGATCACACCCGGGCTGAAGGTGGTGCTAAACCGCTGAGCCACCCGAGCTGCCCCCGCGGCATCTTTTTAAGGGTCTCAGGAACCTTTGGCAGTCCGGTTCCAAGACTGCAGGTTGAGGTGTTGTAAGAGCTGCCCAGGCTGGATGCTCGGAGGGGCCACAGTGGGTCTCCTTGGGGAACCGAGCAAGAGGGGTGACTGACTGCCAGGGCCCCAACTGTGTGTGTGAATGAGATCAGCTCTGGAAAATACAAACAACCCTCAGGGATCTGGCAACTAGGGCTGAAAATGAGGGTGGGAGACCAGAGGAATGGGCTTGGCTGAGTAGGCCAGGACGGAAGCCATCGCCTCCCCTTTGCCAGGACAGAACCCGTCAGTGCTGACTGGCGATGGTCTGGCAGTAGAATTATGGTCTAATCCTTTCCTTGTGTACACATCACTTTCTAGCTTTAAGATTTGCTGACTAGAACATTTAGAAAGTTAGGGATTTGCCCACTCTGGGACCTGAGGATCCTCAAGACACTGCATCTGGAAGGAATCTTAGACTCCCCTGGACCCTCAAATTCAAACATCTGATTTGGACAATGGGGGACTGAGCCCAGAGGGGGAAAGAAACATTGCCAAAGCTAGTGGCGGAACAAGGGAGGCCTAGGTTTATGTTGCCCAATAATGCATCAAGTTCTGGGGACCACACCAAGGGTTTTCCTTTTCATGTTTTATATGCGTGTATGTATATTGTATATTTACATGTGCTTACAATGTATACCTACATCAGACATATGCATGTCTGTGTCTTGACACACACATTTATTTCCCCCAGCATATTTATTTCACAAACTATGCCGACTATATTCCTACCTTGAATGCTTGAATGTGGTAAAAACAAGATTACTGCACATACTCTGTAAATGCTCAACTGTGGGGACCTTAATTAGAAAAGTTATAATGATCGTTGTCGATAGAGCTGTGCTTAGAGTGCAGCTGTGCCTGTTCTTTCCTGTTAAGGATTTTACCCAAGGAGATTTTGAAGTTGGAGATAATTAGATTTCGGAGGTTGAAGGTCAGAGAACAGGAGAGGAGAGATATCAACCCTCAGAAAGCCTAAGTGTTTTAGGAAAAACAGTCTGGTTGGAATTGAACATTAGTTACAAACAAAACCTAAATTGCCATAAGGTGTTTTCTAGAAAATACCAGGGTAATTTGCCATCGCAGTGCAGGGAGCATTTCACTGGGAGTCAGAAGACTTGAGTCCTATTTCCATAAGTGACTTACTGGAGGCAGGTGCCTTAGAAGGACCTCTGTGTACCCATCTGTAAAATGAGGAATTGGCATTGATAAGTTTAGGGTCAATGTCAGGAACTAGCTACTTCTCTAGTAACTTCAAGCTAATTTTTTTTCAATGTGTGTTTATTCGTTTAGCAAATATTTATGGACTGCCTATTATGTGGGAGATATTATGCTGGGTCATGGGAATACTGTGGAGAATAGGATATAAAATTCCATTAGGAACTCCAAAACCTTGTCAGGATATTCTTAATTGTTATGCTTTTAAGTGTTCCCTTTGTTCTAGACATTAACAGACTGTCCTCTCATCCAAAGTCAGACACTGGATAATAAATGTATATTGTACTGAGGAATTGAGAGGACTGAGCAACATGCAAATAGAAGAACAGGAGATCCAGGGCCAAGATGTTACAGGGAAAATATGATATAAGAGGAAAATTAACTGATTAAATAGGGCTGAGGCATAAGCACACATCACAGGTCCCACGGAGGCCAATATATACAAATGGTAAAACAAGATGGTACAGTCAGCCCGGTGTTCTCAGTGTGGCCGTGGATCAGCCACTTTAGAATCTCTGTGGGCTGGTTGAAATGCATGTTGAAGATTCTAGCTTGAGTTCTCTGGGAGCAGAACCTGGGGATGGGATAGATATCTGATTGGTAACGAATAGCAAATACTCTAGATGTGTCTTATGCACGCTAAACTCTGAAAACCGCTGGACTAGGTAATTGTACATATTGCAAATAATTACAAGAAGTGATATTTGGCAGGATATAATGAGTAAAGCATTGATGAGTCTTACTCCTAAAATTCAGAAAACCAACTTCAAAATAAGTAACATAACATCCATAAATTTTCCACTTTTAATTTGTAGAACAAGTATTGATTGGGATACTAGGTAATACACACACACGATTTATGTTGCTCTGATTTATGCCCTGCTATGAGGAACTATTAGAAATGAATTCCCTGACCTCCATTTTTTTCTATTCATTAAAAGAAAAAGTGTCCTTGTATCTATGGAGAGGCAAGAGGAGAGCTTAAAAGAAGAGAATACTGAGAGATAGAAAAAGAAGATGATATTTTTCCTAAATATAAAATCATATTTAAGTATAATACATAGATTTTTGTTTCATGTGGCTCTAAGGATTAATATCAAAACAATTTAATTATGCTGAGAGAAAAATACTGAAAGAAGAAAAATTCCCTAAATTGAGTTGCCTATAAACATACATATGTATTGTGAAGGAACAAACAACTAAAAAGAAATTAATTTTTCAAACAATTTTCTTGAGCTTGGCAAGGCTTGTTCTTTGCTTGTCACTTTGGCAAGCCAGTTCCTTATTCTTTCACAAGATGGTGCTGTGAAATGTGACTTCCCTTCGCTGCTAGAAATACAAGGTGCCTTTGGTAAATTTTGGAATAATTGCAAATTTAGCTGCCAAACCCTCTGGTTACTTTCCAGTTAACGGTAAAGTGTTTGTCGGTGACTTTCTGATCGTTTGTTATTGGCCATGACAGAAAGAGCAGAAAATGAGAAAAAAATATGAAAAAATATACGTCTATTTTACTTTTAAGACAGGGAGCAAAATCCTTACGGTAGTTCTTGTCCATGTGTCCCAAAGTGACAAATCTCTAGTTAAAACTCCCACAAACATAACAGGATGGCAAAAACATGAAAACAAAAAATCCTCACTGTGCTTGATTCATCAGGACTAAAGCCAGTTTCTTTTTTCTTCCCCTTTCTATTATTTGGAATTCTATAATTAAAAAAAATATATATGAAATCTATCAGAACTGAAGGCTAATGTGTTAGATTTGTAGAAATCTACCTTAATGTGGTGAATTTGTGGGGGAATTTGTGTTTGGAGTTGTGACAAAATTGTTGTGAATAGAATATCATTGTGTACTTTTTGTTCATGAAAATGTACATATAATTCTGATTGTTTAATTATCTCCAATGCATTTTTGGTAAACCTCTCAAGAATATGTTTATTTTATTTTTTTGAATTGCCTGTGGGAAAGACATTTGCTATTATTTACAGTTTAAGGTAGGGTAAATCTACAGAGAGGTCAGAATGAATGAGATTTATTGTTATTTTTGTTTCTATTTCTCTGTTTTGTTTCTGTTTCTCTGTTCTTTGTTTCTTTCTACCTAATCTGGGGAAATTTCCTTAGCATTGAAAATATTTTCTTTTTTGTGGTGGTGGTAAGGAATGGAGAGCTAACCATTTTTACCCCATTTTTGCGTTGAGAGTAATAGTCCTCATACATCTATAACCACGTGGTTTTGTGTTCAGTGGTACAGTACTTTAGAAACTGAAATATAAGTAAAATAACTAATAGCAGAATGTTTAGAACCAAAAGGGGATGTAGAAATAATCAAGTTGGTTGTCTTTTGTGATACAATTAAGATATATAACCTTGTCTTTTGTCCCTGGGTCCTGGCACAGAGCTCTCAAAACACTTGGAATTTCCCAAGTGATAGGAGTGTCTTGTTATGCACAAGGGACACCTTTTGACCATATCTGGGTTTATGCTGATGAGGTGGGTCTTGGGAAACATCTGGAGAGTGTCAGGATGGGGCTGGTTGCTGGAAGAAAAAACAATAACTAGAATAGAGGATTAAAACTTTTAGGCCCACCTCCAACCTCCCAGGAGGGAAGAGGGGCTAGAGATTTTTAATCATCAATGGCCAACGATTTAATCAATCATATCTATATGATGAAACTTGGATAACAACTCTGAAACAAGAAGGCCGAGGGAACTTCCAGGTGAGCACACCGGTGTGTTGGCAAGGTGGTGTTTTGGAGAGGATGTGGAAACTCTGTATACCCCCATTTTCCTAATACCTTCCCCATTGCATTGCTTCCATGTGGCTGTTCCTGAATTGTAGCCTGTGATTGTAAGTATAGTTGACCCTTGAACAATTACAGGGGTTTGGGGGACCAACCGCTTGCGTGGTTACAAATCTGCATATAACTTTCGATTCCCTCAAAACTGAACCACTAATACTCTACTGTTGACGGGAAGCCTTACCAATAATATAGTCGATTAATGCATATTTTCTGTTATATGTATTTATATACTCTATTCTTACAACAATGTAAACTAGAGAAAAGAGAAAAGAATATGTTAAGAAAATCATAAGGAAGAGAATATGCAGTTATAGTACTGGACTGTTAAAAATCTGTTCAGACCCATGAGGTTCAAACTCATGTTGTTCAAGGGTCGACTATATAGTGCTTTTCTGAATTTTGTTGAGTCATTCTAGGAAATTTTTGAACCCTGGTGAGTACATTGTGGGAACCCTCCTGAATTTATAGTTAGCTAAGGTGAAGTACAGGTAATCTAGACTCAGTATCTGGGGCTAGCATCTGAAGTGGAGGCAGTCTTTGGGACTGAGTCCTTAACCTGTGGGGTCAGCGCTAACTCCAGGTAGTCAGTACCAACACTGAATTGAATTGTGGGGCATGCAGTTGGTTGTTGGAAAACCAAACGCTCTTTTTCTAGTCTCATCAATGGTGATAGAATGTTTAAAACCAAGTCATGGTTGAGTGGTACCTGAAATCATATTGCAAATGGCACTGGAAGGTGGCAAAACCAACAGAGACTGGGAGTGTCCTGCCTAGGAGTGTAGTGATCTTATTTGTACACCACACTGCTCTCTGCTACACACTTATTTCTGTATCTACTTTGATCCCAGTAGAGCTCAGGCTTCTGCAGGAGGTAAGCTTGAGGATGATTGGGAAATCTACAAGGAGGAAGGAATTATCTGTACTTTTTAAACCACCTATGACAACAGATAGGTGGTTCTATCAAATCATTATTCCGGATCCCCAAATTATCAGCAGATGTCCTAGGATTTCCAAAGAAACTTCTAGTGAGTTCTCATTTATCTTATAAAGAAAGGCAAGTATTTGAGAGAAGAGAGCAACTGACAATAATGTCTAACAATTCAAGAAATATAATTTTCCAAGGCTCTATCTTATCCATCATCTACCTCATTCTTTGGAATATCATGAGATTAAATAGTGGTGTGCACTTTGACAGGTGAGGAAACTGAGGCCCGGGGGATGTTTGGTGAAATAGTCTACCCGAGATGATGAGCTTTGAGCAGTGAGCCATAGTATTGTAATTCACACCGTCAATATTTACTGAGTCAGCTTTGCATTGGGTGGTCAGGGCTGGGGAGATAAAGAAGTTGTAGTCTCATTCTTCAAAAGGTTTGCTGTTTAGTGTAGGTAACAGAAACATATAATAGTAGAATATCATACAGTGTGATAATTCTAGAAAAGAGGTTCATTCAGAGCCCTGCAGGAACATAGTGAAGGTAGTGCTTCTTCTGTTCTGAATCAAGCCTCCAACAACTTGCCCCTGAACTATTAGCCTAATTTTCTCTCTTCCCCACACCCTTCTTTGCTCTGGCTCTGCCACTCTCCATTCTCCTTACAAGAATTGGAGTCATCCTTTAAGAGGCACATTAGATTGTGTCAATCTTCTATTTAAAATCCTTAAAGGCTTCCCATTACTGAAATTAGAATAAAATTCAACCCCCTTTCTGGAACCTACAATATCCTGTAATATCTGACCTCTGCTTCTCATTCCAGATTTCCATATTAGCACTTTCTACTCTGCTCACTATGATCCAGCCACGTTGGCTTTCTTTGCACTTGTCAAATATGACAAGTTTATTCCAACTAATTTCCATCTTAGAGACTCTGTGCCAGAAGTATTCTGGGCCATTTGTTTGAAATGCTCTGGGTTCATATTTTTACCCAATTGTGTTCTCTCTCTTACTCTGTCTCTCATTTCTTTCTCTCTTAATTTATTTTTGCCATTTAGGTCACAATTCAAATATCCCTTTTTTCAGAGAACTCTTCCCACTGACATTAATTACAGTATCCTACAAACCATCACTTCACTTTATCTTCTTTAGACCACTTAGCATTCTCTAAAATTATCTGCATTATTTATGTTTATTCATTTCTTCCCCACACTTTACCAACTGGTCCTTGCTCCCTTTACTAAAATAAAAGCTCCACAAGATCTGAGGACATTGCATCTTATATTGGTGGTTGTAGCCACAGTGTTTAAAGTATACTGCTTGGCACATAGTGAGTGCTTGATGTATTTATTTTATAAATATATGTATCTCTCCTAGGAGGGTTGGATGAAAGTTTTAATTAGGAGGTGACATTCTGAAAAGTGAAGCTCCATCCAGAGATGCTTCCAAGAAGAGAAAAAAGCTCTACTTGTGTATTGAATTTAGAATTACGTATTCTGAGGAAATTATTCATCCAATCCCCAAATCTGGGACGGAAATCCCCTTTTCTGGTGAATATGCCACATAAGTATAAAGTAAGTTTTCCACTTCAGCTTCTCATTATTTTACTTATTTCTGCTTGAGATATAAACTATACAGTCTATTCAAATAGGAGATCTGCTAAATCTTTGGAGGAATTGTTGCCCATTTCACAAATAAGTGTCCTGAGAAGGAGTGGGCCTGCTGTGCTCTCTTCTTCCACTGGGTTGCTGTCTCCCATCTTCCTCATTCTCCTTGGTTTCATCCCTGTCTCTTCCCCCCCAATCTGTGTTCAGGCTGGCCAGCGACACCTAGGGGCTATCACTGTTGGCAGCTTTCAAGGACTATGCCTTTGTTGCTGTTATTGAAGGAGCCCACACACTGCAATTTTACCTGCCAGGTCACCTAAGTTAAAGCTAAACAGAGTGTAGAGGCTATTATTCAGGCAATTCAAGTGAAATAAAGTGTTTTATTGCCAGGCAATTTTGTTTTTTTCGCTGCTTTATTCTGACTATGGGGACAGTTTGAACTGCGCTTCTGAGAGAGAGAGCCCAAGGTACCACTGTGGAACTACCAGCTGTTCTTCCATTTTCTCTCTTATGCCATCTGTGACTTGGTAAAAAGAAAAAAAAAAAACTGTCCCTAGGTATATGATGGGGTGGGAGGGAGGGTGATGTGAATGAAAGTACTTATTGCACCAAGCTGGCCCATATTTCTGACCTTGCATTAATGCAGTCAGGCAGTTTTATTACTGTAGAAAAGCACTGTGGCATTCGCTCCTAAGCATATTGGTATGAAAACACTGGGGCATCTTTTCAAGGTTTCACAAAGGGCATTTTATGTTACTTTATTTCAAGCAACACTTATCGGGTACTTGTTATTAAAACCCCATGCTATGATGGATGTGGAAATGAGCAATTGAATCTAGAAGGAATATGTAGGATATATATGTGTGTATGTGTATCATACACAATATAATAACAATGTTTTAAGTAATCTCCTACAAGGAATTTTAAAAAGATAAAGATCTCAGTATAGTGGTGGTTGCAAGATAAGAATCAGCAGCTTCAGGACAGCAAATTCATTTGAAGTGGGTCTTGTGTGATTGACTGAAGTTTAAATAGTATAACCCTGGGTTCAGAAAGTCATTTTAGCCTTAAGGTAATGGCCTGAACATGAGGCAATTCAGGGCGTGTTCAGAAAATTGACTGTGGTATCAGCTCAGGGTTGTGTGAAATGAGAATGGAAAGATAGAAATGAGATATTGTGGAGTTCTTAAAAGACAAGGAAATGACTGTCTTATAGATGATGGGGTATCCAAGAGCTTTAGAGTAGACAGTTGACATATTCGGAAGGAATTCTAAATAGATGAATTTAGTAAACTCTGTGAGCTTCCCTGGAAATGGAGAAGCCAGAACAAGACAGTGAAACCACGGAGGGTATTGCACTTAGGTAATACTGTGGCCCTGGACTGGACGTGCAAAACAGAATGGATCAGATGCATCTGTCTTCACTGGGACACCATATATCCAGGTTGCCCAATTTATGGTATTTAGAGAGGGAGGGGAAGTATGGTGGGATCATCCAGGGAAAGAGAGAAATCATGAGGAGGTATTCATTTGAGGGAAAAATGGTAGATCCACAGAAAACAAAGATCCCTGGTGACTTGCTGGTGTCCCATCTTATCCTGAGACACTTTCTGAGTAATTTAAAATAGACTGTGACCAGTTTTTATGACATGACCTCATGCTCCAAGTTGTATAGTTAGTTCATACTACAATCCAAACAGAAAATACAATGAGAAAATTCACTGGCTTGAGGTGGAATTCATTGTTCTACCCTTCTGGCAGGTCTTGGTACCAAGGACATTAATAAAAAGTTCATGTGCTTTAAAGTTGTGGACCTGAGTTTGAATCTTGGACCTGCTACTAAGTTGTGGTGTGACCATGAGAAGATTAAAGGAAGTGTGTGAGCCAAGCCTCTTAAGAGGAGTTTACTACATATGATGTGTTTCTCCATTTATTTCACAATATATTGAAAATCCTTGGTTTTAAGTACTGTAGACTTTGAGTCAAATGTTTTGCTTTTGTTTTTTATTGCATTTTGTTTCAAAAGATATATTGTTGAGATGCCAAGATGGTCTTGCTGTAAGACTATCTTCCCTAGAGTAACCTTATAGC
The DNA here is from genome assembly GCF_048164855.1 of Canis lupus baileyi. Classification (NCBI taxonomy): domain Eukaryota; kingdom Metazoa; phylum Chordata; class Mammalia; order Carnivora; family Canidae; genus Canis; species Canis lupus. The sequence goes on from NC_132868.1 coordinate 24,911,363, forward strand.
TGATAACTAGCTCTACCAAAAGTGAGCCATGTCAGAAAATATTGTCTAATCATTACACACAAAGAAATCAGAGTTAAAAGGGGCACCTAGGTGGCTCAACTGGTTGAATCTGCCTTTAGCTCAGGTCGTGATCCCAGGTTCTTGGGGTTGAAGCCTTCGTTGGGCTCCCTACTCAGTGGGTAGTCCGCTTCTCCCTTTCCCTCTGCCCATCCTCCTGCTTGTGCTTTCTCTCTCTCTCTCTCTCTCTCAAATAAAATAAAATAAAATAATAAAATAAAATAAATCAGAGTTAATGAAAATCAGGCTGATAGCTTGGTAGGACATTTACTAAAATGTTGAAATACTTCATCATAGCCCCTGTTGGAATTTGGGGAAATGTATGGGTTAGAGGAACTGGAATGTGGTGCAAAGTTATTACTGACTTATATATAGCCTTCTCTTACTAAATATGGACACTAGGTTCATAATTTAAGGAACAAGTTAGTGTATAGGGACAGCTGAGCTCGATGGTTATTTGTTTATATGAACATTATTCAAGTAGTTGAGACTGACTTAATAGAAAAGTAGTTTTGTGAGGGACCCAAGAACTGTGTTAAACATTTAAAGCTTTAGCACATGAGTGTCACGATTTAAGACTAAGAGTTACACCTAAAAAATTATGGCTTGATTGAATGGAGAAATCTAACTGTGGCAGCTTCCCAGGTTTGGAATGAAATGTCTAAAGATATTGACTCACATTTAGTTCAGGTGATGATGCATAGCCATTTGCTAGTGTGGTTGTAGGGGAAAAGAGTCTAAAAGAGTAAAAGTCTATTAATTAGTCCTTCTTTAGTAAAAGAAGGACTAATAGACTTCTAAGGGCCTTTTCATGAATTGCTTGAGGAAACTGAGTTGCTCATACGACATTAATAACAGTAAAGGGCCAATCCCTGAATCATCTTAATCTGTTTGTGCTTAAATTTACCTTTGAACCTCTACTAAAAAAAGTTGTTTAGATCTTATGGTTTAATAACTTCAAGAGATAGACAATAAAAGTATCTACTGTTAGGTTAATAAACACCAATACATCTATTTGCAGTTAATCAATTCACATTTACTTAACATTCTCTTGTCTCATTAGATATAAATTAAACACATAGTTGGGAAACTAAACTGAAAACATTTTCCAGAATTTATACAAAGCATGAATACAAAATATGTTAATGGCAGCTGGAGACAGAGTCACTTCAATACTGTGATGTTTAACAAAAAGCATGTTGTGACCGACACTGATGAGGAAAAACCAGAGTGAAAGACAATTAGACATCTCTATTAAATGTACATTTTGTTATTCTGTGAAAAAAATATCAAAAGCATGTGTGGCATTGTCATGGCAACGATGGAATTTTTCCATCTATAATCACTACATGCAAATTTAGTAACATTGATTTCATTTTGCCTATTTCTGGGGCTATAGTTCGGGATATTTCTGCCTGGTTAGTTGAAAGATCATTAATGTAGGTTAAATTGAAGTAAATTGAAGATATAACATCAAGAACTGAATTGTGGCTAAAAAAAAATGCTACAACTAAAAATAATATGGTGGCTAGTTTTCAAAAAAAAAGAACAACACATGTATTCCATTTATTTCTAAAGTTGGAATTTGAAGTTAAGTGAAAGGTTTTGTCTTGACCATGGCATTTAGTGACCATAAATAAGTGTGGTTCTTTGGGAATTTATTAGGATTCTTACTTCATACTAGGTACCTAGTGTCTACAAAACAGTCAAGTATGACTTCTTAAACATATGTGAGGATTTTTTTTCCTAAATAAACAGTTTAGGCAAACAGTTCCCCCTTACTTGATCTATAATATATAATACTTAGTAATTCCCTATGTTATCACTACCATGATACTCCTTTCCTCTTTCCTGGTTTTCTAGGATTCCCAGAAGAGTGGAAGCAATACTGATAACACTAGCTACTTCCTGCTTTCCTCACAGACATGCTCATCATTTATATAAAGGTGTTTTCCTTAAAAATTTTGAGAATTCTTAATTTGAAGAATTGAATAATACAAAGAATTTAATTTGTTATTATCCTCCCATGTTGAACTCATTATTCAGTAGGTTCTTTTTAAAAATATTTTGTTTATTTATTTTAGAGACAGAGAGAGGAAGTGGGAAGGGGTAAGAGCAGAGGGAGAGGGATAAGCGACAAGCTGAGCTCAAAACCCAGTGTGGGGCTTGATCCCACAACCTGAAATCACTACCTGAGCTGAAATCAAGGGTCAGATGCTTAACCCACTGAGCCACCCAGGCACCCCTATTCAATATGTTTTATTTTTTCAACATTTATATTATTTATTTTTAGAGAGAGAGAGAGCATGTGAGCATGGGAGTGGGGTAGGGGCAAAGGGAGAGGGAGAGAGCCCCAAGCAGACTCTGTGCTGAGCATGGAGCCTGATTTGGGGTTCCATTCCATGACCCTGAGATCATATCCTGAGTCAAAACCAAGAGTCTGATGCTCAACGGACTGTGCCACCCAGACGCCCCTATTCAGTAGGTTTTAGAAATGTGCTGGGGTAAGAAGCAGAATAATTTTAATATTGAAGGAATAATTTCATTTGGGGTTCTTATTTAAAGAATATTGCAGCCATGAATAGTCTACAGAGTCATCATGAATTAATAGAATTTCTGGAACTAAATATAGATCCCCCAATAAATTTGCCGTAGTGTTATAAATATGATAAGTCTGCATTTTAAATCAGTTAGAATTATCAGGTGATAATGACCACACCAGTTACAATGATTAGATGGCGTGCCCTTGGTCTTATAGCATGAAAAGATTGTTGCTCATCTATTTTCTAAATTAAAGTTAAGACCTGAATATCAAAATGAAAGCCAAATAAGGAATCTTGATAGAATAATAATATAGTTCAGATATTGGGCTTCTCTTCTGAGGGTACAGTCGTATCTTTTGAAAAATTTTCCTGTATTTAGGATTACTGTGGATGTAGGTATTGACCTATGTGAGTAATTTAAAGAGTAATAGATAAGAAATGGCTATAATTTGCTGCATTAAAATAATCTTTCCCCCTTTTTTTCCCTTCTTCATTCCACTTTAGAAGTCATTTGAAAGTACAAAAGAAGATGACTCAATGTAGTAATATCCACAATGGAGGTTTATGGTAGGCAACTTGGAAAAAAAAAGTTATTTTGTCAATTAGTTAGCAATTTGATTTTATCTAGACAATTTTTATGGCAGGAAACTTAGACAAAACCATCTTTTAGCATCAACTTCTCTGAAGGGAAGAGTGAGAGCATAGAGACTAATGCAGCCTCTTGGGGGATGTAATAGAAATCTCCAAATCCCTCAGGTAGAAGTGTGAACACCAGAGTTTTTGTTTTCTTAATCTGTTCAAGTGACCTTGAATAGGGTTATGTGACCTTGGATAAAATCTCTTTTTGCTTTTTAAAAAGGTTTTATGTATTTATTTGAGAGAGAGGGAGAGAGCAAGCGAGAGCATAAGGAGGGGCAGAAAGGAGGTGCAGCGGGAGAAAGAGAAGCAGGCCCCTGGCTGAGCAGGAAGCCCATCTCCATGGGAGCTCAATCCCAGGACCCTGTGATCTTGATCTGAGCTAAAAGCAGACGCTTAACACTGAGCCACCCAGGTGCCCCAAATCTTTTTACATTTCTGAGTCTTGAGGTTCATGTGTATGAAATGATTTAGTTGGAGATGTCAAATGATGTGGTTGAAAGTGTCACCCAGTCTGGAAACACAGATGACTATTATAGTAAAAAAAGGTTTTGATTTGTCTTTGCTTTCTTTCCTCATTTTAAGGGAATTCATTTGTATTGTATTTTACAAAAGTATCAATTTTTGATTCTTGGGAAACTCTTATAAATGCTGGCTTCACTGTAGATTCATTGAGAAGCACTATTCTAGGAGATGATAATGAACTGGCATTATTTTGCATTCACGTAAATTGAAGCAAGAGACATCTCTTCTTAGGAGAGCCTTTCAGGATTCCTAGAGCCTGGAGTGTCAAAGGACACCTGCCATATTTGACTTCTGTAATTTGATCTTCTTTGTAGTTACCAGTCCCTGCTCCTGGACCCCAGGTTCCTCAAGAGCAGGATGGTCTCCGAATGTCTCCCTTTTACTAGTATGGATCATTAAGGATATATAACTTGGTGCATAAATCTCTTCTTATTGATTTATTAGACCCTCGCCTTACCTGGAGAAGAGTAGGAATGATGAAGAGTAGGAATATGTAGTGCTAGATGACGAGGCAAAGACAATGAGTCATTTAAATTCCCTCATCAGGGAAGGCAGCTCCCTTCCACATCCACTTAGCAGATGCTCAGTTGCCCTTCTTTGTACTCTGACTTTGATGAGGGTTGCATGGTGTCTAAATTTAAATCTCCAATGTGTCAGTTATTTAACTTATAGGGTAGGGGGGAGGTATCACTCCCATGACAGAAATATTTTGAGAATCAGCATTTGTAGTGCAAGATTCTAAAGTATTTTGCTTGGAAATACCCTGATTTTGAATATATTCTTACTTACTGTTTATTCAGCAGGTCAGTACTTTTCTCCCCACTGTATGGGGCAGAGGAGATGAATAGGAGAGAATTGGAATAGACAATATTTCAGACAGAGAAGCTGAGAAGGCCCAGAGAAAGCAAGTAACTTGCCTGAGGTCACCCACAAAATCAGTAATAGAATTGACACTCACCATGAGGCGATCTCATCCCAGTTGTGGTGTTCTTTGCTTGGTGCTACCCTATTCGCCTGACGTAGTGTCAAGCCTCTACTTAGCATGCTGCGTCTCATCTCCACATTGCCCTTTTCTTAGAAATAGGTGGGATTAAAGAAATTATTTGATCTTTTATCAGAATTGGAGCAGTTTTTGTTTGATACAGGAGCTAAAGGCCACCATAGAGGTGAGAGACAACACCATGCTATGCTCTAGAGAAGCACCATCAGTGCTAAAATTTTATCTTTAAAACATAATCATTATCTGTTATAAAGTGCTTACTTTATGCCAGCATTATTTTAGTTGCTTTACCTACTTTAACTGATTCCCACAACGATCTTAAGGCAGTAACTATTATTGTCCTCATTCCTACTTTGCAAATGTGGAAACTTGCCATAGAGGATAAAGAACTTGCGTAAGGGTCACACAGCTGGTAATGCTTAAACTAAGATTTGAACCAGGTGGTCTGGCTGCAACATCTCTGCTCCTTCCTACTGTGCCCAAATGTCTCTCAATAGAGATGCCTTCTCTTTTTCTTTCTTTCTTGTTTTTTTTAAATTTATTTTTAAATATTTATTTATTTATTTATTTATCTATCTATGTTGCTAGAGAACATTGAAAATACAAAAAAAAAAAAAAAAAGTGCAAAGAAGAAAACAAAGTTCATCCTGTCCTACCACCCAAAGATAATCACTGTTAACAATACTCACTAGCAAATCAAGTGACAGGAAGATATCTTATAATGCATTTCAGCAGCCCTGTAATTCAATGCTTCAAGTTCCTTTTGAGTTCCTGTTATTGTTAATATATCCAAGAATAAGGTTGCTTCAGATTAGTTTGGGTCCTGTAAAATAAGGAGCTGCAGTTTAAAGGTTTACTTCCTCTTACCTTAGTACCACACTGGTGTGCTTCTGACCCCTTTGGCATGCTGGCAATATAGATGGAAATGGGCCTTCTTAAATGAAGTGCTCACCACTAGACAGATGGAAGCTTCCTATGTACCTGGCCAACCTCCAACTATTACTTAGGATAGAGGCAGGAGAGGGTTGATGCATCAGAGCTGGTGACACTCCCTAAATTAATGGGTCTGATGTTTTGATTACATATTCTAAAGAAATTCTTTAGAATTTGTAATTAATGTGGCTTTCTATACATTACCATTGATGTCGTTATCAACTGATAACATGGCAATAGTAAATCAAAAAGGAAGCATTTAAAAAATAGGCTTCTCTAATAACAGCACAAGCAGCTTCAAACACATTGGGGTCATTCTTCTGACTTAGGTCAATAAGATATCTGTTAATAGGAATCAAAGAAACTCAGAATAACATCAATTCTTAATCATGCAGGAAATGGACATTTTCTAGATTCTGGCTTGAGCATTTGGGTGCTAAGCATGGGCTTCATTACCTATATTCAGTGGCATTGTGTCACTAAGGAGAAAGCTATTGGGCACACAGATAAAGAAGATTAATCATGTTCCTTTAATTTTCTTTCTGCCTTAGAAAAGAATGTAATGCAAATATGAATAGTCTCATGAGAAAGTGAAAAGGGGAAAGACAGTGCTGGCTTCCAACACCAAAATCTTCTGGCGTCCTAGAAAATACATGTGTCCTAAACATTACAAGCCAAATTTCTTTGCCGGAATTGTGATATTTATGATTCACACATTATATTGCCTTTTACTGGTTTATTATACAACCTGTTTTCAAGGAGATACTATTTAATTCTAAGGAGTAAATTGTGTGTGTGTATGTGTGTGTGTAGAGTGTATGTGTAGAATCCTAATATAACCCTTTTCATTTTAGCTTCAACTGAATTTCTAAATAATCTGAATCTTTTGTTTTTTAATTATCTGCAACTATACAAACTTCTGACATTTATTCTCTAATTAAATCATGATTCTTACAGCCAAGTGATGATGCCATCATTATGAGTTACATAAGAAAAAGGAAAATGAAGTAAAGTAACCAGAATTTAATAAAATATTTCTAAATGGAAATTCTGGCAAGTTAAAATGCCAAAAAAATCTATTTATTAAAATGTTTTTGGAGGAAGCCAGAGCTTGTGCCAGAAGCTGAGAGGAAACAGATTTCCATGAGGTATAGGATTCACCCTCATGGAACTTATGCCCTGCTTGGGTACTGAAAAGTAAGCACATAAGAGAAAGGGCTAAACTCATAAGTTATAGTTCACATAAAATTACATTTTATGTATATAAGGTATATTTCACTACTATCCAATTTTAATTTTTATTATTTGTCTTAAGTTATGGAAGGATATCAAAGAATTTTATAATATGGAGCTAATCTTTCCATTTGGAGGACTGGGAAAATTCAGATACTAACAGAGTAACTTGCCCTATCATTGATGAAAAGAAGAAAGGTCCTGAGATTTAGGCCTTAAGTCTTCTTTCAGTTTTCTTGTCATCTTCCAGTCTAAAAAATAAGCCTGTATTTGTCACATAATCGTAAAGTTGCAGTCCATCCTTCTTGATACCCTAGGGGTCACCTGATACTTCTTGATAGAAGGAAGCATTAATGCATGACTCTAAATCAGAGCAATAAAATCATTTCCATACTTGAAGATGAAAGAACATATGATGTGGAGATGCCTTAGAGAATTTTTTCCTCAGGGGACCTATAACAAGAGACTATGCATCCATGTAATGTAGACATAAAAGGCCCTGGAAAATGGGGAAATGGAACTGGTGGTAAGACATTCAAAGCACTTTTCATCCTTACATGTCTATAGTTTCTTTAAGTCTCCTCTATAGTTCTGTGAGTCTACAGGCTAATAAAATACTAGTATGTAAATAGAATCAGAAGTTTTTTTCCTTGCCAAATCTTTATGAAGAGGATTTTTTTGGAAAACAATACGGTTTGTTGATTGTGGTTTGACAGTGGTTATGACATACAATGCTGTCTTGCAACAAAGGCCAAATCTCAATTCTGGAGATGACACAACTAGAATAGAACTTCAGCTGACATTATTTGATATTCCTGCCCCAAGAGTAATGTTTACCAGTATGACTCTGATTTGAGTGAAGAGGAGGAATATAAAATGGAGTCTTTAGCTATCTTTCTGAAGGCTTATTGTCTATTTATTTTTGTATAGATGCCTGTGCTTAAGCCAAACTCTTACTTACATACTTTTCCTATGATTTATGCCATCTTCATTCTTCACCCCCATAATATGTATTCTTATCAAATTCTTATCTTATCAATATCTGAGCTACTTTGAAGACTTTTCCCAAATATCATTTCCTCTTAAAGTCTATTCAAATTAGGATCCAATTTCCCTTCAACTGAGCCTCTAAAACACTCAGTGCTTTCTGTATACCTTGCGTTTCTCTGACTTGTATTAAAGTTGTTTATGTTCAGCTTTCTTCATTCTAAGAGACTCTGAACCTTATATGCAGGAACTACCTTCTACTTTTTTCTGTATCTTTCCAATTGCCTACCAGGATACCTGGCTTCTGGCAGATGCTCAAAATAATTTGTTTTGCATTAAATTAAATAAAATTCTAATCCATTTTCAGTTTGAAAGATGGCTCACTTAATAGGTTGATAAAGATAAGTATATATTATTTACGAGAAAATACAGTGCTGTATGTTTATTAAGAGTTCAGGCTTTGGAATTAGACAAATTGGAATTTGCCTTTACTACTTAAATTACTTGAATAAATCACTCAGTTCTCTTTTCCTTAATTTTCCCATTTATAAAATTGAGATGACATTTGTACCTCTCTCAAAGGTAGTTGTCAGATAGTCCTGACAATATTTAAGGTATAATTTTACATATGATAATTTATGTAACAAGATTTTATTTTCATTGTGTTAGGTGCTAGGGATATATTGGTGTATAAATAGCAACTACTATCCTCCAGCATCTGGCAGTTTGGTTGAGAGGACGGAGAAGACCACAGATAATTGGGTTCCATTGTGATAGGGGTGTGCTTAAGTGGCTTGCTGACAAGCATTTTCTGTTTAGTTGCCAGTTTCATGTATGCTTGCTAGTATAAGCTGATCATTAGGATCAGGAAAATATCTGGTTTTTCTGCCCCACAGTTTAACGGCAGTCTAAACTTTCAAACTGAGGAGCTCTGTACAGGTTCTGAATTTATATTAGCACTAAATAAGTATAACATGTAATACCATGGTCAAAGAAAGCCATTTCCCCTAGCATTTTAATGTATTTTATGAGCGGGAGGAGTCATAAAAGTGTTTCAGTTAGCAGTTCAAGAGTCAAATCTGTTAAAAATTTTCCTAAAATAAAGCAGTCTGAAGGAAAGTGATGGTCATAGAATCATAACAAATTTAAAGTGTAGAGATAATATTATCTATGTCTCACTTTACACACCATAACCCTTAGAAGAAAAGTGACTCGCCCAAAGTCATACAGCTTTTAGGTGGGAGAGCTGAGGCTCTGAGGACACCTTATTTGGACTTAAGGTAAAATCTACATGGTTAGTTTGTTAAACTTAAGAAAGTTGCATTTGTCTAACTTCTTAGACAAGAATGAATTGCTTCAGGCACCGATGGGAGATAGCATGTATCTTATGATTTATCACATACAGTGAAGGGGAACTTACTACTTTTCTAGACCACATTCACTATTAGACAGCTTTAAATGGTAAAAAGTTATTTTTTACTTATTCAATTCCTTCCCACCTCCACATACTTAGAAGCAATAAAAATAAAATATTGTGCTACTGTTCAAAATGACACTGTGAGCCAAGCAAGAAAGGAAAATTTTTAGGTGTCAGAAATGAAGATTGAATGTATATCTCTAAAGCAAGTGGGAATAGTAACTTCATTTCACATAGTGTACAGGATCACAACTATGTGGCTAGTAGCATTTAAAGTCCACATAGAGACCAGAGTCATGCCAATTAGAAAGTTTCAAACTGGGCCCCTTTATATATCAGGAATCTAAAAGAGATGCCTATTATTATTATTATTATTATTATTATTATTACAACGACTACTAGTAGTATCCCATTTTTATTTACTGGAACTAGAAAAACTGAGCCAAACAGGCTAAGGTTATAGTTACCTGCCCTGTCAAATAATTAAAAGTAATTAGTTAAGGGGTGTTTGGAATCTCAGCCTTGCACTGAAGGAAGATACAAGGCAGGAGTTCCACTGGCCTTTCACTGCTGAGAACAACAAAAATTTTTAAAAATTGAAAACTTAAAAGATGTTATAGAGCTGGGGAGCCCAGTAACTATGGTTAAAGACAATTGCAAAACCACTCTTCAAGGTGGAAGAGAATGATCAGTACATATAACATTATAGGCCAACATTTCACCACACGGGAGATCATACATAGTTATGAAAAGCAGCTGGTGTATATAACAGACAGATAAATCGATACCCAAAGGACCAGAGAGTATGGGTTGATTTGACAGGAACTTTAATTAAATAGGTTTAAAAGTTCAAAAATTTAGAAAAAAAAAAGAAGAATCTATGAATCATAAAGAAGATTTCAAAGAGAGAATGGACTTAAGAAATAAATTTGTGAATAAGCCTAATAGAAATCTTAGGAATGATAAATATAACTGTCAATGTAAAAACTAAATGGAACAAAGCAAACAATTCTTGTTAATAACTTTGGTAACAAAATTACCAGAAGTTAACAAACAAGCAATAATAAAAATCTCTTCTAAGTAATTTCAGAATTATAATAATTCTTGATGTCTTTGGGCCAAAAGATGTAGTACACTCATAATTCAAACCTCCTGGGCTCCAACAATTTAGCCATAGAATTGTATAAGATGATAGATAGATAGATAGATAGATAGATAGATAGATAGATAGATACAGAGAAGACATGAGAGAAAGAGACAGACAGACAGACAGATAGACACAGAGACAGAGAGAGGAGAAAGAAAATAAGATATACAAGACATAGCCAGAGAAACAAAAACAGTATCACTATCTTAAAGGATCAGACACAGAGATATGCAAAGTTAGTAGTAGAACAGCTGTAACAAATGCTGTGGTCCTATATAAAAGCAAATCATAACTGAAGGCTTGGCTTCTGAATGGTAAAAAAGGAACAACTCTTCCATGCAAATTGGGAATTTGGAGCCATCTTGCTACTTGAACCAGAGATGGGGTGGGATATTCTTTCCTTATATAAGGAAGTTGAGTGTAAGAGTTATCCATGGCTGCCTGGGGCCATACCTTACATGGAATCCTAAACTTGGGAGGTGAAGGGAGGGTTACATATATTTCCTTGAGAAAAGAAACTAAATCAAACCACTTTATATCTGAATGTTCTGCAGAGTCCCTATATCCTTGCAGGATTGAATCTGGGAGATGTTATAAATATGGTTTGAGACTGATATGATAAGAGGATACATGTAGAAATTGCTGGATAGTGAGAGATGAGTACAGAGGGATAATGGAAAAGTCATAGAAAAACAAACCAACATTTTTCCTTAAAATGAACCTGGAATCAGGATGCCTGTGTAGCTCAGCAGTGTAGTGTCTGCCTTTGGCTCAGGGCATGATCCCTGGTCTGGGGATCTAGTCCCACATCAGTCTTCCTGCATGGAGCCTGCTTCTCCCTCTGCCTATGTCTCTACCTCTCTCTCTCTCTCTCTCTCTCTCTCTCTCTGTGTGTGTGTGTCTCTCGTGAATAAATACATAAAATCTTAAAAAAAAAAAGAAATTGGAATCTATAATTCCAAATGCCAAGTTATTTAATGCTAAGAAATGCAGAAAGAAAAAAAAATAAATTAGATTATTAATTTACTCTATATGAAATTAATTTTATTGAGCATTTTTGACAAAGACTAAAATAAGCATTCCATTTGGTTCTAATAATTTGTTATTATAGTATTAAAACATTCATTCAAAATGGAGCTCATTAAAAAATAGGTTAAAAAGAAGAGTGATGGATGATAGATTGAGATGATCCAATATATATTTAATCAGAGTTCCCAAAAAATAAAGAGAATACTGCTGAAGGCACATTTGAAGAAAGATTGAGATTCTGGCTAAGAATTTTTGCAGATTGAAGGAAGATATGAGTCATGAGGATTAAAGTATACAATAACAAGCAATAAGATAAATAGAAATACAAATAAATATACAAAACTAGGTTTTCTGCTCAGGATCTTACCGGATTGAAATTAAAATGTTGGCCAGAGCTGAGATTTCATTTGAGGCTGAGTTCTCTTCCAAACTCAACAGTCGTTGGCAGAACTCAGTTCCTCATAATTATAGGGCTGAGAACTTGCATTTCTTGCTGTTTGTCAGCTAAGGGTTGTTTTTGCTCTTAAGAGCCACCATTTATCCTGCCAATTGGCCTTCTCTACAGCTTGGCAGTTTGCTATTTCCAGGGCAGCGCTATAGTCTCTCATGCTTCCTGTCTCTTTCAGGAAGGGCCCAGTCCCTTTTGAGGATTAAGTCAGAATAGTCTCAAAACAGGATAATCTACTTTTTGATTAATTCAAAGTCAACTGATTTAGGGACTTAACTACAGCAGTAAAATTCCTTAACCTTTGCATATAACAACCTAATTCTTGGAGTGAGATAATCATATACATAGTCTTGCCCATACTCAGTTGATGGTCTTAACTCTTAAAAATAATATTTCTGTACATCAAGGACAACCAATTAGAAAATTTTACAAAAAATAAAAGTTACTATTCACCATACCTATGCAAAATATGAGATGCTATGTTAGTCAGGATTCTAAGATGTCCCCAAATATTTTCCTATCTAGCCCAGTGTACATGCCTAGACCATGAAAATTTTAGATTTTGCTTTTGTGATAAGATAACATGGCACAGCTGATCTGATCTGGGTGAGCCTGATTCAATCATATGAGCCCTATAAAGGTAGTGTTTTCTCCAGGTAGTAGTGGGATAGAAAGTTAAAGAATCACACAGTCTGTGTGACTCAGAATAATATAACACACATGCTGTGCACCATCAATAGAGAGGGGCAGCCTCAAGGAGCTGCAAGCTGTCCCTAGCCAACAACCAGCAGGAGAATGGAAACGTCAGTCCTACAACCCCAAGGAAATTAATTCTACTAACAACATGTGTAAACTTGGAACAAATCATAGGTGACTTGACTTAGGAAGTTAGAAGAGTCCTTCCAAATTTACAACAACCTGCTTGTTTAACAGAAGACAACTAGGACCTGAGACTGCAAAGCCACCAATCTCCAGGTGAATAGGAGAATCAGGCTATGCATCCCACACGGTTGGCATTGTATTATTATTTTTTTAATAAAGGTTTTATTCATTTATTCATGAGAGACAGAGAGAGAGGGAGAGAGGCAGGGGCACAGGCAGAGGAAGAAGTAGGCTCCATGCAGGGAGCCCCACATGGCACTCGATCTGGGTCTCCAGGATCAGGACCTGGGCTGCAGGTGGCGCTTAACCGCTGAGCCACCAGGGCTGCCCCGACATTGTATTATTTTGAACTTTTGATACTATTTTGGCATAGAAGCTTGTTTCCACACTTGCATAACGGAGACAGGCTGTACAGTTTCTCAGAGCACCTTTACTTTTACATTTGAGTTTATAAGAAGTGCAAACAAACTATCTGACTTTCCTATAACTCACGATAGCAGTCTGCCTTTTAATACCTAAATCTACAAAGCAGCAGACTAGGTAGAGGACAGGAAGTGATGTCTAGAAGTAAACAAATAAGATGCACCGTGTAAACAATTCCAGATGGATCTCAGGAAAACAGCTTGAAGGGCAGCCTTGTAGCATCACACCTCTGCATCAGGAACAAGCACTTGATAATGGGACAGGCTTTATTTGCCTGCACACTTTGCATTTGCTTTCAGTCAGATGGGAAGGCAAAGCTTCTGCCAACCCAGCAGAACAAAACCCTACCTCTGTTTATGTCTTAGTCCCTGAGGTAGAAGGTTAACTTTGGGGATGACAGATGAAATGCTTTGGTTTGTCATTTATACCACCGTGCACAGATGGCTCTCAGGCATCTATATGATCTTTCTCGGTACTATTTACTGCTCTTCCATCCGGTCCCAGGAGACCAGGTGTGAGATCCAGCACTAAGCAGTTTTTGCTAGCTGTGAATTGCATTGAGCCAAAGAGGCCATGTGGCTGGACTTTGGAATGTAAAATAACGTCATTATTTATACCATGAAATTAAATTGCATGTTAACCAAAGTCCTAAAATATGCTCCAGAGAGAAATTTTGCTCTTTTTAAAGATGATATCACCAATTCAGGTTATAGTTTAAGAAATATGACAACTTATACAGCATTTTAATTTTCCTGGTACAAATACGAATATTTTTAAAATCTCTTTTTTCTTATGTGCTAATGTAATTCTTGAGTACTATGTTTTAATTCAACCCATTAGATAATTTATGGATTTCTTACTAGATATAGTTAGTGCTTGAAGAGCTACTAAGGATGCCATGATGGGAAAGATAGAGTTACCATTGTCAAGCATCTCCCAGTCCTTGGAAAAGAATATGGCATGAGTGGAAAAATTACTCTAGACATGCCAGAAGTGCCTCTTTAGAAGTTTAGAGGAAGGATAAATGGTTAGTTGAGTGAGATCAGGCATAGTTTTAAGGTGGGTTATTATGTTTGCTTAGCTTTAAAGGATGGATAGAATTTCAACCAGATAGAAATGGAAAAGCAGGTCATTTCACACCATGAAAGTCATCTTAACATGGGAATGTATAAATTGCATAATATACAGAGCAAGAAATGGCATACAGTTCTATATACCTGAAGCCTTCAAATTTGAACAGATTTTTAAAAAATTTGTTGCATGGAAACCATTGATCTTTCAGATAGAACTATATTTCCCATTTCACAGAAAGTAGAACCAAGACACAGATATTAATAAGTGTAGTTACCACTTACTAGGGCATCATGTGCCAGGCACTGTTCTCAGATGCCTTCACTTGATCTGTGAAACAGCCTTATGAGGTAGTACTCCAATAACCTTACTTTATTGGTAGGGAACTTAGATAAAGAGAGGTTGAAAAACTTACCCACAGTTACATATCTGCTCACCACAAAGTGAACACTGGCTTTCCCAGTTTATATTCAGAATAGAAAAATAGAAAACTTACCACTTCTGAGGGGAAAAAGTGAAAATAAAAGTTAGGCTCAGAAGCTGGTAATTAATCAGAAAATGGGACATTAAAATTTTTGAATACAGAGGTGTTCAAAGCTAATGTTCAGGCAAAATTGGAAGAAGAGAGGAGCTACAGGAGAGGAAATGATTTAGAAAGTCATTACAGATGTCACGTTTTGAGTGAGTGGGATCCGTACTAGAGCTGTTCTAGAAAAACCACTAGCATGGTCAGGCTATGAGTGGATGACTTTTGAAAGAGTCTGAGGGTACCCTCAAATCAAAGAGTTTACTCTTTATTCATAATGAGCCTCCTTAGGCCTAAACTGGGCACAAATCCAGAATTCTTCATGTAATTGATAGACTTGTGACATTTTCTGGGTATTTTAACTTGTTTCTACTACAAGTTTTAAAGAGATTTATCAAGCATGATTTTGCTTCTATGGCCAACTGAGCTCATTAACAGATTTACTTTTCCAGAGATAGCAACTACAAAATCTGGAAAAATTCAAAAAAGCAACAACTTAAAGGATCTGGAAAGTGAGTATGAAGAGAATCAAAACTTGGAAGAAGGGGAATTGCACATGGTGAGGTTTTTTTTTTTTTTTCTAGTTTAGCCTGAGGGCAGGGCAGGTGGCATTTGGTGCCATGCATAAGGAATAAAACTCTAATAATTTGCAGACTTTCTGACCTGAAGAATTAGAGAAGAGAGTTCAGAGTCATTACTGGTTCAAAATGGTAAGGATAGAACCCCAGAACAGATATAGCCAGAG
Source organism: Canis lupus baileyi (assembly GCF_048164855.1). Taxonomy (NCBI): domain Eukaryota; kingdom Metazoa; phylum Chordata; class Mammalia; order Carnivora; family Canidae; genus Canis; species Canis lupus. The sequence continues at coordinate 24,926,965 of NC_132868.1, forward strand.
AGGAGGACCCCAAATCTTTGTATAAACTTTTCTCTAATCTCTGGCTGGCCCTGAACCATGCATGTGTGGGCAGACCTTCACCCCACCTAAATAGGACAAAACAAATAAACACAAAATTAATTGCCTATGAGACAAAGGTTGCAGTTTATATCCAACCAAATAATTGCCTACTAACCAAAAATATCACTCTTTGGGAGAACAAATGTGGCTTGTTCTTAAGAGAAAAAGTAATGGAGACCAAACCTGAGATGGCCTGAATGTTATAATAAGTAGATACGTCCTTCATCAGTTAATAAACATGCTTACAGAGATACAGGAAAATACACTTATAATAAATGAAAAGATAGGATATCTCGGTGGAGAAATAGAAACTCTAAAGAAAGACCAATGGATATTCTTAACCTAAATAGTCAATATGCACTATGGTGAGAGCAGACCCGAAATATGATGGGAACCAGAGCAGAGTAGACTCGAGAATTATGTTTTCAGAAAGACCTAGTGACTATAAAACCTCCCAGGCTCACTCCAGTGTGCCTGCAAGACAACGAGGACAATGTTGTAGCCAATGTCAGGGGTGGAAGAAATTCTTGTTACCTAATGAAATGTACTGTTGGAAGTTTCACCATTAGAAAAGTAACTCTAAAAAGCTATCGTCCTTTGTGCTATATTTTGGGAGCAAAGCATGTCACTAGAATAAAATGAAAGGAAGGGAGAACAGGGAAGTGTACCACCAATGAGATAAAGGCAATAGAATGAGAGGAGTAATGATCCAATCTCCATTTCTGCCTGCCACCTCCTTTTCTCTCACTGATAACAAAATCCCAGCATGTGATCTTTAGGATATATTCATTTCCTTGCTTCTCTTTTTTTAATTATATGCATCCCTCATACTTTCAGGAATAATTTGAGAATACTTAAATTAGCACATATCATTAACAATGAGGTATAGATATCAATATAGTTTTTAGAAGTCATGCAGAGAAATTAAGCAAAATAGTAAATACTCCAAAAACCTGGGATACAGTGGTTTGAAAATTGAATATTATATATTTCCTTTGACTAAAATTTAAAGGCAAGCTTCATGGGGTAATAACAAATGATATTAATAAATAATTATTTCTAAGTCATTAAAACCCTAATTATGAAGACTCTGGAGTTAACTTGGAAAATGCTTCTGCTCTGACTGACAAAAGCAAATTACCAAATAGTATGTGTATGCTAAATATAACTAAGTTAAAATCGTCTTTGTTAGGGCAAGATACAGAAAGCCAAGAAAAAAAAAAAAGAGGAATTTCAAAGTTGAAGAAATAAAATTGTGATAGGCTTTTCCTAATTTCTGTAATTATTATGTATATGTAATAAATAAACTTTAGCTTTGCCCTTCTGGAAACTAAAAATATACAGAAAACAGCATTAGGTTTTGCTTTAATCATTAGGTAAGTGGCAATCTCTGTATAAAAGAAGGTAATAAAATCATAGGAGTTAAAAATAACAAACAACAACAGCAGCAGCAGCAGCATAAGGGTTTTTTAAATAATAAATTTATTTGTTATTGGTGTTCAATTTGCTAACATAGAGAATAACACCCAGTGCTCATCCCGTCAAGTGCCCACCTCAGTGCCCGCCACCCAATAACCCCCACTCCCTGCCCTCCTCCCCTTCCCCCACCCCTAGTTCGTTTCCCAGAGTTAGGAGTCTTCCATGTTCTGTCTCCCTTTCTGATATTTCCCACTTATTTTTTCTCTTTTCCCCTTTATTCCGTTTCACTATTATTTATATGGTCTCTTTATATGGTCTCATTCATTTGGGGAATATAAATAATAGCATAAGGCTTTGGAACTGCTCCTGACTCATAGAATCTCCTGAGATTCAGTGTGTGTCTGAAGCTACCCTGATGGGCTCTGAAGAAGTACAGGGGTTTGGGAGCTCCGTCTGCCCCATCCCTTCAATTTATAGAAAACTAAAGAGTAGTCTAAGGATGGATATAGTATACATGAATTGTCATATTATTTGATGAAGCAAGCTAATGAAACCTGGAACTTTTGTTTTTTCCAGACATTCTTTAAAAACGATTCTCATCTCACAAGCCACTTCAGCACAAAGACAATTTAAATTACATTTTAATCAATAGTGCAAATAAAGTGTTCCTTTTCCAGTCCAAGAGTAGGAAAATAACACATTATAAATGACTTCTCAAGTCTCCACTAGAATCTGCAGATTTTTGCAGTTCTTGGAGAAGATGAGAAGATGGCAATTCCCACAGTGACTTCTTACCCTCTCAGTAAATATATGTCCAAAAGGCAGTGCCACACTCATAATTCAATTGGTCATTTGGCTAGCATAAGAGAGAGGTTGAGGAGATTTAACAAAAAAAACCCTAAGACATAGGGACTTGATAGTGCCTTTATGCTAGTTTGGCTTACATCTTTATATATGATCTGTTTTTTTAAAGACTTCTATGACTCTGTCTCGGAGAGGGCTCTCTCATCTCCTGATCTGATAGTTCTTAATTTTCTACCTTCTTATGGTGCTTATCATGGTCTAACTGCCATTATTGTTATTTGAGGCAATAGGGAGGACCTCAACTTTGCTAACAGTTAGATTTCATATGGAACCTCAATCCTCTGATCAGTATTTATGTGACATCAGGTAGGTTTTCTTGAATTCTCAAATCAGAATATTTCTCATTAATAAAACAGAGATAATTATACCAGAAGCCCTATGTTTTCATGAAGATTACATAAAACTACATATGGAAAGTGTTTATCAGAGACATGAAAAGGAGTATATACTCAATAATCTATAACAGCACATGCTTTTCTCATCTCTTTTACTGCATTTTAGCTTCTTGAGAATTAACTCTTTTAGATTAATTTTTTTTCTGCAACATAATGTTGGAGAAGTGAAGAGATAATACTGACATGATTTCCATAAGAGAACATTCCTGAATCACAAACACACATTATTTAGAGCACTTGTTAACTGCTCTCTACGACATCTAATCTCTGTCTTCATGAGTATATTTTTAAAATATTTTATGTATTTATTTTAGAGAGAGAGAGTGTGCATGCGTGCAAACGAGCATTGGGAGGAGGAGGGCAGAGGGCGAGGGAGAAGTGGACTTCCCACTGGCAGGGAGCCTGACATGGGGCTTAATTCCAGTTCCCCAGGATCACACCTGAGCTGAGGCAGACACTTCAGTGACTGAGCCACCCAGGTGCCCTTATCTCCATGAGTATTGGTCATGGAAGAATCCTGGATCTTTTCTGTTGGTTCATTGGTTTGTTTGCTTCCTGGGTGAGGCTCTGATCCATCTGCTAGATGAGGCTGTGAGACTCCAGGAAGGAACTCTAACTATGCCTCCCATACAACAGGACAAACAGAAAGGCAAGAAAGTGTGACTGAAGTTATTGAAAGGGACACTTTATATCTGATCCAATATATATATATATATGAAGCACATTATTAAAAATCACTCATTCTTTGACTATTATTATACCTGAATTACTTGTAATGTACTTCACAACTGATAAAAAATCAGGAACATGTGCCAAGACTCAGTAATTGAAAGCTGCTTTAATGATTTCCTCTATTATTCCTTTTGAAGCTTTCTAGTAATTACTTTGATTATCTGGTTATACCCATTTCTTTTTCTAATTCTTATGATCATATATGAAGCTGTTTCCTTTTTTTTTTTTTTGAAGCTGTTTCCTATATGATTGACACACTTCAATTAATTCCGAACTTTTAAAAAATTCTGTATCTTAAATGTTTTGTGTTTTCTATATGTCATTACGACTGCTTAGGTCAACCAACTCTTCTTTATAGTCATTCTCCCTATAGAAATAACCTATTTAGTTTATAAATTTTCCTTTTATACTCTGTTACATCCTAACCTTCATTTTATAGTATTCAAAAGTCAATAGATGGGAGATTATCCAGGAAGGTCATTCAGACATTGAGAATTCACCTGAGACTCACATCCAGTCATATGTATTGTTCCCTGTATAGAACTGAGCTGAAGCCTTTTTCTTTAGTACAGAGGAATGATTCAAAACTCCAGAAAAATACAGAATTCCATAAATTGGATAGTTTTTATCATTTTGTTCACTTCTCTAGCTGTTAAGTTTGCCTATTTATTTAGTCACAATGGAGACTTTGGCTCATTCTTCTTTCAAGGATAGATCTAGTAACCTGCATTTCAAGGTGTAGAACAATGTAAGAACTGAGCCAGAAAATGATGTCCCTTACTGGTCTCAGTGAATTCCTCTTCAGGGCTACGAAACAATGTATATCCCTGAGAAGGTGACTTTGAAATCGAACTCTGAAAAGAATTGCTTTAAACAGTGAGTGTATTTAGAGACTTGCAGGAGTTGCAGCATCAGAAAACCGGGCCTGCATCCTTTGCCTAATAACCCCAGCCCATGGACAGACTCTGATAACCCCACAGAGGGATTTAATGATCCACACTCTGTGTCCATCTATATTGTTTCCAAGGAATAGGATCTCTGCTGAGAGAGAAATCTACCCCATCCAGATGATGGATAAAAATTTGGGAGGTACAATTAGCTTCACAAATTGTCATGGGCTTTTAAGACTTATTCACTCTTAAAATACTTTAATGATTAGGTATCTCAGGATTCAGCTTTTATGGAAGCAAAAATAAATGTCAGTTTTAATCTCCCAATCAGTGATTTCTCAAAATGAGTCTGGCAAACCGTCTCCCATCTATCTTTCGACATGCCTGTGAGGAGGAAACAGGAGCAAATAAGATGGAAATCCCAGCAAGGTAGATGAGTAATGATGATTGCCTCTTTCCCATTTATCTTCTCTCTCACAAAATAAGTGGCTGGAATTCGAGATTACCATGGAGCTGTTTGTTAGTGGTGACAGCTGTATGGTCTTGGTGTAGAAAAATGTGTTCTGTGCTAGATTGTTGAATCATGTAGGTCACTTGCAGTCTTTTTTCTCAAAAAAAAAAAAAAAAGACAGTGTGATAATTTGATTTCTGAAGCCTAATGGCTACCAAGAACTTAATAATTGATTCTGCCCAAATTTCCCCCTTTTTAGAGAAAAATATCAAGTCATAATTCTTTAAGTTTTTATTTGAATTCCAGTTAGTGAACATACAGTGCAATATTAGTTTCAGGTGTACAGTCTCATGAACCAATACTTCCATTCAACACCTAGTGCTCAAAAAAACAAAACAAAACAAAACAAAACAAAATAAAACACCTAGTGCTCATCACTTAATCCACACCACCTCACCCATCACCTCACCTACCTGGATTTTGGTGAGATAGCCTTAGGGCATTGCATAGAAAGCATCTTCCACAGTTTGGAAGAGGGGATAATCAAGCACTATAGTTCATAATTATGTTTCTATTTTGGTATTGAACCTACCTATCCCTGAGTAATGGCTTTTCTTACTTTTTGAGCTGTTTTTCAACAACTGAGTTACATCCTGCAAATATAACTTTCTTATAAGGCTATCCATCTTGGATGTTTTCCATGTGGCATATAATATAGCCAGTGTTTCACCGCAGAGCACATGGAGTCCAAAAGGAGAAGCTACATGAATGTCACATTGAGCAAATTTCTGTTGGCATTAATTTACATTGTTTATACAGTCATTTTTATTCATAAGACTTCTAAAAAGTTTCTATAATTTCATTCACAAGTTCATGCTGGCACTGATCATAATTATTTAAAATCATCTATTATTGTGACTTCCATGGAAATACAAAAAGGCAAAGAGAAAAGGAAATGTGAATTCAGTCTTAATATGTTATAGGACGAGTAGTAGTATCTGAAATTAATGGAGGGGAAAAAGTGGCTATTAGAACTACATTCCTAATGCTGGAAACAAATGGTGAGCATTTCATGTGGCTGTAAGAGTTAATGGGGTAGCCCCCTTAGTGGCGGTAATGGTGTATTTCTGTTTCCTTCTCTTTTTGGAATTTTTGTAGAACATGTATTAACTATTATTTATCAGTGCCCTGTTAAGTAGGTCATCCATATTCAGATTTAGTGTCTGATGTTCAGAAAAATTTCCTAAACTTGGAGAGTACCCAATAAAAAATCTGAAATTAAAAAAAAATGGTGAAGCAGAGATTAGGATTTGTGTTATTAGTACACCAAGGTTTGAAGAGGATGTTGAAATTAATTGTTGACCTTTTTGATCAAAATTGATATTGTTCAACCTTGTTTGCATCTTAAAATTATATAGGAAGATTTAAAAATATTGATTCCCAGGCCACATTATATATCTCTGATGGTAAGACCCGTGCATCCATATTTCATAAGTTTATTTCAGTATATATCTTAGCTTAGGAAACACTGGTCCAAATGGTAACAAAAATGTTGCTAAATCCTTTGACAGTTCAATTGGCAGAGATATTTATGAGTAATTAAAACTGTTGAAAAATAAAGGCTTATGGCTAGGGAAAGCTATATGATAGGTGAGATTTTTCAATGTCACTGCAACCGATGATACAGAGGTAGCGAAGCTTTATTTTAAAAACATTTGAAAAGACAAAGTAAGACAGTATGAAACATTTCTACACCAAGGATCTTTATCATTTTAGTCCATGTGTTTCTGGAATTGTCAATAAAAAAGCCTCCAGAGATATCTTTTTATCCTTTTGTGGGAAGCAGGAAGTAAGGATTTAATCATCAGGATTGGAATATGGAGTCAAGAGAGATAAATATAGATATTAGAAAGACATAAATAGATCTGACTTCTTTTTCTTAGCCTTTAGCTATAGAGACTAAGCTACTTATCCCCTCCATCCTTTGTCCCTCCATTCTAAAGTCATCTAACAGGAAATGAAGGGATACTTTATCACTCGCTTTGACAAAGACCTGTTCTTGCAGGGAAATAATGACAAAATAGTGTCTACATCGTTATGTCTTCTTCTTCTGGATTTTTCAACATTTGTAAATGTTGGTATGGAATATCCCAATATATTTATGAAAGTAGTTTTAGACCAACTGATCAGACATATTTTTGCAAAATAGCCAGTCAACTTTGACATGGTTTCTAATGAATTCTGAGACACTAATTAGTACCATCTGTTACAGAGAGCTCTGCGGCTTTCTTTGTTGTTGTTTCTCAAAAACAGAAGCTTCTAAGACTTTGGAGGTAATGAAAGTATTTTTCTAATTACTTCCTCTTTTTCTTTTTATATCATATTTTTCAAGGAAGAAGGGTAGGATACAATACATTCAAAATATTCAGGAGTACAAGTTTTTCCTAGGTGAGTTTAAATTCACTAAGTACATTATTTCTCAGACATAATGTATAGTATGCTCCTTAGCTTCTTAGTTAATCCACCTGTAGCATAGGAGATTCCTTAGCATTAACTATCAAAATGTTTTTGTTGTTATTTTCTTGTTTTCTTGCTATCTGGTCTCAAAATTCCACCCATTCAGTCTGAGCTCATACTGTTGTGATATTCTGAATCTTTTGGCCAGGACTCCTGTGTTCTCATTGGAAAGGAAGAAATGTTGATATATCTAGGTCAGCCTTGAAAGCCTGAAGAGTCCTAAATTGATCTGGGATGGTGCATCATTCATTCTCTGTTATTAAAAAGATCCCATATGTGTCATGTGGAGCAGAGAATGCCTGTGAGAATTTCCTTAAAGAAGGTGTTTGAGTGAATAAAAGTTTTGTACTGCCCCCATACATTATCTTTCTTAGAGATTCATAAATTCAAATTCATATTCTGCAAAGACCATACTTTGTGAAATGCTTATCCATCCAGGGCAGAGCTGCTGAGCAGAGAGAAGCAAAAGCTTTTTAAGTTCAGAGGGAAAGGCAGATGACGATCTGTACCAGAAGGCTGGCTTGAACTTGTTAAGCATAAAAAAAAAATTATAAGAAGAAAGAAAAAAAGTATCTACTATACATATACCTCTGAGAAAGATAGCGTGAATTTTATACGAGTGAATTATACATAGATTCTTTCCTTACATATCTTATCATCTAATAGAGGACATAAAACAAGTGTGGAAAAGTGACATGAGGAATGTAAAACAGGCCACAAGAGAGGTACAGGGTACTATGAATATTCTGTGCTAGGAGAGATTATTACTACCTTGGGGATAGGGTGGAATTAGAGAAATCTTCATGGAGCAATAGCATTAACTGAGTTTTAAAGTATGTTCTTTAACTTGGAATGTGGGAAGGGGTACACAGGTAGGAGTATAGAAGGCGTGGATCATTCTTGGGATGGGAATAGATGGTGAAATGTTGGCAAGAAAATGGTTAAATTATTTTAGATTTTATGCACAGTCCTAAATTTCAAGCTCAGGAGTTGGCTTAGGAGAAAGCTATTTAATGAAAATTAGGTATAAGAAGTCATTTTTTAACTGTGTAACAATTAAGCATACATGGTAAGCAATTTATTCTAGTGCTCCTAGCCAGTAGTACATTTTCACATGAAACTTGAGAGCAGATAAGAAATGAAGAATTGGGGAAAGCTAACACTGCCCTCAGGTCTTCAGAAAAGCAATCCAGAACCTGGCTTCTCACACTTTGATGTGTATGCTGATTACCTGGGGATCTTGTTAAAATGCAGATTTTGATTCAGTGTATCTATAGAGCCTGAATCTCTTCAATTTTTAGGTGCCAGAGTCTGTTTTTTGTTTTATTTTTGCTTCTTGGGGGAGGGGGCAAATCTATAGACCACATATTGAGTTGTGAGGATTTTAGATCAGTGAACTCCCAAACTTGATTTTACACAGCAAAATCACCTGTGGAGCATTAAAGACTACTCAACGTCCGGACTCTATTTACAGGGATTCTAATTTAATTGGGTCTTGGATGGGGTCTTGGCATCAGAGTTGTTAAAAGTCCCCCTGTGGAATTCTAATGTGAGGTCTCTGTTGAGGAGTACTGCTCTAGGCTATGTCTGAAGTTAGTGTTTCTCAACCCTGGCTGCACATTAGAATCACTCAGGGAGGTTTTAAAAATCCCAGTGCTCATACAGCATGCCAGACCAATTAAATCTGGCTCTCTGGAGCAGGGGCCTGGGCATTGGTATTTCTCAAAAGCTCCCTAGGTGATTCTTAGGTGCAGCAAGGTTTAGAATCACTGACCTGGAGGGATTTAGGAATTTCTCTCCTCTATCCTTGGCCAGAAGCCTGGGCATCTGCTGCTGTTTATAGAGCAAAGTGCACATGATATTCTGTTGTCAAATCTATCAAGTATTAACAGCCTTGTATGCAGCTCATCAATGCAAATAAGACCAGTTGTCTAGGGCTCTTAGTTTGGGGGTGAAGAAACAAAACTGAATTTTTCTGAAATGAAAAATGTTGAGGAATAAATAGAACAATGAAGAGTTGAACTCAGGAGCCATGGGCCTTACTTCAGTGGTCCTCTCACAATGCAGGTCTGCATTATTAACACATGGTTCCAAGTAGTCTCACTGAAAACCCAGATAAGACACATAAAATCATTGTAAAATAGTGAAATAGAGTGATGTTTGGATTAGCAGGATAGGACCAGGAAAAGAGGGGTAGGGGTAGTAATGCATAGGAGGGGACTCAGAGGGTTTGGTCCTAACCCTATTACTGGCTCTGTGATGTATACCTCAGCTTCATGGTTTATTGATGGGAAAAAACTGACACATATTTATAGGGTTGTTATAGGCCATAATAACATAACTATTTTGCTGTAAATTGAAATCTACAATGCAAGTGTCAATAATTAAAGGTATAGGATCTCCAGAACCACAGAAGTGAGGATAAATAACATTCATGTTGTCCAATTCTTCACACACCCACCTCCCTGCCCTGGAATTATTGCTCTCAAGCATGCAGGTGCTCTATATTTGCACTTAGACTCTAAATTTTTGTTTGGAGTTTGATAAACAGTTCTCAACATGAAGTGATCATTTGGGAGGAAATAAAAGTCAGGAAAAAAATTCTTATCCTGATCCAACTGTATTTTATTTTTTAGACAATGTAAGATAGTGTTATTTTTAGGGCTATAGGATATTACTGTGTCATTAGTAATAAAAAAATAAATCATTATTCAAACTTGGGTTAACAAGAGCAAATCTGTGCTATTTATGCTGAATAGATAGGTAAAAACCTAAATTCTAAGTTGTTTATGAACATTGACACAGACTGACTAGGAAATCCATCTGGACTCAGATTTAGCAAACATTAGAAGCATTTAACCTTGAAATATCATTCTAGCGCTACTAAGGGAAATAGAAATAGGGGCTTGAATTATCCATACAGGTAATTATGTACTAAGTTGTCATTCCAACGAGGTGAGTCAGACTAGAAAAGTCAGTCATGACATTGAATTTATAGAAAAACAATATAAAACATGGGAAAGATGATAGATTCATAATGAAGAGTCTTCTTAATTTCTTTTTGCTTTTAATTCAATACTTTTTTCATACTGCTAATTATAAGTTTCAAGTAATAGAATCAGAATGACCTGCAGTACAGCCTCACATGTACTCAGATGAGTAGAATCACTGGGATGCTCAGACATAGGGATATAAGAAAATACTTGAATGTTAGACTTCTTAAAGTTAGAATCAAATGATATAATTTATGTAAAACTGCCTTGCACAAGCATGCCTTGTCATGCTTGACACTTGTTATGCAACCTTTTTTTAGTATTCTTTCCCTATAAGCATTTTTGAGCTTTTATTATGTGCCAAGTAATGCTCTTACTCCTTCACAGGCATTAATTTCTGTGTTATTTATAAAAACTACATGAACAAGAAATGACAAATAATAAGCATTTGCCTATAGCGAGCAGGTAAAGGAGCTAGCGACTTGACCCCAGACAGTTGATCTTCAGAGTCCAGATGCTTTCTACTAAATAAACTATCCTTTTGTGTTTCAAAGCTCTTCTATCATTTGACTTTCATTTAGAAAATGAGATGATAGTTGTGCTGGAAACTGGCTATACAAAGATAAAAATGATGTGCTAGTATACTAGGTAGACCCCTCTATCCACCACAATCCCATGTCACCATTTCTTTAATTAACTCCTTTGATAATCCTCTACTGCCTCAAAACACACACGTGGGCAAAGGAATCATAGACTTAGAATTTCTGCTCTTATGAATTTCTGCTTGCACTATATATTCATATATTGCACTGCCAACCCTCTCCCCATTCCTGGCCCACATGTTACTAATGAGGAAAATGAGGTCCAGAGAACAAAATTTACCAAACTATGAAATGAATGGAGCTCTGGGAGCTTCTATTAGCTTAAAGGGTTATAGATGCTCACAGAATCAAATGTCCTTTGCTTTGGGATCAGGTCCGTTTTCTGTCTTCTAAAGAATTATATCTGAAATCCCACCTTTTTTCCTGTTTGGCCCACTGAGAACTTCAGATTTCAGAAACTCAGAAGGATTTTGGGACTCCTACTTTTGATAGTGTATTTTCAATTCTTCATTGACTTGACTTTTTCTGTAGTCCTATTTCTGGGAAACCACATATCCTTGGCATCTCTCTTGGTTAGCTTTTGATATCATGTATCTGTTTCTGGCTTTTATTATCTATATTTTGTAAACCTTGCCAACTATTCTCTGAGTTACCACTTGGCCAGGCTTAGTGCTAGTTACTTGGGGATGAGGGCACCAGATTGGCATAGTTAACATCCTCACAGGGCTTGTAGTCTAACAAGATACACAAACAATTAAACAGGATACTATCTCTTAGACAGGTAAGTCTATGATGGGGGATATAGATCTAGGTGAAGTGGATCCAGGGACGTCTTCACAGGAGAGACGATCTCTGAGATGAGACATATAGGGGGAGCATCAGTGATCCAAGCAAGCTTCATAATGGCAGGGACAGACCTGTTTAATTGATCTCAGCATCCTTAACACAGTGTCTGTCATATAATTAGAATTCAGTAATTATTTTTGAATGAAGAGATAAATGCAAAGTGAAGAAGTCGACAAAGATTCCCTCCTTGATCAAATTTTAGTCAGGTTCCCTTGAGTCCTCTCTTTTTGATTTGGCTTCATCCATGGGCCCTGCCTTGGCATACTGAGCCTAGTTTTAGCAAGGAAGAGCAAGTTTATTGAGAATATCCCCCATCTTTGGTATCTAATGACCTTGGCCTGCCTTTATCATGAATCTGATTTAGCAAGAATTCTTCTAACCTTGATATATAATCAAAGTGCTCTTAATTTTTCATTCACTGACTTCTCTGCTCATTGGAATCCAATGGGCTGTCTTTGCTGGATTTGGAGTTAAGTTCACCTTCTGTCCCTTATTGCAGCAATCTCAAGTAAAATGGTAACATTTTAACAAATGCCAGAATAATTTGTTTTTAACAAGGGTAAAGATGTATGAAGCCTCAGATACAAGCTTCCTCAGTTTGCTTATTTTCTTCCTGCTCCTTGGTAGTCTTTCTGCAAAAGAAGAAAATTTTTACACCGCTGATTATTATGGAGATTAAAGGAAACACCGTATGAAAATGATGTATGCAAAATAATCAAATAATTCCTGGCATATAATAGATGCGAAATAAGTAGTAGATATTATCTTTTATCTACTGTCATTTCCTTATGCTCTTAGTTATCTAAAGTAAGCTCTGCTTCCCTCAGATTTAGATAAAGAAGTGAAGTCTGAGCATCTCCTGAAATTATGTGCAATATTGTGTGTGCACCCTCCCTTATACAATACCTCTAACACTTCATATCTCCTGTCTCAACACCTACCTTAAATTAGATTCTCTTCTTAAAAATTGGTACTACTGATTTTCCTTTAGTCTTTAAAGTACACATCTTGTAATAAACTTTGGTAGTTCTCTCTTCTTTACCCTTTCGAGTAGTTCTGCAATTAAATGTCAGCAGTGTTTCCATTAAGTTTTGTCATTTTTTTCTACTCTCACTTTGGACCATCTTCACTTTGTGCTGATATTTCTGCAAGAGCCTCCTAGCTAGTCTCCTGGCCTCTAGCTTTTCTTGACAGTGTGTCCATCCTTCACGGCATTGCCATATTTTGTCTTTAATAGATTGTTCCTATATTAATAACTCCCTATTATTTATTGGATGAAGCCCCTTACCCACTAGGATGGCCCTCTGACACTTGCTTTATTGTTCAATGCATTTGCTACACTCTGTGATCAAGAGGAGAAACGATTTTTTCATGAATCCTCTTCCCAATAATTAATATTTAATTAATAATTGCTTAAGGCAGGCAACAAATTGTCTGATCATATTCTCCTTGTTTTTCCCAAGAATGTCCTTCTGTCCTTCCACTCTCTCTTGCCTCTCCAAATCCTAGCCATCTTTCATGCTCTAGTTCAAGCCCTGCGTGTTTCAAAGGAGAATTCCCTAATTTTCACTGTTTCCTGTTCTACCCTCTGACTACTTGGATTGTTGTTTTTGTGCAATTTAGCCCTTTGTAGTTACCTTGTGATGTGTGTGCATGTGAGCACACAGGCGCATGCACCACTCTTCCTTCCTGGGCTCATGACAGGAATAGGATTTGTCTTATATTTCATACTGCTCCCATCACCAAATTGTTTTAAAAATGTAAAACGTACCAAATAATTATAGTTGATAAGCAATCTTAACCATATACATAGAATTCTAAACTTAATTTCTTAAGTATTTTCAAAAGGCATAGAAAAATGTAGCCATATAAACTTTAGTTCTCTAGAGTAACAATGTACTATTATGGTTGTTTAACAAGCGGTCAGTTCTCCCAAGTACAGAAAAGGATACATAAATCAATAAAGAATTTGTTATTTTCAAACTATGTCTTCTGCAAGACATTGTTTATGAATAAGTTCTGCATTAAATCAGAAATCACATCACTCCTGTTGATTATGTCATAAGTTATTACCTGACTGTGCAGTCTTGGCTATTGTTATTCTATAAAGGCAAGGACCCAAGCTTAATGCTTTGTAAGGGTCTTTGCCATCTGAAAATTTATTTAAACAGTTCTATAGAGATACACTTTCACACATGCATTGAAGGTCTTGAAGGTTATTTTCCTTCCTGAAATTTATATGCAAAATGTACTGAAGGCTAAATGAAACACAGACAAAAATATGTACACTATTTTTCCATTTCCTACCTTAGAGAAATGATTAAATTTAATTTTAATCTTTAACAACATCTTACCTAAGAGAAATGACATACAAATATTTAAAGCAGTGATCATTTTAGAATGTTTGAGAGAAAGAAAGCAATGAGCCAAAGTGAAACAATAAAAATAATTATAAATATTTATTTATTGCTTCTCATGTTCCCAGCTTTGGTACACACTTGACATCAACTTTTTGTTCTCCAATTCCAAAGTGAGATCTCTGGTCAGCCCATATAAATAATAGAATATTGGGACTTTTTGGGACCTCAGAAATCACCTGGTCTACCCTCTAATTTTATGGATAAAGACATTGAAGTGAGGAAATGGGAGTTAAATTGTCCAAGGTCACAGGACAGTTTAAAGATAGTCTTACTGGGATTAAATGTACAGTTTTCATGACCTTCTCCCAACTGGCAATTTTCTCTTAATACTGGCTGATGTAAAGGGATGAATTTTGCAAATATAGACTTACCTCATATTGAAGTTTGATCTCATATCGATAAGGATCCATTATACAGCCTTGGAGAATGCAATATTTTGCACTTAGGAAATTTCTAAGAGGATAGATCTCATATTAAGTACTCTTAAAAAAGAGAAAAAGAAATTATGGAAAAGAAAAAAGAGGAAGCAAGGAGACATAAGTCCTTTGGAGACGATGGATGCATTTATAACCCTGAGTATGGTGATGATATCCTAGGTATATGTGTATGTCCAAACTCATCAAAATGCATAGAAATTAAAAAGGCATGATTTTTGTATATTATGCCTACCCCAATAAAGCTGGGAAATGCCATGATCAAAAGAAATAAAAATTATATTTGCATTAAATGTTAAATAAATTAATGTTAATTAATTGAATTGTTAAGTCAAATTAAAAATTGGGAGCTTTTACATAAAACCTAGTCTTCTGAAAAAAAAAAAAAAAAAAAAAACCCTAGTCTTCTGGATGCTTGTGCCCTGTCTCTGAACAGAACCATTACCTGAAGTTTGTTGAGATAGATGCTCTGCAGTTCAATGTACCAATCTCATGATATGTGACCTTTCTGTTACCAGTGGAACTTTGAATTTCAGATCTTCATTCTCAAACTTTTGTCCTGATATACCCAGGATTCTTCAATCTTACCTTTTTCTTCCCTTCTGTCTCTACTCTTGTTCGGGCCTTTGGCACATTATCTTTGGAATAGCTAGGAAACTGGTCTTCTTGTCTCTCATGACGTTTGATCATTAGCTTTCAAGGCCCATTGGCTGATGTCCTGCTTTCAGAAGTAGCTGCTAGTGTAGCCACAGAGAGGTAAGGAACAATTGCTCACTTTTTCATTGAGGCATCATTTAAAATTCTTTTTCAAGGCAATGTGATGCCACACCCATTAAGGATGGAACTGGAGGGTATTATGTTGAGTGAAGTAAGTCAATCAAAGAAGGACAATCATCATATGGCTTCACTCATACAGGGAATATAAGAAATAGTGAAAGGGATCATAGGGGAAAGGAGAGAAAATGAGTGGGAAAAATCAGAGAGGATGACAAAACATGAGAGATTCCTAACCCTGGGAAATGAACAAGGGGTAGTGAAAGGGGAGGTGGGCGGGGGGTTGGGGTGACTGGGTGACGGGCACTGAGGGAGGCACTTGATGAGATGAGCACTGTGTATTATACTATACATTGACAAATCAAACTCCAATGAAAAATATAAAAAATAAAAAAATAAAGTGGTGAGATACGGAGAGAAGGCTCACACCGTCTACAAGCCCGGCTGCCTGCCTACCTCCCTGTGCTCACTCTGGCCCCAGCTCTGTCTCCCTCCTGTAACCCGCTGTGCCTCACAGTACCAGGCTTCTCTTCTCACTGTCTTCCATAGTCAGAGGTCTTTGGCCAGGTTTTCTCTCTGCTTCTCTTTCCTTTCCCTCCCTGTCTCCCCCGTTATTTATATCTGTACCTTGAGCCTGGGGAAGATCAATAAAAAGATGTTTCAAATTTTTAAATGTTTTTCTTATCCATGAATTTGTCCTGGGCATAGTATTTCGATTTCACAAATGATCTAGGAGTGTCTCTCCATGGAAATGATCTCAGGCATGGAACTGAAAGTATAAAATATATGCTAATGATGAAAAGAAAGGGCAAAAGGGACATTACGGGAAGAAATATTTTATGGCCAATATGATGGTGTAGCAAACCACTTTTGGAATAACTAAGCGTTTCTGTTAAAAACACAAAAGGTCAAATAGCATATCTTAAATTGCAGAAAGAAATTCATTCAATTTTAAAGTTGTTCTTGCACTACCCAAAGTTACTTAGAGGACAAAATAACTGAGGTTAATAGACTTTAATATGTCACCAGCCTAAGTGGTTGATCAAAATATAAATTTAAAGGAATAAGGCAGATATTTCAAGCCTGCAATGACATGCCATCAATCTCCGAAATGATTTTGTATCCAGTTTGTCCTAATACGATGACAGTTTTAACCCTGCATATTTTCCCATTAAAGGTGCAACTTTCAAAAAAAAAAAAAAGGTGCAACTTTCAGTTTCTCTATTATTTTAACTTTGCCATCATCTTCATAAATAGTGAGACCCTATTCAGCACTGACTCCTTTAAAATCAGTAATTACGGATGATGTTTGCTAGAGTTTGAGGCAGGCAGGTGGCTGCTACAGGCCTGACTTCACTAACTGGTTTCACCCTTCCTTTAAGGAAAGATTTGTAAATAATCAGTGGCTGGCAAATAATCAGTATTCTGGGCCAGTACTACCTCTCTCATCACATTGCACTTGATTCTTTTTTATTTTATTATTTCACTCTTTCTACAATTTCATGTTAGGCTGTTATATTGTTTAAGAGAAAGACAATTAAGAAGTGAGCAAGATGCCAAAAGGGAAGTTTAATATTTTCAAAGCTCTTATTAACAATACAATATTATTGGTCTCAATAAATGCCTCTTTGGAGACTTTTAGAACAACAGCAACAATAAAACCAAACCAAAAAAAAAAAAAAAAGAAGAAGACGAAGAAAGGGTTTCTTTCATGATGAAAACATGGAGATTCTGATTACCTGAGACAGAAGCTATTTATGTACACCAACTCTTTTGACAATTCCTCCCAATCAGGTGAGTTGAGGTAATTCATAGGGAATTTCTAGACAAACAGTATAAAAGTCTTTGCATGTGCTGTTCCCTTTGCCAGGAAAACTTTTCCCCTAGATGTTTTTCTGCAATTGTGTTACCTCTTCAGAGAGATTTTTCTTTTGACCAGCTGGTCTAAAATAACACAGCAGTTCTCTTTATTCCCTTGTATTGATCTGTTTTTCATCATATCATTGTCACCTACAAACGAGTCATACATTTATTTATAGATTTCTACTTAGCACATCAACTAAATGAGAGTAAGGATGTCATCTTTTTTGTTCATGGCTCTATTCTCAGAGCCTAAGACAGTGGCACAAAGAAGATCCTCAGTTATTATTTGCTGAGATTATTAATTAGTAAAACACAGGTCCCTTATGGAGGATTATTTTATTTTAAAACTATGTACCATGTGATTATAGCATCATGATGAATATCCAATCTACTGTCTTTCTTGAAGTTCTAATACACATTTGTACAGGTGTACACTCTTTAGTTCATCAGATATATTTGCATCAGTAACCGGTTGTAAAAAAGCAAACACTACAACCTGGTTAAGCCAAGCAGTCGATTGAAACACAACACTCTTCATCTTTGAGTTTTATTTATTTCAAGTTCCTATGTACTTTTTAAATGAACTTAAATTTTGTTGTCGTTTGTTTTGTTTTGTTTGAGTGCCAAAGAAGGGAGACATGAGATCAACAGTATGCAGAGAGGTGATTTTAAAGCAATAGGTGGTCAGTTCCCATTAGCGTAGCAGCTTCTCTTATTTTTCCCCTTTTCCTCTAGCATGAGGATTCGGAATGTACTTGCTATAAAGAATACCTGCAGTGGGTCTATTTGATCACACTGAGAAGAACCTTGAGAAATGTTCTTGTTTATCTCCATAACCAGGATAACATTTTATTGACATTGAAAAGCATGTGTTTTCCTTTCTTTTTTTTTTTTTGTGAGTTTTCCTTTCAACAAATATTTCAGTTAAGATGGAAATGCCAATTTATTTGTATCAAAGTGTCCAAAAGTACTCTGAAAGAAAAGTTATGGTTTGATTTTTGAACCAAACCTGACTGAGCACTTGCAATATGCTATCTATGCTGCTACCTTAAGGGACATCAGAGGTCACCACACGACAGGGGCTGTCTCAAGGATTGCACTGAAAACAGGAGAGTTTATTTCTTGGTTCACACATTTATTGATTTGTATAAACTTCATCTTGCAACAAAAATGATTTCAAGTAATCTATAAAAGGTTATATACTATAAAATACTATGAGTTCAAAGCTGGGCAGAAAGATAAGGTGAAGGATAAACAAGGGGAGGACAATAAAATATGGCAATGGAATAATATATCCTTGCTGAGGGATATATATGAATTGATAATTATGACTCAGTGTGTGAATAAGTATAACACTGAAAGTATGCACCTGGTACAGTTTTAACAGGTAAGGGAGTGAATAACTGTCTAAATATTTCTCCAGAGACTTTGACTGAATCAGAGAAGATGTCCTAGAATGAACAGAGTTCCTGAGTTCCTGAGGAGGAATAATAATTTTTCAGACAGATTGAGTGGTGGGTTACAATACTCTAGGCAAAGAGAAAAGCATGTGGCATGTGCAAAATTATAGAAGCATGCATAATTAAAACAGCATGGGACGTTTGGGAAATTATAAGGATAAAAATGAAATGGGAGAAGCCAGTGATGAGGGTAAAATGGGAGGATGGCTTCCAGCCAGTTCTCGTGCTGCATTAATTTAGTGTCAAGACAGAAAAACACAGGTGACGGTGCACCTCAGTGAACACAGTTTTGGATGGTGGTTCACTTGTGTTTTGATGAGTAGATATTGTGACTCATTCAACTTTTAAGTATGCTATAATGTTTACTGTTGGCCAGAGAGGTGAGCCTGGATGGTTCAGCTGTGCTCCCCTGTGGGTAACCTGAAGGCGTTCCCAGAGCAGAGCGGTGTTCCCTTACTACCTCAGTATCCTGAAGTGATCTTCCACATGCAAATCCTTCAGAGCCAAAATGATGGGGGTAAGGCTCATGGGGTATTTACAGAATCTTAATTCTTTTGTAGTTGCCTTAAATATCTTTTCTCAGCAGCAATATTTTTTAAAAAAATGCTGCTGCACTAATATTCCTGGCGCCTTCCTTTTTTTTTTTTTTTTTTTTTTTTGATCAAGGAAATATACCTCATGGCAAATGGAAACAGGTCATGATTTAAAAAAGGCAGAGGGTGCCTGGGTGGCTCAGCCTTTGGCTCAGGTCATGATCCCGGAGTCCTAGGATGGAGCCTAGGGGCATTGGGCTTTCTGCTCAGTGGGGAATCTGCTTGTCCCTCTCCCTCTGCCCCTCTTCCTGGCTCCTGCTCGCTCTTGCACTCGTGCTCTGTCTGTCTCAAATAAATAAATAGAATCTTAAAAAAATATAAAAAGGACAGAAACCTGACACAACACAATGTATTCATTTTATTCTTTGTGGTCTGCATCTCATGTACGTTCCTTTATTGGACCAGTTTCCCCTCACAGTGAGCCTTTTCTCCCTGTAGAGCACTGACCACAAGACAGATATTTTTCCAGACTTTGGTCTCTTTACCCCATGGTTGACAGAACAATCCTTTAAGATCGACTCTGTATCAGGTGGTCACATGACTCATTTTTGCTCATTGGGTAAGTTCTACCTGAGTAGGTAGGCATTGACAGCCCTGTACTACATGGGATGTCCACAAGCCACGTTCTTGTGGCTTCTAGCCAAGCTATCCCAGTCCATACTCACCAGGCTCTTCCAGACATCTTCTCTCTCCTCTGGCCTGTGTCATATTTCTAACACTGACATATCTCACCCTGAGTTAAAGAAAGTCTGGACATTCTTCAAGGTCCATGTGAACCATATCATTCTTCATCATGCCACTCATCCTCACCGCCCTAGAACCAAAACCCTTATTCTTTTGGCTCCAGTAACAATTTCTTTCTCTTACCTTATTTGTGGTATTGTGTATTTTTTTTTCTTACTAGACTCTGAATTTGTACAGACAAAAAATTCTGTGTCCCTCTTTCTTTCCTCTCATTTCAACAATCATCTCCACCTCAAACTTCATCCACAGTGCTTGGGCCTAGTGCCTGATATGTTGTGTGCTGTGTGTGTACGTGTGTGTGTGTTCTCAAATTTGTGGAAGGATCCCCCCCATCTCCCCCTATCTAATTAATTAGTATCCTTCACTCACATATGTTTTTGGTGAATATATTTAAGTTTTATTCTCTTAGCAAATTTCAGTTAATGTTACAAATTCGATTTTCAGACTTTATTCATCTTAAAGCTGAAAGTTTGTATTACCAACCTTTCCCTTCCAACCCCCTCCCTCCAGCCCCTGGCAACCCACTTTTCTATTCTGTTTGTATGAGTTTAACTTTTTTTTTTTTTTTTTTTTAAGATTCTGCATACCAGTGACACAATGCAGTATTTGTCTCTCTGGCTTATTTCACTTAGCATAATGCTCTCCAGGTCCATCCATGTTGTCTGAAACAGCAGTATTTCCTTTTTTTTCTCATGGATGAACCCCCCCACCCCCCCTTCACACACACATGCTCACTGCCTCTTTATCCATTCATCTGTTGACAGACACTCAGGTTGTTTCCATTATCTTGGCTGTTGAACATGGAAGTGCCTCAAGAAATAGGATTGCTGGATCATATGGTAGTTCTATTTTTTATTTTTTGAGGAACCTTCATATTGTTTTCCATAGTGGCTGCACCAATTTACATTCCCACCCACAGTGCACAAGACGTTCCTTCCGCACCCTCACCAACACTGGCTTATCTCTTACCTTTGATGATAGATATTCCGGCAGGTATGAAGTGATGCCTCAGGTGGTTTTGATTTGCATTGCCCTGATGGTTCGTGATATCTAGCACCTTATCATGTACCTGTTGGCCATCTGTATGTCTTCCCATACAGTGTCTATTCAGTTCCTCTGCCCATGTTTTAATCAGTATTTTTGTTTGCTGTTTGTGCTATTGAGTTGTGTGTTCTTTATACATTTTGGATATCAACTCCGTATCAAATATATGACTTGCAAATATTTTTCTCCCATTTCATAGGTTGCTTTTTCATTTTGTTGAGGCTTTCCTTTGCTGTGGGGAAGGTTTCTTTTCTTTTCTTTTCTTCTTTTTTTTTTTTTCTTTAAAGATTTTATTTAGGGCAGCCCCGGTGGCGCAGCGGTTTAGCGCCGCCTGCAGCCCAGGGCGTGATCCTGGAGACCCGGGATCGAGTCCCGCATCAGGCTTCCTGCGTGGAGCCTGCTTCTCCCTCTGCCTCTCTGTCTCTGTCTCTATGAATAAATAAATAAAATCTTTATTTTTTAAAATATTTTATTTATTTATTCATGAGAGACAGAGACAGAGAAGCAGAGACACAGGCAGAGGGAGAAGCAGGCTCCATGTGGGGAGCCTGATGTGGGACTTGATCCCGGGTCCCCAGGATCACGCCCTGGGCTGAAGGCGGCGCTAAACTGCTGAGCCACCCAGGGTGCCCATGGGGAAGTTTTCTAATTTGATGTAGTCCCACTTGTTTTTGCTTTTATTGCCTTTGCTTTTGGTGTCAAAGCCAAAAAATCAATCAAGCCAAGACTGGTATCCAGGAGCTTACCTCCTATATTTTCTTTTATGATTTGTCTTTATATTGCGATGCTTTTTTTCCATTAAGGTATGGAAGAATACTAATCCATAAAATAAAAGCAAATAGCCTCTTTGGAAACAGCTGCTTTGATGACAGGTAACATGCAAGAGTCACACTGCCTTGCACTAGGGAGATCATTAGGAAGCTAGCAAAGGCCCAGCTAAATGACAGTTCAAACAAATTAACCACCTACATGGGGGTATAATGGATTTCATTTCCTCCTGCTGGTCACATGGAAGGAAAGTACCTCACAAGTGAAGTCAGCAGCTTGTTGAAATGTTGGGACCTGGGCTGGGGCTACATAGGAATTAAGATCAATTATAGTCTCTGCAGTTCTGATGACATCATCTGTCTTTGATCACAAAAGCGAAAACAGATTTAAGAATTCTATTACTTCTGTGTATGTTACTCTTTATAAATTAGAGAATATTTTAACATCTGTTATCTCATTTACTTATATCAACAAATTAGTGAATGAGGATAGATTGGATTTACTTGTCCCAATTACAGGCAGAGAAGCAGAGCCTTAGAGTTTTGAAGTAAATTATTAAATGTCACAAACTCAGTGAGTTGTAAAACTGAGTGTAGAATGCATAATTTTGACTTTGAGGAATGCGTCCTTCCTCTTTAAAATAGGAAGTATATCTCTGACTTGGGAGGAAAAAACAGTGGAGATGAATTCTACAAGATAAGAAACCTCTTACATTCCAATCCTGAATGAACTTTTCTTTTTCTGCCTCCTTTGGAGTATGTGGTAAACTCATATTGCACCAATTTAGGTAAGCCCAGAGTACATTTTCCAGAATTCCCTTCTATGCATAGTTCCTAGTTAGCATAGCTCACTTGGATCATCCTTTGGCTTCTTTAACTCCTCAGCCAGGTGCATATTTAGATCTAGGTTGAAAGGCAACAGCATGTTCTGAAGAATACCTGTAGTGCCAAAATTGATGGCTGGGAGAAGGTGAGGGGCTGATGTGAGCTCCCCTTTATCCTCATGGATTCTAGCTTGTATTTGTGGGTTTCACTTTGTCCCTGTTCTCACCACCGTCACTTATATCTGCCCTTCCTTGCTGCCTGTCATAGACAACAGCCTTTACACTATTTAACCAGCCCCCACAAATTCCTATACTAAATCCTTTGATTGTATGTATGCATGTGTGTGTATTAAAATTATATATAGATATATATGTATATGGGAATAAGAAAGAATATGTGTATGCTAATCTAGAGTATGCCTCACCATACTTGAACATCCTGTGATTAAAGTCTGAAAAACTTTAGTGTCCCAATATAGGCAGTTGTGCTAATGGTTGAGACCCTTCAAGAATGAGGTGTGAAACCTATCCCGCAAGTGGGATAACTATGACCAGCTGACATGCTTGCTGAGGATAAAGGGAACATAGAACAGGTAGTGGAAGAAGGTAGTTATAAATACCAGTTATGACGATGTGACCAGTGGCAGAAATGCGACTGTATTAGTCATGCATATTTCTTCTTTACTTTGATAAAAATAGATTTGTGTATATGGTAACTGTTTTTTTTTTTCTCTTCACCTGTCCCATTTTTCTATTATCTGCGGTAAAATGTATTAATGGTTAATTTTAAATCTCAATATTTACAATTCAGAATATCAAAGAGGGAATGTTACTCAACTAGAAGAGGAATAAGTATCCATCCAAAATAGACTAGGGCCATTTGTAGCCTCCTTTAAGGAGACGGTGTGCGTAATTTTGGTTTTGTGACTAATGGTAGCATTACGTTAGGTGAAGCATGATTTTGTGATTGTCTTAATTGTAAATTAAGTTCAGTATGGCTAAAAGAGTTGTAAATGGATGCCAGCTTGACCAGGGGTGGATTATGATAGATTTGTATTCTTTCAATTTAGCTGAGGTGGAATTATATTTCCAAGAATCCCCTTTACTGGGGAGTTCCAAGTTAGGGGGGGACCACAAAAGATATTTGTATTGACCTTAGTGAATCAACAGGCAGTTGGGAATGGAAGATGGATGGGAAGTGGTGAGAGTGAGGACAAACCCATGGCAGTAACTGGATCCAGGTTGGACTTAGACTCCACTGGCCTCTTACTACCTTCCAGGCTCCAACTTGATTGATGTGGTTGTCCTTTGCCAGGTAAGTAAACAGTTCCTGAGACAGAAATCAGAAAAGCTGAAGGTGGATCTAGTGGGAACTGTGGTAGCAGTTGCCCAACTGCTGTCCTGTATTAATAAGCAGCAGTGCAAGCAAGCTGCCACTGTACATGGGGTCCCTGTACCAACCTTCCTGGTTTAACAAATATGTCTTTTGTGTCACTTCCCTTTCCTACTTCAGGCTCCAGCACCCAACACAAAGATAGCAGCCTTCCATGCCCACAGTTGCATACAGTATGAAATACTTATCTACTTACAGTCCTTCAGTTTGTTCATGAGAATGTGTGTGTGTGTGTGTGTGTGTGTGTAAGTGAGAGTTCTGGTGCTACAGTTTCTTCTTCCAACTGCACTGATTTGTAACTCAAAAAATGTTAGATTCATACAAACACATATGGTGCTTTAATGGGCAAGAGGCTTTGCATTGAGGCTGTGCTAATGATGGTGATCATAACAATAGCTAAAATTTACTATGCCCTTACAGTATAAGATTAATTCTTTTTTTTTTAACAATATCACTGTAACCTTGGAGGTAGATGCTCTCACTATCATCATTCTTTTTATTTGAATCAGACAATTCATGGCATTTAAGTCCTATCTCCTCTGTCACCTGATGTGATTGGAAGCCGGAAATCAGGCACAAAGGACCTGCTCTATCCATTGTGGAATGGGGCTGTGAGTTCAATGCTCTAAATGAAGCTCATTATGAATGATCTGATCTGATTGACCTATGTGGGCTAGAGGAGGGGAAATGAGAAAGTGGGATTATCTGTATAGTTAACTGGGTCTAGGGATTCCAGTAAATTAATTGGTGGTAAAAGGAAAGGAAAAGAAGTAAAAAAAGGAGGAAATGAGAACAACTCTTGGACCTTGAACAAACGGCTGCTTTGAAACACTTTGGTAGTCATCTAACCTTGTCTCAGCGGAAATCAAACCTTTTCTCCGGTGTGCATAGTATGCATAGTGCATAGTCAAACAACGCTCTGCCTTAGTATGCCAGACATCTGGAAAAGATGATATGTTCTAGCTTTTGCTATCCTTGTTCTTATCAGACTTTTAGAATCATCAATTTCCATTCCACATTTGTACATTAAAATGATCATAACCTATATTTAAACTTATAATCAAATTGTTCTCTGCTTTTATGGTAGAATTTAACTTAAGAGAACATAGTTTTAGTGGTTAAATCAACAGGATATTTTTTCATGTAATATTTTCGAATTTTTTTGTGGGGGAGCATCTTATATAACAAAAAAAATAACCATTTTAAAGTGGCACGTGGTACACTTACTATCCCTATCTAGTTCCAAACATTATCACCTCAAAAAGAAACTTCACATTAAGCAGAGTAACCATTACCTTAATTAAAAATAAATTGTGTGTGGAAAATTCAAATTGTTTTTGTTTTGTTTTGTTTTTCTAAGTAGGCTCCATGCCCAGTGTGGAGCCCAGCACAGGGTTCAAACTTACAACTCTGAACTCAAGACCAGAGCTGAGCTCAAGACTCAGACACTTAACTGACTGAGTCACTTACGCACCCCAATCCTAGTTGTTTTTTGAAATCTAACAAAAATCTCCCATTCAGCATTGATTTTTGCATTTTACTTACTGACCCTAGTTATTCTCCCAATCTTTGACATTTTATTTTTATTTCTATTTTTTTTATTTATTATTTTTTTTTAATCTTTGACATTTTAAAAATTCATTGTGTGTATAATATTAATATCCAGATATGTTATGGGTATGTATTAATAAATTTATATATTTATATTTGATTTAATTTAATATACTTTAATGTCTTCTATATTTATATTTTAACAAATTAATATATTATTTTTTAATTTGAATTTTAGTCAAATCTACCTGTCTTTTTTAAAGTTTTATATTTTTCCATTTATGTTTTGAAAAATCTCTTCTTATACTGAGATAGTAGAAAATATTTTCTTCTAAAATGTTAAGGCTTACTTTTCAAGACTTTTTTCTGGAATTTATGTTGTCCATAGTGTAAAATAGGAAATACCATTTTACATGTGGGAGCCATTTGATTGAGAATCAGTTTCTGATATTTCCTTTCCATCTGATGTGTTATGCTACCTCTTTCCTTATAGTTGCTATCTACATGTGGGTTTAGAGAGATATATAAATTATCTAGTCTAGCCCTCTTATTTTATAATGTAAACTAACAGGCCAAGGCCAGAACACATAATACAGAAGTGGAAGACTCATTCTTGTCCATGGACAGTGGTTAGGCAAATGCCTGAGTAACAGCCTGGATCGTGTTACCATACTTGCTATGTATTTTGTACATAAAAATGATGTCTGTGTTACTAAAAAGTTTTGAAAAATAGATATATAAGACCTGAATGATGCTAAAAATGTACTTGTTAAGTATATTTTAAAAATTTATATCATTTGCTGTCACTTTATAGGTTTGTAGATAAGGCAACTCTGTGATGCTCTGTATTTTCTCTTATGCTTTAAATAACCCATGAAGTGATGAATAGGGATGGTTGGTCACCTTTTATATTTGACCTTGAATCCAAGAGTCTTATGTTTGAATTCTAGTCTTCCCACTTATTAGGCTAACTACTATTGAGAAATTTCTTAGAGCCCTGAATCACATTCTACTCATCTGTATTACCACATAAATAAGATTGTTTTAAGAATTACTTGAGATGATACATATAAAACACTTCGCTCAGAATCTAAGTCAAAGTAATGCCTATTCAGTGATATTTATTGTTATTATTATTAATGTTCAAATGTCAAAAATTTCAGAAATATAATTAAATGAGTCTCAGTGCATCACATGAGTGGAGTAGCACAAGAACTATTGAATTACAGACTCAAAAAGTAACACTAGTACATGTAGTAATCTAATACATGATAAAGAATCCATCATATATCAATGTAGAGACATAAATTTCATAAGTTGTTTCTGCATACTTTGCTAATTATTTTGTCTAAAATATTTTGGAGCCAAAATAAATAAATAAATAAATAAAATAAAATAAAATAAAATAAAATAAAATAAAATAAAATAAAATAAAATATTTTGGAGCCTTACTCTTCACCTTATTAAATGTGTGTATTTTTAAAAGTCAGATAAAAAAATAAGCAGAATACAATTTAGGTGAATGTGTGACCCAAACCTATAGTCAATGTTCTCTTGATGGTGAGTTTCTAGCAGCATTTCCTTTAAAGTCAGGAGGAAGTCAAACAGAACTGCTCTGTCTGCACTTACTTAACATTGTTCTGGCAATTAATTATAAATAATGAAAGAAAGTAGTTAAATGAAAAGGAAAGATCTATGTATTGGAGAAGAGAAGACAAAATCATATTTTCCAAATATTGACTGTTCACATAAGAAGTTTGTGGAACCAACCAATAAAACAATTATAACTAAGAAACTTCACAAAATTTCCAATCATAAAACAAGCATTCAGAAATTTAAAACTTTCTATCTAAGTGATAAGAAGTTGGAGAATAGACAAGGGGAAATTTAATTCACTCTAAGAATCAAATATATAAAATATTTGAGTAAATTCAAGAACCATCATTTGGAATCAATATGAATTTAACTACAAGTCATTTTTTCGAATAAACATAAAAGCTGATTAAAATTTGAAAGTGTTAACTCTTGCCAACTTTGTCTATTAAGTACAAACAAGATCAACCAAATGAGCTAAAAAATGTATCTGAGCAAATAACCCATAAGAATAATAAATAGTATATATTTTGCATATATAGGCAAAGTTCCTACCCAATATCAAAACATGTTAAAGCTACAGTAACATGTGTAACATTGTTTAGGAGTAGGTAAATAGTGTAGCAGAGGAATGTTCTGCAGGAAAGATATTTGACAAAGATGAAGTCACTGCCCTGGAGTCAGAGAGCAGTGACCAGTCCCTGTCCTTAACCCACTGTGAGGATCCTCACTGAAAAAAAGGAAAAATTAGTTCTTTGAGAAGAAGGAAATTGATCTCAGAAAAGGGAAAAGCAAGAGAAAATAGAAAAGAAAATGGTAACCATGTAAGTAATCTAAATCAATGTGTGTGAGAGTGTGTGTGCAGGTTCATTTTAGAAATAAAAACAAGCTGACATTGAATACAAGACAACAAAATGTATATGAGGTGGCAGAGATAATCAGATTTAATAAGTTTATTAAGGTCTTTTATTGTAGGATAAAGTTGGAGATCTTAATATTGATTTAGAATTTGTCAAATCAAATGTGCTCAGTAAATTTGAAGTAAAAATTCTAAGATATGTGTAACATATATTTTATATATAGAATATATAACTTCTGAAAAGTTATATGGATGGACAAAAACAAAATAAATTGACCTTGCTCATTCCAGTCAAGTGTGAGAAGGGATTGGGGAAATGCTTAGAAAATCGGGGTAAATAATAAATATAAATATATAAGAAAAAATCCAACTATATAACTAATAATGATAAATTTAAATAAACTTCATATTTGTCATCACAGTCTGATTGGGCCAAGATTGTAATGTTGGCTATCACAAGTATTGTTACTGTGTGTGTAGTGTATGCCAGGCACTATTCTAAGTATTTTATCTGTATTAGCATATTTAACTCCTGTAATGACTCTTGCATGTAATTTGAGTTCCACTTTCACATAAAGACAGATAAATGGAGAATTTAGATATCAGAGGATAAAGAGAGAAAACAGTTTGAATTTCAGGTGGTTTGGCTTTAGAGCCACTGCCCTTAATACTATGGTCTATAGTTGCTCTTAGAGAATTTTAAAACATGTCATTCCTAGGATTGGCATATTAGGGATATTTCCTTTAATGTTGAAATAGAAAATGGATGTTTATATTAGAACTTTTATTAATATTGTATCAGTTGTCTTAATTAGCCTGGTAGAAAAAAGGATAAATAAGAGGTACTAGAATTATTAAAGAAGAAACAATTTTGCCACTATTCATAGCACAGTGAGGATAACATAGTGGTTACAAAAAGAAAGGAAAAAGGAAAAATTTTTAAAAAATGAATAAAGCCTACAGGCAGATTTCTCCCTTTTATAATTTGACATTGACCTTTTCTGGCTGTATGATTTTGGGCAAGTTACTTGATTTTTCTGGGACTGTCTCTGTAGCAGTGAAATGGCACACTAATTATACTTATTTCATAGAACTTTATGAGGATTCAATGATGTTCCTGCTGACTAAAAAAGGAATAATTTTACATAGATTGTGTGAAAATTAAATATCTAACAATAATACGTGCAATCAGGAATGAAACCACACACACGCACTCATACCAATAACTAGGCATACAGTTTTTATATCCTGGATCATTCTTTAGAATTAGCATCTTTTAATATGTTGCTTGGTCATTTAGTTATTGTCTTCTGTGAAATGACTATTCATATACTTCACGTTTTTCTCTTAGGTTGTTTTTCTTACACATTTCTTTATTATCTATGAGATACCCATAAGATAAATGGATTCTGAATACTAGGCCTTTGTTTATTTTATATTTGGTCTTTTTCTTTCATTTGTTGGCTTTTTTTTTGTCATTGTGTCATAGTGTTGTTTGATAGACTAGAATATTTAATTTAGGCTAGGTTATCAATCCTTTCTTTTAGGGTTTGCACTTTTTATATTTATAAAAGGAACTGTTCCATATTCATGATCCTCTTCTCTATTTTTTTCCTATAAATGGTTGAAGATTTGCTTCCCCTATTCAGGTGTTTCATCAAAAAAAAATAAAATAAAATAAAAAAGGACTTTTATCTACGGGATAAGGAAGCATTTTTTCCCATATGGTAAAGAGTTGCTTCATCATAATTTATTAAATAGTATATCTTTTCCCCAGTAATTTATAACATTCTTATATCATTTATTAAATATCTTTTTATGTGTGAGTTTGTTTTAAGTCATTCTAGCCCATCCCTTTGGTCTGTTTGTCATCACTTGCACCAACGTTAGATTGTCTTCACCATAGTTTTGTGATGGCTAGCTTATAGGCTATACTCTAGGCCATTTCTTCCATCTTACTATGGGTTTTCCAAGAAACAGAGCTTAAGGTGGAAAGCTTATATACTACAACTTTACTGGGGAGTGTGATCTCAGGGAGGAGAAGTGAGGGACAAGTGACATGAGGCAAGGAAGGAGCTGATAGATGGATATACAGAACCGTTCTCAATAAGCCGTTTACGTTGAGCCTCATTGAGTCTCTACAGTCCATGCAGGGGGAAAAGGGAATAAATTTATTCGTCTAGCATTTATTCTTATATGCTTTCATGTTGCCTGTGTATTGAAGCTGAACAAGCTTGGCATGAACAGGGAATCCCTGAGGCACAAGGCAAAAAGGATACAGCAAGTCCTAAGCTGAGTTGTAGTCAGGTTGGAGGACATGCATAGTAAGATGCCTCAGAAGTACCTAGAACAAGAGTGGGAGGCCACAAGGACCTGGAGTGATGCATGAATGATGGCTGATACACTGTCCAGCTTGGTTTTCTTCTGCAAAATGTTCCTGGCTATTTCAGATTCTTCATGTTCAATATAAATTTTAGAATCAGATTATCAAGTATCATTTTAAAAAGTACTGTTTAGATTTTGATTGAAATTACATTGATTTGATAGAGATCTCTGGAGAAAATTGACAATTTTATGATGCTTAGTCTTTCATACAGTTCATGGAATTATCTTTCCACATATTTTTGTCTTGTTCAATGTATTTTAATATGATTTTATATTTATCACTAAAGATTTGCAAACTTCTATATATTTATTCCCAAAAATCTATTAGCTTCTGTTGCCACATATTTTACCCAGAATATATTTCTATCTTAGAAATCTATAAGAAAAATTAAAAAATAAATAAAAACAATCTAAGAGAAGTGGGTAGAGGTTATATCAGAAGATAACTATTTTTTAATAATATGGGAAGCTCATGCTTCCTAGAAGATAGGATACTGTATACTTAACAAAATAATATTTCACCCACATTATACAAAAATTAAAATCTGACAATAATATAGGTAGTTAAGAATGAAACCAAACAAATAATCATTCTTTTGATGGAGTATATAGTGGTAAATGCATTTAGATTAATTTGACAATATCTGGCAAAGTTAAACGTGAAAACAATTTCCAGAGAAACATGCCTATGGTTAAAAGACTAAACAGAAGGGAACATTGTTGTATTATGATAGAAGAACATCTGAGTATTTACCAATCAGTGCATTGATGAACACATTATAATATATTCATAATGTGATATATTAAAGGCAATTTAAATGAATTAACTGTATTTACATATATGAACAAAGGTGACTATCAAAGAACACAAGATCATGGCAAAAGAATCAAGTTGTAAAAAATGTGTATCATGATAGCATTACATAAAGCTTAAAGTGTACAAAATAATACAGTTCATTCCTCTTTTTAAAAAGATTTATTCATGGAAGACAGAAAGAGAGAGGCAGAGACACAGGCAGAGGGAGAAGCGGACACCCTGTGGGGAGCCCGATGTGAGACTCAATCCTAGGACCCCAGGATCACACCTTGAGCAGAAGGCAGACACTCAACCGCTGAGCCACCCAGACAACTCAATATAGTTCATTCCTAATGAAAGTAAATACAGAGGTAAACATGTAGAACCATGAACGCCATTGACAAATGCGTTAAGCCTAATCAGTATCTTCTGAGAAAGGGAGCAAAGGAATGCAAGAGGAACATCCAGGGAACTCAACCCTGCCTATAAGGTTATGTTTCATAATAAAAGTTACTTTTATATAACATGATAAGCTGGCTAAATTTTACCAGAGTGATCTCTACCCAAGTATTTGTTAAATATTATTTTTACAATTAATATTTTTTTGGGATCAAACATCCCTAGGCTTGTAGCCAGTCCCAAGAATTACTTAAATTTTGAATTATTTTGTAGGTTTTCTTCTGCAGACAATTCTGATATCCATAGAAAATAAGGAAGGCATGCCTTGTGCCAAGCCTGAGACAAGTTTTAAGCAACATTATTGAGCAAACAAGTAGGGGCTCTGTTTCCATTCAGTCAGAAAGCATATCAACATATGCCATTTTCAAATGGGATAGTCCTTTTCTAATTAAGAGGACATTTTATTCTGTCTAAACCTCTTCACCTATAGATGGATGCTCGCTTTGACATTTACATAGTTAAATGGCTACATCTGCTCACAACTCCTTCCTCTCAGAGCTCTGCAGCTTCTCAACCGCATCCAAACTTAGTACTTTTAAAGAGGAATCTAAATATTTTTCCAGTATAAACTATCTCCCATCCTATGAGCTTTAAATTAATATTTTAACATAAAATATGTAATTTAAATATATATAAAGTGATATATATGTAAATCCTATAGTGAATGTTTTTGTAAAGTTAAATTCTTTTTGTTAGGGCAGTTCTTTCTAAGTATAGACCATAACTATGTGTTTTTAACTATTTTGTTTTCTTAAATCAAGGTGAATGTTTATTTTTATCCTCCAATTATGTTTTGAATTTTTATTTAAAATGTTTTATTGAAGTATAGTTGCCATGTAAAAAACTGTGCTTAGTTAATGTATACAACTCAATGAGTTTGAGGTTAAATGATCACCCATGAAACCATCATCATCATTAAGACTATAAACATTCCCTCACTTCTCTAAATTTTCTTGTACTCTCCTTTATTATTTACATATAGTAGGAATGTGTAACATAAGATCTACCCTTCTAACAAAATTTTAGTTTACAGTAGAATATTGTTAGCTATCGTAGGGCTATTTTTATGTTTGTTTTTCAGAAAGGGAAACTATAGGTGTGGCTAGAATCTCCTTCGCAAACATCATCTTGTGGGATGATGGATAGTTCGGGTTAGGATTACTTAAACTGTAATCTCCTGTGAACACTTTTCAGACCTTCAAAGAAAGTTAACCTTCTGTTCAGAACAAAGTGGGTACCCAAGAACAATTTCAAGTGTGTTTGGTAAAGACTGTTTGGCAGCTCAGGTCCATGAAACAGTAACTGAGAAAGGACAATTCATATTATCACCTAGTGATCAGATGCAATGTCCACAGTCACTTAAATAGAAAAATTCACTTAAATACAGTTTAGTAGACAGTCTTTCTGGGGGGAGTTTAAGAGGGATGACATCCTCCATTCTGAACAAGACTATGAGTAAATACTTGAGCCATTTCATTGGAAATTGACAGTTCTTTAACTTCCATTAGCATCAGGAGCTAGCCTTTATTTGTCTAGATCTTTCCCAATTGTGTCTTCAGAAGCACTAAAAAAAATACTTAAATATTTTTTCCAGGTGGCTGAAGGAAGTGGGAGCATTAGTGTCCCTAATAGCAAAGTGCTATAGCTGTGCTTCCATGTGTTCACAGGTTACCCCTTCCCAGAATAGCTACATAGCCACGTAAGAAGGGCTCTTGCTCAACCAGCTTTCACAAAGAAATATTTCCTGTGGGGGGGGAAGCAAAAATACTCCTCCATAATTCAGTGGTAGTTTTCAGCACTGTTCCCTTCTACCACATTGTCAGATCTCAAGAATACACATCTGTCCCCAGCACTGACTCCATGGGCTCTACCCTGTGTCAGTGCTTCAAAGATGGTCTGAAAAGACACGGACTTTCTTCTGCCAAGCTCTAGCCTCTTAGCTACTGAAGTTCCCAGACACTAGATGATCCAGGTATTCAGATCACCTGCACTGAGATCTGGCAACTTTCCTGAGGATCTACCTTAGAGGTGGAGCCCTCTGCACCGCACACCCCCTCCCAACGCATACTGACTGAAAGGCCCATCACGTATGACTTTATATTTTTAGAGCTTTTAGGTGCACAGCAAAATTAAGAGGAAGGTACAGAAATTTCCCATAAACATATGCATAATCTCCCCCATGATCAACATCCCCACCAAAGTGGAACATTTGTTTCAATGGATGAACCTACATTGGCACATCATAATCATCTGTAGTTTACATTATGGTTCATTCTTGCCATTGTATATACTGTGGATTTGGACAAATGTGTAGCTACATAAGTCCATCATATAGTGTCTGCAGAGTATTTTCACTGCCCTATAAATCCTTTGTGCTCTTCCTATTCATCCTTTCCTTTTTCTAGTCCCTGAAAATATTTTTATTATTATTTAATATTATTATTATTCTTGAAGAAATCTTGGATTAACGGTTCTTGTTTTGTGAAAATTATATAACCTCTGTCAAATGGAAGTGTCTTGTGGGTGCTTACAAAACCAATAATCTGGTGACATAAATAGATATATGAAGAGATCATAAGATTAAAGAACAATTATTTGCTCTTTATTAACATTCTAGCTAGCCTAACATTTTATGCCAGCTGTCATCCTGAAAAATAAAGAGCCACAATGAAAGGCAAACAGGCATTTATTTGGGATCAAAGAGTTGCAATTTGAAGAAAAGATTTAGATAGAAATCCTAATAGTGTTTCTGTTTGTACGGTGAAACCGAGAAGAGGGGGGGTGAAGGGGAAAAAGAAAGGGGGGGGCAATTTAATGACTTGGATAAAAGAAAAAGAATATCAGTTGATACTCAGACTGAGCTGCTTTGAGTTGCACATTGATCAACTATTTCATTGGTGTGAGCAAACGAAACTATTCCTGGCATACATTACTTAACTATTCTACAACTAGCAGTTTTCTGATCAGGATGCTCATTGTCCAACTGACTTTTCAAACAGTTGCTTAAAACAACTGGTATTTTGCCCAGCCCAAAGGGTTTTGTTTTGTTTTCTTTTGTTTTGAGAGGGATGGGGAGGGTCAGAGGGAGAGAAGGAGAGACTGTCTTAAGTGGGGCTTGATCTCACAACCCTGAGATCATGGCCTGAGCTAAAACCAAGAGTCATAATTCTTATTTGACTGAGCCATCCAGGTGCCCCCAGTCCAAAAGTTTTGGCTCAGCTCAAACAAAAGCAGGTGAAGCAGTTTCTCTACAGAAGCCTCTCCACTCACTTTAAGATGACTCTATTAGGGGCACCTGGATAGCTCAGGGGTTGAGTGTCTGCCTTCTGCTCAGGTTGTGATTCCAGGGTCCTGGCATGGAGTCCCACATCAGGCTCCCCACCAGGTGTTTGCTTCTCCCTCTGCCAGTGTCTTTGCATCTCTCTCTGTGTCTCTCATGAATAAATAAAATAAAAACCTTTAAAAAAAGATGGCTCCAGTAATATTTTTTTCAAAGAACCAAGAACATATACGTTAACTAATATATCAGAATATGCTTAATGGTTTGTGATTAAACAATATAAATACTACTTCAGGATATTTCGAATGCCAAGTGTATTATCTATAAATATAGCATCAATTTTAGTTACATGGAAATGAGTCCTAGAATGTCAAATTAGACATTACAGGAAAATCCCAAGGATTACTTGGGTTACTGGTAGACCTCCAGGTCTTCAGTGTGCTTCAAATCCCCAGGGGCAGAGGATGAGTAAGAAGCTAGACAGGATCCCCAATTCTAAAAGGAAGAACTGATCTAAATATTTCAG
Source organism: Canis lupus baileyi (assembly GCF_048164855.1). NCBI lineage: Eukaryota > Metazoa > Chordata > Mammalia > Carnivora > Canidae > Canis > Canis lupus. The sequence goes on from NC_132868.1 coordinate 24,962,499, forward strand.
TGTTTCCCAATCTAACAAAACAAGAATCTATCATATATTTGATGTGACCACTCTCCAGATACTTTCATTTGGAATATATCATCTTTGTGATCCTGTCCCTCACTCTCTTTTTTACTGAATCCTACAAAACCTTTCTCTTGCCCATGGTTGGTGTATAATTTCTTAAATAGCTTTAGAAACTTTCAAGAGGAAAGGAGCTAAATGAATAGATTAATGAGGGGCTGTTTGTGAAATTCTTAGAGTTCCTTCGATGGCAGGTGTGATAAATTACACACATTATCATTGTGATGATCATGCGGCAAACCATTATTAGAGCTTAATGTAGACTAGCTCATTACACAAGCACTACTTAAGTTTGAACATACTTTAGCAGAAAATGTAAACTGTTCACATAATTCCAACTAAATAGGCATTTCTCTAGATTGAAAATAGGCTTTAATTTAAAAGCATTAGCCATATTTACTATCAAATGGCTCAGTTATTTTACTCATGGACAAATAAACCTATAACCTAAGTCTCATGGACATGGGAAATAAGTCAATGCGGACACTTCTGTGTTTATAAAGACCTGATTTTATAGAAATTTTTATATATGACACATTCCTTAAATAAAACCCCGCTAAAATAACAGCAATTCAATTAATTTAAAAGCAGATATATGCTATAATAGGACAGTAAGAAGCTTTTATAAGGAATAGATCCCCTAAGTGGGCAATTGTATTTGGTATAAGTGTTATGTTGTCAATGATCTCTTGTGGGTAAAAGGACTATCAACATCTAAAGGAAATTTTGGTACTAAAAACATGTGTATCGAATAGAAGAATACTAGTTTTTAACTTTATCTTGCTCTACCAAGTTAATTATTTTTCAAAACATCTAAGATTATTTTTTTACTTTTATAAATAAAAGAAATTCTGTGCAACATGGACCAATTGAATATGAATTTAGAGACGTAAACTCCATTATTAAAGCATTTTGACTGGTCTCCTTTCTTCTACCGCTGCTCTCTGCATTCATTATGCACAGAGTCATCAGAATATACTTTTAGAAACATATATTAGAGCTGTTACTCTCTTGAATAAAACATTCCAATGCATTTCCACTGTAAATAGAAAACACTTTATCTCCCACAGCCTCCAAGGCAAGTGTGATCATGTTCCTGCTGACCTTTCTCACTGTGCCCCTTCTCACTGCTTCTGTCACTTCTTTCACACTAGACTTTTCTAGCCCTTGGAAAATTCCAGGCTTATTCTGGTCTCAGAGTCTTTACTCTTATAAATTTTGGAATGGCCTCTCTCTTGCTTATAGTATGGCTATCTCCTTCACTCATTTCATGAGTCAAATATATCATTTCTTAGCTAGATATTCACCTGCTAACATTCCTTGTTGTGCTAGATTACCACTGATTTAGAGCTGCTATGGTCTTTGCAGACCCAAAATAAAAGATGTCAGCAATTTTGACTATATTCTGAGATAATGGAATTCATTCTCCCTGTTTCTGTATTTCTGTTTCTATGTATATCAGAATATACGTTATGCTATATATATGTGTATATATATGTATATATTATATATGGTATAAGTGTTATGTTGTCAATGTTTATGTATATATATTTATTTATATGTAACATTATATATATATATATAAATTAAAACAATGACCCAGAGTATCCACATATCTACAAAATCATATGAAAATAATGGAGGCATTAACTACATTCACAAATAAGGAAATTCAAGGAATCCAAGGAATCTAAATTCATGATGAAGACTAACCAATAATATATAATTTAGTTCTAAGAACACATCATTCTGAAAATTACCTTTTTTTTTTTTAGCCTAGAAAAACCAAATAAAACTAAATAAACTAACAAAAAGTTTTCCTCTTCACCATGTTATTATTAGCTGGCCTTTTTATTTTTTGCACTTTCCATTTTATAAGAAAACAGATGTTTCTGAACAGGTGTAAGTGGGTGGATTTGGAAACCTACAAACACCGAAAGCTTTTATGTCTCTTTTTAAAGAAGGATAGAAAAGCAAAAAAAAAAAAAAAAAAAAAAAATACAGTGCCCATTTCTTTTAAAAGTCTTTCTTGGCACCTGCTTTTACATTTGACTGCTATTTTCATTTTTCTTCCCTTAAGCTAGCTGACCAAATAAATAAATAATAATGAAATGCAATTTACTTTTATTTCCTTCTTCAAAATTGAACTACCCCAGAGGGAAAATACCCAGTTGCCCAGTGGTCTGTGTAATAACCTCACACTACTTATTCCATCTGTCCTTACATTTCTAGTCTTCTGTTCTGGTTCAGGCTCTCATTATTTCATTATTTCATCCCCCACACACACCTTTCTTTTTTTCAGAAAATTCGTAATTGAGCTCCATAACTAGATATTTTTTCTTATTAAACTGTCTTATTAATAGTCCCTCCAAAGTAATGTTTTAAACAAGATGTGTGCTCCGGGTAGGCAGAATGGAACAAACCTTGAACCCCACATCAGAAGACTTGTTTTAAAACTATCCCTTGTATCTACAAGCTGTTTTACTCTCTCAGGTTATTTATCTTTTCTGAGAATCTGTTTCCTCAGTTCTACAGTCTTATTCTCAAACATATTTAAAAGATTAAATAATATATCAGTTTCTTCAAATGATGCCCGATATTCAGTAAATACTACAAATTCATGTTTCTCCCCAGGCAAAATCATCACTGGCCTTTAGTTTTTAGCAAAAAACTAAATTCCAAAAGTCTATGAATGGCACTCAAATATTGCCAAAAGTTAGCACCAACATATTCAATGAGTTTACCTCCACATATTTAGTCCTTTAGGAACTTGGACATTGTTTCTGTTTCAGGAATGTTTTCCTCCATTCTTCTCTATTATTTTTTTAATCTTTATTTCTATTTTTAAAGATTGATTATTTATTTATTTATTTATTTATTTATTTATTTATTTATTTATTTATTTATTTATGAAAGACACAGAAAAAGGCAGAGACACAGGCGGAGGGAGAAGCAGGCTCCCTGCGGGGAACCCGATGTGGGACTTGATCCTGGGACGGGGTCACGGCCTGAACTGAAGGCAGATGCGCAACCTCTGAGCCACCCAGGCATCCCTTCTCTATTGATTTAAATGATTTTCTTTGATCTTCCAAAACCTCTTGTGCCAAACTTTCCACATCTCTTTTGAAGATGTGGTAAGGCAATACACTGTTACCTATATAACAGCTTTTACTTCTCTGTCATCAGACACCATAGATTTAAGCAGCAGTGATGGTTGAGCCTGCATCAGAGGAAGTTTTCTGCTCCTTATTATACCTAGGCAGTGGGTTCTCTGAAGGCAAAGACCATACCTTCAGCTACTTCCCTTCCATAACATCCTGTACCCAAATGAGCAGAACCTGGTGGAAATTTTTATACTTAATGTCCACTGAATTAAATAAAAATAAAAGTTCTTATATATCGGGATCCCTGGGTGGCTTAGCGGTTTGGCGCCTGCCTTTGGCCCAGGGCGCTATCCTGGAGACCTGGGATCGAATCCCACATCGGGCTCCCGGTACATGGAGCCTGCTTCTTTCTCTGCCTGTGTCTCTGCCTCTCTCTCTCTCTGTGTGACTATCATAAATAAATAAAGAAAAAAATATTTTAAAAAAGTATTAAAAAAAAGTTCTTATATATCTATGCCAGGGTGCATGTGCGTTAGTGTGGGTGCTGTGTGTGTGTGTGTGCTTGCATGCGTAAGGACATGTGGGATAGTGTTAGAGTGCACTGTTATAAAGTGACCTTTATGAACTACTCAGAATAATCAACTATCCATCAATTCAGTGTATCATCACTGATATGCTGTGTGAGGCAATGTTGTAAAGGACCAGGGAGGAGTATGACGAAGTCCATGCCTTTCCACAGCACTTATATCCTAGAGGAGGATATAGAAGATTGACAGGTGGGGACACCTGTTGAGCATCTGCTTTTGGCTCAGGACATGTTCCTGGGGCCCTGGGATCGAGTCCCAAATCTTACTCCCTGGGAGGAGCCTGCTTTTCTCTGCACCTATGTGTCTGCCTCTCTCTGTCTCTCATGAATAAATAAATAAAATCTTAAAAAAAAAAAAGGATTAACACGTGGACAAATAAATACAACTATGGTGTTAGAACATGATAAGTGTTATAAAGAAAGTGTTATATAGTGTAAGGGAATAAAGGGATAGGAACGGACAGAGGCTATTGTTGAAATGGTTGTTAGTGAGGCCCACTTAGGAAGTGACCTTTGTTGAGCAAGAACATAAATGAAGTGAGGTATTAAACTCTGTAAGTATCTAAGAAAGGATACTTCTAGGCAGAAAAGCAACTGCAAAGGTTTTAGAAAAACAAAACAAAACAATACGTATAACTCAGGCTAATCCCTCCTGTGGAACCTAGATGAGCCTGTCCCTCTTCAAAGTGAAATCACTATTAGTGTTTCTGCAGCAGAGATAGCATTTTAATTATTTCAGTAATACAACAATATTTATTATTTCCCTTGAGCTTCTTTCTTCCATTTTAAGGAAGGATATAGAAAACTAGGGAAACATTACCATGACTTCCAATTCCAGATTGGTATACTTTATGACTTAAATGCTTCTCTATCTCTTAGCTTCACTTTCTTCATTTGGATAATGAGTGTAATATTTTTATCTCATGAATTTATAGAAATGGTTAGGATACTATAAGATAAAAATTGCAGTTAGTAGTAATAGGTATTTTCTCTTTATTTCATGATTGCTGAAGTAATGATTGCCTGGCCCTTTCTGTTTCAGTTATGACTCTAATTCTGAGGCAACAAGTAAGTGGTCAAGAATATGCTCCAGAGTTAGATTTACTCTTCCTTATTAACTCTAACACATCCAGAAAAGAGGAATTTTGGGGGCACATTACAAGGGTTTTACAAGGAGCATTCAGACATTTGGTCTGTTGTGCAATCATAGTATGGGATCCACAGACAGTTTATGTTACTTGTTGGAGGAGGTCATGGGGAGGATATGACCACCCATTGACCCAAGAACTGGATCCCAGCCATCAGAGGCTTCTTACCTGTTCTTGGCATGTCTGTTTCACCCACCAATTCCATAATATGAGCTGTTTGAAGGACACAGCCTTGAGAGAGAAAGGTGGTGTTGAGACCTCATCTTGTATATGAGTGAACCCAGTTAAAGCCTCTGCATAAATTTCTAAGATTCTGGCAGCAGATCTACTTGTATTATCGAAGACAAGCCTCATGTGCAAGTTCTTTTTAAAATATATATTATTTATTTACTTGAAGGAGAAATAACATGAGTGAGGAGAGAGGCAGAGGGAGTCAGATAAGCAGACTCCCACTGAGCGGGAAGCCTGATGCAGGGCTCCATGCCAGAACCCCAGGACCTTGACCTGAGCCAAAGGCAGACAGACTGCTCAACCAACCGAGCCACCCAGGCATCCCTAAGTTCCTTCCTTGTTAAACCCACTGCCTATGGATCTGAAGCAGTCTGCTCTTCCTTGTGTCTCCCTTGCTCTCCGTGCCTGGGGCAGGTTCCAGTTTTACCCTGGGACTCCTGAAGTTGTGAACCAATACACCAGCTGTGGTTTGGGAGGCTTAGAGGAGAACCTAGAGCAATTAGCCACGTTTACTTAAGCATCTGGCTGGAAGATTGGTTTGGGAACACAGCAGCTCAGCTGGGACGTTGCATGTGGTTGGCCCCCAAACCAAATTCACAGCAGGAATTTCACACACACAGGCACAGATGAGCACTTGTGAAAATCCCTGTGAAATAGCTGCTAATATTGTCTAACTTGGCTTTCAGCTTGATAGCTAGTCTTCTGGATAAATGTCAAATTAACTGGATAATTTCTTGAGAATCAACCCAGTGGCCAGTGCTAGCTATTTGGGAGGCAGACTTATTTTTCTTTCAACTGCACTGTCTTCATAATTATATAGAGATGTTGTTTACCTTAGATTCTGAAAAGTATTCAAACAGATAAAACACCAAACAAAATGAGCTGTTCCTTTCTCCCTCCTTTGCTCCCTCCCTCCCTCCTTCCCTCCCTCCCTTATAGTACCTATTGTGTGCCAAGCATTATACTGAGTGCTGTGAAATAAAGACAAAAAGACAAGTTAACATACAACCTTTTGATAGTCAACTAACAACCTCGTGGAGCATATAGACACATATAAGCTAAATGTAAACTATAGTAACCGTGCTGTAATAGAAATATCCACAAAGTGTTTTGAAAATACCCACAGCCAAGAATGTATGTCTTGGCTGCTGTTGTTAAACTCCATTGCTCAGCAAGACGATGAGACATACTAGGTTTTTACAAAGTAGGAAAAGGGAATACTTTATCTAGTTTTGTGGAAGAAATTGATGGCCAATGAATGAAAAATTAACAGAAGAGGTCATATTTGTTTTAAGATAGAAGGATATTTCTCTTTTTAACTCGTCTCTGTAAAAAAAAGCCCAGGGACTTCAAATGTTTCCTCTTTCTACAAAGACCACACATTTGTGTTTGCGGAGGCAGCACATATACAATGAGTGCACTATGATTGGCTTTGATTCTCACCAGCACTTGTGTTTGATCTTTATTTCATCATAGTCTTTTTAAAATGTATATAGTGTCATTTCTTTGTGATTTTAATTTGCTTTTCACTGATGACTAATGATGTTGAGGATATTTTTCAAGTGCTTTTCGGCCATTTGCATAAATTCTTTTTCAAGACTTGCCCATTCCCATTGGGTTGTATGCATTTCCAGTTTCTAATTATAAGAATCTTTTATATCCTTTGTCTCATGTGGTGATTATTATCTCCGAATCTGAGGCTTGCCTTTGGGTAAATTAATAGTGACTTTTCCAGGAGGAAAAGTTTTTAAGTTTTGATTAAGTTTGTTAAAAAGAAAAATTAAAAAAAAAAAAAAAGAAGAGGAAGAAGAAGAAAGAAGAAGAAGAAGAAGAAGAAGAAGAAGAAGAAGAAGAAGAAGAAGAAGAAGAAGAAGAAAAAGGAAGAAGAAGAAAAAGGAAGAAGAAGAAGAAGAAGAAGAAGAAGAAGAAGAAGAAGAAGAAGAAGAAGAAGAAGAAGAAGAAAAAAAAAAAAAAAATTAGGGCAGCCCCAGTGGCTCAGCAGTTTACTGCCACCTTCAGCCCAGGGCCTGATCCTGGAGACCCAGGATCAAGTCCCACGTGGGGCTCCCTTCATGGAGCCTGCTTCTCCCTCTACCTGTGTCTTTGCCTCTCTCCCTCTCTCTGTCTCTCTGTCTCTCTCTCTCTATCTCTCATGAATATATAAGTAAAATCTAAAAAATAATAAATAAGAAAGAAAGAAAGAAAGAAAGAAAGAAAGAAAGAAAGAAAGAAAGAAAGAAAGAAAAAGAAAAATCACAGGCCCAAATGGAGTCACTTAAGTCAAGCCCCAGGTCAGTAAACCAAGACCTAATACTTAACCTACCTACACTTTCCACTCCTGGGTATATAACCTTTAACCACTTAAAACAATGCATTCTTTGCTAATAGTTTCCTTCCCTTGCCTTTAAAAACCTTTCCTTTTTTGCAGCTCTATGGAGCTCCCCTCTATTTGCTAGATGGGCTGTCCAATTCATGAATGTTTAATAAAATCAATTAGATCTTCAAATTTATTTAGTTGAATCTTGTTTTTTAACAAGGTTCAACTTATCAATGTTTTTAAATTGTATATGCTTTTGTGTTCTAAGAAACCTTTGCTTAACCCCTCTAGAAATGTTATAATTTTGGGAGCATCTGTGTGGCTCAGTGGTTGAGCATCTGCCTTAGGTTCAGGGTGTGAACGCTGGGTCCTGGGATGGAGTCCTGCATCAGGCTCCTCACAGGGAGATTGCTTCTCCTTGTGCCTATGTCTCTGACTCTCTCTCTGTGTATCTCATGAGTATATAAATAAAATCTTTTTAAAAAGTTATAATTTTAAATTATATAGTAAGTCTATGTACAATTTCCAGCGTATGGAATGAGATGAGGATCTTTTATCTAATTTTTTAACTCTATATGGAAATCTAATCCAGTATGATTTATTGAAAATAATTTTCTTTATGTATTTAATTGCCTTGGAACCTTTGTCAGAAATCAATCTAACTATGTTTGTGTGGATCTACTTCTGAATCTTTTTTTTTTTTTAATTTTATACATTTATTCATGAGAGACACAGAGAGAGAGGCAGAGACACAGACAGAGGGAGAAGCGGCCTCCATGCAGGGAGCCCATTGTGGGACTCGATCCCAGGACTCCAGGATCAGGCCCTGGGCCAAAGGTGCTAAACTGCTGAGCCACCCAGGCATCCCTCTATTTCTGAATCTTTGATTTTGTTCTACTGCTCTGTATACCTAACCTTGTACCACTCCCACTCTTTCTGTAGTTTTATTTAATTACTTACTTAATTAATTTTTAAAGATTTTATTTATTTATTCATTAGAGATACAGAGAGAGAGGCAGAGACATAGGCAGAGAGAGAAACAGGCTCCCTGGGAGGAGCCTGATGTAGGACTCGATCCCCGGACACCAGGATCATGTCCTGAGCCAAAGGCAGATGCTCAACCACTGAGCCACTCAGGTGTCCCTTAATTTATTTTTGAGAGAGAGAGGGAGTGCATGAGTAGAGGAGGGGAGAAGGAAGAGGGAGAGAGAACCTTAAGCAGGCTCCATGTCAGTACAGAGCACCACGTGGGGCTTGATCTCATGACCCTGAGATTATGGCCTGAGCTGAAATCGAGTGTCAGACGCCCAACTGACCAAACCACCCAGGCACCAATCTGTAGCTTCATTTTAAATCTTAAGATCAAGTATGGTAATTATTCTTACAATTTTCTGTAAAACAGTGCTTAGCAAGGTAATGTCAGGTCCTGTGTAGTTCTATACAAATTTTAGAAGCTTTTGATTGGAACTGCATGGAATGTATAGATCATTTTGTGGAGATTAACATTTTAACAATAATGAGTGTTCCAATCCATTAACAAAATATATTATTCCATTTATTTAGACCTTCTTTAATTTCTCTCAACAATATTTTATAATCCTTTTTGTGGAGATTTTGGTTTTCCTTTTCATATTTTTCTATTGTAAATGGGTTTTAAAAAGTTGTATTCGACATCTATTTATGTATATGCTAACACAAAATATTTTTTATATTAACTCTCTATCCTACAATGCTGTTAAGTTTACTTACTAGTTCTAATAGTTGTTTTGTAGATTTATTGTTTTTTGTTTTACATGTAAGCAAAGATAGCATTTCCCAAAAGGACAGTCTATTTTTTTTATTTCTGAACTTTATATGTTTTATTGTTTTTGTTTTCCATATTCTAGGTGATAAGACTTCAAATATAAATGTTGAATGGAAATGGAAGGTATGAACTTCTTTATTTTGCTCTTGATCTCAACTAGAAACTTAATCTATCACTATTAAAAAAAAAAAAATATATATATATATATATATATATATATATATATATATACACAATGGAATGTTTCTCAGCCATTAGAAACGATGAATACTCACCATTTGCTTCAACGTGGATGGAACTGGAGGGTATTATGCTGAGTGAAGTAAGTCAATTGGAGAAGGACAATCATTATATGGTTTCACTCATATGGGGAATATAAAAAATAGTGAAAGGGATTATAGTGGAAAGGAGGGAAAATGAGTGGGTAAAATCATAGAGAGTGACAAAACATGAGAGACTCCTAACTCTGGGAAATGAACAAGGGGTAGTGGAAGGGGAGGCGGGCGGGAGAATGGAGTGACTGGGTGATGGGCACTGAGGGAGGCACTTGATGGGATGAGCACTGGGTGTTATACTATATGTTGGCAAATCAAACTTCAATAAAAAATATATACTAAATAAATTTTAAAAATTAATAAATATAATGTTAGGAATACATTTTGGATGAAATGCTTACTATTTATTCTGCTAAGAGTTTTATCATGAATGGATATTGAATTTTGTCAAATGCATTTATAGAAAAAGTCACTTTTTACAAATTCTGTTAATATAGTGAATTACATGGGTTGATATTTGTTAACCCAATCTTGCATTTCTGAGATGAAATTTAATTGCTTCTATTGTATTATAATTTCTATGCTGTTTAGTTTTGCAATATTTTACTAGAAATTTTTGTGTCTATGTCTATGAGGGATACTGGGTCATAATTATTCATTGTTTGCAATGTCTTTGTCATGTATTACTCTAAGGTTTATGTTAATTCATAAAATGATTTTGACAGTCCTTCTTTATTTTCTGAAAAAGCTTCTGTAAAATTGACGTTGTTTCTTTCTTGAATCTTTAATAGAGTAACACTTGACACTTTGGGCCTGGAGTTTGTGTGAAGCTTCTTGATAATATGATTTAAAAATGTATGATCAAACTATTCAGATTTTCTCATTGTTATTGTGTCAGCTTTTGTGAGTTGTATTTTTTAGGGCTATTTTCCATTTCATTTAAACTGTCAAATTTGTTGGCATAATGGTGCTCATATTATTTTCTCATTGTACTTTTAATGTCTGTAGAGTCAGTAGCAAAAACCACTCCTTCATTTTTGATATTGGTTATTTTTTCCCTTTTTCTTTTTCTTAGTCTGTTTGAAGATTGTTAACTTTGTTTATCTTTGCAAAGAATTAGGTTTTGGTTTTGCTAATGTCTTATTTGCCTCTTTGTTGTTTTATTTCTACTTTATATTATTCCTATCCTTCTGCTTACTTTGGTTTTACTTTGTTCTTTTTCCAGGTTTCTGAGACTGAACTTTGGATCACTGATTTTTTTCTCCCTTCTATACATCTTTCTTCCTTTCTAAGATAAGCATTTGCATCATTAGCTGCATTTCTTTTTCTTTTTTTTTTGAAAATTAAAATAAAATATAAAAGCTTTAAATTTGGGACACCTGGGTGGCTCAGTGGTTGAGTGTCTGTCTTTGACTCAGGGAGTGATCCCGGAGTGCCAGGATCGAGTCCCACGTCTGGCTGCCTGCATGGAGCCTGCTTCTCCCTTGCCTGTATCTCTGCCTCTCTCACTGTGTCTTTCATAAATAAATAAAATATTTTTTTAAAAGTTTTAAATTTAATACTTTGGGATATAATTTTAAATTCATGTGGAGTTGTCAAAAGTAAGATGAAGACATGAGTGAACTTGGAGGGTATAATGCTAAGTGAAATAAGCCAGTCATGGAAACATGAATTACTATATGATCTCACTTCTATGTGGAATCTAAAAAAAAAATAAAAATAAAAAATCCAAACTCATAGAAAGAGAATGATGGTTGTCAGGAGCTAGGGGATGAGGAAGGGGGAGATATTGGTCAAATGATACAAAATTTTCAGTTATAAGATGAATAAGTTCTGTACATCATTGTGACTATAGTTAACAATACTGTGTTGTATACTTGAAATATGCTAAGCAAGTAGATAGATCTTAAGTATTTTCTCCACACACACATAGAAGGTAACTATGTGAGGTGTTGGTGTGTTAATTAACTTGATTGTGGCAAATATTTCACAGTGCATGCATGTATCAATCACCACATTGTATACTTTAAATATATGCAATTTTATACCTCAATAAATCTAGAAAAATTAAATATCACCCAAAAAAGAAGAAATTATAAAAATAGATCCCATGACCCATTCATCCAGTCTTTCTCAATGATAAAGTCTTACAAAATTACAGTAAAATATCATGACCAGGATATAAACCTCAATATACACCAAATAGAAAACATTTCCACTACTATAAGGATCTTTACATTGCCCTTTAGTAATCACACCCCATCCCTCCTGCCTCGCCTCTCCAACCCTCTCCTTAAACCCTAGGAAACTAACGTGCTTCCCATTCATATAATTTTGAAATGTTAACAGTATTATATAAATGGAATCATGCAGTAGGTAACCTTTTGGGATTAGCTTTTTACTCAGCACAATTCTCGGGAGATTGATCTAAGTTGTTATGTGTGTCAAAAGGCCATTGTTTTTTCCTTTTTCCTCTCCTTTCTTTTCTTTTTTTTTTTTTTCTGAGTAAAATTCCATGATACAGATATACCAGTTTGTGCTAACTGACCACCCATTGACACACATCTGGATTATGTTTTTGGTTATAATGAGTAAAGCTGCTATACACATTTCTTTACAAGTGATTTCTGTGTATGGGTGTGTGAACGTGTGTCTTTGTTTCTCTGGGATACATGCCCATGATAGCAATTGCTTGTTTATTTTTAACTTCCAAACTGTTTTCCAGAGTGGTGGTACGATTTAATATTTTAATCAGAAATGTATGAGTGCACAGTTTCTCTAAATCATCACCAGAATTTGATGTTCATTATTTTAGTCATTCTGATGGGTATATTACAATTCTTCATTGTGATTTTAATTTACATTTCCTTAATGGCCAATGATGGTGAATTTATAAGCTTATCTGCCATCTGTATATCTTTTGTTGAAATGTCTGTTCATGTCTTTTGACTATTTCTAAATGGATTGCTTAGAGATGTTACCACTGAGTTTTTAGAAGAATTTTTAATTTGCAAAAAATTAAATAATACAGTTTCCCATATACTTTGTACTCACTTTCCCCTATTGTTAAAATCTTACATAACAGGGTACTTTTATTATAAGCAATGAGCCAATATTGATATATACATCAAAATCCTTAGATTATTCTGGTTTTCTTAATTTTTACCTAATGCTCTTTTTCTGTTCCAGGATGCCATCCTTATTATGTCTCCTTTGACTATTCTTGGCTGTGACAGTTTCTTAAACTTTTCTTGTTTTTGATGACCTTCACAATTTTGAGGAGTACTGGTCAGATATTTTGAAGAATGTCCTTCAGTGGTGTGTGTCTGATGTGTTTTTTATGGTTGGATTGAAATTATCAAATTTTTGAGAAGAAGACAACAGAGTTAGAATAAAAAATAGCATAGGATTCCATTTTCATCACATCATATAATGGTTATAGTGACAATTTAACTTGTCACTTTTTATGTTAATCTTGTTCATTGGCTGAAGTAGTGATTGTCCAGCTTATCTGTTGTAAAGTTATTCGCTTCCCCCCTTTTCAAACAGTACTTTAGAAGGAAGTCACTATATGCAGTACACACCTAAGAAATGGGGGTTATATTCACTTACTATAGGATAGAGTATCTATATAAATTATTTGGAACTCTATGCCAGAGATTTGTCTATTTTTTCTCATTATTTATTTAGTCATTTATTTATATCGATATGGACATGGATATCTGCTTTATAGTTTTGGTTATAATCCAATACTACTTAATTTTGCTGTTCAAGTTTTTCTAGTATTGGCTATTGCTAGATCTTTTATTTGACCCATATATCTGTTTGACATGTCTCCATTTTTGTGTTTGTTTAAGCACTTATTTTCTGGACTGCCAGAGTTCCAAGCTCATTTAGTATATTTTCTCCCCATCCTAGAAACAGCCATACATCCAGTGAGGCCTAGTTTTTTTCATTGGGAAATAGAATTGAAAATGATATTAGAAACCAAAATCTGGGTACTAGGTGTTCTCATTGCTACCAGGATGTCATTGATTCTAGATCTCAGCTGATAGAACAAGAGTGTGTACTAACCTGTGTATGTGTGTGAATATGTGTGTGGGGGGGTATAAAATATGTAATAAGAAATATGTGTATAGTTATACAGAATGTGTGTGGGGAGTATAAATATCTAATAAGAAATATGTCTGTATATAGTTACATATTACCATATGTAACCATTGGTCACCTATACATAGCTAAATATAAGTTCATAGTGATAGCTCCCTCTCTAATCAGTTACTATGTGGTTTCCTATTCCTGTTTATTTGTAACTTTCCTCATAGTCCCAGTAATGAAACACCTGGCTCCCACTCTCTGCCATCCAATAAATTAGTTATTTCTATTTCAATATAGGTGCAAGTAGGTTTCACAATCGTTAACCTGTACCCTTGTGGGAGATAACTTTATCAACTAGAGTATAGTACTTAATGTATTGTTCTTTCTTACCTTAGTCTTATAAATTCCACTTGTTTCCAAAGCATCATCTTTCTCCCTACTCTCTTAAATGTGGTTATTTAAGAAATGTTGATACAGATCTTCACTCTATTCTGGATCCTCCAAACTTTTAAATGATTTTAATTACATAAATTAAGTTTTTGCATTGTTTTGTAAATAGGTTTTGTCCAAACGTGTGGTGTCATGTAAACACCATTATAAAATCATACAAAATAGTTTTGCCACCTTAAAAAATTTGTTTACTGTGCTTTATCTAATCAATCTTCCACTGCTCCTTGAATCCTTGTCAACCACTGATCTTTTTACTAGCTCCATAATTTTGCTTTTTCCAGAATGTCCTATATTAGAACCATACATTATGTTGTCTTTCCGGACTCATTTCTTTGCCTAAGCAATAAGCATTTAAGATTCATCTATATTATTGCATGGCTTATTAGATGATGCCTTTTGACCACTAAATAATATTCCATCTATGGATATATTCCAGCCTGTTTATTCACTTTTTCAGGACAACCTTGATTGCCTCTCCTTTTTAGCAATTATGCATAAAGCAATTATAAACATTTTATGCGAATTTAAGTTTTCAAATCAGTTGGATAAATACTTGGACTATGTTTAGCTTTGCAAATAACTTCCAAACTGTCAAACTTTCCAAGTGTCTGTGCCACTCTGCAGTGCTGTCTTAATGTGTATTCCCTTAATGATAAATAATATCTTTTCATAGACTTAATTTTAATCTGCATATTTTTAAAAAGATTTTATTTATTTATTCATGAGAGACACAGAAAGAGGCAAAAACGTAAGTAGAGGGAGAAGTGGGCTCCCTGTGGGGAGCCTGATGCAGGACTCGATCTCAGGACCCCAGGATCATGACCTGAGCCAAAGACAGACCAACCACTGAGCCACCCAAGCTCCCCTTCACCTGCATATTTTTGATGGAGGTGTATGATAAGAGTTTTTACCCATTTTTCAATTGTTTTTTTTTCCTTATTCAGTTTTAAGTGTTCTTTGCATATTTTGTGTAAAAGTCTTTTATCAAGTGTGTTCTGCATATACATTCTCCCAGTCTGTAGCTTCTATTTTCATTGTTAACAGTGGCTTTCAAAGGGCAGAAGTTTTACTTTCAGTAAATTCAATCTACAAATTTTTTTCTTTCATGAATTATGGTCTTTGTTTATTGATATTTTAGGGCTTAAGTACTACATTGTATTTTT
Organism: Canis lupus baileyi; assembly: GCF_048164855.1. NCBI lineage: Eukaryota > Metazoa > Chordata > Mammalia > Carnivora > Canidae > Canis > Canis lupus. Next base: position 24,977,738 of record NC_132868.1, read on the forward strand.
GTTTTCTGTCTATTCTGTTTCTTTATTTTTCTTTTTTTCTTGTTCTGCCTTCTGTGCATTACTTGAACAAGTTTAAAAATTCTATTTTTATTTATGACTAGTGATTTTGAGCATATTTCTCATATATATATATTTACATTTATTTATTGCAGTAAAATACATACATATAACAAAATTTACTGTTTTAATCATTTTTAAGGGTACAGCTCAATGCTATTAGGCACATTCATATTTTTATGAGTGTAAGTATCACCATCATCCATCTCCAGATTTTTTTCATCTTCCCAACAGATAACTTAGTATCAACTAAATAGTAACTCCTTATCCTCACCTTTACCAGTGCCTGACAGCCATTATTCTACTTTCTATCTCTGTGGATTGGACCACTCTAGAAAGTCTAGCTCTTTGTATAGCTTTCATAGTGGTTTCCTTAGGTTATTGTAATTTATCACATAATTTATCACAGTCTCCTGGTGTTGACATTTTATAAGTTGAAGTGAAGTATGAAAACTGTTATTTTCTTTTAGGCCTCTTTACCCTCTGCTGATTATAATATAATTATCTTAGGTATTTTCCTCATATATATTGAGAACCATATCAGTGTTATAAATTTCACTATATTGTTAAGCATGGTATAGAAATTCAAGAAGAGAATACAAATATATTTTATTTCTCTATATTTTTATTCTTCCTATTGTTCTTTCCCCTTTCTGATGTTCAGATAGCTTGTTTCTCTTTTTATTATTCTAATTTTTTTTATATTTTGTGATTTCATTATCATTTGGTTAAAATATTCTCTTTTTTTTTTAAGATTTTGTTTATTTATTCACGAGAGACAGAGAGAGAGAGAGAGAGAGAGAGAGAAAGGCAGAGACACAGGCAGAGGGAGAAGCAGGCTCCATGCAGGGAGCCCGACGTGGGACTCGATCCCTGAACTCCAGGATCATGACAGCAGAGCTTAACCGCTGAGCCATCCAGGCATCCCCTGGTTAAAATATTTTCTAATTTTCCTTGTGATTTCTTTTTTAACCCATGACCTAGTCATAAGTGAATGATTTAGTTTCTAAATAGTTGGTGTTTTCTGGGATATTTCATTGTTACTGAATTATAATTTAGTTTCATATTTGGTTTCTTTTCATGTGAACTATAGTTCTTTGTTTTTTGTCTTAAAATTCCATTATCCAAGATCCTTTTCAGATCTGATTCTATTACTTTATCTTTGCATTGAATCCCCATCATTCTGTTGTTTCCTGTATGTAATTTCCTTTTTTATGCTGTAGTTTGCTCAGTTTCAAATTATTATTTTATTGGCCTCTTAGTATTACTTACTTCTATTTTTTTAACCTCATCAGGTTCAATTTTAAAAAACCTTTTATGAGATCTCCTTCTATGAATTTTTCAAATGTTGTATCGCTTGTATCCTTTTCTTTACAATCAAATTTCTTATATGAAATGAGAATTTTTACTTCCATGGCTTTATGTAGATATCTTCTAGACGTTCATCTCCTTTTCTGAGCTCCAGACTACTATCCAATGACTTACTAACATTTCCATTTATATACAAATTACATATTTCATTTATATATATTATGTATATTACATTCCATTTGTATATAAATACATATTATAGAAATGCAAAGTAGACATTTCTATTTTCTAGAAATAGAAAATATTCTATTTTTTTTTATACCAGGCTGTCTCCCTTTTATAAAAAGAACTACTATGACTGTCAAATATTTGCTTTAGACAAAAAATCTAGGTATCAAATTGATTCCTCTTTTGTTGCATCTTCCACACAAATCCAAAAAAGTTTCTGGGTATCTCTGCCTTCTTAAATCATTCCAGTTCTGTTTATTTCTACAAATACCACCTTAGCCCATAGACACAATGTTCTTACATTTGATCAATTAAAAATCACTTACTAAATGGTCTGCTTGCTTCTACTTTTGCACCCCAACAGACACAACAAAGACAAAAGTATCTTTCTTAAATGTTAGTAGGATCATACTTACTAGCTTCCAACACAATTCCAATTAAACTTTAATTGCGGATTACTTATCACTGCCTTCAATAATAGTTCTCCCATAGTTATTCTCTATCTCATTAAACTGCTTATTTCCTCCAAAGCATTTATATGAATCTGAAATAATCTTTTTATTATTATTTTTCACTGGTCTTGTTTCTATTACTAGAATAAAAGGGCTCTTGTCATTTCGGCTTACTGCTATATTCATAGTGTTTTAAATAATGCTTGACACATACTAAAATTCAATGCATGAGCATTGAATGAATAAATGAATAAATAAATATTCCTAAGAGTCTAGTTTTTCTGTTAAATTCTTAAAGGAGACCTTTACTTATAACTTAAGAATACTGTTTTTAAAGTACAAAACACAAAAAAGATTTGTTCTGTTTTGTTAGAAAGCATTGAAAACAGTAACATTGATCAAAGGTGGGCATAAGGTTGGAAAACAGATATACAGATTAAATAGACCTCTTTTTTTTTTTAACAGACCTCTCTATATCAGTTGATTTTTATCAAGTGATTAAACCTCAAATAGATAACACTGGTAGTTTTCCAGGTTTTACCCTGAGAGGTGCAATTTATTAGCATCTTTGATTGCTTTGGAATTGGACTGGGTATATTATTTATGAGATTAAGATGTTGCTTTGGCTATGTGGAGTTTTTTTGCAGTTCCATACAAACTATAGGATTGCCTTTTCTATTTTGGTTTAAAAATGCCATTGAAAGTTTGGGATTGCATGAAGCTGGATATTGCTTTGGGTAGAATAGACATTTTAAAAATATTAATCATTGCAACTCAGGAACATGAGATATATTTCCGTTTATTTGTATCATCTATTTCTATCATCTTTCATTTATTTCTTTCATCAATGTCTTATAATTTTCAGGTTTTTCACCTCTTTGGTTAAATTTACTCATAAGTATTTTATTTTTTCTGGTGCTATTGTAAGTGAGATTGCTGTCTTAATTTCTTTTTCAGATAGTTTGTGGTTAGCATATAGAAATGTAACTTTTTCTTTGTGTATTGATTTTGAATCCTGCAACTTTACTGAATTCATTTATTAGTTCTAAATGTTTTTGGGGTAGAGTCTTTACTGTTTTCTATTTATATGATCATGCCATCTGCAAATAGAGACAATTTAACTTATTTCTTTCTGATTTAGATGCCTTTTATTTCTTTCTCTTGCCTGATTGCTCTGGCTAAGACCTTTGGTACTTTGTTGAATAGAAGTGTAAGAGTGGGCACTGTTGCCTTACTCCTGACCTCTCAGGAATAAGTTTAGCTTTTCACCACGCATATGTTAGCTGTGAGCTTGCCATACATGAACTTTTTAATGTTAAGTCACATTCTTTGTATACCTAATTAGTTGAGAATTTTTTTAAATGTACTTAAATTCAATTAATTAACATACAATGTATTATTGGTTTCAGAGCTAGAGGTCAGTGATTCATCAGCCTTATATAACACCCAACACTCATTATATCACCTACTGTCCTTAATGTTCATTACCCAATTACCCCATACCACTTACCCTCCTTCCCTTCAAGCAACCCTCAGTTTGTTCCTGTGATTAAGAGTCCCATATGGTTTGGAACCATCAGTCCCTCTCTGATTTCATCTTGTGTTTTTTCCTCTCTTCTCCTATGATCCTCTGTTTTGTTTCTTAAATTCTACATATGAGTGAGATCATATGATAATTGTCTATCTCTATTGACTTATTTCACTCAGCATAATGCTCTCCAGTTCCATGTTCCATCCATGTTGATGTAAATGGCAAGATTGTTTTTGATGGCTGAGTACTATTCCTTTGTGTGTGTGTGTGTGTGTGTGTGTGTACCACATCTTCTTTATCCACTCATCTGTTGATGGATATCTGGACTCTTTCCATTGTTTGGCCATTGTGGACTTTGCTGCTATAAACATTGGGATGCAGGTGCCACTTTGGATCGCTACATTTGTATCTTTGTGGAAAATACCTAGTAGTGCAATTGCTGGGTCATAGGGTAACTCTATATTTAGCTTCTTGAAGAATCTCCATACTGTTTTCCAGAATGGCTGCACCAGCTTTCATTTCCACCAACAGTGTAAGAGCCTTCCCCTTTCTCCCAATCCTTGCCAACATCCATTGTTTGTTAATTTTAGCCATTCTGACTTGTGTGAGGTGATATCTTGTGGTTTTGATTTGTTTTTTCCTGATGCCCAGTGATGTTGAGCATTTTTCCATGTGTCTGTTGGCCATTTGGATGTCTTCTTTGGAGAAATTTCTGTTCATATCTCCTGCCCATTTCTTGACTGGATTATTTGTTCTTTGGGTGTTGAGTTTGATAAGTTCTTTATAGATTTTGGATACTAGCCCTTTATCTGATTTATCATTTGCAAATTTCTCCTCCCATTTTGTCGGTTGTCTTTCAGTTTGGTTGATTGTTTCATTTGCTATGCAGAATCTTTTTATCTTGATGAAATCCCAATAGTTCATTTTTGTCTTAGTTTCCCTTGTCTTTGGAGATGTGCCTAGCAAGAAGTTGCTGCCGAGATCAAAGAGGTAGCTGCTTGTGTTCTCCCTAGGATTTTGATGGATTCCTGTCTTACACTTAGATCTTTCATCCACTTTGAGTCTATTTTTGTGTGTGGTATGAGGAAACAGTCCAGTTCCATTCTGCTGGCTAATTTTCCCAACACCATTTGTTGAAAAGACTGTCTTTCTTCCATTGGATATTCTTTCCTGTGTTGTCAAAGATTAGTTGACCATAGAGTTGGAGGTCCATTTCGGGGTGTTCTATTCTGTCCCATTGATCTATGTATCTGTTTTTGTGACCTTACCATACTCTCTTGATGATTATACATTTGTAATAGATCTTGAAGTCTGGAATTGTGATACCACCAGTTTTGCTTTTCTTTTCCAACATTTCTCTGGCTATTTAGGGTCATTTCTAGTTCCATACAAATTTTAGGGTTATTTATTCCAACTCTGTGAAATAAGTTGGTGGTGTTTTGATAGGGATTGTATTGAATTTATTTATCATAAAATTAGGTTAAATTCTGTCAGTGAATTTTTTGCATTTATTGAGATGATTATGATTTTTATTTTTCCTTCTGTTAATATGGTATATCACATTTATTGACTTCTGTATACTGAACCATATTTGCATCTAAAGGATAAATCCCATTGATGGTAGTGCATGATCCTTTTAATGTGATGTTCAAATTGGTTTGCTAGTACTTTGTTGAGGATTTTTGCATCTATATTCATCAGGACCTATAACTTTCTTTTCTCATAGTGTCCTTATCTGACTTAGGTATTGGGTTAGTGCTGGCCTCATCAAATAATTGGAGACATCCTTGCCTTTTTAATTTAGCAATCTCAAGAAAGAAAAACAAAGCTGGAAGCATCATACTTCTTCATTTCAAACTATATTACAAAACTATTGTGATCAAAAGGCTATGCCACTGGCATAAAAATAGACACACTGACCAGTGGAATGCATTAGAGAGCCCCAAGATAAACCACCCATATATGGTCAACTAATCTATTTTTAAGCTTTTATTTATTTACTCGAGATAGATAGAGAGAGAGAGAGAGAGAGAGAGAGAGAGATCTCAAGCAGTGGGAGGCACAGAAGGAGAAGGAGAAGCAGACTCCCCACTGAGCAGGGAGCCTAGCACAGGGCTCAATCCCAGGTCCCTGGGGTCATGACCTGAGCCAAAGGCAGACCCTTAACCAACTGAGCCATCCAAGTACCCTGGTCAACTAATCTTTGAAAAGGGCATTAAGAATATACAATGGGGGAAAATAGTATGTTTAATAAATGTGTTGAGAAAACTGGATACCCACATGGAAAATAATGAAATTAGACACTTACACCATATACAACAATTAGTGGATTAAATACTTAAATGTAAGATTTGAATGCAGAAGTGTTAGAAGGAAACATAGGGTATAAGCTTCTTTACATTGATTTTGACAGTGATTTTTTGAATGCAACATCAAAATTACAGACAACAAAATAAAAAATAAGTAAGTGTGGCTACATCAAACTAAAAAACTTCACAGCAAAGAAAACAATCAATAAAAATGAAAAGGCAGGCTACAGAATGAGAGAAAATAATTGCAGGCCATATATATAAAAAGGGGTTAATATCCAAATGTATAATAACTTATACCAGGACGCCTGGGTGGCTCAGCACTTGAGTGTCTGCCTTCAGCTCAGGGTGTGATCCAGGCTCCGGGATCAAGTCCCACATTGGGCTCCTTGTGGGGAGCCTGCTTCTCTGCCTATGTCTCTGCCTCTCTCTCTCTCTGTGTCTTTCATGAATAAACAAACAAACAAACAAACAAACAAATAAATAAATAAGTCTTTAAAAATAACATACCAAAAAAAAAGAAGAAAATGATAATGAAATAAATAACCTGATTAAAAATTGAGCAAAAAACCTGAATAGACATTTTCCCAAGGAGGACATACAAATAGACAGTAGATACATGGAAATATGCTCAACATTGCTAATCATTAGGGCAATGTGAATCAAAACCACAATGAGTTATCACCTCTCACTGTTAGGATGGCTACTATCAAAAAGGTCATAAGTGTTGATGAGAGTATAGTGGTGGTACTACTGCTGGTGGTAATGTAAATTGGCATAGCCATTACAGAAAAAAAATGGAGAGAGGTTCTTTGAAAAATTAAGAATAGTACTAGCATATAATCTAGCAATCTCACTTCTGGATTTGTGTCCAAAGGAAATCAAGATCTCCAGGAGAAATCACATGTTTATTAGAGCATTATTACAGTAGCCAAGATAATGTAAACAATTTAGGCCTTGAATAATGAATGAAGAAATGTCATGAACACAAGCACATAACTTATAATGTTATTCAGCCATAAAAAGGAAGGAAACCCTGCCATTTGTGATAGCACTGATGAGCACTCTGACATTATGGTAAATGAATATGACTGATAGGGAAAGATAACTACTGTGTGATCTCACTTGTATGTGAAATCTAAAAGAATTGGACTCACAGAAGCAGAGAGTAGAATGGTGATTGCCAGGGGTGAGGGGTGGGGGATATAAGAATATATTATTCAAACAATACAAACTTGGGGTGCCTGGGTAGCTCAGTCAGTTAAGCATCTGGATCAAGGTCTTGGCTCAGGTCATGATCTCGGAGTCATGAGATGGAGCCCTGTGTTGGGCTCCATGTTCAGTGTAGAGTCTGCTTGAGATTTTTTCCACGTCCTTCTCCCTATTCCTTTGCCCCTATCCCCATTTATGCATTCTCTCTCTCTCTCTCTCTCTCTCTCTCTCTCTCTAATAAATAAATAAAATCTTCAAAGGGTACAATCTTCGTCATGAGGTGAATAAGTTCTGAAGATCTAATGTGCAACATGGTTACCACACTTAAGAATACTATATTATATTCTTGAAATTTCCTAAGAAAGTAGATCTTAAATGTTTTCAGCCTCCCTTAAAAGAAGGCAACTATGTGAGGTGATAGATGTATAATTAGTTTGATTTTAAAAATAATTTTACATCGCATGGGTATCTTGAAGGAAGGATATGATCACATTACATATATCAAATATAAATAATTCTTATATCTCAAATAAACCTCAATAAAGCTGGAAGAAAAAAAGGCTTGGCTAACCATACCATTCAGATGAGTGACAGTATTTCCCCTGTAAAAATATTAATTGATAATCCTTATCTTATATTAATCCTACTCTTATATCGGTTTTCACATTTACCTTAATTGTCTATATTTTATGGCTTATTTACTACATTTTTAAAAGAAATACAACATCGGGGGATCCCTGGGTGGTTCAGCAGTTTAGCGCCTGCCTTCAGCTGGGGGCGTGATCCTGGAATCCTGGAATTGAGTCCTGCATCAGGGTCCCTGAAGTGGAGTTTGCTTCTCACTCTGCCTGTGTCTCTACCTCTGTGTGTGTGTGTGTGTGTGTGTGTCTTTCATGAATAAGTAAATAAGATCTTTGGGAAAAAAAAAAAAAAACACATCATCTTACCCTTGACTTTTTTTTCAGTTGAGAGATATTTTATTTTTGTGACTTAAATTATTTTCCTCCTCACTTTCCAAGATGTACTAAGGGAAATCTTAGTCTCTCCATTTTATAATATTAATTTACAAAGTGTCTTCTTTGTCAAATGGTCAGATACTATAAAAACAATAAATGTTTCACATGAATTTTAGTCACATCTGAACAAACATAGCCTGCCAAAAAGGTATGTTGGTGTTTCTTCATATCTTTAAATCATAGGGGGAAAACATGGTCAACACAAACTACTAAATTAAAATAAATAATTAAAATAACAAAAAAATAAAAAAATAACAAGTGAATTGATACTTTGTTTTCCCCTAATAAGAGCAATCTATCTATTCTTCTGTATCCAAGGGATTTTTTATTTATCTTATAGCATTTACTTGGCAGCTATCATTTATTGAATGACCTCTGCTATTACAATATTTAATATACATGGCTTTTTTGTTTGTTTGTTTTTCCATGTCTGTTATATTGTAAGCTTCTTGAGTATTAAGTATTCTGATTGTAAATGGGCCACGATATGGAGAACGCACTAGCTGCTTGTTGAATTTAACTCTTTGTATTGGTCAAAGGCCTTCTGAGAAACAGTACCAAGAAGATATGGAGATAGATAGATAGATAGATAGATAGATAGATAGATAGATATAAATATGTAAGAGGAAATCTATGATGAGAATGTCTCATATCATTATGGACACCAGGATATGACATGATATGCCATCTGTAGGCTGAAAATCAGGAAAGCCCTTTGTATAATTAGTATGAGTCCAAAGGCCTGAAAGTCATGGGACCCAATGTAACTACCAGTCTGAGGCCAAAGGCTCAGAGAAAGGGGGATAGGATGGGAAATGAATATGTAAAGTTGGGAGAAGTGGAGGGGTGTAAATCCTATATTAAAAGTCCTGAGAATCAGGGGCTCTGATGAGCAAGGGCAGGAGAAGATGGACATCCCAGCACAAGAAGAAAGAGAATTCCCTCTGCCTTTGCCTTTTTGATCTATTCAGGCTCTCAACAGGATTCAAATGCTAATCTCTCCCAGAAACATCCTCAGTGACATTCCCTCAAATGATGTTTTAGCAGCTGTCGGGGCATCTCTTAGCCCAGTCAAGTTAACACACAAAATTAACCATCATGTATGTATTAATTGGCCATCTTTTATGAATTGCCTGTTAAACACTTGTCTGTTCATGTATATTACAATATATTTTATGTATTAAAGTAATTTTGACTATTATATGTATATTATAAATATTTTCCAGCTCTTCATTTACACAAGTAGGAAAATCTCAACTATAATTGACTAATTGCTAAATGCTCAGTGTGGTCAAGTGTGAGAGTTAAACACACCTGGCATAGCAGGCCCCAATATTTTTGTGAGACTGACCAGATTTCCATAGTAATCCATAGTAATTCCATAGTAAATATCAGTAATTCCATCAGAGAAAAGTCCCTTGCTTCTAGCAGAGGAAGAAAGAAAGGAACCATGTTAAAATGCATCAGAGCAATTCTATTCTTCCCTCGGGGACACCAATTAACGGAGCCTAACCTGCTGGGGTATGATCAGAATCTAACTTACCTAGGGGAGGTAAATACCCAACTTCAGCCCACTTTAGCTATCCTGTCCCACCTAAACAAAGAGAGAGAAAGAAAAAATCCTGAGAAATGTTTGTGAAATTACAGTCCAAAAGCATAGATTCATAAAAAGACTAAGACTTTTTTCATAGAACTATGAACATAGAACTATAGAATGCTTCTCCTCCCCTTACGCTTCACCACATTACTAAAAGTCCATTTATAGCAATTCCTTTTACCCAGTAATCACATCTGGCTATCAAGAAAAATTACAACTCATACCAAAAGGCATAAAACACAGTTTAAAGAGACAGAAAAAGCATTAGAACCAGACATAGCAAGGATGCTAGAATTATTACACTAGGAATTTGAAACAAATATGACTAACATGTTCAGAGCTCTAATGGATAAAGTAGACAACATGTAAGAATAGATGGATAGTGTAAGTAGAGAGATTGAAATTCTAAGTAAGAACCAGAAAGATATGCTTTGATATAGAAAACAATGTAACAATATAACAAAAATGAAGCATGCCTTTGATGGGTTTATTAGTATATCGGACACACTAAGGAAAGAATTTCTGAGCTAGAGTATACATTAATAGGATCTTCAAAACATGAAAAAGGAAACTTGAACCCCCATCATATAAGGTCTGCTCTTTAAGATTAATAAAAATAGAAAACAGTATTTGAAAACTGTGGAACAATTTCAAAAGGTGTAACATATACATTATAGGAATATCAGAAGAAGAAAGAGAGAAAGGAAGAGGAGAAATATTTGAAACAATAATGACTGAGAATGTCCCCAAATTAGTGTCAAACACTAAACCACAGATTCAGGAAGCTCAGAGAATATCAAGCAAGATAAATAACAAATAACTACATGTTGGCATATTATTTTCAAATTGTGGAAACTGAAAGATAAAAAAATCCTTAAAGAAACCCTGGAGGAAAGCATAGGCACTTCAGCTATAGAAGAACAAAGAGAAGAATTATATCTGTCTTCTCATCAGAAATATCACAGTGAGGAAGGGAATGGTGATAATATTTTTAAAATTGAAAGAAAAAACTCCATCAACCTAGAATTCTGTACCCTATGAAATTTTCCATCAAAAATGAAGGAGAAATAGACTTTCACCCTCCCCAAAATTGAAAGAGTTTGTTGCCAATAGATCTGCCTTCCAAGAAATCTTTAAAGAAATTCTTTAGACAAAAGGAAATAAAATAGGTCAGAAACTCTGGTCTATATAAAGGAAGGAAAAGCATTGGGGTAACTAGGTGGCTCAGTCAGTTAAGTGTCTGACTCTTGAAATTATCTCAGGTTTTCATTTGATGGTCATGAGTTCAAGCCACACATGGGGCTCCATGCTAGGTTGGAGCCTACCTAAAAAAAAAAAAAAAAAAAAAAAAAAAAAAAATCAAAGAAGGAATAAATAAAGGTAAAATAAAACTTTATTTTTCTTATTCTTAATTGATGCAACAGATAACAGTCTGTTCAAAATAACAATAGCAATAATGTAATGATTATGTAGCCTTGTGTGTTGTATATACATAGACATATGAAATATAATATTTATATTATAAAATATATACTTATATATGCTTGTATATAAATGAAATGAATGACAGAAATGAATCAAAGGATTGGAGAGAAGAATTCAGATTATTTTGTCATTAAAACATCCACTACCATGAAGTAGTACATTTTATTTGAAACGGTGTTTGGATCATTTATAAATATGTATTTCAAACTTTAAGGCAACTACTAAAATATAAATATAATTGATATGGTAAGAGAGAAAAAATGAAATCACATGAAGTGCTCAACTAAACCACAAAGGACAGAAAAAGAGTGGAGACAAAAATAAAAGAGTAAGGACAAAAAATAGAAAACGGTAATAAGTATGGTCGATATAAATTAAACCATACCAATAATCACTTTGAAAATGAGTGGTCTAAATGTACCAATTAAAAGACAAAGGCTATCAAAGTGGATCAAATAACATGATCCTGCATGTTGTCTATAAGAAACTCACTTTAAATATAAATACATATTGATTAAAAATACATGGATAGAGAAAAGTATACTAAAACTAATCAGAAGAAGAACTTCAAAGTCAGGAACATGATCAAGGATATAAAAAGGTCAATATATAATGATAAATCATCCTTTCTCTAAGAAAGTGTAATTCTTAACATGTAAGCACCTAACAACAGAGTGTCAAACTTTACAAGACAAAAATGAATAGAACCTCAGGGGGAAACAGATGAATCTACTATCATAATTGAAGAATTCAACACCTGTCTCTCAGAAATGGCAGATACAGCAAGGAAAAAATCAGTAAAGACATAATTTAACTCAACAATGCCATTAATCAACTGAGTGTAATTGACTTCTATAGAATATTTTATCTAACAACAGCAGCATACACATTTTTTTTTCTCCAGCTCACATGGAACATTTTCCAAGACAGACCACATTCTTGTTTATTTAGCAGTTTAGCTAAAAACTGAAAAGAATAGACATCATGTAATGTCTGCTTTAAGCCCACCATAGCATTAAATCAATAACAGAGAGATAAGCGGAAAGTCCAAAAATACACGAGGATTAAACAATGTATTTTCAAGTAAAACATGAGTTAAGGAAGAGATCTTAAGAGAAATTTTAAAATATTTTGAAGTAAATGAAAGTGAAAATACAACCTGTCAAAATTTGTGGGATGCAGCAAAAGCATTAAAAAAGATCTATAAAATCAATATTTCTCTAGCTAACTAGCAACAACAACAAAGAGGATGCAAATTCCTGATACCAGAAATGAAAGGAGGGACATTAATACAGAGATCATGAAAAGTAAAAGGATAATTAAGGAATACACTAAACAACTCTAGCCCCTATTGTTGATAAACTAGATGAAATGGATGAACTTCCTGAAAGCCATAATCTGCAAAAATTCACACAAGAAGAAATAGATGATCTGAATAGGACTACATCAAAGAAATAAATTGGACAAATAATTAATAACCTTCCAAAATAAAAAATACCAGACCCAGATGGGTTTACTGGTGAATTCTACCAAATATTTAGGGAATAAATTATACCAGTGCTTAGAGGACAGAAGCAGAAGGAATACTTCCTATCTCATTGTATGAGGTGCATTACCCTAATACCAAAACTAGACAAAGACATTACCAGAAAAGAAGACTAGAGACCAGTATCTTTTATGAATACAGATGTAAAAATCCTTAACAAAATATTACAAAATTGAATCCCCAAAAAGCATGAAAAGAATTATACACGATGAGTGGTATTTATTTCAGGCATAAATGCTTGTCTGACATACAAAAACTAATTAATGTGATTGAACACATCAACACAACCAAAAAAATTACATGATTACACCAGTTGATGCAGAAAAAGCATTTAACAAAATCTAATACTCATTCATGATAAAACCTCTCAGTAAGCAAGGAATTGAGAGGAATTTTTCTCAACTTATAAAGACCATTTATAGGAACTTACCAGCTAACATCATACTGAATATTAAGTAAGTTGGAGCTTTCCCAGCCAGATCATGTACCAGACAAAGACTTCACGACTTACTATAAAGGTATAGTAAACAAACAGAGTGGTACTAGTGAAATAATGGACATAGAGCAATAGAATGGAATAGAGACCCCAGAAATAGATTCACAAAAACACAGTCAATTGATCTTTGACAAAAGATTGCGGAACAAAGATAGTTTCTTTAACAAATGGTTCTGGATCAACTGGATAGTCACATGCAAAAATTAATCTAGACACAGACTTTACATTCTTCATAAAAATTAGCTACAAATGGATCACAGACATAAGCATAAAATGCAAGACTATTAGTCTCCCAGAAGACAACATTGGAGAAGACCTAGATTATGTTGGCTATGGCAATGTCTTTTTAGATACACCAAAGACACAATGATTTGGGAAAGAATTAATAAGGTGGATTTCATTAAAATTTTAAAAATTCTGCTCTGTGAATGACAATATCAAGAAAATTAGAAGACAAGCTACAGACTGAAAGAACACATCTGCAAAAGAAATGTCTAATAAAGGACTGTTACCCAAAATATACTAAGAATTCTTAAAACTCAACAATAAGAAACAATCGTTATAAAATGGGTCAAAAGGGATGCCTAGGTGGCTCAGTGGTAGAGCGTCTGCCTTCGGCCCAGGGAGTGATCCTGGAGTCCCAAGATCTAGTCCCACATCAGGTTCCCTGCAGGGAGCCTGCTTCTCCCTCAGCCTATGTCTCTGCCTCTCCTCTCTCTCTGTATCTCTCACGAATAAATAAATAAAATATTTAAAAAAATAAAATAAAATGAGTCAAAAACCATAAGAGACACCTCACTAAAGAAGATACATCAATGGGAAATAAGCATATGAAAAATGCTCTACATCATATGTCATAAGGGAAGTACCATTTAAATCAATGAGATACCGCAGCGCACATACTAGAATAGCCAAATCTGAAATACTGTAAACACCAAATACTGACAAAGATGTGGAATAACAAGAACTCTCAGATACTGCTGGTGAGAATGAAGAATGGAAGCCATTTTGGAAGACACTTGGGTGATTTCTTAAAAACTAAACATAGCCTTTAAAAAATATATTTTATTTATTTGGCATAGAAAGAGAGAAAAAGACCACAAGGAGGAGCATTAGGCAGAGGGAGAGGAAGAAGCAGACTCCCTGATGAGCAGAGAGCCTGATGTGGGTCTCAATCCCAGGACCCTGGGATCATGACCTGAGCCAAAGATAGACATAACCAATGGAGCCAACCAGGCACCCCCAAAATTAAACGTACTCTTCCCATACAATTAAGTAATCATATTTCTGCATGTTTACCTAAAGGAGTTGAAAACCTATATACAAAAAACAAAAACAAATCAAAAAAACCTGACACACAGATGTTTATAGTAGCTTTTCATAATGTGCTAAAACTTGAAAGCAACCAAGATGTCCTTCAGCAGGTGAATAGATAAACTCTGGTACATTCAGATAATGAAATATTAGTACCAGAAAGATATATTCAGCCATGAAAAGACCTGAAAGAACCTTAAAAGTTTATTAGTAAATGAGAGAAGCTAATCTGAAGAGGCTACATATTGTATGATTCCAACAATATGACATTCTAAAAAGGCAAATATGTAGGCAATAAATGGGTCAGCAGGTCCTAGAAAGGAGTGATGTGGCTAGAGTGAGGAGAAGAGTGATTAAGTAGAGCACAAAGAATTTTTAGGGCAGTAAAATACTCTATATGATATTATAATGATGGATATGCCATTATACCCAAACCCATAGGATGTGCAATACCAAGTGATTCCTAGGGTAAACTAGGGACTTTAGATTATTATGATATGTCACTGTAGATTCATTATTGGGAACAAATGCACTGTTCTGGTAAGTGATGCTGATAACAAGGGAGGCAATGCATGTGCAAGTACAGAAGTTATTTGGAAAAATCTCTGTACCTTCCTCTCACTCTTGTGAACTTTAAACTGATCTAAAAAAGATAAAATAATAAAAAGAAGAATTAGCCATCACACTATTAAATTTTAACAAAATTTTTATGGTAACAACAAGGTAGAGATTGGAATAATAAAAGCATAATCAAGATAAAAATATCCATATATATCAATAAAAGATTGCATGCTATATAGTTGCAAAATTTTTGTCTTGTTTGGCTTGAAGGTATCCTCAAGAACTATGTTTAATATGGAACTACATTTCTTGTCACTTCTTTTAGTATGGCAGTGTTATAGACTGAATTGTCTTCTAAAAATTCATATGGTCATGTAAAATATAACTGTATTTGGAGACAGGATCTTTATAGTTTATTAGGGCGGGTTTCAAACCAACGTGACTAATGTCCTTATAAGAAGAGGAAATTAGGGCAAAGGAAGAGACACCAGAGTTACATGTTCACAAAAGAAAGACCATGTGAAGATATATCAAGAGAGCATTTATCTAGAAGCCAAAGTGAGGTTCCTGTGAAGAAACAGGAAAATTGGCTGACACCTTGATCTCCAATGTCTAGCATTCAAAACTGTGAGAAAGTAAATTTCTATAATGCCACCCAGTCGATGGTATTTTGAATGGCAGCCTTAGGAAACTAATATAAGCAGAGTATTATATTTTCCATAAAGCCTTACTGATGCTTTATGGATAGGAACACCTGCTTTTACAGAGGGATCAAGGAACTTTAATACAACATTTAAATATATGGCTTTGGCCTTGGATAGAAGTCATACAAGATGTCTAAGGGTTCCATCTCTATCTTTTATTTGTCAGCTGTCATTTCTCTGTTCTTACAGTCTTTAACATTCATGAATGATCATGGACAGTTCTTTAGCTTTACTCAATTTTTCCATTTGTAAAATGGGAAATATTTTACTGAAGATTAATTAACAAGACACTTAGAATCAGCCAGACACATGTTAAACAATTAAAATGTGTTAGTTTAAAAATAGAAGCTTCAATTACATAGAAATTTTAACAAGTAACTACCTTTAGGCCTTATGAGTTATCTACTGAATTAAAGTAATTATTTAATTTATTAAATATAATACATAACTATAAAATTCTTCTAACCAAAATGTAAAGCATAGTCACTGGTGAAAAATTAGAAAATGCAGAAAAATGTGAGACATAAACCTACTTTTAATCATTATTAACATTTTCCTGTATTTGATCAAAATCTGTTAATACAAACAAATATTAAAATAAATAAAACAAAAATACTTATACTTTGTTTATTCCCTCAGCAAATATTAGTTATGTTCTAGGCACTGTTCAGGATGTAATGATGATTAAGACAGGCATAGTACCAGGTTCCTGTTATACCTCTTTCCATTTGAGAAGAGTACAATAAATAATCAAAACCAAGTTTTATTTTTTATAATAAGGTAGACTTGATAACTGAATAGACTCTTTTGCTGAAATCAACTGGATTTACTAGATAATCCCACCCCTCTAAAAACACTGAGAATCTCAAGGAAAGTTGAGAATTCTGACAGTAGGAACTCCTTGTCCTAAATAGAGGTCTGAAACAGGCTTTTACCTTATGACATTTGCCAAATCAAAGAGAACTGACCTTTGGTGTTCATGGCCTCGAGAAATACAGAGGACAAGGGACAAATCTGCAAGAAATGGAGAGTTCAATAGTGACCTGAGAGGGAGATTTATGTCTCAAAACTTGACATTGGATGGAAAGAGAAACCATCTTTTTTTTTTTTTTTAATTTTTATTTATTTATGATAGTCACAGAGAGAGAGGCGCGCAGAGACACAGGCAGAGGGAGAAGCAGGCTCCATGCACCGGGAGCCTGATGTGGGATTCGATCCCGGGTCTCCAGGATCGCGCCCTGGGCCAAAGGCAGGCACCAAACCGCTGCGCCACCCAGGGATCCCCCGAGAAACCATCTTTTTAAATAATTTATGGCCACATGAAATCAAATTTGTTAAAAGCACTTTAAAAAATGAAAAAGGATAGCAAGACTGCAAAAGTGACCAAGCATACTTGAAAAATAATAAAATAATATTTCTAAAAATAAAAAGTAAAATAATTAAAATAATTCAATATATGAAATTATCAGTAGTTTAGAACTAACTGGCGAGAGAATTAATATATTGGAATTAAATTAAAGGACTGAATCAGATCATGAAAAAAAAATAAGAGGGATGCCTGAGTGGCTCAGTTGATTAAGCATCTGACTCTTGGTATCAGATCAGGTCATGATTTCATGGGTTCTGAGATTCAGCTCCTGAAGAAGACCCTCACGAAGCTCCATGATCAGCAAGGAGTCTGCTTGAAGATTCTCTCCCTTTACTCTCCTCCCACTCAAGCCTAATGGGCACACACATGCACATATGCCTGATATCTCTCTCTCTCTCTCAAATAAATAAAGAAATTTAAAAAAAAAAGGAAAGAAAAAGAAGGAAATAGAAGGTAGGAAAGATTAGGAAACATAAAAAAGAAATGAGAAAAATCTGACATACTTCAATCACCTGAAGGAAACAATGGGAGAAATGGAGGGTTGAAGAAAAAAACAATTTTTTTCATTAAGGAAGCCAAATGAATCTCAGTAGCATACATGCCAAGTAATTCTCACTTGTTCACATTGTAGTGAAATTACGTTGTAAGAGGAAGACCGTAGGGGAAAAAAAAAAGGTTGTTATTATCAAATAATGTAATGGTAGATGACTTCTCATCAGCAACAAAGGAAAACCAAATATAGGAGAAACACATTTTCAGAATTTTGAAAGAATAAAAGAAATCTAAAGTGTCATATCAAAAGTAACTAATTTTTATTTTAAAAATTCAGACAAATAGAAACAAGGTATTTCTTACCAAAAGACTCGTGATAAATCACTTCCTGCTGAGTTGCAGTGATCTAGATAGAAGATTTGAGAGCAGAGGAAGAAATAAAAATAATAAAAATGTAGATAACTCTATACAAATATTGATACAGACAACAGTAATAAAATGACTATGGTCTTAAAATATAAGGAATAACAAATGATTGGGAGAAGTCAATCAGAGTGGATGCATCATAAATAAGTTTCCTATGTTGATCTGTGGAAGGATGATGGTCAACAACGATTGGCAGTCTGACTATGAAATCCAAGCCGGGCCACTTATTCTGTAATCCTAAAAAATTTGCCTAATCTGTGATTTTAAACACAATGAATATGTGTAAAAAACAAAGAATATGTAACAATTTTACGCTGACATTTCAAAATATGGAGAGCCAAAATATACAAATAACTACAAAGACAAATACACAAGTATACTGTCACAGCAAGGGGTTTTAATATGCCTTTTATAGAAATTTATCCCATTGAAAAAATTAAAAAAACATTTGTACAACTCAATTAACAAACTCGATTTAATAGACATATGTAAACAACCATATAATATACACCTAATAACAGTTTGGTGAATTCCATGGTTTGTCATCTCTCTCTTTTTTTTAAATTTCTTATATTATCATATTGGCTAAGATGTCCAGAAAAAAAATTTAAATAGAAGGATTGATAGTGGATAATTTTGTCAGGAATGAGTGTAGGGAACAGAAACTATGTACTTTTTAGCAAGAAGGGCTTTGATTAAAGGTGACGGTGACAAAAATCACAAGAAGGGCCTAAGAACTATGTTGTAGGCTAATCTTCCAACAATGGCATTCAGCACAATGAAAAATTGCCTCAACTGAGGAATACTATTTCTAAGACCACAATTGAGCAAAAATATGCCACTAGTGACAGGGGAATTTCCCATACTTCTTAATATGGACACAGGAAAGAGAGCATGGATCTCCTTAGCTGAGATACGGGGATAAAAATTCTGGACTAAGAAACTTCCACTGATATGAATGTCACTATTCTCATCACTGTAACCGTCTCTTGATATTCTGGGACAGTGCTGCAGAATATTCTGACTTTTTCATGTCAATATTTGCTTGTGGAAGAGCCAAAAGGGGAAGAAAGATGGTCTCTAACTCATCATTTTTGTCTTCTAACTTTATGCGAATACACCTAATTGGCATATTTTATTTTGCGCTCATATTACTAGCTGCAAAGAAGTAACCAAAAATCTAATTTTATGCCTCAGCATAGCTTGTTAGAAAAAGGTAAAGGATACATTGCATGAGTTATAGTCACTAAAATAAATTGCGATTGTGTTGTTCATTTATGCTTTTTTGGCCTATCCTTTATTATGTTTATTCCTAAATTAATAATGGAGAGAATTTATAGATTAATTATAGATTTATAGATTAATTTTTAGACTCGAGGCCAGGTTTTCTCAGGTAGTCTTTAAATTATCTTGCAGTTTTCTGCTGGAGCTTTTGCATACCTGTAAACTTTCAGATTTGGGCATCTTTAGGTTCTTACCTGGAAAATCATCTCCTTTCTCCAATTGCATTCTCTTTATGTATATTTTATCTTGTTCTGCTATTCTCTTTCTTCTACTATTTTCATATTTCTGTCTTCCAGAGGTTTTCACAACAAACCTTGTTGTTCGGTATATTCAAATTTATCATCTTTCTAGTCAATTGAATCTTTTCTTAATAACTGATTATTGGGTTTATTGTTCTCTTGCTCTAGTGTGTATTTTACCTAACATAAATGTAGATATGCCTAATATACTTATTTTGGTTGACTTTGAGTAGTATACTTTTTTCCTTTCTTAGACTTTTAATGCTTTGTTCCCCATTATTTTTTTAATTTTTTATTTTTTTAATTTAATTTCAATTAGTCAACATTTAGAACATCATTAGTTTCAGATGCAGAGTTCAGTAATTTATCATATAAATTTTGCATATAACACCCAATGCTCATCACATCATGTGCTCTCCTTAATACCTGGCACTCAGTTACCCCATCTCCTCCAGCAGCCCTCTTTCCCATAATTAAGAGTCTCTCATGGTTTGTCTCCCTCTCTGATTCCTTCCCATTCTGTTTTCCCTTCCCTTCCCCTATGAGCCTCTGTTTTGTTTCTTAAATTCCACATGAGTGAGATCATATGATAATTGTCTTTCTCTGATTGACTTATTTCACTTAGCATAATGCCCTCCAATTCCATCCATGTTGATGTAAATGGCAAGATTGTTTTTGATGGCTGAGTACTATTCCATTGTGTGTGTGTGTGTATATTTGTATCTATATCTATATCTATATCTAATCTATCTATATCTATCTATCTATGTCTATATCATCACATCTTCTTTATCCACTCCTCTGTGATGGACATCTGGACTCTTTCCATTGTTTGGCTTCTGTGGACTTTGCTGCTATAAACATTGGGATGCGGATGCCCCTTTGGAACACTACATTTGTATCTTTGTGGTAAATACCTAGTAGTGCAATTGCTGGGTCATAGGGTAGCTCTATATTTAGCTTCTTGAAGAATCTCCATACTGTTTTCCAGAGTGGCTGCACCAGCTTGCATTCCCACCAACAGGGTAAGAGAATTTGCCTTTTTCCCCATTCTCGCCAACATCTGTTGTTCCCTGAGTTGTTAATTTTAGCCATTCTAAGTGGGGTAAGGTACTATCTCATTGTGGTTTTGATTTATATTTCCCTGATGTTGAGTGATGTTGAGCATTTTTCCATGTGTCTGTTGGCCATTTGGATGTCTTCTTTGGAGAAATTTCTGTTCATATCTCCTGCCCATTTCTTGACTGGATTATTTGTTCTTTGGGTGTTGAGTTTGGTATGTTCTTTATAGATTTTGGATACTAGCCCTTTATCTGATTTATCCTTTGCAAATATCTTCTCCCATTCCATAGGGTTGCCTTTTGGTTTCGTTGACGGTTTCCTTTGCTGTGCAAAAGCTTTTTATCTTGATGAAATCCCAATAGTTCATTTTTGCTTTTGTTTCCTTTGCTTTTGGAGATGTATCTAGCAAGAAGTTGCTGCAGCTGAGGGCAAAGAGGTTGCTGCCTATGTTTTCTCCTCTAGGATGTGATCCTCCACACTTTTAAAGAAAAATATAGTTTGATAATTTTCATTTTAGCCCTACATTGACTATACTTGTTTTCACTTTATTTTGGTTTATTTAAATTTTTTTCTTTCTCCTTTTGTTTTTTCAGTCATAATTTTTCTACCTATTGCTTTAGAATGAGTATCTAATCTATATCTAACATTTAGTGGGTTTTCTATCGTTTGTAAAATTCACATGTATATGTGTGTGTGTGTGTGTGTGTAGTAATAAATCTTAAAGCTAATCTCTTATCATACAATACATAGAATTGATTATGTCCACTTCTCTACTGCCATGATCCTTCTCATATACTATTGTTTTCCACTTGTTGGCCAGGATTTATTTCTACTTTAATTGATTAATTTTGTAAACTCTATACTATTTTTGCTGTATTTAATTTGTTAATTTTGCTGACCTGTATCATTTTCTTTACTTACAATTCCCTCTTGCACCTTAGATTTAACTTTGGAATTAATTTTATTTTAATAAAAAATATGCTTTAGAAGTAACTTAACGTCTCTATTGAACATGTTTTCAGTTTGTGTCTGTCTGAAAATACTTTCATTTTATCTCATTTCTGTAAGTTGATTTCACCAGGTATAGATTTCCAGGATTACTTAAAAAAAAGTCATTTCTGTAGAGATAATCACACTGTCTTCCAATATTTAATTATATGCTTCAATAGTTTATATTTTCTTATGGACTGCTTTTAATTTGTCTTTGGTATTTTACTATAATTTTCCTAATTTGGATTTTCAAATATGTATTCTTCTCAGGGTTAATTATGTTACTAAATGTGAGTAGTGATGTTTACACCTAGTAATCCACAAATGTCAACAATGTTTTTTCAAGGATTGCTTTTTCTCCATTCTTCATGTTACCTACTTCTGGAACTCTAGGTCATGTGAGGTTTTCTTACCCTATCCAACCCTATTATATTACCTTATTATGACACTAGGTTATAATTTATTTTTTTATTTTTCTTGTATTTCCTCCATGTTCTGCAGCTTCTTTGTTTCTATTCTCCATTTTGCTAATAGAAGATGAATCTTCAGATCTTGCTAATCTACTGCATTTTTGTCCATTAAATTTATCAATTCATTATAGACATCCGCGTCTACAGTTTATATCTATTCTCTTCAAATCTACTTGGCTATACTTCCTAAAGCATCCTTTTTCTTTAAACATATTAAGCATACTAACATATTCTTTTCAGACAATAATTTTTTTTTGTTTTTGTTTTGTTTTGTTTTTTTCTTTTCAGACAATTAAATTACCTAAAGCTTTTATGGGTTTGATGCTTTGGTTCTTTCTTCATGCTGGTTGTTCCTTATAGAGATAAATATATATAAATATCTCTATTTTTAAAATCTGTATTGCCTTTTATTTTAGTTTCATCATACGACTAGAATGTGTGTAAATTCCTTGAGACTTTAGTTTACAGTACATTCTACTAGGGTACCTGCATAGTGAAGTCAGTTAAGCTCTAACTCTTGGTTTCAGCTCAGGTGGTGATCTCAGGGTCCTGATCTCCGGGTTGTGAGATCAATCCCCACATCAGGTTCTGTACTCAGTGTGGAGTCGGCTTAAGTTTCTCTCTCACTTTCCCTCTGTACCCCTGATCTTACATCTTACATGCTTTCTCTCTCAAATAAATAAATAAATCTTTTTAAAAAATAAAGTATATTTTACTTTTTTTTTTTTTTTTTTTTACTTTTTCCAGGAGTCTGAAGGTAATACCAGCCTGGAACCACTGGAGCCATGCTACAGGAAATTTCCAGTTTGAGGATTGTTGTACCAGAGATGGTGGGAAATCTGTCCCCACACTCATATAAATGCAGGCTTGCTATTAATAATTCTCAAAGGAGACTATTTTTCCTTTTTTTGTTCAATTTCCTTTGGAATCCAATAGAGACAAGTAAAGGTTTCTGCTAATTCTCTCTAGTCAGGTTTTAACCTACTTTGAATTATGATTTATCCAAAGTCCTGTTCTTCTCTGAATTTCTCTTAACTGAACTGCCATACTGCTAGTACCCTAGTGATTGTCTCCCCTTTCTAGGGCATTTGGCTGATTATAATAGAAGCTTTAGGCTGTCAGTGATGGACAGTTGGCCCCAGGTTAATGCAAGCTCCAGTGCACACAGAATCCTCTTCTTTTTGCTGAATAGGATTTTTGTTTCTGCATTTTATTCTTCAACCTTAGTTGTGCTATTGTGGAAGATATTTCAATTAATCTCCCATATTTCTAAAAATGGAAGTCCCTATGTATTTCTATGACTAGTTTTTAATTGTTGAGTTAATCTATATGTAGTGCTATTTAAGAATAGTCAGTAGAAATGGTAATAGTACATAAAAACCTGTATATGATGGCATGAGATATCTGATATTGGAGAGGTCATTTGTTTTAAACAAGGGAAATACTGTGATATGACTTAGGTTAGTTGTTTTAAAGATGGATAAACCATTATCCAGTCTCTTCACAATGACAATGGCTATTATGAGCTATACTCAATTTTATTTTTGAAGTGAGGAAAAAAATTTCAGCAATTTTTCCAGGCTAGTATCTTATCCTGCAAAGGCTGGGGCAAGAAACCACCACATATAACTTACTTGAGATTAATAATACTTGCACATTAGCATTAAGGAAGCCATTTAATTCTTCTCAAAATGTCTTAAGATGTGTCTAGGTCTTGTTTATTTATTTTCCCAGAACATGATTTCTGAAGTAGAAACAGTAATTATATATGTCTGATGAAAAGTTTTGTAAGCTAGGAGTGGAGATGCTTACAGCAATGCAGCCACATCAATCAAAGAAGACCCAGATATGTCTCATCTCAAAGATAATAATAAAATATATTACACTTAGTTGAAACATGCCATTGGGTACATTTTGGCACTTATTTTGGAGACTGTTTAGGTTCTACTTGTTCTTACTACTGTCTCTATTAACGTTCTCCTTTTCAGGAGTTATTTATAGTACAGTAGTGCGCTATTTCTTTTGTTATCCCTGTAGCCTATCTCATGCAAGAACAGAAGACATATCTAATTTCTATTCATTCCACAAGTAAAAAAAAAAAAAAATGAGCATAAAAAAGTGACGTGATTTACTTAAGGTCATGCAAGAAAAAAACTGGTTGAACAAGTAGTCCTACAGTTACATCACACAATTTCTAGTTCTGATAGTTGAAGCTGCCATGTTCTTCTGGGAGAGATTTATAAAGACATCTTTCTCCCAAATAGCAAAAGCCCAGAAACTCACAGAATTTCAAGGTCCTACCTCTATCTAAAATTCAAGGGCAAAGTTAAGAAAAAAATCTTGTGGCCTAAATAGAATAGTTGTAGGTGGACTTTTTTTCCAAGATTTTACCTCAAGCATCTGGATCTTTTAAAGCCATATTTTAGGGTTATCATCTCAAATGTCAGCGTGACGTGATCAAAGTGCTACCCTGGCTATCCTGGCTTTGAACTTCCATGCTTCATAAGAGGATGAGTAACAACTTCCACTGTAGTGAAAGACAATTTGATTGAGGGAAGAAAAATAGTACCTATTTTTAAAGGATGGAAAGCTATTAGCAACTTAAAATATATAAAATAAATATCAGAATGTACTTGAAATGATTACACTTCAGAGGGGTTGGCTGTTGAATTAAAATGTGTCACACTTTTGGCGTTTTGGAAGGAAACTCAAGGTGGCATCCAAAATACTTTTCTTGTTATGAATAAAACCATCAGGATATATGGCAATTGTGATGAAAAGAATTCAGACAAATTGAA
Source organism: Canis lupus baileyi (assembly GCF_048164855.1). Lineage (NCBI taxonomy): Eukaryota > Metazoa > Chordata > Mammalia > Carnivora > Canidae > Canis > Canis lupus. Next base: position 25,002,687 of record NC_132868.1, read on the forward strand.
GTGAGGTGAGATGTGGATTACATCAGCTCAGCAGGACACTTGTCAGATTTATTGAACTCAGCAAGGACAGTGTGTGAAACATCACCGTCTGACTGAGAGAACCAGGCATAGTGACTCCTTTCTTTAAAAACAAACAACAGAGAAAGCATCGAATATCTTAATTTTTGAAAGTTTTATTTCATTTCGGGAGCAGTGTGTATTATTAGCTACTTACCTGTTTTTTCTTTCAATGAGGAGTATCATATTTGAAAGGAATATTAATTTTAACCTCCTCAAGATTGCTTCTTTAGAAATAAAATATAGACTTCTTTCTAATTTCTTTCTCTTTTTTTATTTCTACCTGGTTAGTGCTTCTAAAGTATAAATAATTAAGGTTAAAATATTGAAACATATGTTTGTAAATCAACTGGGAGAATTTATAATTGGATCTGATTAAAAAAAAGAGAGTTTGGGAGAAGGCAAAGGAGGCACTGAGGAAACATTAAATAGTCTACATTTTCTTGAAAAATATAGGTACCTTCTGAGGCTTCCATGTGGAACACGTGAATTGGAGGAGTCATTTTCCATTTCCCAACTATTGAAAGATTAGGAGTGATTTGTGAATTTGTTTGTGGGGGGCAGGGCAGAAACTTCTAAGGAACCATCTATTGAAATAAACACATAAAGATTTTTCATCCAATTCAGGACCTTTATGGACTACTTTGGAGTCCATGATTATCACATATCTGTAAATTAACCTAACACTCTAATTCTGAAAGCTCGTGATTACAAGATCAAAACAACGTTAGAGGCTAATGTTCTAATGTCCTACTTTTACATCTGTACCAATACTGAAGAATTTAAGTATCTTTTTCATATTCAGTCACTGGTTGGACTATTATTCTGTCCTCATATAGTGTTATTTCATTTCACTAATCCACCTCTCACCGTTTATGTTCTCATATTTTGAGCCACCAATGCCAACCTCAACTCAACCCAACTCACTGGAAAGTAACTCTGATTTTGAAAGCTGCCGTGATGATGCTTATAAGAAAAAGGAATCCAATGTAGGGAGAAAAGGAAAATGGGGGAAAAGATTAGTAGAATAAAAGGAGAGATGCAGGGCAACACTTCAAAATTGATCAGTTAGCATCCCAGGATAATTAGGTGAGTTCTTAGGACCTGATCAAATTTTCATTGTTCTTGCTTTACTTTTCTTCACTCAGCAATAGCATTCTCATTACACTGCATTCTGAGGGTGCTGCCGCTATTGGGTTTAGGCATTCCATCCAAAAGACTTAAGTGATGAATGAAATGATTCACACACAAATCACAGTTTGTGAGGCAATTTATAAGCTGAATAAATAAAAAATATCTTTTGTACTCTATTTACATCCAGTGAAATGAAAATTAGGGCAGTTGTGTACAGGTTTCACAATGTGAATAGTTTTAATGGAGGTATAGATTTTTTGAAACAGAAGTTTGATCCATCATTCCTTTGAGAACATCTGCTGTGCTTTCATGTAAATAGTCTTATATTTTAAAAATGAATTAAAAACATGTTTTCTCAATAATTATTAAGCTAGAAAGAGAGACAAAATGGTCTTAGAGCTTCTCCTTGAACTCCTTCTGATAATTTATGAAACACTCAAAAGTTGCATTTGCACATCTTTACATTGTTTGGTTTATTTTGGGCAGAATTAAACCTAAATTTCAAAAATGCTGAATGAACTATATGAAAGTATTATATATATATATATAATATATATATATATTATATATATATATATAATTTTTTTTTGTCTATGGGCTCACAGGCTGTTTATTTGCCCAAGAGTAAGGAGGAGAGAGGATGAGAAGAAAAACCGATGCCCCAAGGTGGTGGCGCTGGTAGGTTACTATCTATGTGGCACCAAATCTTGTAAATTCCATTCTTTTCTCTGACCCCTTTTGTAAGCAGATCTGAATGGTAGTGAATGAGTGTAATGTTAAAGAAATGACCTTGAATTATCTCTAACTGCAAAATATGAAAATAATTCACAAATTTTGATGCTTTAAATTTTCATTTTAACAAACTACACCTACTCTACCTTATATTTTACTGTGTTGTATTTACCTGGATTCACGGAGATTTTTTCCATTTCAAATAATGAGGATGTATCTTTGTTTCTCAGACAGACCAAAAGTGAGACAGTCTGGTTTGCCACACTTAGGAATGAAGATGGACAAAAGGTACAAAAGCATTGTATTGGGAATCATGAAAGAAGTATTCAACTCTTGGTTATTTCTGTAATTATTTTTGTAGTCTTGGGCAAGATCTGCCTCTATGTGGACCTCTTCTTCATATACAAAATGAGGATTTTGAATGAGGTGAGCTCTAAGGTCTCTTTTCATCCTTAATTATACAAATGCTTTCATGAATAATTCTCAAATAATCAGTATTATTCCCTAGAACATTCTGAGAGATAGAATGATTCTCTAAATGAATATGAAAAATCAGTTTAATGGCAAAAAAAAAGACTATATAATCACAAGGTTTAAAAATGAAAAATAGATGTATTTTCTGAAATTATGATCTTGGATATTAGAGAGAACTACTTGCACTGATATTCTGAAAAAAAGTGACCATGTGTTCTTTTATAATACTTTGGGGAAAATTCCACGAAGACCTCCTGATGTAACTCTTCCATTTTGTTTTGGTCAGTATGAAACCTACTTACATGAGGTAGTGTAAGATATGATTCTGTATAGAAATCTTAGTTTATATTTTTTCTTTAATCAGCTATATTGAGGTATACTTAATAAACAAAAAATACATATATGGTGTATACATTTTGATGAGTTTGAATATAAGCATATCCCTGTGATGCCACTACCACAATCAAGGTAATAAATATATCTATCACCTCCAAATGATTTCTTGCATTTTTTTTGCATTGTGTGTGTGTGTGTGTGTGTGTGTGAGAGAGAGAGAGAGAGTGTTCCTAACATGAGATTATGAGATTTACCCTCCTAATTTTTAAAGTGCACAACACTGAATTTATTGTTAACTATAGGCACTGTGATAACACAGCAGATCTCTATAACTTGGGCTATATTCCTTGACCTTGACATACATGGCCATTTGATGAAAATGTACTCAGCTTGAGGCTCATTTGAATTTTTTCAGCAATACCCTACTTCCACTTCCACATATGTTCTTCCACCCTAAACTCCATAGCCCCCTATCCTAAGGCACCTTGGAACATTCTTTTGTTTATAATACGTAAAGCCTTACACAGTCTTTTCTCTTCCTGGAATACTCTCTCCAGATCTTTCTGGTTATCTCTTTCTCACCATCAAAGAGATCTTCCCTGGCCACTCAAGGTAAAATAACCTCCTAGTCACTGGTAATTCTATCATCATGTTTTATTTTCATTTTAGAATCATCATTTCAAATTACTTATTAAATGTCTCCTTCATTAAAATGCATGCTCCCTGTCTGCCGATGCCTTGCCTATACTTTCACTACTGTATTCACAGTACTTTAAAATGGTGACTAGAGGCAACAGAGGTTCAAAATATATGCAATGACTGAATTAATCTCTTTGTATGCATTTTGTCCATTATGTTGGACAGTGCATTAACCTGAGAACAGCCATGCTTCTGTTTCATCTTTCTATCTTCTGTAAGATCTGTCACATGGTCTTGCATACCATAAATACTTAGATTTTTTATTAGTAGAATTATATGAATGTGGCTGATAACTTGATAATTGGAACTGTTACTTTCACTCTATTTGGAAAATGTAGTGTATGTTGTAGAATCATTTCATTTCATGAGCACTTGGTTAGATGAAAAATAAAGAAAAAACTTTAAAATTTTAGTATGCTAACTTAAAAAAATCTATATCAAGGCAAAGCAATTGTATTCCCAGGGGAAACAATTTAATTCCTTTCTAAGAAATTTATCTTATCTATTCAACTGAAATTTAGCAAATGGGGAGATTATTTAAATGAAAGAATTTAAAACTAGAGCTCTTATAAGAAATATAAAAATATAATTGCAAATTATTAATATAATTAGAGAATTTTCTCCATAGATGTGGTTTGAGCTCAGAATAGTCAATCCACAGAAAATACAATTTTTTATTTATGATTTTAAAGTGAAATGTATATAATTCTTTAATTGACCTATTCAGAAACACAACACTGACTTAAATGAAGAAGATAAAAGCAGAAGATTTCTAAAATTTCTAATTTATTTTTATAGAAATTGGGAAATAAATCAAGGAGTGTATTCTTCTTGCAACATACATTGGATTGGATCAGCAACAGAGTTGCTACTTTGAAACTAAATGTACTACCAACATAATATTAACTATAATTTGGGAACCAAGAGAGACTCCAGACTTCATTTAAATGGGGTACTTATAGATGTGGAAACTGAAGGGAACCAATTTGCTCAATGTTATTCAGCTACTTACCCTGTATTAGTAAAGCCTTAAGATTGGTTAAATGTCCAGATTCTTTTTTCAGTCTACTGCTTACTCCAAAGTATCGTCTGCTGAATATTATTTTCATCTTAAAAAGTATCAAGTAACAAACTTCATTTTTTAAAAGATTTTATTTATTCATGAGAGACACAGAAAGACATAGGCCTGCGGAGGGCCCAGTGTGGGACTTGATTCCAGGACCCCGGGATCACGACCTGAACCAAAGTCAGATGTTTAACCACTGAGCCACCCAGGCGTCCCCCAAGTAACAAACTTCTGAAACAACTAGCCAGCAGCATTAGAGGCTAGTAGGTTTGGGCTTATGAAACTTTAAATTATCAGTAGTACCCAAAAAGAATGATCAACTTTTAATAATACATGGCAATCATATAAATAACATTAAAATCATACCTAACTCCGCAAAAATCTTTGTTTGATTATTTGGGAGGTACTTGTGATCTAATATTGTTTTCTTTATAAAATTCATTGAGATTTGTATTGTGTATGCCCAGTGACATTCTGGTTATCAGAATGCGAAGTAGCAGAAAAGGATGTTAAGTATGCTGTTTTAGTGTGTCTACAGCATCTTTTCAGTTGTTCATAGCAGGAACTCAACTTAAATTAGCTTATACAAAAACAAAGAAACAACTCACTGACCAGGAGTAGGATAGTTTAGAAGTTAAAAGGAAGAGCTATAGAAAAACAAAACATCTAGGACAGGATTAAACACTCAGCACTGCTAAATATTCTCTGTCTCTCTCTCTCTCTAACCCTCTTATCTATGCTTTATTTCATCCTGCAAAAAGCTTCATTCTTCTTATTTTAAATAAAATATGGTCCTGGCAACTTCAGCATTATTTCTCTTCCGTTAAGAAATCTCTAAAGTAAGTGAGAATTTCTTTATTCCAGCTTCTATCAAAATTGAAGATCTTCAATTGGCACATTTAAGGGCGGTTGGCCACAATGAGAGTTGCAGAATCTTGCAGCAGGATGATATGATTGACATCTTCACAGAACCGCATGCAACTGGGGAAGTGTGATTTCCCTAAAGAACGGTTGCTAGATTAAAAGGAATATATACACCCTAGAGCATTTTTGACATTGGAATCTGCCATTCTAATCTCTATGAGTTAGTTATTTCAGAGGTGGTATTACCAATTTCCAGTATTTACCTTATATACTTATAAATTTGCAAAGATTAAAATATGGTAAAACCAATTATTGATAAAGATGCAGTAGGATTGGTCTGCATATAACTCTGGCGGAAGTATAAATTGGTAAGATCTGTTTGTAAAGGAAATTGATGTACTAAAAAAAATCTTAAAATATTTCATACTTTTGGATCTGTAATTTAACTTCCAAAAGCAAATTCTAATAAAATAATAAAAAATGTGGATACATATTTATGTGAAACATTTTAAATAATTCCAAATGCTGGAAACAAATGTTGAGCAAAACTGGTTTGGTTAAATATATGATGGGCAAATATGCAGATTACACAATAAGCTGCTCACATGATTTTGCTAGTATACCGTATTTGCAAGATTAAAAGGAAACAAACATTTTTATAAACTGCTGGTAAGAATGTAAATTGACGCAAACTCATTGAAAGGAATATATATATTATAAAAATATATATCAAAATTAAAAATGCAAATATAGCCTAGCTATTTCATTTCTAGAAATTTATCCCCTAGATATTTCTTATATACTCAAAGAATGTTCACTGCAATATTGAATGCTGGTAAGAATGTAAATTGATGCAAATTCGTTGAAAGGAATATATATGTTATAAAAATATATATCAAAATTAAAAATGCAAATATAGCCTAGCTATTTCATTTCTAGAAATTTATCCCCTAGATATTTCTTATATACTCAAAGAATGTTCACTGCAATATTGTTAGCAATAGAAAATATGTGGAAAAATGTTAAGTGTCCACCAATAAAGAATGTAAGTAAATATACAGTTAAAAAGAAATGATGTGGGGTACCTGGGTTGCTCAGTGGTTAAGCGCCTGCCTTTGCCTCAGGTCATGATCCCGAGTGCATTGAGTCCCACAGTTGGCTCCCTGAGAGGAGCCTGCTTCTCTCTTGCCTATGTCTCTGCCTCTTTCTCTGTGTCTCTCATGAATAAATAAAATCTAAAAGAAAAAAGAAAAAAAGAATGTATTGCATCTTAATCTACAAAATATGTTAAGTAAAAAAGCAAGAGATAAACACTTTATAGTAGACTGTCATTGTTCTAATATCCTATGAATATGTCTGCATGTGTATAGCATTTTTTAGTAAGAATCATAAGAAATAACAGCTAGGTGGTTGACATGACTGGTATTCACTCATATTCAGTTCTCTTTTCCTTCTTGGACATATGGAAGATTATCTTTTCCAAACTTCTTACGGTTACCTAGAGCCGTGAAACCAGTTCAGGCAAATAAAATGTGACTGGCAGTGAGTTTTCAGCCAACAAAAAGGAAAAGCCTTTTTTAAAACTCTCCAGTCTCTTTATATCCATGCAGGTCTTGTGTTGAAAAGGTGGAGCCCCAAGATAGGAGCAGTCTGATGGCTGTCTCACACAGAGGCAGCTGTCCAAGGGTCACCAGGACTGTCAAGGAGTTTGCAGAAAGAAATAAAATTTTACTGTGTCAAACTATTGTGTAGTTGGGGTTTTGTTTATCGCAGAATAAACCTAGTCTATTATAATTACTATCAGCAGTAAATTTGGGAAGCCAAATGTGTTTAAAATTGTTTTACTCTTGTAGTATATGGACTCCAGATTGTATAATAGCTCAAATGCAAAGAAAGTTTTTTTTTTTTTTTGCACATTTATCCATCTATGGAGATTCTGCACCAATTGTAGTGATGGAGATGGGCATCTCTCCATACAAGCATTCAGGAACTCACGGTGATCCAGTTTGTAGCATCTTTTCCCTGTGGATTTCAAAGTTTTCCTAGATATTAAAATTCAAAAAAAAAAAAAAAAAAAAAAAACAAAACAAAACAAAACAAAAAAAAAAAAATTCAACTGCAATAAGGGCAAAGATCATGAAGAATTGAATGTGGGAGGTTTTTATGGGAAGGCCTGGAGGCGATATACTGCACTGTTACTTATGGGCCAGGAAACTCACACTACTATACTGAACTGTCGGTGAGGCTGAAAATGTGGTAATTTGGTTATGTGTTCAAGGAAAAGAGGAATGAATTTTGCTGAACATAATTTTTCTGCCATAGATGGAGGAACTTTTTATTACATAACCAGTGATTATTGTTTGAAGTTAGAACAATGGCATATATTATTTTTGCATAAAAATAATCACAAAAAAGCCATGAAAAAAGGTGCTTATGATGGTTTTTCCTTTTTTTGGCTTTAATTTTGTGAGTTTTTTTTGTTATAATTTAAGTAAATACATGCCCTTTGTAGAAAACTTAGGCATAAGGTGAAGATAAGTAAGCAGAGAAAGTCGTTCAATAACCTCCATGATTCCACCATCACAATCTTATTAGGAGAAGTGACGTCACCATCCCTATTTTACAACTGAAGAAGCTAACCCCTAGGGACTTTAAGAAACTTGTCAAATCTAGGAAGTGGTAGAGCTTAGAGGAAAAAAAAAGCCAGGGAATCTTTCACAGAGGATGATACAAGGATAGAAAATGAATTATTAATAAAGAAACTCAATTTACAAGTTATTTCAGAATTTTGCATTTCAATTACACTGAGAGAGGGACTAAAACAGGGGGGAGCATGTCAAAGCAGGAGTAATGAAATCAACTTTAAATATTTTGTGTCCGAGTTACAAATTGGGTACCCATCGGTGGTATGAACCTGGTCAGGATACTGGGATTAGTGTCTCAAAGTGGCAGTGGCTCATAGCACTAGGATTAAAAACTTGAGAAGACACAGAGAATCCTAAACCATGGTACAATTTAAGAGTTAGATGTTTTAACGATTGTTGAAAGCTGGGATTGGATTTTGTTTTGTTTTCTAATGCCCTAGTGTGTTTCAATGAAGAACTCCCCTTGGAGCGGTCAGAGTTGGATGCAGCAGGAAAGGTTGGCCAAAATTCTCAATGGTGTCCATGACAACTAGTTAGCTGCCTGATATTAGATACATCCAGGTGTTCAACTCTCCTGAGTCCCAGGGCTGTTAATTTTTTTTAATTGAAGCATAATTAACACACAGTGATATATTAGTTTCAGGTGTACAATATAATGATTCAACAATTCTATACATTACTCAGTACTTAGCACAATAAGTGTGCTCTTAATTCTCTTTATTTATTTCAACCATCCCCTCACCCAGCTTCCCTCAGGCAAACACCTGTTTGCACTTTGTTAAGAGTTTGGGGGTTTTTTGTTTGCCTTTTCCCTTTGTCCATTTGTTTTTTTTTCTTAAATTCCACATATGAGGGATGCCTGGGTGGCTCAGCGGTTGAGCGTCTCCCTTCATTTCAGGGCACGATCCTGGAGTCCTGGGTTGGAGTCCCAGGCGGGCTCCCTGCATGGAGTCTGCTTCTCTCTCTGCCTACCTCTCTGCCTCTCTCTCTCTCTCTCTCTCTCTGTGTGTGTGTCTTTCATGAATAAATAAATAAAATCTTTCTTTAAAAAAATTCCACATATGGAGGATCCCTGGGTGGCTCAGCGGTTTAGTGCAGCCTTCAGCCCAGGGTGTGACCCCGGGGTCCCCGGATCGAGCCCCACATCGGGCTCCCTGCATGGAGCCTGCTTCTTCCTCTGCCTGTGTCTCTGACTCTCTCTCTCTGTGTCGCTCATGAATAAATAAATAAAATCTTAAAAAAAAATTCCACATATGAGTGAAATTATATGGTATTTGTCCTTCTCTGACTTATTTCACTTAGCATTATATCCTCTAGGTTTATTCATGTTGTTACAAATGACAAGATCTCTTTTTTTATGGTTAAGTAATATTCAATTATTATATATTATATATTATATATTATATATTATATATTATATATTATATATATATAACATCTTTATCCATTCATGTATGGATGGAAACCTGGTTTGCTTTCATATCTTGGCTATTGTAAATAATGCTGCAGTGAACATAGGGGTTCATATATCTTTTTGAATTCATGTTTTCATTTTCCTTGGGCAAATACTCAGTAGTGGAATTACTGGATCATACTATAATTCCATTTTTAATTTTTTGAGGAACTTCCATACTGTTTTCCATAGTGGCTGCACCAATTTGCATTCCTAGTAAGAGTGCACAAAGTTCCTTTTGTCTACATTCTTGCCAACACCTCTTGGTTCTTGTCTTTTTGATTCTAGCCATTTGACATGTATAAGATGATATCTCATTGTGGTTTTGATTTGCTTTTCTGTGATGATAGGTGATGTTAAGTATCTTTTCATGTGTCTGTTGGCCATCAAGCTTTCTTTCTTCTTTAGAAAAATGTCTGTGCAGGATCTCTCCCCATCTTTTTAATTGGATTATTTGTTTGTTTTTGTGTGTTTGTTGTGTAAGTTCTTTATATGTTTTGGATATTAATGCCTTATCAGATATATCATTTGCAAATATCTTCTCCCATTCAGTATGCTGTCTTCTCATTATGGTGATTTTCTTCGCTGTGCAAACATTTTTTATTTGGTGTAGTTCCAATTGTTTAATTTTGCTTTTGTTTCCCTTGACAAGTCTGTGATTCTTAACCATTGTAAACATCCATTCCTCTAAGTTTCAAAAGACAGGGAACTTAGAGAACCTATTTCCTTCTGGATCTGTTACTAATTAGTTGTATGAGGTAGGATAAATTACTTTTCCACCCAGAGTTCTGATTTCCTCATATCAAAAATGAGGAGAATAAACTAAACAATTTTTATCTTCCAGATTAAAACTCAGAATCTATGATATAAGTCATCATCCAAATTCCCCAAACTTGATACTTTCTTCTGCTTTGACAGAAATTAATACTTTGTCTTTATGCTGTGGACATCTACATAAATGTCTCATCACTCCTACTAGCCCATAACCACCACAACAGAAAACAACACTCTCTCACTGTCTTCCACAGTATCAGATACAGAACCTTGCACATAGTAGGAGTCAATAAATATTTAAACAATGAACGAAGACATACATTTTCTGACTGAAAACTTTGTGTGGTGTGCTGATTTCTCTGATAATATGTTAAACTTTGAATCCATGATCATGAAAAGGGTATTCTAGAACCATTGTACTTACAGCATTATTCTTCCTGTATAATTGTGGAGTAAGGTTTGAGCAACCCAACAATGTTTCTCATAACTAGAATACTAATGTATTAAAAAATCTCTGAAGTGTATACCTTAAGGATTTATAACCTGGAGAAATCTCCTGATTACATATTGTGTTTAGAGTAATAATATTTATTTATATTTACTCCTTGGAACCTTGGCCCTACACTGCTTTGACAGCTTGTCAGACACAAATCTTGTCAAAGGGGTTTTTCCTTTGGAAAACTTGAAACAGTCTGTGTTGCTAGTGGGGAAGGAAGAAAAATACAGCAAGTTTGCTTCCTCTACTTAACCAATATGTGGGGTTGTCTTGTTGTGCAGCTGGGCAATTGGCAATGGGGGAAGTTAATAATATGGTCTATTAGAACCTCTCATTTGTGATGAAGAACTCAAGAACTCAAAGAGTATTGTTAACTCTCTCAAAACTATTTTGCTTTTTTTTTTTTTTTTTTGCTTTTATAACTAGCAATGAAAAAAGGTCTTTTTCTTTGGGTAGGCAGGGATGTTTCATTATTTGTATCAACACATTAGAAATTACTGGATAATTCATCAACATGGATGTTAATTAGAGATAATATTTAGGTTTTTATCTTTCTCTTTGGCATTAAAATCTGTGGTATGGTGTTAGGCAAAATGTACTAAATGATTAGTTGTAAAAATGTTGGAATAAATATAAAATATAATACTTGCAGGCTGTGAATACATGTTAGCTCCCCGTTGAGGGCCTCAGCTTTGTCATACACAAATTACAATACAAATTACAATAGAACTATATCTTTTATATTACCATAGAATAATGTTGAGGATCACTGTATACTCACTTGTGAAATTATAAAATCCAAAGCATCTTACCAACAGAAGTGTATATATGGTTTTACTATATCACATTGTCAGACAGATATTGCTCTCAATTACCTATAATCACTCATAAAATAAAATTTTACATTTTTACTGTTATGCAATTAATGAGCCATTTTCATGCAGACATGACTTCAGAATTTTGCCATACCCTGTGATCATGCATTATTTTTCCCCACTTGATTGATGAGAAAAGTGAAATGCAGAATTCCTCAGTGATTTTTCTCAATAATACAAATCAAATCTGGAGGCCCATAGGGGCTGCTGCTGCTGCTGCTGCTGCTGCTGCTGAAAGTGGGGAGCTGGGTGGAGGGAGGAGGGTATGGAACTCAGGCACACCTGGGTACTTTGGCCCCAGGAAGGCGGAGGAGCAAGGAACAGGAGCTGAAGGCCTGGGACCTTAAGTGGATGGACAGACAGGCTGGACTAGTCTGGACCCAGCAGCAGGCATGAGGAGCCAAACTTGCTGACCTTCAGCAGATCTGGGGCTTTAGTCTGCTAGGTGCAGGCCAATGTGCTTACCCAGGCCAGCAACCTTGAGAGCACCCTGGGTGGCCCAGCTGGGCACATAAACAGCTTCTAGAGACTTTAGGATGAGCTTCATGTCAATATCGAGAGGCCAACAGTCTTCTACCCCAGTGTATGCCTCTGCGGGCCTCAAAGAGATCCCTTTAGGACATTCTGGGCAAAAATCTTAAAACAAGTTAATCCTCAAAGCCTTTCCCAGTCATCTTTTTCCTGTCCTGAAGGCTCAGGCCATCTCTGTAGTGTTCTGTGAAACACAAGCACACCAAGCACACACTCAGTGGCCCTTCTACTCGGGGCCTGGGCTCCTATCCCACCCTCTGATCCTCAGTTGTGAACCAACAAGCAGGCTCAGGTCCTCAACCCTGCTTAACTTCGCTAAACTTGAGCAGACACTGAGGTGCTGCATCCCCGCAGGAGAAATTGGCTGCTCCTTTCCAGAGAAGTGGGGGAGATGTTCTTTTGGCTCCCTGCTGCACCATCAGAGCCATTACTCCTTGTCTATCCCCTAAAAACATGGGCACGATTCCTAAAGAAGAAAAAGGCATGACCTGTTTTCAGTATCTTGGAATTCAAATGTCTGTAATCATAACAAACACCATTTAACATTTCTGCATGAAATGTAATACTTTTTTTTAAGTCAAATACAAAAGACAAGGAAGCAACGAAAATGACAGCCAACAGGCTACTTTCCTGAATACATGAATCCATAAGAAAAAGATGAATAACACACAAGGAAAGTGAGCTCGGAGGATATGAGCAGAGGATATGAGCTGCTCCTTGCAGAGTACTTACTATACAGGTGGCTGGCACTGTCCAAAGTGCTTTAAACATATTAACCCGTGAAGTTCTCACAACAGCTCCTCAGCACAACGTGTGCTATCATTCCCATTTAGGAGAGGAGATGGAGACACAACAAATTTAAGTAAACGGCCCAAGGTCACACAGCTAGGATGTAGAAAAGCCAGGATTTGAAGTTTGACATCTTGAACCACTAGATTGCGTACAAAAAAAGCAAAAAAGCAAAAGCAAATATGAAAAAAAAAAAGTTCATCTAAGAAATGCAACAAGAATAACAATGAAAGGCCATTTTCACCTGTCACCTTGTCAGATTAGAAAGCTTGATAATGCCAATAGCAAGTGTGTGGGTTTTGTCCTTGTTCATGGGATCGTCTATTGGCACATCCCCTTTGGAAGGAAGTTAGCATTGCTATCAAAATTAAAGAACTTTGGCCTTCACCTCAATAAATAAAACAAATAAAACAAATACACTTGTCCTACTTCCACTGCCAGGAACTTACTCTATAGATGTTCTTACCAAAAGGGCACACATATGTGTGGTCTCTGCTGCCATTCTTTCATATCCACAAAAACCAGGCAACAACACAAATGCCCGTTAGCAACATGAGGTTAAATTGATTGAGTTACATACATTCAGGGGGTGCTATTTATTGGAAAGAATAAAATCCTTTCTATGCTGAAAAAAATACTAACCAAAAACTCAACACTGTGGTACTTTAATCCAAGTCTCCTATTTTCTCCTTCTTTCAGCCTATTTTAAATAGAGCCATTGAGGGACAGTATCTATTGTAAATGATATTTTGGCAGATTCCGGAATGAAGGGAGGCAGCAAGCCATAGCAAGATGTGGGCAAAGGGCACTTCAGGTTGAGAAAACAAGTGCAAAGGCCCTGAGCCAGGGAAGAAACTGTTGTCTGCAAGGAGTACCAATAAATCCAGGGTCATGAAAGTCAGGTGAATGATAGCAAAAACATGGAAAGAGAGAAAGTCAAAGACATGGGCAGTTGTCTGATAGTGTCTTTCCTCCAATCATGATAACTACTTGAATTATATTCTAAGAGCAGCAAAATGGCATTGAAGTCTGAATAGGGAAGAACATGATCTTCTTTGTGTTTTCAGTGGATCATTCTAGCTCCTGTATCGAGCATGCAATTTAACACAAAAAAAAGGTGAAAGCAGGAACAATATTGCAGGTGTGGGGATAGCTAAAGTAGAGGCTTGAATGAGGGTAACAGCAGTCAGGATAATGGAGAATAATCAGAATTGGATGGATTTTTAGGGTCATTGCAACAATTATATTGATCTGTTGAATGTAAGGATTGAGAGAAAAAAGTAATAAAAAATGTCTCAGACTTTTAGGATAAGCCACAGTTCTACTGGTAAAGGACACAGGGAGAAGTAAGTTTGGAGAGAGAAAAAAGCAGAAATTCGGGTTTGTATATGCTAAGTTTGAGATGCTTAGACATCCAAGTGAAGAGGTTGAGTAGATAGAAGTATTTTCATCTCAGGTGATAAAACAAGAAAAAATCATATAGACTTTATGTATGCCAGGCATAGGTCTAAATGCTCTTCTGGCATCAACTCATATAATGGGTTAATAATGCTTTGTCTGAGGGGCACCTGGGTGGCTCAGTTGGTTAAGTGTCTGACTCTTGGTTTCAGCTCAGGTCATGATCTCAGGGTCATGAAATTGAGCCCTGTGTCAGGCTCCATGCTGGGTGTAGAGCTTGCCTAAGGTTCCTCTCTCTTCCTCTCCCTCAGCCTCTCCCCCCCACCTTAAAAATATAATAATAATGCCTTGTTTAGGATATGTCTAGGACATTTAAACTGCAGGTGTCAGACTACCTGAGATATATAGCTTAAGCAAATAGCTGTCATAACTTTTGTTATTCATATACTGTTAACTTCATATAACAAAATATCTTCAAGTAGTTGGTTTCAGGTTGGATTACCTCTTGATCATACTGAGTACCTGGACTTTTTACTAATTTATTATTTTGCCATGCTAAGGATGTTGACTTTTTTCTTTAAGTTTATTGCCAGATGGGTGCTTCCTGAAGCAAAAGCATACACATTTGCATTCAGGGCAGGATGGATGGGCCAAGCCAATTAAGCAAGGGCTTTTCTTTATCAGACAGAAAAATTTTCCCTAAGGAAATTCCAATCAGAATGATAGCTCCTTATTTCTTATTGGATCAATTTTTTTTTCTCCCAAAGGAGTTAATAAAAGAAATTACCTCTTTTCATTTTCCTTCCACAACTTTTAATTGGGGATTTGCAGTTGATGTCTTATGGGAGGCAACAAGGAGGGAAATTATATATTGGGTTAAAACATGAAGAATTGAAAACACTTAAAAAAAAAAAAGATGACAATCACAATCTCTCACCATACCCTAAGGAGTATTATTTGTGGTGGGTGGATACGTGTGTTTCCATGTATTTGTGACTATATCACTTAGAAATTATTTTTAATGAAATGCCTCAAAATTTTGGAACCTTGAAATTAGAATAAACAACAACCTATGGGTCAAGGCTCATATCACACAATTGATCTTTGCTCAGAGATTCAAGGGGTTCAAGAAAACTTTCCTGCTACAGGAGAATATTAACAGTTGAAAATCTATAGATAACAAGTGAATATGAAGGGACTTGGGATTACTTTTGTAAGAGATATACAGTACTAGAAGTACCAGGATAATTTTTTTTCCTAGAGATAATCATTATTGGTTGTAATTTGTTTTAATTGCATGCCTCTTTCACCTTTTGAGCTAGACATTTTAAAAATTAAAAGAAATGATTCTGTAAAATTCATCACCATACCAAAAATGTAGCCCTTTTGCCTCAGCTGCTTTTATATCCAGGAAAGAATATAGCTAGGTTAATGATGAAGTTTAAGAAGGAGGGAAACTTTCAAAGAGAAGTAATGAGAAGCAGTTCCCTTTGGACATATTCCTAATGTTTAATACAGAAAACTTTCAGTGGTCTTTTAAGATTCACAGGAACTATCATGATGTAGGCAGCATTTCTAGGTGATTCCTTAATAATATCATGCTTCGTGTGGAACTTTTTGCATAGTAGACAGAGTGCAGGTTATGATTTTTATTGCAGTCATCATGGTATATAGTAAATAGATTCATCAGCATTTTAATACTTCTTGTGCTATTTTTTTATAAATTTATTTTTTAATGGTGTTCAATTTGCCAACATAGAGAATAACACCCAGTGTGCATCCCATCAAGTGCCCCCCTCAGTGCCCGTCACCCAGTCACTCCCACCCCCTGCCCACCTCCCCTTCCACCCTCCCTAGTTCGTTTCCCAGAGTTAGGAGTCTCTCATGTTCTGTCTCCCTCTCTGATATTTCCCACTCATTTTTTCTCCTTTCCCCTTTATTTCCTTTCACTATTTTTTATGTTCTCCAAATGAATGAGACCATATAATGTTTGTCCTTCTCCGATTGACTTACTTCACTCAGCATATTACCCTCCAGTTCCATCCACGTCGAAGCAAATGGTGGGTATTTGTCGTTTCTAATGGCTGAGTATGTATTCCATCGTATACATAGACCACATCTTCTTTATCCATTCATCTTTCGATGGACATCCACGCTCCTTCCACAGTTCTTGTGCCATTTTAAGCATTCCATTCATGGTATGATATATTAGTCTGACAACTTTGTCAGAATCTGAAGCTCAAAGAGGTGAAATAACTGGCCAAGATCATACATTAGCAGAACAAGAATATAACGTCATTTTTTGACCTTTAAGGTCAGCACTGAGGTTGGAAAAAGCCAAAAAATGACTTTTTCCTGCTCAGTGTTTACCAGAAAATTAGGTCATTTTGAAGAATGATGTTTTTGTTTGTTTGGGGGAGGCACATTACTGCTTGGAAACTGAGATTGTCTTTGCCAATAGCTTATTTAACACAGGTTCGCTATGGGAATTTCACAAGTCAGTAGCATACACAATGATGTGTCTTGATAAACCAATAAGGAAATAACATGCTCCAAATCAATGATAGATTAATCACACTGCCATTCCAGGCAAGGGGAGACGAAAGAAATAAAGTCCAATTTTTATTGAGGTGTATCTTTATAGGAGTTGGTACAAGAGATGACTTAGTCAATCAAGACTGATGTCTAGCTGCCAGCCCAAAAGTAAAATCCCTTGTTGCTATAGAACAATGATGCCAATGTTGAGTGACAAAATGACCTTTGCAGGGCCACTGCATGGTTTTCACTACCGTAGTAAGAGTCACCTTTACTGTGGCAGGCATTAATTCCCCAAGGTCCTACAGAGAACTATTTAGATCAGCAAAATGTAGCCTTGCCCAGAATGAACATTCTTGAAGAGCATTCACAAACTCCTGGTATTTATAGTCCAAGTGTCTTTTAGACTATAAATGGTTGCTTCTTTGTGTGCTTTTATTGGCAGACCCCTAGTGGGACCCCTCAGCAACTGAGATCCTGCATTCTTATCCATGAGAACAGATGACATGATGGCATCTGGACACAAACTTATTTTATTCTTATATCAAAACACCTTTATTCTGAAACAATCCTTTTTTGCACTTTGTCATATTGGGTTAAAATAACTTAAGTTAAAAATAATTTGAAATCATATCAAACTGATACACAATAAGTATTAAGGATAAAGAGTCTCTAAAAGAGGGGTGCTCATTCTCCTGGCATTTAAAATTACATACTGAATAGTGATCACACACTGAAAATGGCAGTGTTTAGAATTTACTCTGCTTCTGGAAGAGTGTAGATTAACTATGGTAAAGAAAATGAGCAAGCAGAGATTCATTATCTCTTCTGAGAAAAGCCTAGAACCTCTCAGAACTTTTCTGAACTTCTCTGTGATCTGTCCTCCTGCTGTGTATTGAAAGAAGGAAACTCTCTGAGAAGCCTCATGAAAAACCTGGTTGCTATGCCTTCTGCTTAGAGATACCATCTCCACAACTCCAGTGGGAAAAATACAACTCATCTTCAAAGCTTAGTATCAATATCACCTATTATATGTGATTTTCCCTCCAAGTAGAATTAGAGCTTCTTCCTCAATCCTGTCATCTTTGCTGTCTTTGTACATGGAAATTGTCTAGCAAAATGGGCAAAACAAGAGTGTTTGCAAGAGACCTACCTGGTGCTTCCTGTGTTCCTTCCCTCCTGCCTCCCACCCACCCCACCCCACCCTCCGCCACAGTGAGTCCCATTAGACTGTCTCAGCCTCCAGAAAGAGCTTGAAAATCAACAAATTCCATAAGAAGAAAAGATCAGTGTGCTGAATGCTGATGCTGAGCCCAACATTTCCAGGCTTCTCTCCTTTCTGATATGTTGGCACTGCAAGTCTGACAACTTAGAAGATAATAGTAATGACTTCAAGTAGATCCTCTTAAATACTATTTTCATGTTGTCTAGCTATTCTTGGAGGAACTGTTGATATTTAAAAATCTAGGCTGCTATACCAGGAACAAAATTATTACTCTTAGACTTCACGGTGGCAAAACAAAGCAAAAATTAGTGGTATATATAATTTTTTTTCATAACAACTTTTTTGAGAAAAAAAGCCCATATAAGAAACTACATTAATTTAAAATGTATAATCAATGGGTATTCACAACTGTGTACACTCATAAAATTACCATCATCATCAAGATACATAACATTTTCATCACCCCTAAAAGGTACTTCCTGTACCTCTCCAGTAAGTCCTCCTACAACCCTCAGCTACAAGCAACTACTTACCTGATTTTTGTCCCCATGGATCAGTTTGCATTTTTACAAAGGAAATCATATCGTGCTATCATCTTTTGTGTCCGACACGTTTCAGCAAAATTACCTTGGGATCCATCCATACTGTGGTATGGATCAGTAATTTATTCCTTCCTACTGTTGAGTAGTATTCCACTGAGTGGATAACACTTACTTTTTACTTTATCGATTCCTCTAATGGTAAATATTTGGGTTATTTCAGTTTTGGGGCATTAGATGAAGATATAAGCACTCGTGTGCTTGGACATCTGATTTTATTGCCTTGTGCAAATATCTGGGAGTAAATGGCTGAGTCATATGGCCAGTATATTATTAACTTTATAAGAAGCTGACAGACTGTTTTTGTCAATTGCATCATTTTACATTTCCATCAGAAATTTATGAGACTGTCAGTTGTTCCACATCCTGGCCAACAGTTGGTATTGTCAGTCTTTTCAATTTTAGCTAATTTTGTGAGCGGTGTAGGGGTGCTGACAATACTGATTCCATCTTTGTCCCTGCATCTTGTTCACACAATGACCTCCTCCTGGGCTGTATGTTCATGATCATGGTATCTCCCCTGCCAGGTAAGTATGGGCTGTATGTTCAGACCACATAGTGGTTAATGTTTGCCCTGACCCAGAATGCAGGAAGGCTTGATCTTCACCAAAGTGAAGTGGCTCACAGAAGGCACCACTTTGATCACTACTAGAGATGATTGCCACACGGATGGTGCCACTTTAAGTAACTGGTAGAGATCTAACCTTCCCATGCACGTGGCCTCACCATAATTCTCATCTATAAAAGCTGTGGCTTAAGCTCCAGATGGGGGCAGGGAATGGCTGGGAACTCCCTGGGTGGTTGCCCGCCTGATCCCACTGTCAGTAAGTTACCTTGGATAAAACTCTGTAAATGGAAAGAGCCTTCTCAGTCTGGAGGATACTTTACTGTTCTTCCTCCACCTTCTAACAGGTGGTAAGTAGTAGCTCATTTTGTTTCACTTTGCATTTTTCTGATGACTAATGACGTTGAGTATCTTTCTGTGTGTATTTATTGGCTAGTAATAGATCTTCTTTTGTAAATTGCCCATTCAGATCTTTCGAACACTAAAAAAATGGATTGTCTTCTAACTGTTGAGTTGCAAGAGTTGTTTATAGTGTCTAGATGAAAGTTTTTTGATGTATGTATTTCCTATATATATTATTTGATTATATATATATATATCTGCTATAATATATGTATTCTCTATTTATGCCATACATGTTCTACTTAAGATGTGCCTGCCTACCTTTAAATCTCCATGATTATAGTTTGTTTTGTTTATTATAGGTGTTTCACAGATTTTAGCATTTGCATTTAGGTCTATAATCCATTTAGATTAACTTTGAGTTAAGATTGAAATTATTTTTATTTTCTTCAAACTAATGTCAAGTTGTTTAGAGCCATTTTTGGAAAATGCATTTTTTCCCCCTTCAAATTGATTTGTCATCTTTGTTTTTTTTTTTTAATTTTATTTATTTATGATACTCACACAGAGAGAGAGAGAGAGGCAGAGACACAGGCAGAGGGAGAAGCAGGCTCCATGCACCGGGAGCCCGACGTGGGACTCGATCCCGGGTCCCCAGGATCACGCCCTGGGCCAAAGGCAGGCGCTAAACCGCTGAGCCGCTGAGCCACCCAGGGATCCGGCCTGTCATCTTTGTTGAAAATCAATTCACCATGTATGTTTGGGTCTATTCCTGAATGCCCTGTTCCATTCTATTGATCTATATATCTATCCTTAAGCCAGTATTAGATTGTTTTGATTTTTGCAGTGTTGTTGTGATTTCCAAAGTCTTATAGTTTAGGTCTTCAAATTTTCTTTTGAGTAACATTGCTTTTGCTATTCTTGGCCATTTGCATTTCTATAAACATTTTTAAATCAACTTGTAAATTTTTATAGAAGAATTTTCTAGACTTTTTAATTGAGATTTTATTGAATTAATAGATCACTTTGGAGAGATTTTACACCTTAATAATATCTTCCAATTTATAAATGTGTAATGCCTCTCCATTTATTTAAATTTTTGTTAATTTCTCTCATTGTCTGTAGTTTACAGTGTAAAGGTCATAAACATAATTTTGTTAAGTTTTACTTTCAGAAATTTATGATTTAGGGTGAATAAAAACGAAATTTTAAAATTTCATTTTCCATATGTTTGCTGCAAATATGTAAAATGAAGTTAATTTTCTATATTAACCTTATGTATTAAGCAAATTGAGAAAATTGTTATTTTTATATTTACATATTTACTATTATTAACCTGCATTCATTTGCATTTTATTCATTCCCAAAGATTTGAATTTCTCTCTGCTATCAATTCTTTTTGAGCCTGAAGAATTTATTTGCATTTTTCCCTAGTTTTGCTTTATCTGAAAATGTTCTTTTTTGAAAACCTCCATTCTATTTGTACTCAATATAGAATTATGGATTAACCATTAATTTCTTTCTTTCTATATTTTGAATATGTTTTTCCTCTGTTGTTTGTCCTTAATGGTTTCTGATGTCATATCCACAATCATTTGGATCATCATTCCCTTATATGAATTCTTATTTTGTGAGTACTTTCTAGATTTTCTCCACGTCTTTAGCTTTCAGCAATTTGACTATGATGATGTGACTAAGTATGATTATTTTCAAATTTGTCTTTTTGGGGGTTTGATGATCTTTTGGAATCTATAAATGTATGTCTTTTACATTTTGGGAAAATTTAAGGTCACTATTTATTCAAAAACTTTCAGCTTCACGCTTGCTCCTTTTTTTTTTTTTTTTTTTTTTTCCTGTAACTCTAATTATCTCTGTGTTAGGCCTTTTGAAATTATCCACAGCTCTCTGAGGCCCAGGTTATATTTTTTCACAATGCTTTATCTCTCTTCTTCAAACTGTATGGTTTCTACCAATCTATATTCAGGTTCCCATAGATTCTTTTGTCATCTTCATTTTGTCTTCCTAGCTATTTAATCCAAGGAATCCAAGAAATTTATATCTCAAATCTGGTAGTTTTCAATTCTGATGTTCTCATTTTGTTTCTTTTTATGTTAACTATGTCTTTGTGGAGAATTTCTATCTTTTATTTCTTGCAAGTGTACATTTTGTTTTTTATCTCACTGAGTGAGCATAGTTATAATAACTAGATTTAAAATTCTTGTCTGATAATTCCAAAATCTGGTCATTTTAGTGTTGGCATCTGTTAATCTTCTTTTTCCTGCAAAATAGGCCATTGTTTCTGGCTCTCTATCATTGAAGTGATTTTGGATTGGATATTTTGGATTGGATTTGGGACATTATGAATATTACCTTGTGTAAATTCTTAATTTTGTTATAGTGCTTTAAATAATGTGGGTGCTTTTGTTTAGAAGAAAATTAGTTTCAAAGTAAAGATTACAACAGCTCTAGTGGCAGTGGCTCAGCTTGTACTTTAGTTCTTTAAACCTTAGCTCCTACTTGCTTTCAACTTGCCCATGCATGCATACTTCAAGTGCTAGTGATTCAGATTTTCTGTATTCCTCTTCCCTGGATTTTTCCTTTCAGGAAGCCCTAAGTTCTCTACCTGATTCCAATGCCAAAAACAAAACAAAACAAAAACAAAAACAAAAACAAAAAACAAAACAAAACAAAAAAAACGGTGTTTTTGTTTTTTTAGTATCAGTGTTATAGATACCCTATGCCCAATACTGTTGCTGTGATCTCTTTCTGTGCAGAGATACTAAAAAAAAAATGTACATCCTTCTTGCTGGTTACATGCTTCAAGTTTCAATTCCCCTTCCAAGGATGTTTGCTTAGCTTCCATCTCCAGGGCCCTCAGGTAGTTGCTTTTGAGAATCAATAGCTCTTATTTGTGGGAAGATTGGCTTATTAGGAGCTTACTCCTCTATGCTGGAAGCAGAATCCTGGTATACATATTGTGATAAAGCCAACAAGAACTCCATTTTCC
Organism: Canis lupus baileyi; assembly: GCF_048164855.1. NCBI lineage: Eukaryota > Metazoa > Chordata > Mammalia > Carnivora > Canidae > Canis > Canis lupus. Next base: position 25,025,283 of record NC_132868.1, read on the forward strand.
AGTTACTTTCAACCTTTTCCCAATAAAACATCCTTTAAAATCTATTATTCCAATAAAATAAAGCAATGAAGAAAGACAAATTAGTTTTCTCTGAGATATTGTACATGCGTGCAAAGTGTACCATAATCAAAATATTCCCTGCCCTCCCTTCTGCTCTGACCCTTTAATTATGGAAAGGCTATTTTATCAATCCCATCAACATCAGCCCTAGCCAATGATACATCACAGGGAAGGTTATTTGGATAACTTCCCAACAAAAAAATTAGAGCTATTGCATGGCTCTGCCAACTTTCTTATTGCCATGGAACAATTATACCATACCCTGAAATGCACAGGACTATGAATGAGCAATAAATAATTGCTGCTTTAAGCCTAAGATTTTGAAGTTACTTGTTACTATAACATAATTTAGCCTAAATCAACTGATATATACACACTATATTATTTAGTGTAAGATGACAGATAGTATACATGAATATGAGACTGAGAAAAAGGTGAGGAAGATATAGTCCTTTTTATATACGTTAGTAACAACACAATTAGCAATAATAAAAAATCAAAACAAAACAAAACACCCTGCTGGTTTTACTAAATAAATTCTTGGTTTCTCAGAAGACAGAAGTATAAAGTAGGGGCAAAACTCTCCACTAAGAATGAGAGGAGCTAAATTCTGTCCCTTGTTTAGACATTAACTTGTGCTATTACCCCTTGAAAGGCTCCTCTTTACCCTTTGATGTTGCCATTTGTGTAATAATAAGATGGCCTACTTATCTTCTGAGAGTCTGCTAGCTCTAACAGATCTAAGATTTGATGAATAACAACAAATCAAAGCTCACAGTCACTATTTTAGAGCCTCTCTACAGTGGAGTATGCAGAGTAATACCACAAGGCCTTTTGTTATAACACAACATGTTCCAAAAAAAAAAAAAAAATCCTTCACTCTAATACATACTAAAACATTCATTTTTGCTTAAAATGCTATGATTATGCTTTTTTCCTCTGTCATGAGAATGGATACATAGTGACTATTTGTGATGTGGAACAATCATTGGTTTAAAATATCTTCAGACATAAAATATGTTGAAAAAACTGCTTAATTCCAAAGGATATATTGTTCTTCTAGATAAAAGCTGTTTCTACAGACACTTTATTGAGATGAAAACTCACACAGAACCAAGACAAGTGAAACCATAACAGCCAGAGTCAACCTACATGTAATATGAATAAGAAAGTTTATAATTGTAAACCACTGAGGTTTTGGTGCTGTTTGTAAAACAGTAAGCTGAGTGATCTACAAATAAAGTTGTACTAGAAATGGATGTTGCTCTAACAAAATACCTCAAGCTATATTATTAGAAATGTGTAGCAGGCCAGTTTGGAACTTTTACTGGAGAATGGAAAAAATCTCAGTAGACATCAGCAGTGGTAAACATTTGCACACTGAAGGCACTAAGAACTTGAAAAGCAGACAGTCTACCTAATAAATTTGTGGATTTTAGGATAGAAAAATGATACAAAATTTTACAATTTGTATTTATTAGCTGCCTTAGGCAAATAAAACAAGACAGGTATTACTATATGTGCTTAGAAAAGAATTGACCCATTTGTAAGCAGGAATATAAGGAAAAATAAATAAATCTTATGAGGCTAGGATTTGCAACTCCTACTCACATCCAATAGGTAAAGAACAAGTAGATAAGTTATTCAAATAATCAGACTCCATTCCAAGGCATAAACCAAAGCAAGGTTACAACCAGGATTCCCTTTGTTGAGACATCTCAATAGATTAGTATGGGCCTCGGTATATCTTTTTAGTTAGGCATAATGGCTCAAGAAGAAAAGCTTAAAAGTGTTCTCCCAAAGAAGATTTTGCAGTGGGGAGATGTAGTATTTGAAAAGTACTGTGGATGTGGACAGTAGCATAAGCAGTTTACTGAAATTAAACCTGTATTAAAAAAAGGATTGTGATGTAAAGCAACTATTAGGTTTTAAAATATCCACAGGCATATTAGACTGAGAAAACTGCTCAATCTCTTTTGTAAAAATTCTTTATTTAAATTCAATTTAGTTAACATATAACATATTATTCATTTCAGGGGTAGAATTAAATGATTCATCAGTTGCATATAACACGATGTGCTTATTATACCAAATGCCCTCCTTAATGCCCATTACTCAGTTATCCCATCCCTCCCGCACATCCCCACCAGCACCCATAGTTTGTTTCCTAGAGCTCAGAATCTCTTATGGTTTACCATCCTTTATTTTCTGTCTTATTTCATTTTTCCTCCCCTTCCCCTATGTTCATCTGTTTTGTTTCTTAAATTCCATCTATGAGTGAAATCATATGATAATTGTCTTTCTCTCGCTGACTTATATCACTTAAGTTCTATCCACATCATCACAGATGGCAAGATTTCATGTTTTTTGATGGCTGAGTAATATTCCATTGTTTGTATATACCACTCTTCTTTATCCATTCATATGTTGATAAACTAAAAATTGGGATCCCTGGGTGGCGCAGCGGTTTGGCGCCTGCCTTTGGCCCAGGGCACGATCCTGGAGACCCGGGATCGAATCCCACATCAGGCTCCCGGTGCATGGAGCCTGCTTCTCCCTCTGCCTGTGTCTCTGCCTCTCTCTCTCTCTCTCTGTGACTATCATAAATAAATAAAAAATAAATAAATAAATAAACTAAAAATTGTAAAACTGCCTTCTAAGGAGATCATATTCTTCATTAATTTCTTCTGATTTTGACAAGGAAGATAATAGAAAATAAAATAAATCTCAGAGGGGAGAATAAAGATTCCTGGGGAGTAATGAACTGTGGAATCTGTGCCCAGGTGAGGCACATTACCAACCTTCACGATAATAATATTTGCCCAGCGGAATTTAAGAACTTTCATAGTGCAAAAATTTCTGGATGTTTCTCTTCTTCCATGACAAAATGTTGTGTGCAGTAATGTATGGAGGAAGAGAAAATTTATCTTTTTAATTCACAGGTCTCTGGACCAAGAGGAGCTATATCTGAATCTGATATAGACTACCATAAGATCCTAGACTTCAAGGCTAAGAGTATGATGGCATAAAATTTTAGGGTATTTTTTGGGGGAAGTGGAATAAATAGAATATTTTCTCTCAGAAAAAAAAGAAGCAAATATTCATAATCAAGAGAAGTCTTTGATAGATCACATTATTTTTCTCAGACATTTATTTCTCTGGAAGACAATTTTACTAACTCACCTATTGTGTTAATATCCAATACCTCTTATAGGAGGAGTTTACATCAGCAATACACCGACATAAGTTTATCCATGTGTAGCTGTTTGGGCCAACAGTTTCTGAGCAAATATGATGTACTCTACAGATAAACAGAAGCTTCTAGAGGCAATCCAATTTCCTGCCAGCCCTTAGCTCTTTGATCCACTAGCATGAGAGTGTCCATGGTTAGCATGGAGAAAAAACTTCATCCTGGAACCCAGAATAAGAAAACTTGAAGGGCAGAGATGAAGCATATCTATAGACTGAGCAAAGCTGCAGATCAACCACAGACTACAGGTCATTGGAGGGAGAAATAAACATTTGATGGCATAAACGCTAGAAGAGGAAATGCTTCCACTACAAAACCATCACTTTCCTCCTATATTTCAAAAGAAAGCAAGATTTTTTTTAAGACTCACCCTCTTTAGAGAAGGGGATTTGTGTTGTTTGAAATATATATGCACATATTTATAATTTGTAATACAATTTAGGACACATATCATGGAGCAGAAAATAGGACTCTACCTCTCAACCTTATAGTCAGTACTGCAAAAACAACCTTTTGTATATCAGTCTCTCTGGGCTTTCAGTTCATCATATATCAAATAGAAAAACATCCTGCCCAATAATCTTTGATAATTTTCTGAAGATATGAAAGATAAGTGTCATAACACTTTAAAGACTTGCATTAATATTCAGATTTTGGCCATGTCTATGTCTTCCTCTGTGAGATTTCTCTTCATGTCTTTTGCCCATTTCATGATTGGATTGTTTGTTTCTTTGGTGTTGAGTTTAATAAGTTCTTTATAGATCTTGGAAACTAGCCCTTTATCTGATATGTCATTTGCAAATATCTTCTCCCATTCTGTAGGTTGTCTTTGAGTTTTGTTGACTATGTCCTTTGCTGTGCAAAAGCTTCTTATCTTGATGAAGTCCCAATAGTTCATTTTTGCTTTTGTTTCTTTTGCCTTCGTGGATGTATCTTGCAAGAAGTTACTGTGGCCGAGTTCAAAAACGGTGTTGCCTGTGTTCTCCTCTAGGATTTTGATGGAATCTTGTCTCACATTTAGATCTTTCATCCATTTTGAGTTTATCTTTGTGTATGGTGAAAGAGAGTGGTCTAGTTTCATTCTTCTGCATGTGGATGTCCAATTTTCCCAGCACCATTTATTGAAGAGACTGTCTTTCTTCCAATGGCCAACATGCATATGAGAAAATGCTCTGCATCACTTGCCATCAGGGAAATACAAATCAAAACCACAATGAGATACCACCTCACACCAGTGAGAATGGGGCAAATTAACAAGGCAGGAAACAACAAATGTTGGAGGGGATGCGGAGAAAAGGGAACCCTCTTACACTGTTGGTGGGAATGTGAACTGGTGCAGCCACTCTGGAACACTGTGTGGAGGTTCCTCAAAGAGTTAAAAATAGACCTGCTCTACGACCCAGCAAGTGCACTATTGGGGATTTACCCCAAAGATACAGATGCAGTGAAATGCCGGGACACCTGCACCCCGATGTTTATAGCAGCAATGGCCACGATAGCCAAACTGTGGAAGGAGCCTCGGTGTCCAACGAAAGATGAATGGGTAAAGAAGATGTGGTTTATGTATACAATGGAATATTACTCAGCTATTAGAAATGACAAATACCCACCATTTGCTTCAACGTGGATGGAACTGGAGGGTATTATGCTGAGTGAAGTAAGTCAGTCGGAGAAGGACAAACATTATATGTTCTCATTCATTTGGGGAATATAAATAATAGTGAAAGGGAATATAAAGGAAGGGAGAAGAAATGTGTGGGAAATATCAGAAAGGGAGACAGAACGTAAAGACTGCTAACTCTGGGAAACGAACTAGGGGTGGTAGAAGGGGAGGAGGGCGGGGGGTGGGAGTGAATGGGTGACGGGCACTGAGGGTTATTCTGTATGTTAGTAAATTGAACACCAATAAAAAATTTAAAAAAAAAGTTATAAAAGTGAAAAAAAATATTCAGATTTTGTTGTATGAATTTGGAAAGGTATACTCAAACAGTACTGATACTGGGGAGAGCTATTATCTTTATGAAAATAAAATTGTCTGCATTTAATGTGTTTGTAGCATACACATTCAAATATATAATTTCCCAAGAAAATCAGAGGGAAACATGTACTTGCATAAATGAAACCCTGAGGCTCTGTGCATTCTTTAGCACATGCCTTCAGTAGAGAACAATTAAATGTAAACAATAAACCTGTGGATTTAGTCATTTTCCAATTTAGTAGAAATTGACATTCATACAAAGATTGTTTGCTAAAATAGTTCAGTGATTCTGGAGGCCAAAATTCTGATTTTCCATCACTTTCTGAATATGACTTCAGCTTTTTTGGAGTAAAACTATTGTAAGAGAAATGAAGGTTTTAAATTATTCCTTTAGGAACCCTTTGCCAACAACACTTTATATGCAATTGCAATAAAAAGAGGGCCTACTTTATTAAAATCTTCATTATGTTACATCATGTGAGAGAAGATGACTCAGGGAAGTGATGAGGAGTGAATTCCAATCATATGCTGAACACTGAGCCAATCTAAGTGTTTACACGTATTAGTCATTAAATCTGCCAATGAGCTTTATGAAAAAAAAGTGTGCCAATTTTGGCAGCATATTGGCCTACTGTATATTTTTGTGATGAGAAAATAGAAAGTATGGCAATGTTTTTCTCATCAGGTAATAATTTCCTTAACTGCAAATTATTAATACAACTCATTTAAACAGTGTTGATCAAAAAGCTGGCATGTCAGGTGTTCTGTAGCTGCATTTTAGGTGTCACTTGTTGCAGTATAGACTGTGTATTACAGAGGAAAAAGCCTGAGGGAAGAAAACTGAACAAGAATGATGCAAGAATCTAGACATCATTTTTAAAAGGTATAATAGTTATTGAGCATTGTGACCTGAATGTTTTATAAAAGAAAAATGGGGGGGATAGAGATTAACTTTTAATAGGTGTAGAAGCTTTATTAAACTATTGCATTTAAAATTATTTTGCTCTCATACTTGCTTTGAAGCCATTTCTTTGTCTTGTATTGATAATGAGAAATTTAATTCTAATTATATTTAACTTTGAAGAAGGCATTCTTGCTTACTAATTAATTCCATATCACCTTTCAAAACAATTATGTTTCCAAAGCCTTCTAAAAGTTTCTAAGAATTATTGCATTTCTGGTATCTTTCTCTCCTAATCTCAGCCTATATATGGATTTATTTACTTTTTATATTTTGTTGCTGTCATATTAGTGAGTTTCTGATTTCTAAATAACTAAAATCCTTCTGCGTTGAAATTTTGCTATGTTGGACCATTAGAACTTTCTTGAACTAATATCACACCTAAATTATTTGATTTTCAAATATATTTTAATATAATGTAGGGAAAACCACATTTTTAATAAAAAGGAAATTATCATAAAAATTACTTACAAATGCTAAAGCAAAAAAAAAAGAAAGAAAGAAAAAGAAAACTCAGAAACCAAGTCTATGCTATCAGAATGAAAATTTGAGTTAGAGGATGAAAGTATTCAACAAAATAGAGGTGATTATCATACTGAGCAACATTTAATCCAGCTTTTCTACCTTCTATCTCAATTAGAGATTGAACTGAATTTTAAAAGAATTGAGTTTTCCTTGTTAAACAAGTCATTATTAGTAAATGTGGATATTAGTAGTCATTTGATTACCTAATTTTGTATGTTTCTTGAAATTATATTCTTGATTTCTGAATGTATGTTCCAAATTCAGAAAGGATGACTTTGGAATATTCAGGTAATAGTATCATGGGACCAATAAATTAAATATCTGGATTGAGGAAAGAGCACCTAAGTGATACCATTTCAGTGCCTCCTGGAAAGTCCTGGGTTGAGAGGGAGAGGGAAGACAGTGTGAGGGTGAATTCTGTTTTACCTTTTTAGAATGGAAGAGAACCATTTTGGGGGAAATGTTACACTTTGCAAATGAGGGAACAAGTTTCACCTGAGGACCGAGGGAGAAAGCAGGCTATTAGAAACATAGGGCAGGTAGCATGGGAGAAGTTCTCTCAGATGCAGGGAGAAGATGAAAATATGAGTCAGAGTTCCCATTTCCTGATTTTCTCATGTTTTGTTCAATAGTGGAACAGCCCTATTTGTTTTTCAGATTGACTTTGTAGCTAGTCTATCGGCACATCTTTTTACTCTGGTGCTGATTTCTTTTTCATTACCAGACTGTTACCCTAGCAACCTAAGTGTCAAATCTCACATAGAAACACCTGCACTCCTCAAGAAGAAGATCACACATTTCTTGTTGATAATAATGTGATCAGAAAAGATGACTTCTTTCCAAGTGTCTTTTTAAGGGGGCATATACACTTGAGGGGAAAATATAAAACCACCAAAGGCTGTAGGTAAAGAAAATTTAACCTTTATTAAGTTAATGATTACATGTTACTTGCCAAGTTTTTATTGCATAACTTATTAATATAAATATATGCTTACATATATATTTATTTACCAGTTTTTATATAAATAGCATATTACACACATTTTCTCTACCTTTACCCACTTTCAATATATCCTAGGGATCTAGAAAGTATATAAGGATATTATTCTTTTTTTTTTTTTAAATGGAATGCATGCTTTTTAAAGGCTCTTCAAATGCTTACATTTTATTTAGTTCTGGAGGAAAACTATATCTATTGTTGTACTATACCTATATTTTCCCTCTAAGCTTATTTTCACAAAATACTGCTTTATTTAGAGTTTCATTTGGAGAACTTATTAAAAAAAAAAAAAGGATGTGAAAGGCTTGCCCCTGAAATCTCCACATCTTCCTTTTCTCATAAGGAAATTGCCCTCCACTCTAATCAATAATTGCAGTGTTTTGGTCCCTTAGTTAGGTAGTAAGTATTCAATAATGACAATTATGTTTGCTGCATTCAAAGTGCTCAAGATTTAGTATAGAGCAACAGATATGTTCGTAGAGAAGACTAGTACTCTGTTAAAATTTCTGTTAAAGAAGACTTCTAGTATTTGAAGATGATAATAATGTGTAAGCTGAGCCAAAGAAAAGGGGATTTTTATTAGCTAAATGTTTGTACCCCCCAAAATTTATGTATTGATATCCTAATGCCCAATGTAATGATATCTGGAGGTGGAACCTTTGGTGGATCATGAAGGTGGAGCCCTCATAAGTAGGATTAGTGCCCTTAATAAAAGAGAGTCCCACAGAGCTCCTTTGTTCTTTCTTCCATGTGAGGGTAGAGTTAGAAGAGTGTCTGTGATTCAGGGGGTGGGTTCTCAACAGACACTGAATGTGCTGGCACCTTAATCTTAGATTTCCTGGCCTCCAGAACTATAAGAAACAAATTTCTGTTATCAATAAACCACCCCGCTATGGTAATTTGCTACAGCAACCTCAACTGAGGTTGGGATTCCCTAAGATGGGAATCAACCTGTCTTTCATCACTGATAAAGATTAATTAGAGAATGGAGCTTGGTTCAGATATAAAAATGTGCTTCTTAACTATCAACATACTAAGTAAATTGATTTATCCATACACTCACAGTCTAAGAAGTGTTCTAGAAAGAAGCTAAGAACTCTTTCTTTCCATAGAAGCAGAAAAGACCTGTTCTTATGAGTGCACCCCAGAGTAAGGGGTTCTACACAAGTCTACCAGAGTAGGGTTCTACACAAGAAGGGTGAACTAATATGTAGTTAGCATCCAGTAGTTCTTTATCCAAATTATTAATCAGATAAGGCATAGATATCTCTTGGAGAGAAGCACATGAAAGATAAAGACTAGATGCCCTATATAATGGAGAACTGGATAAGGGCATTGAACAAAACATGAAGGTATGAAAAAGCATGATGTATTTGTAGAAATGGAAGTGATTTCACATGACTTGAGCCCAAGCTGGTAGAGCACCAGTGTTACAGTAAATCACACAGTGGCACAGATTATTGGCATAACAGATTTATGACTTCCTTTCTTACTATAGTCTCAAATCTGAGAAACATTATTCTCTGAATCCTTGGGTTTCTCCTTCCATCCTCCACATTTGTTCTTTGAATGTGTCTCCATATTTTTCAAGAATTTATTCTACCACTGCCAACTTTTTCTATATTCCATGCTCAGAGAAAATATATCTACAATGAAAACTTCTTTAACCACTTGCCTCCTCAATCCTAGGCTTCCTGGAATGCTGCCATTGGTATTCCTATCATTTCTTTCCATTTTAGTAGAAGGGTTGGCTTTTTTCCTGATCAAGAGTTATGTCATCATCTTTGTTATGGATTTCATCTCTTGCCACCACTCAGGACTTTGTAAAACTACATATTTTTGCTCTTGGCCTTCAGATCATCTCACTTTACTGATTCTTGCCATCATTTTAAAAAGTATTTTTATTAAAAAAAAAAGTATTTTTATATTTTCGCCCAATATTGTGTATAGTATTCATGTAGAAAAGTACCTTTCCCATCTGAAATACATAGACTTGTAGGTTAAAGGGTTAAATTAAGAAGAAAAATAATAACCAAACAAAAAAGAAAAACCCCCTCTACCATGAAACCAATCAACCAAATTTCTACCTTGAAGAAAATCCTAGAATGAAGGAGCATAAGATTAGCAGGGAGAACCTAAAGGAAGAAAGCTTATGGGAAATCTAAATTATATATAGCCAAAACTAGATGGAAATTGGGACTTTATTTTTTTTTTACAGATTTATTATTTATTTGAGAGAGAGAGAGAACACAGGTGGGAGGGGCAGAGACAGACTCTGTGCTCAGCGCAGAGCCTGACCGGGTTTGATCTCAAGGCCTGAGGTCCCGACCTAAGTTAAAACCAGGAGTCAGATACCCAACCTACTGAGCCACACAGGCACCATAGAAATTGAGATTTTATTTTTTTCATTATTTTTTTTAAAATACAGAGAGCCTGATGTGGGACTCCCCCAGACTCTGGGATCATGCCCTGCACCGAAGGCAGATGCTCAAACTTGAGCCACCCAGGCATCCTGAAACTGAGATTTTAAATTGTACCACGGATAGAAGCACTCTGGAATGGCAGATTAAGGACCTCAGAAAATCCGCTTCTTTATAAAAGCAATGAGAATACTAGCAAAATCTGTCAAAATCATGGTTTCAGAAGTCTGGAAATTAACCAAATCCTTGAAATATTTTAAAAAGTATTATTTTAAAAAAGCTGTATCATAGTGATAACACTGTTTTGTGATGCTTTTAACTTGCCCTAATTCTATCCCTTTTTCTCAAATCTATGGCAGCCTTGAAAACAATAGCATTACTAGCAGCCTAGCAGCAGCTGGAAGGAACAGAACAGGTTGGGAGATCCCCAGAGAAGTGTCACTATTTGACCTGCCTGGAAGCTCACAAAAAGTTTCATTTCCAGGTATTTTCTCCTTAGTTGACCTCAGTCAGAACTCACTCTGTGTGCACAGCCCTATTCCCAGGGCATTTTTCAGAAACAATTAGTGGCAGTTTTTCAACATCGCAGCTGCCTGTGGTGGTATTACCAGTTGGGGCTGACAAGAGGTTGACTGAAAATAGAAAAAAAGCTGAGGAATGAGATGTCCATAACATGCTTTGAAAATCTTTGCTGTATTCTTGGGAAACTTGAAGGCCACTTGCATGATCAAGGTTGTTCATCAGTTCAGGAAAGGTGTGAGAAAGACTAATCTCACACCTCATAAGGAAATGCAAGGGTTCCAGAATAAGCAAATAAATATTGAAAAAGAAGAACATTAAACATTCACACTTACTGATTTCAAAACTTAACTGTGAAGCTGCAGTAATCAAGACTGTGTGGTACTGACATAAGGGCAGACATATGAATCAATGGAATATAATTGAAAGTCTAGAAATAGAGTTATATTTTATGGTCAATTGTTTTTTGACAAGGGTGCCAACAATTCAATTTTGGATAAAATAACCTTTTCAACAAATGGTGCTAGTACAATTGGATATACACTTTCAAAAAAAGGAAGTGAGACCCCTGTCTCACATTGTATATAAAAAGTAACTTAAAATGGGTGGTAGACCCTAGTATAAAAGCTAAGACTCTTACAATGAAACATAAGAGTAAATATTTGTGGGATGCCTAGGTGGCTCAGCGGTGAGCATCTGCCTTCAGTTTAGGGCATGATCCTGGGGTATGAGGATGGAGTCCCACATCAGGCTCCAAGCAGGGATCCTGCTTCTCCCTCTGCCTATATCTCTGACTTCATTCTGTGTCTCTTGTGAATAAATAAATAAAATCTTTAAAAACAAGAGTAAATATTTGTGACTTTAGATTAAGCAGTGATTTCTTAGTTATGACTCCAAAAGTACAAGTGATACATAATAAAGAAATAAAAATAAAAGATAAATTTTTCCACACCAAAATGGAAAACTTCTGTGTTTCATATGACATGATGAAAAAAGTGGAAAAATCCACAGAAAGGGGAAAGGTTATTTGCAAATCCTGTAATTAATAAAAGACTTGTACCCAGAGTATATAAAGAACTATTACAGCTTAGCAACCCATTTAACTCTCAGCATGAGGGATAAAACACTTGCATTAAAGAAGGAAGTACTAGATTATCACATTAAAAAGGTAGTTTGGAATTACAGAAAAAGAAATGGAGAGGGAGAGGAGGGAGGGAGAGACTTGGATGGGAGAAGACTCATCAGTCAAATATGGAGCACAGGCCTCCACTGCAGATGAAGGTGAAGTCCAAATGCATGATTTATTACAGCAAAGTTACATAAATTTCAGACTTAGAAATGGACATAACTATTATATGAATGAAATTAATAGAAACCCAGCAGAGGTACATATGAAACATTGGTATTAGCATGTTACTGAAATATCACACTTCTACACCTTAAGGTCTATAGAATTCCTATTTAAAACAAAGAGAAGCAGTAGTAAGAAGGACTAACTATATGAAGTACTAACAATAGGGAGAATTACAGATATGGAGTAAAAAATAATATTGTACTATAGGATATAGAGAAAATATAACTGTCTGAAAGAGATTTCTAAATATGCATATTTAAAATATAAATAGAGAACAGGAAGATTATCTGCTTCTGGTAAAGATGGAATAACAGGAACTGAATTTACCCACAAAGTTTAAAATACACACAAAATAAATATATAAAAAAGTTTCAACATATTGGACACCAAATGACAAAAATATGGGAAACAAATGAGATGAGCCCTACTTTGGGCCCACTTACTGCCTTGAGAGAGTTTTGAGGCCACAGTGCAATGAAAAGGAACTGAGGTAGAGCCCAACAGACACCCTGAGTTGAGCAGGGAGTGCTGAGAGTCCAGGAAGATCAAGGCTATTAGTTTATGGGACAGAGTGCCAGAGAATGCCATACATACAGAGAACCTTGGAGATCTGAGGAATGTCCCCATCCAATATTAGACAGAGTATTGATTAGCACATGTGTGTGAGGAAACTATTCAAGATTGGGGAAAAAGCTAGATTAAATATTAGATGGAATTGTGTCCAGCCTTCAGACAAGGTAGGAAGAATGTCTTTTCTCACCTGCCAGAAAATCATAATTCCCTGGGAATTAGGTAGAGTGCTGAGGAAGCTCTTGCCTCAATGTGGGGAACATTTAGCTTTAGACTGAGCCTTGTTGAGCCTTGTTTTGACAGGCCTCACATATTATCAAAGCAAGCCCTGAAAGTATATTCAGTGTGAGAGAAATTTAACAGCATCTTAGGCCAGTATCAAGAATATTTATAGAAATACAAAACTACAGCCACTCAATAAGATAACTGACATTCCTTATGTCTGGTTGCTGGTCAAAGAGAGCAGAAAGATATAATCCATAATGTGGGAAAAACTTAATCAATTGAAGCTTATTTGAAAGCAGCACAGGTGTTAGAATTAGAGATGTTAGAATTAGAAGACAAGGAGATTAAAATGGTTTTTACAACTGTATTCCACATGTTCAAAAAGTTAAGTAGAAACATGGAAGATTTCTTTTTTTTGTTTGTTTGTTTTTGTTTTTTTAAGACCCAAATCAAACTTCTAGAGATGAAACCTATACTAGAGATAATAAACAGCTAATTGGACACTGAAAAAAAGTATCACTGAACTTGAAGACATAGCAATAGCAATAGAAGCTATCAAAATGAAAACATAGATACAGAATAAAAATAATAGAAGAATGGAGCAGCAGTGAGCTGTTGGACAGCTTCAATCATCCTAACATACATTTAATTTGAATCCCTGAATAAGAAAAAATGAGAAGTGGGCAAAGAAAAAATACTTGAAGAAATAATGGCCAAACATCTTCAAAATTTGATGGAAACTATAAGCCCACAAACCCAAGAGTTTCAACAAACCCTTTAGGGGAAAAATGTCACATTATAATCTAATTGTTCAAAACCACTAATGAAAAAACAAATCTTAAAAACAGCCAGACAAGGAAACATGTGTTTCTTTAGTTACAAAAGAACAATAATAAGGATAATAGAAAATTTCATATTGGAAATAAAGCAGATTAGAAGGCTGTGGATCACTGTCTTTTAACTACTGAAAGAAAAAAGCCATCACCTGAAAGTCTATAGCTAGCAAATCATGTTTAAGGAAGACAAAATAAAGGCCTTTTTCAGACATTTAAAAGTTGAAAGAACTCATCACTAGCAGATCTACACTATGCAAAATATTAAAGTCCTCTGAAAGGAAGAAAATGATCAATACTTTTTGTTTATTTGCAAGTTCAGAGATTCCTCTCTCTCATTTGTATTCTGCTAGTGAGATAATCCATCCTTTTATATCAGAAAATACAGTAGTATTTTCCCTTTGGTTCTTTTATTTTCTTTTTCTCCGCTAATATGGTCTATCTTTTCATTTACTTCAAGTGTATTTTCTCTTACTTCTTGGAGCATACTTATAACAGCTGCCTTCAAGTCTTTATCTGATCATTCCAACATCTACAACCTGTCAGTTGGCACTTGTTATCTTTTGTCTTAGAATGGATCATATTTTTTTGGTTCTTTGTTAAATAATTGGGATTAGTCTTGGACATTGTAAATATGTGGTGGTTAGAATTCTCTGAAGAATTTTTTTTTTTAAATTTTAGCCAGTTATATAGAGGTCATAATTTCTATCTTTTTGTGACACAAAACTTGGTTCAGTTTTTAAGTCGTTGCTTCACTGAATTCTGAGTGTCCAATGCACATATGACCCAGGAATTAGACTGAGAATTGAGAGGGTTGATACCCAGGATTAGGGTCTTTCCTTTTCTAGTTCTCTTCCTCTCCTCACTCTCTGCCTCACATCCTACTCCTAGTTCCCTGGCCAGGAAGTTAGGTTTCTGAGTTTTCCTTCAGTGCCACCAAAGAGCTCTGTGACTTGGGCTCAAAATTCAGGGCAAAGCCATGAGAGAAAACAAAGGGCAACAAAACAAGAAAGTCTTTTTGATGCAGGTGACTTCTTCAAATTTTACCCTTATTCTGTGGTCGTCCTGTTTTTATTTTTCCTCATCCTCAATTAGCTAATCAGATTTTTTCTAGAGTTTTGAGCTGTATTTGACAAGAGGGGTAGGCTGGAGGATATTTATTATGCCTTAGTGGCACTAGAACTCCTAGAAGTTTAGATTCCTTGATTGAGATTGTTTTGTGAATAAAACCTACTGGAAGACTTTTTAAGAGTTTTCTCAGTGTCACCAGAATTATCACAGAATAATGAAAGTAAAATCACAGAATGATTACAGGAAACTAAAGGATGAGGCAGTATTAGCTCATATATATTTTATGAAACTGTGTAAATTATGAGGTAATATTGTAAATTAATGAGGTAATATTGTAAATTGTTTCTGTAAAAATATACATGCAACCATAATATAAAGGAACACGAATGAAACACCATCTGGATACGGCTCAGATGAACCTGAGATAAACTTAGAGTGAGTATATACTAATCAGATGATAGATATGATGCTTCATCTCCTCTTAAATCCAAATAGAAGTGGCACCTGGGTGGCTCAGTGGTTGAGCATCTGCCTTCAGCTCAAATCGTGATCCCTGGATCTGGGAATTGAGTCCCTCATCCTTTTTTTTTTTTTTCCTCATTCTTCTTATGGGAGCCTTCTCCCTATGCCTATGTCTCTGCCTCTCTCTGTATGTCTCATGAATAAATAAATAAAATCTTAAAAAAAATCCAAAGGGAATAGAGAATAAAACACCTAGTCAGTTCAAACATAACCCAAAAGTTGAAAGTCAAAGGGGCCAGTGTTTTGATTTGCAAATATGATTTGCAATTTTTTTTTTTTTGATTTGCAATTAAGGGGCTACTCACAAAGGCAGCTCTATGTAACCTGTCTGAAGGTGAGTAGCAGCTGCATTTTATTTAATCCTATTGAATCACTCTTCTGGGTAATGCTGATTAGTCCAGTTAGTGCTAATAAGGAAGTGCTATTGAGCATGAGGGTGAGAAGAAAAGTTTATAACTCATATATATGCAGCAAAACAATGTAAAACCATACAGAAAAGTGATCAAACAAAAACAACCTGATAAGCACACAATTTGGTATTGTGGGTACATTCATTGGTGAGGAAGGGTTAATGGGATAAGGAAGGATACACAGAAAGGTAACTTATTTTTCTTTAAAGTGTACCAGAGTCCATTGTATTGTCATTCTTTATATCTCAGGTGTATCATTTAAGTATTATTTTGTACCTATCAATATTTAATAAGAAATGATTAAAAATAAAATGGGCTTAAGACATGAGGTATTTCACAGAAAATAAAATAAATGAATAATATATAAAAAGGAAATATACTTAATCTTACTGGTAACCAGGGAAATGCAAAGTAACAAAACACTCATTTCAGGTCAATCACAGCAACAAAAATTGGCAAGATGAATTATATCTTGAATTTTGAGCATGTAATATAACAGGAAGCTATATCCACTGCAGTTGGGAATGCAAATAGACTTAAGCTCCCTAATAGGGAATTTCTTAGTATACTATAAATGTATGTACCTTAAAGATAAATAAATGAAAATAGATGTATGTAAATTTGATGCAATGTTTTCACTCCTAGAAGTAAAATCTAGATGACATTTTACCCTTGTACACCAATGAGACGCAGATAGCAATGCTCATAGTTATACTGCCTCAAGCAATTAAATAAAATTTTTGATATAACCCAAATGTTCATTACCATTAAAATAGATATCACAACAGTATATTTGTGGAACTCTTAAAAAGCAGAAAATATTAATTACATCTATTGCTATCACAATTGAATAATCTTAAGATGAGGTTGAACAAAGGAAGCAAGTCACGTAGATACATGTGTATTTCAATTTTGCAAATTTAAATTTCAAAACAAGTAAAACTGTACATACATATTTATACTTATGGAATATAACCATGGAAAAGACCAAGCAAATAATTAACACAAATTTCAGAATTATAACTGACTTTGGGTGGAAGGCAAGGGGCTATGATCAAGGAAGTTTCCGGGTAGGTTTCCAACAAAGTCATTGTTTCATAACCTGGGCAATGCATAAAAGCTGTTTCTTATTATTTTTAGATTATGCATATCAATCTATAAACCATTTCACATGTGCATTTCACTTACTTGTTTTAAGGACATGGTACCCCTTATATTAGCCATAGTGTTTTATATAGTTTACGAACTATTTTGACATGAGCTGAGATGAAAAAAAGAAATATTAATAACAATTTGGGGCATAATAAAATATTTATCTTGTTATAGTGTTTTTCAGTTTGCAGACCACATTTGCAATCATTGAACTTCTTGTCATTTGATCATCTTTATCATCTGAGATAGAGGTACAAGAGAGCTAACTCACCATTTTATAAATGAGAAGTCAGGTGATTAGAGACTTTAAGTCAGTTTAATAAGATTATATAATGGTTACATTAACCCAATGGAATGAGATCACGCATAAAACCAATTTTGTATTCTTGTGATAAATCCAGCTTGCTCTTAAATGTATTAATTTTAGTACATTGTTGGATTCAGTTTGCTAATTTCGTTAAAGGATTTTGCTTCTCTGATCATGAATAAGATTGGCCAAGTGCGTTAGATTTTTTTTTCCTAGTTATGTTTATGCTATTGATTTCTGTCTTTATTGCAGTGTGGTCAGAGAATATTATCTGAATATTACCAAGTTTTTGAAGTTTGTTGCCTAACACATGGTCAACTTCTATTATGTTTAAAATAAGCTTGACAAGAATGCATAATTTCCAGTTTGTTTGGTGCAATATTATATATATGTGAATTATATAAAGTTTAATTTTTGTGTGTGTGCTTTCAAACATTGTTTTACTAAATTGCTCTCTGCTTGATATATAGACATTTCTAAAATATCTGTGTTAAAAATTTTGCCTTATGATTCTAGGTTTTTAATTTTCACAGTATAGCTTATAAATTATTTCTTTAAAATATGACAACTTATTTATCAGTACACTTGTCTTCCTATTAAAAAATTTTACTTTCCTCTGTCTAGGGATGGATTTTATTTATGTATCTTCTTTCAGACTCTTGAATCTGTGGATTGATACTTTACATTAGTAGAAAATTATCAGCGGTTAATTTTTCAAAAACTGCCTCTTTCCCATTTCCTGTTTATCGAAATTGATTATATATATTCATCTCTTCATTTTCACATTTATATCTCTTAATATTTCATATTTCCCATCTCAGTGTTTACACCCTGCCTGCATTCTGGAACATTCTGGCTCCTTTCTTTGGATCAGATAGTTCACCAATTCTGTCTTCAGCTTTGCCTAATATTCTGAATATATTACGCAGTAAATTTACAAATTACATTTATTATATATATTTAACTAACAGAAATTTTGAATGATTATTTTTCAGTTCTTCCTTTATCTGCTCATTTTTAACTGTTTTTTTTCATGTCTTTGATCATATATTTTATACTTTCCAGATCCAAAAAAAAAAAAAAAAGAAAAAAACCCAATATCCAAAGTTCTTTTGGGTTTATTTTAACTTCTATTGCCCCTTGTTACCAGAACTTGGCTTTATTCGGTGATATCTATAGTCTGAAAAATTATATAAATAAAACCTTAATTCTGAGGGGTTAGACAGATATACTCAAGGTAGAAGTAAACTTTGATACTTGCTTCTTTTCAAGGAATACATATCACATGCAGAAGTATGTACATATCTTTAATATGCGATTCAGTATTTTAGTTTCTTTAGTTGAACAAATTCTTTATATCTCTTTCAAATAGCAGGTTGATACTGAATGGTGGGTCATGCAATCAGTTTGGGTCATGACCAACACTTTGAAAATAGAGTTCAAGAGAATAAAATGGAATGGAATAGAATAAAAAATATCAGGGTGCATTACATATAATAGTAATATTTTCTGAAATAAAATTGTTTTTCTCTCCTCTCTACCTTCTCTTCTTTCTCTTACTGCCTCTTCCTCCCTCCCTCTCTCTCACTGTTGTTCTGGTTTAAGTGTGTGCTGCAATCAATAAATTTAAAAACACATTTAGGATACCTAATCACCTTTGGGTAGTTAGTGTATTGTAGGATCTTTTTCTGATCTTTGTTTGCATGGTCTTTGAATATAAGTGTTTCTTTAAGAATAATCCACTGTACTTGAGCAAACTGGAATTCTGTGAGTTCCTATAAAATACCCATAAGGCTTCTTTTCATGGAGTTATAAATTTTGTTATTTGGAACCAAATGCACTTTTTTTTTCCAGATGCATTTTTTTTTTTGGAAATGCAATTTCCTTTAGGAAAAATAACAAAATCACAATAATCACAAAAAGTTATATCTACAGCAATGTTTGAGCAACTATCATGAACATTGGTCTTATTACTGAAGCTGTTTTGAAAGAGCTGCAATCAGACTTACAGGCAAAGCAAATGTTGAGAATCATAGGAAAAAAGCCCAGTGTTAAACAGTAATTCCATTATCTCTCCAAAGCTTTAATGCCATTCTTGAGCAGAAACTATCAAAGATTGTGTTGAGGGGGGCCAGGGCTTCCCCCTTGGAGGGTGTTGTAGTCTCTGTGTCTCTGTGCAGTTATAGGGCACCTTGTGACAAGGCAGTGTGGGAGGCCTTTCCCTGGAGTGCAGCCTATTCTGGGCAGCCACCCACATCCTCATGAATATTTAAAATCTGGCCCTGGCTCTGCTGGCTGATCTGTGTCCTACTCTGGGAAACAATGCATAATGAATCACCATTTTTACCTCCCTCCCTTCCCTTCCACAAACAAACACAAGATGCCTCTCTGATTTATTTATTTCTAGATTGCATGCCAGCAAGGGAAAGCACTGCAGACTGCATCCTTCAGCAATTCTCTAGGATTTTACAATCACATTTTATTAGTTTTTCCTGACTAAATCCCATGACATTGACCTAGCTGACTTTCTTAATGGGAAAAGCAGATTTCTAGATATTATAGCTTAATGTTGTGGAAAAAGAAAGACTTAAACTATTTAGTTAGGACTCCTGATTCCTAGCTCTGCCAGTAACTACCTGGGGGAGGAAGGTCAATATTCTCCAAAATATGTTTTCATTTTCTTAGCCGTAAAATGGGAATAAATCTGCTTTGATTCCCTTAAGGGATGTTGCAAGGATTATAGGAAAATATTATCATGCACATGTATATATATTTATGTATTAGAAAATATATAAAATGAGAAAAATATAATTATAAAATCTGTTAGGAAATATGGTACAGTAGTTAAGAGTTAAAAGAAAGGAGGCCTTGGAGAGCTATGTAAATCTGAGTAGATAATTCACCTTCTTTAGCTTGAGTGTCTTCATCCATAATGCAGAGGAAATA
Organism: Canis lupus baileyi; assembly: GCF_048164855.1. Classification (NCBI taxonomy): domain Eukaryota; kingdom Metazoa; phylum Chordata; class Mammalia; order Carnivora; family Canidae; genus Canis; species Canis lupus. The sequence goes on from NC_132868.1 coordinate 25,045,386, forward strand.
ATATTCCTACATATAAGGGTTGCTTTAGAATTAAATGGGTTAGTGTGTATATGATATTTTTAAAAATTCTCATATATACTAGACTCCCAGTAGCTGCTAGTTCTTATTAAAGAAACATACAAACATTCAGCATTATAATTGTTTTGGGACCTCCAATGGGTTATGAAGATGTAAGCTTCTGGAAGACAGAGATGTTTCTATACAAAGCATAGAACATTTTGACAGTGGAAACATGAAAGCTCCCAAGCTTAAAATAGAATCTTAAGCCTAAAGGATAAAATGTGACCCATATTTCTTTTTACTCCTCAGCAAACTGTTATTTTTGTTCTTCTCTCAGGAAAGCCCTCTATGATTAGTGTTTGATGATCTGTCTGTAGATCTGCCTGCAACCTTGTGACACACTGTCTTTAAGATTTCTTTAACAAGGTAACTTACCAACTCCCGTTACACTTGATAATTCCTTGGGGAGGCTTCTGGGGGTACTGTCAGGTAGCATAACCCCTCTTTCTCTAAGTTCACTTAACTCAATGATATAGTAATTTTGATGAGCAGAAAAGACACAAACACCAACTTGAATTATGAGGTTTGCATATATACACAGTGATGATTCAGTGTATGCCTGGGCTTTGAATCTATTCACCTAAGCTAGAGTACTATCATTTTATTTATTTGTTGTTTATGGCTTTAAAGTTTTGGGATGCACTAGCTCCAGAGTTTAGGCTTTCTACAGTTTCTCCAGGACTTTATGCTTTATGATATAACTAGGAATGAGGTAGGATGTGACTTTCAGCTCTGTTGCAGTCAAATAATCAATTCTAACCCAGCCTCTTTGTTTCCCAAACTGTCTTTGATTCATTTTTTTTCATCTTGTAAAAGCTACCAGCTATCAGTTAATACCTAGTTACCTCTGTTTCTCCAAGGCATATCAATATTAGGTTCAACAGAATAGTAACTCTCTTTAAATATAACATGAAAGATAGTCCTTTCACCAGTGGCTGCCATCTTGACATGGTCATTAATTCTGTTTTCTTTCCTCAGCCCCTGCCCTTGGGATGAAATGCTTCTCATCTACATTTTATCTCTTGATATCTTACTTCCTCTTAGTCTCCTTACCCTTTATGCTATGGCATTGATTGGATTTATTTATGAAAACAATGATAAAATGGAATATGCATAACTGTAGAGAAAAAGACAAACAGCAAATATTTTCATAATTATAGAACTTCAGAGCTGAATGCCACCTTAAGAAGTTCACTTATAGATTAAAAGGGTATAGAAAAGGCACTGCCATTTACATGATTTTTCCCTTCTCATATAAATAGCAAACACTTATAAAATGTTTATTTTATAAACAAAGAAAACCTTATAAGTTACTCTGTTCCCTTAGTGAATCAAAAATATGTATTGATTTCCTACTGTATGCTGAGCAGTGTTCTTCAGCTTTGGGATATTGTGAACAAGACAGAAAAAGTTTGAACCCTCATGGAGCATATAATTTAAACAGTTTTTTAAAAAAATTATTGAGGTGTAATTAACATATAACATGTTAGTTTCCGATGTAAAATGTAATGCTTTGGTATTTGTGTAAATTGCAAAGGAACACCACAATAAGTCTAGTTAACATCCATCACCATACATAGTTACAAAACTTTTTTCTTGTGATGAGAACTTTTAAGATCTACTCTCTAAGCAACTTTCAATTATGCAATATAGTATTATTTTTTTTTTTGCAATATAGTATTATTAGCGATAATACTATATTACCTTACATAATGTAATCCATATACTGTACCTTACATCTCCATGATTTAACCCTGTACTATGTACTTTCTATACCTACATACTATGTTAAAGTTTAATTTATAAACTAGGCACAGAAAGAGATTAACAATAAGAACTAATAATAAATAGAACAATTGTAACAATATACTGTAATAAAACTTATGTATATGTGGTCTTTTTCTATATCTCAAAATATCTTATGGCACTGTACCCACCCTTCTTCTGATGATGGTGTCAGCTGAAAAAATGCCCACATGATGGGATGAAGTGAGGTGAATGATGTAGGCATTGTGACATAATGTGAGGTTACTAATGTCCTCTGACGAATATTCAGAAGGAGGAGCATCAGCTTTGAGATCTTGATTGATTGAAGGTAAATGAAATCAAAGAAAGTGAAACCATGGATAAGGAGGTCTACTATAATTCTCGTAACAGATGAGAGGAGAGAGCTTTGCAAAAGGAAATAATTTCCCATAATACTCTTTATATAAATGAAACAAGGCTGTAAATTGGGCTCCTTAACATTAGCTCTTATTCTTTACCTAGCACAATCCTCATAATGGGTAACTCAAATATGACCATAGTTTTCTTAGATCTCTCCACTGTGCTCCCTGACCCTCATCCACTGCTGTGGCTTATTGACAGGGAGCACATTTATGTTTAAAATTGCAGAAAATAAATGATCTGATTGTCAATCTGTATTGCCCATTTTTGAATTTTCGATAGGCTTCACTATGGTATCATTTCCTTTCATTCCATCTTATTGGATATTCACTAAAAATCAGGCAGCAATATTTGGACCTACATACATGAGAAAAATTTATTCCAGTTCTGGTATGAAATTGTCCCCTTGGGAAGGACACAAATATTTCAACTGTAATCTGAATGTTACCCACAGTTGAGCCAAAATTGTATAGTGAAAATAATTACACATTTGCCTGAGTAAAACTATTCACCATTTAAAAAATAATCTCTTTTACCAGCTGATGCTGAGCTCTGTATTAAATCAGTGGCTTTATACTAAAAAATATGCTGTAGTGTGGGAAATACAGGATTCCTCTAAAGTGTCTCATTAAAACCAATTAAGAGGCTATTAGCTCTTGCACAAGAAAAATAATGCAACTATTAATCTTCATGCCTAAGCACTGACAGGTGGGGGAAAAAAAACCTACTGAAACTACCAGGATAGTTGTCTAAAAAGGAAGAAAAAACCCTTTCTTCTGCATTTTCATACACAATGTATGCAGAATAATTTTAAGTATTTTGCATACTTTTCCCCAAATAGTTTAGAATCATGGAAAGTAAAACTTGGAACTTTAATTCATGTTAGAACTCACTTAATTTAGAATCATTGATTTTGAGCTGCCCATTTTACAAATGAGGCAAATAGTATTCATAAATGATAGGATTTTCTAAAGGTCATATAGCAAGTTGGTGGTATGTCAGGATAAGAATCAGCTCTGATGTTGTTCGTAAGACTCATTTGCTCTGATTTCTCCTTGTTTCCTTAGAAAGTTTGCATTTTCTTCAGAAATCTGATCTCAGAATCTCATAGTTTGTATTTCAGTAAAGGAAGAGATGTTTAGAAATCTTCCAAGGAATTTAATGCTACTAAAAGTACAGATATTAGTTATTCCTTTGATGATACATTTTATTTCATAAAATAACAAGAACACCTTTCCTTGAAAAGTAGTGAGGAAAACACATAACACCTGGCCATCTCTGTGAAATGCATCTTGATTAGGGACGTAATTGCAGCCCCCCCCTTCCCACAGGCCCTCTTTTGTGCTACTAATTCTAATGGTCTAAGTTTGTACACATCTGTTGTATTACAATGGTTGTATTGAATGATGAGACATATCTTTATGCTCAACCTTGAAAAAGAACTTCCACTTATTTTTTTTTTTAAGATTTTATTTTTTTTTTCATGAGAGACAGAGAGAGAAACAGAGGCAGAGACACAGGCAGAGGGAGAAGCAAGCTCCATGCAGGAAGCCCAACTTGGGACTCAATTCGGGGACCCCAGGATCGTGACCTGAGCTGAAGGCAGCGCTAAACCGCTGAGCCACCCAGGCTGCCCAGAATTTCCATTAAAAAAATATTTTCAGGGACGCCTGGGTGGGCTCAGTCAGTTAAGCATCCGACTCTTGATTTTGGCTCAGACCAAGATCTCAGGGTCCTGCTAGACACGAGCCTGCTTAAGATTCTCTCCCTGCCCCTCCCTCTAACCCTCCCTCCTCTATCTCTTTCTCATTTCTTCTCTTTCTCTCTCTCTAAAAAATTCAAGTAAATAAGTTTTGTGTCAAAAATTAACTGGTACATTAACCATATTAACAGTTACTACAGAGAAGCAGGATAAAAAGAGCATGAATGCAGATACAGACTATTATAATTTTATAATTGCCTTTGGGCATCATGGATTAGAAAGGTAGATAATGAATCAAGCTTTCTTTACAATAAGTGTTTTTCTTTATCTTTCAGTTTTCTTTAATGGAAAACAACTTATAACCAGACATAGGGGGAAAAAATATCTGCTGACAAAACAGTCACTAGTCATTTGTAGTATTTCCTGCAAGACAACAGTTCATCATATTGTTGGGGAGGAATAACTTTTATACCTTTCAAGATTCTCCTAGCTGTTCTAATAATTAAACTGACATGAGACAGATTAAAAAGAGAAAATAGCCAATGTTTAATTATTTAATCACAGAGGCCCAACAGTAAAATCAAGACCCAAAGAAGTGACCCAAGTAAGCAGTTTTTATACTATTTAGGCAAAGAGACATAAATCTGTGAGAAATTTACAGGATAAATAGAACTTTTGTTCAGAACTTCAATAAGGAATTCTAAACAGAATTTGGGCTGGTAAATTAGTAAAAGTAAAAGTAACAAGATTTGTTTATACACTCATCTCTGCTCTGAATCCTCTCTCTCTGAGGATAAGGAAGTTGTCTTTACCTCCTCACACTGGGAGGGTATTTTTCATATGAAAGATTTACTTCCTATGTTTTGGAGACAAAGGAGAGGTAGGGTGTGCTGGCTATTTCTTAAGTAACTTTAATCCAAAGTAATCAATATGTTATAGTGGCACATTTTGGGGTGGCCCTGCTCTTGGTTCCCACAATATTTAGATAATGTTTGCTAAGTGTACAAGATTCCTTCATATAATCCTTTTTTAAAAATCTTTCATCTTTCAATAATTCCATCAGGCAGATAAAGCAGGGATTATTGTTCCCATTATATAGGTGAGGCAACTAATGCAGAGAATAATAAAGTGATATGTCATAAATTAATGGAGAAGCTGAGACTTTTGGTTGTACCTTCTTCCTCTGCTCTTATCGCCTCTCTCTCTGGAGTCCCATAGGATTTAAGGTTTAAGAATTAAACACAAAGTTCTCAGAATCCCAGTGTGTTAGACTTCTGTTCCCAACTCAGAGAAATTTCCTGGACAGCAGCTAAGTTTAAGTGAAAGAGTATTAGGTGAGGAGATCTCAATTCCAGTTCAAGTTTAACTTTGGGACAAAATCACCAAACTCTCAGAGTCACTATTCCTTTAAATGGGTGACATCATTCAGGAAGTTTCTGGTAACTCTGTTACTAAGAGAGCTGAATCATTTCTCAAAGACTTGAATTGTTTTGCAGAAGACTAACACATCCTTAACAAGGTAGAGTGCAATAAAGGAGTACAGCCAAATCCCTATTTAGGCTGGTAGATGCTGTTCTCTTCTGAAAAGAATATTCTAGGTCTCATGTTAGAAAATGAAGATGATTTCTACCAGAAGTACTAGAACCAGCAGAGATGAGTGGACCTTTATAGCCATGAAGACTTTCTATCTGAAGTGTTTATAGGAGGGGAAATATAATATCTCTTTGTTCTATCACCATTGGTATACCTTGTGCATTGATGATCCATACAAAGAGTTTCCTTGCTTTTTTTACATATTGTTAATAATAGTAATAACAATAAGTTGAACCAGTCCTATTTTCCTTCCTCTGGTTATGTTGCCATGACTGAAAAAGCTTATCTGATGATATCTTTTGTGAAAATGTCCATATGCCTGTGAAGGTATGCATAGTATGTGCCAGTTAGCTACTTTATACCAGCACACCCTGAATGCCCCTGTTAATCATTTTCTAGAGAATGTAGAGATCCCATTCTCCCTCTATATTCTCACCAAAAAGAATGTGTAGTGAAATGTATTGCTCAGGATTTCAAGGTCAGGGGCTTTGGGGGTGGCCAACCTGGAGTGTGTCTCTTATAATAAAGTGTCAGGATGGCAGGACTTGGTCTCCTTGGGATGCTGGCCTCCAAAAGGAGAAGGACTACAGATAGTTGCTAGGATAAGCTGTATGCTATAAAATCTTTCTGCATGTAGATCCCAGCAGCAGATCCTTTGTCCAGTTGGTTGCTTCTAGACTCCCTGTCTATAAGTTGTCCCAAAGAATCAACATCTCAATTGCTGTCTCTGGGTTTTTGTTTTTGTTTTTGTTTTTGCTTCACTGGGCCATCATCCACACTTGGCTTGGAGTCTGCTGGGGTATAGCTACACAGGTAAAACTAAGAAGGTAAATTGAAATGCTGTATCACCCACGAGTGAGCATGAGCAGATATAGGCATTAAAGGGTATATAAATACCTACATGTATATACATAGACACACTGAGCATGTATTCTCAACTACCAGTTATAGCTATTCATTAGGAGGAAAGGCAGGATGTACCAGTAATGTATAATTGTTAACATTTCTGTGTACAACTCATTGCTTTGTTTTTTAACCAGAGACATTCTGTCCTAACTGTATGCATTTATATGCTCTGGTAAGATGGTACACTATAATTATTCTACTGGTTTAAGGCTGTTTGGGTTTTTGAAGGCTATTTTTGCTAAGAAAGCCCACTCAAGATGATAATACCAAGTAAAATGTGCAAACCGTAAAATTGAAAAGAAATCAACATTAATATTCTCTAGTCTTTAGTAGCAGATAAGCAGTGGTCAAAATCTTGGCCATATTGTTCATTCATTAAGTTTTAGGAAACTGAGCATTTATCCAGTAGACATTACCTATGGAATTTAATATGAAAGATATTTTTTTACATATTATAGTTGATGTACCAAAGAAGAAAATCTTCTGTCTTGCTGTACAAGTAATTAGAAATTTAGACTTCTTGTTCCCCTACACCTACCCAGCCCCAACTGTAAGGGTCAAGTAGGATGTGATTCACAATGAAACAAGGACAATTCCTATTCAGTTTTCTGGGCAGTCATCCAAGCAAGCTCTCCTCACTGCAGCTTTGAAGTATGACAAAAAAATAGCTGCCCCAGGTGGTGTAGCAGCAAGATGCCTTCACACCGCAGGAGAATCTCATCAAGGAGAATCAGCTTGGTGAGAAATATTACTGAAGTGATTTGGAGTGATGGTGATTCAGAAGGGAATTGCTAAATAGAATTCGAAAGATTACCTAGGTTGGCAGTTGTGATGAAGAGAAAGTCTTTCCTCTGATAAAATCTCATCCTTCTCTCAGCCCTCCACTCCCATGTTTATGATTTAGAAATTCAGTATAGTTTATTTAATATACTCTATGTTAAACAAAATAGTATACTATATTAAATTATATTTTCTCCTATATCTGCAAATTTTGCAAATTAGATAAAGATAGCTCTTTCTTTTTTATCTTAATATTTTAGTCATCAAAATGGAAATAGAATGCATTGCATAAACACACAAAGTATTTTATTTGTGTGTAGGAAAATTCTTATAATCACCTTAACCAAATGTATCATTTTTAAAATGATTTTATTTATTTATTCATGAGAAACACAGAGAGAGGAAGAGACATAGGCAGAGGGAGAAGCAGGCTCCCTGCAGGGACCCCGGGATCATGCCCTGAACCAAAGGCAGATACTCAACCACTGAGCCACCCAGGTGTCCCCAAATATCATATATCAACAGAGTATTCATAGTCTTAAAGACCTAAAAAAGGAAAATGTTAATGAATTTGATGTATTAAAATGATTTTGTTAGTATGATCGATAAATAAAATAATGCCTTAATGTTTCTAAAGCGTATTTATTACATTGTAGAGAAGAATGTCATTGATAAAACAGATAAATAGAATGGAATATAAATGTTAACATGATATAAAATGAGGATTTACAAAGATCCATATCCTTCTGACTTTATGAAACATGGTTCAATAAGTGGAGGGTTATATGATCATGAGAAAGTCCAGCCTCATTTCAATCAAGCACTCCTAATATTATTCTTTCTGTGACTGAAAGAAGAGCTTATTTTATCCCCTATAAATTAATATTCTATATCTAAAGGTGGAAACTTCCACACTGAGATTTACTAAATGATTTACTGTGATTATTAAGAAACTCATGTATTTTACCTGCTTAATTGGAAGCTGTGTATGGATGGAAATGATCAATCTGTGCCCCTTTCCCTGAATATTATTGGAGAAATGATTCACATATAACCTCAGACTAAAATATTTCCTTCTCCAAAAATTCACTCAAGAAACATTTTAGGGACACCTGGCTGGCTCAGTCAGTTGAGTGTCCAACTCTTGATTTCAGCTCAGGTCATGATCTCAGGATCATGGAATTGAGCCTTTTGTTGGGCTTTGTGCTCAGTGCAAAGTCTTCTCGAGATTCATTCTCTCTCTCTCTCTCTCTCTCTCTCTCTCCCCTCCTCTCTTTTCCTCTCCCCCTCATCTTCTGCCCCTCCCCCAGTTTCCACATCATGTTGTATGTGTGTCTCTCTCCCTCAAAATAAATAAAATGCTTTAACAATTTTTAAATGAAACATATTGGGCATTTATATCACCCTACCATTCCTAAAATTATTTGATGAGGGTCTATTATTTTGAGTTAAGCATCTCTACTCACTGGAATTATTGAATGGATGTGCTCTAGATATTAAATGAAATTGATTTAGAGTATCCCCACAGATTTTTTTTTCTATTCTCTTTTTGATAAATGGATACTTGGTAGTATAATCAATTGATTTTACAAAGTGGCATTTTGAATACAATTATTTTAAAGGGAGGAAGATTCATGAATTAAAAGGGTTGTTACTGCATTGGAAGCTGCCACCTGATGTCTATTTTGGCTATGATTAAAGGTGTTATAACTAAACAAATGAATATAGAGAAAAGCTCGCTGCCTTCTAAGGGGGCAATTCTTCTGTGATGTCATCATGGCTCAGAGTTTTAGCTTTAGTTTTGCAAGTACAGATAGTTGGTTTATAGGCTTCCCTAACTTTTGGAGATTGATTTGCATTAATCAAAATTACTTGAAATTGAGAAAAATCAAATTCATGTGGTGAAATTAATTTTCCAGTGACTAAAAGATCCTTTTTTTTTATATTTAAGATTTGATATTCAAGGCACATGAGAAATAAGAATAGTCATAATAATACTAGCTTTTTGATTGTGGTTTAGAGTATTTGCATGGTGATGGCTTGAAGATAGTCCTTCTAGATTTGATAGATTGAAAAGAATGAAACCAATTAAAGTACAAATTATATAGATGCTTTATTTAAGTGCACACATTTTATTATGTGTGTTTCTACATTTATTTAACATTGTTTTTATTCAAAATGATTTGACATGGTTTACTGTTTGTCATGTAAAATGATGCAAAATTTCAAGTACCTCATTCTAGTGCCTAGGGTTATTGTAATCACTTGAGAACTGTAAATAATTAAAATCCATTTCCAATATGTATGTGTATGTAAGCAAATATATATGTGAGCATACACACAAGACATACACACATTATATATACACACAATACATAAAAAATACACACATATGCATACATGCATATATGCGTTTGTCAAAACCACTGTGAAATATTCCAATCTAGTTCATCAGGGGAGGCATGATATTCACCTTGCTTGCTTGTTTGACTCTAGCTCATGGTATGGGATCAGGGACTAGACTGAAACTCAGCATCTAAGAGCGTCTAATTCCCTGATCATGAATAATTCAACTCCAGGTTGAGTTATTTGTTTTTCTAAATGTTTAAAGATTAAGCTGGTACACCTGATATGGGATCTATGAAAAAATTCTACAACCTAAAGGAATGACATGCATATAATACTAAAGAAAAAACAAGAACATTTATTTGTAGATTTATATTAGGAAACAAATCAATTTAACATAGCTTCTGGTTTTTGCTCTCAAGATAATTCAGTAAAACATAGAATCTATGAAGTAAGTCCAAAGATGAGACAAAACAACAATCTGAGACAACAGACTGAAATGAAAAGGCAGCTGGCTTAGAGGCAGCAATAAAGAGAGAACCACACGAGATAAGAAATAGTGTGAAGAAACTGATATTGCTATTATAAAGGCGTTTAGTAACCCTGGTTTGAAAATGTCATCTGGCTAGAAGAACCTAATAGATTTTGCCAAATGGTCATAAAGAAAAGCCTTTTGTAATACTGAAAACAAAGATTGATAGAAAACTAAGCAGGGAGAAAATAATTAAAAGATGCTTTCACTGTTATTAAAAAAATTGCTATATAGATTTCTGCTCCAACCTGCCTCAGGACCTTTGCATTTGCTCTTTCTTCTGCTTAGAATATTCATCCCACTGACCTCTAGCAAGTCAGTAGATTGACTCCTATTGATTCTTCATACCTCTCTACAAATGTCACATCCTCAGAAAGCCTTTGCTGAAGACTATATTAGGTCAGATTCCCTTTTATATTTTCTTTTGACAATACACTAGCCTACTAGAGTAAAAGATACTTAATGGGAGCAGGGAATTTGTTTTTCCTCACAGATATGTATCTACAGAATCTGGAAAAGAGGTTGGCACAAAGTGCTCAGTGAATATTTGTTGACTAAATTATTTATTTATTTATTTATTTATTTATTTATTTATTTAGATTTTATTCATTTATTCATGAGAGACATAGAGAGAAAGGCAGAGACACAGGCAGAGGGAGAAGCAGGCTCCATGCAGGGAGCCCAATGTGGGACTTGATCCTGAGACTCCATGGGATCATGCCCTGGGCTGAAGGCAGGCGCTAATCCGCTGAGCCACCCAGGGATCCAGGGATCTCCAAGTTAATTATTAAATGTCATTAATCAGAATGTTATACTTTTTTGTATGTGTTTTTTATTTTGTTTTCTTATTTAATCAATAAGCTCCATGAGGCTGTGGAGACTGTCTGAGGCTGAAGACATGACTGTCTATTTTGGTTACCACTGCATGTTGGCACAAAGCAGAACACTTGGCACATACTAAGCAATTAAATATTTGTGGAATATTTATTGGATATTGAACAAGCACCAGCACTAACCCCTAGGAATTATAGGTATTCAAGAGTACTAGGTAGTTATACTGTGAAGAAAAGAAGGAGATAGTACTACTAAAGAGCAGATATATCCTGCATGGAAGACTAATGGAAACTAATGGAAACATGGAAGTGTTCATTTTAATCTGTTCTCCATTTGAGGTCTGTAGATGGCACTTAACAGTCAGTCGCATCAATAGACAGAGAGTGAGATAAAAGCAATCCACTACCCTGTTAACAAATTCAAGTTTATGGAGATGCTGTGTCATCTGAGGATATATAAAGATTGTTTGGAGGGACCAATAGACAATTTCTGCAGAACAAGAGAGAGGAATATTGAGAAATACAGAATTCCTCTGAAAAGAGTGTATAAGGCAGAAGAAATTTTAAGAAAGTTCTTTGATCTTCCCAGAACAAGGCACAAAGATATGGAACTCCATGGATTTGGAGTAGAGTCATAAAGAAAGAATGGTGTAAGATAAAAAGGCAACTAAATGCTATACAGAATGGAAATGGATGAGATAGGAAAATATTTTGAAGAAACAAAAATGCCATAGCAAAAATAAATTAGCATTGAACATGATAAAAATCAGAACTTATTCTGAGGGCATATATATTAGTAACAGAAGATCCAAATTTGAGAATATCTTCTAAAGTATTCTATAGAAATGAATAGAACATTAAAGTTATGAGAGAGAAGATGATAATTATGGAAAATTTACAATGTAATGCTAACACACAGATTTGGGGCACTTTCAAATGAAAGACTGTAATAAATGCATCAGAAGCAATAGCAGAAGAACATTTCTTTGACATAAGACATGACAATGAAAATCAAAAAGAACTTAATATCTTCACAGTTAGATAATGGGAAAGATATTAGCACCAAGACATCTTCAGGCAAAACATTTTAACTACACTGATAATCAAAAAGGGATAAAACATGAAAAATATAGTGTATACTTTGATTTTCAGCAATACTGAGTACTAAAAGAAAATATCCATTTTGAAGGAAATATCATCCGAGACTTTTACATGCTGCCAAGTCATTTTTGAAGAAAACAGAAGACCTCAACATTTATTGGCTCAGAAAATATGCCATCTACATATCCTTCTTCTTTTAAAATAAACAACCAAACAAACAAAACCCTCAACATTTATTGGCTCAGAAAACAGAAGAAAACAGAAGACCTCAACATTTATTGGCTCAGAAAATATGCCATGTACATATCCTTCTTCTTTTAAAATAAACAACCAAACGAACAAAAACCAAAAAACTTTTTGAAAATGTCCTCCAAATAACTGATAAAGCAAATTTAAGAGCCTGATAGAGTGACACTTATGGTATAAGCTCTAATTACATGCACAGATACATGCACAGATTAGAATAACTACAGGAATGAAATTTATAATATCATTTTAAAAACAAATATTTGAAACCAAATGAGGGTAAAGAAGAAGTGACCATTTTAATCAACCAACTGCTGAAATAAAGGAGAGCTAAAAGAAGAAACTCATGTATACTTTTTTTTTTCCATTTTTTTATTGGAGTTCGATTTGCCAACATATAGTATAACACCTAGTGCTCATTGCATCAAGAGCCCCCTCAGTGCCCATCACCCAGTTACCCCATCCCCCACCCACCTCCCCTTCCACTACCTTTTGTTCATTTCCCCCAGAGTTAGGAGTTTCTCATGTTTTGCCACCCTCTCTGATTTTTCCCACTCATTTTCCCTCCTTTCCCTTATAATCCCTTTCACTATTTCTTATATTCCCCGTATGAGTGAAACCATATGATGATTGTCCTTCTCCAACTGACTTACTTCACTCAGCGTAATACCCTCCAGTTCCATCCACATCGAAGCAAATGGTGGGTATTTGTCATTTCTAATGGCTGAGTAATATTCCATTGTATACATAGACCACATCTTCTTTATCCATTTATCTTTCGATGGAGACCGAGGCTCCTTCCACAGTCTGGCTATTGTGGACATTGCTGCTAGAAACATCGGGGTGCAGGTGTCCCAGCGCTTCACTGCATCTGTATCTTTGGGGTAAATCCCAAAGAGGGTAGTTCTATTTTTAACTCTTTGAGGAACCTCCACACAGTTTTCCAGAGTGGCTGCACCAGTTCACATTCCCACCAACAGTGCAGGAGGGTTCCCCATTCTCCACATCCTCTCCAACATTTGTTGTTTCCTGTCTTGTTAATTTTCCTCATTCTCGCTGGTGTGAGGTGGTATTTCATTGTGATTTGATTTGTATTTTCCTGATGGCCAGTGATGCGGAGCATTTTCTCATGTGCTTGTTGGCCATGTCTGTCTTCCTCTATTAAATTTCTGTTCATGACTTTTGCCCATTTCGATTGGATTGTTTGTTTCTTTGCTGTTGAGTTTAATAAGTTCTTTATAGATCTTGGAAACTAGCCCTTTATCTGATAGGTCATTTGCAAATATCTTCTCCCATTCTGTAGGCTGTCTTTTAGTTTTGAGACTGTTTCTTTTGCTGTGCAAAAGCTTCTTATCTTGATGAAGTCCCAATAGTTCATTTTTGCTTTTGCCTTCATAGCTGTATCTTGTAAGAAGTTGTTGTGGCCAAGTTCAAAAAGGGTGTTGCCTGTGTTCTCCTCTAGGATTTTGATGGATTCTTTTCTCACATTTAGATTTTTCATCCATTTTGAGTTTATCTTTGTGTATAGTGTAAGAGAATGGTCTAGTTTTATTCTTTTGGATGTGGCTGTCCAATTTTCCCAGCACAGAAGAGACTGTCCTTTTTCCAGTGGATATTCTTTCATGCTTTGTCGAATATTAGTTGACCATAGAGAGTTGAGGGCCCATTTCTGGGTTCCCTATTCTGTTCCATTGATCTATGTGTCTGACAAACTCATGTATACTTGATTCCAGTGAGATTCTCTGTTCTCCAACAAATGTATGTAATGCTAACTATTTTAATCATTGTCCCATGTGTTTTCTCATACATGAACTCATAAGAAAAATCAATTGGATAATATTTTTAGAGAAATTTAATCAGACTTTTAGCAGATATAAACAGAATGTATAGCTTCCAAAGACTACAGGAGATTAGAACACAAAGAAAAACACAAAGAAAATAGTAAGAATGTGTAAACAAATAGGAAGAAGAGGACATGGTGGCATAAATGAAAGCTAAATATTTTATTTCATGATATAAATGAAAATATAATTAATCTTTAAAGCAAAGACTCTTGAATTGGATTAAAATTACTTGTGGTTTACGTGAGTCATGCTAAAATGAAAGTTTTATGAATGTGATATGTAAAAATTGGGCATTATTCTCTCAAAGCAAGCCGTGCATGCAAGGTATAATGATACTAATACTAAAAAGAAGGATTCATAGCAAAAGCTCTTGTGACAGAGATAGTCATCTCATATTAATAAAAAAATAATTAGTAATAAATATTTATCCAAGAAACCTAACATTTCACTATTCAACAAAGGCAAATGTTTTTTCAACACAAGGTGAAAGTCCTGGCACCACATTTATGGTTTCTCCACACTTATTCTAGAATTTCTTGCAAGTGTAAGTAATCTAGACTCTGGCCAGCTTCCTGAGAATCCCCAATCTTATCCACCAACCAGAAATTTGCTATCTTAATTATTTTGGCGACTAACTAGTTATTTTAGGTCCACCACACTAAAACTAGTTTTCTTTTTGTGATGTATTCTCATCAGTGTAATCTTCTTTACTTTTGACTCAACCTCTCACTAATCTCTTAATCTTTCAAATATTACCACAGTATCCTCTGGGCCCTATGTGTTTGGTAACCAACTCTGCTACTTCTTGCCCTTCACTGAAAATAGTTTCTCTTTTAAGAACACTATTTCCACTGCATCTGTCTTAAACAGATGGTGCTCATTTCTCTCACACCCCATACCAACCAGAGTAAGGAAGTGGTATCTGCATGTTCCTATAAGCACAGTGGTATTTCTAGGCCATTGCTATTTTACTCATTTAAAAACACTGTTCCTTTGAGGCATGATCTTCAAGTCTTCTGTCTTCTACCTGTTTTTATCACCCCCTAGTCACTGCTACACTGACCAAGTCAGTAAACTGTCATTCAACCTATATTCCAGTGCTGACCACTTCATTTGTTTGTCAAGTCCTCAACTCCATATTCATCCATTGCTTTTACCTGTAACACATTCACTCCACATGCATCCATATGTCAGCTTCATACTTGCTATATTCTAAAATGGATAAAAATATTTACAGGCACTAAAGTTAAAATACTTCCCTTCATACTCTGTCATATGGAATTCAAAATAACACAATTTTAAATCGTAAAATAAATGTAAAGCATCCAGAAAAATTCTGATTTCCCCCCCATTACTAATTCCATGATTTTTCTCAAAATATGTCCTCATATTGGGTAACTTAGTGCTGATTAAATAAAGACTCCTGGATAATGTGGAGAAAATCACACCATCTTGAAATTGATGCCTATTACAGTGTCATTGTTATATAATAAATTATGACAGTTCAGCATCCTAATACCACTATTTTATTATATTCATAAGTCTGTAGGTCAGGCATTCAGACAAGGCAAAGGAGGAATGGCTTATCTCCATCCTTTAAAACCTAGGAACTCAGCAGGAAAACAACCCAAGGGGTCATTTTACTGTAGGCACTGGAATCATATGGAGATACTTTCACATATATGTCTGGTGATTCATGCTAGCTATTGAGTGGGACCTCAACTAGAGTCTTTGGCCATAGAATCTGTAAGTTGTTTCTTCATATAGTCTGGGATTCCTCACAGTATGGAAACCTGCAAAAAGTTGAATTTCTTCCATAGCAGATCAATGTTCCAAAAGTGGGTGCCTAGCCAACAAAGCAGATCTATATTACTTGTTCTGGCCTAATCTTGGAATCACAGAGTATCATCAGCCAAATTCTATTAGTTGCAGGTGGGTCATACATTTGTATTCAAGTGAAGAGAGAAAAGTCCTATCTCTTAATGGGAGAATTTGAATAATTAAAAACAAAACAAAACAAATCATTTTAATGCCATTCTAAATGTGTGGTCTTCTTTCTTAGATGAATATGTAACATTGTCCTAAAGTCATACTGAATAGTTAACTCTCCCTAACATTATTCAGAGTGACTGATTGAAAGCTTTTCCCTTGCCTTAATACCCCTATATCACTTTCAGTAGCCAGAATATTAAAGTGATCTATACATTTGTGTAATTTATCCCTCTGAATGTGGATAGGACCTGTAACTTGCTTCTAACCAATAGGATATAGCCAACTTGAAGGGCTTTTCCAGATCCAATTAAGTCCCTAATCATTAATCAAAAGGGAAATTATCCTGGGTGAGCCTGACTTAATCAGGTGAGTTCATTAAAAGAACATCTAGAGATCAGAGAAATTTTCCTGCTTCAAGAAGTAAGTATCCATAAGTTCTCCAGAAGTAATGGGATAAATTTGCTAACCACTTGAATGAGCCTAGAAGTAAAATCTTCCCTTGGAAAGCCTCTAGGTGAGAACACCTTGATCAGCCTACTAAGATCTTGAGTAGAGGGCCCAGTTAAGCTATGTTCATATTCCTAACTCATAGAAATTTTGAGATGATAAATGTATATTGTTTCAAGCTGTTAAACTTGTGGTAATTTGTTGCAGAGCAGTAGAAAACTAATGTGTGTCCATAAGTCATTGACTCTCAAAAAATACTCTTTCTTCCTACTTTCTCCAGAAAATAGGAGCCACCCAATAGGAACTTACTTACTTCTGACTACATCTGAAACTTACTTTTCTACTTTTTTTCCTTTCCTTTTATGAAGGACTTTCTTTCCTTTCCTTCTATAAAGACAGAAATGCTTCCTTTCTTAATTTGATTAATTCTCTGAAGTAGAACTTATAAAACTATAATTCCCTAAATGAAATAAAATAATATTAGAAGTTATAACAAAACATTTATCAAAACAGCAAAGAAGTTTATCATCTTTGGATTTCCCAATATTATTGGGAATTTAATGGTTTCCCCATGTGACACAATAAAAAGTGAAATAAAAATTTTGGAATATATGTTTCCATTTATGAGAGAGTAGTTCATAATAGACCAACATGCACACCAAGCTCAACTAGGAAAACAACATTAGCAACAATTGTGTGAACAGATGGGTGGGTTTTGGAGGCATCCAGGTCTTAAAGGGTGATGAATCTTATAAGAAGGATATTTCACTGTGAGCCCAATGTCTCCTTGTCACTGGTTAAGTTTAAGACTATAGGTAGTGACAGCCTATGACACTGAAGAGAGAGGGCCTGATAAGGGACTGGAGAGGCAGCAGAGACCTCTGTGATTTTATTGGACTAGAGACAGAAATTGGCAGTTGGCTCTTAGAAGAATGAAAGATTTGGAAACCAAGGAACTATGTAGAAATGAGCCTAAAATTCTGAGCCATATTCTTTTATTTTTTTAAAGATTTTATTTATTTATTCATAAGAGACACAGAGAGGCGGAGACATAGAGAGAGAGAGAAGCAGGCTCCCCACAAGAAGCCGGATAGGGAACTCGATCCCGGATCTCCCAATCAGGACCCCAGTGGAAGGCAGACGCTCAAACGCTGAGCCATCCATCCAGGTGTCGCTGAGCCATCCAGGTGTCCCTGAGCCATATTCTTTTTTGAAGCTTTTGTCACTTCTTAAATTGTACTGGCCGATAAGATGTAAAGCCATGAAGAAATAGAAAACTCAGAAAAGCTTTTGAAAGACTTTGGAGTGCTAAGGGAACTAAAAGTTGGGGATTATGGTAAAAAAAAAAAATCCCATGCATACTCCTGCACCATTCCTGGGAGACTATATATCAGAAGTGGGTGATAAACCTAAGGTATTTAGAATCATAAAAGCTAGAAAGGATACTTCACTCTAACAAGTGATGGAATTGAAGAGAGATACTCCTGTTCTAGCAATGTGCTAGAGGACAAGGGAAATCTGCCATGAGGAACCTGTACAGTTTGTCACCCATATTGTCTGGAATTTAGTAAAAGGTCATCAGGCATGTCAGGGAAATGGACCAAAATTAATAAAAAAGGACAAGAGAAACAGGTGATCTGTAAAAGGCATCAGATAATGATTTTAGATTAGCTGTGATTAGTATGCTCAAGAAAATAGATGGTAAGATAGAAACCTTTGCCAGTAAACCAAAGGTTCTTAAAAGAAACACATGGAAATTACACTTAAAAATATATATCAATACATATATTGAAAGTAATAATTCAATAGTAGGAACATTCTTTTTTAAAAAAATTTATTTCTTTATTCATGAGACACACACAAACACACAGGCAGAGACACAGGCAGAGGGAGAAGCAGGCTCCATGCAGGGAGCCCTATGTGGGACTCGATCTCGGAACCCCGGGATCACACCCTGAGCCAAAGGCAGACGCTCAACCGCTGAACCACCCAGGTGTCCTGAGTAGGGACATTCTTAATGAGAAGAGCATTAATCTAGAAAGCACTGTCCAAAATGGTGGGCACTAGACATATATGCCTACTTAACACTTGGAAAGTGGTTAATCCACACTGAGATGTAGTTAGAATAAAGTATACATTGGATTTCAAAGACCAAGTACAAAAAAATAACAAAATATCTTCTTAAGTATTAAAATGAAACTTTCAGATTAAATAAATTACCAAAATTAACTATTTCTTTTTTACTTTTAAAATGCAAATTGTAGAAAATTTAAGATTATATATATGGCTTGCATTTATTTCTGTTGAGCAACATTTATTTAGAAGTAGAGTTAGAAAAAGTAACTAGATTGATGGATACCGAGATAAAAGAATGGAAAAAAAAAAGTATATTTCATAGGACATGAAATTAATGACAGAATGGGTGTCATTGGAAATCCCAGGAGAGGAGAGAGAGTGTTGCAGACACAATTGAATAGATAATGACTGAGAATATTCCAAACATGGTGAAAGAAATTAATAGAATCAAAAGTTATGATAAACCTCTAATAAGAAGAGAAATGAAGAGATAAATAGGGATGCTTCTAATGATAGAAGATTAAATACACGAGACAGTTATAACAATTTTAAATATTATATACTTAAAAAGATAGCTTCATGAAATGGACGAAATAAAAGTTTTAATAGGCATACCAACAATCAGTGGAAGATTTTAAGATCTCTATTAATAGACAAAAATTGTAAGAATATGGACATGCTGAAAAATACAATTAAAAATACAATAAAAAAAACCCTCAAGTTCAGAATGATTTCTGCCAGCTACAATTTATATTTTCCAAAGTTTTCTCAAAAATTTCCATATAGGTACAAAAAAGGAAGAAACTAACATAATATCCATAAAACAGACACATAATGCTAGCTTCATAGCAGGATTGACACGAAAGATAAAGCAATCAGAGCTTGAAATTCCTACCAGAACTTCAATTCATGGTCTAAATCAACAGCTTATTCAATTTGAAACCTGACAAATTGTATGTAGATACAATACCTTTCTGATGGTTAGACTGGAGCCAGTAATAACACACAAAACCAGAAGTCTACTTCTCCTTTATCACTGTTAAGCTACTCTGATAGGGCCCAGGGCTCACTCCCGCATTTTACATTGAGGGGAAAAAAAAAAATCCTATAAGACAAATTTGTGATGTTCCTCCTTAGCTCTTCCTTCCTCCCTGTATATATAGTTTATAAAAGTGTATTTGAAGTATAGTGTTTGTTCCAAGGGAATATATCTTTAAGGCTGAAAATAAGGGTCTTGGATATCCCAAGATGAGCATAGGCCTTTTCACGAGTTTCTCCTCAACACTACATGAAGTACCTATTACTTTTTTAAGCATTCTTACCTCAAAAACAGGAAGGTTTCTCCCAGAAAACTGATGTACTATAACACTGATCATTCTGGTTATATATTTGGTTTATTTACTTTAGAAATACTTGTTTTTAATACATTGTGGTTTATAGACATTTTAATGATATTGTCCCATTTTTATATAGTCACTTTTTAAATTATTTTGTCCCTTTTCATTTTTTACAGTTACTTTTTTATTTTAGTTGCTCTGAATACTTACATATTGTATTGGCTGAGTTAGTATTAATGTTCTTCAAAATTATTTCTCTTGTAACTCAGTCTGCAAAGATTCTGAGTTTCCTTGGGCAGGGATCACTTGGGAATCACCTCTGTTTCTTCATTGCTTAAAATACTGTCTGACCAAGTAGCTGCTTGGTGCATAAATTATATGTTATGATGATTGACTATAACATAATCCATTGCTTATTAGGGCTACATAAGAATTTTGGTCAGTCTGCAAATTGTGGATATTAAGATTAAACCTCAAATGATTTTTCTTTTGATAATATTTTCCTTTATAGATCTTTTAAGAATTCATATTTACGTCAAGAGGGAACGACCCCACAAGTTTCAAAACATTGGTTAATACCAAAGCAGTTAGCTGTTTGACATTATCATATTTTAGGCAATTATCTTAGTAGTTTATTGTCATATTCTAGACTCTCTTCAAGGAAAACATCATTTAATTTATTGTGGAATCTAAGAGAATCTTTGCATATACCAACAGATGTTTAAGTGCTGATGGAAAAAAATGTTAGGAATATTTTTAGATGTAATTAACACAGCACATGCTATAGCTAATTTGTACCTTTAAAAATTGCTTGCAGCAGTTTTCTTCTTTATAAATAATTTGACCTGGAATAACACAATTTTTGTGGGGTAGTATAAAAACTTGTGAATTAAGGGCAAATTTAGGGATTTTCTACACATCTTTTTCTGTGACTATTTTCTTTGCTGTACACAAAAGCTCCTTTCAGAAATCAAGACAAGGGATCACAAGAGCAATTTAGAGTCAGGGAAAGTTTCCATTTAATTAATTAATTCATCAGGTAATCAATTTTAAATCAATTAATTATTACTTTTATCCAAAGAAAGCATTAAAATTCTCACTGATGCTCTAGTATATAAAATTTAATTTCTTATATAAATATAGATTATTTTGTTATTCTAGTTTATCATATGTAATTAAATATAATTGCTCTCTTATAGTGTAATAGGAGGCTATTCTAGGAACTACAAGTCAGTACATTCTATTGTATTGTCTCAGATATCTAAATGTCACTCCTTTTATGTGTTCTAGTTAAAAGAAATTCATAAAATAGCATGTAAAACAAATTAATTCCCTAAGCAGCTAACTGATGCTTTCAATACACATTCATTTCTCCATTGAACAAAAGTTTATTGAGTTCCTGCCATGTGCCAAACACGATTCTAGGCACTGTGGGTCTAAGGCTAGTAAGGCAAAATCTCTAATCTTGATGTTCCAATACAAAGGGGAAAGGAGAAACAAAAACGAAAAGATGATAGTACTACAAGGAAAGTGTAATGATAGAGACATGCACAGAGTATTATGGAATCATAGAGATCAAATAGCTGATCCAAACTTGGTGATATACTTAAAAGTATACTTTTAATACTTAAAAGGTACAGAATTAGCTAAACTCTGGACACTTTCTATTCATAATAAGTATGTCACTCAACCTCTGAAAAAGACATCTTTATAGAAAAGCATGGTTGGGGGGGCATCTAATTATGGAAATATGAACTTTTCATATTCTAGATGATCCCAATAATTCATCAATCGGGGATTACCCTCAAGATGTTTCTTTTACAGATGTCACTGAAGTTCAGAGGGATGGTGGAAGTCTTGGATGAAAATCTTCAATCAATGAGTTAAAAAAATCAGTCAAATTCATTGAAATTATCTGGCTTATTCACTAAGAGTTCATTGTTATTATAAGATTTAGTCAAAAGGAACATAATGGGTTTTTAGCAAAGTTTAAAACCATTATTTTATTGGTGAGAAATCTAAGATTCAGAGACATTTTTAAAATAGTAGTTTTTTTTCAGGGCCAGAGTGCTGGATAAATGAAAATAAAAACTTGAAATCATGATTCTTTTTTAATCAGTCATATGTATTAAAGTATAACTTATCCATATAAATTCACTGCTCTTTAAGTAGGTGTTCAGTTCAAAGAAAAGCATGTACAATCACCACCATCATAATCAATATATGGAATATTTATGTAAAAATAAATCTAAATACACAGAATATTTACATCACCGCATAGTTCTATATTGCCACTTTTTTAAGATTTTATTTTATTATTATTTTTTAATTTTATTTATTCATGATAGACACAGAGAGAGAGAGAGAGGCAGGGACACAGGCAGAGGGAGAAGCAGGCTCCACGCGGGAGCCCGATGTGGGTCACGCCCTGGGCTGAAGGTGGCGCTAAACCGCTGAACTACACGGGCTTCCCTATTTTGCCCCTTTTGAATCAAAATTCGGTTCCTCATTCTTGTTCCTTGGCCACTTTTCATCTTATTTCCACATAAAGATATAATTTTGCCTTCTTCAGAATGCTATATAAATTAAATCACATACTATATAGAATTTTGTGTTAATGTCTTTATTCAGCATAATTATTTTGCTATGAATGAGTTATATATATTAGTAGTTGAGTCCTTGTTAAATGATGAGTAGTATTCCATTGTAAGGATATACTACAGTTTGTTTATCTGTTCACCAGTTGATGGATATTTAGGTTTGGAAATCTTTTGTATTTGTATTCATTTTTTTTCAGCTTTTGCCTCTTATGAGCAAAACATTCTGTGTAGCACTTTATGTGGACATGTATCTCATAACTTCTGTGTACATATTGAAGAGTGGGATTGCTCCATTTTAGGATTTAATTTTATAAAAACTTGCCAAACTATTTTCTAAATTGGCTTTATAGGTTGCATTCCTATTAACATGTATGAAATGTCCAACAGCTCTACATCTTTGTTAGCACCTTGTATTGTCTTTTCTTTTTCAGTTTTAGCCATTGTATTAGGTATACATCTTGGTTTAGTTTAAATTTAATTTTTTGTCTGATGACAAATGATGTTGAGCATCTCTTCAAATAAGCTTATTTGTTCTCTAGAATTAAGAGTCTGTTCTTTGGTTTTCCTGTCGTTTTTTCCCCCCTACAGTCATTTGTTTGGTTTCTTAAATTCGTCATATGAGTGAAATCATATAGTACTTTGAGAGTCTTTCTCTGACCGTCTTAACTATAGAGAACAAACTGATGGTTATCAGAGTGGAGGTGAGTGGGATGATGGGTTAAATAGGTGAATGGAATTAAGGAGTGCACTTGTGATGAGCACCAAGTGTTGTGTGTATATGTTGAATCACTAAATTGTACACCTGAAACTAATATTACACTGTATACAGTTAACTAACTGTAATCTAAATAAAAAGAAAACCCAAAAAGCAAACAACTCCCCCCGCAAAAAAAAAAAAATAAGCTTGTCGTTTATGCCTGTCTTTTTCAGATCTTTGTCTGTGACCGACCAACCTATTGGTTTATCTGGTAGTTATTATGTAGTTTTAAGAGTCTTTTTAAGGATATGTACACAAGCTCTTTATTAAGTATGTCTTGAAAATACTCTCCTCCAGTATTTGGCTTATCTTTACATTTTCATGTGTCTTCTGATCTTAATTTTGATTAAGCCCAATATATCTACTTCTTCTATGGTTAGTGCTTTCTATGTCCTAAGAAATTTTGCCTGATGTTGAGTCCTAAATATTCTCTCCTCTGTTTTCTTCTAGGAGATTTTTAAAAACTTTTAGCTCTTATATTTAGACCTGTAATCTATTTCAAATTGTTTTTTTAGTATAGTAAGAGAAATGGTTTCACAGTATTTCATTATTTTTGATATGCTGCCCAAGTGTTCCAGCATCTTTTACTCAAAGGCTTTCTTTTCCACTGACTTAACTTTGGCAAAAAAAAAAAAAAAAAAAAAAAAAAAAAAAAAGAAAGAAAGAAAGAAAGAAAGAAAGAAAGAAAGAAAGAAAGAAAAAGAAAAATCAGTTGACCACATATCACATATATATGAATCTATTTTTATATTGTCTATTCTGTTTGATTGATGTGTATTTTTATAGTAGTATCACATTCCCTTGAAAACTGTTGCTTTAAAAAAAAAAAAGAAAAAACTGTTGCTTTGACTACTTGGCATTGGGCAGAATGAGTTTTCTAGCTTTTTTCTTCAATTTAAATATTATTTTGCCTATTTAAGATCACTAGCATTTTCATATAAATTTGAAATGTTTGTGAATTCCTACAAAAAAGAAAACCAGTGAGGATTATGATTTGAATGATTTTGAACCTATAGATCAATTTGGAAAGAATTTAAATTTAAAGTAAGGAGCCCTCTGATCTTTGATCATGACATATCTCTGAATTATTTTATATTTTTGTAAAATTTCTCTCATTGATGTCCTGTAGTATTCAGTATACAAATATGGCACATATTTTATTATATTTATTCTTAAGTATTTATGGTTTGGTGCTATTTTAAGTAATATTTTATTTTTAATCTAATTTCAAATATAAGTAATTATACAACTAAATTGAATACATTGATTTTTATTCTGTTAACTATTAAACTCACTGGATCCAGTAGCTTTTCTATTTTCTTTTTTTGTAGATTTCTTAGAGTTTCAATCATACCATACTATAAATGAAAATATAGTTTTTGTCTTACTATAAATCTCTGTTTTGTTTTGTTTTTTCTTGCCTTGTTGTGTTGGCCATGACCTTTAGTGGTACCAAACGGCAGTGAAGAGAAGATAGATTCTTTCATTTTTCACAATCTTAGGGGAAAAACATTCAGGTTTTCTCCATTAAATATATTAGTTGCAAATTTTTTAATAGGTATTCTTTATCCTGGCTCCCTTTTATTTTTAGCCTCCTTAGAGTTTTTATCAGAAATGAATAATGCCCAATAATACATGCCTTTTCGGCATCTATTGAGACAATCATACAGTTTTTCTCTTTTTCATCGGTTAATATGGTGAGATTCATTGATTTTTCTTAATGCTATACTAAATCTTGATTTCTTAGATAACACCATTTGTTCATGAGTAATTATCCTTTTTATATTTCCCTTTATTTGATTTACTAGTATCTTATTATAGGTTCTTGTTACATGTTTCTTAGGGATTTCTGAATGCAGTTTCTACCTTACTATCTAAGGCTGGTTTTAGAAACCGGTTAGCATTGGCATATAAAAATAATTGGGAAATGTTCCTTCTTCTATTTTCAGGAAAAAATTGTGTGGAGTTGGTGTTATTTCTTTTATGCTTCCAAATATTTGAGTGTTTTCCAAATGTCTTTCTGTTATTAATGTCTAGTTTAATTACATTCTAGTGAAAGAAGGTAGTTTATATTATTTCCATTATTTGAAATTTGTTATGGTTTGTTTTATGATGCAGGATATCTACCTTCACTCTTTGTGAGAATTCCATATACACTTACTGATGAAGTGGTGTGTCTTTTAAATGTCAATTAAGTCAAATTTCTTGCTGATGTTTTTCAGATTATTGAGAGTTGAAAGATTTTTAGTGGTTGCTCTAAGATTTATAATATATTTGCTTAATTTACTCTAAGTTCAGAGAGTATTATATTATTTTTTGTATAGCATAAGGACTTTAAAGGAAACACTGTTTTATTTCTCCCATCCTTTGTGTGACTTCTGTTACAACTTCTTTTGTGTGTATGTACTATACTATATATGTATATATAGACTATACTATATATATATATATATATATATATATATAGTAAAGAGGCTTGAAGTGCTCCCTCATATTGAGGGCAATAGGAGGAAAATTGATCACTCCATGGGTTGGGCCCAGCGTGTAGTTTCTTAAGATATTTTTGTGTCTTATAGAGTGAGAAACAGAAGTGAAACTCAAACCCGTTTTGAGACCCACTTGTCCAGGTGTTTTCGGCCATCTCTGGCCCTCTTTTTTATAAGACACTTCTCTTACAGCCTGCACAGCACGTGGGCCCATCACTCTTTTAATTTTAAAAGACAAAATGGCAGATGTTAATAATTCACCAGAATGGCCTATTTTAGTAAAGGGGTGGTGGGAATAGGGAAGTCACATAAAAAAAAAAAAAAAGTGATGGATTTCTGTTCAAGGAAGGGGCGCTGTGCATTTTTATATTATGTATTTGTAAAAGACACATCAACCCATTGTTTTATGTTTCCTTAAAGCAAAATATTTGTGACCTTTTTTTCTATGGGAGTTCTATCTGCCACCTGCTGTGGACCATTTTCTTTGCCTAGTGATGAGTGAACTGTGTTCTTTGTTTAAATACTGAGTTTCAGCCCTTTGGTTTTGTTTAAATATCATGTCAAGTGCAAACTTAAATTCCCCCCACTTAGCTTTATTTATTAAACTGAAGTTCTCTTAAAATATATATATATATATATATATATATATATGTTATACATATATAGTATGTTATATATACATGTTATAAAGCGAACAACTTTTACCTTTGAGGCAGATATATTTAAAAAATTAGAACACTTTTTATTACTTTTGGTGTTCTCCCTTTGTGCAGATACAAATTTTTATTGCTATTATACTTCTGACCAAAGAATGTCCTCTAACATTTCTTATAGTTAAGAATGATGGTAATGAATAATCACAGTTTTTACTTGTCTAAAGTTTCTTGATTTTGCCAATTTCTGAAAATTCAGTAATTTTAGAAAATTTCCTATTGTTATCTGTTCAAATATTCCTTCAGTCCACTTCTTTCTTCTTTTTGCCAAAGTCCACTTACACTGTGTAAGACTATTTGATAATTTCCTATGGCTTCTGGATGATCCAATTACTCCTACTCATTTTCCATTGTTTTTCATTATGAATATTTTTTCATTAAAATATTTCTATTGAATATATAAATAATTAGTGAAATTAGGTTTCACTAATTCTGTCCTCAGGCAAACACCTCTGACACCATGGTTTTTATATCTAGCTTTTCTATTTGGCTATATTTTATAATTGCTATATCTCTGCTGAAATTCCCTGTTTATGTTTTAGACTGTTATACAAGTCCATGTGTGATAGTTCAATTCAAATCAGTTCATTTCTGAGTCAGAATCTGTTGATCACATGATCTTTTTTTTTTTTTTTTTTTTTAAGATCTTACCCATTTGAGAGAAAGAGAGAGAGAGAGCACGAGTGGGGTGAGGAGCAAATGGAGAAGCAGACTCCTCACTGAGCAGGGAGCCCAATGCCAGGCTCAATCCTGGGACTCCAGGACTATGACCTGAGCTGAAGGCAGATGCCCAACAAACTGAGCCACCCAGGAGCCCCTGATCACATTATCTCTTAACAATGGATTTGTTTTTTTTTTTTCCTGCTTTTTAGAGTGTCATATGATTAGTGATTGAATGTGAGACAGTGTATAGTGAAGAGTCATTGAAATTACAGTAAATAATATTTATGCCAGAAATGGACACATATTTTCTCTTTCACGATAGCATGGAGGGTTTAGTCAATCTAGTCAATACTTGAGTAAGGTTTTATTTATCCAGTTTCTACAGGCTTTGAATTCCTCTTGAGGAGGCCTGCCATTTCCTTTTGCTTAGGTGGGACTTGGAGTGTTGGCACTTTTTTTGTGTGTGTGTGTTCTTGGACCATCTTCAGATTCCAAGAACACAAAAAAATGAGTAGATTCTCTGCTCATCTGACTCAAAGAATGAGCTTCCCTCAGTAGTGGCAGACTTGTGCTTTGCACTAGTGCATTATCCTGGTAATAACAGTTTTTGCTTATGCACATCTACTCAGAAGCAGTAAACATTTGCCTAGTTCCTGGAGGTAAGCAGGAAGATTCCCTACTCCTCAACAGATTTTGTTTTTACTCTTCATCAGAAGCAATGGGTCTTTACTTTGTACTTGAGGAAAGAATATTCGGTGTTCCTTCTCTATGTTTTAAATTTGTTTTATTTTTAAATTTTATATGTAGGCATGTTTTGTGTCTACTCTCCAATATAGCCATCTACCTCTATATGTCTATGACATCGACAGAGTTTTCTTCAGTCTCCTACACTACCTCTGATTTTTTTTTTTTTTCTTATTGAAGAGAGCTTTATTTCTGGGACTCCACACCCAGTCTTTATGAATGCTTTAAAGTTAGGTGGATTTCCTCTTACCTGCTTCTGTGACATCAATTACTGCCAAGGATAAAAGTGTTCATGACCCCATCTCCGCTTAGGATCTATAACTGTTTGGAATTTATTTCATTTGGGTTGACTTGGTTGACTTGTGATCTGTGACAGACCCATGAAAAATTAAACATTGTTAGATAGTTTGGATGTTTCTCATTGTTAGAATGGGAAGGACATTATCTTGTAGCTTTCTATATCTTAAGCATAAGTAGAACCTGAACCCATGAGTCTTACAAGTAATTTTTATTTGAGTTTTATTCATCTGTTGGGAAATATTTTCTATGCCTGTCTATATCTACTATGCTGACATTTAGGACAATATGAAGCAAAAAAGGATATTGTAGTACATCATTATACCTAATCCTATAAAAAGCAAGCAGACAAACCAAAGCAAACCAAACCAAACCAAACCAAAACAAAACAAAACAAAAAAAGAAACAGTTTGCTGCCTGGTCAAATTATCTTGGGAAATACTCACTTCATTAAAATTCACTGAATAAATAGGTTTATGATTATTCCATTGTGTTACATTTTTAAGCTTTTAAAATTATATTGTCAATACATAATACGGGGATATTATATTTAGTATAATTTTATTATATTAATTCAAGGTTCATTTAAGGATACCAACACATTCTGGATTCATTTCCTGGCCTCTTTAACTTTTAATTGTGTGTGTGTGCACATATGTGTGCATGTGTTTGTGCATGTGAAATATGATGGGAAAACACTACAATGAACAGAAATTTGGATTAAATAGTAAGAGATCAGGAATTTCATTTTATTTCTCTGGATTATTGCTTAAGCACATTGTAGATTTTGATAATTCCATGTGCAAAAGAGAAGTTTGGATAGCATTATAAAGAATTCTGTTTCAACCCTAAAATTCTGATTACAAATACAAGCAAACTCACTTCAAAGCTTTGACTTCCAAAGTATAATGGCCTGACTTATGGAAATAGCCTGCCTCATCTCTTAAATAAATTTATCTAGTAGCCTATATAAATTCTAAGGTTGAGAATATTAATTTGAAGCTCACGAGGATTTGCTCTTATAAGTTTTGCTCCTTTTCAGATTTGAATCCTGGTGTTCTTTCCTAGTTCGCTCCCCACCCACTCACCAGAAGACAGATGAAGTTAAGTACTTTTAAACAATCTAGATGCATAACCTTATCAGTAAAGGGAAAATGTAGCACCTGCTTGTAGTTGTTTCCCCACCCACTAATTATATACAATTAATTCAGAGAGAGTAGAAATAGAAAAGTTTTACAAAATATGCTTAAATAGGGTTCTTGTTTCAATTTCAGCAACTTGCATAATTTTAAATAATTGAACACTTGTTAAATTCTCAGAAATAGTTCAGAGAATTTAAGAAGGTCAGACATTTTGCTCTTCAGTATAGACAGAGAAGACGTGGCATATTTGGGACCAGCAGAAATGGGTTCGTGGTAGAACTTCTCTTCTAACTAGTTATAGGATATAATCTTGGATGAGTCCTTTCTTCATTTCTTAATTCAAATTCTCTCATCTATATAGACTGAAGATAACAATATCTTTCCACCCAGGATTGTTATGAGCATTCATTGAAATTATATATGGAAAGCCTTGATAGTGCCTGCGATATAGTTGGTGTTGAATCTGAATCCTTCTATACTTACTATTTTTCTGTTACAGCATTAATCCAATTTTGGCTTTACAGTAACTAAGTTTGTACATATCTCAGTACCCAGTAGGACTTAGTATCCCCAAAAGCATAGTTGGAAGCCATTTCGGCATCCACAGATTTATCATAATCTCAATAAAAAACAAACAAACAAAAAAACGAAACATTTGCTGTTAATATACCTTGAATCACTTTTCTGACTACCTTGCATGAGCTCGGGACTGGAAAATTAGATAGTGAGTATAAAAGCACTGTGTAAATCATAAAAGACAAGACAGGGAAAGTTTAGTGGTAATGATGAAGACCCTGTCTCTGCTTTCTAGGAGATTATGATGGGTGGGCAGGAGGAGGTTTAAAATAAATTAATCAAAGAATAGATTGCACAAAACACCTAGCAACTAAGTTTTATGTTGATTCATATTCTTCATGAAAGAGCTGAAGAGATCCTTTCTAGAGGTTAGGGAGTAATTAACTCTAGGAGTGGGCTCTGCAAGAGCATTGAGGGAGAAGTTGGAGATGAAGCTTTATCAAGCCACATGGGAAATACATTCTTTTCTGATCATTCCTCCTGTTTACTTTAACAATTTTCCTTTTCCCTTCTCTTAACCATTTGTTTCCTGATAATTCTACCTGAGACCTCCTTTTTCTTATCATTTTATGCTTTCAGACCCGTTCATACTCATGGCTGCTATGGCTTCAGTTATCTAGGTTCCAAATTAATACCAAAATAAATCTCTCCCTTGAATACTTGCCATCTATATCCAAAACCCAAGAACTCCTTTTTTAAGATTCTATTTATTCTTTTATTCATGACAGAGAGAGAGAGAGAGAGAGAGAGAGAGAGAGAGAGGCAGAGACACAGGCAGAGGGAGAAGCAGGCTCCATACAGCGAGCCCGACGTGGGACTCGATCCCAGATCTCCAGGATCACGCCCTGGGCTGAAGGCGGTGCTAAACCGCTGGGCCACTGGGGCTGCCCCCAAGGACTCTTGAGTGAGATCTTTACACCAAAGCCTCATTGATACTTCAGACAGCTCAAATTCAGTAAGTCCCAAGCCGACCAAATTAGCTTTCTCTCCACCCAAATTTATATCTAATAGTCTGCATTTAAATGAATGATATCATCATCCACCTAGTTTTGCAAGATGGAAATATGGGCATCACCTTGGTCTTCTCTATCCTTTATCTCGTATCACCAAAATCCAGTCTGTCACTAAATTTGAATCCCAGATGTTTGCCTGCCCCTCTCTCTTTTTTCCCACCCTCCATTCCATTTGGCTCCAGTTCCAATTTTCATCATCCCACAGAGATTATGCAGCAGCCTTCCACTTGGTTTTTCTGCTTGTATTTCTGTTGCCCTCAATGCCTTCCTCATTCTGTGGGTGACTTCTCAAAACTGCAAGGGTGATTGTGATGAGACAAAAATGGACAGTTCATGTATGGTTCTAGTCTCTTAACAACCCACTCAACAAGGAGAATTCTAGCTTAAACACCAGAATCTGCCTCTCCTGGGGGAAATAAAAGTCAAATGATTAAAATTCTCCAGAAATTAAAGGCAAAAACATCAAAATTAAAAATAAAGTCTCAAATAAAATTATTTTGCCCTACTGAATTAAATGCCCAAAGAAATTTCATACTCTTGAATTCTTTATCCTGCTCAGTCTCATCTAGAAGTATCCTTCCTTAATGCTTGTGGAAAGGTGATTTTTCCTTTAGCAACTACTTTCAGGCTGCCTCTCATTAGCTTCAGGATCTCAGAGGTTTTGTGTTAGTTCCATGCTTAGTCTCTGATGTGCCTCACTTTTCAGAAGTCCTGAGGATTACTGAGACACACAGTATTATCAGGGCATTACCTTGATAACTACTTCATTCAGAGAATAAGGCCAAAATCTTATTTTCATCATGTCCCTGGATAAAACTCCAGCAAAGTAATGAATTTTCTCAGTTTTAGCTAGTAGACAATCCTACTGTCATCTTGAGACACTGATCCTTACTTGTGCTAAATCTGCTCTCCATTCCAGTTAAAACACTGCAGACTTTAGTGGGAAATCAGGGCATAGCTGGTTTCTCCTTTTCTCTGTGTTCACTTCCTCCCTATTCACTCCTTGTGTTTAGATTTCCCACTTAAGATTGAAGTGGAGAAAAGGTAGAGGCGAGAGTTCTTACTTGAACTTAGGCTATTATATGCTAGCTTTGAGTTCATTGGGTGTGCCAGATGTTTAGAGATGATTCTTCTTCTCCTGGTACATTTTAATGGCTCTTCCCAGGTTTCCTGCTGAGGTCCTTCGCCTTCAATTCCTTGATGTGTCTTCTTTCCAGCAGTAGTTTGCAGTAATTTCCTTCTGCAACTAGGTACATCTGGGGGAATAAAAGTTACTTTTCTTTAGGTCTTCTAGAGTCACATTGGAGAGGACTCTGGTCAGCCTCCAATTCTGCATTACTTACCAAACAACCTCTGGGTATGAAGATCAAAGTCTTCACAATCATACTCTTTGGCTTTGCCACCAAAACATGTAATAAACCTATTCCTTGCCTTCAAGATTTCCCAGGAAGAGGGGGTGCCTGAGTGGCTCACTTGGTTAAGCTTCTGACTCTTGATTTGAACTCAGGTCATGATCTCAGGGTCATGAGCCCTGCATCAGTCTGGAAGCTCAGCAGGAATGTGCTTGAGATTATCTCTCTCCCTCATACTCTCCCTCTGCTCTTTCCCCTGCTCTCTAAAATAAATAAATAAATCTTAAAAAAAATATATTTCCCAGGAAGAAGTCATAACCACAACCACACTGTTTTAGATTTCTCTGACTTAACTCGGGCATAAATCATTGGTATCTACCAGCAGTTTAGAGACTCAAACTCCTTTTGAACAAGTATCTAGGACTCTTCAATAAAAGGTTGTCCTTATGTACCAGACTTGTGTGGAGAAAGCCCACATCCAAGAACAGTTCTGAGTTCCTTCTACACTGGGCCCCTTTTGCCCAGAACAACTTTTTTTTTTTTTTTCCAGAACAACTTTTAACTTCCAATTTCCACTAAAAGCCACCCTCCACCTCTTTCCTTCCCTCTAGGTCTAGGCTTATCCAGTTTCTATTACAAGAACATACACATATATTACAAGCTAGATTTTTACTGTAACCTAGATGTTTGTGTTTGAGGTGAGAGGTTAGTTTCTTTGTCTTTGCTTTGGAGTGACTTAAAGAAGAAAGAATGCTCTTCTGTGAATAAGAAAGAGAAAAAAGAAGGGAATTGACAGAGAAAAACTAGATTCATATTTTGAGTTGTAACTTTGTTACACAGCCTTCCCTACTAAACTTTTGCATACTTCCAAAGAAAATTACTTCTTATCTTAGGGTTTTTCCTCCCCCAAAATGTTGGAATCATGGCATTCTTGACCATATTTCACCGGGATAGTAATTTCTAACTGCCTCCTTGTACCACAATGAGCCATGTGGGAGATGCACTTGGTCTCAGTTCCCCGGATGAATACACAAACCAAAATACTTATGGATTAACCTACCTTCTCTACTAGGAACAGACAGTTATCTCTTTAATCAGGTGGAATCACTTCTAAAAGAATTGGGGTCATTTGCCTCTTTGATTCCCACCTCATTTCCACTACTTATACACATTTTTAACTTCGAAAACCTCATCTTTTTTCTTTTTTATGAAAAATTCCAAACATACAATGTTTCATTGATTCTAAAGCACACATAGTATTTCAGCTCTTAACACCCCTGAGGCTGGAATGCATCTCACAATCCATGGTGTGCTAAAGTGTAATTCTTGGCCTTTTTCCTCTTTACTGGTATACTGGCTAGCATCTAGGATTTGACAATACACATTGCATGAAAGGTTAGAATAGAATAGTTTAACATAATGGGATGCCTGGGTGGCTCAGTGGTTGAGCACCTGCCTTCTGCCCAGGGCATGATCTTGGAGTCCCTGGATCGAGTCCCACATCAGGTTCCTTGCATGGAGACTGCTTCTCCCTCTGCCTGTGTCTCTGCCTCTCTCTCTCTCTCTCTCTCTCTCTCTCTCTGTGTGTCTCATGAATAAATAAATAAAATCTTAAAAAAAGAATAATTAACATGCAATAATGACCCTCTAGTTTTGATAATCATCAATATTTCATTGTATATTCTTTATCTTTTTAAACTTTTTTATCATTTTGAAATGTCTCTTTTTAAATAAGTATTTTGGTAATTTCACTACAAGTTAATTCTAATTACTATACTTCCATCGAAAAAAATATAAGTATATTTTCATACATAACAATCCTATTATTATGCCATCAAAATTTTAAAATACATATTAACATTATAATACTTAATCCATTTTAAATTTTTTTCCCAGTTGCCCTTGAATAACTTCTTATATGTGGTTTGTTTGAATCAAACTTCAAATAAAATAGAGTCTCTTTTGTCTGATTGCCTCCTTATGGTATAATTTAAATTATTTTTCTGTCCTCTGTGTTCTCTATGAATTAGAAAGTAGAGATGAAGGCTTGATTATCTTCAGGTCTGATAGTCTTGGCAAATGTACTTTACAGCTGGTACTGTGTATGTCATATTGTATCACATCATGGGGAACACGATGGCTGGTTGCACCAAGTTCAGATAAAAACAATTTTAGAATTGATTGTCTTTCCATAGCAGTATATTTTTTTCAATAAATGAAATTGTCTCTCTAATATTTCCAAATATTTCAGAAGCATGTTAATGTTCATCTCTTTATTTTAGTTCTCTTTCACACTATTTGTTCTTCGTAAGTCATGGTTATCCATCCACATATTTTGTGACTAGTTTCTTCCACAGAATGGTATCTATATCAAAGGATTTCCTCCTTGGATAAAGACTGATTAGAATCCCTACATAAGTTGTGGGTCATGGTGATATAGGCTTCCATTTTAGGTTAAGTAAGCAGGCTGGGGATATGTTAATATTACACTGAAGTTGGGAGTGGAGCGCTTTAGGATATTCCTCCAAGATAGAGGCATTGTTTATGAAGAGGGAAGACATTATTCTTGTCCAAAAAATCTAGATAAATTACCTTAATGCATATAACCAGAAATTGCATGGAAAATTTTTTTATTTAATCTCCTCTGAAATTAAATAGATAGGAAGTTATTTGGTCTTTTCTGGAATTTGCTGAGTTGATAATAACCTTCTTTATTCTTCATAATTTGGTAAAACTTGAATTTACACCTCTGTTTTTATAGAACCCAACTGTTGCTGATATCTTTTCTTGGCTGTGTCAGGCTTCCAGGTTCTGCTTTCCTTGGGACCCTGACTCAGACACCTATACTTTAGGAGTTACCCAAGGATTTAAAGGGTATATCTGACTCACCAACCCAGTAAGACAGATGCATTCTCCTTGAATCCTCTATGTGCCACACCAACTAGTTATAACCCCATTTTAATATTGTTCTACTGAGCACTCTTTAATGATTGCTACTAAATAGTGCAATCAATGAATTTAACAAAATTCTATAAAAAAGTCTATACTTAAGTAATATATCCTTATGAAGATAATGTAGAAATTAAGGAAAGAATGAAAATATGTATTCACAAGAACTAAATATCAATGCTAATATTTTGTTTCTTCCATTTTATTTTTATAACTATAGCACTTTTAAATGCACTTTTAAATGCAAGCTTAAAATAATCCATACAATGTTGTAACCTGTCCCTCTTACTTATAAATGCTATGAGTAGTCCTCCACATGAAACAGTTACTTTTTTAATGGTTTTGTAATATTCTATAAAGCTCATTTGACCATTTCCTTTTATTTTAATTTTTTCTTCCTAAGTTTTATATTTTTATAAATTTTCCTGGACCAGTTTTATTTATAAAGCCAATTTAAATTAAGTATTATTTCCATAGGATATTTTATAGATACAATTTCTGGGTCAAGGACATAAATATATTTAGGACTCATAATAACAAAAAAATAGCAATGTATGTAAATGCTTTTTCACTGTACCATATTAAATTTGTACAGTTTTTTTTAAAAGAGGGTGTTACTATAATTAGTGATTGGAGTTGTTATATTATTTCTATCTGCGTTTTGTGATCACTGGTGAGTATGCACATTTTCAGATTGGTTTAATTAATATGATTAAGTTGTGTTAATTAACTACTGTGCTCTTAGTATTATTCTCATTAGTTTGTATGTGGTTTTGTAAGATTAATGTGATAACCTTAGTCGTTTATAAATCCAAGTAATTTTCTCAGTTATTTATTGCTGAATCATACATTTATTAGAGTGATACATATTCCATTAAAATCACCCCTAACCAGTATAATCCTTTATTTGTGCTATTCCCTCATAATTGATCTTTCTTTTCTTCTTTTTTTTACTTTTTTGCTTTCTGTTTTACATGCTATAGCTCTCCACTTAGCAGCCAAAATAATAATTTTTATTATTTATTATAATTTTAAAACCAATTATATCAAGTCACTTCCCACCACATGTAGAGTAAAATCCAAAGTCCTTTATATAATTCCAAGTCTCTGTGTGATCTTACACTCATCTCTTAGAACTCCTCAGTCAATCCACTCAACCCTTATTGGATTTCTTTCCTTTCCTGGAACCTCCTTGCACATTCACCCCTCAGAGACTTGTATTTAATATTCTCTCAGACTAATGAAGCCACCTACATATGTATATGGCTCATTCCTTTTCTTTATTCAGTTTTCTGCTTAAATAGCAAATCAGAGAAAATTTATTTATGATGAACCTTCATATCACTCTTCATCCCAATTTCATTTTATGAAGTCATAGGACTTATCTCAAAACCCATGTGTGCAGATTCACACACACACACACACACACACACACACACACACACACACATTTCCCTCGCTAGAAGGCCCAAGAAGGGTATGTCTGTCTGCCTACCTGCCTCCATCATTTTCTTCCTTCCTCTCATCTTTTTTCTTTCTCCCTTTCTTCCTCTCCCCCTTTCTTTCTCTCCTTCTCCCATCCTCTCTCTTTCTCTCTTTCTTTCTTCTTTCTTTCTTTCTTTTCTTTCTTTCTTTCTTTCTTTCTTTCTTTCTTTCTTTCTTTCTTTCTTTCTTTTTCTTTTTCTTCTCTTTTCTTTTCTTCTCCCTTCATTCCTCCTTCCCTTTTCCCTTTCCTTCCTCCTCCCTCTTTTATTTTTTACTTCCTCCCTTTTTTCTGTTTTACTCTTTTTCTGTTTTATGCACCCAAGTAGAATAATGTCTGTAACAAAATGTGACCAAGAACACTCAGTAGAAATTCTAAAATATAAGAAAAATTGCCCATAGGTCCTACAATTACACTGTTCACACTTGAGCATTATTGTTAGTCTTTAGAATTTATGATAGATTTTGAATTTTACATTAAGAGTAGGTATACCGATTTTTAATTCTTTTATTCAACTATTTTATTTGTCCCTATTCTATAAGCATTTTTTATGTCGTTATAAAGTCTTCATAAGCATCTTAAAGGGCTGAAGATTATTCCTTGATTCTAACTTAATGTCAAACCAGGATGACATTATTTTTTTTAGGATGACATTATTTGTATGAAATCTTAGCACAAATATTTTATTAATTAATAAATATCATCCTCTCCGTATTCATTGGTAAAGTTGTAATTATCATTTTAAATTATGTTAAAGCAAATTTACCTTTTCTTTTTTTTAATGATTTACTTTTTTAAAAGTTTTTATTTTAATTCAAGTTAATTAGCAGTGTTATATTAACTTCAGGTGTACAATATACTGATTCAACAGTTCCATACATCATCCTGTGCTCATCACAACAAGTGTACTCCTTAATTTCTGTCACATATTTAACCTCTCCCCCCACCACCCTTCCCTCAAGTAACCATCAGATTGTACTTTATAATTAAAAGTCTGTTTCTTGCTTTGACTTTCTCTCTTTCTGTCTCATTTTTTTTCCTTTACTTGTTTTGTTTCTTAAATTCCATGTATGAGTGAAATCATTAGTATTTGTATCTCTCTGACTGACTTACTTTGCTTAGCATTATACTCTCTGACTCCATTTCATCACAAATGGCAAGAGTTCATTTTTATGGCTGAATAATATTCCATTATGTGGAATACACACACACACACACACACATCACTTCTTTACCCATTCATCAATCAATGGACACTTGGGTAGTTTCCATAATTTGGCTATTGTAAATAATGCTGCCATAAACATAGGATGCATGTATACTTTTGAATTCTGTTTTTGTATTCTTTGAGTAAATATATAGTAATATGACTGCTGGATAATATGATAGTTCTATTTTAACTTTCTGAGCCACCTCCACACTGTTTTCCACAGTGGCTGCACCAGTTTGCATTTCCAATAACAGTGCATTAGTGTTCTTTTTTTCCCACATTTTTGCCAACATCTGTTATTTCTTGTGTTGTTGATTTTAGCCATTATTACAGGTGTGAGGTGATATCTTACTAAGATATTTGAGGGAGAGCTATCTTACTTTTTATTTGAGAGAGAGACAGAGGGAGGGGGAATAGCAGACTCCCTACTGAGCAAGGAGCCCGATGTGGGGCTCAGTCTCAGGACCCTGAGATCATGACCTGAGCTGAAGACAGACACTTAACCAACTGAGCCATTCAGGAACCACTTACTATAGTTTTGGTTTGCATTTACCTGATGATATGTAATGATGAGTATCTTTTCACTTCTATTGGCCACTGGATGTCTACTTTGGAGAAATGTCTATTCATGTCTTCTGCCCATTTTTGAATTGGAATATTTGTTCTATGAATGTTGAATTTTATAAGTTCTTTATATATTTTGGATATTAGTCCTTTATCTTATATGTTACTTGCAAATATCTTTTCCCATTCTGTAGGTTGCCTTTGAGTTTTGTTGATTGTTTTCTTCACTGTGCAGAAGCTTTTTATTCTGATGAAGTCCTAATAATTTATTTTTGCTTTTTTTGTTCCTTGCCTCAGGAGACATATCTAGAAATAAGTTGCTACAGTTAATATTAAAGAAGTTACTGCCTATATTCTCTTCTAGGATTATGGTTTTAAGTCTCACATTTAGGTCTTTAATCCATTTGAATTTGTGTATGGTGTAAGAAAGTGGTACAGTTTCAAAAAAAGAAAAGAAGAAAAGAAAAGAAAGAAAAGAAAAAGAGAAGAAAAGAGAAGAAAAGAAAAGAGAAAAAAGAAAAGAAAAGAAAAAAAGAAAAGAAAAGAAAAGAAAAGGAAAAGAAAAGAAAAGAAAAGAAAAGAAGAAAAGAAAAGAAAAGAAAAGAAAAGAAAAGAAAAGAAGAAAAGAAAAGAAAAGAAGAAAAAAGAAAAGAAACGAAAGAACTGGATAGAATGTTGCTGTCCAGTTTTCCCAACACCATTTGTTGAAGAAGACTGTCCTTTTTTCCCATTGGATATTATTTCCTGCTTTATGGAAGATAAATTGTCCATGTAATTGTGGGTTTATTTCTGGATTTTCTATTCTGTTCTATTCATCTATGTGTCTATTTCTGTGCCAATACCATACTGTTTTGATTACTACAAATTTGTAATATAATTTGAGGTCCAGAATTATCATTCCTCCAGCTTTGCTTTTCTATTTCAAGATTGCTTTGACTATTCATGGTCTTCTGTGGTTCCATACAAAATTATAAGATTCTTTTTTCTAGTTCTGTGAAAAATGGTCTGGGTGTTTTCATAGGGATTGCATTAAATATATGGGTTGTAAAAGCCATTATAATTGCCATTAAGATTAAATTGTTTCCATAGTGTATAAATTTCATCAAATCCAATGTATTACTAAAGCTCCTTTCTTTTGTATGTATAAGTTCATTTCTGCCTTTTTTCTTGACTGAATTTTACTGATGTTTTCTAATATTACATGTTTTAAGAAACATGACCTCTATATTTTTTGATTCTGCGGTTTTTCAGTTTAATATTTTTGGTTTACTTTTTCTCTACCGTTTTATTTATTCAGCTCAGCTAATTTATTTTCTCTCTGTTTTCCAATAATGAAAGCATTTAGGTTGTGAATTTATTTTCATTCAAATGCAATTGATTTTTGTCTGTTTGTCTTTATTTTTATATGTTGACTTACTGTATTTTGAAATCCCACATTGATCCAATATTTATGTAAGAAAATATTTTTGAATATTCAAGAATTCAGATTTTAAAAATTATTTAAGTTGATTTAATGTCAAATTTGGTTCAATTTTAGTTAGAAAGTGAATGCATTTTTAATAAATTCCCATGTTACTATGTCTAAAAGTTTTCTATGGAGCCAAATATGGCCATTTTTTAATTTTCATTTTTTCTGTGTTCTAGTACTATTTTATTACTTTTATTAAATCTAACTGTGTTGGGATCCCTGGGTGGCGCAGCGGTTTGGCGCCTGCCTTTGGCCCAGGGCGCGATCCTGGAGACCTGGGATCGAATCCCACATCGGGCTCCCGGTGCATGGAGCCTGCTTCTCCCTCTGCCTGTGTCTCTGCCTCTCTCTCTCTCTCTGTGACTATCATAAATAAAAAAATAAATAAAAAAAAGAAGTAAATCTAACTGTGGTTATTTTAATGTGTTTACTTCTTTACCATAAAATGAATGAAGCTTTATGTCTTTTTGGTTGCTTTTCCCCTTAAATTATATATTTTATGATAACATTGATCTATTGCTTGTTTGTGGCTCCTTGATATATTTGTTTATGCCTTTAATTTTAATTTTTACTGTCATGTTGTTTTAAAGCACATAAGCAAGTTTTATTTTTCTCAAATACAAAATAAAAAATGACTTTTCATAGAAAAGTAGAATATCTTAGATTTTCTTGACTGTTAAGCTTATTCATACATATATATGCAAAATTTTGTTTTAACATATAATTCAACTAATTCTTGCCTAATTTTCAAACAGTAAGTATGATAATTATGAAGGATGA
The DNA here is from genome assembly GCF_048164855.1 of Canis lupus baileyi. Classification (NCBI taxonomy): domain Eukaryota; kingdom Metazoa; phylum Chordata; class Mammalia; order Carnivora; family Canidae; genus Canis; species Canis lupus. Next base: position 25,086,144 of record NC_132868.1, read on the forward strand.
GGGAGAATATTTGTTTCATTAATCAATTTACTTGTTTGAAAATCTGAGTTGTAATTTCCAGAATTAAAAACAAAAGTAACTCTATATCTTTAATCTCATTGTTTCATCTATAGTCATCAGATTTTTAGCAGTTATTTATACATATCCTTATACTTTTAGTTATTTCAATGGTCACAAATGCCAGTTCTTTCCTTTCTTATTTTTCACACTTTTTGGTTTAAATTTTTGGAGTCATATCTTGGTTATCCAGGTCAGGTGTTTGGATAAATTTTTCAGGAATAACACACCTAAGTAATATTTTTTCTAGGCCTTCCATATATAAATAAATAGTTTTATTTATTTATTTATTTATTTATTTATTTTTATTTATATGAATGTAAATAACAAAAATAAATAGTTATTTTTATTAACTGTTTTCTGAGCAACAACTTGGTGGAGTAGAAAATCCAGAGTTACAGCCTCTTTCCCTTAATACATTTCAGATAGATATACTGGTAATCTAATATTTAGATTGTGGACAAAAAGTCTAGGATTTGTTTTTAAAAGTTAATAAGCTATTATTTATTACTTTCCAGATTGGTCTTTTAAAAAATACTTTTATATATATATGTCACTTACATTTTTTCTTAATTTTTATCCTTTAAGAATTTGCTTTTGAAATTTGGATTATTTTCAATATTGTCATCTAATCCCTTGTTTTTCTGCTATAATATCATCTATTTCTTGCCTGAAATATGCTCTTGTATCACACCACTCCATTTTGCATTCCATAAGGTCTCTTCTCACATTTGACTATAGCCACAACCATGTCCTTATGTATATTATCACATTGAATCTTCAAGAGCAGCTATTAATGTAGGTTCTCTTACTCCCATTACAAATGAGGAAAGAAAGACAAGAGAAATTCATTCAGTCAAAGTCACATAATTAGTAATAATTAAATCAGGTTTTCAAATTCTGGTTAATTGCACATCAGGGTCTAAATTTCTCCCAACTAGGTTCAACAGCCTTCCAAAATGTTATTTATTTTGTAGTGAATTCAGTTCAGAGGAAGAATTTTTCTTTGATGTCTGTCCTCTTCTGCTACAGAAACATCTAGAGGTCTGAAATATGTTTTCCTTCTGTTTATTCACTTGGCTATAAAAAAATCTGGAAATAGGGAACAGTGACATTGTCTGAATATCAGCTGCTTCATAGTTCTCTTTATGTCTAGCAGGATAGCAAACTTCAAAGCTGAAGAAAAGGGTGATATACAGTTCTTAATATTTATCATGTAATCTTGTCATTTTAGTTCCACTTTTTGAGATATACCATCTCCTTATCAACTAGGCTGATATGGTTTCCAAACCTAGTATGGTGAAACACCCTAAAGCGACCCACCTATAATGATCCAAACCCTTATGTCATCCGTTCCCTTTGACTGTGGGTAGGATCCATGATTGTATCTAACTTGTTTTATATAATATATGGCAAGTGTGATGGGATGTCACTCCTATGATTATATTTGGTTGTACAAGATGCTGTTTTAGTAGACTGGAAAAAGAGATTACCCTACTGGACTTAAGAAGTAGATAACAATGTTGTCAATTGCCTATGAAGAGAACCACACACATTAATGAACTCATGAGGAGACTCTAGGGACCAACAAGTGGCATCCAGTCAGCAAAATGCTGGGGAATCTCAGTAAACAGCAGCATAGAAATTAATTCTACCAACAATCTTAATGAATTTGGAAGCATATTATTTTGTACTTGAGCCCCTAGATGAAAATAAAGCCCAGGCAACAATTTGAGTACAGCCTTGTGAGACCCTGAGCAGAGAACCTAAGTAAGCCATGGCTGGGCTCCTGACCCATTGAAACTGCGTGATAATAATGTGTTTTTTTATAACCTACTAAATTCAGGTTAATTGTTTATGCATCAATAGAAATTGAATACACATGGTTATTTATAAAATTAACCTAGAGAAGATAGTTAAACATATGTATTCTTGTGCATTTATTTATTATATATAATCATGATCTTGAGATAGGACCATGCTGTAAAATTTTTTTAAATAAAGCATTATTTAGAATAATTCTCAGAATAGTATTTGAAAATCAGTGGTACTTTGTAGATACTACAAAGAGGAAAGTCTCTTATAGTGAATCATAAGTTGGAGTGAGGGGGCCTGGGGAAAATCCCAAGTATATTCATGTGAATGGCTTAAGTCTGAGCCTCTACTATGGGACAAATAAATCTAAAGAGATGCTCTTTTTATTCAGTTCAGGTCTTTTTAGCAGTAGAAGCCAAGATAGGGCTGGGAATCTAAGAGATTTATTGAGAGAAATGCCTGCAAATCATGGAAGAAGGGAGCAAAGTAAGCAGTTATAAGGCTTCAAACAACAATGCAAGTCTGACACTAAAGAAACAAAAAGAGAAAAAAAAAACCCCACAAAGACTTGGGATAATCCTCAGTCCAATGCTAAAAATGCCTTAGCCAAAGGAAATCCTCAAGCAAAAGTTGCTTATGCAGGCAGTATGATCCAGCTACTACTACCACCATGCTCAATTATTGGCTAGAGCAATCTGAGGAAGTATGGCTTCCAAATTCATGTCCAGGTAGATCCAGTGAGTCTTCCATCAGCCATGATCTTGAGAGCCATAAATCTAAAAGGATATCTTAGAGACACACCTCCATAGCCACATTTTTAATTAATTTCTACCATTTCCTTATTGGATAGCTCAATTTACCTAAATTAGGATCTCTTTGCCTACCATCCAACTGAGACACATGCTTCTTCTTTATAGTGAAAGAATAAAATGGATGTTACACAGTTCAAGTGAAATCTGAACATTCCAAACAGAGAGATGGATTTATCAGTTCATATATTTATTCTTTTTTTTTTTAAATTTTTATTTATTTATGATAGTCACAGAGAGAGAAAGAGAGAGAGGCAGAGACATAGGCAGAGGGAGAAGCAGGCTCCATGCACCGGAAGCCCGATGTGGGATTCGATCCCGGGTCTCCAGGATCGCGCCCTGGGCCAAAGGCAGGCGCCAAACCGCTGCGCCACCCAGGGATCCCTGGATTTATCAGTTCAGATCTTTGATGATGGTGCAATTCAGTAAGATCAGATCATTTGTGTAAAAGAATTGACAAATTCACATTAGTGAATTTTAAATATACTTGTCAATTGTGAGTTCATATCTCTTCAAAGAGGTGTGTCATCCCTTTGCCAGTGTTTTCTTTGGTTTCCCTTACACCATATGAGTTCTTATCTTCTCTTTTCCCTATTGTTTTCTTCCTCCATCTTTTTCTTCAAATATGTTCTTGGGTGTTCCTCAAGTAAAATTATGAAATTAGAACAGAGCTGTTTGGAATCCCAAGACATATGTTTGTCCTATAATAGGACCAAATTTTGCTTTCACATGAAATTACACTAATAGGTTTTTCAAATAGAACTCTGTTATGAATAACTTTTTGTTGTTGCTGTATCACTTTAATTAAAAATTTCTTACCTTACTCTTTATCAGGCATAATACAGATGCATTGAAGATACTTAATTTGTCAATGTAAATAAGATGTATTTTGGGGTCCAAGAACCCAAAATCCAGAACGAGGTGACACACAGAATATAATGTGTGAAAAGTAGTGATGTATTTAAAAATTGAGGAATAGGAAGTGTTAAAGAAATTCAAGGGAAGATTTCTCATTTTTCTAGGGAAATCAAGGATGGCATGCAGAAGTCGACGATTGAACAGAATGTTAAAAAATGGGCTGCCTTTGGGATATGAGAAATGAAGGGTAGGTTAGGATGTATAGAACCTGCAATGCAGAAAGAAAGAAATTTATCAGATAAAGAATTATCTCCATTATTGAAAGAGATCTATATCCCCCTTTTAATGTCCTCATTTAGGGCTCAGATTAGCCAGTTAATAGAGTAGTAGCAGCTCTTAGACTTTGCAATCTTGATAAACATTGTATTCAAATCCAATCCCCCTAGAGCAGCACAATATGTTTAATTGAAGATATGGTAATTCTGGGTTATTTGGCTGCAGACTTTAAGAGATTTTTAAGGCAAAACCCATTAAGATTGGTTGCATTATATCATAGAAAAAAAGATAGGGGTTTTATGAAACATATTGCCCCTTAGGCGGAGCTAAATTACTCTTTCATGGCTCAGATGTGTGGGTGGTTATTTGAGTTTCCAGGACTCCATTTCAGTACTAATTTTGAACTGAATGCTTCAGCTAATTCTATGTGCTATTTGAGCTTTGCTGGAAGGATGCATTTGCAAATGCTAACACAGAGAATGCTCTTTATTTTATGGCTTTAAAAAGTTTAGATTGATGGTGTCTTTTTAACATGTTAATTTGTCTGCCAAGTATGCCTTTTCGGGATGGCTGTTAAAGTTGTGTCTGCATCATAAATGTGTTACTTCCTGGAATATTTCTTTATTACCACATCTTTGTAGGAAAGCACTTGTCTTAGAGTAACTTTTGTGCTTGTTTTCCCCCTTTATATTTAAAGTTCCTGTGCTACAGTTTGTTTGAGTCATCTTTGTAGCTCAGCAATGCTGACTATAATGGGTAATCAAAATGCTTGCTGTATCCCACCTTCCATCAGCATATCCTAATAAAACATGAACTACATTGGAATGACCATTGAACATATTTGTTGTAAGAGATCGGGCACTCTCAAATTTTTTTTCTCTATGAGTTTCCTATGGGAGTGACTCAAGTTCAGGATCTATTTATTTTTAGGTTCTTTCATACCAGTGTCCTTATAGTACAGGTGTATGGCTCTACTCTTATAAATGACCCATGTGAAATTTAATTAGGATCAGGTCTCTACCAGTAGCCCACAAAGGTACAACTGCTCTGACCTTGGAGGGAGGCTTCAATGGGCATAAATATTTTCCTAAATACCCACAGCACAACCAAGAAAGTATGTCATGATTTTAAATCAACTTATTGCAGTGTAATTTATATATAACAAATGCCCCCATTTTAAGTGCATAGTATGTTTTGATAAATATGTCTCGTCATATAACCATTACCCCCATCAACATATAGAATATTTACCTCACCTAAAATGTTTCCTTGGGTTCTTTGTAGATAATCCCTCCTACTTTTGCTTCAGGCTACTATTGGTGTTTTTTCTGTCATTATTCAATAATTTAGCCTACTCTATAATTTCAAGTAAATGAACCAAGCAGTATGGACTCTTTGATCTGACCGCTTTTGCTCTATTTAAACTTTCTTAAAAAAATTTATCCTGTTCTTGTATGTATCCACAGTTTATCTCTTTTTGTCTCTGAGTATTATCCTGCTATATGACCATCTTAGGATATATTTACATGTTGAATTAACATTTGGGTTATTTCCAATTTTTGATAGTTATGAATAAAGTTATTATGAAATTTTTTTTTGTAGATTGTTCAAGATTTTGTACAGGTTTAGATTTTTATTTCTTTGGGTTAATATCTAGTCATGGAATTGCTGAGTCATGTGGCAGATGCATATATAACTTTATAAGAAGCTGTTAAACTATTGTCCAAAGTAGGGATATAATTTTAGATCTCCACCAGGAATGCATGAAAGTTCTTGTTCCATCTTCTAGTCAGCAATTAGTGTTTTCTGTCTTTAATCTTAGTCATTCTTACCAATATGTGGTATTATCACATTATGGATTTAATTTGCACATCTCTGAAGAATAAAGATATTTTTGAGCATGTTTTCATGTACTTATTAACCATTCATATATCTTCTGCTGATAAATGTCCACTCAAACATTTTGTTCATATTTTTTCAGTAATATTATTATTGAATTTTAAGATATCTAAAAAAAGATTTCTTTTTTAAGTATTAATAAAGTATTTTATTTAACTCAATATATCTGTCACTTCAATTTGCAGGTGATATTAAAATATTTTGTTATTAATGAAATATTGTCCCTTATGATTTTAAGTCTGAAATGTTCAAAATCCACAATGTGTTTTATGCTTAAAGCATACCTCAGTTAGGATGCTAACTTTTGGTCTTTTTTCAAAATTTTATTTTATTGTGCTAAGAGTACTTAACATACAACCTACTCTCTTAACAAAATTTTAAGAGTACAGTGCAGTACATAGGAGCCATGTTGTAGAATAGATCTCTAGAATTTATTCATCTTGCATAACTGAAACTTTATGTTTATTGATTAGTAGCTTCCTATTTCCTCCTCCTTCTAGGCCCTGAAAACCACCATTCCATTCTTTGAGTCTATGAATTTAACTATTTTAGATACCTCATGGTGGTGGAATTATGGAGTATTTGTCTTTCTATATGACTGATCATACTTTATTTAGCCCAATGTCCTCAAGGTTCAACTCTGTTGTTGCATATTGCAAAATCTCCTTTTTATTAAAAGGCTGAATAATAATATTTCATTGCATGTATATATCATGTTATCTTTATCTATTAATCCATCAATGGATATTTAAGTTGTTTCCACATTTTGATAGTGTGTATATTGTTGTAAGGAACATGGAGATGCTAACATTTTATGATCCTGATTTTAACTTTTTTGAGTGAATAGCCAGAAGTGAGATTGCTGGATTACATGGTGGTTCTATTTTTAATTTTTGAGGAACCTCATACTGTTTTCCATAGCAGATGCAGCATCTTGCATTTCTATCAACAGTGTACAAGTGTTTTCATTTTGATACATAGTTGTCAACACTTGTTATCTTTTTCTCTCTTTTCTTTTCTTTTTTGAGAATAGACATTCTAAATGGTATGAGGTGGTATCTCATTATGGTTTTGAATTGCATTTACCTATGTGACATTGAATGGTTTTTCATATATTTATTGGTCATTGTACATAATTATTAGAGAAATAGCTATTCAAGTCCTTACCCATTTTTTAAATTGAGTTGTTAATATTTTTACCTATTGAGTTGTAGAAGTTCCTTATATTTTTTGGAAATTACCCTCTTATCAGATAAGTGATTTGTAAATATATCTCATTCCATAGGTTGCCTTTTCATTCTGTTGATTATGTCTCTTACTAAATAGAACCTTTTCAATTTGATATAGTCCCACTTGTCTACTTTTTTGAGTGAATAGCCAGAAGTGAGATTGCTGGATTTTTGAGATTGCTGGATCTTGTCTACTTTTGTTTTTGTTGCCTGTACTTTTAGTGTCATATCCATGAAATTACAGTCCAAGACCAATATCATGAAGCTTTGTCCTATGTGTCCCAGGAGTTTTACAGTTTCAGGTCTTATATTTAAGGCTTTGATTTGTTTTGAATTTATTTTTGTGTATGATATAAAATAAGGGTCTAGTTTCATTCTTTTGCAGTAAGTACATAGTTTTTCCAAAAGCATCTGTTGAAGAGACTATCTTTTTCTCATTTGTGTACTCTTTGCACCTTTGTCAAGATCAGTTGACTATATATGGATTTTGGGGGGAGCTCTTTATTCTGTTCTGTTGACCTATATACCTGTCTTTATGCCAGTGACATACTGTTTTGGTTACTGTAGATTTGAAGTATGTTTTGAAATCAGGGAGTATAATTCTTTGTTATTTCCCAAGACTGATTTGGATATTCATAGTCTTTTGTGGTTCTACATGAATTGTAGAATTTTTTTCTCTTTCTATAAAAAATGATACTGGGATTTTGATAGAAATTGCATTAAATACATAGATTGTTTTGGGCAGTAAGGACATTTTAACATTTCCTAGCCTGGTTTGTTGAGAACATTAAGTCTTACAATCCATGAACATAGGGTGTCCTTCTATTTTTTTGTGTCTTTAAATTCTTTCATCAGTATTTGGTAGTTTTTAGTGCAAGTTTTCTTGTCATTTCTAGATTTTTACTCTCTTAGTTAAGTTTATCCCTGAGTATTTTGTTACTTTTGAAGGGATTATAAATAGGATTGTTTTCCTGATTTCCTTTTCAGATAGTTTTTCATGTATAGAAATGAAACTGATTTTTCTTTCTTGATTTTGTATTCTGCAACTTTACTGAATTTATTTATTCTGACAATTTTTATATGGAGTCTTTAGGGTTTTCTGTATATAAGATCATGCCATCAGCAAATAGAGACTGTATTTAACTTTTTTTCTTTCCATTTGGAGGCCTTCTATTTCATTTTCTAGCTAGGTCTAAGGCCTTTGGTACCATTTTGAATAGAAGTAGGCATCCTTGCTTTATTCATGATTTTAGAGGAGAAGCTTTCAGTTTTAAGTATGATGTTAGCTGTGAGCTTCATATATGGCCTATATTGTGTTGACATACCTTTCCTAGCCTAGTTTGTTGAGAATTTTTAATTGGAAAGGGTGCTGAAATTTTTCACAAACTTATTTTGCATCTATTAAGATGATCATGCAATTTTTATATTTCATTTTATTGATGTGGTATATCACATTCATTGATTTGTGCATGTTGAACTATCCTTGTATCCCAGGGCTAAATCTACCTCAGTTGTGGTGTATGACCATTTTAATATGCTGTTGGATTTCAAAATTTTTTGCATCTGTATTTATTAGGAATATTGATCTCTCTTTATCTTTTCTTGTGGGGTCTTTGTCTGGCTACGTTATAAGGGTAACACTGGCTTCAGAATTACGTTAGCCATTTACTGCCTCCTTCTTCAGTTTTGTGGAAAAGTTTGATAACAGTTTATATCAATTCTTTTTTAATGTTTGGCAAAACTTACTAGTCATCTAGTCCTGTTTTTTTTTTTTTTAATTGGGAAATTTTTAATTGCTAATTCAATTTCCACACTGGTTACAGGTCTGTTCAGACTTACTGTTTCTTCATAATTCAGTCTTGGTAGGTGTGTTTCTAGGAATCTATCCATTTCTTCTAGGTTGTCCAGTGTTGTATATAATTGTTAATTGTAGTAAGTCCTTCCCTATCAATAATAACATAAATAGAAATAGATTAAACACCCTAATTAAAAAACATAGAATGGCTGAATGGATAAAACAACAACAACAACAATACTTAGCCATATATTGCCTACAAGATACTCGCTTTAGATTTAAGTACACACATAGGCTAAAGATGAAGGAATGGAAAAAAGATATTCTGTGTGAATGTTAACAAGAAAGCAAGAGTGCCTGTGTTCATATTAGAATATACAAACTTTAATTCAACAACTGTCACAAGAGATAAAGAACTTTGTATAATTACACAAGGGCCAATCCACCAGGAAGATAAAACAGTTATACATACCTATGCACTTAACATCAGAGCACATAAATATATGGAGAAACCACTGACAGAACTGAAGGGAGAAATAGATAGCAATTACTCCACTTTCAATAATGGATAGAACATCCAAACGAAAGATCAATAAGGAAACAGAACACCTGAAGATCTATAGACCAAATGCACCTATTAGAGATATACAGAACATTCTGCCCAACAGCAGCAGAGTACAGAATACATATTCCTCTCAAGCACATATGGAACTTTCTCCCGGATAGATCATGTTCGGTCATATCAAGTCTTAGCAAATTTGATGGAAGATGGAGATTGTTATAAAGCATATTTTCTGACCACAGTAGAAGGGAAAAAATGGAAAACTCACAAATATCTAGAAATCGAATAACACACTCTTGAATAATTGGGTGCAAAAAATCAAAAAGGAAATTAGAAAATAACTGAGACAAAAAGTGAAAGCACAACCTACCAAAATTTATCAGAGGCAGCACTAGTACTGAGGGAAGTTTATTGTGATAAACACCTACATTAAAAAAGAAGAAATATATCTCAAATAAAAACCTAACCTTACACCTTAAGGAGCTAGGAAAATAAAAAAAAAAAAACTATACCTACAGTTAGCAGAAGGAATAAATAACAATGATCAGAGCAGAAATACATGAAATAGAAAATAGAAAAATGATAGAAAAATTAATAAAACAAAGACTTGGTTTTTTGAAAAGATAAACAAAATTGACAGTCACTATGAGATATCACCTTACACCTGTCAAAATGGCTGTTATAAAAAAGGCAAGAAATAACAAGTGTTGGCAAGGATGTGGTGAAAAAAGAATCTCATATACTGTTGATGGGAATGTAAATTGATGCAGCCACTATATGGAAGACAGTATGGAGGTTCCTCAGAAAATTAAAAGTAGAACTGCCATATAATCCAGCAGTTCCACTTCTGGGTATCTATCTGAAGTAAACAAAAATATTAATTTGGAAAGTTATATCTATATTTATCTTAATGATCGTTGTAACATTATTTAAAATAGCCAAGATATGGAAATAACTTAAGTGTCTGTCCATGGATATATAGATAAAGGAGATGTGGCTGGATATAAAATCTTTAGTTCATATATTTTTCCATTGATTTAAAAAAATGCTTCTCCAAGAATTCTGCTTCTGGGGAGATGGAGTAGACATACTTTTCCTTATTCCTCTAAGTTTAACTGCAAACACTGAAGATTCTATATAAAGTAAATATGTGAAGATTCTGAAAGGAGAAAAGAAGGGAGATAGCTAGACCTGGCCCTGTTATGAATGATGTGGTAAGTTTCTTGGGTTTTATTTTTGAAACCTTTATCCCAGAAGTTGGCAACTCAGAACTGCCAGTGCTTGCCAAAAGAAAAAGCCTGCCCAAAAGTCTGTTCCGTCTAGCAAAAGGACCAGGAAAGGGGCAAGCTGTCAAGACATAATCCTTATAGACAATAACCACTCTCCTCCAGCTTAACATCACAGGCAAAATGTGGCTCTACTCCAACCCCTCCTGCAAATGCCAAGTATGGAGCCTGGACTTCCATCCTTACAGAGCTGCAACAAGGTAATACAACTGATGGTGTGGTGCAGAGGAGATCAACAGGGAATCAATCAGGACTTTCACCCTGGCTAAGCAATAAAGAGGCCCACCCCGCCCACAGGTGTCAGGAGAGACTACAAGGGAGTCAGAAATTGACCCTACCCTCCAGTAATGAAGCATTCCATCCTTTTCACACTGAGGAGGTATAGACTGGGGTTCCGGTGAGGTTTTCTTACTGCCTGCATTAAGGAGGCCACTCTCTACTCTGGGGTGACAGTAGAGGCCATGGATGGAGCAGTGATGAGGCACTCTTATACTTCCAGCCAGGAAAAAAGTATCAGCAAAGGCCTACTGAGTAATATAAATTCACTGACACAGTAAGAGGCATTTCCCCCATGGTTGTGGCCAAAAAAGGCTGACTAGGGATCCTGGATTTCCACCACCACCTGGCAGTACCAAGGCAGTGATACCTTCCCTTCCCCTCTGGATGAAGCAGTAACAGAGGAGGTCAATGGAAAGAGAATGTCGAAACAAGGACCAGGTTCTGATAACATAAGATGCAAGTTATCTAGATTTTTTTTTTTTTTTAGTTATCTAGATTTTAATTGAAAATCACACATCATACTGAGAAACAAAAGATCTCACCCTGCATGAAAAGACAACCAATAGATGCCAAAATAATGACAGGAATGATAGAATTAGCCAGACAAAATTATCAAAGTAGTCATCATAAAATGCTTCAGTGAGTAATTATGAAATGCATGAAATAAATGAAAAATAGGAAGTCTCGGAGAAGACTCTCTCTTCTCGAAGAAGAGAGAAGAAACACATAAAGAAGAACCAAATGCTATGAAAAACAGAGAATCTCTTCATATTATGGCTTGCAACATTAAGTGAATCTACAAAACTAAAACTTTTCATTAATAAAAACCATAGCATTGGATAAAGTTAAACAGGCAAGAAAGACTTTTAAGTAAAGCTATTATATTAGAAGAGAGGGAAGAACTCAGTTCTTTTTTTTTTCTTTGCAAAGTGTTGTTGGTCATATGACTAAAGAAGAGTAATATGGATATATTTTATTTGCCTTTATATTTCAGAATTCCCTAGAGTATTTTATTAAAAGGTACTGATTCCTAGGTCCCCTTGTGTTTCTCTTCCACTGGACCATCTAAACCAGAATTTCTCAGGGTATACCTCTGGAACATGCATTTTTTAATAAGCAACCCTAGATAATTCTTGTCCACAGTAAATTTGAAAGCCTCACTGTGACTGCCTCCAGCTAATGTCACTTTCAAACACTTCGTTAATGAGCTTGTTGGATAGTAGATTTGGGGCAGCTTCCAAGGTGCTACACTGGTCCCTTGAGTATGGCAGCCAATTCCTGCAGCAGCATTTTAAGTTTTCCCCCATGATAAAATATATTAGCTACTCCAGGGAACTTCCCAAGCTGGCTGCAGCAAGCTCAGCCATTTCTCATCAGTGTTGTAGCATTTGCCACCCTTGTCTGGCCTTGAATCACCTCACCCATCAGGAAGATTTCCTGATATAGGAAATATTTAAGCACTTGTAAAACTAAGTCCTTGTACAGCCTTAGGGCAGACCAGGAAGAAAATGGATGAAGAAGTGAGAAATAGGGAATTACTTTGACTTCCTAGAGAAAATTTTGAAAGTTAAAAAGACAAATGAAGTATAATACATATATTTAGTTATTGATGACAGTGGTACTCAGTGACGCAAAATAAAACCTGCACTAATAATTTTAATAATTCATATTTGAATAGTAATTTGAGAACTTTACAAACATTTGGACCTAGGTTATTTCATTTGATCCTCAATACATTCTTTTGGTTGGTAGGCTATTACTTGTTTTTTGTTTTTTTCTTTTTTTCTCTCTCCATTTTAGCTCATAGTTGGTGCTTACCTAATAGGTTTTGAATGCATTTAGAAAAAACCTCTCTAATAAACATGATTAGAGATTCTTATCTAAGATTCCACAGTCTTTAAATCCTACAAGTATTATATCAATACCATTAGATTTTTAAATATTCTTCAAAGTTGTCTATACTTCTTCGAGTTTTCCCAAATACTATTCCATTAGGCTTTTTCCTGATAATCCTATTTATGTCTGTATGCTTAGCTCTAACATAGTGCCAATTAATGAATAAATGCAGCATATTATTCCTGTGCTTAGGAGTTTCCTATCTTTTATTGTAAATATGTTTCCATAAAAAAATACAACAGAATACAGAGCAAAGTATAAGCTAGCCATATATATAAATTCATTAATATTTAAATATATTAAAAATTAAAAAGGCAATTGAATAGTTGTGGGAAGCAGAATTCTATAATCAACCTCTGAAAATGTCCTACTTTTATCCTTAGAATCTGTGGAAATGGTGAGACATCACTCCCAAAATTATGTTATGTGCCCTTAAGAGAGAAGTGGGTCTGATGTAATCACATGTGGCGTTAAAAGTAAAGACCTTTCTCCAGCTGATGACAGAAGAGGGAGTGAGAAATTTGAAAAGGAGTTGATGCACCATTGCTGGTTGAGGTTGCAGGTTGATAGCCAGGGAGGAAATGGAGACCTTGGCCTAGAACTGAAAGGAAGTGAATTTATTGAGAAGCTGAAATAAGTCTGAAAGCAGATAATTTCTCAGTCTCCAGTTAAGAGGCCAAGCTAGCTGACATCTTAATTTTGCCATGTGAGATCCTTAGTGTGGAATCCAATCTAGTCCATCCATACCTTTGACCTACAGAACCATGACCTAATAAATGAGTGTTGTTTTAAGCCATTAACTCCATTTGTGGAAAATGTGGTGATAGAAAACTGTAATAGCAGTGGCTGGAGTTTTCAATGAAGGCTTCATAGAACTTGTTTTTTTGAGAATAAAATAGATGTTAATTGTTGTAGTTCCTTTAGCTGCTGTAACAAATTACCACAAACTTAGTGGCTTAAAATAACATGCATTGATTATCTTAGCCATTCTGAACTCAGAAGTCAAAAATGGTTTTCAATGAGCTAAAGTAAGGCAGAGCTGTGCTTCTTTCTGAAAGCTTTAGAGGACAATCTACTTCTTTGAATTTTCCAGCTTCTAGTGGCTGTTGCATTTTTGGCCCTAGGACCCCTTCCTCCTTCTTCAAAGCCAGCAATAGCCTCTCAAGTCTTTCTCACATTTTATCATTTGGACCCTGACACCTCCATCTCCCTCTCCCACATTTTAGAACCCACACGATTACTTGGGCCTACCTGAATAGTACAGAATAATCTCTCCATTTCAAATCAGCTGATTAGCAACCTTAGTTCCCTCTGTTGCCTGAATTATTCTTTGGCATGTAACCTAATATATTCTCGTAGGTTCTAGGGAGTAGAAAGTGGACATCTTTAGGAGGTCAACATTCTGCCTGCAGATTTTAGGAAAAAAAAAAAACAAAACCATATGCTGGTTAGGCAGTGAATTGTGCAGAAACTGTCCTTGGTAAAGTATTAACTGTATTTTCACTTATAGATCTGATGTTTACTTATGAGTATTTTTTTTCTAGAAAAAAATAAATGTTTGAAAAGATTATGAGCTTGGGATGCCTGGGGGCTCAGTGGTTGAGTGCATCTGCGATCGGCTAGGGCATGATCCTGGAGTACCAGGATCGAGTCCCAGGTCAGGCTCCCTGCATGGAGCCTGCTTCTCCCTCTGCCTGTGTCTCTGCCTCTGTGTGTGTGTGTTTCTCATGAATAAATAAATAAAAATTAAAAATTAAAAAAATAAAATTGTATAAAAAAGATTATGAGGTTTGGCAGTTCATGAAATATTTGAACGCTTTTATGTACAAAGTTTCATCACGCTGTGAAATGTCCTTTTTATTGAGGATTGAAGGGGGGAGATTTATAATAACAAGTAATAATATCCTAAGTGATAAAAATCTTCAGTCTTGAAAAATACCTTCCCAGGCATTATTCCATTTATTTATATTGATATCTGCGAAGTCTTGCTGACTCTCCTGACCTGTCTTCCTCTCCTATCTCAGAAACATTTTAAAGATACTCCTGTTACAGCATTCAAAGGAGTGTATTTTGATAATCCACTCAATATTTGTCATTACATGCAGGTGCATCTCTCTATCAGCAATGCTTGGGTAGTACCTGGCACCCACCTATGTTAAACTATGTTTACTGATAATGAATACATCTTGAATAAATAATTCCTAATAATTTATCCATATCAAAGAAATAAATAGTGACAATTAAAGTCAGCATTTCAGAGCATGTTCCTCTAATTGTTAATATCTGAACTGAATATATCTGGTGATCAAGATTTAGCTGAAGTTTACAAACTTTATCAAATAATGTGACCACTTTTGTAATGACATTTGTGTCAAAAACTAAATTTGTTCAACCTAAGATCATGCTTAGCTAAATGATATATGTTTTATGTTATAGCTTTGTATTTTATGTTTATTAATATTATGCACATATAAATATCTGCATATGCATGAGTGCATATAAGTCCATTTTAGCAAATACCATCAACACTTTACAGATATGGACTTTTAAAAATTATTTAATTTTTGGCAGCGGCACAAGGGAATGTTTTAACTGTTATATGTTCCTTTGAAATATTTCTGCATAGTGCCATGGAAGTCTCCTTTGTTTAATTATGTCTTTCCTCATTTTTAAAATCAAATATCTTTATTATTACCTATGTGTCCCATATTCCCTTTTCTTGCTCCCATAAGCTCCTGGCGGTTCATGCTTACGTAGGTTATGTTGTTCTATCACGTTTACAATACCCAAGTACCAGAGTATGCTTATGCAGGCTCTTTTATCTTTTCCACTTATTTTTTTTTTCTAAGTAGGCATTTTAATGCCTTATGATGGCAGAAACCAAGTTACTATCTTTATGTGATCTGATATGCAAGTAATTAGCTTCTTTCTCTCTCTCTTTCTTTTTAATTTAGATAAAAACTGTGGTATAAATGAACCAGAAGAAGGAAGGTTTAAATCCTACATGGAACTTTCTCTTTACTACTTATGTGACTCTGCGTAAACTCTATAGTTCTTCTCATTGTCAATAATCATATCTGTAAATTATATAGAATTGCTCACTTATATGTTAGAGATATTTTTCAAATATACAGGCATAGAGAATAACATCATAGGTACCAATCTATTTACCACCTACTTAAATAAGAACTTAGAAATATTGCAGATTCAAAAAAAAAAAGGAAATATTGCAGATTCTAGATTTTATAGAATCCCCCTGAAATCAATTCCCTCCCACTTATCCCCAGGAAGAATCTTTAGATTCATTTTGTGTAGATCATTCATATGCATGCTTTTAATTGTATATAAAAATGCATAAATTTTTAAACAATATAGTTTGCTCTACATTCATGGTTTATTTATTTTAATGTTGTTATTACGATATGGAAGTAAATATTTTCGTATATCACATCTCCCTGTGAATATGTGCAAGAATTTTGAGCAGCAAATCATCAGTACAACTGATGGGTGGCAGGGTATGCATGAATTGCAACTTTAGTCAAATTTGCCAGGTTGTTCTCCACATTTTTTGTATCAATTTATATTCTCACCACAATGAGCAGTCCCATCGTTCTAAATGCTTATTGACACTTGGTTTAGAATGTAAGATGACACATCAATATTTCATTTTCTAAAAATTTGACATAATTACTGAAGTATTATTGACTTACAATAAATGGCATATTTTAAAATTATACAACTTGGTAGGTTTTGGTAAATATATATGTATATAAATGTATATGTGTTTATGTGTACACACACAACATATACACACGTACACACAAATATGCCATGAAACAATCACCCTGATATATTTATCACCCCAAACATTTCCTTATGCCACTCTGTATGCCCTCCCTCCTCATTTCCCTGTGCCTCACCACCATGCCCAGGCAACCACTGATCAGTTATGCCATTTATACTTTACTTGAAATTTTCTAAGACTGTATACAAATGAAATAACACTGTATGCATTTAGAGGGCTTGCCTGGCTTCTTTCACTCAGTTTGATTATTTGGAGTTTCGTCTTTGTTGTAGTCTGAATATTCATCCCCTTTTATTGTGGAAAGATATTTCATTGTCTGGATAGACCACAGTTTGTTTACATGTTAGCTATTGATAGACATTTGGGTTATTTCCAGTTTTTGGTTACTATAAATATGCTCTAAACATTCATGTACAAATCTTGTATGGATGTATACTTTTATTTTGCTGGGGAAAATTCTTAGAAATGAAATGGCTGACTAATATGGCAGGTTTTTGTTTAAGCTTTATTTTCCAAATGGATTTTACCATTTTACAAATTCATTAAGAATGAATGAGAATTTTGAAGTTTCTTTATATGTTCTGAATATAATCTCTTTTTTTGAATATAATCTCTTTATAAAATATGTGAAGATCAGGTGTTTTCTTTTAGTCTTTGGCTTGCTTTTTCATTCACTTTACAGTGACTTTCAGAGAGCAAAGTTTTTAATTTTAATGAAGTCAAAGTCTTTACCTTGCTCTTTTATGGATCACAGGTTTTATTTTATAAGTTTAAAACTCTTTAAAAAATATTTTATTCATTTATTTGAAAGACAGACAGAGATGGGGAGGAGAGGAAGAAGCAGGCTCCCCACTGAGCAGGGAGCCCAGTGTGGAGCTTGATCCCAGGGCCCTGGGACCATGACCTGAGCTGCAGGCAGACGCTTAACCAACTGAGCCACTCAGGTACCCTCAAAACGCTTTCCAACACAAAGTTACAGAAGTTTTCTCAAGTATTTTATTATTGTGATCTTATAGTTTTAGAGTGTACACTTAGTTCTGTGAGCCATTTTAGATTAGATTTATATATGAAGCAAGGAATAAATCAAGGTTCTTCTTCCTCCTCCTCCTCCTCCTCCTCCTCCTCCCCTCCTCCTCCTCCTCCTCCTCCTCCTCCTCCTCCTCCTCCTTCTTCTTCTTCTTCTTCTTCTTCTTCTTCTTCTTCTTCTTCTTCTTCTTCTTCTTCTTCTTCAGTATAGACACCTAGAAGCTACAACATTATTGTTGAACAGATTCTTTTTTTACTGCTGAATTATTTTTGCATTTTTATCAAAAATCATGTATCCATGTATATGGGTCTATTTCTGGACTCTCTTTTTCATTTAATGAGTCCTGTTTATCTATTTTTAAACCAATATCAAACTATCTTTACTGACATACTTAATAAAAAGCAAAATCAGAAAATGACATTGAAACTTTTTTTTTCCAAAGTTTTTTTTTTTTTTTTTCCTGGATTAGTTTCCTACATCCTTTATATTTCTTCATTAATTTTAGAAAGGACTTGTCAATTTATGTTTTGTTTTGTTTTAAAAAAGAAAAGACTGCTGGTATTTTAATAGGGAATGCATTGAATCCATAAATAAATTTTGGGAAAATTGATATTTTAGTAATAGTGAATGTTTCGACTCATGACCGTGGTTTATTTCTTCATATATTTGGGTCTTTAATTTCTTTCATCACTGTTTGGTAGTTTTCAGTGTGCAAATCTTCTGCATATCTTATCAGATTTATTTTAAAGTGTTTCAAAATTTTATGCTATTATATATAGAATTTTTTGAATTTCAATTTCCAACTTTTTTTTGCTAGTGCTTAGTTGATTTATGCATACTGCAACCTTGCAGAACTCATCTTTTAGTTTTAATAGCTTTTTTTTGTAGACTGTATTGAGCTCTATAGACAATCATGTCAGTGAATAGACAGATTTTACTTCTTTTACAAAGGAATTGGTTTTTACTATTTTCTCCTACACTAGCCAGAATTTATATTAGGCTATTGACTAGAAGACTGTACATCCTTGCCTTTTATCTGATCTTAGCGCAAAGTATTCAGTATCTCGTCACTTGATGTTAGCTGTAAGTTTTTCAGAGATTCTCTTTATAAGGTTATATTAGTTATCTTCTGTGTCCAGGTCATCAAGACTACTCTGAAGATTAGTGATTTACTTGTCATTATATTCACTATTACAGATTATCACAGTATAAGGATAATCAAAGGGAAAAATCATCAAAGGGAAAAGGCACATAGGACACAGTCTGAAGGAAACCATCGATAAGCTTCTGGTAGTCCTCCACCACAACTCTTGTGTAGGACACATTTAATTAATCTAGTAATGGGTTGTAACAATACATACAAAGTGCTGTTTACTAGGGATGCTTGACTGAGTCTAGATGTCCAGAGTTTTTATTGGAAGTTGACCATATAAGCACATAATATCTACGTTACTGATCATAGTTACTGAAACTCCAGACCCTGAGAAGGAAAGCAGGTGTTCACATAAATCACATTGTTTGCCCAAATGATCTAAACTAGCTAGTATAGTATGGTTCAAGGCCATAAGCATTCAAAACACTCTTACCAGTTGGAACATTCCAAGACCTCATTCTGAGACCTTGGCTAATGGCCATTCCTGAAAATTGGGAATATGTAAGGCTTGAGCAACTCGGGCCTGCTGAGTTAACTGTCTTACACATTTTCTATTCTATGTTTGCAGAAAGTGTTCATTGGGGACTATATTGGATTTTGTTAAAAACATTTTCTGCATATTTTGGGGATTATTCCATGCTTTTTCTTCTTAGGCTTTACTAGGGTTAAATACACTGACTGACTTTGAAGTACTAAATAAATATTGCATCCATGGCATAAACTCACTTGGTCATTACCTATTTTTGTTAATATATGTTCTTGGATTTGATTCAATAGCATTTTGTTATTTTCTGTTTATATGTTCCATGAATGACTGAGAGGGGAATTAAAATATCAACAATAGTTGTGGGTTTGTCTATTTCTCCTTGAGTTTCCATCAAAGGAAACTCCATTTATTTGGAAGCTCTTTTATAGGTGTTTATTTAGAGTTCATCTTGATAAATTTACCTATATAATCTATGTTCCTGGTAATACGATTTTTGTAGAATCTTTTTTTTTAAATTTTTATTTATTTATGATAGACACAGAGAGAGAGAGAGAGAGAGGCAGAGACATAGGCAGAGGGAGAAGCAGGCTCCATGCACCGGGAGCCCGACGTGGGATTCGATCCCTGGTCTCCAGGATCGCACCCTGGACCAAAGGCATGTGCTAAACCGTTGCGCCACCCAGGGATCCCATTTTTGTAGAATCTAATCTGTCTGATATTAATGCTTTCTCTTAATTAGTGCCAGCATACTTTTCCTAACCTTTTACTTTTAATTTATTATGTCTTTATATATGAAGTGTGTTTCTTGTAGGAATCATATAGTTGGGTTCTGCTTTTTCTTCCAGTATGATAATTTCTACCTTTTATTTGGGATATGTAGGACATTTGCATTTAATGTGATCATTTACATAGTTACATCTAAATCAGTCAGCTAATATTTGTTTATTCTTTGCACCATCTATTATTTTTCCTATTTCCTCATTTTCTGTCTGCTTTTCAATAAATTATTTATAATTTATTTTCTCCCTTCCATTTTGTTACTTTATGCCTTCTGTAGATAGAATATATATTTAACTTATTACCCTCTAATTTCAAAGGATATTATACCAGTTTTGAGCAGGGCTCATTCTAGTGCTATTAATTACCCATTATTAAGGTAAGATCCATTTGTATAATCACCTAATGTCCCATGAATCATAGATTTTTTTCCATTCTAGCTGATGGGAGCAAGCACTATTCATAGCTGTGTTGAGTATTGGGTATTGTTACCTCCAATCCTTGTGAATACTGCTTCCTGAGTCTCAGATATTTCTGTTACATGCATGCATTGATCAGCACTCATCTGAATGTATAAGGGTGACTGTAAGGTATCTGGAAATCTCTGTATGCAGCTTTCTCCTATCTAGGAAGTCCAGCCACGTTGGTCTTCCTAGGATCCCAGGAAGTCTGCCAGGCTTCTCCTGGTATATTAATTCCCTATTGCTACTGTTGCAAATCACCACAAACTTAGTGGCTTAATCCAACACAAATTTATGATCCTATAGTCCTATAGGATAAAAGCTCAATATGGGTTTTACTGTGCTAAAACCAAGGATTAAGCAGGGCTGAGTTCCTTTAAAAATGCTCAGGGGGAGAATCCATGTCCTTAATTGTTCTAGCTTCTAGAGAATGGCCAAATTATTTTAATTGTGCCCATCCTTTAACACTAACAAAATTCCATTTCTCTAATGATTTTACTATAGTTACATCTCTCTCTAACTCTGAACTGAACTGGGAAATTTTCCCTGATTTTAAGGAATTATGTGATTAGTTTGGGCTCATACAGATAACCCTGCATAATCTCCCCATATCAAGGTTATTGATTTAATCAACACATACAGAGTCTATACCGTGTAAGGTAATATATTCAGTTTCAAGGGAATCAGAAGTGGACATCTTTGGAGGACCATTATTTTATTACTATATCCAGGTTCCTCATCACTGCAATAAGACCTACAAACTTCCTCATGTCAATGATGAGGGCAATTAGAGAGAGTATCTCTGTTGCTCTCTCTCATCTCTAAGGATTTGGAGTCTTTTATTGGCTCATATTTAGTGTCCTTTACATTGTGATTTCCTATATTTATCTGTTTTGTTGTTGTTGTTGTTTTCACATGGGTAAGAGTGAATCCAACCTCTGTTACTCTATCTTGGCTAAATACAAAAAGCTCTGGTACCTCATTGTTTTAAATTAAATTCCTTTGATATCTCATAAAGTTTGGCATATTTTAGTTTCTCCTTTTCTTTTGTTTCTTTGCTTTGACTATTCAGATTTTCTTGCTTTGAATTGACTCTTCATTTACTATTTTGATTTTTCTATCGAGGAGTATGTCTTTTTTCCAGTGGTTTTATTTTTTTAAAGATTTTATTTATTATAGACAGAGCTTGAGAGAGAAAGCAAGTTGGGAGAGGAGCAGAGGGAAAGGGAGAGAGAGAAACTCAAGGAGACTTCCTGCAGAAGCCAGACTCAGGGCTTGATCCCAGGACCCTGAGATCAGACCAGAGCTGAAAAAAGTTTCTTTTTTTCCACATTAGGTTTTTAATCATTTTAAATTTATTTCTGTATAAAATAGACATTCCCATTATTTTTATTTGAATAACAAATTATACCATTTTTGACTAATCTGTTATTTTTGTAATGATGTATGAATCTCTTGCAATTTCCTTTAGTGAAGTCTTTTGGTGATGAATTCTTCATTGTCTGAAAAATATCTTTTTTTTTCTTTTTTTTTTTCTTAAGCAGCTCAGGGAGAGAGGCCAAGAGGTACTGTCAGCACTTTTTAAAAAAGATTTTATTTATTTATTCATGAGAGACAGAGAGAGAGAGAGAGAGAGAGAGAGAGGAGAGGCAGAGACACAGGCAGAGGGAGAAGCAGGCTCTATGCAGGGATCCTGAAGTGAGACTTGATCCTGTGTCCCCAGGATCAGGCCCTGGGCTGAAGGTGGCACTAAACTGCTGAGCCACCTGGGCTGCCCTGAAAAATATCTTTGATATCACCTTCATTTTTTTAAGGGATACTTCCATTAGGTAAAGAATTATTATTATTATTATTATTATTATTATTATTATTATGTAAAGAATTATAGTTGGGCAGGCATTTTCTTTTACCCATTAAAGATAATCTACTATCTTCTGATTTTTTTTAAGGATTGTATTTATTTATTTTTAGAGAGACAGAATGTGTGTATGTGTGGGTAGAGGGAAGGGTAGAAGGGGATAGAGAGAATCTCAAGCAGTCTGCTGAGCGTGGAGCCAGACATGGGGTTCAGGGCTTGCTCTTAACGACCCTGAGTTTATGATTGGAATTGAAAGCTAGAGTCCAATGCTTAACTGAATAAGCCACCCAGGCACCCCAAAATTTTTATTGTTTTCATTTAAATGATGAAATGATGAAAACAATGATTTTAATTTTCTTCTCTTCAGCTGCTTTCAGATTTTATATATATATATATATATATATATATATATTTTTTTTTTTTTTTTTTTTTTTTTCAGAATTCTACTGTGATATATCTAGGTGTGATTTTCTTTGTACCTATCCTGATTAAGATTCACTCCTCACATCTTTGGCTTGATATATCTTTTGTCAGTTTTGAAAACTCATGACTTATAAACCTATTCTCTCTTTTAAACTTCAAATACATGACCTCTTCCTTATATCCACTTTATCTTCTGATCTGCATAATTTTTTGCCTCTCCATGCTTCCTTCCAAATATTTCTACTGTCTTATCTTCTACTTCCCAAATTCTCTCTTCATCTAGACCTAATATGCTATTATAATCATGTGTTGAGGTTCAAATCATTATATTTTAAGTAATGTATAAATTAGAATTTCTGAGTAATACTTTTTTATAATTTCCAGTTATATCCCATTTAATTGATTAAGTATTAATCACATATGATCATTTTTGTAGCTCTGAATTTTAAAAAATCTAAATTCTTGTCCCTTTCCATTGTTATTTTCTCTTGATTTTCACTGAATTCTTCTCTGTGTGGCTATTTTTGATAGAGTGCCAGAAATTGTGGAATAAAATTAAATAGCTAATTTGAGGTTCAGGATTTTGTTAACTTTCTTCATATATGATTTGCTTTTCTTTCTGCAAGATAGTTTGTGCCATTCAGTAATTGAATTGGCTTATAGCTGGACTTCAAATGCAATTTTCCATTATGTAAGCAGATGGTATAATGTGCCCCCACAAAACTCAGAGTTTATATAGTATGCAAAGGAAAGCACCCCTATTTGGGGAAGAATTATTTGTAACATTTTTGTGAAAGAGGTAAACTTTGTGATCTGTATGAATAGTTAAGAGTTTAACATATGTAGCTGAGAGCAATAGAGTGAGCAATGAGAGAAGAGATAAGGAGTCGGAAAATGGACTTAAAAAAAAAGCCCTCTTGAAATTGACCTAATGCCTTTAAAAACATACAGAAATATGTGTTTTATTATAATACCTCCTTTTTTGTAGATAAGCAGAGATTATTTTTGGGAACAGATGTACTTTGTTGTGATCAAGTAAGAAATAGGAAATACTGGTTTTCTGATTTTTTTTTCTAATGCAAGTTTTTATAATGTTGCTGTTGTTAATTTAAAGAATATTGCTATGATCCTGTGAGGCATTATCTCACAGAGTGAAAATTTTCTCTAATTTCAACAATGTACATGTGAATTTAAACATTACTATTTTAATCATACCAAAACTTTATCTCAAAAACTGATAATAGTTTTTTTAATTTGTGGTTTTTAAAAAAATCTTCAGAACATGTTGAATAAAAAAACATTCAGCAACTTTTTCTTCATAGCTCAGCATCTTATCAGTAAAATGGAAAATTTAGTGATTCATGTATCTATTCACTCAACAAATATTAACAGAGGACCTTTATGAACCAGATATTTGGGTAGTAACAGAACAGTACTTTCATTGTAGGGTTACTGTGAGAAGCAAAATAAATAACTATGTATACCATTTGCCTCAGTGACTGGCATTACATTCTTAATAAACTTTCACAATTGGGGCACCTGGGTGGCTCAGTCAGTTAAGTGTCATCAGACTCTTGATATCAGTTCAGGTCATGATCTCAGGTTCATGAGATAGAGCTCATGTTGGACTCCACTTTGAGCTTGGAACCTGCTTAAGATTCTCGTGCACATTTTTTCCCTCTAAAAAACTAAAACTAAAACTAAAAAAAGATAATAAATATTCACAATTATTTTATTGCTGGCAATTTTTGTATATATAGATTTGTTTGATGATTTATTTATTAAAGTCTATGGAAAGTCAGTAAAGGAAATTAAAGATGTTTTCTATGTTGATCTCCTTGAAGAATTTAGAAGCATTAATTTACCAATCACAACACCTCTATACCAAATGCCTACCATGTATATATGTGCACACACGCATTTTTTTATTTATTCTGTCTCCGTCCCACTGTCTCTTTTTTTGAAGGCCTCGGATGTCAAATATGTCCTTCACTTTGCTATAATAAACAGTGATTTGTAAGGCTAATGCCAAATTTGGATATTTATACTTAAGATATTTTGTCTACTTTATCCTCCCCCTAAGTTATCTTATCTACCCAAAAATACTATTTTAATTTTATTTGAGAGATATTTCTTTTATTTTCAAAGTTGCAAAAACAAAAACAAAAACAAAACAAAACAAAACAATGCTGAAAGGCTTGGTGAGATATTGGAATGCCCTTTGAATCTGTTTTAACTAGAAAACCAGAGTATCCTTAACAGCAGAAAAGGCTTATTGCACTATTTCTGGAATGATCTCCTGAAGATAATGTAACAGATAATAAAGTGTAAAACTTTATTTAAAATTTGCTATCCTTGACATATCTTATATCACTCTACATTTTACTTCTAGGCTTTGATATACTTTTTATTTTACTTTTGAGATATCTGTGGCTCAGGGTTAATCAAGGATTCATGCATATTTTAAATAAATTATTTACTGATTTTCTATTACATGAGAAGTGCTATAATACACTCTGTAGGAGAAATAAGGACATCCATACATGGTCTCAGCTCTCTGGGAACTCAGGACCTCAGGGAAATATTTGTTGTCTCTCAGTGCCAATCCTACCCTTCTATGCTGTCTTTGTGATGCTTTCACTTAGTTATGAAAACTGCCATGTTCTTACATTGCCTGTTGCCTCCTGATAGTTCTGCTAAGAAGGAATGCTAGAGAAATATTAGAAGCTGAGTTCCATAATGTACTGTTTTCTCTTCCTGTCCACATATCCCAGCAGTTACTCTTTATTCTAGCAGTGAGTAGCAGTTGATAGCATTTTCAGGTTTTGTTTTGTTTTGTTTTGTTTTGTTTTGTTTTGTTTTTGCTTCTCTCTACAACCAACCTCATTATGCTCCCTGAGAAATACTGCCTCTCCTGAAAGATCTGAGCACCAGCTCCACAGCTTTCCCTGAGATGCTGAGGTCTCAGCATAGCTAGTCAGTGTCCTCTGGAAAGAAGTCTGGGCTCCAGCTCTGAGGGAGCCTCTTCCAAGTTACAGCTTAAAAACACTTTCTCCTGCCTTTTGGGGCACCTGGGTAGCTCAGTAGATTGGGCATCTGACTCTTGAGTTGAGTTCAAGTAATGATCTTGGAGGGCATGAGATCAAGCCCCATGCAGGGGCCTGTGGACTCTGAGATTCTTTCCCTCTGCCCCTCCCCCTGATCATGCTCTCTTTCTTTCTCAAATAAATAAAATAAAATAAAATAAAATAAAATAAAATAAAATAAAATAGATCATTAAAAATAAAATATAAAAAACACCTCTTCCCATTTTTTAAACCTCATCTACGGAGATTGTAGCTACCTCTTGCAGGCAATAGCTCTTTGTTATCTCATTGTATCTTCTTTTGCCTTTTCAGTCTTCTAAATATTTATATAAGCAAATGTATCATATTTTTATTAAAATATTTGGTATATTTTGCATTTTCTTGAATGGATCCTGATGGATAAAGAGCCACTGATATTAATATAAAATGATTCTGGTATAAAGTAATTAAATAATAAATGACATATAATATTGATCATAACATACAATGGAAATAAGAGAAAGCTAAGTTCATGCCTATTTAACAGTCCCAGAAAGGCCTATAAGAAGATGTTAGATTTGGGGGCACCTAGCTAGCATAATTGGTAGAGCATGTAACTTTTGATCTTGTGATTGTAAATTTGAGTCCCATGTTGGGTGTAGAGATTAGTTAAAAATAAAAACTTTAAAAATTAGTAAGTAAGTAATTTTTTAAAAAAGACTTTAGGTTTAAATTGGGCTTCATGCATATAATATGGGTTAAGCAGGTATGAAGCTTGTGATATGCAAAGGACTTTCAGAAGAAGCTAGAAAAATACATGACTCTTTAAAAGTGATATTAAGTGGCTCAGTAGGATTGGACTTGAAAGTATGAGAAATTACTAGATGATAAGACTTTAGAAAGTATTTTACTGCTAACTTGTTGATCTTAGTATCAGGCTAAGCAATTTTGACTATCTTGTATTTAGTGGAATGCCATGCATACTTCTTGGACAGAGTCACTTACCCTAGTCTATAATTTAGAGTGTTTCTCCATTAGCATTCATTGACATTGAAGAGCTGGACTTCAGGAGTTTTTAGGAGAGTGTTACAATAGTCCAGTGGGCAGATGATAGCTTTCAGCAGAAGTTGAAAACTTAGTATAAGCAGAGCTGGTAGCATAAAAATAACAATAATTGAGCTCACTAAACTTTTGACATAAATATAAATAAAAATCTTGTGAAAAAGCTTTTTTGTACTATGGAATAACAAAAGCAAAGGTGGTGTCTTTCATCAATATGATATGTAATTCAGTGATTTTTTTTTTGTTGTTTTGTAAGTCCTAATCTGTTTTCTTTAACAATTTTCTTTCTTTGGACAGTAAAAGTTGTCTTTGTTTTTGTTTGTTTGTTATGCTTTGGGTTGAAGCTTCAGGCCAATAATTTTGAACTCATAATGGGACGTTTAAAATAACATTAATCAACATAAAGTTCACATTTTTAGGAAACAGCTGAAATGAGAGCTCAAAATACTAAAGTAGAGTCAAAAGTGAGGTATTTTCTGCTTCCTGCATTGACTTGGTGTCCTGTCTTAAGCAAATAGTTTTGTGTCTTATACATATAGTCTCACCTCTATTTCTTGGGAGCTTTGGGAACTAAGTAACGCCTGTAGGCATCTCTCTCTCTCTCTCTCTCTCTAAGAAATGTCTTTTCCCCCACCTCTTCTTAGGAAGTAAAGGGTGAACATAAAATTATAGTATCTAATGTC
The DNA here is from genome assembly GCF_048164855.1 of Canis lupus baileyi. Taxonomy (NCBI): domain Eukaryota; kingdom Metazoa; phylum Chordata; class Mammalia; order Carnivora; family Canidae; genus Canis; species Canis lupus. The sequence continues at coordinate 25,113,706 of NC_132868.1, forward strand.
CTTAAAATAGGTTGTTTCATATTGAACCATCTTTGCATAAACTCAAAAAGTAGAGAGGAAAATCAAACAAACAAAACATCCATCCCACAAAAAAGAAATATGATCCAGCACAACTGCATTATTTTTAAGGTGTAGAGGAATTTTATCTTTGTTGCATTCCTGTCATGAAGTAATAATCTCAAGATAGAAGGAACCCGTCTAAAGGCCATTTAGAGCTAACACCTAGCATCCATGTCCTCTCCCTGCTTTATTCCTTCTAACTGATCAACTAGACTTTGCTTGCAACCTTCTAGTTAAGAGTGTGAGTTTTCTCTCAAGGCCTTCCATTTTGTCTTTAAGGACAAAATAAAGTTGCTTCTAAAACAATGAATTTGAATCTTCTAAATTTCCACTTTTTCTTGGTGGTTCTGTCCTTTGCAGTTGGAAAAAAAATGTAATTTCTCCCCTATATGAGGGTTTTCACGTCCTTAAAAACACAATTTGCTTTCCTTTCCATTGCACTCACCAGTAACCATTATACATCTGGTGTTATTTCTTAACTTTGATAACTGTCTTTCACCAAAGAATCTCTTTTTCCATGAATCTCTTACTGTTTGCTATAAGATACAGGTGTCATCTTTTATGTCATAAAAGGACTGTGTCTTTTATTCTGGCATGAAACATATGTTAAAAGCACTCTTGGCATAGTTATACTCACAAATTTATTGCACAGTAAAAAATACATTAAAAAGTAATTCACTTACCCATAGATGACCTCAATAAGAATCTGCTCCTTGCCATCAAATTCCCAAACCCTCATTGTCCTTCACTTCCTTCATAATGGTAAAAATTTTTGTACCTCATTGCATTTGCATCATACCACTGCATAACTTCCATACTGATTCTCTCTCCTATCTCATAGAGCCTCATTTAGGTTTACTACTTGGTATTCCTTTGAGGTCTGTGCCCACCTGTGGCCCTGGAACTTCTTTAGGATACTTGAATACTTGTACATTTCTCTGTTATTGTGAAATATCACAACATCTTATCATAAGTGGAATGCACATAGATAAATTATAAGTAAAAACTCATAGTACCTTTCTCTTCTTGCTAATCCTGGTACCAACATTGGATCCTCTCTTCTCCTTCTGCCTATACACTCCATCTCTCCATCAGCCTTATGGATTTTTGCTACTGAAAAAATTACATTTCTTCCTTATCCTGGAGGGATTTTTTGTTCGTTTGTTTTTTATTTGCACATGATGCTAAGGCAGAGACAACCATCAGTCAAAATCTTCAACCTTACTCCTTCTATGGTGGCTTGTCATTAGACTCCTGGCAATACTGCATGTCCCAGCCTACCAGATAATTAGATTGTGTTCTCGTAACTAACTCAGTGCTTATTAATGAAATGAGAGTAGATGGTATATATGCCACTTCCTGGCCTGGATCATAAAATTTCCCTTAAGCTGTGCCCCGCCCTGCTTTTCCCCTCTCTTTGGCAGAATGATAATGATTTGACCTGAGAAGACTTAGAAGTCACATACTGAAGACTGCCAAGCTTCAATTAGGATCCTAAATGACTATGTAGAACAGAGTATCCTCTTCTTCTAGACCCTGAACAGACATCCCGAACTATTTTAAAAGGAGGGGGAAAGAGTTCTATTGTAATGAAATCATTAGACTTGTGCTAGAGCATGATTACTTCTAATGACAATGCCAATCTTGAGTGGTAGTCCTTCTGAGTCATACTTATATCAATGCATATCACTGGAGGAAATCTACTAGTAATCTGAAACTATAACATTTCACGATTATCTAATTTGATCCTCAAAACATGCTTGAGAAATAATTGTAGACTGTTGATCTGAAGGAAGCCTTGGCTTCCATTGTTTTAAAGTTTTAAACTGCTGAATCCTTTCTTTAAATGACACATTGAGTCCTATACAGAGGATAACTAAAGATAACATATTAATGATTGAAGCAATGTTAGGGTGAGGATGTTGGGAATAGGATGGTCCAGAATAGTTTGAGGTTCTTTCCCCCACAGTATCCCCTGGGACACTTTCCTTTACCCCTAGACCTCCAAAGAAAAATGTGTATAACATACTACAGATGATCTAACAGAAGCTGTGAGACTCAGTTTTATGAGGCAAACTGAATTGATTTTGTATTACACTTGAGTTATTCTGCCTTTGTGCTCTTACCTATACTTTTCCCTCCACCTGGGATGCCTCCCTTAGTCTCTTCTTTTTAAAATCTGAACCATAGGGATCCCTGGGTGGCGCAGTGGTTTAGCGCCTGCCTTTGGCCAAGGGCGTGATCTTGGAAACCCGGGATTGAATCCCACGTCGGGCTCTCGGTGCATGGAGCCTGCTTCTCCCTCTGCCTATGTCTCTGCCTCTCTCTCTCTCTCTGTGACTATTATAAATTAATTAATTAATTAATTAAAAATAAATAAATAAATAAATAAATAAAATCTGAACCATAGATTAAAGCCCATAGCCATATAGCTTATACTAGTTTCCATGATGTTATAACAAGTTATCATAAATTAAGATGCTTAAAGCAATGAAAAATTTTAATCTCACAGTTCTGTAGGTCAGAAGTCTTGGCAGGTTGAGCTTGGTCCCCTGCTCCAGGTTTCACATGGCCAAAATCAAAGTGTTGGCAAGGCCATGTTCATCACTGGAGTCTCTAGGGGAAGAACGCACTTCTAAAATCATTCAGGTTGATAGAATTCATTTTCTTGAGGACTGAGGTTTTCATTTTCTTGCTATTAGCCAGGTGCCCATTCTTGCTGCTAGAAGCCACACACACACACACACACACACACACTCACATTCATGACTTTCAAGTCACTTCCACCTCCATGGCTGGCTGAGTCTCTCATACTTCACATCTCTTTGACTTCCACCCCACCCCCATCCCAGCTGTGTCTCTCTGACTTCCTCTCTTACCCTCAGCTGAGAGAAAGCTCTACTTTCAAGAGCTCATGTGTATACATTGGGTCCACCCAAATAAACCCAAAATAATTCTCCCTAATTTAATGTTATTTGACTGGCCACCTTAAATTATGTCTGCTAAGTCCCTTTTGTTCACATAATGTGTCATTTTTATAGGCATGACAAGGAGGGTGGTAGTTATTGGGCCAAAATTCTGCCTACCACAAATCCTTTCCTGAAAATCATCCAGGGCAAATTCACCTGCATTAGAAACTGTATCTTTCTTGGTACCTGTCGTAACACACTTACTTTAATCCACTAATGTAAAAGTTATTTACCTAACTGCCTTAATTTTCTTATTCAATTCTGATGGTGGTTATTCAGTTTGTACTCTGCTAGTATCTTATAGAGCTGACAAACCAAGGAAATTGGATGAATTGAGTGGAATAAGCAAAGTCCAACAGTAATGGCAGATGGGGCTAGAACCAGAGCTAGAATAGGACTCCTAGTCTAGCATTTTCTCTTCAATAATAAACTATCTCTCTAACTTGGCTGTGCCTTGTTCCTTTGTCTCAAGTTTGTCTCCATAAACACAAATATTTTGGATGCATGTACAAATGCTAAGCATGGCACTATGAAGTTTCCTTTGATAGATAAGAAGAGACCCAATATAAGAGAAAACATGAGTATGTTACACTTCTTTTGCAAGCCCTCAACGATCGTCCCTTGTCCAAGAATTGTGCATCATTTACAGACACAGTTGTTTTTATTATATTTTAAGGAAACATTTTTTTTTCAGTGCAAGAAGAGTAGACAGATTTATGTGATGGCCTTTTAAAATCTTGATTTGTCTGTAATCAGAGCTGAGTGATCTGACACTCTCTCCTACTAAATGGTTTTGTGAGCAATCACACTCAAGTCCCAACAAACCCCCTTGTGTTTCTAGGTGCTACCTTAATTTACCAACCTGACTGTAACCTAAAGAATTTTTTTTCTTTTCCTTTTTCATTGCTGTCTTGCTGAAATCCTATTTGTACATTCTAGAGGAGAATTTCTTATTTTGGTGGAGTCATTTTGCTCCTATGTGTCACTGACCCTACAAACCTTTCAAAAAGTAACATGTTGGTCTTATGGGACTGAACAAAAGCAGTAGAGGGGTAGACAGAAGTGAAAATCATAGGTTTAATATCTTTTTATAGTAGAAAGAGAATATGCACTATCTTTCCATTGTAGAGACAGCAGCAATCTGCTCTCATAACCTTGAACTGGAATCAGAAGTAAATTCAAGCACCGGCTCTGCAGCCCTCTTCCTTGTTGACCTTTAATAAATTATATACCCTATCAGCCTTGGTTACCCAGCCAGAGAGGGAAAATGCATGCCTTACTCGTTGGGGGTTGTTTTGAAAATGAAATGAATGTATTTTGTGAATTATAAAAAATAATACAAATTACTACCAAGTGTAATAACCTGTTCCATTTTAAGTGTATATAAATACACAAGCATGATCTTTACCACCATCATCATTAGTATGCCTCTTTCCCCAGAGAAGACTGAAGAAAACAGGCTCAAAGCCTCTCTGGAGGTCAAACAGCAGGTTAGCCAAAGCTAGAAGGTTAGAATTCAAGAAGCTACAATTCCCATTAGATTGTGAATTCCCTGCTGCTGCCAGAGCCAGACTGTTTCTCTACCAAATTACTGCCAATAGAACACAATGCACATCTTAATTGTAGTTTCCACATTTTCTCAGGATCAAGTGGAAAGCTTTCTTACTTACTTTTCCAAGAATATCTTAATTTTTAAGATATGCTTATTTTAATCACATCTTCAGATTTTAACTCTCACCATCCCTAGCATTCAAGTCTCCTGATTAATACGTTGATGAAGTCTCCGTGTTTGTTCTAAGTATGATTTCTAGCAGCTGCCACATTTTTATTTACTCATTCACTGATGGGAATAAGGAGACAATTTTGATGTCTATTACCTTAATCAGGGACAGGTGTTAAACTAGAGCAAGACCATCTATTTTTTTCTTCAACACCTAAGAAACACACATTTAAAAAAAATCTATAACGATTAAACTTATTTATATGATATTCATTGTTAAAGGATAGCAACTTATTCTCTATAAACAAAGAAGAACTACCTGCAAGGATTTGCTTCAAAATAATCTAGCTGGACAAATGAGAATTAGACAAATGGAAAGTGGACTAGAGGTAAAATACTGTTGTCCAGGAGTTGATAATAGATGAAGCTGGATTATCTGTTTACTTTTTTATGTTTAAAAATGTCCATAATAAAAACATGTCCATAATAGATGCTAAATAAATCCATTTTTATAATAAAAGTTAAAGGTATACCCACATAAGTTCACTGATAATATTATGAGGTATAAATACTTGATCTTAAAAAGGCCTGTGCCCTTTTATCACTATGGAAATAATTTTAGCAGCTTTAAATTGCATCCAGATAGAAGAACCACCTAATTTTTGATAGATTTTATAAATGATAAATATCTTCTATACAATTAAAAACTTAAAGGTTAGCATCTAGTCCTACATCTAGGATTTCAGCTCAGAAGTCTTTTTGATCTATGATCTACCTTTGTGCCAGTATCTGAATGTGAATATAATTTTCCACTTCTAAAGACTACCTTGTCAGAGGTTATTATGTGCAATTTGGAGCCTTTATTGCTCAAAAAGGATCATATAATTTGAGCTACTAAAGGATCGAGATGCCTTGGGATTGGTTTCTGGGTGTAAAATTAAATAAAATTTTTATTTTAATAGTGTATTTCTTTTTTCATGGGGGGGTTTAAAATGAGTTCTAAAAACATATTTAACTAACTGTATTTCCTTTATTAAGATGTTGAGAATTTTGGCAGGTGTTATTTTCATACAGAGTCACATTGATCTATTTTTCCATGCCCTTCTCTCTAACTTTCACATCAATTCTTTTGCAAGATGTTTGATGACAATCAACTGTTCTATGTGTGCTGTAATAAATTCTCAAACAAAAGAATAAGCAGAATTGGAAGTATCACTCTTCAGAATAAATATGAAATGTCAGTGCTTAACAGTCTTGACAGGATACATAAAATGTCTCAGGAGACAGTGTCCCCAGAAGGAAAGCTCAAATTTGATTATCACATAATGTGCTATACAAGATGACAGCCAGATATCTTATATAACTATATCGGTGAGATACTGACCACCACAAAGAGATATAGATTAAATGTTATGAATTTGGTAGTAATATGAACTCTTCTGCCTGAAGTTTTTTCAGGAAAGAAAATATTTTTAAAAATCCAAGACAAAGTTTATAATCAGAGATTTTATGTGAGAAGTCTCACATATATAGTCCCTTCCCTTTCAAATAAAAAGGTATAATAACGATATATTGTGGCAGGTAAATGATGACTGTTATAATTTTAATTTTGAAATTTCCAAAGAATAAAAATTATCCAGAACAGTTGAGGCTGAGTCACCACGTAACTCAGATGGCCTTATACCCAATTCATGATTTCCATCATAAAGATCAAGCACATTTAATATCTTGAGGAATCTGTACCTACTAGAAGCTGATGGTCAAACAGTGGCCTAACCTAGCTACAGAAGCTAATCCTGCCTAGGACTAGTGTCCCAGAAGACATACCTAGTGTAGAAATAATATTGTAAAAATAAAATAAAAAACATTTTAGTCAAAATTCTGAGAATGCTTGGCTCAAAAGTTTTCCCAGCAAGGGGCTTTCCACCAAGAGGACACTCTTACAACTGGGAATCTCTTAGTACTCAAGTTTCAAAGTTGGCAATCTCCAAATGAAACAGATGTGAGTTGCCAGTATACTGTATTTGGATAAAAAGACAAACTATTCTGGAACAAAAATGAATAGAACACAAGTGAAGAGGACTCTACTATGAAACTGATGTTCAGGACCTTCGTGGGACTTAGTTATTTAATGATTCATTTATTTATCCATTCATCGATTCAGAATGTAGACCATAGGAGAAGCAGAATTTCTGGTTCTGATTACATTTGGGCCAATCACAGAAGGAAAAAGAGCAGAGCTATGACTCGAAAACAGAAGAGAGAGAGGTAGAGAGAGAGATATAGAAAGGCTTAAAAACAGTAAACCTTTAGTGTCGTAAAGAAATGTACTGAAAGTAAAAGAAAAATTACTCTCGTTTTACAGAGGCATTCATATCCAGATTTTGCTCTTTAAACCCTCAGCAGAAATGTAACAGTCACATCACCCATGAATTTAATTTCTAAACCATCTTTAAAGCTTACAGAACATGCAACCCCATCATGTAGGCTGCAAAGATGTTTTCAAGCTATTTTTTTCTACCCAGTTTTTTTTGTAAGAAAACTTTTAAATAGGGTATCCATAATGAATTCATAATGAAGTGACTATTTTAAATGAATTGCACTAATCTACATTGATTACAACCTTCCAGTTTCTGCAAATCTATTACTTAAATGTAAAATTATAAATTGTCTTATGTGGCCTTAGGGGACAGAACTAGCTGCAAGTGGAATTTTCACTAATATGTAGAATAGCCTTCTAAGACTGTAGTCCTCTGACATAGTAATGAGCTACCTTGGAAGCTGTGAGACTGCCACCATTAGGGATATTTATAACTCTAACTAAAAACTGATGTCATGAAGTATGCTGTAGGCTTTCTACAGTAGGTACCAGAGATACCTTTCCTCCAAGGTCTTATGAATAATTCCATGATTGTCTAACATTCAGAGAAATACCACAACTCAGCCACAATTACAATTTAAAATTTAGCACTCCCTTCTCCAGCCCCATGCCTTAGTACTTTATAATGCAGTATTCTCCTTGTTAATGTAAAAATGAGCACTAGACCCTTGAACCTTGCACTTCTACCAATACCACCTTATTTGTTCTGATTTCATGAATTTAGGATTCTCAAAAGGAATTAAAGATATGTGATATTAATTAGAAAGCTGGTCAAAGTCTAAGAATTTCTAATACCTGAATAAAAGTCAAAAAGTCCAAGCCATTCCAATTTGCCTTGTAAGAAGCTATTTAGCCCATAGGAGTTTATATTTGCAAATGAAACATATGACAACTCAGTCTCCATACTCTATTGCAAACAAGGTACCCTGATTACAAAAATTAACTTCACTGGAAAGAGCCATTAAGAATACATGTAAAATTATATGCTATGTCTTTAAATCAGGACCCAAGGCTCAGAATTATCTTTGACTTCAAAACTGACTGAGTGAAAGGGATCAATATTCAATTTCACAAAGATAATGCAATATCTGGGAAGAAAAAAAAAACATGTTTATCAGAAACTTTCCAAAGTATAAGATTTTGGGATATGGAATCAAACCTTGAAAAGTCAACTAGTTAGAAAGATTTTTGAAAACAGCTACTAGATTAAACACAACCTCACTGAAATAACAGATTGCCCTGAATCTTGCCAGGTCATTCTGAGTTCCCTAGTCTCTCCCGTAATACTGGAAGCACTAAATATCCAGCTGCAGAATACTGACAGCCAACCCACAAATGAATTGCCTCTTAAAATGAAACATAGGACCATTATTTATTACAGGAAGCCAAATTCTTCCTTCTGTGATTCCAAATATAAAATTAAAGAAAGGACAATGATTTGGCTGACATTTTAAAATAACTTTAAAACATTTCAAATAAAATTGGACATCTTTATGATAATATTAAATAAATGGTATGAGGTAGGGGATAATGTGTTCAAATAATTTTCAGATTTAAGGGGAAGGGTAGATGTTTGCAGATAGCTTCTTTGGTTAAGATTCACAGTAAGGAACCATAGTTTAAAAATCAGCCACAGAATCTAGAATTTCAGCCTAGAAGAGACTTCAAAGGTTAGTTGTTCCAATATTCCATCTAGTGCCACATTCACCACAGGCCCTGGTGTTTGATGGCAAATTCCAACCTGCAATTACGTAGAGTTTATAAGCCCCACAGCATTACATTGACCTTTATGAATCCCTGAGTTTTATGCAACTTTCATCAAATATATTTTTTCTGGAGCTTTTACCCATTGTTTATAACTAGAATTAAAAGTCTTATATATTCAATCCAGTACCTCATCTATGTGCTGGCCTTTCTCGTTTTCTTTTCTCTGTGCTAAGAATCCTCAGTCTACTCGCAATTCATCATGTACATTGTACTTTTTTATGGCTCTCACTACTCTACTAGATTTCCTGAGGTCCCTTTCTAGGTTATTAGCATCCATCTTACAGAAGCCTAGCCATAATTTAAAAAAACTCTTTGACCAGTACAACATAAATAATATTTTAGTCCTACTATTCCAGATATCAGAGTTACATGAAAGTGGCCATACCCCCACTTGGAACAAAAACAATGCAATGGGTTCAACCAAATCTCATTACTGTTTCTCTCATCAGCACCTAATTAGACATTTCTTGGACTGCTCTACAGTTAGGTAGAGCCATGTGACCAACATCTGGCCCATAGAATCTGTGTAGAAGTCATATATTCACTTCTCAGTCTGGCCTAAAACTGCTAGAACTATTCCATGAGATTCTCTGTACATTCTCTGTCTCTCATTTCTTGTTTAGTGGAAGGCATCAAGTGGAGTACTCAGAAGTCCAGTAGGGGAAAAAGATATGAAATGGAATGAATCTAAATTGCTTAATAAAGTTTTGCAGAAGAGATTCCCAAGCTCACTGCCTATTCTCATTAGACTATTAAAGGAACAAGAAATATATATTTTTTAATTGAGGTAAGATTGGTAAATAACAATACATTAGTTTTAGGTGTACAACACAATAATTTGATATTCATATACACTACTAAGTAGTTATCACAATAAATCTAGTTACCATTCATCACATACAATTGACCCCCTTCACTCATTTTGCCCACCCCAACCCCTTTAAACCTCTGATAACTACCAGTATGGTTTCTGTATCTATGAGTTTTATTTTTTTAGTTTTCATACATAAGTGGAATCGTGTGGTATCTTTCTCTGTCTGATTTCTTTCTTTCTTTTTTGTTTTTTTTTTTAAGCAAAATACTCTCAAGGTCTGTCCATGTCTCAAAATGGCAAGATTTCCTTCTTTATTATGGCTAAGTACTTTTCCACTAAATTATATACTACATTTTCTTTATCCATTCATCCATCCATGGGAACTTAAGTTGCTTCCATATCTCGGCTATTATAAATAATGCTGCAATTAACTTGCGAATACAATATCTTTTTCAGTTAGGGTTTCTTTTTGCTTTGGATAAATACCCAGAGGTGGAATAGCTGGATTATATGGTGTCCTATTTTTAAGTTTTTTGAGGAACTTCCATACCATTTTTCATAGTGGCTACAGAGAAATACAAAATATTAGGAATTTATATGCTTGTGAAATTTGAACTTAGATGGTCTGAGTACAGAGACCTCACATTAATACATAAGATAGAGTAATAACTAGGAAATAATTATGACAATACTTCAAGTGATACATTAATTGACAAACTTCTTTTTCTTCATCTCTGCTTGTTGGATCTCTCAAGAGATAAATAAATCATGCCTTAATCCCAAATGATAAAAGAAAGGTGTCATCAACATTTTGGATGTCGTGACACACTTTCTACTACTGGATTTTGTGGCAGCACACACTTGTTAAAAGACTCACTCATTCGGGACCAAGCAAGTCAGCAGTTATTATGATTCAATCGCTGTAACAAATAACAATGTCTTTCAAGAGCTACAAAAGCTCTTTCAGTCACCACTTTACTTATCTGCTCATCAGTATTATACCACTGTTTGAATAAAATTCCTTATTACTTTCAAGCTTCCCTTAGCACTTTTCATGTTTCAGTAAACCGATGCTTTGTTTTGAATTCCAGAGCGCCAGCTTCATTTGTGATGTGTTCCTTACTCACTGATTGTAGAACAGTTTGTGGGACACAACTTGCTAAACTGGGCATTCTGTATGTCAGATATTGTCAGTTATATTTAGTTGCACAAATGAATTTTGCACACTAATCTAAATTTTTCAGAATACTTGAGAAGGATTTGCCATAGGGTAATGTGCCACAACAAAACTACTAAGAACTAATGAAACACTTAAATATCTTTTTCTGGATGTTTTTTTTCTAAAAATGAAAAATATTTTAAAGATTTCTATTTTATGTCTTATTGCATAAATTCTTTTTTTAGCATTATGTTTGTAGTGATTTGAAGTAGACCTTGACTCAGCAGAGTCAATATGATGAATTTTGGCAGTTACACATATATGCTTGTGTATGTTTTATATATGTAGGTATAAATGTATGCACATACAGGTTGCTCAGAGACCACTGGAATGGCTAGAATATTGTAATTACTTTGAAACAAATGATTTCATTTGATTTCCATGACATCTGGTAAATTTATGGTCTGCACACTCTCTCCCAGGGAAGGAAGGGTTAACTTCAGCTGGCAAAAGCCTCAGGGAGGCAGTGTATCTCATCCACCCATTAGCAGTGTTGCACATGATTCCAGCAATCTTGAGAATCACTCCAACTGTCTCACACCCTGGAAATATGTTTGACCTATTCAGGCAGTCGTCTGACTTTGATGGATTGATACTAAAATTAAGGTCCTCAAAGATCCCTCATATTATATCACACTATACACTGGGCCACAACTCATTGTGCATACTTCCCTCCAATTAAATACCTAGGCCCAAACCACATCTAAATGCTCACTCTTTTCTTTGGGCTGTCTCCTTTCACCTCTGTGCCTCAGCATCTGCTAATATCTATGTATTATGCCCTCCTCAACACTGCTTTATAAAATTCTCTGGATTTTTCAATGCCAGCACAAATGCCTCCTCTTCTGTGAATTATTTCTTTACCCAGTACCTTCTTTGCACCCTCAGATTCCTTTGCTTGTACAGCTTTTATGGCAGGACTTATGGTTTTTCATGTGCTGGTTTATCAATCTTACTGCATCATAACTTGCAAAGGAGCAGGGATCACATTTCATTCTTCTTATATGGCCCAAAGGGGTTGTATATAAATGTGCTCAATTTATGTACAACGAAGCAAGTAAATGCCTAGACAATTGTGGTTAGAATGTGTGTTTGAAGGAATTTTCAAATTGCGTTTTAGAATTATTTTAAAATTCCCAGAAGAAAAAAATAAAAACAAGCCTAAATTGAATTTTTAGAAATTTTTAGATGATTTCAGAAGGACTGAAGGTTTTTTAATTTATTTATTTTTTGACAGCAAATTTCTTCCTTTAAAAAATAGGTGCAAATGCATCTGTGTCAATCAATGCTTAGCAAGATCTCAATTTGGGATTCTAGAATTACCAGAAGAATGTTTCTATCAAAATAATGGAAACTAGAAAATAATCTCTTATTTAGAATTTCACTGCAAAACGCTTTCATTGTAATAGTTTTGAAATCCAAATGTTTAAGACTGAAACTCCTTGGTGATATTCTTCCATATTTTTCTCACTTTGCATCATTACAAATTTTGTGTATAGATTTAGGGAAAGACAAGCTATTATGATTAGAGCAGAATCCAATTGTAATAGTTATATTTGTATAAAATTTTATGTTATATAGCTGAGTCAGTGAAAATGATAAAGTAAATATCAAAGGGGCATCTAGATGAAATGGTTTAATTTAATGTAATTGAATTATAAGTACATGAAAATTTATAATAGACAGTTCTTATTTAAATCTGCTTTTGAAGTTACAAATGGTAACTGCCATAGTAAATTTCAGAAGAATATAACCAAAAGTGATAAAATATATATGAGAAAATGATCTTTATGAAAAGATAAAGTGGTAAGATGAAAAGAAAGGTAAATACTAGTAAAATAAGTTATTAAATAAAAACTAATTTAAAATTTACTAAATTATTCTGTTCCACTGATCTATGTGTCTGTATTTGTGCCAGTACCACACTGTCTTGATGACCACAGCTTTGTAGTACAACCTGAAATCTGGCATTGTGATGCCCCCAGATATGGTTTTCTTTTTTAAAATTCCCCTGGCTATTCGGGGTCTTTTCTGATTCCACACAAATCTTAAAATAATTTGTTCTAACTCTCTGAAGAAAGTCCATGGTATTTTGATAGGGATTGCATTAAACGTGTATATTGCCCTGGGTAACATTGACATTTTCACAATATTAATTCTGCCAATCCATGAGCATGGAATATTTTTCCATCTCTTTGTGTCTTCCTCAATTTCTTTCACAAGTGTTCTATAGTTTTGAGGGTATAGATCCTTCACATCTTTGGTTAGGTTTATTCCTAGGTATCTTATGCTTTTGGGTGCAATTGTAAATGGGATTGACTCCTTAATTTCTCTTTCTTCAGTCTCATTGTTAGTGTATAGAAACAGAATAGAGAACCCAGAAGTGGACCCTGAACTTTATGGTGAACTAATATTCAATAAAGGAGGAAAGACTATCCATTGGAAGAAAGACAGTCTCTTCAATAAATGGTGCTGGGAAAATTGGACATCCACATGCAGAAGAATGAAACTAGACCACTCTCTCTCACCATACACAAAGATAAACTCAAAATGGATGAAAGATCTAAATGTGAGACAAGATTCCATCAAAATCCTAGAGAAGAACACAGGCAACACCCTTTTTGAACTCGGCCACAGTAACTTCTTGCAAGATACATCCACGAAGGCAAAAGAAACAAAAGCAAAAATGAACTATTGGGACTTCATCAAGATAAGAAGCTTTTGCACAGCAAAGGATACAGTCAACTAAACTAAAAGACAACCTACAGAATGGGAGAAGATATTTGCAAATGACATATCAGATAAAGGGCTAGTTTCCAAGATCTATAAAGAACTTATTAAACTCAATAGCAAAGAAACAAACAATCCAATCATGAAATGGGCAAAAGACATGAAGAGAAATCTCACAGAGGAAGACATAGACATGGCCAACATGCATATGAGAAAATGCTCTGCATCACTTGCCATCAGGGAAATACAAATCAAAACCACAATGAGATACCACCTCACACCAGTGAGAATGGGGCAAAGTAACAAGGCAGGAAACAACAAATGTTGGAGGGGATGCGGAGAAAGGGAACCCTCTTACACTGTTGGTGGGAATGTGAACTGGTGCAGCCACTCTGGAAAACTGTGTGGAGGTTCCTCAAACAGTTAAAAATAGACCTGCCCTACGACCCAGCAATTGCACTGTTGGGGATTTACCCCAAAGATACAGATGCAATGAAACGCCGGGACACCTGCACCCCGATGTTTATAGCAGCAATGGCCACGATAGCCAAACTGTGGAAGGAGCCTCGGTGTCCAACGAAAGATGAATGGATAAAGAAGATGTGGTTTATGTATACAATGGAATATTACTCAGCCATTAGAAATGACAAATACCCACCATTTGCTTCAACGTGGATGGAACTTGAGGGTATTATGCTGAGTGAAGTAAGTCAGTCGGAGAAGGACAAACATTGTATGTTCTCATTCATTTGGGGAATATAAATAATAGTGAAAGGGAATATAAGGGAAGGGAGAAGAAATGTGTGGGAAATATCAGAAAGGGAGACAGAACGTAAAGACTGCTAACTCTGGGAAACGAACTAGGGGTGGTGGAAGGGGAGGAGGGCGGGGGGTGGGAGTGAATGGGTGACGGGCACTGGGGGTTATTCTGTATGTTAGTAAATTGAACACCAATAAAAAATAAATTAAAAAAATAAAATAAAATTTACTAAATTAATAAAAGCTAATTTAAAATTTAAATGTTTGTATATATGTAGCTTTATTTGGAAAAATAGTTTTTATATATATTGGCATTTGTTTCATGAGTGAAACAGTGACTTTAAAAATAAGTGACATGCATGAGAAACATGTAATCCTAAAAAATAAATTAAAAAAACATATTTCCCACATTTTTTAAAAAAGTATTTTTATGGGAACTTAGGTTTTGACTCCCTCAAAAATTGACTTTGAAATAGAGTTCAGGTAATGTAGCTTATTTGTAAGGTGATCTCAGGAAGCACTGAAGGGAGTGAGAATTAGTCAAGAAAAGTAGGCAAGTTAATAAGACAGTCATGGTAGGTTGCCACTATGGTCACCTGGGGTTCAGTTTCTCTGGGACACTCTAAGATACTGTGTGGACTATACCTCAGAACTGTTCAGCCAAAAGGCAAATGTTCTGGGGTATTTATCCACCAACATCCATCTCTCAAAGGTTGAGGGTTACTTTTGCGGTATTGAATTTCCAACAGATCCATGAGGTGTGAGCTGACCATGTTATCGTGGCCAGAGAACTCACTCAGGAAGTTGGCAGCTTGAATGGGTACTATTTGTAGGAGATCTCTGGAAGGGTAAGCATCAGAGGCTGGAGTGCAAATACATTTGCTATGGAATTGTGTGGGATTTTCTGTTTTCCTATTTTCAATATAGTTAGATGTTGTTAGAAGACATTACAATACTACTACTCCTATTACCTTTCCATCAGGAATTGTATCTATATATCTATTTATCTATCTATATTAATCAGGGTACATCTACTCAATGTATTCATTCCATAGTTTAAATAGTGAGAACAAAATATTAGTAGAGGTTAAAACATTGTCACATTTAGTGATCATATATAACACAGAGAGTTACTTCTTTTTCCATTTGTGGTTGCTTAATTTATATTTTCCTTCCCAGAAATAAGACTTTACTCTCACATGGCTACTAGAGTAAAATAACCCAAAAGGAAAACCGTACAATCAAAACACCAAAGTAAAATAATGATTTTTCAGTATCTCTGCCAACTAAAAAGAAAAAGAGTATTGCTTCTGTGAGAACATCTGATCCACCATATGACACTCTGTAATACAAAGTTAGGTTTGAGAGCACATTGAGATGAGAAGCCCATAAATCATGTATTCCTTGACCTTAACCAGGCGAAAGAATACCTATATACAAACGTATTTTGAATGTACACTATTTTTCTTTAGTTGACGTGTTTCCTACATTTATTTTCCCTTACTATCCTTTGTTTCAAGTACATAGAATATTTCTACACAAACTATTGGGAGCATATTTAATTTATTGAATTCTATGATCTTTTATCTTTTTTTTTCCAGTTTTATTGAGATACAATTGACATACGATACTGTATAAATTTAAGGTACACAGCATAATGATTTGACTGACTTACTAGATTTTATTATACATCAAGCAATGCTTTGTGGGTGCTAGGGCATAGAACAAATAAGTCATTTCCTGCCTTAAATTTATGGAACAGATTTATATTTAGCAACACTGTAAAATAAAGATGAACATGTCATAAGAAGTGTAATGTAGAATGTGCTATAGAAATACCAAAGTGGGGGGTGGGTAGTATTTAATCCTGACTGGAGAGTAACCAAGGGTTCATAGAGGAGTTAGTATTTCATTTGGACCATGAAAAATAGGTGAAATTTCAGTGAATAGAGATGGGGTGTGAGTAGGGATACATAAAAGAAAACAAATAGAATGATTAAAGGCATGGAGGTCTAATATTGCATAGACATTTTCAGAGAATGGTAACCTTCCGAATGGCTGGCATATAGCATCTTAGTTGAGATGGAGAGATACTTTACAGGAAAGATAAACTGGATTGAGATTGTGGAGGATTTGCGGGCACACCTGGGACAGTTGGAGTTCATTCTGTCAGCTGTGGTGAGAAATAAAAAGTTCTGAGTAAGTAAATGACACAATCAAAATTTTATTATATGAAGAGAAGCAACAATGCAACTACACCTCATGGAAATCACTCATATGGTGATGCAAAATGGGTGGGTGATTATAGAAAAAAATTTTAGAAACAGGTAGATTTATGTCCAAAATTTGTAGGCTTCTAGAGTTACCATGTTAGAGGCAAATGGATCTTTAACTACAGCAGTGGCAATGGGAATAAAAAGTAAAGACATTTTAGAAATAAAAACGATCATCTTATGACCATCAGATTTCAGAGCAGTGGATATAAGGGCAGCTAAAGGCACACACTAGTAGCACTCTGCCTGCATTCCTCTGATCTCTGTACCAGATTTATGTGCACTTTCCCCAGGACCCATATAATTCTGTTTTCTCCTCCTTCTTTTCAGGAGTGAGAGTCTGAAATGCCTGGTAACATATATCCCTGTAGGATGCCCTCTAAAGAAACTAACTGGTGTGAAATTTGAAAAGCCAGCTTCCCTGGGATCCCTGGGTGGCGCCGCGGTTTAGCGCCTGCCTTTGGCCCAGGGCATGATCCTGGAGACCCGGGATCGAATCCCACATTGGGCTCCCTGCATGGAGCCTGCTTCTCCCTCTGCCTGTGTCTCTGCCTCTCTCTCTCTCTCTCTCTCTGTGTGTGTGTGACTATCATGAATAAATAAATAAAATCTTAAAAAAAAAAAAAAAGCCAGCTTACCTGACTCAAAGAGGGACAAACACTGAAGGATAACTTATTGTCTTAGCTCCTGTGTGGGAACAAGATGAGGCTGGTACTTTGCCTAAAACTACATCCTTGTCTGATCTTTCCTCTTCCCTATGTTGCTTCTCCCACTCCCTTACTCACTGTTTTTCTAGAATGGCTTCTTTAACATTCACTTGCATGGGAAATTCTCATCCCAGTGTCTGTGTCTGAGATTTGCATCTGAATAGAGAGGTTTTGAGATGGAAGGTTTTGATAAATTAACTAAAATAGGGAATATGGATTCTGACCTTTTGACTTTATTTTGAACTCTAAAGAACATCTCTCATTGGTCTATTTTATGTTAGTGGAAGCTATCTCCTTCAGGAATTTTAAGTTAAAGGGAAATAAGCAAAGATGCTATTGAAAGTAACATGGTCAAAATTTAAGGAAAACAGATGAGCTGGGAAGGAATGGGAGAAACTGTGAGACAGGAAAGGACTTTGACCAATGGGAATTGGATTCTGACTCGATTCCAACCTTTATTCTATCACTAGATTGTCCTCAGAGTCTCATAACTCCCTCCTCTGTGAAATGAGGCCACAGTACCTCCCTCTACTGCCTTTACTCCTGGGTCCTCCCTCAGGAGACTGATTCTATAGGTGTAGGCCACAGTATGAACACCGAACTTTCTCCCCCCAGCTTTACTGAGATAACATTGACAAAATTGTAAGATCTTTCAAGCCTATAATGTGATTTTATGACATACTATCCATTGTGTAAAGATTTCCTCCATTACATTAACATACTGGTCATCTCACTGAACACACAAAACAAGTGTTTGTTCACGGTTGAGGTACTGAAGGAATTAATAGGCCAGTGGTCTCAAAGTGTGGTCCCCAGACCAGCAACATAAATATCATCTTGGAGTTGTTAGAAATCTACATTTTCATCCCTACCACAGATCTAGTGAATAAAAAACTTGGAGAGGGAGCAGCAACCTGTGTTAAATAAGCACTCAAGGTTATTTTGAAGAATTCTAAAGTTTGGGAACCACTGTAAATAGATGAATGAAACAGCAATGTCTGTATTTCTGACTTTATTTGGAAATGAAGTTTCATGTGTATGAATTTCTCACATGGCAAAAACTTATTTCAGCAATGTGAAATGACTGGGGCTTTGGAAGTAGATTTGGGCACAGATTTTAGCTTTTCCACATAAAACCACATGTGCTCTTGTAAAACCACAGTCTTTGTGCATTTTGCTGTATAGAAAATATATAAAATTGAATGATAAGGAAAGCAAATAATATGTAAGAAAGACATATGACAGCTTAATCTGACCCATGGTAAGTACTCAACAAATGATCATTTCCTCTGTTTTCTTTTAAGGAAAAACCTTTCTTTTAATCATTTTGAATAACTGCATTTATTAAATTTTTCACATTATTTAGTCTTCTAAAAATCCTACTGATACTGAACTGTAAGTTATAAAATTATATAATTTATTTAAAACATATTTATTGTAAGAACAATAAATATGTTTTAAATAGAGATAATTTTAAAATATGGATATAAGTAATACTTGTTTTCAAGAATGGAATTTTACACTGAGTTATGGAGAACGTTTTTGAGAAAATGAGGTGATACTTGTAAGGAATAGTATAGTAATTCTTCAAATATCCCAGACAGCTGTAATATGAGTTTTAAATAATTTTTTGACTAGCTCATCTATACAACTTTGAAAAGAAATTAAGGAAGGAAGAAGAAAGGAAAGCCAACCAATACATTTCAATATAAAATCATCTAACATGGATCATCCCATTTTAGATATTCTTTGACTCCTTTGAGGAGATGACATAGTAACTGATAATTTTTGGTAGTATTAATTTCATGCCTTTTTAGGACTTTCTAAGGAATATAGATTAGTTTTTTTCCTCCCCCAAATGGGTCCAATTGTTCTACTCTTTGATTCCTTACAACTAACACTTAATTTTAAAATATCTTGCCACTTTTGCAATCAAACTCTCACATTTTATTCATTCTCCTATTGGCAACCTCAGTCTAATAATCTGTTTCTAATCTTTTATGAGCTGGAAAACCAAATAATTAAGGCTTTTAGCATTGTATGTAAAGTAAAATTGAAATATTTCTACTTGAGATTCCAAAAGGATCTCTAGTCAGTAAAGCTCATTGGCTCTCGTGTCTGAACTTTTTGAAAAATTTCCAACTATCTTTAGTTAGTATTCAAATATACATTTTCTGCTAAGTTTTTAAATTCCTTTAAATTCGTTTATGTAAATCTATAACCAAACAGAGTCTTGCACAGAACATGCAGCCTATAAATGTAGTTAGATGAATGAGTTCTCTGTGGTCAAGACTGAAGGAGAAATAGCTTCTATCTTATCATCTTAGTCTTTCAGCTCTACCACATTTTAATGGACTTTCTGGTCACTTAGTGCTATAATTGCCTGAGGGTCAAGCATCATCATTTAACAGAGTCACCATCTCCAATCTTTCTCCTCCCATTTTCCCCTGAACTATTCCTAGTAGGCTTTTATTCACTTCACTTCGGTGAAACTGCTCAGGTCATGGTATCCAATGATACCTGTTGGTAATGCAACAGTCTTCATAAAATTCAACATACTAAACATTTGAAACAATGGGTTATCTGCTTCTTGGAATAATTTCTTCCTTTTGCTAGGCATTGACCCATCTGTGTCTTATGTCACTTCTAATTTCAGTTTATTTCCTTCTTCCTGCTTTTCCCTGACCTCATCACTCCTATCCCTAAAATTCCTCTATATGCCATCTCTATGTTAATGACTTCCCAACTTTTAAATGGAGTCTTAATCTCTCTCCAGAACTCCAATGTCTTATATCCAACTACTTGGAATCTCCATTTGGTTGTCCAGTAAGCAGGTCAAACTGCAATGCTCAGGGTTCCCATTTCAAATAAATAGCCTTAACCTTAAAGATAGTCTTCACTCCTCTCTTTCTTTCAACATCAAATTTATAAACAAATGACCTCATCCCTATTTGTAAAATATATTTTGACTTTGGTCACTTCTTATCTTATTTAGTAATGATACCTAGATCTGACTGCCACCAAATTTCACCTAGGGTATTATAAAATCTTTTAATTAGACTTCTTGTGGTCTAGTCTCCACAGAGAGTCAGTGACCCTTTTAAGTTACAAATCAAGACTTTTGCTCATTTGTTCAAAACCCATGAATGGCTTTTGATCAACTCGAGATAAAAAACTAAAGCCCACCAAATAGACCAAAATGTCCTTCTTGGCTTTTTCCCAACCCTAACCTCAGTCCTTATCACCTATTACTGCCTCCCACTATGAAATGAAAATGATGTGATATCTTAGCCCAAGAACCTTAAAATGTAGTTAGAAAATGGACACAAATTTACATCCACTTACATCGTGCTAGGAAAAACCTTCCACAGTATGAAAGAAAGTATTGACTTTGGAGTCAGAAGACATTATTTTGAATTCTAGTTTCATTATTTACTTGCTAGATCATTCTGTACAATATTTTCACTTCTCTTAATTTACTTCATCAACTATAAGTTTGTTATTAATACTGATGCAACTGGAAAAATTGGGGATATCAAATGAAGATAAATTTTTGGTAAATTATAGAACTCTATAAATAAGGTTCGGTATACCAGTAAGAAACTCTGAGCATCCTTTTCCCTGTACTTCCATGGCATTTCCTGGGCTATATATTAGCTCTTATCTCACATGGTCACACGTTAGTGTAAGTCTCATCAGCACAGCAAGAGTTCCTTGAGGACAGAAATCGTTTTATTCATTTTGTATTTACGGTGCCTATTTAATAATTGTGGAAGGAAGGAAGGAAGGAAGGAAGGAAGGAAGGAAGGAAGGAAGGAAAGGAAAATGATTAAGTGGTTATAATAAAGGTATAAGCATAATGGAGAGAATAATAAATGTCAATTTGCATAGAGAGAGAAATAGAGAAGACTTCTCAGGGGTGGCATTTTGGATTGAGTTGAAAGTTGAATCAGAGTTTGACAGGCAAAGGATAAAAGAACACTACAGGAGCAGTAAAGGTTCTTCAGCTGGGCTTAAGAGATAGGATTCTAGGGACTCATAACCTGGTTATGTAATTTTATATGTTTTTGCATTTGATCCCAAGGTTAGGGACCATAGTTTTCATCACATTTTCAAATTTGCCAATGTCACAATTAAAAGTTAAGAACTATTGAGGTTGGCAGAAGAAGGTGAGCAAAAACAAAAAATGGGACAGTCAGAGCATAAATAGGGAGTAAAAATTTGTTACAACTGGATTGTGTTCACTTTATACTTTAAAATCTGAAAAAAGTGCAAGTTTAATTTTTCTTTGAAAAATAAGTAATAGAATTTTCTTATGCTTCCAAAGTTATTACAAAATAGCTTTTATAAATGTCAACGCCTAATTTGTTAAAAAAAATACAAAAGAAAGGAGGATAAAAACCCAGTTGTTCACTCAAAACTGTCCTTATTGATTCCCAGCAACTCTTTGAAGTTTTCTTGATTCTCTGATTCTCATTTATTCTTAAACGGCAGGATTTTAGCCTTTGATTCTTTCCAACTGAGTCTTGACCTCCTTCCCTATAGTAGAGAGCAGTGATTGCCTATGGTAATCCCAGCAGTAAATGCCAAGCTAAAGATGGGCTATGGAACACCATGTTTGGAGAATCAGTCAGATTCTCATTTTTACAGTCAAATTGTTCCTGCAGTTGAAGATGCTAGTGATTACTATGCTGATTACAATTTAGAATGACTTCACATTTTATTTGTTTGTTTTGTTTTCCTTACAGTTAAACAGCACTTAGGTTTCTTCTTTACGTAATCCATTAAATCACTCAGAAATTTTGTAATCCATCCCTAATCTTACAAAGAGGGGCATGCTGTCTAGTGGGAACAGCTTTTTCATATTAAGGTCTCTCCAAGGAGTGTTTATTATATAGGGAGTGCATTTTTATATAGACCTATTTTATTCCTTGTATAAACTTGGGATAGGTATCAGCAAGCATCAGGGCTTGCATTTTCAGTAATGGTTTCATAAATTGGAGTCTGGTTTATTTGTTTAACAAACTAGGGGGAAAGCTTCACTTTTAGCTTCATATATCTAACTTCTTTCTACTGGGTGAATGAATATACACTGTAGTATAGAGTTAGACAAAAGGGAAGGAATAATAAATGTTGTAATGATAACTCTGCATATTTGTGTAGCAGTTTGCAGTTGAGAAAATATTTTCACAGAATGTGACATATTGGAAAAAGGATAGAATTCAGATGTAAAGGATCTGTGATTAGTGGTTCTAGAGTTCACTAGTAAAGTAGTAAATTCACTTATTCCATAAATTTCAGTGTTAATATCTTTGTGAGAGGATCATCTATCGGTCTAGTCTACCTATCAGTATTGTAGGGAAAATTGGACACGAAAAGTGAAAACATTGGTAAACTCTGAGCACTGTACTCAGGTTAAACATCATCATCATCATTTCTTTAAAGCTACATAAGGGACTATAATTTTTCATTTAGTAATAAGAGTAAAAAAGTAAAAAGGCACTGAACATTTATCTTAAGATAATTAAATGTTAAATATGTGACTAAATTTTTCATGCAGTTCATTTTAAAGAGACAATATTAAGGTAAAGTAAGATAAAACATAATTGTTAGTAATATTAGTGTCTTGAAAAAATAAATTAGCTCAATATAGGAAAAAGGAAAACTTACCTTGATAGTGCAAAAATTATTCAGGAGACAATGCCCTAAGTTGCAGGAAAAGTAAGAGAGAGAACTATAAAGAGAGTGAAGAAATTGTTTTTAAAACACAAATAACTCTTGATAGGATCAGGGACTAGGGCTTAGAAAAAACTCTATCTCTAACTGTCAGGATTTGTGAGGGATAAAATTAGTAGCCTTATTTATTAGATTCTTATTATATAATATTAAATTAAATAATTAAAAATGTCAGGGATTGGAAAGAATAGATAGAAGTGGAATATGATTGATTTATAAGACTATGGAATAATTTTATATTGTTGAAATAAATATCCAAAATTTGGAAACAAGGTAAATATTATTGCATGTCCTTCCATTGTGATACCAGAACATTGTCAGACAGGACTTCCTAGAAATTATTTAACTATGCAGGAGACCTTTTGATTAGGACTCTAATTCTGAGACATTACCTACTATTTTTTTAATCAGGTAGAGATGAAAATGAGTTCTGTCTTGTAGAAAAGTTAGTTCCATATATTTACTGCCCTATAAGATTCTAACTTGCAAAATTAATTGATATGATTTTCCCAAAAGACTATATAAATTTTTGTTCCTCCAATGTTCTTTGAATGATGAATTAAACATTCTGTGACACGTATTACCCTAATTTATATATCACATTTAAAACTTCTAAAAAATGACACTTTCATATGTTTTACTTTTGTACTTAATATTTTCTGCTTACTTATTTTCTAACATTCAAGAACACAACAAATTTGGCAAGTCTATATGATTTTAATAGAATTTGACCTGTACTTTGCATTTACATAGTATTATTTTACTACTTTTTCACCCTAATCACATTGACCTGATTGTTGATAAGCAGTAGCATTGGTCACATATTTAACCGAATAAAATAATGCAGAAAGAGTTTCAAAATTTGATGGTACCATTTTTAAACATCACAAAGAATGTCTGCATCAGAAAAGAAATTAGGGGTCTTGCTAAGATGGTGAATTAATGAAATCTACAAGCTCCCTTCTGAAATCCCAACTCAGGAAATATTAAAGATTTAAAAGGGGGTTGGTATAAATTAATCTAATAAACTAACAAATAACAGTAGAGAAGTGTTTGAATTGAAAGAAAGTTGGATCTCAGTCAGTGCTGGTATTGTGGTAGGTGGAAGGGCTGCAATGGTTAGGTCAGATAGGAGGAATTTGAAGGGAAGTGAAAGCAAGCTAGGTTATTTGTCTTTTGGAGGGAATATAGCGGTGAAACTAGGTATTGATAAATGTTATAGCTAAGGTGCTCCTGGAAAATAGAACCTGTAGGCTGTATGTGTGTGTGTCTCTCTGATATTACAGTGCATGTATGTGTGAAAAGATGGGTGGGGACACTAAATAGTAGAAAGAAGAAGAAATTTTTTAGAAAGTAACATTAGATGTAAAACTATAAAAATATATAAAAGTAAACTACAGTTAATTTCATTTCCAAAAAAGACAAGAGAAAAATCATATCCTTGCCAAACATAATGTACATATATTTCTTACAACCCCAAATATGCAACTTTCTCCTCAGCAGAGGGTCCACCATCCTTTTTTGATCTTTGGGAGATGCTCATTCCTGTTCTAGTTGAGTCACATTCACCTACAACTTAAGTATTTAGATTTGATATCCTACAACTTAAGTATTTAGATATAATTTAATTACCATTACCACAGTTTATATTTTATGGTATGGGAATGGGAAAAAATAAGATGAAAAAATGGTTAGTATATGCATGCATATATTCATATTAAAATAAAAGAAGCAGTTTCTCATAACTGTGACAATATTCATTCCTACAACCAATCGCATGGTTGTAGCTGATATTTAAAATTACCATTTTTGCCACTATCTGTATTTTATACCTTGCCTTTAGCAAGCACTTTGGCTAGTCTTAGTTCCTTGCCTGATGGGGTAACACAACTTTAATTTCTGGAAAGTCTGGACCATTAACATTTTTCCTGTTGATTCTTGCAGTTATTCATTGATTTTAATCACAAGATCCAATGAATAATAAGAAGCAGGCCGGGGGACTTCTCCATCCCAGATGAATTCCCCCTCATGTTCACTGTGCTGTAACAACCTAATCTCTGCTTGGTAGTCAGGACCAATTATTGCAGAGGATTCAGGGCCACCTCCCTACCTTTTCCCTCTAGATGTACTGGAAGAGGAGCACAGAGTTGTCAGGTAGCACTGTCATCTTCCAGCTTATTAGAACCACTGCCATGTGCCCTGGTAGAAGCATGCTATGTTCCCTAATGAAACTTTCTTCCTTTGGAAACTAAGATTTCTGGCCATGTAGAATCTGAAGTAGTGGTAACAAGAAGGCCGAATTTTGTTAATGTCTCAGTAGGGTATTAGTGAGTAGAGCCACTACCATTTCTACCCCCTTGATACCCATGAATCCTGGATATGGGATAAACAGTGTATTTGTTAGTTTCAAATTTAAACCATATACTACATCTTAGAGGATATTACTCTAGCCCTACAAGTAGTGTCCTCTACCTAGCACCATAACTGAATCTTCAAAAGTCCATTGCAATGTTCTGTAAAGCTGAAGTTTTGGGATGATGGGACATGTGGTAAGACTAATAAATTCCATGAGCATGAGTTCAATGTTTCACTTTACTTGCTATCAGATGAAGCTTGCTTCATTGTTTTGCTTTGGTTTTGGTTGTAATCAGTGCTATGTGAAAAATATGACAACAAAATAAAGCATCCCATAAATCCACAGATAATGGTTTTGGCAGAAGCATTGTGGGCAGGGAAAGTAGATCCATATCTACAGGATATGTCTATTCTAGCAGAGAGAACCAAAAGTTGCAAAGATTTCAACTTTCTTGATGGAAGTAGTCCTATGTGATCAATCTGACACCAGCTGTCTGGCTGGTATGGTGTCATATGAGGAGCTCAGAATTGGTTGATTGTTTCACACAGTAGTGACTGAAACTAGATTGGTCTTTGGTGAGTGAAAGTCTATATTGCTAAGACCATGTAAAACCTCCATCTTTACAAACATGGCCACTTCATCATAAGTCCCAAGCAAGGCGAGGTTAGATGATTGACATATCTACAGAATAAGTCATTCTAACCATTTCATTATTAAAATCTTTCTTTGCTGAAGTTATTTTTTGATGAGAATTTTCATGGGCACAAATATCTTCAAACCCTGTACCCACTTATATACTCTTTTTCATAGATCTTTTAACTAATTTCCCGCTCGTGTTTCTTCCAAGTTCCCAACTATCAGCTAAATTATTAGCAATTGCTGATTATTCAGTAAATTCATGTCTCTAGTTTTCCAAGCAAAATGCAAAATCCAGTGCATTGCTCAATATTATACTTGCTATTCTCAATTCAATATGTGAATCAAAATGATAACAAAACCCCAGCAGATTATTTTGTAGGTATCAACAACTTGATTCTAAAGTTTATATATAAAAATTTTTTAAAGTTTATGCTTAAAGGCAAAGGACCCAGAATAAACAATGCATCGCTGAAAAATGAGAACATCATCAGAAATAATATCACCTGACTTAAATAATTATTTCAAAGTTATGTTAATCAAGACAGTGTGGAATTGGTGAAAAGGCAGACAAACAGATAGATGCAACAGAATTGAGAGTCCAGGAGAAATAGACCTCACAAATATAGTCTGATATTTGACAAAGGAGCAAAGGTAATACAATGGAGAAAGGATAGTCTTTTCAACAAAAGTGCTGAAATAACTAGAGATTCATATGCATAAAATTGAATCTTGACCTTACATTACACCTTTCACAAAAATTAACTCTAAGTTGATCACAGACCTAAATGTAAAATGTAAAATAATAAAATTTACAGAGGATAATATAAGAAAAAATCTAGGTGGCTGTGGGTTTGGTGATATGTTTTTAGGTACAACACCAAAAGTATAATTCTTGAAAAAAAATTGATAATTTGGATTTCATTAAAATTGCAATCTTTATGGGATCCCTGGGTGGCGCAGCGGTTTGGCGCCTGCCTTTGGCCCAGGGCGTGATCCCGGAGACCCGGGATCGAATCCCACATCGGGCTCCCGGTGCATGGAGCCTGCTTCTCCCTCTGCCTGTGTCTCTGCCTCCCTCTCTCTCTCTCTGTAACTATCATAAATAAAAAAAAATAAAATAAAAAATAAATAAAAAAAATAAAATTGCAATCTTTAGCACTATAAAAGACACTGTCAAGAGAAAAAAAAGCCATATATTGGGACAAATTTTTTACAAAACACATGTCTGACAAAGCACTGCTATATAAAAAGTACAAACAAATAAACAAATAAAGAGACCTCTTAAAACACAACAATAATAAAAAAAATGGACAAAAAAAACCTGAACGGACACCTCACAGAAGAAGATATACACATGCAAATAGGCATATGAAAAAGTGCTTAATATCACATATGTCTTTTTAGGCTACTAAGATAAAGAATTTTAGACTGGGTGACTGATAAACAACTGAAATTTATTTCTCACAGTGCTGGGGGTTGGACACTGAGATTAAGGTACCAGTGAGGGTGTGTTCTGGTGACAAACCTTTCAGGTTGCAGACTACTAACTTCTCCTCATAACCTCACATGACATATCACAGAGAGAGGAAGCAGGTTTTATTACTCTTATGGGGGCACTAATCCCATTCATGAGGATTCCACCCTTACGAGATCATATAATCTTAATTTATTTCCCAAAGACCCACCTTCTAATACCATCACATTGGGGACAGGGTTTTGATATATTAATTTTATGGGGATTCAAACATTCAATTTATGACAACATGTAACTAGGGAGTTGCAAATTGAAACAATGACTAAATGGTGAAAATCCAAAACAGTGACAATTTCAAATATTGGCAAGGATGAGGACCAACAGGAACTCTCATTCATTGCTGGTGGAAATGTGGAATGGCACAACCACTGTGGAAGAGAGTTTGGCAGTTTCTTATAAGCCAAGTGTAGTCTCAACATATGTGATCCAGTAATCACCCTCCTAGGTATTTACTCGGATTAGTTGACACAAAAACTTGCATTGCATGTTTAGAACAACTTTAGTCATAATTCCACAGAATTAGAAACACCCTGGAGGTTCTCTAAAAGGTGAATGGATAAACAACTGGTATACCCATCCAACAATATTATTCATTAATTAAAAATAAAGAATTATCAAGCCAAGAAAAGATATTGGAAGAAATTTAAAGATATATTGAAGAGTCCATTTCCTGGCCAAAATTCTACGTGCTACCTTTCAGTCTTGACTGTAGACAGTTACAAAGCCCTTATCTGGCAGGCCTCGTGAGGGAAAGCTGCCTTTCCCACACCCAACTTAATACACAATCTAAAAAGTATCACAGTCAAGTACTCGGAGCCTCCCCATTCCCCCCCCCCCCCCGCCACAAGCCATGCTCTTAGGCATATCTACATTCCTAGATATCCAATGCCTCATTTTAGGAGCCCTTTACTGAAGCCTTTCTCAGGTGCCACTGCCATGACCACCTTATTTGAGGGACTTGAAATATTTTTCTCCATTCTGACTCCATATTCAGTACTTTTCCACTTCTAGCCTTTTCCTTCTCCTTTTCCCCCAACCAGGTCCATAAAACAGCAGGAGCCTTTTATTCAAGGCTCCCTTGGTAGATTCTCCCATCTGTACTGATACATATGACTTTCCTCTGGCACCATTCCATGGAGAAGATGTTCCAGTGGAACGAGGGAACTAGTGCTTTATCCTAGTGAGCCTCTTGTTTATCCATTGTTGTAAGTGGTTAAAGGCTTGACTGTTAACTTTCATTTTGGATTATTACCTTAAATGGCCACTTTAACACCTGACAGCTCAGCTTTCTCCAGCTCAGCTCTTGACATGCTGCTTAGTAAAAGAAACCCATCTTAAAAGGCTGTGGACATAGTGTACGATTTCAACTATTTGGGTATTCTGGAAAGGGCAAAACTGTAGAGACAGTAAAATATAAGTGTTTTTCAGGGATTGTAGGTGAATAGGTGGAGATTAAGATTGTTGGAGCAGAGGGATCCCTGGGTGGCTCAGCGGTTTGGCGCCTGCCTTTGGCCCAGGGCGCTATCCTGGAGTCCCGGGATCAAGTCCCACGTCAGGGTCCCAGCATGGAGCCTGCTTCTCCCTCCTCCTTTGTCTCTGCCTCTCTCTCTCTCTATGTCTATCATAAATAAATAAATAAATCTTAAAAAAAAAAAGATTGTTGGGGCAGTTAAACTGTTCTATATAATACCATAGTGATGAATTCATGACCTTATACATTTCTCAAAACCACAGAAGCGTAAATGCAAATACTGAAGCTTAATGTAAACTATGGACTTCAGTTAAAAATAATGTATCAATATCAATTCATTAGTTGTAACAAAGTTAATACCCAAAAGCAAGATGTTAATTATAGGGTAGAGTGTGAGAAGAGATGAGGGGTGGGGAGAGAATTGTTCTATGGGAACTTTATACTATCTTCAATTTTCTGTAAACTTAAAACTGTTCTAAAAATTTCCTATTAATAAAAGACAAGTGCCTACTTAAGAGGACTGTCCTTCAGGGATACTCTATGGGATTGTAATGGTAGATATGCTGCCCAGGCTAGATTTTTTCTCTCTGAGTCATTGGCCATAGGGAATTCCACTTGAGACTGCAGATTCAGGTCTCAAGGAGAGAGGATAGGACATGATCATGTGTCATTGGCATATCTGCCATTTATTCATAAAGCTTACTTATATTTTTAGAACTCTTGAAGCCTATCTCACATATGTGAAAGTATCTTCCACTTTCATTTGGTGATGAAACGCTATGGTGCATACATAACTTGATGGCTGGGTAGGTCAGAAAATGCCCAATTCATAAAGAGCATTTCAAGTAATGCAACAATATCTTGGCCTATAATCAGGCGTTTTGTCTAAAGTAAGCCCTATAGTAATCCAAAAGCTATTTTTCAAAAGGAGAATAGTTATTGGTAGAAAATTGCTTTTCTCTAAAACTCTGAGGTTTGTACTACGAGTCACTTGTAAATGCCTGTCAAATAATCCATACTTCATCCATATCTGCCACAGACAATTCAAGAACTATCAGATTTACAGGGCAACGTGGCCCATATGGCAGAGGAGCTTGCATGGTAGCCTAGACTTACTGCAGATATTTCTCCTGTTATGAACCCTACTCAAAACTGGCAGCTCTTTGGATTAGTGATCTTATCAGTCTAAATAGCATGCCTAAATGAGATATATTTGATATAAAAATCCAAAGAAGAAATCACTTGGAAAAGGATATCTCAATATGTCCTAGATCACTGGGATCTCTACACATGCCACCAACATAAAAGACACCTAAGTTTCAGTGGAAATTATTTCCAAGTGGCTGATTTTATCTCCTGAAAGATTTGTGTCATATTACAGGCTCAATATAAGTCTTTGTTGGTGACAAGTTGAATATTCAGAGGCAAGTGTAGCTAGATGTACTTTTTAAATAAGAGTCCATGCTTTTGGACTCATGTGTAGCTTCTTTCTCTGCCCCTTTAGCCACTCCTTCCATTTAATTATCAGTCATACCAGTTCTCGAATGGCTAGTGGCAACTGTTGGATACTACCAATTGGGCAAATCATTTTATCCACTTGATAGTTCATTGACTCCAGCAACGCTGTCATGGTGGGTGTTAAGAGGTGGTGTGACAATTTTACTCTTTATGCTCACCCTCTTGATTCCATCCACATGTCTCTATCCTTTGACTTCTCTGTCTTTGATCATTCAGCCCTTTTCCTTCCAGCTTTCCAACATATGACCAGGCCATCAGCCACTACCCATGAACTTATGCACATTCTCACTTCGAGTTGTTTTTCTTCTACAGAAAGTAAATGACTAGGGGCACTACTGCAGCTCCACCTCATGGAATTTGCCATCCATTTTTGGCTTGCACGCATCTACTGAATTAAATGATCTGGAAGCTGAATTTGAGTGCTTTCCTCCCCTTTCAGCTGCTTCCACTATATAGTTACTCATTTTGCATCAATCCTGCTGCTATTTATGATTTGGCCATACTTATTTTTATTCTAGGTTTTTGTGGGATATTCTGACTCCTAGATTGCTAAAGATAGTATTCATGGATTTTTTTTTTTTTTTTTTTTTTTTTTACTTTTACTATGTGATCCATACTTCTTCATTTTCAGGACGAGTTTAGTATCTGTAAATCCAAAAGTGATAGTATAATCACATTGCTATTTTATTTTCATTTTGCCAGAATTCATTAAAAAAATGTAGGAGGTGGGAATTATTGGTGTTCAATTGTTTTTTAGTTATGTTAAAGGTAATCATAGTATAAGTGATAGCTTTATAACACTTAAATAATTTTAGAAATGTTTATATCATCTGTAAATTATTATGGAACTTTAGTGTCTCTATTTCTCTATTGGAAATGTAAAACATGTAGACAGTATCTAGTCATTCATCGTAACCACTGAACTGATCAAATATAAATGACTATTGAAAGAAAATTATTTACTTAGTACTCTAGACATGAAGCCAATTTATTGCTGAAATTTTCAGTTTACCAATTTAATATTATAGGCAATTTGAGAAAGTTTACATATTTTTTATATAGTTTCACAAATCAATTTTAAGTTTAATGAAATTCAGAAAGCAAATAGAATACTTTTTAAAGGTCAATATCTCACTTAGCTTGGTCATAAACTTATTTAAAATCAAAAGAAGATATGCAATTCCACTTGAAATTTTATAAGAATTCTCTCTTGTGTTCTTATAAGATAAATGTATGGGTATTTTACCAAGAGTCATTTATTTTTTACTCACATAGAGCAAGTTTCACAGTAATCTTTCTATTCATTCATATATTCAATCAATAAATTGTGTACAAGTAAAAAGGTATGGAGAAATCAGAGGCAAAGAGAATATAGTTTCTTCTTTCAAGGAGTTCAGTCTAGAGGTGAAGTGATATAAACAATAAACAACTCAAAGCAATTTGTTAACAACTCTGCTGCAAGTACTCCATTGATATATACTATAGTCACTAACATTCCTAATTCATCTCCTCCTCCTCTCTACTCATTCATTAGTTTTGGCATACTAGCCTCCATGTTGATCCTTGAACAAATAAATCAATTATGTTCTCACCTCAGGAACTTTACACAAGTATTTGGACATACACACTGGGAATTTAGGAAGAAATACCTAAATTCTGAGGATCAGATTTGACAGAAGAGGAAGATATTTGAAAAAATAAGATGTTTTGTAGGGAAATAAGAATATACTCTATAGAATTAAAATAGGGTTGCAGGGAGAACTTAGGGTAAAATTACACTTAAAGATCCTAAGAACAAAATTAAAAAGAGCAGTTAAGGAAAGTAAGAAAAGAACCTGAACCATTAGAAGTCAAGGAAAAAGAACTGATGGGCAAGTACAAATATAAGTGCTTAGGCATAAATAAATAAATAAATAAATAAATAAATAAATAAATAAATAAATTTAGGCAACTAATACTGAAAATTATCAACATGATTTGACAAGAAAGAAATTACAAATGACTTTCAAGCAAAATTACAATGGGGCAGCAGAGATGGACTCCGCTTGCAGTGAGTAGCAGACTGAATATAACAGGAGGGAATGGAAGCAGAGTATCAAATATTCCTTTTAGAGGCCCAGCTCTGAGCACAGGGACAAAAACAAGGAATAGCAAATGCTGACTTTCCCTGAAGGTAATGAGCTTAGGCTTCAGGGACAATCGTCTGCATGGGTCCCCTGAGTGCAGGGCATTGCTGAGAGGTATGGAATGTTCTACACCCAGCTGCAATGGAAGCATTTCCACGTAAACACTGCTGATAAGTTCCCAAAGAGATCTCAGAAGAAAGGGCCTGGTTATTCTAATCCTTGTCTGTTGTGGAAATTTCTGTTTTTCATAATAAACATTTCTTTTTACCTAATCTGTATTTATACTTTTCTGTTTTGTTTTTTTTCTTCTCAAAGAGGCCCCATAAATTGTAATAAGCTTTAAATCTCACAAAATCTAGATCCATCCAGAAGTTATAGATAACAGGAATGCCGTTCTAGATGATTTTTTTTTACAGCAGTGGAAGTATGATCATGTTTGCTGAATTAAAAAGAACTAGAAAGTTAGAAATTGTTGATGTCTCAAAAGACAAAGAAGCAGTGTGAGTTGGATATTTAAGAGGCAAGAGGGAATTAAATGTAGAATCAAAACGAGTATTGGTGTTTGATAAGAGAAAGAATACCATTTCCTCAGGGAAAAGATCCTTTGCTTGACTAGCCTTAGGCTTCTGAACCTTCTCCTAAACCATCTGGGCACTTACTTATAAAATCTAGTTTGACCAGAGCTTCCAAACATCAATATCTTATGAGCCCCCCCCTTTTTTTTTTCAAAGTTGGAATATATACTAGGAGGTTATAGGGCCATTCCTCCATCCATTCCTTTGTTCAGTGAGTATTTATCAGGCATGCTTATAGGTGGTATAGCAAATGTTGCAGTTTGGAGTATAGAAATAATAAGACACAACCCACAACTGTTAAGGCTTTTTGTGTATTTTTCTTTACATGAAGAAGATATGGGGATCCCTGGGTGGCACAGCAGTTTAGCACCTGCTTTTGGCACAGGGCACGATCCTGGAGACCCGGGATCAAATCCCACATCGGGTTCCCGGTGCATGGAGCCTGCTTCTCCCTCTGCCTGTGTCTCTGCCTCTCTCTCTCTCTGTGTGACTATCATAAATAAATTTTAAAAATTTTTTAAAAAAAGAAGATACGTATATGTCAGAAGATATGCACATGTTAAAAGATATCACATATGTCAGATAGGAAGAGAAAGTATTAGAACAAAGCCAACTTCCAGGTCCTGAACATAGTATTAGATGTTGAGAGTAATGAAGGAGTGTAGACCGAATCCTGTCTTGCTCTCTAGGATATATAATACTGAGACCTAAGCAAGAGCACTTAAGTTGGTGGTGAAAGGACATGTTAGGCATGAAAGTAGTGATATTGAATATGATTTATAAGGAATAGTGAGTAGATGGTACATGTGATAAGAAATTCAGACAAACAGTGGAAAATAATTCAATAAAGCTGTGTCATGGAGAATCTTGATATTCCAAGACATCTTTAAATTATAGATCATAGAGAAAAGCTAACCTTACACCTAAAGGAGCTAGAGAAAAAACAGCAAATAGATCCTACACCCAGCAGAAGAAGAGAGTTAATAAAGATTCGAGCAGAACTCAACGAAATCGAGACCAGAAGAACTATGGAACAGATCAACAAAACCGGGAGTTCGTTCTTTGAAAGAATTAATAAGATAGATAAACCATTAGCCAGCCTTATTAAAAAGAAGAGAGAGAAGACTCAAATTAATAAAATCATGAATGAGAAAAATCACTACCAACACCAAGGAAATACAAACGATT
This sequence comes from Canis lupus baileyi, assembly GCF_048164855.1. Taxonomy (NCBI): domain Eukaryota; kingdom Metazoa; phylum Chordata; class Mammalia; order Carnivora; family Canidae; genus Canis; species Canis lupus. Next base: position 25,148,247 of record NC_132868.1, read on the forward strand.
TTAAAAACATATTATGAACAGCTATACGCTAATAAGGCAATCTAGAAGAAATGGACATATTTCTGATTTGTTTTAATCCAAAGTAGGATTTGGTAAGAATTGTTTCAAGGATCCATTGTCTAAAGAAAAGGCTTTAAGATAATTGGCTAATTATAACACAGCACAGTGTTCTATTTTCATAAAATCCTTTATGTATAGGCAGGCACAGAAGACTGACTCTAAATTCAAAATGAATAGTGAAGGAATAAGAGAGAGGGAACTGGAACAACATACTGAGTGTTGAAATATCTGTTCATTGCCTTGACAAGTTTTTTAATATTCTGATGATTCACCTTCGGGACAGGGGAATCAAGCATTACCAATATTCAATATTCATAATACTAGAGACCTGAGTCACTGCCAGTATAGAAGCATTTGTTTTTGAGACTTCTTCATTACCTTGGCTATGTTTCATTATTAATATTTGCACAATGAAGATTCTTATCAAAATTCCATCTCAAATGAGTAAATATCCACCATCAAAAGATAAACATGTCCTTCTGTGTTTGAATATCTTTTTGGCAAATTCTGAAGGATTGTCCATATTGGTGCTTATAAAATAAGGGAAATGAGCCATAAAAATAAATAAGTCAAAGTGCCATATAAAAGCTTTGCATGGAGTGGTAAGAAATGCTGATATAAACATTCAACTCTAGGAAACCATTGTTGTTTTGGACAAAGCTATTGACAAATGAATAAGATCACCAGACATAAAACTTCTAAAACTGTTAAAGTTTCAGCACATCTAGAATTATGTTCTGAGCTATAATGCAAATTAAGTTGAAATTAACCATGTATTTTGTCCACCAGACACCATCTAACTTCTGTCCTGGATTCCTTCATTAAAAAATATTTAAGATATTGCTTAAGACAAATAATACTATCTGTTGGAATTTGCAATGTATAGTACCCAAGCCAAGAAAAACCAACATTTGGTAAAGCTAAAAAGAAAAAAAAAAGTGAAGCTTGCCTATTGACATGTCACAAAGACAATCAGGAAGGCTGCTGTCTTCTTTGGGACCTACCACTTTCCCCTCACATTTCTATCGTAAGGTACTATGCTGATTGCTACTCAGACATCCAATAATCTGTGCTCCAAAGAGAGTTGTATTAGATGCCTTTGGTATCCCTAGTCTCAGCCTCTGGAAAGCAGTTCTCTCCTACCAGCCTTCCACAGGTACATCTTTACTTTCTGCTCTATGGCTGTGCCTGAGGGCTCACTCAGGGAGTGCAAGTGGGGCTTAGAAGTTGGAGAGACTGGGGTGCCTGGGTGACTCAGTCAGTTAAGCATCTGCCTTCCACTCAGTTCATGATCTCAGGCTCTCTGTTCAGTGAAGAGCCTGCTTCTCCCTCTGCCCCTCCCCTCTGCTCATGATCTCTCTCTCTCAAATATATACATAAAATCTTAAACTAAAATAAAAAAAAAAATTGGAGAGACTGAAGATTCCCAGGGGAAGCCCCTGGCCCATCGTGAACAGGAGCTAAAGAATAAATGCCCCTACCTCCTATCATTTGGGCAGATAACTCTGGGAAATATTTACATTTCTCAAAAGGCCTAAGCAGAAACAAGCTCCCATTGCCCATAGTGGTGACCTCAACACTAAGTCTTTACGTTCTTTTTTCCTCATTTCCTGCTTCATTTTCTCAGGAATCCCACTCTGGCTCTTGAGACCATCTTGAAAATGAAGCACCACAAGTATTTCTCTAAGGCTCCATTTTAGTAGAAAACCAAGCTAACAGAAGGTTTCTGAAAAATAAAGTTATGATTTTGGCCTTCCTTAAAGCCTTCAATGGCCCATTTCCTTTGGGTTATAGTCCAGGCTCCCTAGCATGAGGCATATAAAATCGTTGATGGCATAGAACTTGCCTAATGCTCTTCCTCTGTCACAGTTGATCCTTGTAAACTACCTCTTTGGAATACTGGATTGCTAGCATATGCCTTACTATGTCATGATGTTTCAAGCATCCATCCCTTATAATGGTTTTTTACTACTCCTAAAATGTTTCCCTCCAGCCTCTGGAAAACACCAATGATGCACCTTGTTTCACTTAGCTTTCTCCTCCCTTATTTATTTTGTCTCCAGAGAATTCTGTTGCCCTTGTTATGGTGCTGTTTAACACAGCTGTGTGTGTGTGCGTTTTCTCTGCTAGCTCTGCCAAAGACTGACATTTTATTCCATTGTTAATTCCCATGTTCTCATCAGTGTCTGATTCATAAAAGGCAGTCATAAATATTTATTGTATGATCAGGCAGTGATTGATCAATGAGTTTCACTTGCTCTGCTATCTAGTGAATTAATGTACACTTCTTGTTGACATGGCTAGTCCTGTTTCAAACTTTCCCAGTGGGTCCCTGATCAGCTGTCTCCTTCAGCAACTCAAGATTGCAATCATCCTGGATGAAAGCGGATTATGGTCACATAATTTTTAGATAAGTGGAGTGTCATTGTTTATATAATCAAATGCTAATTGTACATGCCAGTTTATAAGTACTATGTGAGTCTGCTACAGTGCTTATGGAATACAAGCAAGTAGAGTGCCCTCTTAAGGGAATTAACTTTAGCAATAAACATAATTAAAATTTAACTGATTAATGATGCTGGTGCAATCTCCATTTATTATTTGATTTTTTTTTGTCATCACAGAGATATTGTTCATATGCAGAATATGTGAGCACGTGAATGTAAAATTCACAAGATTGGAGCATCTCCTTTAGTAGAAGATGAAATGATGGAGAATGTGAGAAAGAAAGCATCCCTTTGGGGCTCAGAGAGTTCATTGAATCTGAAGGTTTTTTGTTTTCATTTGTATTACCAGAAGGTTAACTTAACTACATATGAGAGTGTGTGTATGTATATAAGCTTGTATGTAGACATACATATTCAACTTGTTTTCTTCATAGAGAACCAGATGATGTTCATTTGAAATATTGTTTTTAACAATTTAATAGGAAGCATGACTTATTTGTCATTTAATCTAAAATGTTCTATTCTTTAACTTATCTACTCAATACATATTCAGAGTAGCTACTTTTTATGAATTACTGTGAGTGATGAAAAGATGAATTTCTTAGAAATCATTTGCAAGGGAAATAATTTATTGGAGCATAACACAAACTCAGATAATGCACAAATCAGCTGATGAGTTTTCATGAGATTAACCTGCCCATGTGAGCACTGATCAGATCAGGAAATAGAACATGGCTGCATGCCAGTGTCCTCTCACATTTTCTTCCAGTTATATCCCCTTTGAAGAGGAACTGACTTCTGATTTCTGCCTCCATGATTTTTTCTATCTGCTATTAAAAAGTATTTGATGGAAACATACAATGTTTACTCTTGTGTATTCACCTTCCTCTTCTCAATACAATACCTATGAGATTCATCTGTGGTTTTGCTTGTAGCAGAAGTTTATTTTCATTCTTGTTATAGTATTCTAATATTAAAGAACATTTGGTTTGTTTCCATTTCAGACAATAACAAACAGTATTGTTATAAGCAATGTTTTACTTGTCTCTTTGTGCACACATATATATGCATATATATTTTTTTGAGGTTTTCACAGAAGGGTGGAATTGCTTGGTTGGAGAGTGTATTATTCCAAACTTAGTGGCTTAAAATAAAAATGAACATTTGTAATCTCATGGAAGTTCAGTTAGTTAGAAATCCAGGAGCAGTTTGGCTCTGTGTATTCCTGGCTCAAGGGTCTTTCGTGAGACTATAGTCAAGATGTTGGCCCTGACTGAGATTAGAGGATCCACTTTCAGGATGGGTTCCTCATAGGGCTATTGGCAGGAGGTTCAATCCCTCATAATGTGGGGCTCTCCAAGGCAGCTGCTTGAATGCCCTCATGATATTGTAGCTCACTTCCCTAAGAGTAAGTGATCAAAAAAAGAGTAAGGCAAAAGGCAGTGTCTCTTATGACCTTGTCTTGGAAGTCAGACACTATTATTTCTTCCATATCCTGCTGGTTACAGAGGTGAGTTCTATTCACTGTGGGAGGAAACAACTATGTAGAGTGAGTACCATGAGGCAGGGATCATTGATCCATTATGAAACCTGCTTATAGAAAGAGAGCATGCCTATATCAGCTTTTATAAATACTATCCTAGAGTTTCCAAAGTGGTTGTACCAATTTGCACTTCTATTAAAAGTATATGTAAGTTGCAGTTTCTTCATGTTTGTTTTAATACTTTTTTGTCCATTTTTTTTTTCATTTTGGACCTCTGACATATTAGTGGGTGCTGTATAATATTATCTCATTGTCATTTTAATTTGCATTTCCTTGGTGAGGTTGATTGCTTCCCCATGTACCTATTGGCTATTTGGATGTCATCTTTTGTGAATGCCTGTTTGAGATTTTTCCCATTTTTATATTGACTTGTCTGAGTTTTTAAAGTTATTATTTACCAAGTTCTATATATTTTAAATCTAATTATTTCTAAGATATATATGTTACACTGTAACTTACCTTCTTGTTACCTGAAAATGCTGTCTTTTGATAAACAGAAGCTCTTAAATTTAATATAGTCCAATTTATAAATGATTACCTATTTTTTTCTGCTTAAATACTATTTCTCAACCCCAAGGTCATGATGATATTCACCTATTTTATCTTCTAGAAACTTTACTATTATAGGTCCCACATAAAAAACTATAAACTACCTGATACTGATTTTTTTTAAAGATTTTAGATACACAGAGAGAGGCAGAGACACAGGCAGAGGGAGAACCTGGCTCCTCATGGGGAGCCCAATGTGGGACTTGATCTCAGGACCCCAGGATCATGCCCTGAGCCAAAAGCCAACACTCAACCACTGAGCTTCCCAGACGTCCTTTGATACTGATTTTTAAATATAGTGTAAACTAGAGGTCATAACTGATGTTTTTCGTACAGCTATCCAACTGAACAAGCAATGTTGATTGAAAAGCTTATCCTTCCCCCACGGTTCTGCAAGGACAATTTTGTCATAAACCAGAGGTTTATATGTATATGGGTTGGCATTTAGAAACCCTGTTTTGTTCTATTTACTTACTTGATGAGCTTTACACTGAAACCACATTTTCTTAATTATGGTTGCTTTCTAACTCTTGATGTCTAGTAATATCTTCTTTTTTCCTCGAATTGTTTCATTTATTTTAGGTCCTTTGCATATCCATGTAAATTTTACAATCAACTTTAATCCTTCCATCTCCCCCTAAAAAGAAAGTGCTGAAGTTTTGACAAGGATTTTATTGAATCTGAAGAAATTTGAACAGATTAGAATATTGAATGTTTTATTCCACTGATGTTTTTATATTGACATTTAAGACTTATTTGATTTTTCTCAATATTTTATACTTGTGCATATTTTCACTAGATTTTGATTGCACACATGCACAACTGTGAATGACATCACTTGAAAAATGATTTTTTAATAAATTTGGTATGGTATATAAAATGAAATTAACTTGCTCATATTAACCTTGTATTTAGCAAACTTAAATTAACTTTTTAATTCTAGTAGTGTATCTGTAGATTCATTTGAACTTTCTGTGTATCAAATTATATGTGAGGGACGCCAGGGTGACTCAGCGGTTGAGCTTCTGCCTTCAGCCCAGGGCGTGATGCTGGAGACCTGGGATCGAGTCCCACATCAAGATCCCTCCACAGAGCCTGCTTCTCTCTCTGCCTGTGTCTCTGCCTCTCTCTCTTTCTCTGTGTGTCTCTCATGAATAAATAAATAAAATCTTTAAAAAAATTATATGTGGAAAACAGCAATTGAATTTCTTCCTCCCATACACTTATAATTTTATATGTCCTTTTATAAATATTTGTATCCTTTATATTTTAGAGTTGCATTGGCTGGGATCTTCATCCCAAGTAGGGACCCCTGTTTTGTCCCACTAATGAATAAGGCTTTTGATATACTGTCATTAAATATGATATTTGCTATGGTTTTATTTTTTAAGATTCCACATGTCAAAAGAAATTCCTTTATATCCCTACCTGTCTGAAACTTATTTTTTTTTTATCATGGTGGTTTTAAATCTTATCACATGCTTTTACTTCATCTATTAAGATAGTCATGATTTTCTCCACTTGGAAGGAAATGTGATGATTCATATTCATAATTTAGCACTCTTTAGAATAAATATAATTTGGTAGGTAATGCATTATTTTTATATAAATTGCTGAATACTACAATAGTTTTCAAATGATATTTTTGCATTTCCATTCAAGAGGTTTTTTGTTTTGTTTTGTTTTGTTTTGTTTTGTTTTGTTTTTCCCACAAAGGCCCTGTCAGGTTTTAGTATCAAGGTTATGATGGCCTTAAAAATGGAATGGTGTGTTCAGGCTTCTCTATTCTCTGGAAGTGATTCTTTATTATTTATATTACTTCCTTAAATATTTAAAGGAATTCATCAGGGAACTCCTGTGAGATTGAGGTTTTCTTTTTTTTTAAGAAATTTTAAATATATAATAAATACATGACAAGCTAGGTTTTCTATTTTTATTTATTTTGGTTATGATAATTAAGATTTATTTATTTTGATCTTGATTTGTAATGAAATATTTGTTTATGATTTTAAAATCTTTTTGCAATTTCATTTTTCTAATATACGCTTTTTATTTCTTAGCAAGCCTTCATGCTCTGCCTTCTTGCTTTCTTATGATGTCTTTGTATTGATGTATGCCAGATTTTCTCCCCCCTCAAGAGTGGATTAGATTTTTTTTTTTTTTTTTTGATCAGCTGCTTGCATGAAATTCCTATAAAGAACAGCAGAGTTGGGGCACTCTTTTGACAAATACAACTCCTCTGTATTTCTATTTTGTCTACACCTACCTTGTCAGCTTCTGTGAAACAAGCTGGTTCAGGGACCTTTTAAAAATCAGTTTCATTCACCCCAGTTCAAAATCTAGTTAACAAAGTGTTAGCTTTTTAGACTTATATATAAAATATCCTTCCTATGGAATTTTTAACTTAAATTTAGTTTTGTTTTGTACTTTCTGAGATATCCTGGCTGTGCAACCTCTGAATACTCTTTATTCTTCCCCCTTTACCTCTTTGAATAGCTTCTTTTAGTTTTCACTCATGCATTTTAATAAAATCTAAAAGCAATTTAACTATCTTTCCCCCCCAAAATAACTCAATTCAGACTCTATTCTCTCAGTCATTCAGGTTATAAACCTTTGAATCATTTTTATCGCTTGTATCTCTCCTTACCTTTAGTTAACAAGGTATGTTAATTCTTTTATTGCTTATCTACTTTTTTTTTCATTTTTACTGCTACCATCTTAGACTGGTGCTCTAACTTTATTCTCTGAATACAGTCATTTCTGCAACCATCTAATTCATCCTAAAAATATCGTCAAACAAATTTTCCCTAAACATAATTGGGTGGAAAATCACTCAATTGTGCACTGAAAAAAAAACCATCATAAATATTAATGACTCTCTATATTCTGATTCCAAATAATCTCTCCAATCTTATTTTACACTGTTCCTTTCATAACCCATGCATTCTCAATTTCAATAATGCTTTCTCAAAATAGCCACTGCCTTCAACTACTACCCAGTAATAACCTCTTTCTGAGACTATTCTAAGGAGGGAATTATATTTGTAGGCTTTGACTTAGCAACTGAGAATCTTGGATTTGTTTGCTGCTGCAAAGAAATTATGACCATCTAAAATGGAACAAATGAAAAATATTTTTGGCTTATTTATAAGTGCTCTCAAGGATAACTGATTGTTTTTTCTTTAAATTACACAATGCATTATGTGTTTATAGTATATATAAAATAGTACATATAAAATGAGATGTGTTTATAGTATATATAAAAATGAGATGTTTAATTAAAAAGGCACAAAGGATGGGAGGAGGAATTGGAATGATATTATAAGTTTCTTACATTATATGTGATGTTGTAATATTATTTGATGGCTGGCTCAGTTTTGTATATTATGTATATTGTAAATTCCAGGGAAAGCAGTAAAAAAGATTTTTAAATGATGCATGAATAATATTTCTATAGATGAGTTTAAATGCAATCATAAAAATGCTCAATTAAATTTAGACAACATAAAAAAAATGAAAAAGAAAAGGGAAAAAATACAGAACAACTAGCAAGATGGAAGATTTTAATCCAGCCATATCAAAAATTACTTTAAATGGTAATTGTTTAAACATACCAGATGCAAAGATTTAAAGACTGTATACTAAAGTAAACCTGACTATGTGCTACATAGAAGAATACAATTTAAATATAAATACAAATAGCTTAGAAGTACAAGGGTGGAGAAATTTATGTCATGCAAACACTAATCAAAAGAAAATCAAATAGCTATAGCAATTTTAGACAAGGTAGACTGCAGAACAAGAAACATTATCAGGGATAAAGAAAGATGCTACAAAATTCTAAAGAGGTCAATTGTCTAAAGATCATAATAATGGTAAATGGATATTCATGAAATAACAGAGCTAGAGTATACATAAACCAGTAACTGATATGAAAGGAGAAACAGATCCAATTATAGTTTAATTCTTCAACAATCCTCTGAATAACTGATAAAACAAGTGGACAGAAATTCAGTGATGATCTGAATGGTATAATCAACCAACAGGATCTAATTGAGATATATAGAATAATCCACCAGCAACTGTAGAATATGAGCTATTTCCAAATATATACTGTACATTAACAAAGATAGACCACATAGACAAACTTTAATGAATGTAGAAGGATAGAAATCATGCAGAGTGTGCTCTCAGACCATGATGGAATTACATTAAAGATCAGTAACAGAAAGATACAGGGAAATTCTCAAATATCTGGATGTTAAACAACATACTTATAAATATCCCAAGCATTAAAGAAGCTTACAAAAAAAATATAGTTTGTACTAAATGAAGATAATACAACAAATGGAAATTCCTCGAATGCCACTAAAACACTGCCTGGAGGAAAAATTTTAGCATTCAGTGATTACATTGGCAAAGAAGAAATATCTAAAGTCAGTGATCTAAGATTCAATCTCAAGAAACCAGTAAAAGAAGAGCAAATTGGGACACCTGGGTGGCTCAGCAGTTGAGCGCCTGCCTTCGCCCAGGGCGTGATCCTGGAGACCCGGGATCGAGTCCCACATCGGGCTCCCTGCATGGAGCCTGCTTCTCCCTCTGCCTGTGTCTCTGCCTCTCTTTCTCTGTCTCTCATGAATGATAAATAAAATCTTAAAAAAAAAAAAAAAAAAAAAAGGAAGAGCAAATTAAGCCTGGCACAAGCAGAAGGGAGAAAATTATAAATATTACAGCAGATATCAATGAAATTTAAAAAACAACAAGTAAAGTCCGTGAAGCCAAAAGCTAGTTTTTTGAATAAATTAATAAAGTTGGTAAACTTTAGCTAGGTCTACTAAGAAAAAATAGATAATAATATCAAAAAATAGATATAATATCAATAATCACTATAAAAAATGAGTGGATTTCAATACTGATACTATAGCTATTTTTTAAAAAAATATTTTACTTATTTATTCATGAGAGACACACAGAGAGAGGCAGAGACATAGAGGGAGAAGCAGGCTCCCTGTGAGGAACCTGATCTGGGACTTGATCTCAGGACCCCTGGATCATGACTTGAGCCAAAGGCAGATGTTCAACCACTAAGCCACTCAGACACCCCCGATCCTATAACTATTAAGAGGAAAATATGGAAATAGTGTAAACAACTTTTGCTTATAAATTCTAAAATCTTTATAAAATTTCCAAACTTATTGAATGTCACAAACTATCAATATTTGTGCAAGAACACATCTGAATTATATTTATTAAGGGAATTGAACATATAGTTTAAGATAGTTTATAAAAGAAAACACCAAGCATAAGTGGTTTCAATGGAAAATTCATCAAACCTTTAATGAAGAAAGAATAGTGATTCTACACAATCTTTTCAAGAACATAGAATAAGAAAGACTTCAAAATAATTATGATTAATGTGTTACAGAATGGGGGAAAGATGGGTAAAATAGATGAAATTGTAGAAAATATCAAGAGAGGGATGGGATCTATAAATGTAACCACTGAACATTTTAGAATAGAAAAATGCAAAATCTAAAAATTGATAACTTAATGAATATATTTTATAGCAGTTTGGATATATTAAGATTAATACACTCAAAGATAAGTCAAATAGAATATCTAGAGAACTTTGGTAAGGGAGTAAATGGGTACCACACTTCATTGCAATGATGCAGACCCTGGACAGCAAGCAATATGTGGTTGGAATCATTGAGAGAAAGGAGTCAGGCATAGGGAGCCCACTTTCATCCCTGCCTTCTTCCTGGTGGCATTTTGAAATGTGATGCAGGAATGTAGAGCCTAAGTGTGATGATCTCCATTAATTGAGAAAATAGAAATCATACTTCAGAGCTCACTGGGTAAATATAATTCAAGAGGCAGGATATGTTAGGGTAAAAAGCCATAAAAGAGAATTCCAAGGTATTTGCTGAGATTTCTCACTGTATCTTCCAACTACTAAAGTGAACACAAGCAAGGCAAGATTCTAGAAAGCTTGTCATATAACATCTGCTGAGAGGCTATAAGACTGATCAAAGATTTCAAAGGCCATACCTAAAGAGGAGATACCCACACTCTCAAATAAGACACCAGACAGCCTATGTTCTAAGAATGTTGCCTTAAAAATAAGGGTTACAACCTAAGATTTGAGGCCAAACTGGAATAAACCTATTCAATCAGGCCTGACATCAAGCTCTGACAGGATCAGTGTAACCTGTGATGATATGTTTTCTAGAACAATATTTCACGTATATTAGAGGCTAGACACATAATGTAGAGCTTCTTGTATTAGATAAACATCTCTTCAGGGGATCTTTCATCACTGATTATTATTCTGTTTCCTTACTGTAGTCTACTAAGTGTCTAGATGTTCTTATTCTTTATGTACCAAGGACCGTATGATAGGAAGAACAATGTATGCTCCCCAAAAGTTGTCCATGTTTTAAAATCCTAACCTGTGAATATGCTTACTTATGTGGCAAAATGGACCGGAGATGGGGATTATTCTGGATCACACAAGGGGCCCAATCTAACCACATGGATCCTTAAAAGCAGAGAACCTTTTCTTGGCTGAGGTCAGAGTCAGAGGGAAATGTGGTTATGGAAGAATGGTCAGGAAGATACAATGCTGCTGGCTTTGAAGATGATGGAGGGGATTATGAGCCAAGATATACAAGTGGCTTTAGAGGCTGGAAGAGGCAAGGAAAAAGATTCTCTTCTAGAACCTTCAGAAATATGCAGCCCTATTGATACGTTCATTTTTGCTAGTGGGACCCCTGTTGAATTTCTCACCTATAGAACTGTGAGATAATAACTTTGTGTTCTTTTTACCACTAAGTTTGTGGTAATTCATTATAGTATCTATGTCAAACTGATACAAACTGTTTGGTAGGGTGATGAAGCTTTTGGATACCTCCTTAAAATATTTTAAAATAATATAACATAAAAAAAGGAAACCAATGATGTGGGGAACAAGTTACCAAATACTTTAAAAAGTACATGTGTGATTGAATGAAATATATGTGTGTATGTGTGTGTGTGTTTAATGGGATCTAGTAGTGGGTTGAATAACTACCATAACTTTGAAGTGCTGAGAAGTAAGACTGATATTTCCAAATATCTGCAATAATTGTATGTGATATGAAACTCTATGTGATTTCTGCTGGTGGCAAAGTTATAGATGTGCTACTTTTACCATGATGAGTTACCTATATTTCTGGTGGAAGAAAATTCTATATTTCACATAGTAGTTAATGAAGATGCACAGTTTTTAAAAATTGCACCCAAGTATTTTGGCTTTCTGAACTTCATTCATGGATCCCATGCCAAGAACTCCTTTTTTTTTGTCATTGGAGGTTAAGAGAGAAATCTTACCTTTAAACCTTAGCAGGGTAGACAAGCAGAGGATTACCCTGATGGAATTTAATAAAGACTATTTGAGACAGTTTGTTTAAAAAGACCTCTTGGAATACACTCATTCTTACCTAAGAGGTCTGAGCAGGTTCTTAAAGGGTAAATCTGTTGATTGTTACCTTTCTTAAGTTCCTTCCTAGAGTCACTCCTGTTCTCAAACTGCAGGTTCAAACCTACCCAATTCTTCAGTTAATTCTAAAAAAAACCCATGAGGACTGCAGGAGGTTTAACTCCTTAGGCTATGCAGCATTGCATCTGATGGGCTGATCATCTCCATTCAATCAAGGTTGTTCTGGGCATGGGCTAGGTCAGAATTTTAATAGGATTCAATCCAACTCTCATTCGAAAGTATTCTTTACAAATGGCCAGGCTGGATTTTTTGACCCTTGAAATGAAAGGGCCTCTTTCCTACTCCCTGAAAGCTTTAGTTCTTCCACTCAAGAGGTTTTGAGTTTATTTCTTTAGCCCTTTACCCCACAGAAGGTAAGTTTTATCAAATTTCTTGAAGGGAAAATTAGCCAAGTATTTATCCTTCCTCTAACAATCTTTGTCTCCTGAGTATCAAAAACTGCAGGGGGGTTGTTTAGAAGTGCTTCTCACCACAGTCTCCCATGAGCAGTCCCAAAACTCAGTGAATGCCTCCTATTCTGAGCTTGCCATTCATCCGGGGCTCTCTGGTGAGTCACGGCAGCCCAGCATTGCCACTGAAAGGTTGACTAGTTCTTCTCTCACAGAGTTGAATCTTTCTGGCAGGGCCAAGCCCAATCCCTTAGCCCTTAGCTAGAATCAGAAAATGAGTCCAGAGAGTACCTGGGGTTGATTTACTCTAGAAGGGCTCTTTTTCTGTGAAATTGTAATACATCTTGTACTTGCTCCTAAAACCTGCTAATGCTCTAAAACTCTAAATCTTGTCATTTATTAGCCTATTTTGGTTTCATGTTTCATTTGGTTTCTATCTCCTGTGATCTCTGACATCCTAGGCAGAAGAGGAGGTCTCTCTACTCTGTATCTCTGTAGGTTTGTTTTCCTTCTTGTGCCTACTGTCTAAAGTCTTCAAAAGCAGTTTTTTAAAGTAAGCTTTACATAATAGGCAACACGCACCTAATGAACATAATGCTGAATTAGATGACCTGGGGAGCTCCTGAAAGCAGGTCCTATCCTCAAGAAGGCCATCACTGAAGATGCCTATGAGGATGTTTTTATGCTTATATGTTTTATGTTTATATTTATATGTTTATTTATGTCTATATATCAGTGGTACTCTTTTCAAAGCACATGTTTATGTAGATTACATAGACTCTGTTCTTCTAGAAGGTATATTTAATATTTTGATTCTTTTTCACTAGTATCTTTTCCAATTCAGGGAACACTCGCCGTCAGCTGCTTTGATGCACCAAAAACTTTAGTCTTTTTGTTTATTTGATTTATTTCAGATCTTATCAAATGTATTTCTGACTATGGGTTAGTGGTATTCTAGGCTTAAGTGTATTTTTATGAGTCTTTTTGTGTGAAAGCAAAATTTATTAAAGCTTTTGGAGTCAAGCTATTGAACTCTCAGAAGTCTATCTTCTAGCCTGTTTGATATAGTCCTATCCTTTTAGATAAGATTTTTTATTGAATGTTCAATACTTTTATTTGAATTATTCTATAAAAAGGATCATTCTCTGTATTAGAGATTCCTTTAAATAATAAGTAGCCAGTGCTTGACAATGCCTCTTTTGGCATTTGATGTCATTGCAGTGGCAGAAAAATATTTAATTTTAATACACTTGGAATCTGCTACTTTATCAAAGGAGACAGCTTTGTCCTTCCCTACAGAAAGCGTTGGCAGACAGAACTGGAACTTAAAAATAAAGGTTGGTTAACAAGTACGTTAATCAATTATCAGATCACTTGAAGCAGGATCACCAATTTAAGTTAATATAGGGACTAGACAGAGACCCCAAATTAATGATAAGGCCAAACAAAATGTCAGAGAGGCAACAGTCATTGCTAGGGACCATGGAAAACTGTATTTATGATCTCTTTTATTGGGAGCAGCAGCATTTGCATTTTAGTATATTGTATCCATCTGGCAATGCAGATCTAGTACTGAAGATTTTCAGATTTTTCTAGAGAAGTCATATATTTTTAAAAGATTTTATTTCTTTATTTGAGAGAGAGAGAGAGAAAGAGGGAGAGAACATGAATAGGGAGGAAAAGCAGAGGGAGAAGGAGAAGCAGACTCCCTGTTGAGTGAGGAGCCTGCCGCAGGCCTAGATTCCAGGACTCTAAAATCGTGACCGGAACTGAAGGCAGACACTTAACCCACTGAGCTGCCCAGGTGCCCCTCTAGAGAAGCCATATTTTTGTGTGATTACTTTTAAGATATGGGCTCAATTAAAACACACACATACCACATGCATAAAGATATCCAACAGTCTAACACAATGCATGGGATAGTAGCTGAATTCTTCAGGTTTAAACAGCTTCATTAACTGACTTTATTTAACCAAAACAAACAGATCTAGTAAAATTGAAAATTTAGTGTGCTATGTGTACCTTTATAATTAATCAGAATTTTGCTTTCTAAAGCCTCCAAATATTACCATTCTAAATGAGCTTTTTGTATTGATCACTAATTTTTTCATGTTAAAACAAATATGACTTCTTAATACCATTGTATTTTTGACCTAATCCTTTTTACTAATTCAGTAGAGATTTACTGAATAAATTCTGTATTGAAATCACTGGTCTACCTGATAAGGATATACTATGAACAAAAGAGACAGGTCCTACCTTTACTAGTATTTACATGTGAATGTAATCACTAAAATATAATTTTACATATGCTACATAATTAAAGTAGCTTTTTTTCCCCTGTGAGGCATTTTTTTCAACATGAAAAAATATTAAAAATCACTGATGTTATACATACCAAAAGAAACTCAGAGTTGCTACTGAAGCTCTCAAGTTAAATGGAAAATTGGAAAACAGTTGTGACTTTACTTTTGCCCTGTTTTGTTTAATCTGTGCCTACATTCTAAAAGCTTGTGTATATAGTTAAAATCTACACTGTCTAAACTTTGTATGTCCCTGATATTGTTGAAAGCATACAAATCTTCTCAAACATATTTTTTATACGCAGTGCCTGAAGAGTTTCTCTAACTGAATGCGGTAAAATGATGCATCTCTGGAGGATTATGACATGTCATTTGCTGGAATGGTTATTTTAAAGAGCTAAAGGCAAACTAATATCATTTCTTTCCTATCTTCCCAGTATATAAGTTGTCAGTTAATTTCTGATGGAGTTTAGAAGGGGCACAATGCCAAGATATGGGCTCTTAATGGCCTTTACAATTTTTATTTACACAGATAAGCAACCTGGTCACTGCTCTACATGTCCATGTGCTCTCTGCTTTTTTAATAATGGCTGTGATTTCAGAGCAAAGCAGTCAGGCTCAAAGATTCCATCTGTTTTAATAGCACAAGGCCACTTTCTATGGGAATGCCCTGGACTGGTTGTTCCGACTACTGGTTTATTCTAACGCAAAAACACTTGGCAAAAGTTTGAGAGGATATTGTTTTCAATGAAGAGGAAAATAAAGTTTGCGTCTGTCACTGTCTCTTATATAATGTTAGATATAGTGTTAAAAAGCTTACATTTGGTGAGCTATAAAACTTGGGAAAGCTAGCTCAGAAGAGACAGATCCACTGTGTGCTTTTAGGCAGCACTGAGTTATGAAAAGGACATTGAAATGCAAGTAAGATACCTCGATGTTCTTTTCTTAAATCTGTCAATTATGTTTTGTGTATCCTTGCATAAATACCTTTTTTAAAAAACCCAAGACTTTCTGTATCATTAACAGGCTCAATGCTAAATGAAAACATAGAACTCTATGATTAAAAATCATTAACAGTTTTAAGATGGCAATGTCAGAGTGCTAAATCAAATTCAGGACTGGTCTCAACACAGGTCTTGTGTGGTTACTCCGACGGTATGCCCTGAAGCTTGCCCTACCTCAGATGTATGGTCTTTTTATATTTTTAATAAAGATTTTATTTATTTATTCATGAGAGACACAGAGAGAGAGAGAGAGAGAGAGAGAGGCAGAGACACAGACAGAGGGAAAAGCAGGCTCCATGTAGGGAGCCTGATGCGGGACTCAATTCCAGGACTCCAGGATCACGCCCAGAGCCAAAGGCAGACCCTTAACCTCTGAGCCATCAGGCATCCCTAGATGTATGGTCTTTATTTATAAAATCACTGGGACTCTATGTACCTAGCCTGAGCTTTGGAATTTTTACGATGTTCAAATCGGATGTTGATATATATTGTGTAAATTATGAAGAAAAATACTAATATAAATAATTGCTAAGGTTTTTTCTTCCATTTACCTAGATAATCCAATAGGAACATATTTTCTCACCTGTGTGAATGAAATTATTTCCATACTTTCTTTTAGATGTCAGTCTCATGAAAGTGGGTTAAAAATAATCACAATTCAGGACACCTGGGTAGCTCAGCAGTTGAGCATCTGTGGCTCAGGTTGTGATCCCAGGATCCCGGGATCAAGTTCCACATCAGGCTCCCTGCGGGGAGCCTGCTTCTCCCTCTTCCTATGTCTCTGCCTCTCTCTCTGTGTGTGTCTCTCATGAATAAATAAATTAAATCTTTAATGAAAATAATCCCAATTCATTCTGCAACAGATTTTTTGAAAGCCAAACGTATTTGGAAATACATAAGGGCAGAGTGTGTGTGTGTGTGTGTGTGTGTGTGTGTGTGTTTGTAAATCTAAAAGTCAAGAGAGAAGTGTGAGCTAGAGATATAGATTTGGGAAACAGAATGAAAAGCTCATGTTACAGAAATTATTAAGGGAGGTTATTAAGGGGAGAATGAGTGAGTGACTTGTGGACAGACTGACTGATAACTTGTCCCAAAAGCATTTGAGGTAGCTAATAGTAAATAGGCAGGGGACAGAGAAACAGAGTAAACCGAGGATTGCACTGGAATTACTTGTGGCTTTCTGTGATGCCTACTACTATTCTAAAATAATACTACATCTCCACCAGAGATTATCAGAAGAAAGAGAGAGAGGGTTGGGCAAGGTATCAAATCATATGTAAAACAAATGCAGTGACATATATCTTTCTTTTTGCCACCTTGATCTATTTTTTCTCCTGTTTTTAATGTCATTCATTACCTACAATATAGGAAAGTGCAAGAGCCTTTGACCCACTGAGTTTAAAATAAAAAGAAATGTGAGGAAAAAAATCTATCCCTTTCTACATATGCTTCCTTTAGAAATGACCAAATATCTGATCATCTTATTCCAGATTCTATAAATGTCTTACTGGTATTACAACAGTAAACTTCTACCTGCTTGCAACCTTTTTCACTGTTTACTGGGTATTCCAAACTGCCTCCTGAGTGAGCTTTATACAATCCAGGTCTGCTCAAACCAGACCTAACTTAACGTTTGCTTTACTCAGCCTTCAGATAAATCAGATTGCTCTTGGGATCCCTTCACAGTGTGGTCCAGCTTACCTTTTTATTCATCATTCACTGTTTGAATCACCTCACATCTTAGTCCCACTGAACCATTTAAAATTCCTCAAACATTTCACATTCTTTCTAGTTTCCAGGTCTTTGAATAAAATGGCCCTCTGCTTAGATATTATATTCTACTTCTCTAACCAGTAAACTGCCTTTCCTCTAAAGCTTACACAAATATTCTCTCCTCTGTAGTTAAGACCCTGCTAGGGCTCTGAAGCAGAATAACTCCTGTGGCTTTTTATGAAATTTCTATGAATACCATTATGAGTCAGCTTTGCTATGAAATAAACCACCCGATACCTTATTCTTACAAAAAAACAAAAAACAAAAACAAAAATTTATTTCTTGCTCCTGTTTTGTGAGTGCTGTGTATTGTTTGCAACTCTGCACCAGGCAGCAGTTTGCAATTCGTTAGACATCTTTCCTTATCTTCTTCCTTTAGATTTCAGATAGTAGTTTTTCCATAAAGAGATAAAAAATAGGTCTTATAACAAAAAAAAAATAGAGTTATTTAGAATATGAGTAGTCAATGAGGGCCTTTTTTTTCTTTAAATTTCTGTGTCATGGGCCATTTCCTTCTTCTCTCTGCCCAATAAAGGCCTTTTTTAAATGGGTGATTTTTGAAACAAGTATCTGAAGGAAAAGAAGGGGCTATCTATATGAATGTGAAGGAGAAGAGCATACCAGGCACAGGTAATAATAAATACAAGAGCTATAAATCAAGGACCAGCCTGGAATGCATCACTGGAGAAGGCTGGATTGAGGAGTGAGAGATGAAGAAAAATTGGCAATCAGGGACCACCTCTCTGTCTTTGTTTTTGAAAAACCAGAATAATGATTTTGTGTTTTATGCCAATTATGGTGGAAAACTATTAGATAGTTTTAAGCAGATATGATTAATATGATATATGGTTGTGAAAGAATACTGGCCATTAACTAGCAAATGTATTATTGTAGAGTATTATCTTCAGGCAAGAGGAAGACAAACAAGGCACACAAGCAGTTAAGAAGCTACTGCAGTAGTCCAGGCAATAAAAAATCATGGCTTATATTGAGATGCTGATAGTGGATCTACAGCACATGAGGGAGGGGTAGACCCTTTATAAGGACAAAAAGATTTTTTTTTTCATAACAGATGGAAGGCAGTATATGTTGGTTGTGGTGACATGGAAGATTTATCTGTTGCTTGTACATTTGTAGCAAAATAACAAAGTATACGATATGACAATAGCTGACTGTTAGGGGATTTCTTCAAAATAGAAATCTAGGGATCCCTGGGTGGCACAGCAGTTTGGTGCCTGCCTTTGGCCCAGGGCATGATCCTGAGGACCCAGGATCGAATCCCACGTGGAGCTCCCGGTGCATGGAGCCTGCTTCTCCCTCTGCCTGTGTCTCTGCCTCTCTCTCTCTCTCTCTCTCTGACTATCATAAATAAATAAAAATTAAAAAAACAAAAACAAAAACAAAACAAAATAGAAATCTAAAGAAAGAGAAGATGATATAAATTAGCTATTTAAAGGAATAATAAAAAAATGTTTAAGTAAGTGTACCAGAATTTCCAGGTAGTGTTAAAGACTCATCTGAGATTTGTCATCAAGAACTAATAGTCAACTTGGTTTTGTGTTTTTCATTCATCAATGTCTACTTTTCCTGCAGCTAATGAATGGCTAAGTTTAATGACAGTCATAGGTTTTGTTTTCCAGGTTTGTGAAACAGAGGAAGGAAAATAAAGCATTAGAAATATTTGTAAAGCAGTGTTTGTAATTTTCTATAACATATTCTAAGAAAAGAAGGAAGGGATTAAGGATGGTGAACAATACTGAGGTGCCTTAGTCCATTCAGGCTGCTATAACAAAATTAGTGTAAACTGGCTGACTTCTAAACAGCAAACATTTGTTTTTCACGGTTCTGGGAAGTCCAAGATCATGGTGCCGGCAGATTCAGTATCTGGTGAAGGCTAACTTCCTCTCTGATGTCCATCTTTTCACTGTAACCGTATGGTGGAAGTAGATGAGAGGGCATTTTGAGACCTCTTCTGTAAGGGCTCTAATACCATTCATGATTACTCTGTCTTCATGACCTGTCACCTCCCAAAGGCCCCAATTCCTTAAATCCTCACCTTGGGAGTTAGGAGTTCAATGGAAGAATTTTTTTTAAAGATTTATGTATTTATTTTAGCGAGAGAGTGTGTATGTGTGAACAGGGGGAGGGAGAATCCAAGCAGATTCCCCACTGAACATGGAACCTGACTCGGGGCTTGAATCTAGGACCCCCAAGATCATAACCTGAGCCAAAATCAAGAGTTAGATGCTCAACTGATTGAGCCACCTGGGGGTCCCACAACATAAGAATTTTACGGAGGATACAAACATTCAATTTATGGCATGAGGAAATGGTGTAGGACTAATTGAATGAAGGCTTCAATGGAGTTTTTTGTTATTGTGTTGTTGTTTGGAGCTTTTTAAAAGTTGAAAATAATGCTATATGCCTGAAGCTTAGAGGGTGTGGATCACAGTATGGAAGTTATGAATTTCAGTTTTTAGGTAGTGAAACTATTGGTGATCCCAAGCTTTTAGGAATTACCAAAAGACTAAATGGCAAAAGTGGCTGAAAAAAATTGAACTATTGGTGACAAGGAAATTTAGGAACAGAGAGATACAAGTATTAAACATTGAAAATCATGTGCAGTGTTAGAAAAGATGGTACATCAGGAACTGAAGCCATCAGTCAATGAATAGGAGTGGCCAGAGGATGAGAAGGTGAAAGTGACCAGGGGAAATAGCGGTGATTTATTCTGGTGGCATTGGCTTTAAAGAAGCTAAGAAGAAAAGAGTTTGGAAACAGTTTTGAAGTAGGAGAGAAAATGGAAAAGAACATTGACTCCTGTCTAGACCCTGAGGTGCGTAAAATTTAAGAAAATAAAGTCTCCTCTCCAAAGAACTGCATAGAAAATAGTGATATTAGGAGTATGTTTAAAGAAATCCAGGGCTATTGGTGATTATAGATCATGAATTCAAAAGATTTAGCAGAAATGTTTGGGAGGGGGAAGAAATCTGTGGATAACTGAGATGTCAATGAATAATCTTGAGTGTATAGGGTTGTGGTGATAATTTTGAAGAACAGATATTCTCAAGGTTTCAGATACTGAAGGACTTGGATATATGGCAGTGAATGAGGGTCTAAGGATCTGTGGGATGATAGGATGCAAAATTATCTTTGTAGTGTTCTCAGTCTGTAGGTTTCTAGAACTGACAAAATTTTAGATCTTTTTCCCCTATCATTTTAGAAAACTCATCTGGTTCTGTAACATTCAATTATATGTCTAATTGCCTCCTACTATGAAGCTCAGGCTGCCTCTTGAGGCATCTTATAGCTCTTTCTGCATATTTTGGAAGAAGAGTTTCTAATAATTGAGGCTTTTTTCAAATATTCTTGTTAATGCACCTAACCTTCTTATATACCCCAAAGAATAGTTTAGGCTGGTTGAAATCCTCCACATCATCAACCTTGCTCTGCTATAACTTTCATGAGGCTGAACACAGACACTCATTTAAAAGTGAGTCAAACAGCTGAATTCAGTAAGACAGCTGCATCTCCTAAACACTTGCATTTCAATAAATCTCAATTTCTAAAACATAGTGTTTCAACAAATTTGAGACAGTTTTCAATGTTTTCCCTGTGAAAACTTTAATTTAAAAATATTTTTAAACCTGTAGAAAAGCACAGAAAATATACTAGAGACATGTGTAGAGGTTTCTCCCGCAATTTAACAATGATTAACATTTTGCCTTACTTGCTTCAAATTTCTCCTTTTAATAAGATATTTCAGCTCCCCATTCTTCCTCCACCCAGCTTTATCAAGATGTAACTGATATAAAACATTGTGTAAGTTTAAGGTGTACAATGTAATGATTTGATGATACATGTATATATAGTGAAATGTTTACCGCCAATAAGGTTAGTTAACATACCCCTCATCTCATATAAACAGTAAGAACATTAAAACTGTTGAATATGATATTAGCTGTTGGCTTGTCATATATGCCTTTATCATATTCAGACATGTTCCTTCTATACCTTATTGGTTGAATGTTTTTATCATGAAAATATATTGAATTTTGTAAAACGCTTTTTCTACATCTATTGAGGTGATCATATGATCTGTATCCTTCATTTTGTTAATGTGGTGAATCACAGTGATTGATATGCAGATGTTGAACCATCTTTGCATCACTGGCATAAATCCCATTTGATGAGGGTAAGATCCTTTTAATGTTGTTGAATTCAGTTTACTAGTATTTTGTTGAGAATTTTTACATCTACTCTCAATAGGGATATGGCCTGTGGTTTTCTTTCTTGTGTTATTTGGTATCAGGACAATCCTGGCCACATTGAATGAATTTAGATGTGTTTCCAACTCTTTTTTTTTTTTTTTTTTTTTTTTGTTTCCAACTCTTGAGGTTTTTTGGGAGATTTTGAAAAGAATTTTTATTAATTAGTAGTCTCTAAATGTTTGATCCTATTGACCAGTGAAACCATCTGATTCTTGGTCTTTCTATTTTTGGAGGTTTTTAATTATTTAGTCAGTTTCTTTACTTGTTAGTGATCTGTTCAGATTTTATATTTCTTCATGATTCAGTTATGGTGGCTTGTATTTTTTCTAAAAGTTTATCAATTTCTTTTTTTTTTTAATTTTTATTTATTTATGATAGTCACACACAGAGAGAGAGAGAGAGGCAGAGACACAGGCAGAGGGAGAAGCAGGCTCCATGCACCGGGAGCCCGACATGGGATTCGATCCCCGGTCTCCAGGATCGCGCCCTGGGCCAAAGGCAGGCGCCAAACCACTGCGCCACCCAGGGATCCCAAGTTTATCAATTTCTTCTAGATTGTCCAGTTTTTGACATATAATTATTTATACTAAGACTCCTATAATGTTTTATAATTTCTGTGGTTATCAGCTAAAACATTTTTCTCTTCCATTTATGTTAGTTATTTGAATCCTCTCTTTCTTGGCTAATCTACCTAAAGATTTGTCAATTCTGTTTATCTCTTCAAAAACAATTCCTACTTTTGTTTATCTTTTTAATTTTTTTTTTTAAGTTAGGTTTCATGCTCAGTATGGAGCCCAATGTAGGGCTTGAACTCATGACTCAGATAAAGACTGAGCTGAGGTCAAGAGTCAGGCGCTTAACTTGAGCCACCCAGGCACCTCTGTTAATCTTTTCTATTGTTTTTCTCATCTCAATTTCATTTATTTCCATATTGATCTTTGTTATCCTCTTCCTTCTGCTAACTTTGAGCTTAGTTTATATTTGTTCTTCTAGTTCCTTGAGGTATGAAGTTAGGTAGATTAGTTGAGGGTTTTATTTATTTATTTTTTAATATAGGCATTTATTGCTATAAACTTCCCTCTCAGCACTGCTTTGCTACTTTCCATAAATTTTGGGTTATTATGTTTCCATTTTTATTTATTTCAGGATACCTTTTAAATTCCCTTTTAATTACATATTTGACCTCTTGGTTATTCAGGAGAGTGTTTTATTTTAATATGTGTTTAATTTTCACCTATTTGTGAATTTTCCAGGTTTCTTCTGTTATTGACTTTATTTATTTATTTTTTATTTTTTTTTAATTTTTATTTATTTATGATAGTCACAGAGAGAGAGAGAGAGAGGCAGAGACACAGGCAGAGGGAGAAGCAGGCTCCATGCACCGGGAGCCTGATGTGGGATTCGATCCCAGGTCTCCAGGATCGCGCCCTGGGCCAAAGGCAGGCGCTAAACCGCTGCGCCACCCAGGGATCCCTGTTATTGACTTTAGTAATAATAAGTCAATATATTACTTAAAGTAATATATTACTTATATTACTTTAAGTAATAATAAGTAATAATTCATTGTAATTGAAAAGATGCTTGGTATGATTTAAATCTTAAAATTTATTAGGACTTGTGTTATGACCTAACACATAATCTACCCCAGGGAATGTTGTATGTGTACTTGAGAAGTATATGTATTCTGTTGCCATTAGATATAATGTTCTGTATATGTCTGTCAGATCCAGTTAGCCTAAAGTATAGTTCAAGTCCAGTGTTTCTTTATCGATTTTTTTCTCTGAATGATCTATCCATTGTTTTTTTTAAAGATTTTATTTATTTATTAATGAGAGACACAGAGAGAGAGAGAGGCAGAGACACAGGCAGAAGGAGAAGCAGGCTCCATGCAGGGAGCCTGATGTGGGAGTTGATCCCGGGTCTCCAGGATCGTGCCCTGGGCTGAAGGCAGGCACTAAACTGCTGAGCCACCCAGGGATACCCTGATCTATCCATTGTTAAAAGTGGAGTATTAAAGTCCTCTGCTATTATTGTTTTATTGTCCATTACTCCCTTCAGATCTTTTAGTATTTCTTAATATATTTTGGTGCCCCAAGTTTGGATACACATAATTACAATTGTTTTATTCTCTTAATTATTTGACTCCTTTAAAATTATATAACTTCCTTGGTTTCTTCAACATTTTTAAAAATTATTTTTATTTATTTGAGAGATAGAAACAGTGATAGCAAGAGAGAACATGAGTGGGGTAGAGAGGGAAAAGGAGGCAGCCTAATATGGGGCTGGCTCTCAGAACCCTGGGATCATGACCTGAACTGAAGGCAGATACTTAACTGAGCCACCTAGGTGCCCCATCTTTACATTTTTTTAAAAGTTTAAGTTTATTTTGTCTGATGTAAGTATAGCTACCCCTGCCTTCTTTCTTCATTCCTACATTTTGATCCTATGAGTGTACTTGAAGGCAGAGTAAATGTCATGTAAGCATAATATGGTTAGGTCCTGTTTTTTATCCATTCAGCACTCTAAGTCTTTTGATAAGAAAATTTAAGCCGTTTACATTTAGGGTAATTATTGATACATAAGAACTTACTACTGCCATTTTGTTATTGTTTTCTGGCTATCTTGTGGTTCCTTTCTTCTTTTGCTGTCTTCCTTTCTGAAATGATGATTTTCCATAGTAGTATACTTTGATTCCCTTTTCTTTATCTTGTATATATTTACTATAGATTTTGGCTTGTGGTTACCTTGCCCTGAGGCCTACTTGAAACACTATTGATATTTAAGCTAATAACAACTGAACTTCAAATGCATACAAAAACTCGCACCTTTTGCTCCTCCACACACATTTTTTGTTTTTGATGTCACATTTACATTTTTTTTTTCCATATCATATACCCATTAGTCCTGAGCTCTTGCAGAGCAGTTTCTTTTGTGGGGAATGGAGGCTAAGATCTTCTACTTCACCATCTAGGTGAGATCACTACCTCTTATCCTTTTTTCTTTTTAAAAAATATTTTTCACTATTATTTGGAGGAATTTTACTAACAATTTGTTTCTAAAATATATAGTTCTAAACACTGTGATTTATGCACTTCAATAATTTACATTAATGATTATATGAATGACAATTTTATACGTTCACTTCATATTATGTTTCATATATTTTCATATATCTTAAATTATTATAAATGCCAATGATGAAAAATTGCCATAAACCAAGACCTGAAGTTATGGTTTTCCAAAAAAGAAAGGAAAGGAAAGGGAGGGGAGGAAGGAGGAGGGAAAAAAGAGGAAGAAAGAAAGGGGAAAGGGAAAGAGAAAACTATTCTGTTCTACCCCTCTGAAATCACAAGAACAAGTCTAATTTTAATTCTTGCTAATGGTACTTGCTCTTGTCTTCCTCTGTTTACACAACAGTGATTGCATCAACTCCCATTGTTACTCCTATAGACTCTATTCTTCTGGAAAGTCTTCCTCTGCTCACAGTTTTTCAGCATCTCTTCTGTACTTTGGCATCTAGAACCATATATAATTTCCTGACATGGTTTGGCCAGCAGTAATCTGGTCTGTACACTTCTTGTTTATTGAGGCAAGCATTTCTACTCTTTTTCTTACTGCTAGTTTAATCCCTTTTATGGGTTTTCTTTTATTATTATGTTATACATTCCAACACCTTCATTGCAAATTATGTCTTTGCTTCTATCTGTTTTCCCACACTTTTCTTCTATCCTTATACCAAACAGTGTTCTAGGCTTTAAGAAATGACCAAAGTACAATCTTAGCCCTGAGTGCATTGTGGGGACTGTTTCTTCTGTGGGAATGCAAGAATTGGGTCCGTTTGACTTTAACTGCCTAATCTAATTTCTTATGTTTACTAAGGAGTTACAGCAGCATCATTTCTCACCCCTACTGCTATGTTTAGTCAGCCATTACTCTTTTTGAAATTTCTATGAAATCAATAGGCCTCTCTGAAGGGCCATTCTTCTTGATATGAAAACAAATACATCTCTACTCCTCTTTAAAATGTTGAGATTTATCTCTAGAAAGTTATCTGCCAATATCATTTTAATGTGCTAGAGAGGTCTTCTAAATCAGGAACTATTGGATTTTTTTACTCCATGTATGTTATTTGTTAAGGAAAGTGTTTCCATAAAGCCTTAGGGGAAAAAATGAAAGACAAGTAATAATTTTGTGACTTGCTTAGTTCAGGTCCAGAATCATAGATGCATGGGGGAGGAAAGTACTTTGGAGAGAGTTCATGGATAACTTTAATGGAAATGGTAAACAGGGCCATTCTTTTTTTTTTTTTTTTTTTTTTTATGCAATCAACCATAGTTTGTACATATTTTACTCCAAAAGTCAATTGTGTACACATGTATAGGTGTGCATAAACAAGATCTTCTCTTTCATGTATCTCTGTCTGAATATGAGTAAACTTATTTGGACTGCCTTAATGTCCCATCCACTTCCCTGACCTTATCTGCACTGGACCCTGACTTTATTTCCTTTAATGTATTCTCTAAGGAAGCAGTGCTTCTCTTTATGTTAAGGGGGATTTTAAATACCAATTCCCAAATGCCAACCTGTCTTGCTATTGTGGGGTTCTTTTTCCACCCATTGTCTCATTCCTTTCCTTTACCTCCAAGCTTTTTGTTGTTCTGTTTTCTTCTGGATATACTAAAGCTCCAGATTTTTCCCTCCTCTGCCAAAAAATTCATAATGCTTTCTGAACCCACATCCTCCTCCCCATATAGTCATCATCTTTTCTCTCTTTCTCTTGCTAGCCATGCCTACATTGTGTATTTTTAATAATTTTTCCCCCACCATTTCACATGTGACTGGTAGCTTTTACCAAAACTACTCCATTGAAACAAATAGCTTTCAATATGTCAACAGTGGCATCTCAGGTACTAAATGCAGTAAATTTCCTAGAACCCTGGTCTACAGTGGTAGTATTCTATGCTATAGACCAGTTTTTCTCCCCTAAAACTCATGCCTCCTTTGAATCAATAACATCCCTTCTATCACTAAATTTTCTTCCTCTACCTAACCTTAGTCTCAGTCAGATGTATTTCCCATTTTCTATGTTCTTCTGGCTTTTCTGCCATTACATAGCTTTGATTAGCTCTATGTATAAATAAATGACTTCAGAATCTGTAAATTTAGCCCTGACATTCCCCCAGGATCTACATGAATATACCTCAACTGCCTTTTGGATATTTCTACCTGAATACCCCAAAGACCTATCCATTTCAGAATGTTCAAATTATCAATAAACTCCTTATCCTTTTCTAAAAACCAATTTCCACCATGGTTGTCATATGGACTACTGGTACTGCCTAGTACTCCAAAGTCAAAGCCTAGAAATTATACTTTACTATTTATTTACTCTTTTCACTCCTTACCACCATTTCAAAACATTTACTCAATTTTATCAATTTCCCTTTCCCAATTTCTCTTTAATATATTTAATTCTCTCCATTTCCACTGCCACAATATTCATTGACAATTTCTTATTCTTCCTGAGATGTTTCTGTATCTCAACACCCTTTGTTTTAACGTATTTTGATTTTGTGTGTCATTGTCTTTTTTGCCTTACTAATCAGCCCTGTTGAGCTATCATTGGAGGTGAGTTTCTCACTGTCCCTGGAAAAGTATCTCCCAGGTCATCATTTTCTTTCTCATCCCAAATAGGGCTAAGATCTTATCATACTTGTTGCTAG
Organism: Canis lupus baileyi; assembly: GCF_048164855.1. Classification (NCBI taxonomy): domain Eukaryota; kingdom Metazoa; phylum Chordata; class Mammalia; order Carnivora; family Canidae; genus Canis; species Canis lupus. The sequence continues at coordinate 25,175,849 of NC_132868.1, forward strand.
AATCCTCTCCTTTCTGAGATGTATGTAACAAATAATAAATTTAAGGTACATTTTAAGTGTTACACAAAGACCTATCACATATACATATTATCTGTGATTACTAGATTTAAAAAATCTTATATTCAGATTGCTGAATTCACAATTCTAATTGCCTCTGCATTTATATTTGGATAATTTATTTGTATTCGGCTTGTGTTGTTCTTTTTTAGGGATAATAAAGGAACAGTTTGGATTCTTAATGTCTTTCTACTTCAGAGCAGTCTCCCTCATCACGTGCCTGGGTACATTGCTTCCACAAAGGGTGTGACAATAGGGTGACAGGAGAGCTGCTGCCCTTTACAGAAGACAGACCTTCTGCTGGCTTCTAAAATGCGTGTTCTTGGAAACAATGAACTGTTGCTCTGACACAGACAATCCCATATTATCATTTAGAAAAATACTATCCATGGCAGGAAGAAACTGTGTAAAAAGAACTAATTACAATTGTGAGGCCATACTCTGGAGACAATTAGCACATCACGGGGGTGTATATTTTACATCAAATACCAGATGGGATAATGTGAGAAGCCTTGCAGTTTGAGGAAATGGCAAAAGTCTTCAGAGTGAGAAACTGTCACTTTAAAAGGCCTTTCTTTAGAAGAAATCTTAGGAGAAAAAAAAAAAAAAAAGGAAATTTGAGTATAAGCAAGCAAAACCTCCTGAGAGCTCTGGGCAGGTAATCTTAACATGTAGGAAGAAAACAAGATTCCCGGTTTATTCTAATCTACTTTTAGCACACTACTTCCTACCAAATTTTCAGCTGTAAAATAATAACAAAAATTGGCAACTACCTACATTATATGAAATACTTCCATTTTTGTTTCTCATTGTCCTCACAACAAACCTGTAGACAATGCAATGGTTATCCCTGTATTGGAAGGAAGACACGGAGCCCCAGAGAGATTGAGCACCCTGGTCAAAGTCAGGTGCCTTGTAAGTGATAGAACTACGGCTTGATGTCAGACCTTCTAACTCCAATTCCACATCCTTAATTCTTTCTACTGAATGACAGGGCCTAAGGAATGGTTCTCCTCTAGGCTTCACACTCTCAGAGAAAACTTAGCCTTATAACTTTCTCACTCCAAGAAATATCAAAGGTCAGCTTACTCAGTGTGTTCTTGTTGATGTGACGTCAGCATATTGCCTCACTGCTCCCAAATCTGAGGAAGCTTACCCATAAATAAATAAATAACATCCTCAACATGGCTTCGCTAGGGATGGCCTCTCTGGAACTCTAAAGATGCTGATGCAGCCAGTTATGGAAGAAGCTCACACTCCATTAAAATGATGTCCTTATTTACTCTTATTAAGATAAATCTACGTAATTTATTTTAAATAATTTATATCTCATTGGCAGCAGAGAACAGTTCATATGCTGCTCTGAAAAAGTTCACAGCAACTATTTCTTTTTACTAAGCTGCTTAGGGAAGCCTGAATGGCTCAGTCAGTTAAGTGTCTGCCTTCAGCTCAGGTCATGATTTCAGGGTCCCACGATTGAGCCCCTCATTGAGCTCCATGAGGAGCCTGTTTCTCCCTCTCCCCCTGCTCATGCTAAATAAATAAACTGTTTTTTTTTAAATGTCTAAGTTTTGGCTGAATGACATTATGGACAAACTCTATTGAATTTAATCTTTCTTGTAGGTACTTCCTTTCCTTAGTATCCAGATGTTTCACAATTAGAGGCAAATATATATTTTTTACTAGTTTTTACTAGTGTGTTTTTACTAGTGTGTACAAGCCCTGCAAGGCAAGGCAAGAAGCTCCCAAATCATGGTGAGCCTCCTGGAATATTGAACTTACACACATTTACAACCCACTGACTATTTTTGTTCCAGTTTCTCTGGCTAAGATTCTCTTTCTCTATCCCAAACGCTACTCTTCTTGTAAAATTCACTAAAGTTACTGCTTTTCTCTTGAAGCACTCCCCTATTACCCCTGTTATGAGTCATCAAGTTCTGCTCTGCACTCCTACACTCCACTTATCCTGCATATAAGAGATTATGTTTATCACTATTTGTGTCTGCTTTTTCCTTTACTCTATTGATTGAATTATGTTGGTACATTCGATAGTAATCAGCCCAGTACCATGCAAATTGTTAAGCCTCAATAAGGGCGTATTGTATAAATGAAAATGAGATATGATATCATACTTCTGGAAGGTATTACTATTGCCTTGAATCTCAACTACCCTAACTGATTTTTCTCTCTGTTTTTAGTCATGAGATTTAGGAGGGATTAATGAGCACTTTCTCGACTGGTAAGGGTGTTGTTTCCTACTCATCATATGCACATGATAAGAAAGAAAGACAAGAGGCAAAAGTATTTAACTGTTGCATATCCTGAAACCCTTTACATGTATGGCACTCTCCAACAAATAAACTACTTGCTATAGGAGCGCTTGGGTGGCTTATTTGGTTAAGTGTCCAACTCTTGGTTTCATCTCAGGTCATGATCTCAGGGTCCTGAGACACAACCGTGCATCAAGCTTCATGCTGGGCAATGGAGCCTGCATAAGATTCCCTCTCTTCCTCTGCCTCCCACCACCCTACCCATGCTCTCTCTCTCTTGCAAATGAATAAATGAATAAATAAATAAATAAATAAATAAATAAATAAATAAATAGACAAACTGTAGTCCCAGCACATCATGTGGATCTGCAACACCCTGTGATTATTGTGTGCCAGTAACTGGATGAAAGTTTTTTTTCCCTATCTATTTAGTCACTTTTCTTTTTAATGCTCAGTTTTTCTATTACCTCCTATGTATAATCCTCCCTAATTCCTGAGAATTAAAGAGTTATGGCTTTTCAGTGCTGTCAAAGCACTCTGGAAGTACTTTTATTATGAAATTGATATAATGTTTTATATTTTTTGGATTATATGCCTGTATCTTCCCACAGATTGTGAGTTCCTCTAGAAAAGAATCATATATTATTTTTCTCTATAGTGCCAGCCTCTTCCATAGGACCTGAAACAGTTAATAACTGCTTAATGAATTGATGATTTTTAATAACAGAATATATATATATCACCTCTCTAGGCAAATTACTTTATTAGGCACTGATAGAGAATAAAAAAAAAATGACTCAAATAAGGCTAACTGCTATAAAAGCTTCCTTTAAAGGACATGAGATATGAAGATGAAAAAATAATAGGGGAAGGAACCTCAGTTGTGCTTCAAAATATGAGAAACTCCATAGACAAAAAGGGGATGGGGAGAGGGATAGAAGAGACAAGGTCATTCCAGGCTAAGGGAACAGCAGGTTTTCACTGGAAGCTTTCCTGAATTTAGTTAAAGGTAAATTCCATTAAATGTAAATAAAACTGCATGACTTTAAAAGAAACAATGCACAATAATTAAAGTAGATTAAAACCAGAGGCAACCTTCTGTGAGCCCAAATGTATTCAGTGTAGTTTGAAATTAACTTAATGTACAAAAATTCAGACAAGTTGTCAAAGAAAACAGAATAGCATTGAGTTGGCTTGCCTTAGCCTCTCCTATTTAAAACAGCAAGTAGCTGAGCATACAATCACCCTTTGGATGAATTTATGTTATTAATTATACTTATAATTCAGAATCATCGTTAGAACTTAAATTGACTATCTGCATTGGGAACTATGATCCATTCTTGACTTCTTGTTTTAAGCTCTATCTAAGGTAGGCACCTCTATGAGGGTAGAATGTGTCTCTCCCTTACTCTATTGTTTAAGTTGTATTGAGATCCTTCAGAATGAGTGGATAAGCATCTCTATGATTTCCTGGAGAAGCCTCAGTACATGCCCCGCCCAGGAAGCAAAAAGGATATATTTCACTCTATGCTGAGCAAAAGAACAGTTCTGTTGGGCTGCATAGGAAAGATCAGTGAGCTTCCTGTGTCAGCTCCAGAATGCCCCCATCAAGTTCATTCATAAAAATTGCATTTGAAAGCCTCAGAGACTGTGACAAGGTGACCTCTAGCACTTTTGCTGAAATATGGTTACTCAGAGATTACCTGTCATTAAAGGACACAAAAGCTGTTTGAGAAGATAATGATATGTGTGTGGTGGTGATGGTGGTCCCTTGATTATTAGCACAGGAATGTATCAAAAACAATATGTATACCATTTGGCCTTGACTTGGTGGAGAAACTGCAGGGAGGGTGCTGGAGTATGAAGACAGGACTGGTAAAACTTTGACATTCTGTGTATGGAGAATATGTGAGGTAGAAGAGTAAGAGCCAGAGAGTAGTTGAAGTAAAGAGTGGGGCTAGAAAAAAACAGATGTTGGAGAAAGGCAATGGCGAGGGGTAACTGGGGTTTGTTCCTCCAGAAGCCATTCCAGAAGTCAGTCTCCACCACCATGTTCACATACACTTGGGATATGCCAAAATTTATTACCAATAAAATATCATACTTATTAAATAGATAAATAGATACAGGATTGTTCTTAACATAACATGACACTCAAAAATCTGCCTTCCAATAGCGTTTCTAGAATGGAGAAGAAGAGTTAAAGTTATATCCGGAATATTGCTTTTCTCTACATCAGTGGATCTCAAAGTGAGATCTAAAGACTAATGGCATTACCGTTACCAGGGGACTTGTTAGAAGTGCAAAGTCTCAGACAGACTTAATGAATCCGAAATTTTAGGAGTGAGGATCAACAATCTATATTCTAATAAACCTGCCAGGTGATCAGATGCACACTAAAATGTTTGAGGACCACTGATCTGGAAGTCTGCAATAATTGCTTAATATGGATACGCTTTTAATATTAGCATGCTTACAAAGTATGCTTACAAATTCATACCAAAAATTTAAACATACACCACTATTAGTTTTATCTCTTTAAAAGATTGACATGTGCTTCTTAAAAGCCATATAGAGACCATCTTCTTTTTTTATAAATGACAGAAGTCCCCTGTTCTTTACTTTGCAAGAGTGAACTGCTGGAAAATAAGAGAAGGGACATAGCAATCATGATTTTTGTGGGCACTGTCATGCTGAAAACTAGAAAACAACCTGCCGCTAATAAGCCTAATAGCATTAAAGGCCCAGATTTTATGGGTCAGCTCCTTAGATAATTCTAGACATCCAAACTTGGATGTGCAAAAAAACACATAACTAAGGAAAAAGTGCTATACTTTTCTTTTTTTATGTAAAACTTGTAATTAAACGTTTTTATTAAAACTTCTGATTAAAAATAAAAGTCTCAGGCAAAACTGAGACCAAGTTCAAATACAAAGTCAATTTTTCTCCAATCCAACCAACCACCCAAAGCCAGAGTCTGATGATGAGAACTGAAAAATACTACGGCCTAAAAAATTGAGCATGCAAGCATAACTCTGTGTTTGTGTAAGCAGTAATACACGATAGCAAACACACTTAAAATGCCATAAAGTTTTCCTGTGGGTGTTCTGTGCTAAATGAAGTCAAAGGCTAAATGAATCTAGTCCCCAAGAGTTCCATATAACTGGAAAATCTGCAGTGTATTACTGCAGTTAGAAAATGGCTATTTTTAAGTTTGCCTATTGGAACTCTCCTGACTGTGTGCATGTAGATCCCATTAAAGTTCATGGACGCCGCTCATACAATCAGTGAGAGATGTGCAGCCCCCTAATGTTTTCTCTAATGAACTCTGACTCAGCTGGTTGGGACTAATAATTACACAGCACAGAATCTGTATTAGATTGCTTTCCCAGTTGATGACTGTCTGGTAACTGTGTGGCCTAGTATACACCTTCTGTTTGAAGATGAGAGCAGGGATATTTTTGCAGACTGAAATTTAGACATAGAGCTAAATTCCTAGCCTATTTCTGGTGAAAGAACATGAAAAGATAATTATTGCAAAAGAAAAACAGTGCATTGATATTTAAAGTAAAGTGAAATAGCATTTTAAAATAATAATGGCTGCCTTTTAATAACAAAGAATGATAAAATCAAACACAGTTAGGTGACAGGGATACCACCATATCATTTTTTTTCCTGAATAAACATGATAGAAATATGGATCTCTTTATGGAGAATATCCTGATAGTATTGAAATGAAAACTGCAGCTTCATTGTGTATCTTTCTAGAAATTTACTATCAATGAATAATAAATTGATAAATAAATAACTGAAAATATTTAAGCAATGGATAAAAGTATGCGTTGTGGTGACATTTAGGCTAAATCTTTTTCATGCAGCTGGATCAGTTTCTGTTCTATACTTCCCCTGAAGTCGAAGTCTAATAGAGAAAAGTAGAAACTAGAGGACTATGAAATGCAATTAATTTTTCATAAACTGAATACACACATATAGTTAGCATATATATTTCTTTCAAGTAGACTCCACACTGGGTCTACACAGGGCTGGAATTCACAACCCAGAGATCAAGACCTGAGCTGAGATCAAGAATCGAATGCCTAGTTCAGCCTGGGTAGCTCAGCGGTTTAGCGCCACCTTCAGCCCAGGGCCTGATCCTAGAGACCTGGGATGGAGTCTCACACTGGGCTCCCTGCGTGGACCCTGCTTCTCCCTCTGCCTGTGTCTCTGCCTCTCTCTCTCTGTCTCTCATGAATAAATAAATAAAATCTTAATAAAAAAAAAAAAGAATCGAATGCCTAACTGACTGAGCCACTCAGATGCCACAGCACATATATTAAGACACCCAGAATTACAAGCATCTGAGAAGCACCCTTTATTTCCTCTTTGGTGACAATATTGTACAAGATTAACAGCTACCTTGACTTCCAACAGAATGAGGTTCCTCTGTTTTTAATGTTCTATAAATGAAATAATATGCTGTCTCTTACATCTGGGTTCTTTTGCTCCACATTTTGTTTATGAGATCTATGTTGTTGTATCTAATTGAAATTTGTCATTTTCATGGCTGTCTCATATTCTACTATGTAAAAAGACAATAATGTTAATGGACATTCTAATAAAATGTGCTGCTATAAGTATTAATATACACTTAAAAATAAACACAATATACATTTCTGTTGGATCAATACCTAGGTAAGGAATCCCTGGATTATAGGGTGTCAAATAGTTTCCCAAAGTGTTTTTACAAACTTATACTTCAAACCAGCAGGGTACAATTCATAACCTAGTTAAATTTAGTATTTTTTAATTCATTTTGGCAGCAATGTAGTGGCATTGAATTTTGGCTTTGATCTGCGTTTCTTTTATGACGTAGATATTTAGCATCTTTCCATTTGGCTATCTTCTTTTTGAAAATGCTTTTCAAGTCTTTGCTCATTTTCCTATTGATTTGTTTATCATTTTACCATTGTTTTGTTTTGTATATTCTCACAATAAACCTTTGACACATATACATGTATTATAAATATTTATCTGACGCTGTTTTCTTGTTCTCTAAAAAACTGTCTTTTAGTGAACAAAAGTTTTAATTTTAATTTGTCCAATTCATCTACTTTCTTTGCCTATAAATTTTTGTGTGTTCTCTTTATGCAAGCCTATCTCAATTCATTAATAAATTCTCCTCTGTGTTCTTCTAAAAGCTTTATTTTTATGTTATATCTATGTCTTAATTTGTCTATCTTATGTGAAAATCTGTGTAAGACATGAGATATTGAATTGTCCCAGTACTATTTACTAAGAAAAATCACCTTTCCCCACTACACTGCAGTATCACCTTTGCAATAAGCCAGGTGACCATATTTGTATGGTTTGGACTCTATTTTTTGTCAATTTATCCATTCTTGTACCAATATAATACTATTATTATAGCTTTTAATAAGTGTTAATAGCCATTAATGCAAATCTTCCAAATTTATTTGTCCTCAAATTGTCTTATAATTCTTTGCTGTTTGTGTTTCCATATAAATTTAGAGTCAGCTTTCAATCACTCCCCTACTAAAACTAATTTTGGGGATTTGGGGTTTCTGATCGATGTTACATTTTTGATTCACACATCAATTGGTGGGAAATTGACATTTTTATATATTGTATCATCCAATCCATGAATGTGACATTTCATTACATTTCTCTAGTTTTTTGTTTTGTTTGTTTCCCTATAATATTGCATACTTATCCAGTAAAAGTCTTGAGTATCTTTTGTTAAGTGTATTCCTAAGTATTTTATATGCTAGTGTAAATAGTATCCTTTTTAAAATTAAAAAAAAATGTTGCTACTGTATTTCAGCACAGTTCTAACATTATGTCCCATAACCTTACTACATTTTATCAATTCCAATGCTTAGATTTTTGAATTTTTATATTTCTTACATACAAAATAATATCATCTGTAAATAATCACAATTTTTTTCTCTTTTTCTATGCTTCTTTTTCTTTTCTAGTAACCACTAGATCTCCAGTACAGTGTTAAAAAATAGTGCTTATGGCAGGTATTATTATCTTATGGTAAAAGATTTTAATAATTCATCATTAATATGATGCCTGCTATATGATATTTTAAAATTCTGTTTATCAAGTAGATATAATCACCTTTTATTTTAATTTATAAAATGATTTATCATGATTATATAAAGTTAACTTGCACTAATACTTGGAGAATGCAGATTATAGTATAACCTCTCTTTTGGTTTCTAGATGTGTAAAAAACAGAAGACAAGCTGAGATGAACATATATGAACTTTTGACATTATAAAGGTAAGATTTTTTCTTATACTCTGTCATCAACAAAAGTCTAGAGAGAATAACTTTTCTCATTTATTTCCGTAGAGATCACTTTAATAATAAAATTATGCCAAAGTGTTATTTTATTCATATTTTTCTAGTTCTCATTGCTGAAAGAGTTTAAGTATTTTTTCAAATATGTTTTAGTTTTATCAGTATTGAAATGAGAATCCTTATTGCCTATATTTTCACAGAATCAAATGGAAAAATTATTTTCCTTGTAAATGTGGTAAAACTTTGTAAGAAAACAAAGGAAAATTTATCCAAGTAAGACATTCAGTCAGGCTCTTTGGAGTCATGGAAACAAACGTTTGCATTTATAGGCAATTTAAAAATTGATTTAAATAAACCATCTTTGTGTCACAGAAGTCAGTGAAATTAGTTATTGCCATGAGATTTAGGATTTTTTTCTAAAGTAATTCAAAACTTAGGGTTCTCCATTTACAAACTTGCTGGTTCCTATTTGTGTACTTTGCAATCTATCATACAAAATAAAAGGTTTGGGCAGCCCCGGTGGCTCAGCAGTTTGATGCCTCTTTCAGCCTGGGGTGTGATCCTGGAAACCCGGGATTGAGTCCCACTTCAGGCTCCCTGCATGGAGCCTGCTTCTCCCTCTGCCTGCCTTCTGTGTCTCTGCCTCTGTGTGTGTGTGTGTGTGTGTGTGTGTGTGTGTGTGTGTCTCATGAATAAATAAAATAAAATCTTTTTAAAAAATGGTTATCAAAATAAAAAGCTTGAATTTCAGTGAAATTCTAATTTTCTGTGACCTCACTCTGCTGATTTTCAAAATTACCTTGGCCTCATGCCAGCCAAAAAAAAAAAAAAAAAAAACACTTATGTGACACACTTTCTTGCTTAGGAACACTGAAAGTAAAAAGAATCCTTTGTTGATCAATTTTAGGTCAAGAATAGACCAGTTATCTTGTCTGGATTCCTTTATAATTTCAAATATTATATATGAGGTAACGAAGTACCAGAATTAACCTCTGTAAGGTCAAAAAACTTGTAACAACCTTTATTTAACTTACCAAACTGCTAGCATTGAGATTTGCTTTCCAAAATCCTACACTACAGTGAGTTGAGGAGGACCTTTGGACTTTAAGTTGCAAAACCTGAGAAACCTGATGTTTCAAGATAAATAAGAGTGTGAATGTTTACTGTAATCCCAGACTCAGGGCATGAACTGTAGTTATTGCTTCTACTGAGGCAATGCACACATATATGTATACACATTGATACATTAAAAATAATTAAAATCATGTAGTAAAGGGGGCAGTGAGAAGAAAGAAATGTGGAAAGAAATGATGTATTTAAAATATGCTGAAATAAATTGTGCTATCCAAACATGTAGGCCTAGTTTCTATTCTATTTAATTCATGACATAATTTAAAAAAATATCTTCCTACTTTATCTTCTTCTCTTAATTGGCCTTTACAAAATACTGACACATCTCTGTGCTAACTGAAGAATATTCATTCTGTAACAGCTTGTCTTTTACTTATGTAGATTTCAAAGATGTCTTTGATTCAATTGTAGAAAAAAAAAGAGAGAGAGAGAGAGAATCTTGAAATTTTAATTATTCAGGATCAAAGCAATGGGTTTTGTGGAAAAGAATGAAATTTGATGGGCCATAAGATAATCAGCAGATCAAACATTAATGAGTATTTTAATATTTTATTACAGATTATAATAGAACATTTCAATAAAATCTTTCCGCTATTTCTTCACATCAGGGAGGATCAGTTGGTTGATTTAATACTGAAGGTGTTTTCCAAAGTAGGGTCCACATTATGAAACAGGAGCTTGTGTTTTATGATGATGACCACAAGTACAGACATAGTTCCAAACAAGTCTCATACAACCTAAGTATTCTTATAAGTTTTCTCCATCCTGCTCTTGGTCACATTATTTGAGTTATTCTAACTTGAGCATTGATTCTATCCTCTAAAAGAAGTCATGTTTATATGTTCATAATCAAGTACCAAAAGATGAAGGTATGCCAGTAGAAACAATCATACAAAGTCCAAATCCATAAGTGTAGCACGTAGACTCTCAATCTCACTTCTTATTCCAGGTGTTCAAGAAATATGATAAATATTTAATTAAGTAATATACCTGAGGTGTTATTTTTAACTAATTTTCAAAGGGTATAAAGATAATGAAAAATGATTATAATATATCACTTTGGTACTTTTGTATTTTCTTAACCTCTGGACCTGACAGTCTTTCTCTGTGTAGCACTACATTCAAGATTATCCAGTATACACTATAGTACAGCAAAAATTTTATTTTAGAAGAAGGGAATGAGGATAGAAGCCAATTAATAATCCATTTAGAACATTTCTGGAAAAGATAATTATTTAATGGTTGATGTGGATATTTAGATACTTTGCTAAAATCTTCACACTTATTTGAATATTTTTAAAATAAGTCTTCACTGAAGCTGACTCTAGTTTTTCTAATTGATCATTAACATTCAATTATCTCCTGAAATGATCTTATAATTGGCTTCATATAAAGATCATGAAATTCTGACCAACAAAAACTCTTGAATAAATATGAGGTGCCACTTTCTCAATTCTCCAGTGCAAGTTCTGCCCACTGACTATTCCTAGATCTTGAGGCTTAATAACAGAAAAATGTTTGTATACACCCATAGAATATTATAGAATGATAAAATTTTTATAGATACTTTAAAATCTAATAAAAAGTTATTAACTTTGCCAAGAAATATTGAAAACTGAGAGGCACCATAAAATTTGAAAGTAGACTTAACAACAAATCTGCTCATAAAAAAGAAATCAGAGGAGAACATAGTTTTAAATCATGTGTCTAATAAGAGGCTAATATATAAGAAACAAACACGTAAAGACAAATAACCTAATTAAAAAGTGGGCAAAGGATTTGAATGGACATATTTCCAAAGAACATAGACAAAAGGCCAATAAGTACATGAAAAGGTGTTCAACATTAGAGAAAAACTACAATAAGATGTTACTTCACATTCACTAGGATGATTATAATAAAAAACATGAAGGATGTGTATAAATTGGAACCATCAAACATTGTATATGGGATTGAAAAATGGTGTAGTCCCTATGGAGAACAGTCTGGATATCTTCTGGAAAATTAAATGTGGATCTAAACTATGGCCTGGTAATTTCACTCCTAAGTATATACCCAAGAGGACCGAAAATGTAGGTCTACACAAAATCTGATATACAAATGTTTATTTGTTATTTGTGATACCCATAATATCTCAAAAGTGGAAATAGCCAAAATGTTCACTAACTGATAAATGGATAAGCAAAATGGGTAGCCCACAGCTAGCATTGTATTCAACATTGAAAAATTGAAAACTTTTCCTCTAAGACCAGGCATAAGACAAGGATGCCTGCTCTTGCTACTTTTATTCTAAGAAGTCCTAGCCAGAGCAATTAAAAAAACAAAAAGAAAAAATATATATCCAAATCAGAAAGAAATAGTAAAATTGTCTGTTTATAGATGACATGATAATCTTATATATAGAAATCCTGAAAACACCAAAAAATGCTTAGAACTAATAAGCAAATTCAGTAAAGCTGCAAGATATAAAATCTGTATACAAAAATCCATTGAATTTCTAGACACTAACAAACTATCTGAAAGAAAAGTTAAGAAAATATCCCATCCACCATTTATAATTACATCAAAAAGAATATAAAATATTTAAAAATAAGTTTAATCAAGGAGGTGAAAGATCTGTACAATGAAAACTATAAAATAATGGTGAAAGAAATTGAAGAAGACACAATATATGGAAAGCTATTCCATGTTCATGGGTTGGAATAATTATATTGTTAAAATGCCCATACAACCCAAAGAAATCTACAGATTCAATGTAATTTCTATCAAAATTCCAATGGCATTTTTAACAAAAACAACGAAATCGAGACCAGAAGAACTGTGGAACAGATCAACAGAACCAGGAGTTGGTTCTTTGAAAGAATTAATAAAATAGATAAACCATTAGCCAGCCTTATTAAAAAGAAGAGAGAGAAGACTCAAATTAATAAAATCATGAATGAGAAAGGAGAGATCACTACCAACACCAAGGAAATACAAACGATTTTAAAAACATATTATGAACAGCTATACGCCAATAAATTAGGCAATCTAGAAGAAATGGACGCATTCCTGGAAAGCCACAAACTACCAAAACTGGAACAGGAAGAAATAGAAAACCTGAACAGGCCAATAACCAGGGAGGAAATTGAAGCAGTCATCAAAAACCTCCCAAGACACAAGAGTCCAGGGCCAGATGGCTTCCCAGGGGAATTTTATCAAACGTTTAAAGAAGAAACCATACCTATTCTCCTAAAGCTGTTTGGAAAGATAGAAAGAGATGGAGTACTTCCAAATTCGTTCTATGAGGCCAGCATCACCTTAATTCCAAAACCAGACAAAGACCCCACCAAAAAGGAGAATTACAGACCAATATCCCTGATGAACATGGATGCAAAAATTCTCAACAAGATACTGGCCAATACGATCCAACAGTACATTAAGAAAATTATTCACCATGACCAAGTAGGATTTATTCCTGGGACACAAGGCTGGTTCAACACCCGTAAAACAATCAATGTGATTCATCATATCAGCAAGAGAAAAACCAAGAACCATATGATCCTCTCATTGGATGCAGAGAAAGCATTTGACAAAATACAGCATCCATTCCTGATCAAAACTCTTCAGAGTGTAGGGATAGAGGGAACATTCCTCGACAACTTAAAAGCCATCTATGAAAAGCCCACAGCAAATATCATTCTCAATGGGGAAGCACTGGGAGCCTTTCCCCTAAGATCAGGAACAAGACAGGGATGTCCACTCTCACCACTGCTGTTCAACATAGTACTGGAAGTCCTAGCCTCAGCAATCAGACAACAAAAAGACATTAAAGGCATTCAAATTGGCAGAGAAGAAGTCAAACTCTCCCTCTTCGCCGAAAAAAACAATCCTAAAACATATGTGGAAACACAAAAGACCCCAAATAAGTAAAGAATCTTGAGAAAGAAGAACAAAGCTGGAGGTAGCACATTTCCTGATTGTAAATATTTCCAAATTTATAGTAATTAAAATACTATATTATTAGTTTAAAAACAGACACAGAGGTCAAGGGACAGCCACATGCAAAAGAATGAAGTTGTATCCTTGTACACCACATACAAAAATCAACTTAAGGGATCCCTGGGTGGCGCAGTGGTTTGGTGCCTGCCTTTGGCCCAGGGCGTGATCCTGGAGACCCGGGATCGAATCCCACGTCAGGCTCCCAGTGCATGGAGCCTGCTTCTCCCTCTGCCTGTGTCTCTGCCTCTCTCTCTCTCTGTGACTATCATAAATAAAAATTAAAAAAAAAAAAAAAAACAAAAAAAAAAAAAACAAAAAAACAAAAATCAACTTAAAATAGATTAAAGACCAAAAGAACCCATTCACCCTTGCTTGGGGGAGTCATGGTTTTGGAAGTTATTCCCCATGATCTCATTTGCTGCAAATAAAGTTTCCTTTGTGTAACAAAAATAAATAATAAAATAAAATAAGGATTTGAACATTATACCTGAAACTGTAGGGGCACCTGGGTAGTTCAATGGTGGAGCATCTGCCTTTGACTCAGGTCGTGATCCCGGGGTCCTAGGATCAAGTCCCACATCGAGCTCCCCACAGGGAGCCTACTTCTCCCTCTGCCTATGTCTCTGCCTCTCTCTCTCTCTGTGTCTTTCATGAAAAATAAATAAATAATCTTAAAAAAAAGACCCAAAAGTCTAAAACTCTTAGAAGAAAAATTACACTGTAAGCTTTTTTACATTGGTCTTGGCAATGAGTTTTTGGGTTTGACATCAATACAAAAACAATAAAGGAAAAAAAGCAGATGGGGCTATGTCAAACTCTTGCATAGCAAAAAGAACCATTAAAAAAAGACAACCTAGGGAACCTAGGAAACTATGAAATAGAAGAAACTCTTTGCAACCACAAGACTATTAAAAGGTTAATATCCAAAATATATTAGTATCCAAGGTACTCATACAACTCAATAGCAGAAATTCAAATAATTTAAAAATGGGCAAAGGACCCTAAGTAGATATTTTTCTCAAAAAGACATACAAGTAACCAACAGGTACATGAAAAGTTGCTCAACTTCACTAATACTTGGGGAAATGTAAATTAAGACCATAATGAGATATTACCTCATACCTGTTAGGATGTCTACTTTCAAAAAGACAAGAGAGCAAATGTTGACAAAGATATGAAGAAAAGTGAACCCTTGTACACCATAAGTGAGAATGCAAATGGGTGCAGCTGCTATGGAAAACAGTGTGGAGGTTCCTCATATCATCCAGCAGTCCCATTTCTAGGCATATATCCAGAGGAAGTAAAACCATTATCTCAAGGAGGGATGTATACTGGTATATTGAATTGCAGCATTCTTCACAAAAGTCAAGGTATAGCAACAACCTATGGATAAAAAAATGTGAGAGATGGAGTCACTGGGTGGCTCAGTTGGTTAAGCATCTATTGATTTTGGCTCAGGTCATGAGCTCAGGGTCCTAGGGTCAAGCCCTGAAGTGGCTTCTGGCTCAGCAGGCAATCTACTGGAGATTCTCTCCCTCTTCCTCTGCTCCTCCCCTTGGTGTCTCTCTCTCTCTCTCTCTTTCAAATAAATAGAAATATTTTTTAAAATGTAAACTATAAAATACATAATGGAACATTATTTAGCCTTAAGAAAGAAGGAAATTTTGCTATTTGCAACAACATGAATAAGACTGGAGGGCATTATGCTAAGTATAGTTAGCAATATGCTAAGTGAAGTTAAGATCGAGAAAAAACAAATACTGTATGGTATCACTTTAACATGGGATCAAAAAAAGGAAAATCTAACTCATAACCTCAGAGAGTAGAAAAATAGCTGCTAGGACCTAGAGAGTGGGGGAAATAGGGAGAGATTGGTTAAAGGATATAAACTTTCCATCATAAAATGAAGACATTCTGAGAATCTAATGTATATCATGTGACTCTGCTTGAAAATAGTATACTGAATAATTGAAATTTGCTAAGAGAGTAGAAACTAATTGTTCTCATACACACACGCAAACGTAACCATGTGAGGTGATGGATGTGTTAATTAACTTGATGGGTGGAATCTTCCACAATATGTGTGTATATAAAATCATCACATTGTACACTTTAAATATCTTACAACTTTATTTGGCAATTATACTTCAATAAAGTAGAAGAGGGAGCCAAAAATGTTAAGGCTCTCTACAAAGTCATATTTACAGTAAATATTGATGGATTTTGCAGCTATTTAATTTGTGTAAAGCAGTAAATGAGCTGTGGCATTATGACCCCATGGCAATTTGTACAGGATTTTCCATTACAGTCATGGGGTTGTATAGGGTCAATGATACCCAGAGACGCCAGCCTATAGCCCTCTGTCCTGGTAAGCAATATAGTCAACTCCCTTGACATAAGTGTCCAGACTTGGACCTTGCAGAAAACCTGAAATATTTCTTACAGAAATACCTATAATTACTTACTTTTAAAATTAGTCAATCTCGACATTGGCACCTAAGTTTTCTTTCTGGAATACAAATCTGATCATTGAAGAATAAATGCAGAACATATCAGATCCAGGGAGGGTTATCACCTGTATTGGTGTTTAGTTCTTCCCTTTTAAGTAGCTATGGTAATATCCCTGGGCTCTTAGCATACCAGGCTGTGTTTCTTTTCCAGTGGGTTTCCCTTTCTCTTTTGTACCCATTGTGGCTCCATGCTAGCTCTCCTGCTGGAGAAGCACAGAGGCAAGTTGTGTGGACCAGGTCAGGGCTAAGTTGTGGGTCCTGGGGCTCCTCTAGGCCCTCTGTTAATTCTCTGCTTCTATTTCTCTAGAGAAAGCAGGATTTTTTTATTTTATTTTATTTTATTTTTGCCTCATTGAAGTGGTAAATTCTAGCATTTTAGTTGAACATACTGGTAGAAAACAAAAACAAAAACAAAAACAAAAAAAACAAAAAACAAAACAGTTTCAGCCTCTGGCCAAATAAAGTAACCATTCTGTGTGATAAAAGAGAGCTTAATAGAGTAATGGCGTGTGGGGTCAAAGGCTTAGCTAACAAGAAAATACATATTTACTGGCCTTTGTGCATTTCTTTTTTCCTCAGGGACCATAAAAGGAGAAAGGGTATGCAGAAGGGCAGACCTAGCATTCACCCTTTCTCTAATAGTATTTAAATACTTAGGATCATCATAATAGTATATCTTGATTTCACTAAATCTCTAACATATGCCCTCCATCAATGCTGTGTATAAATGCTCTTCCTCCCTTTTATCTAACTGGAAAACTTCTCTTTCTTCTTCAAGCAATAAATTACATGTCCGTTTCCTTGGGAATGCTTTCAGAAAAAAAGAATAGTTTCTCAACAGCTTATACAAAACTACATTTTAGCTTTTATTAAATTGTACTTTAACTCCTTGCCTACCCAGCTGTCCACCTCACTTAACTGTGGGTTCCTTGAAGAAAGGAACTATCTCTAAATTCCCATAACCTAACCTAATTCATTTCACAAAATGCTTATAAAATGACTGAATAGTAAATAGTAATGGGTATGAAATGAGAACTTAAAGAAAGATGAGTTGAATGAATATTCAAGTGGGATTTTTGAGCCCTATTTCGTTTTTAAAGATTTATTTATTTATTTGAGAGAGAGAGAAAGAGGACATGAGTGGAAGAGAGAGAGAGAGAGAGAATCTTAACTCCATACTGAGTGCAGAGCCTGACATGGGGCTTGATCTCATGACCCTAAGATCATGACCTGAGCCAAAACCAAGGGTCAGATGCTCAACCAACTATGCCATCCAGGCATCCCGAGCCCAATTTCTAAGCATACTTGCAATCAGAGATAGGGAAAGAGTCAAAAGATGGACTCATAAACCCGCTCTTCAGTCCCTCATCAAGATCTATCCTCTGTTTCATTTTAAAAACTATCTTCCACAACTCTTTTAAATACATACTTGTTTTTTTCTGTACAAGCCCCAAAGTTTTGCTTCAGTAGTTTTGCTCATGTTTTCCTTTAAAATGCTTTCCTAAAATCTGATGCACATTTAGTGTATCTCAAAAGCTTTTTCTCCACATTTCCTTGTTTCCCTCACCTCCATACCCAGAAAATGAATCTCAGTTATAGTTCACACAAATAACACATTGTTTGTAACTTCTTGTAAAACATTTTTCTTACTGTTTCTTGTGCTATAGTCATTTGTAATGTTCACTGTAAAAGGACATGTAAATGTTAACTGTCTATTGCAGAGTAAGTTCTAGAGTAAAGGCTGTTCTCTTTATATTTGCATCACCTACTGGCCTGAGAACATAGAAAGTATTAAGTAATTTTTTTGTGAAATTTAATTCATGCAACACCCTCTGATTTGAGTACCAAATAAAATACAAATTGTGTGATCTTGAGTGAGTCATTTTTTTTCTTTTTGTAGGCTTTTATTACTCTCATCTGTAAATTAATAGTATTAAATTAAAATATCCTTAATGCCTCTTCAGTCTCTAGTATTTTAAGTTTTAAATATTTTATTTTAACTATAAAAAACATTGTACATCTTTCCTTTTTCATCCCAGGATTAGAGTGCGGGTATAGAAAGTTTACATTTCCATATATCTAAAACACTTATCTTTTCCATGAATGAATTTGCCTTATAAATGTAAATTATTATTTTTAACAATCAGCTGTGAATACCATGAAAACTTGTGCATCAGGAATAAAACAGAGCCTAGAGGGAAAACTAAAACAGGCAAAAATCAGATTACTTTTATGAATAACAATAATGCTATAGAGAAAGAAATTGACCCTTTCCAATGCTGCTTCTATTTTCCTTAGTATGATTGATTAATGAACTTAGGAGCATTAATATTTTAGATAATCTTCATTTTTCACTAAGGAGAGAGATGACAAATTTTGCTCAGCATATGAATCGAATAATGATAAAAAGTCACAAATTGATTATTTTAGTTCCATGTCCCTTGCTGAGTAGGTCTGTGACCTTGAGAATATATTTTTTAATGACCTGATTTATTCATTTGTACAAGGATAATATTTGCTACTTTTACAGTCCCTGAATATTAGATTTAGTTATGCTATGCAAAGAAGATTAGAATATCATGATGGAAAATACTCTTTTTGAAAAGACACTGTTAATTTAGAGGATAGTTGGGCCTCTGAAAAACTTGGGCTTTTTGTTGTTAATTGTTATTCTCAGCAACATTAATAACAAGATGTGAATCGATTCCTATCACTGTTATATCCATACTCTTCAGGAGGCATTTCTGTACTCTTTTTTTAGAAAATGATCATGCTCATCAGCTCACCCTTTGCCATTCCTCACATGCACCTCAAAAAAATGAATAATTCTTTCTTGGCATTGTATCTCCAATAGTTTATGATAGTTAATATCTGCCACTTGAGGGAATTTACTAATCGATATAAAATTAGTAGAGTCCTTTTCTTAACCTTCCCTGTTTTCCCAACAACTTTCAGCTTAGGGAACTGAAATACTTGCTTAGGGAACTCAATACTTGCTCGCTGAATTGAATCACACTTAGATTGATGGATTTAAATACCGGAAGCTTTTAATTAATATGGAGGCAGACTCTTTCTCTTAAATTTGCTCAGTTAGCTGATGAGGCAAACAAGCTTATTTGATATTCACAAAGGCTTCAAATCTGCCGACTGCAAATCACCCAAAGACAGCTGAAGTACAAAATCCCTTGATGTCTGTGAATAGATGGAGCAAGTAAAACAGGGTGAGGAAAACCATTTACCTGCAAAATTGAAAGCAATGAAAATAAAGAGAAAAGATCTTGGAGCCTCCTAAAATAGAAACTATTATACTTATTATTATAGTTATTAACGATCCACTTTTTGGATTTCTTAAATCAATATTTCTCAAAGTATGGTACCCTAGTCTGGCACGGTAAGTTTCTCTCCATGAGGCAATCCTAAAGACATGCATTTTCAATAGACCATTTGGAAAAAAATAAAAAAACAAAACAAAACTCTAGTCTTTACAGTCTATGTGGTATTGGAGAAGTGAGTTTTTCATTTCCCCAGAATAAATTATTGGCCTCAGTTCTCATGTCCCCCTGTATCTACACTCATGTCATTGCCTCATTGTGGACTTCTCTGTGTCTTGACTGTTGCCTTAGCTACATGACTTGCTTTAGCCAAGAGAATATGAGTAGAAAAGCATACTATTTATGAACATAGGCCTTAAGAGTTGTGTATGGCTTTGCTTGATTTCTTCTGTGTCTGCCCTTGTTACAGGAACATGTCCGGTTAGTATATTGATCATATTAGACATGTGGAGCCCAACTGTTCTGCTGACCTACTGACAGGGGATAAGCAAAACCAGGCTATGTGCCACTGTGTGTAGTAGAACTGGGTCAGCCAAGCTTTAACCAACTCAGAGATTA
The DNA here is from genome assembly GCF_048164855.1 of Canis lupus baileyi. NCBI lineage: Eukaryota > Metazoa > Chordata > Mammalia > Carnivora > Canidae > Canis > Canis lupus. Next base: position 25,196,018 of record NC_132868.1, read on the forward strand.
AACTCAGAGTTTAATACTGTACTGAGATTTCATGATTGTTCTGAAGAAAAGGGTATCCAGTGAGCTCAGTCAGAGAAAGGAGGAGGACAGACAAGAGAATGATTTTCAGAATATCTCTCAGATCAAACTTTCATCACCTGTGAAAATTGTCTTTAAATGGTGAATTTAGACATTATAGTAGAAGTTAAAAAAAATGACTAGCCTATAAGAAAGATATTTCAGGGCACATCATATCTCTTCATTACTGTCAAAACATGCTACATGGGAACATAGTTACATAGTACATAGGTTGTGTTTCTATGAGTAAAAATAATGTTATTTATAAAATAACTGTCATTATTTATAAAATACTGTTATTATTAATTCTACTTTTTTTTTCTTTTAAAGATTTTTATTTTTTAAGTAATTTCTATACCCACTGTGGGGCTCGAGCTTACAAACCTGAGTTCAAGGGTTGTATGCTCTACCAACTAACCCCACCAGGCAGCCCTGGATTCTGCTTATATCAGCATGTCTGAAAGAGTACACTAGGATCTTTTAAGATAAAAAAATATATGTATATGTGTATACTAAGCACAGTAACAGACAATGTCAGCATTGACCTCTATAATCATTTAATTCTTCATTATAAGGATAGATTTAGAATTTCATGATATATGCCCAAGACATCAGTAGATGACAGTATCAGGGAAAAACATTATTATGGTAGTAACTTCTCCAGTTTAGTCTGTTTTCCCTGAACATGATAACTGTTATTTCCTGCATGTATTGAAATTAAATAAATTTATTGAATTTTCATAAGGAAGTATGAATAGGAGTCATTTTCTAGTTCCGTGTCTCTTAAAGCTTTTAGACAGTCATGAAAATGTAAAAAATAAACTACGCTCCACTATTTTCCGTGATTTGACTGCTCTGCTTCTCTTCCTTACATTTGTCTTTATCTATTAAGGTTATTACACAATTTTTCTCCTTTGGTCAATCATTATGTTGCATGGAATTGTTTATCTAGTGTTATATCAACTCTACATTCCTGGGATGTATTTCATATGGTTACCATGTGTTATTATTTTTAATTGTTTACTAGATTCAATTTTCTAATACTTTTTTTTTAAGATTTTATTTATTTATTCATAGCGACACAGAGAGAGAGAGAGAGAGAGAGAGAGGCAGAGGAAGAAGCAAGCTCCATGCAGGGAGCCCGACGTGGGACTCGATCCCAGGTCTCCAGGATCACGCCCTGGGCTGCAGGCGGTGCCAAACCTCTGTGCCACTGGGGCTGCCCAATTTTCTAATACTTCATTGAGGATTTTAATGTCCACATTCCTGACTGATCTTGGCCAGGAATTTTCTTGAAGTGCCTGATTTACATCAGATTGCATTAAAACTCTGATTTTTTTAGTGTATTTTCATTTTAGCATGACTTAGTCTCAATACTGTAGTATTTAGAAATATGGAAAGGAAAGATATGCTGCCTTACTGTTACATACAATAGTTTTTTAGTGAATAAAACAATGTTATAACTTGAAAATAAGAATTTTTCAAAATAATCTCTGGTTGTGACACCCTTACCCATTTACCATCTTTGTAGCTGAATCATATCCTATTTGTTTCAAATTTTTTAGTTACATCTTTGATTCTTTTTTAATCCCCAGTGGGTTGAGTTTATTTGTTGGTTGTTTCATCTGTTGATTGGCAGAAAAAAATATTATTTTAAAATGCATGTAGTCAAGCTGTATGGAAGGACATATCCCCAAAAGAAATCATTTTATTTATAAGGAGAATCACTGTATCAGAAAATGAGAGTTGTCAAAGCCCTTCTGATCAATAAGCTTTGATTGAGGGTAGACATACAAGGGGGCACATTCTATTCAGAAGTTATGTGGATGATCCAGGAATCAGAACACCATCAGTTTGATACCCTAAATTTAGAATATCACATTATTGTTTTGCTCATGCAGGGGAGTAGGAATATTTAAATATTTAAGAGCTTTTGCCTCAACTTTGTTGACCACAGCCGGGTATATACCTCCCCACCAAAGAGACAGCTTCACCTTCAGGAGCAGAAGTACATTTAGTCCAGTGGTCCAAGTTTCCCTGCCTCTGAACAGTGTTTGGATAAATATTGCTTATGTTTGCTTCAATGACTGCTTTTTCTAGATTGTGTCACTAAGGAAACCTCCCTCTGAATCAGGATTTTTATTTAAATATATTTAATACATTAAAGAAGATTAGATACATTTTACTGGTCTGGGAAAAATTGTGTCTCTTCCAAATGGGTTTACATAGTCATAGGCCTACAGGGAGATTCATTAGATACTATATTTTCTGTTTGATTCTCAGAATCCAAACTTATTTTCCACATCTTCAAATTTACAGGAGTGTATCATCATAATATTAAGATATAAGAATAGTTATCAGTAGTGTATTCCTTTAAAATCTATTATAAATTGGGACAGAGAGAAGAAATATTTAATGAGTAGTGCTGAAAATTGTTTACTTGAAAAATATGAATCTAAAGCTCAATTCACAGCATTCACTAAAGCTATTTTAAGTTGATTAAAGAGATAAAAACAAGGTAAAAATAAACAACACACAAGATGTATGAATAAACTTATTTTGTTTCAAGTCATTAAATGACCTCTGGGTAACATAACAACGTTTACAAGGTATTGGCAAATTCGGGAGAAAAATTGATCACCAAGGTCTAGGGTAGGCCTGAAATCTGGATTACTGGATTACTGGATATCTCAGTCAGGACCTCTTGAATGATCTCATTGGAATACTGCAGCTAAATCAATCAACTCCCCTCTCCTTTTGTTTCTGAGTCATTCTACTCAAAGCTTATTTTATTTTATTTTTAAAGATTTTATTTATTTAATAGAGAGAGAGAGCATGAGCAGGGGAAGGAGCAGAGGGAGGGAGAAGCAGACTTTGCTGAGCAGGGAGCCAGACATGGGGTTCAATCCCAAGACCCCAGGTCATGACCTGAGCAGAAGGAAGATGATTAACTGACTGAGTTACCCAGGCACCCTCTACTTGAAGTTTATATTCTGTGGAGAAGGAATTAAGCATGTTTTGGCTTTGTTCTGAGTACTTCTTTTGAGGAGCCAGCATGTTAACTGAACAAATGTATGATTTCTTCCTCCATGTTCTAAGGTTAGCAATGTTAGATTTAAAGAAAACTCAAGTTCTCTAATGGAAAGTATTGCAAGATTAGGGAGTATGTTTAATCCTGGGGAGTGTTTTTCACAGTTTTGAAATCACATTTTCTGATTTATTTTTTAAATGAGTAATAAATCTAGTCATTTCATTTACAATTTTCTCTGTTGCTATGCCTTCATGCTCAATGGATTCCTAAGTCCAGAAGGAAGAGGACTATCATTTAATAGCCTCCTGAAACCCTAAACCAAAAATCTGAGCAAATTTTAGGTATATAGGAAAGGGGGTTAGCCTTATGTATCAACCTAAAAAGTGTTTAAGAATACTAGTATGACCCCAGTGCATTTATTTATTTTTTATTTAAATTCAATTAGCCAACATATAGTACATCATTAGTTTCAAATGTAGTGTTCAATAATGTATTAGTTGCATATAATACCCAGTGCTCATCACATTTCTCCTTAACGCCCATTACCCAGTTACCCCAACCACCCATCACCCACCTCCTCTCTAACAATCCTTAGTTTGTTTCTCAGAGTTAAGAGTCTCTCATGGTTTGTCCCCATCTCTGATTTCTTCCCATTAGGTTTTCTCTCTCTTCCCCTATGATCCAGCCCTTTCTAGCCCGCCAGGTCTCTCTGGATGGGTCAGCTGCCAGTCTAATATTTCTTACCCCTATATGTTAAGGAATTCTCATCTCAAGCTGCTTTCAGGATTTTCTCTTTATCTCTGAAATTTGCAAGCTTTACTATTATATGTCAGGGTGTTGATCTATCTTTATTGATTTTGGGAGGCATCCTCTCTACCTCTTAGACTTCAATGCCTATTTCCTTCTCCAGATGGGAAGTTCTCAGCTATGGTTTGCTCAAATATCCCTTTTATCCCTCTGTCTCTCTCTCATCTCCCTTGGGGACCCTCAATAATTCTCATATTGTTTTGTTTTATGGCATTACTGATTTTTCAAAGCTTCCTCTTGTGGTTCATTACTTGTTTTTCTCTCTTTTCCTCAGCTTCCTTCCTTTCCATCAACTTGTCTTCCATGTCACTTACTCTCTCTTCTGCCTCATTTACCCTAGGGCTTAGAGCATCCAATTTAGCCTGAATCTCAGTTACAGTATTTTAAATTTTGGCCTGATTAGATTTAATGTCTGCACTAAAAGATTCTCTCATGTCTTTTATGCTTCTTTCAAGCCCAGCTAGCATCTTTATAATTGTTATCCTGAATTTCAGCTCTGACATCTTACTTATAACCATATCAATTAGATCTGTGACAGAAAGTATTAACCTCTGTTTCTTTCTTTTGTTGTGAACTCCTCCTTCTAGTCATTTTTCCCAGAGAAGAACACTTGAACAAGTCAACAAAATCTAAAATATCAATCCCAACTCAAGCTAAATACACACTAGACAAATGCAAAGAGGTTGGAAACAAAGTAAGAAAAGAAAAAGAAAGGGGGAAAAAAGGAGCGGGAGAAAGAGAGAATATAATTTGCCAGGTGGACAAAACAGGATGATGCATTTGGTCCTGAGTGTATTTTGGTCTGTGTGTTAGAAGATGCTAAATCTAATTTTTCTTTGTAAAGAAAGCAAAACTTAAATATATATTTATTTATATATATATATATATATATATATATATATATATAACTAAAATTGAAAACAGTAAAAGGAAGTAAAAAATGAAGAATATATCTATAATATTTAAATGTAAAAATGAAATTTTGAAAAAGACTCAAAAACAAAGAGTTGATAAAATTAGAAACTATTTGAAAAGGAAAAGAGGAAAAAAGAAAAGGAAAATTTTAAACTGAAATATAAATGAATCATGAGAAAAAAAAAAAACTCAAATTTTGTGTACTATTTCCCCCTAGAGCTGAACTTTTGCAGTCCTGTGTGCTCTAATCAATTGGTGTTGCTTGTTCTTCCACCTGGTGTTCGGGGGAAAGGCCTGCTGCATTTTCTCAGGTGTCTTCATCTGGGCAGAGTTGTACCACCTCTTGCCAGGGACCAGGGCTCAGTGTAAGCTGTTTCTGGTTTTCCCATGTGGTTTCTGTTCCCTGAAGGCTTTCCGTGCCTCTTTAGAAAATGAGAATTAAAATGGCCATGCCCTGAAGCTGAAAGATAGTGGTCTTCTTTCTTCAGTAAACCTTCAGGGATAAGTTGTCTTCACTTTTGTGTGTGCCACACTCTGCAGATTCTTGTGGTGTGCATCTGCACAGATCCTCCCCGGGCAAAGGCAGAGGATCACGTTTCTAACCTTTGCAGTACCCCTAAGGAGAGCAGTCTTCCAGTCATGCACATTCATGTGCTGCACCTCCCAGGGGAAGGTGGAGGGCTACTGCTTTTTTGTCCTTTGCAAGTCCCCCTCTCCCTGCACTGAGAGCTGTCCGCAGATCATGCAGTGACTTACTGAGCTGAGAGCACCTTCTTGGGCTTGCAGACATTAAGGGGTTTCCCTGCTCCAATGCTTGGGAACTCGCCCAACTCAGGGACCCAGGTTCTCTCTGTGACCCTAGAGATCTTGAGTCCACACTGTCCCATCTAGGCTTCTGCCCCACTTCACCACTGAGCACCTTTCAGATGGAGCATTGAAAATCTCACTGGAGCAGATTTTGCGCTCCAGGGCTGTATCACTTTCCAGAAGTCAATGTACACAGGCTCCCTCCCCCTGCCATTTATCTTCTGATTTATCCCCTCAGCTTCACCTCTCCACACTCATACTTTGCAAAATATGGTGGCTTTTCTATTTGTAGAATTCCAGCAATTATTTTCTAATATCTCAGGTTGAATTCAGAGGTGTTCAGAGTAATTTGATAGTTATTTAGCTACATTCAGGGGGCCAGATAAAACAAGGTCCCCTACTCTTCCACCATCTTGCCTCCCTCCACCCAGTGCATTTATTAAACTTTAAGCCTTAGTAAGGGGATCCATGTACTTATGTTTGACAATTTATGTGGTTGGCAGAGTCTACAACATGCTGATGCTCTTTACAATGTAGTAGTTGAATGTCACATGAAGACACAACAAAAATTCACTGTAACCTTGTGTGTGAGCCTCTTCATCTTACCTGACTCGTTCCAGACTAGCTTTTTATCTCAGCTGGCTTCTTTAAGTTGACAAAAAATATTTTCTCCTAAGGCTTACCTCAAAACAGGCAAGGCATATATAAGCTTTAAGGCACTGATAAGTGAGATAATTTGGCTGGTTTTATTGTATTTCTCAGGCACATCTAAATATTGCAGCTCTAAATTTTAGACACAGTAAAGTTCTCTGCTACTATAAGAGGTACAGTGTGTTAATTGGGTTCCAAACATCAATAGGTAGTACTTGATCAGCAGCCCAAAATTTTATTCCTCTCTATGCTGTTTTAATTTTCATTCATAGTCAAGAAACAGTGGATGGAATAGTCATTTAGGTACAATAATTATACACCCTTCCAATATGGTTTTGAGTTGGTTCTGGCTTTTTCAGTTATGTAAGATTTATGTAAATGATATTGGCTTTAGATTTTGGAGACCATAATGTATCATCCTTCAGAAGATGGACTTTTTAGGGATACTTGGCTGGCTCATTGGATAGGGCGAGTGACTTTTAATCCCAGGATTGTGAATTCAAGCCCCACATTGGATGTTGAGCCTAATTAAAATTTAAAAAATAAATATTTTTTTAAAAAGAATATGGATTTTTTAAAAAACCAATTTGCAGGAATATTACTATTATTCAGGTTCAGTACTAGAGGTGGTGACATAGGACAAGGATATAAAACAAAAACATGTGATCACAAGAGCAAGTATATCCTCAAGTACCAGGTAAGCACATTCAATGCAAAACCAGAGTGCTTAAAATCCACAGCTGCACAACCACCTTCAAAGAAAGGGGAAATGCACATAAGTAGATTTCCTCCCAAATACAGTACACACATAATGCCAACATGATGCTGTTGATGAGAAATTTGTCCCACAGGTCCTAGATACCTGGTACGATTAGAAAAATTTGGTGAGGTTGAAACCAAGATTTACTTAGTCAATTGTTTTTCCCATAGTCACAACTGAATCTTTAATAGACAACAAAAATAACAAGGCAAACATTGGTTTGTTTTTGAAATTCTATAGGCTTGAGGCTGATAGTAGTAAAATGTTATGTTTTCTTAACTTTGGACTCCTTAAAAGCAGGATATAGAGACTAATTCAATTCATGAGAACCTGCATAATTAAAAATAACTATAGAGAAAAATGGCCAATTTTTAGTCATAAAGATGGCCAAACTTTGATTAGACATCAGACAGAGATGACTCTGATTGAAATTAAGTGGAAAAGAAGTGAAAGAAGTTTATTTTCCCCAGATTTTAAAGATTTATTTATTTATTTTAGAGAGCGAGAAAGAATGTGGGAGGGAGGAGAAAGAATCTTAAGCAGACTCCCTGCTGAGCTCTGAATCAGATAGGGGGCTCAATCTCACAACCTTGAGATCATGACCTGAGCTGAAACCAAGAGTTGGACACTTAACCAACTGAGCCACCCAGGCACCTCTATTTTCTTCAGACTTTAATGCACAGAAGTGAGAGCATTTGACTTTGTTTTTAAGAATTTTGGAATATGATTTCTCTGAATTTTAATGATCAAGTCAAAAGTCATTTAATTTTTTTCAGTTACTTGAAATCCTCCCTGGGAATTTGATAATGGAAGTAGGTTTTCTTTATAGCTCTGATATCCCTGCTAAAATGGATGGATACATCTTTTTATTGTTTCCTGTCACATTGGCTGGCTTGGGCGTGTGACTTGTCCACAGAATATTTGCAAATGTGACATAATCAGAGGCTTAAAAAATGCTTGCACATTGGGGCTGACTCATTCATGTTCTCTCTCTCTCTTTCTCTCTCTACTCCCTACTCTTTTGCTTTTGCAACTTAGATCACTGGGTGAAAAAGCTGGGCCTAGACCTCTGTAAACAAATAACCCAGCTGACAGCCAGCACCAACAGCCACACATGTAAATAATGTTGAAAGATGAATTGCTTATTAGTTGACTCAGAGAAAACAAATCTCTTTCCTCTTAGAAATAACTGAATTAGCATAATTTCTGACCTTCCTCTGTACTTTTACTTACTTTACTCAGGAAAAATATAGTGACTTATACAATTGGTAAACATGTGAAAAAAAGGAGGGGCATGTTTGACTTAGTTTAAACCTTCTTCCTCTCTAGAAGTTAGCCTGACACAAGCAGCACAAATTCTTCTTGGTTCCCTAGGGAAATTTACATCCCACATGGCCAGCTCAATCTGGATCCTACAACCTGAGCCTAGGTGATGGTTTCATGCATAATGCTGACATTCCTTTAGCAGGGCCTTTGAGCTTTCACGACAAATCATGTCCTTTAAAAATGTAGAGACAAAAGACTTCTAATGAATAGAGATACTTGAAAAAAATCAGGGAGATTTTTAGATCTCTAAGGTGAAAATGACCTCAAGAACCTGGCATTATTTCAGAGGCAGAGATCAAACTGAAAAGAGTGAAACTAGGAGTTGAAAATATGGGAGGAAAATCAGACTTGTTCATAAGAGACAGAAACATTAGGGACAAAATGCAAAATGGAGGACCATGACAAGATATGTTTCATTTCTTTTAAATCTTGCTTTGATTACTGATCAAGAGAAAAATACAAATGGATTAGCTTTAGGTATTGTATTAGAAGAAAAATACCAGACCTTTAAACTCAAATTTGAGTGTCTATCAACATTTAAAATGTTTTCAATTTTGAAAATTGTACTACAGAAATATCTTCTGCACAAATGATGATAATGCAAACTGTATATATACAAACTGTGTAGACTGTCATTTGAACAATACCTATAATAATGAAAAATTAGAAATCACCATTTTAAGGAAATGTGTAGATAAGCTATAGTCCATAGGTTATAATACACCCATATTAGGATTTCCAAGTGGTTATTTTATTTTATTTATTCATGAAAGAGACATAGGCAGAGGGAGAAGCAGGCCTGATGTGGGACTTGATCCCAGGACCCCAAGATCATGACCTGAGCCAGAGGCAGATGCTAACCACTGAACCACCCAGGTGTCTCTTTTTTTTAAAGGATCCAAGTGATAATTTTATTTTATTTTTTTAAAGACCTTTCTTATTTATTCATGAGAGACACAGAGAAAGAGAGAGAAACAAGGACACAGGCAGAGGTAGAAGCAGGCTCCATGCAAGGAGCCCGACCTGGGACTCGACCCCGGGTCTTCAGGATCAGGCCCTGGACTGAAGGCGGTGCTAAACTGCTGAGCCACCCGGGCTGCCCCCAAGTGATAATTTTAAATGTTAGATTAATATGTATCAAAAAATTTTCAATTAATATTAAGTTGAATAAATTTTAAAGAGCATAGTCAAAGATACATACATGGATGGATTAATAGATGATAGATCGGTACATAGATTGATAAATAATCAATAGATAATTCATAGTAAATGAAGGAATGAAAAATGCATAGCAAGCCCTGACTAGTAAATATATTTGGACAGAGGAGTGGGATTGAGAGTTATAGGAGGTGAAATGGAGACTTTTAAATTTGATTTCTATCCTTTTTCATTTTTTAATATTTTGCACAAAACATTTTACATTTCAATAAAGATATGATTAAAAACTTTGGATTAGCCATGTGCCAACTAATAAAAAGATAGGACATTGATAGTTTCTAGAAACAATTCAATAGTTTCTCTAAGATAATATCCTTACATGCTTCAAAAATACTAATTAAGCCACTAAAAGAGAAACATTTAAGTAATGAGATATATTTGACTAATCAATTTTTATTGCTAAAATTGAATCCTATAGCACACTAGAAATATAAAAGGTAACAAGTTATTGTATATTGAAGGTTTTGAAATGTTGCTCTGTTGCTCACAAAACCTGGGATAGGATTTTATCATTTATTCTTTTAAACATTTACTATTAATTTTAATAAAAATAAACTTTCATTATACTTTTTATTGTAGTTTCTCTCTCTCTGCACACACATCACAGCATTTAGAATAGTCCTTCTGGGAGGTAGTTCATGACTATAGTCATCCTGTCACTGTTGAAGGGATTTAAAAATTTCTCTTTGGAAATTATCTTCAGAATTTCTGCATCAAATATAGAAAAAAACAGTGTTCATACTCAGTGCTATTCTCCTCCCCCCAAAAAACCAAAAAACTTGTTCAGCTTGATCACCACCTTGAACACCATATTTATACTAGGTTACCTACTGTTCTTTAAGATCAAATTTACTCTTAAAATGACAAAAATTTACCACCACTGAGATAATACCAAGAGTATGACACAAGTCCTGAGTGCTCTAAATGAGTTTCCCTGTTGGCCAACAGATATCTTTGAATTCCTAATTACTGAATACCTACCATATTCCCAGAACAGAGGAATTAGGTTTAAAAAGAAGACAAAAAAAATGTTTGTGTTATGTCCTCAAAAATGTTTGTATTATATTTAAGTGTCAGATTATAAGATTGATTTTACATGAATTGGTTTTAGAGTGTTTGAGACATGAAAAACAAGGCATTAAGAAAACAGGATGGGAGTGTGCTTCTCAAAGGATATTAGTTTACAGAAGTAATTTTCAATTGGGGAAAATTTCTTCCACCTCTGGGAATATTTGGCAATATTGCAGACATTTTTGTTTGGCATAATTGGGAGGGGAGCCCTACTGGTATGCAGTGAGTAGGAATGCTACTGATACCACATAGATAGAGGCTTGGAAGCTGGTAATTTTCCCAAAATGTGTAGCACTGCATCCCACAACAAAAAATAATCTGACCCCAAATTAATATTGCTGAAGTTGAGAAACTCTGAGTTATGGAAATAAATTTCCTTTTTTTGACATAAATTTCTGAATAATCAATAATAGGTGATATGGAAGTTATTGTTGTGGATAGATTTCATTGGAGAGAGATTATATGTTCCTCCGTAGGAGGAACTTCAACATTTAATTTTCTAGTTGAGAAAATGAAGTACAAAATAATTGAAAGGTAAATTTACAAATAGGAAAGTAGAAAATCAGGAGTATCGAATCATGGAATTAAAAAGAAGATAATCTGTACTTGTTCATGTGACAGAGACACAATTCCCAAGAAAGCAATAAAAGTTTTAAATGTCTCTTGAGGGTTAGATTTGAAATTGGCACAATTTAATTCCTGCTGCATTCTTTTGGCCAAGACAACTCAGATTCAAGAGGTATGAAAATAGATTTCATGTACTTACTGGTGGAATTTTGAAGTTAAATTGCAGAGAACATGGGTATAGGATGTGGAATAATTGTGATTACGTTTGCAACTTATGTAGCCCATGATGAGATCATAAAGTCTGTTATAATTTAATTTAGTTTACCAGGTATTTTTATTGTTTGCTGCAGACAAAAATCTGAACTGATTTAGTTACTATGTGCAAGAGTTTATTGATAAAATTAAGTCAGTGTTAGCTGAAATTAAAATACAGACAGCCCCAATCATTTCAAATATTAATTTTCCTGAAGAGTTCAAAATCATTGACAATAATATTTCAAGGGTCAAAGATTATTATTGTCTAGTTTATTTCTTAATAAATAAGGTTTTAGGAGGAGCAGTTTACCACAATGATGAATTTTACAAGGTCCAGAAGATAATCTAGAACATTTTATTATCTTTGGAAAATTGTAGTTGTTTCCTAGGATATAGAACATTCCAGGCTGCTAGAATTCAGTGAATTAGTTGTAATTCTTATCCTTTTTTGAAAAAATACAATAAATAAATTACTTTAGGAAAATGACAATCCACTAATTATAATCTCATGAAATCAAAATACCATCAGTGAAAGGAATGAATCATCCTAAGACATTTGAAAGTAAAATAAGATGACATTCTGCTTTTTCCTAGGGTACTCAACACATCCATTATTATTTAGAACTTACTAATATTACCATTAATTTTTCATAATTTTCCTGATCAATTATTCTGAGAATATCTAAGACAACATGGGAAATTATACTGCTTCAGATCTCCTCTGAATATAAAAATAATGAATTTAACCTGTCTCCTCATAATTCTGTCAAAGGATTAAATGAAATATTTGTGAAAATACTTTGTAAAGGGTGGAATTTATATATATATATATATATATTTAAGTTCATATAATAACATAACATAATTTATAATATAAATTATATATAATTTATATATATATATAATTAAGTTCAGTCTGGAAAATACTTTGTAAAGGGTGGAGTTTATATATATATAAAATTTATATATATATAATTAAGTTCATATAATAACATAATTTATAATATAAATTTTATATATATATTATATATATAATTAAGTTCAGTCCTCTGGATACAAGATTAATATGTAAAAGTCAATCACTTTCTTATATATCAGCAGTGAACAGGAGAAACTTGAATTAAAAACACAAACCATTTGCATTAGCAAACAAAAAAGTGAAATATTTAAATATAAATCTAACAAAATATGAACAAGATTTATGAGGAAAACTACAAAAATCTGATGAACCAAATCAAAGAACTAAATAAATAGATTTTCCATATCCATGGATTGGTAAACTCAACACTGTGTAGATGTCGCTTCTTTTCTACTTGCTCTATAGATTCAATGCAATCCCAATCAAAATAACAGCAGGAAGACATTTCGGATATCAACAAACTAATTGTAAAGTTTTTACGGAGAGATTAAAGACCCCAAATAACTAACACAATACTGAAAAAGAAGAACAAAGTTGGAGGACTGAGGTTATCCAACTTCAAGACTTACTATAAAGATACAGTAATCAAGAGAGTATGGTGCTGGTGAGAGAATAGACAAATATACCAATGGAACAGAATGGAGAGCCCAGAAATAGACCCACATAAGTAATTCAACTTATCTTTGACAAAGAAGCAAAGGCAATACACTGATGCAAAGAAAGTCTTTTCAACAAATGTTACTGAAACAATTGGACATTCGCTTAAAAAAAAAAAACAAACAAACAAACAATAGAGCAGCCCGAGTGGCTCGGCTGTTTAGCGACGCCTTCCGCCCAGGGCATGACCCCGGGGTCCCGGAATCGAGTCCCGCATCAGGCTCCCTGAATGGAACCTGCTTCTCCCTCTGCCTGTGTCTCTGCCTGTCTCTCCTTGTGTCTCTCATGAATAAATAAATTAAATCCTAAAAACAACAACAACGGTAAAACTCAACACAGACCTGACAGCCCTCACAAAAATCAACTCAAAATATCACAGACCTAAATGTAAAACATAAAACTGTAAAACTCCTATAAGATAAAATAGTAGAAGATCTATATGACCTTGAGAATGGCAATGATCTGCTTTGATACAACACCAATGACATGATCCATGAAAGAAATAACGGATAGGCTGGGCTTGCATAAAATTAAAAACCTCTGCTCTGTGAAAGATAATTTCAGGAAAATGAGGCAACAAGCCATAGACAGGGAGATAATATTTGCAAAAGGCATTTCTGATAAGGACTATTCTCCAAAATACATGAAGAACCCCTAAAATTCTACAGTAAGAAAAACAATCAGATTTAAAAATGGGCCAAAGGCCTCACAGATACCTCACTGAAAAAGATACACAGATGGCAAATAAGTACATGAAAAGATGCTTCATATTATTTGTTGTGAGGGAAATGGAAATTAAAAGAACAATGAGATATGCTACCCACCTATTAGAATAGCTAAAATCTAGAAGACTGACAACACCAAATGCTATCAATGCACACCAAATGTGTGGCAAGAGGGAATCTTGTTTATCCCTGGTGGTAATGCAAAATGGGACAGCCACTTTGGAAGATAGTTTGGCTCTTTCTCACAAACCTAAACATGCACTTACCGTACAATCCAGCAATCATGCTCCCTGGTATAATACATTGTGGTACCCTAATGGAGGTTTTTTTTGTTTGTTTGTTTGTTTTTGTTTTTTTTTTTTGTACAAGCAAAAATCCTGTTCAGGTTTCTCTCAGTTAGTGAAAACAGATACTATCTGTTTAGTATCTGTTTAGGGCTTTTGTAAAAGGGAAGTGACATAACAGGAACATTTGGTAAGTGAGGATACTCTGCTTTACGCTTTTGGATTTATGAAAGATTTCATAGAAATGCTCTACTTTCAGATTGCAGGATAAATTTGTATTCAAGACTAAAAGGGAATGAGCTATTGAGCAATGAAAAGTCATGGAGGAAACTTACATGCATATTACTAAGTAAAAAAAAAAAAAGCCAATCTAAAAGCTGCATACTCTATGATCTATATGACATTCTGGAAAAGGCAAAAAACTATGGAGGCGGTATAAAGAGCAGTGTTTGCCAAAAGTTGGGGGTTTGGTAGAGGGATGAATAAATAAAACACAGAATTTTGTAAGGCCATGAAAATATTCTATATGATACATGTCATTATACAGATGTCCAAACTCGTAGAGTATTCAACACCAAGAATGAACTATAATGTAAATTACGGACTTTGGGTAATTATGATGAGTCACTGTAGGTTAAAAATTGTTTCACAACAAATGAAACAAAATAGATGAGCAAAGGGACAATTGTAGCAAATGTACCACTCTGTTGGGGATATTGATAATGGGAGATGTTATGCTTGTGTGTGCCTTCCCCTCAATTTACAATTTTTCTGCAAACTATAACTGCTCTAAAAAAGTCTAAATTAATATATATGTATATGTGTGTGTGTGTATATATATATATATATATATATATATATATATATATATACACACACACTCTGTCACAAACAGCAAGAATAATAAACCCATAGTCTCAAATCTTGTCTCCCTAAACTCACAATGATCTATTCTCACATTTCCCTGTGCTATTAGTTCTCTGTCAAAAGATGACCTATCCTGACATTTTTCCTCTATTAGATAATAGAGTCATTGACGCTGGAGAATCTCTTTGTAATTCAGCAGAGACATAAGAGATGCACTTAAATCCTCATCACTTGAGTGATCACCTAACTCAAGCCTATTGTTTTTGAACTAAGATATCAGCTTTATTGTTTTTATAGGCTGAAATGGGAAGCTCTTTTAAGAATGCTCCATCCTTATGAATAAAAACTGCCCCAGCAAGATCTCAGGGAACCTATATTACTGTTTACAAAGAATTACTTAGGGAGAACAAAGAAATTACTTAGCAAAAACCATGATGAGATCCTGGGGAAATAATCTAATATTTTTGTAATTTCTCCATTCACCTAAGCAGGCCATTCATTATACAAATGTCTGCTAAAGATCTCCTACAATCCGATCACAAAGATGCAAAACAAAGGTGAATTTAACTTAGCCCATGTTACTAGGGAGCTCTCAGTGGAGGTGGGTGAGACAAATATATTAACATAATTAGCTGCAACCCCACTCTTGAAAGAACTGTGCTACAAGGAACAATTAAATATATAGTGTAATAAGGTGTAGGAATCATGCTGTGCTATTAATAAGAAAGCTCTTCTAATTCCTTCAGCTCCAATAGCAGGTGAGTTAACTGTCCACTGGAATTTGGGATGGTTCTGGGATTCTTCATCCAGCTAAGGCCACTCCACATTGGAGTTTCCTAAGGCAACACCAAGCCTGGTACAAACTCTATTATTTAGTACATCAGAACTACATGAGTTGTAATAATAATTATAATACAATTTTAATAAGGGTAATGACAGCTAATATTTATTAATCTCTACAAAAGTTACAGGCATTGTACTAATCATCTTACATTTCTTATTTATTCTCACACTAGCCCTTTGAGATAGTTATTGGTATTATCACTTCAGCTTTACAGAAGATAAAATGAGGTTAAGGGAGGATAAATCACTTGCTAAAAATTACACAGGCACCAAAGGTGTGGCAACAATGCACCCCTGGCAGTCAATTTTCAGAGTCCCCACTTTTCTCCAAGGCTGTCCTCTCCAGTATTTCACTCCAGCATATGTCCTTCACATCACATCTAACTCTACATTCTAGTCACATCCCACACCTCTTCCCTCATCCCATCCAGACAGCTTGTGGTAAGAGAAGATGGATACACTCAGGTCCAGTTTCCTTGGTGTCTTAACTAGGGCATATCTGATTTCATCTTTCTTTGACTGATGGAGATAAGTGACCTTTACTTTGCATGTCGTTATGAGATAGAATATAAGTGGACTTATAATCAGAAGACCATGGTGTCTCTGTTTCCTGAATACATCTGGACTTCTCCAGTTTTATGTATTTTCTTTAAGAAAATAAAAAGACTCCATTCAAGCATAAATAACTTATAGTGTTATATTAGTTTCAAGTGTACAATATAATGACTCTATACCTCTATGCATTTCTCAGTGCTCTTCAAGATAAGTTCCCCTAATCCCCTTCCTCTATTTCCCCTGTACTCCCACGTACATCCCCTTTGGCAACCACCAGTTTATTCAGTGTATTTAGGAGTCTGGTTTTCAGTTTGTCTCTTTTCTTTCTTTGTTCCTTTGTTTTGTTTCTTAAATTCCACTTATGAGTGAAGTCCTATGGTATTTGTCTTTCTGTGACTGGCTTATTTTGCTTAGCATGATACCCTCTAGGTCTATCCATGTTATTACAAATGGCATGGTTTCATTCTTTTTCATGGCTGAGTAATATTCCATGCATATATACTACATTTTCTTTATCCATTCATCTCTTGATACTTGGGCTGCTCCTGTATTTTGGATACACCTGGACTTCTGTAGTTTTATATATTTTCTTACTCTCCATTTTCTGCCTAAGCGATCTTCCAAATTAAATCATTTCTCAAAATATCCCCATGTGGAAAATATTTTTAGCTATCAAAATTCTTTTTTAAAAAAATATTTTATTTAAATGCAATTTGCCAAAATGTAGTATAACACCCAAAGCTCATCCCATCACGTGCCCTCCTTACTGTCCATCACCCAGTTACCCCATCTGCCCACCCTCCCCCCCTTCCACAACCCTTAGTTTGTTTCCCAGAGTTAGGAGTCTCGTGATTGGTCTTCCTCTCTAATTATTTTCCCCACTCTGTTTTTCCCCTATCAAAATCCTAACCATCCTCCAAATTCCAGCCTACGTTTTACTCCCTCTGTGACTCCATGATCTCTGCCCTGCTACTGAGGAATAAAGCTCCCTCCTGAATCACTGGTACCTATTCTTAGCATTTACAGTAGTCTGCCTTGTATGAAATGTATGGGTTCATACATAGCTTTTGTCATTTGCCCTCCTTGCACTTTCCACCAGAGCTCTACATGGCAATTGGTTTAGAAAAGATGCGCCATAGAGGTTTACTGAAGTGAGTTGTTTAATCTTAAACCTCTGGAAACCTGATATTTGAGGAAGATACATACAAATTAGGATGTTCTTATCCCCTGCAGAGACCATAACTGACAGAATCAATTGTTAAAAGATAGCTCTTTACTCTACTGTCTCTCTTACTTTGTGGACTTTAATAGTACAGAGAAACATTGTCTACGTTACATTATCCACCTTTACTGCTGTTTACAGTTGGTGTAGAGAGGAAAGGGCAAGTCAACAATAAGACCATTGATACAAAATGAGGTCTAACCTTGTCATGACCTATTCACTCAGTCATTATTCTGAGTATTCAAGAGTCACCCTGCCCTTCACAAAATGTGTTTATGCAACCTATTGTTTTCATAGTATTTTCATTTGCAATATTTGCTAAGCAGTGCTACTAAATGTTTGCTTTGAAATATATGTGTATGTGCCTGCGAGGGTGTTAATATGATCATTTCTGAGTATTCGTGTAGAAGACCCATAATATTCAGTAGGGCTTTCAGTCTACTTAAGACTGTAAAGATTATGAGACTAGAAATAATTTAGCAATCTACTTCAAAATCTGCCGAGAAAACAGTCCAACTTCTAAGAGAGAGATACAATTCAGTAGTATTAAAAAAAAAAAAAAGATTTTATTTATTTATTCATGAGAGACACACAGAGAGAGAGAGAGACAGAGAGAGACAGAGAGAGAGGCAGAGACACACAGGCAGAGGGAGAAGCAGGTTCCATGCAGGGAGCCCATGTGGGACTCAATCCCGGGACTCCAGGATCACGCCCTGGGCCCAAGGCAGGCACTAAACCGCTGAGCCGCCTAGGGATCCCCCAATTAAGTAGTCTTTAAGACAGATTGACAAATTAGGCCTTCCACACTCTTATCTGTATGGTTTCAGCCTTATTTCTCAGTATTTCCTCATATGAACCCCATATTCCAAGTAAACTTCAATCTTGACCACTAGCTCTCCTGCCTACAAGCCTTTGCACATACTGCTGAGAGTAACTGTCTGCATCTATCAAAGATTTAATATCCTGTGGCCAAGTTCAACCACTACCTTCTGGATGCCCTAACAGTGTTATAATTTTGGTCCTCTCCCTACAGCACTTTAAATCTCCCTTACTGTGGCTCTCATAATAATAGTAAAGTGCTAAGCTATTTAAGTCAATTTATTTAAGCCATTTTTTTCATTTAATATTTGGATTGACCCTAAAAGAAATGCACTAATATTCTGCTTATTTGCAATGAGAAAACTGAGGATTAGAAAGCTAAAATAACTTGCCTAATGACACTCAAGTTGCAATTGGCAGAGGTGGGATCTAACTCTTCCTCTAGAGATCAAATATTAACATTGTTCTCCTAACATCCTTATAGTGAGTACTACTGCTATCAGTATATTTTATCCCAACTACTAGACTCTGTGTTGCTCTGCAGCAGAAACTGCATTTTATTTATTCTTCTTTATATATAAGTAATTTGTATTCTTAACTTATATGTAAATAATATATGTTCTCTGTACTAAATTGTAACTCTATTACAGTTTTTTCTCACCTCTCAAATGTTGCAAGAGGAAATATGGACAAACAAAAAGAAATGTTCATTAATTAAACCATTATATTGTAGACAGAATATACAGTTCCCTATAGTTGTTAAAAGGAAGCCTAGTTATTGTTATTTATTTCCTGTACTAAGTATATATTAGCATAGTTAGAAATTTCATTTTTCAAAAAGATTAAAAAGCAGAAAATAACCTAAGAAACAGCTTCAGAACATGCTAGCTAAATTTTGTTGAAATGTAACTATTCAAATGGGAAAATATGTATACTTACTCTATTATACAAATTTTAAATAACATAATCTGTAGACCATTTTAATTTAAATAATTATGCAAAATAAACATTTTTAAATTGGGAAATTAAAATTATACTAATAGAAGCATATCACCATAAACTTAGATGTTATTTTTTTTTTTACATCATGCACATTGGCATAAATAATTTGAAGAAAGTTTTATCTAGGGATATAAGCAGTAAAATCTGAAAAGAGAGATAAAAAATAAATGCCAATACAAACAGAAAGAAATCAATATCCTAATCTGCAAAGCATCATCTGAATATCCTCATGTTTTATGCAAAAAAATAACATGGCAAACTACATAGATTTTTACCACAAAAGAGGTAATTTATCATTTCTTCAAAAAAGATAAAGAATTTAATAAAACTAAATATTAAAATATATTTGATATGTTACATAACTGACCTTTGAAAAAATTCTCATCTACAAATTTCCAATGAATAAAAAATCTGATTTACATAAAAATGTTTAATTACATCTTGTAAGGCTGAAGGATATGGTCAAAATACCTCAGTGGAGGCTTTGATGAGTTGAAGAGAAGAAGTCAACATGTTGTCAAATATGTAAACATTCAGGATTTTGTCATATGACTTGAATCAAATTAAAATGGACTGTGTAGAAAAGAGATTTCTTAGATGATTTTATCTAAATATCATATTTCTCATCTTAACTTTTATTAGAAGTTTCCCAACTTATGCACAACCAATTCTTTGATCATCATATACTCCAAAGATCATCTTATATTTCAGTCACACAAAAATACTTGAAATTCTCTAAATACGTGTTATTTCATGATTTTATGCTCTTTTACATGCTGATTTTTTTAATTTTTATGGAAGCAAAACTCATTCTCCTCTATTACCCTGTGGAATATTAGTCACCATTTCTTTAAAAGTGTCTCTGATCTATAGATTAAAATCCGTTTGTTTCTGTACTCCATTTCTAGATCTTAATGATAATCATTAAAGTGATTGTTTCCATGTTGATTTCCCAGAAAAGATTGTAAACTCAAGGGCATGCGATGTATTTTGTTCACTTTAAAATAGTCTTTTACATAGAGAAGATATTCATAAATGCATATTGAATAAATGAATCCATTTCAGTTCATCAATAATTGAACAAATAACAGAATGCATTATTTAAAAAGACTGGACATATGTTAATCTGGAAAATGGTAAGAGAAACCAAATAGTTCAGAAAAAAAAATGGGTGTAGTGTAGACATTTAATAATAGAACTGAAAAGACTAACTAATTTCCTTAATATTCTATTCAACCTTGTCGACTGAATTCCTACCATGTGTCATACACTATATTTGTAGGAATTCCCTAGGCCACACGAAAGCATTGTATGGTATAGGGTCAATACATCTTACTGGCTATCTAGTCTAATTATCAACTTGATTAAAAAACAACAACAACAACAAAAATAATTTGAGTAACAGCGCTATACTCTGAAGTTTGTTAAAGGATGATCTCTGTAGAATCTCCATATGCTTCCCAAAAGGAGAACACAATTGAGAAGACCCAGGGCTTTTACAAAATAGCCTTTTAGAAGCAAGCAGAAACTCCTGTCTGTCCAAGTTCTTGCCTGTGGACACTGTAATGAAGACAAAATGAGAGAAATGAAATGAGTGTATGGGTGGAGAGAAGGACTTCTTCATGTTACTTGAGGACGTTTGGTGCATGTTTAGTTATTCCCTTTGCAAAGCTTTAGCTTTAGTATAAGCTTTTTTCCTCTAAGTCAATCTCTGAAGTAACTATTTTATCTATAGATTGTTATTGTCCTTCCCAAGGGTCTGTATTTATGTAAGCTGGGACAAAGCTCTAGTGCATATAGAGATTACTAGGTTTTACCTCTCCTCTTCTGAGGTATCCCAAAGAATAGAGGTTGTCATTTAACTACTTTGAGTGTGTCAAAGCACCTTTTAGAGATGAGTGATATTTGCACACAGCAGATGGTCCATGAATGTTTTACTATATGAAGGATATATAGAGAATAATGTATTATTCCCTGGATTATTCTGAAGGTCACATTATTCTGAAGGGCATATCTAAAAAGATGCTGTTTAGAGCTTCCCTTAAATAAAATGGTTGGATCTGGCATTTTAAGATTTACATTTTAAGACTAATTTTGGAAACAGAGGTTAGTAATACAGTGAATTACATTAATGTCCCCTTTTTGCCAGAACTGCAAGTGATTGGTTAAAACTTTACAAAGAATTTTTCAAATTTCTCATTTTGTTTCTAAATTATTTAAAGTATTAATATTATAGCCAATAAAGTGCTAAAAATCTATATGAGACGTCAACATAGTACCAGATTCCAAGTGAACATAAAATATGTGTATGTGTACATATTGTTACAACTATTCCTAAATGCATTTCTTTTTTTCTTTTTTTTTTTTTTTAAGATTTTATTTGGGATCCCTGGATGGCTCAGTGGTTTAGCGCCTGCCTTCGGCCCAGGGCTGATCCAGGAGACCCGGAATCAAGTCCCACACCAGGCTCCCTGCATGGAGCCTGCTTCTCCCTCTGCCTGTGTCTCTGCCTCTCTCTCTCTCTCCATCTCTCAGGAATAAATAAATAAAATATTTCTTTCTCTCTTTCTTTTCAGATCTTATTTATTCCTCTTTCTTTCCCTCTTTTCAGACTTTATTTATTCCTCTTTCTTTTCAGATTTTATTTATTAATTCCTCTTTATTTCCCTCCTTCTTTTCAAATTTTATTTATTTATTCCTGAGCGACAGAGAGAGAGAGAGAGAGAGAGAGAGAGGCAGAGACATAGGCAGAGGGAGAAGCAGGCTCCATGCAGGGAGCCCGACGTGGGACTCAATCCCAGGTCTCCAGGATCACGCCCTGGGCTGAAGGCAGGCGCTAAACCGCTGAGCCACCCAGGCTTCCCATAAATGCATTTCAAGTAAGGGTTTTTATGTATATAATTACATAAATACATAGGGCTTACAGATAAAGAAGCCAGAAAAGAACGTGATGCCTATAATAGAGAAGCCAGTTAGTATACACAAATTTTCTTTACACATTTTATGGAACTCTAGAAGGCTGTGGTGGAAGGGACTTTTGGCTCTCTTTCCAGGCATCTAATAGTCAAAGGAGACAATGTGAGACCCCAAATGGCAAAGGCCGATTGTCACCCAATTGTCAGGTCCAGCTCTAACAAAATCATTGCTTTGTGTGATATATAAATCTTGCCACTACCTTACCAAATACCTCTCTAGATACAAATAATTTAGCGTCTTTTTATATTTTTTATTTGTATAACGTCTTTCACTTGTTCCCCATAACAGATTTTAAAAATAGCTATAGTAGCCAACACATAGGAGATGGCAGTACTACTTTTCACAGACTTTTTTCACTAATTTGTAAGTATTCAGAGCATACCCTAAGCCATCTAATTCATATAATTTAAAGGTATCTTAATTTATGAGTGTATTCTAATCACCAGATGCTTATGAATATAATTAGGAGTAATGAATAGCTCCATTAGTCTTAATCTTATTGTGAAAGTGTCTTAAAAAGTCACCATTCCTTTGTCATCTGTGCATGTGATCTGAAAGCACTTGATAGATAAACTTTCCTCTTTTCCACACCCGTCTCTAACTTTTCTATCCTATCAAATGTCAGAAGAGATTGTGAAAGCAAGTGTTTTGTCTGTTACCTTGAAGTCAAGCTGTTAACAGTTCTGTGTGCCTCTTCCCTCAGCTGTGTGCTATCCTGAGGCAGTCTGAGAAACAGAAGTAACAAATAAACAGGGAGGAGAGTTATGTACCATCATTAGAATTTTCACATATGTTTCAGTCCTACAGTGACAATGCTTGGAAAAGCAAGACAGTTCCAAAAGTAGCAGGAGGCTGCAGAACATGCATTTGTTTCCCCAAAATATATGGACTAAAATTTTACAGGAACCTGCTAGATATTTGTGGGGAGACTTTCCAGTCAATAATGAATGCCTATGACCGAAGATCAAATCTGGGGCTTGAAGAGCCACATAAAATGTTTTACTACAAATAAAAATTCCTGTTGCTGGAATGAATAAACTCTATTTATTTATACCTTGGCCACGAACATTTGAAAGCTGCAGATTCAGCAGTGGCATATGGTGCCTCCAAAAGGCCTAAAAACCTATTTTTTTTTCCTAACAGAGATGTTCCGTGGCTTTTTCTCACTGTTCATGTTACTAGAGGCTGCTGTGATAAAACTATTTTTATAGAATCTCAAAATAAAAATCTGATACAATACTATGTTGTTTAGGAGTTTCTATAATACTATAATACTTCTAGAAATGCGATTCAAATGAAAAAGTACATGGTTTAATATATGCCTCCATCCTTCAATATCAAATAATTTCGAATTCCAGACTTCTTTGCTGGAGTTTGAAACTTCTACTTCCTGCCCTAGTTCCTCTCTGTAACTACATCTTAGGAACAGTCATTTTGAGGTAGCTATGCCACTGAGATCTCAGATTATCAGAAGGTCAAATCTGGACTGCTATTAATCTTCCTTTCTGGGTGACAGCATTCCTCCTGGCACTCTCTGAGTCTTACAGAAGCATTCTACTTCAATCCCCCAAAGGGAATTTCAACTTTAAAAATATATCTTTTTAGTATAATGGAAGAATGCACTGTAATTTAGGGTGAAGAAGTGCAAGCCATTTCCTATATGAGGTCACTTCAAATGGGAATCATCGTGAAAGTATAAAGTCTTTTTTTTCAGCTCAGAGAAACATCTTTATTTTTATAGTTACAGTATTAAAATATACCCAATTTCATTTTTTGCCCATTTGACAAATTTTAGTATGAAAAGCAGCAAGTCATCCTGAAATCACAGAATACATACATTGGATAGGACAGTGTTCCACCTGCAAGTGGTTAGTCTCCCTGTTTTTTGTCTCCCTGTATTTTTGCTATTTAGTTGCTCATTTTAGTTTAAAATGATTTTCACAGAATCATGACATGTTTGACGGGAAAAAAATATTGAGAGCATCATGCTGCCAGTGAGGAGAGGAGACATAGATACTTAGAGAGTTTTGGAGATTTGGCCAACGGCAGACAGGGAAGTGGGCAGAGCTTGCTTCTGAGTGTCACTGTTTTCTCTCATTGAAGGGTATACATATACACCTGTAAGCATAATACCTTCCAGACTTTAAAAAACAATAAAACTGTTACACAAATAACAAAGGTATCAAATCATCCTTGTCATTTGATATCAATATTATGCAATTTTCATAAATTTTATACTTACATCCTTAGTAGTTTTTAAACCTCTCAGCGTTCTATGCTCTGTGTCATTCTTGAATTTCAAAAAGTGGTGCTTTTTTTTAGATTTTGGTATCTTGAGCAAATGAATCAATGTTTTTCATTGGCTTTCTTTTATTAAGGGATGAGCAGAGATATTTAGTGGTGTAACACTCTGTTAGGAATTATATGTGTTTCAAACCTCGTTCACCCATTTCTAACAGTTTCCAAATAAAACACAGCACACTATAAGAAGTAATAACCTAGGAGGAATTTTATTATTTCTTTCATTATTATTATTCATTATTTTAATTAATATGTGGAACCTTCATTATCCCTTGTTGACATTATTTTTAGAATGGCAATAATGGTACCACATTCCTTACCAAATTTTTGAAGATTAAAGGAGTTCGTGAATTTAAAAATACCTGGAAATTGTGAATACATCTATATTCCTAAAACCAGTATTCTGAAGTTTGAATTAAGAATTCCACATTATTGTGACACCTGGGTGGCCCAGTAGTTGAGCATCTTGCCTTTGGCTCAGGTCATGATCTCAGGGTCCTGCGCTGGGGTCCCTGCTCAGTGGGGAGTCTTCTGTCTCCCTCTCCCTCTGCCCCTCCCTCCACTCACACATACTCTCTCTCTCTTTCAAATAAACAAATCTTAAAAAAATAAAGAAGAGTAAAGAGTTAAATAAATGATTATACCAGAAGAGTACTACAAAAATAATGTCTTATAATCATTTGAATAAAACAATGTGACTATAGTGTAGGCTTCATAGAGAAAGTTCCGTAGATGGAACATTCCAATAATAATCATAATAGTCAATATTTACTCAACACTTTTTATATGCCAGAAATAATACTAAGCTTTTAGCAACTATGATTTCCCGATAATAATAATGATTCCCATTTTGTAAAAGGGGAAATTAAAGACTATGTAATTAGGCTCATGCAACTTATTCCAGGTCATACAACTGGCATGTGACAGAGGTAAGATTGAAATGAGCACAGCCTTATTTTATTTTATTTTATTTTATTTTATTTTATTTTATTTTATTTTATTTTACTTATTTTATTTTATTATTTTTCAGCCTTATTTTAAAACCTGCACATACAACTATGTTTAGTGAAAAAGACTGACTGAAGCTAGTCTGTAGAAAGTGTTCACTGAATCTTATGTCAGGAAATTTGAAATGTATGCTGTAGTCAAAGGACTATAATATCATCTGTTATGTGATCAAGTTAAGGTTCACATTTTGGAGATCTGAGATTGCCTCATCAAATACCATCTATTTCAACTCAGAATTTAAAAGCAAGAAAGATTGCCAAAGATAAAATCTGGAACATACACATTCAACTAAATACTTTTTTTCAAAATGAATACAGATTCATTTTGTAGTAATGTTTCCTAATGATGCTTTTCACAAAATAAGGTGACCTCACTTCCATCTTACTTTTTCCAAATTTTAATCAAAGCGCTTAACTCAGATAATTTTAAAGATCAAATATTACAAAAGGGCCATAGAAAAGCAATAATTCACTGTCCTATCATGTATTTCCACCAGTCTTACGCCTCAGAGGCAACCAATGAGTCTAAAAGATAGTTTCATTTTACAACTTCTTGGTTTGTGTATTTAGGCCTTGTCTCTTAATTGAGCACTAAGTGGCAAGAATCTACTTTATTTGTGCTACCACCCTATCTCTTTAAATCCAGTCGTTACATCACTCTTCTAAATTTCTTTTCACTTCAGCATTTAGGTAACATACCTAAAGCTGATTTTTTTCATTTCATCATCTGCAGATTCTCCATTTTTCTCCTCATCCATAAACACTCAAATGGTTCTCCATTGAGTTAGCAACTCCAGTAGCATTCTCCAAGGTCTGCCTGGTATATATTTACTTTCATTTTTTTAGAATGGTTAATATTTATATTCTATTTTGAAACCAAAGTTAATTTCAAGATCTAACTATAGTTTGATTCTAAAAATTGGCAAACAAATTACATCATTTACATCTTACAGTAATATAAATATTCTTCACTAAAAATTAAGATGTATGCTAGGGTTTTCTTTCTTTTCTTTGAGTCCAAACTCACAATTCCTATACTTTTTAGTTCTTACCACCAAATTCCATCTGATTTTTTTGATTTGTACTGTGATGGTTCCCTTCAACTCATTTGTAAGTTTCCCCAGGCTAGCTGTAGGGTGTCCTAATTGATTACAAAGAAAGAAATAGCTTACTCTTTCAAGACTTTTAGTTAAAACACCTTCTTTCCTTACCACATTACCACCTTTGTCTGGTTCATTGGTTCTGAGTCCAGAGCCTCACTAACATTCAATGGACCAGACTGATTCCCTTTCTCAGTTTTCGGTTCACCTTGGCATAGTCTGTCTTTCACCTTTTTCTAGTACTTGTCAATCAACAGTCTTTCTTCTTTATTTTGACTACTAAAATAGGTACTGAAGTCTCCTGCTTACCATTTCACTATTGTCATTTACTTTTTAATTTTTTTTAAAATTTTAAAACAAGAGGAATAACATGTGTACTCAGTTCTCCATAATAAATCAGAAGTTGTGTTAATTTTTTTTAAACTGAAAACATCTCCCCAGTTTCTGCTCTTCTCAGCCACAGCTTCCCTATTTTTTGCTTATTCTATAGTTGAATTTTCCTGGGGATGATTAATACATAGGACGTCAAGATTAATTCAAATAGTATTGCTATAACAAAGAAGAAAAACAAGAAACACAGTTTTCCAGTTCTTTTTAATAAGAAACAGTACTCTACTTTCCCTCATCTTCTTTCCTTTCTCCACAACCTATCAGAGGAAGAGTCACCTGGGGAATAAAGGCTTACACTTTGTCCTCCTTTTAAATAGACTTTACTTTTTTTTAAATCTTTTTTTTTAAGATTTTATTTATTTATTCATGAGAGACACAGAGAGAGAGGCAGAGACACAAGCAGAGGGAGAAGTAGGCTCCCTGCAGGGAGCCTGACATGGGACTCCATCCTGGGACTCCAGGTTCCCACCCTGGGCTGAAGGCAGTGCTAGACCTCTGAGCCACTCAGGGATTCCCTAATTAGACTTTACTTTTTAGAACAGTTTTAGATCAATGGCAAAATTGAGCAAAAAAGTACAGAAAATACTCATATAGTCTCTACCCCTACACATGCACAGCCTTCCCAACTATCAACATCCCACACTAGAGTCACATCAGTGAACCCACACTAACACATCATAATGTAAAAGTCCACAGTTTGTACTACAGTTCACTCTTGATGTCATCCATTATATGATTTGGACAAATGTAAAATGACATGTATCCATCATTATAGTATCATATGGAGAGTAGTTTCACTACCCTGAATTTTTTTTAAAAATATTTTATTTATTTATTCATGAGAGACAGAGAGAGAGAGAGAGAGAGAGAGAGAGGCACAGGCACAGGCAGAGGGAGAAGCAGGCTCCATGCAGGGAGCCCAACGTGGGACTCGAGCCCGGGTTTCCAGGATCAGGTCTTGGGCCAAAGACGGCGCTAAACCACTGAGCCACCCAGGCTGCCCTCACTACCCTGAAATTAATTTGTGATCTGCCTATTCATCCCTGCACCACCCCCACTCTTAGCAGCTACTGATTTTTTTTTTAAGATTGTATTTATTTATTCATGAGAGACAGAGAGAGAAGCCCCGTGGGAAGCCTGATGCAGGACTCGATCCCAGGACCTCAGGATCAGGCCCTGAGCAGAAGGCTGACGCTCAACTGCAGAGCCACCCAGGCGTCCCTCTACTGATCTTTTGGCTGTCTCCATTTTGCCTTGTCCTGAATGTCATATTGTTGAAATCATACCCTATGTGGCCTTTTTAGATTGCCTTCTTTACTTAGAAATATGCATTTAAGGTTCTTCCATGACTTTTTATGACTTGATAGCTCATTTGTTTTTAATGCTGTGTAATACTCCAGGGTCTAGATATACCACTGTTTGTTTACTCATTCCTCTGCTGAAAGACATTTTGATTTCTTCCAAATGTTGGAAGTTGTGAATAAGGCTGCTATCAACATCTGTGTAAAGGTTTGTGATTTCTGTGATTTTTTTTACATAAATCAGTCAATATATGAATATTTATTTATGATGGAAAAAGTATTCAGACTCTGAAAATACAAACCACTAATGCTGAGATATTTTTCATTGGAAAGCAGAGGTTTAGAATGTTCTACATATGCAAATATGGATATTTTCAATCTCCAAATTTTCTCATGACCTCCCTCAGCCAAGAAGTGAAATTTTTACAATTTCCCCAATATCTGGCAAATGGAATATCTGGCAAATGAGTTCAAAGTGGCATGTATAAACCCCATCAACACCACTGGAAAATAGTCAAAGTACTTGTCTTCTGTGAAAAAGAACAGACTCATTCATTCCAGTAGGATAAAAAATTTATATATTTTTTTAATTTTTTTAATTTATTTATGATAGTCACAGAGAGAGAGAGAGAGAGAGGCAGAGACACAGGCAGAGGGAGAAGCAGGCTCCATGCACCGGGAGCCTGATGTGGGATTCGATCCCGGGTCTCCAGGATTGCGCCCTGGGCCAAAGGCAGGCGCCAAACCGCTGCGCCACCCAGGGATCCCGAAAATTTATATTTTAAACTAATATATTATAATACTTGAATGGGAAACTCAAAGCTAGGTTAGCTCTTTCAAGGTCTCCTTGTGTACACTGTTAGCTATTCAGCCATTTGATCAATGCTTCAGCTACAGACTGACAATTGCATTTAATGTTTTCATCCATCAGACTTGGTCCATTTCCTTAGGGTTTGAGACCCTCACATACAATCACTTAACCAATCACCCAATTGTGTGTCTGAAAAAAATTATTTACTTTTATTTTTCTGCTATTGCATGTAGAATATATGTGACTTTTTATTTTTGCTTGTATAGAATAAACTTAAGAGGTAATTGAGTCTAAAATCTAGCATGAGTCTAGCATCCTTAAATTCCTCAAAATAATGGCATGGTGTTCTTCCCTTGTCCTGTGGGAATGTTTGTAACTCTTAACTGGTTATGTCAGTTCACCTCTCTCCCTGTCAGTCTTCTGGCATAACTTGGTCTTGGAAACACCTTTTAAGATCCCTTAGAGTTTTAATATACAAGACTCATTATAGTTGTCAACTTCTTTCCAATGAGTGGCACCATGGTATTTTACCACTGTGAAGTTTTAGGATACAACCAACTATTTGTCTATACATTAACTAAAAATATTTGTAAAATAAAAGAACAAATAATTTGTCTCCGTAGCTCTTTCAAACATGGAATTTCTAGATCCATAATCTAATATCTAATTTTGCTTCTTTGTTGACCAATAATTACCAAGTGCTATTCAGAGTTCTATTCAATAACTCTAGATTCTTTGCATGGCTAATCTAAAAGAGCTGTTTTGATATTGTGAAATGAAAAGAGAAAGATAACCTCAGGCTTCAGTTTCTTTTGATCACACTTAGCCTCTCTGAAAATATTGATTCAGGCTGGGAGACCCTGTGATTACAGAGGTTCCTTTCAGCTCAAGAATAATTTATGTTCCAATTCAGACAGTGAATTTCTGGGCCAAATCAAACCATGCTTCCCTGAATGGAATTCTCCTCCTCCTTAGTACTTTTGAAAAAGTCTTCTAAGTCTCTCTACAGATGAGTGCAGATAATTCTATGATACCAACAGATTGAAGTGTTCATATCTGTTCAAAGAAACATGAAAAGTCCCCCAAATAGGCTATTTCTACCCAGGAACAATTGAGGACCTAAACTGATTCCTCTTGTGAGGCTAAATGGCACATTTTATAAGCATAAACAGGATTTTTAAAGGTTAGTGCGTTGGATATCTTTTTCCTCCAGTCATACCATTTTCCTATTCTACAAAAGTGATTTCTCCTTTAAGATTATTTGTTGTAAAAAAAAAAAGATTATTTGGTGTAAAACACATGTGTATGAGAGTGACTATCAAATGGAGAGGCAATTTTTACCTTCAGTGTTTTGATATCATTTTTCTTTGCTGGTTTTAAAATGCATTGCAAGTCATTTATAACTAATGATAAAGTATATATTTAAAAAATACCTTTAAAGGTTCAAATTATTCTAATAATAATTTCATTCTACTTGCATTCCAATCTGCTTTACTTGAGTGAAAGACAAAGAAGCCAAATACAAGTAACTCCACCCTATCTATAGAATTGGTGGAATTGAGTATGTTCTACAATCTATGCTATAGTCTATAGTGCATACACTACATGGACTGCAATCCATGTACTTTATTTATACCTTATTTTCCTTTAAAACCTTGCTTTATTTCATCAACCTGTGTGTATACTCATGGTAATACACTTCCCATGTGCATGCCAACTGTCAGATTTTCTCTTTGCCTCTCTTCAATTAAAAATATCTTTCTCAGAAAAATTAGTCTCATCTTTGCCCTCTCAAATGGATCCTTCTCACAGGTATTGAAACACGATTGTTTGAAACTTCTATTAAAAGAAAAAAATAGTCCCAGCAACAGCAACAAAAAGATCTCCCCTTGAATCCACATCTTTTCTCTCCCTTCTCTTTCTGCTCTATGTCTTCAAAGCCATTCTTGAA
This sequence comes from Canis lupus baileyi, assembly GCF_048164855.1. NCBI lineage: Eukaryota > Metazoa > Chordata > Mammalia > Carnivora > Canidae > Canis > Canis lupus. Next base: position 25,227,213 of record NC_132868.1, read on the forward strand.
AGACTTTAATTCATACTATACTGGTCATTTCTTCACCTCCTACTGTTTACTGTTGAAAACATTCCAACCTGGCTTCCATTACTTTTTTGAAAGAGCTTTCCCTCAGGTTACCAAGGAGCTTTAAATCATCAAACAAAACGGACCGCTGTAAAAAATGTGAAGGGAAGACAGTGATTAAAGAAGTCAAGATTCTTGAAGTCCACGTAGACAAAGGCATGAAACATGGACAGAGAATTACATTCACTGGGGAAGCAGATCAAGCCCCAGGAGTGGAACCAGGAGATATTGTTCTTTTGCTACAAGAGAAGGAACATGAGGTGTTCCAGAGAGATGGGAACGATTTGCACATGACATACAAGATAGGACTTGTTGAAGCTCTATGTGGATTTCAGTTCACATTTAAGCACCTTGATGGACGTCAGATTGTGGTGAAATACCCGCCCCCCAGGAAAAGTAATTGAACCAGGATGTGTCTGTGTAGTTCGAGGTGAAGGAATGCCACAGTATCGTAATCCCTTTGAAAAAGGTGATCTTTACGTAAAGTTTGATGTGCAGTTTCCTGAAAACAACTGGATCAACGCAGACAAGCTTTCTGAACTAGAAGATCTTCTGCCATCTAGACCAGAAGTTCCAAACATAATTGGAGACACAGAAAAGATAGAGCTTCAAGAATTTGATAGCACTCGGGAGGTGGTCAGAGGCGTGAAGCCTATAATGATAGTTCTGATGAAGAAAGCAGCAGCCATCATGGACCAGGAGTGCAATGTGCCCATCAGTAAACTCTGCAAACAAATTGCACAGGTGGATTTTCTTTTCCACATTTGCCCGGTTTGCTTTCAGCGATCCAGCTGGAGTGTCTGGTCAATCCAGAAGAATTGATGGACATTTGTTGGTCTATGTGTAACTTTTAAAAATGGTATAGTATCTACAGAGTGTATAATTTAAACTAACCACAAAGCTTTACATGTTCATTTTGACTGTTCTGTAGCAGAATAAAGCACTTGAAAGGAAACAAGACTCCCTTTCACACATGGGTTATAAGTTTCAGTCCTGGTATCTGTGCTTGATTTTTATCAGTTTTGTGTAAATTTTATGTTTCATATTTTAAATCCAAATCCCACATTGTAAAGTTTGAGTACAATTTGTCCTGAAGCTTTGTGTTTGGCTGCACCTGCATAAGCTGCTACAAATAGAATAAAGAATTTCATAGCCTGTAAAAAAAAAATGGACACTGTTCAGGCCATATATAATGTGAAATTTGGCAGCATTTGGTACAGTTCGCTGCTCCCTCATTCTAGAAACTCTTGTTTCCTTGGCTTCCATGACCCAGCACACTCCTGAGTTAGATTAACCCCTTTGCTTTTTTGGTTATCTGCTCAACTTGTCCATTAAATATTTGGAATTCTTCAAGCTTTATTCATAAATTATTTTTCCTTCTCATACTAAACATTTTGCCTTGGAAATTTCATTTGGCTATCACATAGTGCAGATGACTTTCAAATTGAAGTCTCCATCCTAGACTTTTTATGTATTTGTCGCCTCCACTTGGATATCTCCAAAACCAAAATTATACTCTTGCCTCCATTCTATACCCACCTGATCATATTCTCTCCCCTACCTCCGTGGGAGACCCCACCATTTATCCAGCCATGTAAACTGTTTCTTGACATTGTCTACTCCTCAACCATCACACTCTATTTCCAGTTTATTATTAACTACTGTCTTGTATATCTTGTAAGTCTCTTAAATCTATCCTTCATTTTCTACTTCTAAGGTCACTGTTCTAGCCTAAGTAAGCAATTCAAATCTCTGCAAAACTCTTCTGTTTTCTCCATTATCAACTCTGGTCCTCATCTATCAATTCTTCTCACAATGGGCTTCTCACAAAATTGAATTGTCAATTTTGAATCACAAATTTTATCACTTTACTCATATTCTTAAAAGAAATTAAGTACTTTTCTATTGTGTTCAGGATAAAGGACACATCTTACTGGGTCAAAAGATGCATGGTCTGATCCTCGCCTACATTTTCAGTTTCGGCCTCTTTTACCCCTTCTACCAGTCACAGCACAAGCAACACACATATGTTTCTCTTTCAAGAATGACCATTTCTTTGTTTTCCCATGTAGACTACACAATCAACTCTCAGTTTATTGTGATGATCCCCACTGTGTTTTGTACAAATGACAGAATTACTTTTGTCTTCACCTGTTGAGATTAGTCACCTGGTTATTTAACTATTTCTTTCAGATCTTTATACAGTATTCTATGTAGTTTCCTGGACTTTTGCCTTTGTGCACTACATTTAAATCCAGTCGGGTGCCGGGGTGGCTCAGTCAAAGTGTCTGCCTTTGGCTCAGGTCAGGATTCCAGGGTCCTGGGATGGAGCCCCACGTCAGGCTCCCTGCTCTGTGGGGAGTATGCTTCTCTCTGCCCCTCTGCCCTTTTCCCTCTGCTTCTCTCTCCACTCATTCTCTCTCTCTCTCTCTGTCTCTTTAAAATAAATAAATAAAATCTTAAAAAAATGTAAACCTATTCATGTTACAGACATTTATTAAGCATTAATCAGAAAATTTTTGAGGTTACAACATCAGAAAGAGGAAGTCAGGTGGTAGGGAAAGTCTCGGAAACTGATTCTGCTAATGAGCTGGTGATGGAGAATACCCGTAATGTGTCACCAGCCATTCACATGTGTCTGTATTGCGTGGTCCGACCAGTCATGTTCCAGTCACGGACTATTCAGAAAGACTCTCATATTGCTTACTCTATGTTTTCATCAGACGTCACCTTTGTAAATTAACATAATATCTTTAAATACTTGAAAAGTGTCACTTTTGGAGAATGTGACTGAAGAAGCGTTTGTTTCTTCCATACTAGTCCCGTGCCAATCTTAGCACCAACTTAAAGCATAAACAAAATAGAACACCAGCTCTAAAGTATTTGTCATCTATACCAAAATCATTTTGTGACCATTATAAAATCGATTACACTTAAGAAATATATTTTAAATGTTCTGCTCTTCTATTAATTTAGTGACACCACCATATTCCAAGCCTTCACTGAATCTCAACAGCATTTATCTCTGATCCATTCTCTTGGCTTATAGCCTCTCTCTCCCTCAATATATTTTGCACACTAGTGCTGTCACCATCACCTCACTCTTTTACTAATAAAAAAAGAAAAATGTTTATCATCATTCCTCTAGTGTACTAGGTCTTTTCACAAATTGCTGTCTCTAAACACAGTGTTCCATCTGTATGAATATGCTTTCTCTCCCCTTTCTTCTTCTTGTCAAACTTCTATGCACTCTTCAAGATCAAGCACAAGTGTCCCCATTTATGGGATGCCTTTCCTATTTCCCCCAGGCAGAGTTAGTCATTCCTTCATGAATTTTCCCAGAACATACTGCTATTTCTTGGGCATAATATTATTGTTTAGTTTTTAGTGCTTTTTTCACTAGGCTATAAGCTCTTTAAGTAAAAAAATTAAAAAAAAATTTTAAAAAAAGTGTACCTTATTCACCATGCACACAAAACCCATTGTCTCACACACAGTACATACTCTCTTTGTATATATTCAGGATAATGTATAATAAAATTATTTAAAATATGACATATTGGGTGGATCCCTGGGTGGCTCAGCAGTTTAATGCCTACCTTCGGCCCAGGACATAATCTCGGAAACCCGGGATGGAGTCCTGCATCGGGCTCCTTGCATGGAACCTGCTTCTCCCTCTGCCTTTTGTCTCTGCCTCTCTCTCTCTCTCTCTCTCTCTCTGTCTCTCATAAATAAATAAATAAATAAATAAATAAATAAATAAATAAATATAAAATATGACCTTAAAAATCTTACCTAACTTTCCCACAGGAGAGAATGATTTTCTAAAACAGAAAATTAACTCTCTGAAGAAAGTCCATGGTATTTTGATAGGGATTGCATTAAACGTGTATATTGCCCTGGGTAACATTGACATTTTCACAATATTACTTCTGCCAATCCATGAGCATGGAATATTTTTCCATCTCTTTGTGTCTTCCTCAATTTCTTTCAGAAGTGTTCTATAGTTTTGAGGGTATAGATCCTTTACCTCTTTGGTTAGGTTTATTCCTAGGTATCTTATGCTTTTGGGTGCAATTGTAAATGGGATTGACTCCTTAATTTCTCTTTCTTCAGTCTCATTGTTAGTGTATAGAAATGCCACTGACTTCTGGGCATTGATTTTGTATCCTGCCACGCTACCGAATTGCTGTATGAGTTCTAGCAATCTTGGGGTGGAGACTTTTGGGTTTTCTATGTAGAGTATCATGTCATCGGCGAAGAGGGAGAGTTTGACTTCTTCTTTGCCAATTTGAATGCCTTTAATGTCTTTTTGTTGTCTGATTGCTGAGGCTAGGACTTCCAGTACTATGTTGAACTTTATGGGCAACTAATATTCGATAAAGGAGGAAAGACTATCCATTGGAAGAAAGACAGTCTCTTCAATAAATGGTGCTGGGAAAATTGGACATCCACATGCAGAAGAATGAAACTAGACCACTCTCTTTCACCATACACAAAGATAAACTCAAAATGGATGAAAGATCTAAATGTGAGACAAGATTCCATCAAAATCCTGGAGAAGAACACAGGCAACACCCTTTTTGAACTCGGCCATAGTAACTTCTTGCAGGATACATCCACGAAGGCAAAAGAAACAAAAGCAAAAATGAACTATTGGGACTTCATCAAGATAAGAAGCTTTTGCACAGCAAAGGATACAGTCAACAAAACTCAAAGACAACCTACAGAATGGGAGAAGATATTTGCAAATGACATATCAGACAAAGGGCTAGTTTCCAAGATCTGTAAAGAACTTATTAAACCCACACCAAAGAAACAAACAATCCAATCATGAAATGGGCAAAAGACATGAAGAGAAATCTCACAGAGGAAGACATAGACATGGCCAACATGCATATGAGAAAATGCTCTGCATCACTTGCCATCAGGGAAATACAAATCAAAACTACAATGAGATACCACCTCACACCAGTGAGAATGGGGAAAATTAACAAGGCAGGAAACAACAAATGTTGGAGAGCATGCGGAGAAAAGGGAACCCTCTTACACTATTGGTGGGAATGTGAACTGGTGCAGCCACTCTGGAAAACTGTGTGGAGGTTCCTCAAAGAGTTAAAAATATACCTGCCCTACGACCCAGCAATTGCACTGTTGGGGATTTACCCCAAAGATACAAATGCAATGAAATGCCGGGACACCTGCACCCCGATGTTTATAGCAGCAATGGCCACGATAGCCAAACTGTGGAAGGAGCCTCGGTGTCCAACGAAAGATGAATGGATAAAGAAGATGTGGTTTATGTATACAATGGAATATTACTCAGCTATTAGAAATGACAAATACCCACCATTTGCTTCAACGTGGATGGAACTGGAGGGTATTATGCTGAGTGAAGTAAGTCAGTCGGAGAAGGACAAACATTATATGTTCTCATTCATTTGGGGAATATAAATAATAGTGAAGGGGAATATAAGGGAAGGGAGAAGAAATGTGTGGGAAATATCAGAAAGGGAGACAGAACGTAAAGACTCCTAACTCTGGGAAACGAACTAGGGGTGGTAGAAGGGGAGGAGGGCAGGGGGTGGGAGTGAATGGGTGACGGGCACTGGGGGTTATTCTGTATGTTAGTAAATTGAACACCAATAAAAAATAAATTAAAAAAAGTAAAAAAAATAAAACAGAAAATTAAACAATAACAAAACACTCAGAATAAAAAGTGCAAAGTATCCATCTGCAGAGAACAATACCAATGTTCATTATTCATAAACAACTGAAAAGGCAGGTTTGCACGCAGACACACCTTGGGAAAATGTGACTGTTTGGAGAGACACCTACCAAAATGCCTTGGCCAGCTTTTCCTTTTGGGAAGATGAAATGTAAATTTCTTCAACTGACCATATTCAGACACTCATTTGAGCCCTGAATAACAGAGCCAATGAATACTTTAATTTTTCTGCCTATTTCCTTATAGAAAATTCAGTTTCCTTTTTAAATATGAACAGCCAATTTAATTTGCTAGTGTTAGATCTTTTCTACTATGAAGGAAAAAGAGAGCAAATGTAACATAACTCACAGTGAGTAAAACTATACGCATGCTGAAATAAATGTACTTAGTAAAAAGGGAATATAAATGTATAAAATGGTATATCATATACATTGATTTCATATTATGATTTCCTTTTATGTAGGTAAAGAAAGGGGGTTAGAAATGGTTTGTCGAAAACTTCCCTATTATTCAAGGTTAGAAACTGGTTTTCTCAAGGTTTAGCTCAGCGCTTCTCCTCCAGATGTTTATTGTTTTTCCTCAAAACATGGAATACTGATATTGTAGTGACTAGAGTTAAATATCATTTCTAGCTGATCGTTTTTTAAAATATAGAAAGAAAATATTAATACCATACTTCTTACTTCTTATAAGCTATAATTTTTAATTTTTCATAAACTAGGAGCTTAATTTGTGGCTATAAAACACTTAAAAAAAGGAAGAGATGCAGTTTAATAAGAACACTATGGAAATGTCCCCCCAATTTTCCCATTAAAGTATATAGGCTTTGTTTTTTTGATACCATACATAAGAATTGTTCTTGATCCTAACTATCCTCATCAACTTAAGCTCAATATAACATATAAAAGAGCATTTTTCATTAATTGTATTTCTGAGGGTCATTCCATTAAGAGGAATAAGTAGCTTAACTCTTTGAGGAGTACTCGTTTGAGGCATTATACAAGCTTTGGTTCCAAAACAAAGTTTAGTATTATTTCTGGGAAAAATCAGAATAACAATTCTGAACTTGGGGACAAATATGAAGAAAGCATAGATATGAGCTGCTTATTCTTTAATTTCACTGCCTTTGATGTTTTTCTTTTTCTTTTTTTTTTAAGATTTTATTTATTTATTCATGAGAGACACAGAGAAAGAAAGAGGTAGAGACACAGGCCAGAGGGAGAAGCAGGCTCTATGCAGGGAGCCTGATGTGGGACTCGATCTTAGGTCTCTATCCCGGGTCTCCAGGGTCACACCCCGGGCTGAAGGTGGAGCTAAACGTCTGGGCCACAGGGGCTGTCCCTAATGTTACTTTTATTTTATTTTATTTTATTAAAGAATTAATTGATTTATTCATAGACACACACAGAGAGAGAGAGAGAGAGAGGCAGAGACACAGGCAGCGGGAGAAGCAGGTTCCATGCAGGGAGCCCGACGTGGGACTCGATCCCAGGTCTCCAGGATCACGCCCTGGGCTGCAGGCGGTGCTAAACCGCTGAGCCACAGGGGCTGCTCATGTTTTTACTTTTAAAGCTAAATCCCCTCTCTTTTTATCCTCTTTTGGTTGTATGATAGGAAGCTATTAGTACAATACCCTTTGTTACCAAAATACCCTTTGTCACCAAAATCATCTTGAAAACATATTTTTATTTTACTTAGTTTTTATTGCTAGGGTAGTATGAACAAACATGAGTTCCAATTATTTATATAAATTTGCGTAGAGCCCTAAGGAGATAGTATTCACCTTTGGACTGGTCCCTATTTGGAATGTTGCAGAGTTACAGAACTTTTTGGGCCTATTCTCTGTTCAAGATAAAGTGGACTGGGTCACCAGGAAGATGTATTGTCTCTTTTCTATTTACATTGATTCCATACATTCTCAGCTGATTGAAGAGTATCTTACTTTGATGGTTTCTATCTTCTTATAAATCTAATGTTTCTCTTTGCTGCCAATTGCTCTGAATATTCTATTTTATTTATGATAGAATGGTAAGATTAAATGTTTTCCTCAAATAATTTTTGTTTGTTCAAGCTAGACTATGTCCTGTTACCACCAAAAAGTGCAAACCAGCTAAACATATATAGGTATTAAAATGGCCTCCTCACTAATTTGCTTTACTTCCAGTTTCTTCACTAATTAATATATCCTAGATTTCCTAAAATATTACTTTGCACATGTTAATTCCCTGCCATGTAAAACTTTATATATATATACACACACATAATATATAAAATTGGGCTTTGTATATATAAAATTAAGTCCCAAATTATAAGCTTGCTTTGCAGGCTACCCACAGTGTGATGGTCTCTTGTGTATCGCTCTATTCTTACCAAAATTTCTCAAAAACAGAAATAGCAAATTTAAAACCCTGTGCTCTTCACTTATCATTAGCATGTAAATAAAATCAATATCCTGCCTCATAAAGATAGTGCCTTATGGATTAGACAGGATGCTCATTCTGAAGTAACTTAAGACTGGAATCTTCTAACGCAGGAGTTTAGACTTAACTATTCTTTGGAATCAATTGGATAACAAGCAAATAGTCAAGGATATTGTCTAGTTTTGTATATTTTCAGTGTGTATTTTAAATGAGTATAGTGCCATCATATAATGTCATGCTTTTTGTTTATTATATAATGGCAGTGAGCACCATTCATATTTATTCAATGAATGTAGCCTTTTTTCAAGTGGTTCAATAATTGTCTACACAACTATATATGGTGATTTCTGTATTGTATTGTTATTGTATGCAATGTCCAATAAATAACAATCAAATTCATTCTGTTGATCATGTTGTTAACAATTTCGGTATCCTTACTGAATTTGTTTTCTAGTTTTATTAATTACTGAGAAAGGTGTGTTAAAACTTTCCACTATGATTTGTCTATTTCCTCTTGTAATCTCATCAATTTTGCCTTATTTATTTTGAGGTGATCGTATTAAGAGCTAACAGATTTAAACTTGTTATAACTTTCTAGTGAAAAAAGTATTCATCATCATGAAGTGATTCTTTTCACATTTAAATAATACTTTTTTCTTTAAATCCATTTCATTCAATCTTAACATAGTTTATCAATTTTCTCAGTTATTATTTATATGGGAAAACTCCCCCCGTGTTTTGCTTTCAGCCCTCAGTGGCCATATAGTACCCATTATCTTTTTATAAATAGAATTTAGAGTTTGAATTTGTTTTCTGTCCAATTTAACAATTTCTTAATTGCACACAAAATACTTCTAGTTCTAATTACTTTAATGACATTTTGGTGTCATTAATGCCCATACAATGCTATTATTATATCCCATTTCTTTTGTAAAATGCTTTGATTTCCTTTCTTGCATTCTTATGATTTCTGGATTGATTATTTTATCATTTTTTAAAATATTTTATTTATTTATTCATGAGAGACAGAGAGAGAGAAGCACAGACAGAGTGAGGTAGGGAGTGCAATGTGGAACTCATTCCCTGACCTTGGGATCACACCCTGAGCTGAAAGCAGATGCTCAAACACTGAGCCACTCAGGCGTCCCAATCATTTTATCATTATTATCCCATTATTTCCTATATTGGTTTGCAATCTATTCATTTAGTAATCATTCAGTGGTACCTAGAAATTATGTAACATATATAATTTACTTTGTATAAAATTAACTTTTTCCACCAATATGAGGAGTTAGGACATTTTTATTTTATTTGCCTTCACTCCTGACCTACTGTTGTATATTTTCATTCTGTAATTTTTAATGCCTAAAAGAACATTGTTTTATGTAGTTAGTGCACATTTAGTTTTGTGCACATATTTACCATTTATTTGAGCTTCATTTCTTCTTACATTTTAGATCAATTGTCTAAGTATGGATATTGTTTTATAATCATGTATGTAATTAGCTACAATTCTTGAATCGTGGGTTAGATTCTTTTATCAACTCACAAATATTCTTAGCCATTATTTCTTTACTCTGTTCCAATCTCTACCTTATTTCTTTCCAAAACTCTAATAAAAGGGTTTTAGAACGTATCAGTTGTAACCTCCCATATCTTTCATTTTATTGCTATTTGTGTTAATCAAATTCTTTCTAATTCTTTCTTTAGCTGTGTCTATTCTCCTATTTAATTCCTTCTGTTGAGTTTTATTTGGGGTTCTTGAAGGTTTTTAATTATAGACATTTTAGTGGTTTGGTGATGCTTAAATAATTTTCTATAATTTTCATTGCTTCTATATTTGTAAACTTAGTAAACACAGTAAGGTCATTACCTGGGACTAAATATGTGAAGCAATTTTGAATCTGTTTCTGCTGGGTTTATTTATGGTACATGTTTCCCCTGTGTGCTTAGTTATATTTTACTCGAGATTTTTATTTTTCTTTAAATTATTTTTGGAACCATTTGGAAACCTAATAAGCTTCAGAGATGGATTAGGTTTTCTTTAAGTAACCTAAAACCACTAGCAGTCCCTCCATGACCTTAAACATTTTGGGGAGAATTTTTTTTTTTTTTTTCATTTACTCATCCAGGTCATGTGAATTTGAGTTGCAATTCATCCTGATGGTTGACTGGTATGTGTAAAATCTCAGAGATAAGGATGTTGATTTTGTTTTTTCCCTCTTGCTCCATTGGTTGCAAAGATAAGTTTCCTTGCATTCTGTTATTACTGGGCTAGGGAAGGGTGATGATTGACTGTTGTTATACCTATTGGATTCTCAGCTTTATTTAACAGTGTACTCAAGGACTTCCCCCATTATGGGTTAGCCTCCCCAAGTGTTAAGTTTACACTCTTCACAAAATTCCTTATCAAAAGTTTATTGAGTACTCTAACTGTACATCTTCACTTACATTTGTCCCTAATAATTTCTATGTTAAATTGGAGCATCTTCCTATTTGAAGATCTATAATCCTATGAGTAACCATGAACTTTACTGTAAACCTTTGCCTTTCAGAGGTCTTGAAACTTGAACTTTAAAGAAAACTTCACAGTTCTTTTTGTAGAATGATGCTTTTACATTTTTACACTTATTTAATATTCCAGGCATGCATGTTTTAGTTTTCTACAAATGTCATAAAGCACCTCAAAGCTAGAGGGGATTTCTCTTTCATTTCTGTCTTCATCAACAGGGTATTTGGTGCCTGACATGTACATATTTTGTTTTATTTAAATTTTGAGAGTCTGAGTTTCCTAAAGACATATTTCCATTCCTTGAGAAGGTGAAAACATCAGAATAAATTTCAAAAGGCCTGAATGTGTCACAATTAGCTTTTAAGAAGTTTGCTTTAATTAGCAAAAATGCAAAAGTAATTTGACATTTACTTTAATCAAAGAAAATGGTACTTATTTAAAGTTGGTTCTGTATTTTTTCCCTAACACTTGGAAAAAATTCATCCAAATATTTCTAAATTTGCATCTTTTGGGTACAGTTTGTGTTTGTACTTACGTACCCCCTGCCCTGTATTCTCCCCACCCCACCCCTGACACACACACTACACTATAACTCAAAATACACGCACAAATACAAACATACTTTTTGCTTAAAATTATGAAAAGAATCCTATCTGGGTCAAACTTATTATTTCAGATAAAAAGCAAATTTCTTGAATGTGAATATGTAAATGAGAGACAGAATAGGTAAGCAGACAGGAGTTTAGAGACTTAAAATTATAATGCCAGTTACTTGTGTCCTCTAGGATAAATGACTAATCTGCCTCCATAAGCAGGGAATTGGAATACCTTGGGGTGTTTTAGGAATAATGAATAAAAATTAGATAGTAATTTATGTTTGCTAAGTATTATATAAATGCTGAAATATACAAATCACCTGAAGAGACTATTTAATGTATATTACATGGCCTAATTTTTTTGCCAATTTATGATTTTTGCCTCCTAGCCAAATAAGATGTGATAAAAATCTCACCAGATACATGACCCACTTGAGAAGAGTCTTCCAGTGGAGAGCATCTGAGGAAATTACCAATTTGAAGTATATCGACTTTCAGAAGTTGGAGGAAAATTCTAAATCTGACCTTTCAAGAACTTCTCCGAACATAATGTTTAGAAGGATGCTCCATGGAGTTCAGTAAAGATCAATACCAAACTCCATTGCAGTTCCTTTTCTCCCCAATGACAACTTCTTTCTGAATATGAGAGTAAGATATAATAATATCCAGCCTCCCAATTAAACTAATCTAAATTCTCAATATATGCTTTAAATCTTGTCTTACCTTGTTGTAGAGATTTTAAATTCACCCTGAGTACTGGTGGTCCTTAATGCGTAAGGGTAATACACATCTCTGGTTTAGGGTAGAGAATAGGGCCTAGAAAAATTGGTGGGGAAATTAGGCCAGAAGGGGGAATTTCTCTATGGCATCCTGATAAGTTGAAGAATGTTATTTCTACTCTGTACTTAAAATGCTAGCTCTCAGTTTTTTAAAGAAATGAAGCCTGTGGACTTTAACTCTTTAAAATGTAATAAGGCAGGCAGCCCCGGGTGGCTCAGTGTTTTAGTGCCACCATCAGCTCAGGGCCTGATCCTGGAGACCTGGGATCGAGTCCCACGTCAGGCTCCCTGCATGGAGCCTGCTTCTCCCTCTGCCTGTGTCTCTGCCTCTCTCTCTTTTTCTGTGTCTCTCATTGATAAATAAATAAAATCTTTAAAAAAATGTAATAAGGTAATCATAACAGATTTTTCCTTTTTTTCCTTTTTTCCCCCTTGATCAAGAATACAGTTCATTATCTTTTTTTTTTTTTTTTTTTTTTTTTTTTTATTACAGAGAGAGAGAGAGAGAGAGAGAGGCAGAGACACAGGCAGAGGGAGAAGCAGGCTCCATGCACCGGGAGCCCGACGTGGGATTCGATCCCGGGTCTCCAGGATCGCGCCCTGGGCCAAAGGCAGGCGCTAAACTGCTGCGCCACCCAGGGATCCCCATTATCTTTTTTAATAGATATATTTATTTATTTTAGAGAAAGCATGGGAAGGGACAGAGGGAAAGGGAGAAAGAGAATGTCAAGCAGATTCCCTGCTGAGCAGGAAGCCTGATGTGGGGCTTAATCTCACAACCCTGAGGTCATGACCAAGTGGAAATCAAGAGTTGGATGCTTAACCAAATGAGCCACCCGGGTGCCCAGGTGCAATAATACAGTTCATTATCTTTAATGTGTATGTTTGCAAGACTCTCTCCAGTGAAAGTAGGGTAGAGGTTATTTTAATATCAATCAAAACATTAAATACAAATGCCTGGTATTTATAGAGCTCGGTAAGCTCCCATGAGATCACTGGGAAATGGAGCCATGAATGTCTGTTGTAAGGTTAAGATTAGACTGTAGCATGAAAGAGGGGAAGGTTTGAAAGGGACATGAACAAACAGCAGACTGTTCAGGGAAATGTCCTGGGACATGATAATGTCAACACTGGCCTGCTTTTGGTTTGCAACAGACAACCTTGAGATAGCCTGAGGAATCAATGTCCATTATTTCCTCCACCTGAAAGGTAATGTTACAAAGAGTGGGTCTGTATCACTAAGCAGGAGGAGCTAGCGAAATACTCACAGGTAGGTAATTGTCAGCAACAAACCTCATGCTGTTTTTGTGAGTATAGTGGAACAATATGATGGATTTGGAATGACAAAGAAGATTGTTGAATAACAGTCTCAGCTCAAGTTTGCAGGACAGATCTATCACTAGCTGTGGGACTTTGAGCAAAGCCCTGTGGACTTTCTGGGCTTCAGTTTCCTCATATTTCAAGTAGAGACTGTAAATTCCTGCCCTATTTATCTCAAGGGTATTGTGAAGGTTAAAGAACATAACTGGTGTGGAGTGGTTTGAAATTTTTCAGCTGCTGGAATGTATAATTACATAGCAGATATTTCAATGGAGTCTTCAGTGTAAATATGAAGGCCTTTTTAAAAAAAAGATTTATTTATATATTGAGAGAGAGAGGAGGGGAGTGGATTGGTAGGGGCAGAGGGAGAAGGAGAGAAAGATTTAAGCAGACCCCATGCTGAGTGAGCATGGAGCCCACAAAGGGGATCAACCCCACCACCATTGCAAATTTCAAGGTCTTTTAAGGAAAAATACCTGACATGAGGGATGAGGTGGCTCAGTCTGTTAAGTGTCTGACTCTTGGTTTCTGTTCAGGCCGTGATATTGGGGTGGTAAGATTGAGTCCAGCACCAGGCTTACACTGGGCATGGAGCCTGCTTAAGATTCTCTCTCTACCTCTCCCTCTGCCCCATCCTTCCCTCCCCCACCTCCCCACCCTACTCACATGCACCCACTTGCTCACTCTCTCAAAAAAAAAAAAAAAAAAAAAAAGAAAAAGGAGAAACCCCTGACTTGTGTGATTATAATGTGGGCAAGTTTCTTAAATTACTGTGCTTTAGTTTTTTTCAACTATCAAATGGAATAATCTTGTCTCCCTCTAAGGTTATTATGGAAATTATATAGATTAGAAATTATACAGTGCTTAAAATGGTACCAGGTACATAATAAACCCCATTTAAGTATCTGTTAAATACATACACTCTTTCATTCACTCATCCATTCATTCATTCATTTATTGATTCATATATAATTTTGGTGTACTTCCAGCAGGGTGTAGAAGAGGGAAACATTTGTTATAATTGAGGTGTTTGTAGGATAAAACTGACAGAAAACACAAGATCTGCCTCTATTCTCTCTATGCTTCATAATCAGCTTAATTTTCCCTCTTTATCTTTTAGAGTTCTATTTCCTTCACTTCTTCATTTATCACTTTTCTAGGCTTCTGTGCTTCCTTTTTCCCATTACACAAAGGTGACCCCATTAGGATCAATGGCTAACAAAGGATATTATAACTCCAGACGAGGAGGGGGGCATCCAATTGGTCTTTATTAACCAAAGTCATTTAATTAACATTTTATTTGAGAAGGTTAACTGTATATTTCTTCCACATACAACAACCAGTATTTGCCCAAGTAAAATTTCCCTGAGACTGGCATTTCTGGGCTGCTATACGATGCTGTTCTCACTCACACTAAAATGCAAGAAAAGAGTCAGTCATCTTTCTGGCTGGCTCCTACAAAATTAAAGCTTTCACTAAATTCTCATCACATCACCAAAACTAGGTTCTGAACATAGGACAATGTTCTGAAAACTACACAAATTTCTTTGTATACAGCATATCACTCTTCTTTTCTCATGTCTGCCATGACTTGTTAATATATGTCTCTAATGGATATAATTGTTGAAAAATAGGATGAAATGGATGTGTCTTCTGATGTTTTCGCAATGAAAGAATAGACTTATGTGCCCCTCTTCCCTATCCCGCCCTTGACAGCAGAAGTATATGTACTAAAATCAACATTTAGTACTGTAGGCTGATCCTCAATTAGAATGTTTTCCATTTTAATTTGATAAATATATGAAAAATAGGATAAAATGCAAAGAAATTTTAGTTCTAAAATCTCCCCTTTTTAAGCATCAACAAAGCAGTAAATTTTAAATCAGTTTTCTGAGAAAATTCTCTTCACGTTTTTATAACAAATATTGTGCAAGGCCTTTGGAAAACTTCCAGCCCATCTGTTTCTACTCAGTTGTTACGGATCATGATTTTCTATCAAATTTATCATAAGTCTGACTGTCTGTCTGAAAGGAACACATTTGATCTAAATACCACGTAATATAAAATGAATGATTTCAATTGTCTTTATAGTTAATTAAAAATGATTTAATGTCTCATTTATGGCTATAAGCAAGATGTTGATTTGTCTTTGTTGTTAGGATTTTTTATTAGGTAATAGAATACCTGTACTCTGGAGACAGACCATGAAGATATAGTTTGGTATATTAGATGAGAAATATTGACCCTTTCAGTATAATACCTGGATTTTAGTATTCTTGATCAGAAACCACATTTTCTATAACAACTGGTACTGAATACCACCTCAAGACTTAATTTTAAAAATTCAAAATGAACATATTAAAGTAATATATTTCATAATATTTTTTCTAATTAATCTGAGTCTCCTTCTCTCTATTCAAACTACCCTTTTTCTAGTTTAAGCTTCAATTGCTTCTTATGCCAATAATTGAGACTACCTCCTAAATACATTCTGTCTTCATATTCCCCTCCCCTTCAGCCCACACAACATACTCCTACTGGGATAATCATCCTAAAGTATAGCTTCCACTATATCTCCCCAGGTACAAATGATTTCAAACTCTTCCATTTGCCAATAGAACAAGGTTCCATCTTCCTGACCTGACTTTAAAGTAACTGCTTTACTTCAAGCAGACTGGATAATTCACAATTTTGTAAACATCTCCTGTACCCTGGTGTTTTTGTGCCTTTCATTAATTAGAATTGCTTACTATTTATCTCCCTTATCTCCCAATGTCTCCATTTTTATATGGTGAAATCCTATCTAATTTTCAAGTGATTATTCAAGTACCACTTTTTTTCTAAGATTTTATTTACTTATTCGTGAGAGACACACAGAGGCAGAGACATAGGCAGAGGGAGAAGCAGGCTCCATGCAGGGAGCCTGATGCGGGACTGGATCTTTAGGCCCTGGGATCATGCCCAGAGACAAAGGCAGACACTCAACCACTGAGCCACCAGGTGTCCCAAGTAACTTTTTAGCACTATTTTTTGGATGCTTTTCCACTCCTTACAAACTATGTTAAATGGATTTTTCCATCTTTTATTGGATAAGCTTTGTTTTTACTTTTCTTAATCTCTGTGAAATGTTATGTTATGGCTATTTGTGTTGTAGACTATGAAACTCTGGAGGACAGAAATCTGTCTTAATTGTCTTTGTATAAAAACACAATACCATTGAATTGTAGGGTTCATACGTTTGTTCATCTGTTAAAAAGTAGTGAGAAACTTTTGAGTCAGCTACTGTGCTAGGCCATGGAAATAAAAAGATGATGAGCACATGTGATAAGAATGTATAGATTCTGAAATCAGATAGTCATGGTATCAAATACTGATTCTATACCTAATGATCTCTTTGCATTAGGAGTCTCACTTTGAGCCTTGTGATGAAATCTGGGGAATAATAAAAATCTCATATTGTCAAGATTTATTGAAATATTCAATTTAAAACTTCTGATAACTATGATTTGGTCATTAAAGGGATGTTATTTTTTCATCATTGTTTTTTTCAATCTTCTTTGACTGTATACAGCTTGTCAGTGGAGGCATAGCCAAAGAAAACGTTAGAGAAAAAGATACTACTGTAATAGATATTTATATACTGTAATTTTGAAATCAGAGAAATAGAATTTCTCAAAGGTCACATATATATGGTACATGCATAAGAGATTTTTTTCACCTTCTTGGTTAGTTTGGTAAATTGATTATAGCATATTTTATAACTATATTTAACTTACTTTTGTCACTTAAAGTTTTATAGAGATCCATCTACACTAGCCCAACCACACATACACACACACACACGCAAAACCTCATTCCTACCAAGGAATTTTATACTATTTTACATTATATGTGTATAATCATTCACTTGAATATTTTTTATCTGTAGACATTTTAGGATTTTTTTAATTTAAATTGATGTTAGTTAACATATAGTGTAGTATTGGTTTCAGGAGTAGTATTTAGTGATTCTCCAGTTGCATATAACACTCAGTGCTCATCCCAATAAGTGCTCTCCTTAATGCTCATCACCCATTTAGCCCATCCACCCACCTACCTCCCTCTAGTAACCCTGTTTGTTCTCTATAGTTAAGAGTCTCTTAATGATTTGCCTACCTCTCTGTTTTTATCTTATTTTATTTTTCCTTCTCTTCCTGTATGTTCATCTGTTTTGTTTCTTAAATTCCACATATTTGTGAAATCATATATTTGTCTTTCTCTGACTCATTTTGCTTAGTATAATATGTTCTAGTTCCAGGTGCATTGTTGCAAATGGCAAGATTTCATTTTTTGATTGCTGAGTAATATTCTATCGTATATGTATACCACATCTTTATTATTCATCAATTGATGGACATTTGGGCTCTTTCCATAATTTGGCTATTGTTGATAATGCTTCTATAAACACAGGGGGTACATTTGTTCCTTTAAATCAGCATTTTTGTGTAGTTTAGATAATTACTCAGTAGTACAATTGCTGGGTCCTAGGGTAGTTCTATTTTTAATTTGGTGAGGAACCTCCACACACAGATCAATGGAACAAAATAAAGAACCCAGAAATGGACCCACAAGTATATGGCCACCTAATCTTTGACAAGGCAGGAAAGAATATCTAATGGAAAAAAGTCTCTTCAACAAATGGTGTTGGGAAAACTAGACAGCAACATACAGAAAAATGAAACTGGATCACTTTCTTACACCACACACAAAAATAAATTAAAAATGGATGAGACCTAAACTTAAGATAGAAAGCCATCAAAATGCTAGAAGAGAACACAGGCAGCAACCTGCATTGACCTTGGCCACAGTAACTTCTTACTAGGCACATCACTAGTTGCAAGGGAAACAAAAGCGAAAATGAACTCTCCAGACCTTATCAAGAATATTTTTAATTTTTTACTTTTACTAAAATGTTTCATGTGAATTTATATATATATATATATATATTTGCACTTGTGTCAGTATTATTATCATAGGAATTTTTAAAACGTAGAATTTGTGGCCAAACTTTGTTGGATCAAAGTTGTTAGATTTAATAGATAATGCCAAAATGCCCTCTGATATGCACTGAATGTTTGTGGCCTCCTAAATTTCTAATTGCCAATGTTACACTGGACCTTCGGAGATAATTAAGTCCTTAGAGTGGAGCCCTCATGGATGGGATTAGTACTCTTTTATTTATTTATTTTTAAAATTTATTTATGATAGTCACAGAGAGAGAGGGGCAGAGACACAGGCAGAGGGAGAAGCAGGCTCCATGCACCGGGAACCCGATGTGGGATTCGATCCCGAGTCTCCAGGACCACGCCCTGGGCCAAGGCAGGCGCCAAACCGCTGCGCCACCCAGGGATCCCGGATTAGTACTCTTATAAGAGAAAACAGAGCTTGCTCTCTCTGCTCCCTCCCATGAAATTGTACAATGAGAAGGCCATCTGCACACCAGGAAGCAGGTTTGCATCAGACACGGGATTTTCCAGCTGCTTCATCTTGAACTTCTCAGCCTCTAGAACTTAGAGAAATAAGTGTCTGCTGTTTAAGTTACCCAGCCTATGGAAATTTGTTATAGAAGTCAAACGGATTAAGACACCCTCCAGGGGATCCCTGGGTGTCTCAGAGGTTTAGCGCCGCCTTCGGCCCAGGGCCTGATCCTGGAGTCCCGGGATCAAGTCCTATCTCAGGCTTCCTGTATGGAGCCTGCTTCTACCTCTGCCTGTCTCCCTCTCTCTGTGTGTCTCTCATGAATAAATAAATAAAATCTTTAAAAAAAAAAGACACCCTCCAAAAATATTATATGCATATTATCTACAATCTCACAAAAATGCCTATTTCCGTACATTTGAGATGTCAACATGCAAAATTTTGAAACATGAACATTAAATACTATTTAGTTTTATTTTCTCCACTTAATTATGAGGTTTGGCATTTTCTAGGATTTATTAACAAATTTTTAAACTTGATTCATATCTTGTACCAACTTTTCTATTGCATTGGCTCTTTGTCTTGTCCCAATTAATTTTAGCATTAAGCCTTTTGTCCAATACATGTGTTTATATATTTTTTCATCCTGGCTTTCTTTTGTCCTTCAGATTTGATTATTGTATCTTTTATTCCATGTGAGTTTTGTTTATTCTCCACAAAGAGAAATCTCTCAATATTTAGACATACAGTTTCTGAGTTTCATATCTTGTTTAAGATTTTTAAAATATCCTTCTAGATGCCTAAAACAAACAAACAAAATCTCTTAGAAATTTTCTTACTTTCTTCTCTGAGACAACTGAATAGCCAAAAAGTGCAATACACATTGCAAAAGTTACCATACATAATGAAACTACCAAATATTGACCCCTCATAACCATAAACTGTGATGAATAATTTCCAACTACAGTGAATGTAGGACTAATTAAAGGGAAAAGAAAGAATAGGCATATTTTGCAGACTGCAGAGAATACATTAAAATAATGTGTGCTACAGTTCTGTAGGCCCAACTAATGATGTCTTAATTGAATCAGCAGAGTCTGGGAGGCACAAATGGGTGAGAAAATCCCAAGGGCCACATTCTGCATTGATGATTGGCAGAGACAAGGAGCTACAAGCTAAACTATTCAGATAAGCAATCTTTGCAAGATACCAGATTTAATTGTGGCAGTATAGAGGAAAAGCAGTGGGTTCAATTAATGTTGCTGTTATACTGACAATCTGCTCAAAAGAAATACAAACTAAATCACATCAAAAAAGAAAAAAACTAACCTAACATATAGGTCTTGTAAGAAGAAAAGACTTCTATTTATGTGAAAGACGGGAAAAGTGAATATTGATACATTTAAGAAATGCAATGACAATTTTACCATTTTACCAATTTTGGTAAGAATTTGGTAGAAATCACTGAAAAACAATGATGATGTATAATCATAAATGAACAAACATGGCATTAATGGATTTCTAATCTAAAGTAAATTGAGAAATTGTTACAAAATAAGAGTAGAAAAAAAAGAGTAGTAAATAATAATTATGCTAGAATATGGGGAGTTAAAGGAAATATGCATGACCTAAAGGCATAAAACAAATAATAGAACAGAAATAAAATGACCATCTTTGGGAAAAGGGTTCAGAAAATAGATATAAAGAAAACTGACGTAAATCTCATAGTATAACTATTGTCTCTTCGGATATTCCCTGGATTTTAAACAATTTTCTCATTAAAAAATAAAGGATGAATTTCATTCCATTTTTTCTTAAGTTAGTTTTATAAGCTACCCTCTAAAGATTATTCCATTTCAGTAATTTTTCACATTTACAAAAAAAAAAAAAAGAAATTGGAATTTAAAAAAATATTTTAAAAGTAAAATTCACATAAACTTCACTTTTCTAAGGTATAAAATTTGATAATTTTTGACATATGAATATATTCTTTTCAGGCTTCCTTAACTCAGTACAGTTACTTGAGGACTTGTCCATGTTATTGCATGTATCAATAAACCATTCCTTTTTATTGCTGAACCTTTTATACTTTATTAATCCTATCAACAATTGTGGACATTTGGGTTGTTTCTAGTTTGGGACTATTAACAAAACTGCTATGTGCACAACTTTGTATATACATAAACTTATTTACAAGGTAAATAATACAAGTGGAAAGATAGGCTCATATGACAAGCATATTTTTAACTTTTTAGGAAAGTTCCAAACTGTTTTCTAAAATGTAGCATCTTACATTCACACTAGCACCAGTTCCTCTACATCCTTTCCAACACCTCATCGAAACAGTTTAAGTTTCTGCCATCCTAACAGGTGCAGAGTGGTATTTTATTGTTACTTTAATGTTCATTTTCCTAAGACTAATGTCAAGCGTATTTTTCATCTGCTTATTTTCTATCCATATACCTTCTTTGGTGTGTTTATTAAAAGGAACTGCAAAAATCTTTTCCCATTTTTAATTGAGTTGCTTAATTTCTCACCACGGAATTTTGATAGTTCTGTATATATTATAGGCAAAAATCTTTCAGTAGCATTATGGTATACACATAGTTTCTCACAGATTCAGCTTTCTTTTTCTTAAGAGTATTTTAAAGAATAGAAGCACAGATCTTCCAGTGTCAGCTCTGACTTGTAAAGAGTTTGGAAGTTGTCGCTCTTATCCTTTCAATGAGAAAAAGCTGGACAGGGATGCCTGAGTGGCTCAATTAATGAATAAACATATGAATAAACCTATGGGGAGATGTTACCATCAATACTAACAGGAAAATGTAATTGAAAGCCACATGAAGATACAATGTCATAACCAATTTTTAATTAGCACATTGTCACTTTGCTTCAGCTTTTTTTTTTTTTTTTTTTTTTTTTAGTGGGCTTCACACCCAGCTTGGAGCCCAATGCAGGGCTTGAACTCACAACCCTGAGATCAAGTGAGATGCTTAACTAATTGAGCCACTCAGACGTCCCTGTCTAGCTTTTTCTCATTGAAAGAATAAGAGCGACAACTTCCAAACTCTTTACAAGTCAGAATAGAAGCACAGAACTAACAGTGTATATAAGGGCTCTCTTTTATCCATCTCCTCACCAACACTTGTTATTTTGCTCTTTAAATAATAAGCCAATCTAATAAGTACGTATGAGGTGATATCTCATTGAGTTAATTTGCATTTCCCTGATGATTAGTGACATTGAACATCTTTTCATGTGCCTGTTGGCCATTTGCATATCTTCTTTGGAAAAACATCTATTCAAGTCCTCTGCCCATTTTTAATTATTTATATTAAGTTGTATAAGTTCTGTATGTATTTTGTGTGTGAACCCTTTATCAGATGTATGTTTCGCAAATATCTTCTCCCATTTAATAAGTTACCCTTTTATTTTGCTGATGGTTTCCTTAACCATACCAAGGAATTTTACTTTGACATAATACCATTTGTCTGTTTTAGCTTTTGTTACCCTTGCCTGAGGAGACTAGCCCCCCAAAATATTGCTAAAACTAATGTCAAAGAGCTTCCTGATTATGTTTTCTTCTAGTAGTTTTATGGTTTCTGGTCTTACATTCAAGTCTTTAATCCATTTTTTTAGATTTTATTTTTTTTATTTGTGAGAGACACAGAGAGAGAGAAGCAGATACATAGGCAGAGGGAGAAGCAGTCTCCATGCAGGGAGCCTGATGTGGGACTCAATCCCTGGACTCCGAGACCATGCCCTGAGCCCACGGCAGATACTTAATCCATTTTGAATTTATTTTTGTATATGGTATAAATAGCGATCCAGTTTCATTCTTTGTATGTAGCTGTCCAGTTTTTCCAGCAGCATTTATTGAAGAGATTGTCTCTTCCCATTGTATGTTCTTGCATCTTTAGTCATAGATAAACTAGTCATAGGTCTAATTCTGGGCTCTGTATTCTATTCCCTGATCTAGATGTCTGATTTCATGTCAGTACCATACTGTTTTGATTATTACAGCTTTGAAGCAAAGTTTGAAATCAGAGAATGTGATATCTCCAGCTTTTTTCTATTTATCAAGATTACTTTGGCTATTAGGGGTCTCTTGTGGTTCCACACAAACTTTAAGATTCTTTGAAAAATGTTCTGTAAAGAAGGCCACTGGTATGTTGATGGGGACTGCATTGAATCTGTATATTGTTTTGGGTATTATGGACAATTTAACAATATTAATTATTCAAATTCAGTAGCATGGTGTATCTTTCCATTTATTTGTGTCATCTTCAATTTTTTTCATCAATGTTTTATCTTCTTGGTTGAATTTATTTTTAGGTATTTTCTTCTTATTGCAAGTGGGATTTTTTCTTAATTTCTCTTTCTGATAGCTTATTATTAATGTAAAATAAAGTAACTGAATTTTGTATAATTTTGTATCCTGTGTTTACTGAATTCATATATTAGTTCTAACAGTTTTTTTGTGGAGTCTTCAGGGTTTTCTATATACACTATTATGTCATCTGTATTTTTTTAATTAATAGGCTTCATTGTTTTTAAAGATTTTATTTCTTTATTTGAGAGAGAGGGCACAAGCAGGGGGTTGGGGGGAGAAACAGAGAAAGAAGCAGAGCCCCCACTGAGCAGGGAGCAAAGGTGGGGCTCAATCCCAGGGTCCTGGGATCATGACCCAAACTCAAAGCAAATTCTTAACCAATTGAGCCACCCAGGCACCCCTTGGCTTTATTTTTTAAATAGTTTTAGACCTACAAAATGGTTGAGCAGATAGTACGAGTTCCCATATCAATGTCCCCACCCCCACACACAGTTTCTCCTATTACTAACATCTGTAATTAGTGTGGTGAATTTGTTACAAGAACCAATACAATGAAAAACATTATTAACAAAATTGTAGATTACATTAATACTCACTCATTGTGTGGTATAGTTCAGTGAATTTTGACAAATACATA
Organism: Canis lupus baileyi; assembly: GCF_048164855.1. Lineage (NCBI taxonomy): Eukaryota > Metazoa > Chordata > Mammalia > Carnivora > Canidae > Canis > Canis lupus. The sequence goes on from NC_132868.1 coordinate 25,251,052, forward strand.
TCATCATGAATCCACCATTATAGTATCATACATTATAGTTTCACCACCCTAAAAATCTCTGGTGCTTCACCTATTCATCCCTTCTCTCTTTCCTCTAAACTTTTGGCAATTACTGATATTTTTATCGTCTCTACAGTTTCACCTTTTTTCAGAATACCACTTAGTTGGTATCATATAATATGTAACCTTTTCAGAGTGGCTTATTTCACAAATAAAGATGCATTTAACATTCCTCCATGTCTTTTTGTGGACTAGTAGCTCATTTTTTTTTATCCTGGAGTAATATCCCATTATATGGATGTACTATAGATTGCTTATCCATTAACCTTTGAAGTACATTTTGATTACTTTCAAATTTGGGTGATTATGAATAAAGTTGCTATAAACACTTGTGTGCATGTTTTTGTGTAGACATGTTTTCAACTCCAGTAAGAAAATATCTAGGAACTCAATTACTAGATCATATGGTTATGTTTATCTTTGTTACAAACTACTGGACTTCCTTTAAAACTAGCTGTACCACTTTACATTCCCACCAGCAATGAATGAAAGTTCCTGTTGGTCCACATCCTCACCAGCATTTGGTGTTGTCAGTTTTGTTTTGTTTTGGTTATATATTAGTCATTCTAATAGGTGTGTAGTGGTATTTCATTCTTGTTTTTACAATTCCATAATGACATATGTACAATATGGGATGTCTTTTAATATGTTTATTTTTCATCTACACATCTTCTTTGATAACATGTATGTTTAGAAAGTTTGCCCATTTTGACAATGGATTGCTTTCTCATTACAGAGTTTGTATTCTCTGTAAATTTTAGATACAAGTCATTTATCAGATCCCGTGTCCTGCAAATACATTCCCGCAGTCTGTGTCTTGTCTTTTAATTTTCTTAATAGCGTCCTTTGGTGGGCAGATATTTTAATTTAAGTTGTATTTAGATCTATGCTTTATTTTGAGTTAATTTGGGCGGCCCGGGTGGTGTAGCGGTTTAGCGCCGCCTGCAGCCCAGGGCATGATCCTGGAGTCCTGGGATCGAGTCCCATGTCCGGCTTCCTGCATGGAGCCTGGTTCTCCCTCTGCCTGTGTCTCTGCCTCTCTCTCTCTCTCTGCATCTCTATGAATAAATAAATAAAGACAAAAAATATATTTATTTTGAGTTAATTTTTGTGAAAGATACAAGATCTATGCCTTCATTATTTTTTTCTTTTTTTTCCCCTGTATATCTAATTGTTCTACTACTATTCCTTAAAAAGATTGTCATGAATCCATTGACTTGCCTACTTATATTAAATTCGTTGCCTTATAATTCCAATATTTGTGTCATATCTGAGTCCCATGTATATTTTGCTTTGCTTCTTTAGACTGTTTTTATTCCTTACCTTTCAGCTTGCCTTTTAATTTTTTCTTAAAAACTAGAAATGATGTGTTGGGGAATAGATGCTGAAATAAATAATTTTTAGTGTGATATTTTATATTAATCTGTCCAGTGGTTAATGTTTTCTATAGATATAAATACTAGAAGCTTCAGTTTGCTCTACTTCCTTGTGTTTCTTTTTTCTCTCTTGTCATCTTTGGGTTTCTGAAAGAACTCCTTTTTAAATGGAGAGCATATATATTGAAGTTCTTTTAGTTGTAATCCACTATTTTTATCCTGGAGCTCTGTTGATGTTGTACGGATGATTTGGGGATAAGAAACATTCAATAATCTCATGATTAAATCTCAGATTTTAGGAAACCTGGGTTGTAACCTACCAAATATTTCTTAGCCTAATTTTTCCTCCTGTTACATGAGAGAGAAAGACAGATTCTCTTTCTCTTGTGATAAAGAATAATCTGAGTGTATTTCATATGGCTACTTTCCCCCTGCTCCTATGTGCAACACAGAGGATTTTTTTCTGATCTTCACCATGAGAACTTGGCTGGAAAACCATGGTAGTGTGGAGGACCTCATAAGACTGGGCCTCTTAGACTTTAGTTTACCCTTAGCTTCCAACAATTCATAAAAATGACCATTTAGATTGTCCTAACAATTAATAGCTCCAGCAGCTTTTGCTTCGAGTAAGCTGATCTTGACTGTCATTTTCTCTATTTGCCTGTGTCTCAAGATTTTGGACCAGTGATCTTCCTTGTGACCTAAATTCTCAGCTGGATCTAAGGATCGTTGTTGATTTTCCATTTATTCAGCTTTCTTCTTGTTAAAATGAGAGTGACTACGCCAAGCTCTTTATGTGTCAGAGTTGAAACCAGAAGTTCTTCTGATTTGTTTTTAATTCAGTAAATATGTTACATTAAATGTTTAACTTTTTTTTCTATCATCAATTATGAGACCTTAAGCATATCTACTATCATTTCACTTATTGATATCATGAACGTCGTGGAGTTATGCGACCTTGTATTCATTCACTCAAAAATCCTAACACAGCTTTAAATATGTGAGAGGAAAAAAATTAAATAAATAAACAAATAAGTAAATAAATAAATGAGGCATGAAATGAAGGGAATTATTACCTTATAATATTAGATGTGTGAATTATTAATGTTAGCATAAAATTTATCATCTTAAAGTTCCAAATAAATGGGTTCCATCTCATTTTGGAAACAATAGAAATACTAGTCTATTTAGCTGCATAAATGGACACAAATTATTTTTTATTCAAAAGAAAAATATTTTTACGGCATTTTCTTCTAATAAAGAGTAAATTGCCTATTATAGTTATAAAAATAATATAAATATTACTTATTTCACTTTAAATATTAGAGCATAGTTCATTCATTTATTCAGATTATTATCAACCATGGCAGAAGCTGTCAAGATTTAATATGAAATGTAATATAAATTGAAATCACCCAAGAAACATGGAAAAATGCACATTCCTGCTAAAACATAGGAACTATGAATTAGAATTCTAATTAGAAATTAGAATTATTAAGGATGCCTGGGTGGCCCAGTGGTTGAGCACCTGCCTTTAGCTCAGGGTGTGATCCCGGGATCCAAGATCAAGTCCCACATCGGGCTCCCTGCATGGAACCTGCTTCTCCCTCGGCCTATGTCTCTGCCTCTCTGTCTGTGTCTCTCATGAATAAATAAATAAAATCTTTTTAAAAAAATAAATTAGAATTATTATAAAATCTTTCAATGTGAATTTTTTTTTAAAAAACCCACAAATATTTATGAGGATTTTGAAATAAAATAAAGTCAGAATCCAAAATGTAGAAACCAACCTTGGCTATAAAAGTTGGTAAATGTAGACATCTCTAAATCTCAGTTACCTAAAATATGAAAACAGTGATAAAAAGAAAATACTAGCAGTCTAGAGATCCCACAGTTGACAGAAGAATGAAATGTGATACTAGGCAAGGAAGATTATTGTTAAAAGAAATACTACATTAAATAAGTGAATGTTATTATACTTATTCGGGTTTTTTTTAAGATTTTATTTATTTATTCATGACAGACACAGAGAGAGAGACAGAGAGACAGAGACACAGGCAGAGGGAGAAGCAGGCTCCATGCAAGGAGCCTGACATGGGACTTGATCCTGGGACTCCAGGATCACACCCTGGGCCAAAGGCAGGCGCTAAACCACTGAGCCATCCAGGAATCCCCTATACTTATTCTTAATACTATTACATCCATAGGAATGGAAGAAAGAAAAAGGAAAAAAGAGTGAGCTTAGATATTTTACCTATTTTCTAATGATCAGGATGAGTTGAACTGAATTCCTCATCACAGAAATATATTGCTCTAATATCATAAATGATTCCCAGATGATTTCATTTCAAAACCCAAAGATACAGCTGTTCCAGGGTAAAAATTTTGCTTCAGTTCTGTAGGAATAAACACTGGAATCAGATTGTCAGGATCACAAACCTAATAATTGTTTGCTTAGAGGATGCAGGATTTTTTTTTCCTTTAAATCTACTTGATTTTTCTCATAGTCATGGCAAAGAGCAGTTGACTGAAGTTCTTTCTGAGAACAGGTTCCAGAATTATACATGGCACATTTGGGCAAACCTAGACAACAACAATAGCAACCAAAAAAAAATTAGAAGAATTCTTTAAAAAAAAAACAAAACTAACATTATTTTCAAAATGTCAATGCTATATTAACATTAAAAAATTAATAAAATTCTCAAACATTCTATAATATCCAGTATTAAACTGACCTAATTATTCCCAAAGACCATGTTTAGCTGGCTTATTCAAACCAGGAGCCATAGTCATGCATTGCATTTAGTATTAAGGTGCTGTTTTATCTCATTAGTCCTTTTAAATATGAAATGTCTTCCAATCTTCCCACTTTCTTCCCACTTTGTTTTTTGGTGATATGGACTTGTTGAAGAAAGTAGGCCAGTTGTCTCTAGACTATTTGGATTGCCTAATCATTTATTTTATTCCTCTGTAACCTAAATTCCCTAAAATAAAAGTTAGTTTAGCAGTTTTAGTATATCCTGGGCAGCCCGGGTGGCTCAGCAGTTTAGCACGACCTTCAACCCAGGGCCTGATCCTGGGGACCTGGATCGAGTCCCATGTCAGGCTCCCTGCATGGAGCCTGCTTCTCCCTCTGCCTGTGTCTCCGCCTCTCTCTCTCTCATGAATAAATAAATAAAATCTTTTTTTTAAAAAAAAAGAAGTTTTAGTATATTCAGCTAAAAATATGGAAGAGAACACATCATTGGTGATGGTATGTCATTCATATAGTATCACATGAGAACCCACCTGACAGACCTTGTTTTGTTGAATTATGGTTAGTGTTTTTAGACATTTGTCTTTAGGTGTGTTGATTGAAGCTGCTAGTGGGCATTTTAGTGAGAACATCAAATAGATAGTTGGATATTTAGATTAGGAGCTATGAAATTTATGTGAAATAGAAAAAAAAAATTGGTGGATTGAAGACATCAAAGTATAAAGAAATCATGCAGGGAGGGCATAGAGGGTTTGGAAATAAGAGGACCAAAGAGAGAAGAGCCTTAGGAGGGACCAATATTTAAAGAAAAGGCAGAAGAAGCTAAAGCAGGAAAAAAAAAAAAAAAAAAAGAAAACATAAAAAAAAATATCAGTATATCTCCAATACATTATTGTTCCTAGAATGAGATCATAAGATTGTATGGATATTGCTTTATTACATGGAATAAAATGTGGCCAAAAAGTTTTATTGAGGCATAATTGACATATAATAAACTGCACATATTTAAAATATATCATTTGATAAGTTTTGATGTATGCATATACCTGGGAAGTCATCATCACAATTAAGACAGTAAACATATTTATGTTCCCAAACATTTCCTCATGTTTTTCATGTTAAGTAACAAACTTTTATTTTTTTTCAAATATTTCTTATTTGAATATAGTTGACATGGATTAGATTTGGTTTTAGGTGTACAACATAATGAATTCACTTTTCTATACTTTAGGCTATGCTCACTACAAGTGTGACTATTATTTGTCATCATACAACCATACAATGCTAACACAATACCATTGACTCTGTTCCCTATACTGTCTTTAATTCCTGTGATTTAATCATTTCATAACTGGAAGTCTATTTCCCCAACCTCCTTCATCTATTTTGTCCATCTCCCCACCCACTTTCCTTCTAACAACCATCAGTTTGTTCTCTGTATTTATAGCTCTGATTCTGCTTTTTATTTGTTTATTCATTTGTTTTGTGTTTTAGATTCCACACATGAGTGAAATCATATGGTATTTGTCTCTCTCAGTCAGACTTATTTTGCTTTAGCATAATGCCCTCTAGGTCTATCCATGTTGTGACAAATGAGTTGTGTAATATCCCACTGTGTGTGTGTATTATACCTTCCTTATCCATTTGTCTATTGATAGACACTTAGGATGACACCTTTCTAATTTCTTCCTCTAACTCCCCAGATAATCACTGATTTGCTTTCTGTCATTATCGGTTGATGTGTATTTTCCAGAGTTTTATATAAATGGAATCACAGGTTATATACTCTTTACTATTTGGCTTCTTTTACTCAGCATAATCATTTTCAGATTTGTCCATGTTGTTGCATGGTTCAATAGTTAATTCATTTTTAGTGTGGAGTAGTATTTTCTGGTATTTATACACCACAATTTATTCATTTGTGGATAAGATAAAGTCTGTAGTAAATCATATTATTTTAGTCAACTAATATTTGAACTCCTACAATGGCCAGGTACAGGGCTAGGTACTAAGTTGTATAGGGAACAAAACAGGTAAGCCCCCTACCCTTTTGGAATTCATGGTTTTACTCAAGAAAAATAAAGCACACGTCCATACAAAGGCTTACACACGTGTGGTCATAACAGATTTATTGGTATAGAGCACTATTTGAATTATTGTCTACTAATAAGGACAGAAGGCTGAATCACATGATATATATATTTTTTTTAATTTTTAGGAAACTGCCAAACTGTTTTCTAATATAATTGTACAATTGTACATTCTCATGAACAGTATATGAAAATACCGGCTCTAAGACACCCTCACTAATATCTCATATGATTAGTAATTTTACTTTTAGTCATTCTACAATTAGGATCTCATTATAGTTTTCATTTATATTTCTCTAACAATTGATGATGATGAACATTGTTTCCTGTACTTACTTGCTATCTTTATGTATTCTTTGGTGAAGCATCTGGTAATCCCCTTTACTGCTAATTCTTACATCTATGGGAGGTCTGGATCAGTTTGTATTGATTGAGATTTCTCCTTATTATGTTGTTCTGCTTCTTTGTATGCCCAATGATTTTAAATGGATGTCAAACATTGTGAATTTTATCTTGCTACGTGTTGGGTATTTTTATAAATATTTTTAAGCTTTGTTCTGAGGTACATTTAAGACCCTTGGGAGCAGTTTAATCCTTTAAGGTTTTGTTTTTAAGAGTTATTAGTTGGAGCTTGAACAGTATTCCGTCTAGGATAATTATTCCTACTGCTGAGGCAAGACTTCTGGATAGTCTAGGGGCACCTGGGTGACTCAGTGGTTGAGCATCGGCCTTCGGCTCAGGTCAGGATCCCCAGGTCCTGGGATGAAGTCCCATATCGGGGTCCCCAGAGGGAGCCTGCTTTTCCCTCTGCCTAAGTCTCTGCTCTCTCTCTGTGTCTCTCATGAATAAATAAATAAAATCTTAAAAAAAAAGACTTCTGGGTAGTCTTTTGGCACTTCTGGCACTACACAGTGCCCCCTCAATGATGAGTTTTTCCAACCTGACTGGTGAATACAGTCACTAGTCCTTGGCATGTTTGATACAGGACATTCTTGCCACTAATGCTTCCAGTTGGATCTTCCCCAGCCTCAGTTAATTTCTCATCCACATGCAGTCCGTGATCAGTGCCTCATTCTTGAAGGGGAAGCTCCATAGATCTCAAAGCTTTGTCTCTGTACATATCACCCTCTGCCATTCTGTCCCTGATCTCAGCTGTGTTTTCTTAGCTCACATATTTGGCCAGCTCTGCTTTGGTTCCCACTTCCTGTGCCACATCCCAGAAATATCCACAATGTATCAACTGGGGGAAATTGTAGGGTCTCTCAGGGATTGCTTTCTTTACTTGCCTGATGTCCAACGTCTTGAAAACTGTCATTTTATATGTTTGTCTATTTTTTAGATTGTCTCTGATGGGTAGGTAATTCAGCTTCCTGATACTTCATCTTGCCTGGAAGTAGAAGATACCTTGTTTCAGTTTTTAAATTGCTGCTATCCCTTTCTTTCATTACAAAAGAAAGAAAGAAAATCTAATTTTATTTAACTTTATACCTTTTTTTAGACCTTAAGGGAAGAATGGACAATGTCCTTTTTTCATATCTGTATATATTTCAACTGAGTAGCATTTTTAGGTCACCTAAGTATAGTCATCTGGGATATGTTAACATTTCCATGACCATAAATCATTTAGCTAATCCTTAATTTCAATTTGCAAGTAAAAGTTATAATGTTATTGAGCTATCTCATGGACTTATCTAATACCAGCAGCACTAAAGTTATTCTAGGGGGTTAAGGGGGAGAAGTTAATCTTCAATAGCTTTTATTTTTGGACGTTTTATTGGAAGGATATTTGCCTTAACTGATTTTTTAATATATTCACAAAATTATTATTTCTGTCCAAATAATCCTAGATGTAAGACTCAATAAATCCGGTATTACTTTATAGTTAAATAGTAAGCTAGATTTATGGGCATTTCTAGGTTATGTGACCAGGGAATTTAGTAGAACTCTGCCCTTAATTCTATCAAAATGTATATCAAAAGAAACAAAAGAAAGAAAATGCAAAGAACTATGAACTAAATATGGAAGAAAACATATGCCAAAATCCAGAGGGACTTTACCCTAATTACATTAATTGTGAGAGAAAGTTTAGAAACACTATTACAAACTAGTAACCATATGTTCCATCTTCTGATAGGAAATAGTACCGACAGCAACAAAGAAATGTATTAAACTCTATTGTTTCCATAATTCTGGGTTGGAAAGGCTCAGCTAACCTGAAGAACATACTGCAGTTCTCCAAATGCACAGAAACCCTCTAATAAGCTAAGAGGAACTAAAAAGTCTCCTTTTTCTTTCTTTCTTTCTTTTTTTTTGGGGGGGGGGGTCTCCTTTTTCTATCTCTCTCCCCTTGTGACCCATCATCCTTCTCTTCCAAAATCCCAGTAGAGATTTTAGCCATCCAAACAATGATGAACATAGACATATATGGAAAGTGGTACACTGGCCTCTGAACACAAAACTCAAAATAAAACAAAGTCTTATAAACTGTGTGTTTCACAGGAAAAATTATAAAAGCAAGACAGCAAGAAATACAGTTGATCGTCTTGAGTACAAGTTCCAATTTACAAACTACCTTTTTTCTATATTTCTTATTTCCTGTCACTGTTTATTCATTTAATAAGATGATTAGATGAAGTAAAGGACGTGAAAAGTTTAGCTCAGGAGCTTGTATATAGCAACATTCAATAAGTTTAATTATAGCATTGTCATCATCACCATCATCATTATCATTTCTTTTATATTAATGTGTGGAAAAATTAATAGTAAGAATTCTAATTTAGTAAGAAAAAGAACATGATACAAGTCAAAACATGGGATATTAGGTGCAAAGCCCTACCTAATAACATAGAATATGCATAGTTCTAGATATCTCCTCTAAAAAGTTCTAACAGTGCCATAGAGAAATTTAATGAGTTTAGCAACTATTCCTCATGAAAATGCTGAGTTGAAAATAAAAGGATATTATGATAATGAATATCTATTATTCTGAAATCCATTAGCCAATATTACACTTAACAAAGAAACACTAGTGGCACATCCTTAAGTCTGGAACAAACAACTGTAAGAGAAATAAATAAGAGCTCTTGCTATTGGGAAGGGAGATACTATCGTCGTCTTCTAATAATAATTTCTTTTACTTCAAAACCCTAGAATTTCTTCTGAGAAGCCTTTGAAATTAATAAGGGATATAAATAATATGCTAACCTAGACCAAAATAAATCCCTCATGTATTTAATTTTGAAAATAAAACTGCTTAACTGAAAAAATACGTAGAATAACTTTCTCCAAGATGAGGAAACACATTCTAAACATAAAATCAATGGAGGAAGTCAACCAAAGATAAGTTTTAAATATTTTATTACATTAAAAATTATTAATTTGTGTCACAAAACAAAAACCAAAATGCTGAGTGAAATAAGTCAATTGAAGAAAGACAATTATCATATGGTTTCACTCATATGTGGAATATAAGAAATAGTGAAAATGACTATAAGGGAAGGGGGAAGGGAACTGAGTGGGGAAAAATCAGAGAGGAAGACAAAGCATGAGAGACTCCTGACTCTGGAAAACAAACAAAGGGTTGCAGAAGGGGAGATGGGTGGGCAGATTGGGTAACTGGGTGATGGGCATTAAAAAGGATACTTGATGGGATGAGCATTGTGTGTTATACTATATGTTGGCAAATTGAATTTAAATAAAATATTTTTTAAAGTGAATAATTACAAAATGGAAGAAACAATTGCAAAACTTATTTTTAAAAGATTATTATTATTTTAGAGAAAGAGCGCATGGAGGAGGCAGGACAGGCAGATAAGAAGAAAGAGAATCTTAAGCAGACTCCCCACTGAGTGTGGAGTGTGATGTGGGGCTTGATCTCACCATCCAGAGATCATGACCTGACCCAAATAAAGAGTCAGACACTTAACCAAGAGAGACACCCAGGTGCCCCAACAATTGTTGAACTTATTGCATAAAATGATTAAATTTGATGAAAGTTATGGAATTAATACAAATTCACAAGAATAAATATATCCCTTTATATCAATGGGAAAGACATAAATTTCTGGTTTTTTAAAAAAAGTACTTAAAGTAATGAAAGTTGAAATAACAAATTTTACCTAGAATATCAGAAAACATTTTATAAAATATATAAATTAATGTTCACAAGTGTATGCCATTAGTACAACATACTTATATTGTTATTGATATTTATCAATCAGTTATAATATTAAATCTCTCCCATCCAGCATATTTACATAAATATATTACTCCATAAATACTCATAACATCCTTATGAAATAGTTACTTACTTGCATGACGTTACAATAGATGATAGATGATTGATAGATAGATAGATAGATAGATAGATAGATAGATAGATAGATACACAGACAGATAGATAGGCACAGAATGATTAAGAACTTGTCCAATAGAACATGAGAGACTCCTAACTCTGGGAAATGAACTAGAGGTAGTGGAAGGGAAGGTGGGTGCGGGGGGAGGGGGGTGGTGACTGGGTGACGGGCACTGAGGGAGGCACTTGATGGGATGAGCACTGGGTATTATTCTATATATTGGCAAATTTAACACCAATAAAAAAAATGTATATAAAAAAAAGAAGAACTTGTCCAAGCACGCAGTTAGCTAGAGGTAAATTGAGGCTTTAACTTATGTGGTCCAATTAAAGGTTCCACCTCGTTAATCACAGCACTATGCTGAAATCAATACAAATTTTTCTGAAAATTGATTTAAGCACATTATATCAAAGATCTTTAAAAAGTACATATTCTTTAATATCTTAATTTAACTTTTAGATTCATTAGCCAAGTATTCAAAAATATGAACAAAGTCTTATGCATAGAAATGAATAAGCATTATTTACTAAAATGTGAAAACAAAATGTCTAATATCAAATAGTTAAATAAGGGTGCCTGGGTGGCTTAGTTGGTTGAGCAGCCAGCTGTTGATTTTGGCTCAGGTCATGTTCTCAGGGTCCTGGAGTCCTGTATTGGGCTCCGTGCTCAACGAGGAGTCTGTTTCAAGATTCTCTCTCTCCCTCTGCCCCTTCCTCATGCTCTCTCTCTCTAAAACAAATTTAAAAATCTTAAGAAAAGAATAGCTAAATAAATTAAGATATACAATTTATGAAATACTATTCAACTAACAATGTGTGTTAATATAAATTTTCATGTCACAAAAAATGTGATAAAAATACGACATAATGCAGAATAAAAATGATGCAGGAAAGCAAGGGTACAATGAAAAAAAATGACATTGAGTATGATAAAAATATGAATTTTTAACTACCCTGTTAAAAACAGAGGGAAATAGTCTAAAACTTTTATGGGCTTATCCTTGGTATTTCCATTATAGTGCTTCTTAATCTATGGCCCAATTTACTTTCCCAACTATAATATTAAATGTTTCATATTTCCAGTTTCTAATAATGGTAACTAGCCTATAATTAAAAACAATGACTATTATGCAGCCATAGAAAAGGATGAATCATGTCATTTGAGACAACATGGATGGACCCCAAAGGTCTTAATGCTAAATGAAGTGAGTCAGACAAGAAAGATAAATACCACATGATTTCACTTGAATGTGGACTATAAACCAACAGAAACCAAATGAATACACAAATAAGAGAGAATCAGACCTATAAATACAGAGAACAAATTGATGATTGCCAAAAGGGAAGCAGTGGGAAGGTTGTGCAAAATAGGTGAAGAGGGTGGAAAATACAGGCTTCTAATTATGGAATAAATAAGTCACAGGAATAAAAAGCACAGCATTTTACATGTAATAGTGTATGGGGACAGATGGGAATTACAGTTGTGGTGAATGTAGCATAATGTATAACTCATAGAATCACTATGTTGTATACCTGAAATTAATGTAACATTGTGTGTCAACTACGCTCAAAACAAAAAACAATGAAAAATTCTCTAAAAGCCACAAGGAGCTAAAAATAGAAGAAAAAAATGACCAAGCTGAAACTTCAGAAAAAAAGAGAGAAACTAGAACACTATATTGAGCCTGGAAGCAGCTTTTGTACTAAGGGAATTTATTTAATCTCACAGGAAGCTGTATAGTGATAAGGACAGAATCCAAAGCCCAAGATTATCAAAATTGGGAAACTGGTCAGAGATCCCCTATGGGACAAATAATTATGGCTTCAGGACAAATACAAATCAGAAAAAAATTTCCAACCCATCTAACCAACTATGCAGCATTGTGGAGAGTTGCTCTAACTCCCATGCACCACCTTAGTCCTAGAAATATATGACTTTTTCAGGGTAAAGAAGCAAGTTAGGAGCAAAACTGGTTCTGGAACCCAAGTCCTACTATTTTAATCCTAATGCTGTTTGCACTAACCCAAATTGTTGAAGATTATAAAGTATTTTATTGGCATTTTATTTATTTATTTATTTATTTATTTATTTATTTATTTATTTTATTTATTTATTGGGTTTTTATTTTTTATTTCATGTTTCCTACAATGGCATTCCCTCCTGTTCCCGGTGGATATAACTATAGCTTGATGCTGCAACATCTTCAGGAAACACATAATTAGATGCTTGTGAAAGAATGGCAATAATGATGAAGGTGTTATTAATCACAACAGTACCTGATGCTTTTTTCCCAACTACGTCCTTGTGTAATAAGTATAGTCTTCCATCTCTGACAAAGAGGATTTTAAAAACACTTTATAAACCAAAGAATACCCTTCCAAACTAGGAAAGAATTATGTATAATGGATTCCCATCAGTATTCTCTCCGCTATTCAGCTATCAATGTATTTTCCAAAATTTGAAGTCTAATGTAAATTATATTCCCCTAGTAATGATAGACTTGGTCTTTTGGACCTAAAATTTAATAAAAATGGTCAGACAGTACACTTGCAGAGACACATGCACAATTAATTTAGGAAGATTAAGACTTGGATCCCTGAGATGAGCACAAAGCCATGGTTCATAGCGCCATTAAGGCCCGTCATTCTCAGTGGGAGGGAGGAGAATGATGAAGTTTCCCAGGAGAAATTTGGCAATGTGTGCAGCCATTTTGGGGTGTCAGAACCGGGGATAGGATATTGGCAGAGACCAAGGATTTTGTTCAATACCCTACAAGACACAAGACAGCCTCTTACAACAATAAATTATCTGGTCAGATATCTCATTAGTGCTGAGGTTGAGAAACCCTGCGTTAGGCAGTGTTTATCACTGATTATTTCCTACAGGCTAAAGTTAAATAGAAGCCATTCAAGGATGATTTTGTTTCTATTTCACTTATTGCCAAGTTCTGTGTTTCCCTGTGGAGTGACTTCCCTAGAATTATCCTTTGGTCAAACTTTGAATGCTTTCCTTATCCTTTATTGTCCATTCATCACAGGAAGAGAAATGAGATTCTGGTTAGCAAGTTTGGAAGAAAGTACTGAACATGCTTATTTCAGCTTCATCCTCCCTCCTTTTTCAGAAATGGATTGCTCACAAGTGCAAACATACTAGACATATCCCACTTTTCCATGCCACCTTACCAAAGTGGCCCACACCAGAGTCCTAACGTTATCCACTCATGCAGTTTTACAATGTGGAAGATTGTTGCATTCAATTACAGCAAGTTGATTGGCTATCATGTGGCCAAACCACAAACCTCAGCAATTGAGCAGACTTATTTATCTCTATTTTTTAGAATCCTGTGCCCTACTCCATAATTGGTTCAGAACTCAACATAAAGGAGAGTTTAATCATTGCATCCTCTCTAATCTCTACAATCCCTATATTCCAAGTCTTTTAACAATTTAGCCTTCTCTAAAGTTACACTTTCACACTGCTCTCTTAATGGTTTTGTTTATCATTGCCTTATTTTCTGAACTATTCCAATTACCCAATTAGTCTGCCTCTACTCCTGTTCACCTTCTGTCTATATCCTCATGCACCACCATATTGATCTTCTCAGAGCACAGTTCTGATGAAGGGAGCATTTGCAGAGCCTTCAATCTTTCCTCTGATCCTACCCATAAAAATACCCAAATTTCAGGGAACCTGGGTGGCATCTGTGAAGCCTGAGACTCTTGATTTCCAGGCTGTGGGTTCAAGCCCCACATGGAATAGTAGAAATTACTTAAAAATAAAAAGTAAAAATAAAATCTATTAAAAAATACTCAAATTTCTTAGCACTGATTTCACGTATCTTTTCAACCTCTTCAACCCACATCTCAAATCTACACCCCAGGAAAATTGCAACAATGACAATTCTCCTTACATGCTCTGTATATTCCCATCAGTAGAGTGAATATAGTGTGAACTTAGACTCTAATGTAACCATAGATCAACAGCTTAAGCTCTCTATGCCTCTATTTCTTTCATTTATAATAAAGGACTAATTATCCCTGGCTTTCATTCTCACAGGATAATTACGAGATTAAAAAATATATACAAGAATGCTTTGTCAAGTAATGCAAATGTAAGATGATAATATAATAATAAGGAAATGTACATAGCTCAAATGTATACAGACAGGACTTTGGCTGTAATTGTCAATAATTGGCAAGATCTCTTTTTTTTAAGATCTCTTATTATAACTCCTTACATTTAATTTGCAAGAGGTTAATACTAACTTGAAGATTAAATTCTAGCATTTTATAAGCATGTCATAAATTTTATGTTATATTAACTTTTTGTCTTTGCTCTTACTTTTAACTTTTAACAGAAAAGTGAAAAATTATAAATTGTCAGTGTTTATTAAGTGTGCATTTGCAAGGTTCATGTAGAATTTGAAGTTAATACATCCTTTAAGATGAATGTGTCTAGGAGCCTTGAGCATTCACACATCAGTGCAGGGAATAATAATGTTCTGTATTTGCATAATGCTTTTTCTCTGAGAGCTCAAAGCACTTTACATATTACAAAATTGTGCAAATTAATATCTACAGGCTCAGAAACTAAATATAATCAAGCAAAACTGTTAGAGGAGAAAGTGGACTAACAAAACTATTGTAAATTCTCTAGTGATAATGGTAGCTAACAAATATAAAGTAACTACTATTAGCCATGTATTACTTTTTTGGGAGAAGGAGTCTTCCTATTGCCCTAATATCCATGCAAGTTAGTTATTAGTATCCTCGTTATCTCCATTCACAGAAGAATTTTAAACTAAGAATCTGAGAGGTTGTAAGATGTGTCCAAGACCTTCTAGCTACTGAATAAAAGTCCTAGAATCCAAGTCCACTATTCATTCCATGGACCCATGCATGCACACAGTTCTACTAAATCTGTGAAATTACATATCCAGTTCTCCAAAGCTTCCCCTAGGGTGACACCATAGTATCACTAAACCTTGTAAATCTGATAGTGAAAATTTCAATAATACTTTAGCAAATGTCTCCATATGCCAGAAGAAAGAGCTGAAATCCAGAAGAGTGAAGTGATTAGTCACTGTCAAATACTAAGTCAGCAGTGGGAAACCAAAATATTCTGAGACCCACACAGTGATTTTTTAATTATTTTTGTATTCTGGTAGAAAAAAAAATTGACTTAAGTGTAAATATAACTTGTACGTTGCAAACTCAAAACAACTAATAGTGAAACTCCATTGAGGGTGAAAGGTAAAAGTTAGAATCAACATTTCCCAAATGGGACCAACTTGGAAAGGGCAGGATCTCAGGGAAGGCAGGGTTCTGAAGTTGAGGAAACAAGTAAGGAAGGGGAGGTTTGGAAATACTGTATGTGAAAAGGATTATATCTCATAGGAGACAATCTTTCTGGTAACACTCAGCCCAAACCATATTGTTTCCTGCCTCAAGACCAGGAAATTTTTTTTTTTCATTTTCTTGGAAGCCCATGTAATCTCTTTGTAAGTCATTCATAAAAAGAATGTTGCTGAAGCTTCTTGGCTAGTTAAACATATTTGCATTTAGAGGGAAAATATCTCCTGCATTTGTATAAATCTATGCAAAGGGTTACTAAAAAGAAGAAATAATCGGATTAAGTACAAATGCAACTGAAGTCTTGCATAAGTAGCAGAAAGACTTTTTGATTGAAGAATTTTGAGTAAATTCCAAAGCCTTGGAAACTATCCACAATAGTGTATCATATTGGGATGTAGCTAGACTGGTATGGGATCTTGTGGTAAATAAAGGGAGCAAAAGGAGACTGTGAGCCATTTCCATGAGAAATCAGTACCCTAACAAATCTAAGCACAGGACTTTACACTGAGATTGGACTGATAGTGAGTGATAAAACCACACTGTAGTTATTTATGATTGAATATCATTTATAAGTTCATCTGTCATGACTGCAGATGTGTGTATTTATTTGCTTAAAAGTTGCCCATTCTCCAGACAGTATTATAAATAACAGTTCCTGGAAATTTTTAAGAAGAGAGACTAGAACAAGCTAACTCAAATTTTCAATCAAAAACCAGGGTAGGTTTTATACTACTGAGGGAGGCTTCAGTACTTCTGCAGTCACAGGTTGGGGTCTCTGGAAGCAGATGCTAAGTCAGTGATTGAGGTGCAAGATGTTATAAAGATTAGCACCTATGAAGGAAAGTGAAGGAACCAGGGCAGCCCAAGTGGCACAGCAGTTCAGCGCCACCTGCAGCCCAGGGCGTGATCCTAGAGACCCGGGATCGAGTCCCACATTGGGCTCCTTACATGGACCCCGCTTCTCCCTCTGCCTGTCTCTCTCTCTCTCTCTCTCTCTCTCTCTCTCTCTGCCTCTATGAATAAATAAATAAAATCTTAAAAAAAAAAAAAGGAAGTGAAGGAACCAGCATTGGGCAGAGAAAGAAGTTAAGCAAAAGCACAGGAGATAAAGTCTGACCAGTCTAATGGAGTTTGAGGACTTGGTGCCTTAGGATTTCCTCTAATTGGATAAAATATCTGAGCTCTGCTCCTCTGCCTCACTCAGTTATGCACGTGGGTGGCCTGGGAAGGATGAGGACTTGGGTAAGGCAGGGATCATCAGTCGAGGCACACACTGAAGAGTTGACAGCTTGACCCTGGGCAGCTGTACAGAAAGTCCTTCCTTAAGGAACTCTCTCTATAGTGCCATGCAGAGCCACATCAGAGCCTAAGGCAGAAGGAAAACTTCACAATACTTATCCCATCTTTATTGCAATGTTAATATTTGGCATATCATTCATTTCTGCATTAATTTTAACCTTAATATACTGTATTAAAGTACTTATCTTGGTTGCCAAGTTTTTGGTAAACTCTAAATTTGTAATTCTATTCCAAGCCCTACCTCTTCAAGAACCCAATTACTTAGAGAAAGGAATGAAAAAGATCATAGTATGTTCTTTCTTCTTCCAGGAGGCATATTGTTTTCCAAACACTTTCAGTCCCATAGAGATATACTCCATGGTTGGTTTAACAGAAAACAGTGTTGAGCAAAAACTCAGAAATACTGAACATGTGTCCCATTTCTCCTAGTTATGTAGTATAAATCACTGTGCTTTCTGTGCAGATTTCCTATGAAATCTATATCCCCAGTAGTCATAGCACTTGAGATAATTTAAAAGACATAGCTGCCATATGGCTCAAAAAATACTAGGTAATTTTATTGGCCACATAATCTCTACCATATAAATGGATAAATAAAAATATTCACAAAGATTTCACAAGTACCAAATATCAGGATATTCTCTAGGTGCTTTTAAAGTCCATTTAATCCATCATCAAGCCAACTCACATAATGAAAATAGCAAGAGGAAAATTTTCTAGTGTTATCTTTCTGGAACGTTTTCTCCTTTAATACAACATGACTTTTCAAAGCCACAGTACATTTACCATTATATTTTAAAGCACACAAGAGAGGTTAGTTTCTATGAGAAAGAATGGATATTTTAGATAAAATGATTTTGAAACACTTTGCTATCCAGGTTTCCTTATCAAGAAAGCTATCTTTATCTCTTGGGCTCTAGTTTCTACTAGGGCTTAGCTGTGAAGCAAGAATCAGAAAGGACGTAACCTGGAAGAAGGAAACATCTAGCTCTCCAATGGTCTAGGAAAGATCTTGAGTACTCCAAAAGAGAAAAGAAAAATGTCTCCCTTCTACCTGAGATTGTGGGAGAAGAAAGAGTTCCATTTTGCCAGCAAAGCAGAGGACAAGACAGGTCTGCCCTTCTTCCATGTCCAGACCAATCTGCCAGAAGAGAGGGATGCATTTGGAGATATTGAGGGAGATACTGAATGCAGAAGGATCCCTGAAAGATCACTGTGCATGTCAGTCTAAGGCCAACCTGTAGCAACTGCAGTCAATATCTCCTGAAGCATGGCACTATTAGAAAAAGGGAGGTGGGGGGTGGCTTTCTCAGTAGGGTGATTGTCTGTCTTAGTTTTCACAGAACTACCCTAGTTTTAGCACTGAAATATTCACGTGCTGGGAAGTCCTTCAGGTCCAGGCAAAGCAAAACAATTGGTCATATTTCCCAAGTTATCTTCATTTTGCCTATGTAGAAAGGACCCAAGACCCCTATGTTAATTGGGGTTCTAGTGCACAGAGTATGGTTAATCAATAGCAATTTTTCTTCCATGGAGAAGACAGTGGTAACACAAAGTGAGGAAACCTCATGGCAGCAATTTTGCATAGACAGGTTAGGCCCTGACAAAATAGGGCATGTGGTAGACATGCAGAAGTTATGCTGTATCTACAAGAGCTCATTTGTGATAAAATCCTATAGGTAACAGCAAAGCACTGTCTGAGACAAAAAGAATAGATGAGAGTTGTATCATTGAGTACCTTGAGCTGCCAACTCTATACTTAAGAGAATCTAGCAGATTCCATGTATATTTGAGGTCCTCTATTTTTTTCTTTCAAGGACATGGTAAGGCCTCTCATGCCCTTGCATATCACTCTTGGGGAAAAAATGTGCGTATATGTGTGTAAGGGGAAACATGTTCAAAAGATTAAATATACAGTCAAAAGAGATTGAGTGTTTTGCAACCCTAATAAAATAATTTATTTAGACAAAGATCACACTAAAACTGTTAAGTTAATCATATTGACAGAGGACTGAATATTGCATGGCTATAAAGTATCGATCCACAAAATATATGTTGCAAAAGGAAACTTTAATTTTATAAACTCTTTAACATAGCAATCAATCTTAGCATCACTAACAGTGGGACAACCAGAAGTCACGTAACTTCTGGACAGAACGCAACAGGAAGCATAGAGCATCATCTACAAAATTTTCTTATTAGAGGGGTTCAAGCTACATGTTGTGTCATTCTACAAGACTAATGACCTGGTGCCTTCAACAGGTCAGTGATAAGAAGAAAAGGAGAGATGCTCTAGATTTAAAAAAGAAAACCTCACGAGCCAAACAAAATGTAATTGATGAACTTTGATTTGATCCCGCTTAGAACAAATATGAATACGCATTAAGGACAATTAGGGAATTTAAAAGTAGAATGAATATTAGGTGTTATTAAAAGTCATTAATTTGGGGTTACCTGGGTGGTTCAGTTGTTAAGTCTGCCTTCGGCTCAGGTCATGATTCCAGGATTCTGGGATTGAGCCCTATGTTGAGCTCCCTGCTCAGAGGGGAGTCTGCTTCTCCCTTTCCTTCTGCTGCTCCCCCTTTTTGTGCTCTCTCTCTCTCAAATAAACAAATAAAATCTTCAAGATGTATATCATTGATTTCAAGGTATAATAGTTATAGAGAAGATATAAAGGAAAAAGTCTTGGTTTTTTGGGATGCATTCAAAACATTGAAAGGTAAGGGATGCCTGGCTCAGCATTTGAGCCCCTGCCTTCAGCCCAGGGTGTGATCCTGGAGACCCGGGATCAAGTCTCCGTATCAAGCTCCCTGCAGGGAGCCTGCCCCTCTCTCTGCCAGTGTTTCTCTCTCTCTCTCTCTCTCTCTCTGTGTCTTTCATGAATAAATAAAATATTTTTAGAAAATTATTTAAAGGTAAAATGTAATGATGTTTGTGATTAACTTTAAAATATTAACAGCAAGAAAAAAACGATAAAGCCAACTTGGTTAAATGCTAATGATTATTAAGTATAGGTGATTGACAAATAGAGGTTATACTGTTTTCTTCTACTTTTTTCTATAATTTTGAAAAATTTTGTAATAGAAGACAAAAAAAAAATACAAATAGGAGGAATGGCTCCAAACAGTTTGCCTGTTTGTGGTTTTGTTATTGCTCTTGTTTGTGTATATCTGTGCTTGTTTTGTCACCACCTAGTAAGTGAAGGATCGTGAGAAAAATTAGTTACACAAAATATAAAGAGGTAATTTCAGTGTACTGTGAGTTCTTTTGTAACTTAAAAGATTAATGCTTATAAATCTGAGGCTAAGTCAATAGATTAATCAATAAATAGAGATACCATTGAATCCTTTTGGTTTCTGAGACTTCTGCTTCTCTTGAGGAGGAGAAATCTCCTCCCACATTACTCTCAAATTCATTCTGCATCATTCACTTTCATCTATATTCCCTAGAGAGACCTCAATATTTAGGATGTCCCTTGGGCACTTCAAACCCCATGAGTTTAAAATTGAATTCGACTTAATTATCTCTACTAATCAAGTCCTGTTAATTGGCATGATGGTGTGTTAAATAACTAGCACAGTGTTTGAAACATAGTAGCTTCTTAATGAGTAGTAGTGGCAGCATTAGTATAATTATTGTTATTAATTAACCCCCATCATTTCTTGTTTCCCTCCACACATTCAATTCATTGTTTTCCACAATCCTACCACATATGTCTCAAGCTGTCTCTTCTCTTTTTTCATTTTTACTGTCCTCACATGCTCACTAACTTTCACCAATTATTTCTGATTATTTCCACCTATATTTTACCTTGAATTCACCCTCCATGTTTTGCTTTATGCCATACTACTTTGTAGCATGATGAGTAGGAGCTCAGCACAGTGCTTGAGAGCTTAGATTATGGAGTTAAACTGTCTCAGTTCAAATCCTGACCCTATTACATATTACCTATACATTAAGTGAGTCATTTAACTGTAATCTCATTTGCAGTGTGGTTATACTAATAGTATTACTTCATACATTTGTGGTAAAAATTTAATTAAGTTAAACATGTGAATCACCTAGAACAGGATCCAATGCTTTGTAAGGGTTTTAAACAGTTCCCAAAATTAGAATTAATGGTTGGAATGCACCATGAAATGTTCATCTGCTCTCCTAATTTTGTATATTGATGCAATTATTAACTATTTTGAAAATTCCATTGCAACAAAATTTATTGTAAGTTAGAATTACATGTGCAACTCACATTTTGAAGTCTTATAGGTTACAACAATTTACCCATCTGCTAATGGTTTGTGAGAATGTATATTTCAAAAGAAATTTGCCAACTGAAAATTATTATTTATTTAATATTTATCAAGTTGATAGACAAACATTTTATTGCTTAAAATTTAATTTCTTAAATTCACAATATTGGTACATATTAGAAAATTAACTTAGTGTTTATATAATTCAAATTCCTTATAAAAAATGAGAAACTAAGGCCCAGAAAGGGTAAAGTTACTTGGCAAATATCACAGTCTTTGAATACTCAGTCTAGAGAACTTAGGTCTCCCTCCTCTGATCTCATCTGGGATTCTTTCCATGTCATGATGCTGTTGTCAATTATATTTGAGTCTAATCATGTTTATATCCTTTACTTTATGCTACACATTTTCAGAGAAGAAAGGGACTATATTTTGTCCTAGTGCTCCCCACCTGCTTTGCACAGAGTACCTTTCAAGTCATTAAATATTGAATAACCAAATAAATACATGAGTCACATGTCAAACAAATAGTGCCAAAATAAATTATTAAGAAGTATTGAAAAAGCCAAATTTCTTTTAGTGTTCTTTTTCATGTTTGCCACTGTGAAGTCACAGCATTAAAGATGTGTAGGACAGTTTTTTATGGAAAACCAAAACAGGCAGGAATAGAATTTTAGATTAAGCTGAAGGGAGGAGGGAATCAAGAAATTAAGAGCTTTATCCCAAGAAACATAGCAAATGTATCATGAGTATAGGTCAAATATTGTAAAATAGGGGGAATGTGTTTTGGGATTTGCATAGACTCCTTCTCCCAATTTAAATTATCATCACATCTTACTAGAACATAATTGTTTTACTGGAAAATTGGGTTTAAGACCAAGGTCAAAAGTCCCTGATTTTTCCTCTCCTTAATGCAGATGAGTCACACAGATGTAGGATGAGCCCTTGCATCTGTTTGCTATATGGGCACAGTTACTTCAATATTCAATCCATATTTGTGGAATAGCCAGTATGTTCAACAGAAACCACACTAAACTTCAGTGATAAAACAGTGACCATGATACACAATTTCCTTGCCTGAAGGAGCAGTACTCTAATGGAGAAAACTGCCATTACACAAGGAGACAAAGAAGGCAATGACAGTGACAGTCTGATGTGATAAGAAAAAGAATTTGGGGAGTACCTGGGTGGTACAGGGGGTTAAGCGTCTAAGTCTTAGTTTCAGCTCAGGATATGATCTTGGGGTCCTGAAATGGAACTCTACATAGGGCTCCATGCTCAATATGAAGTCTGCTTGGAATTCTCTCTCTTTCCCTCTCCCTCTGCCTCTGTCTGTTCCCCCACTCACATGTGTGTGCTCTTTTCTCTCAAATAAATAAATAAAATCTTTAAGAACAACAACAACAACAACTTGGGCATAAGTGAAAATAAGTAGACTTGACAAGAAGACCTTTCTGCAGTGGAAATAGCCTGATATGATTATATGTAATGATGCATTAACCACAGAGAAGGGAAGCACAGAAGTGAAGGCCCAAGTGTGGCAAATAATCTTCCATTTATTATAAATTTCAACCCATTCATTAAAGCTAGAGCTGAACAAACATCTAAAGGAGTAAAGAGAGATGATGCTACTAGTGAGCTAGAGAGGGGCCAGGTCAGGAGACAGCATGCTAAGATAAGGAACTTGAGTTTATTTGCTAACATTGGGAAGCTATGAAAGGACTTGTAAGCAAGGAAATAAATATTCAGACTTGTTATTCCATGTGGTCACCCAACAGTCAAGTGGAGGATATTTTGGAGGTGAGATACACTGATACCTGAGAGAGAAGTAAGGAAGCAACTATACTAATCCACTGAAGAAGTGGAAAGAATAAAACCTGAGAAATTGACAAGAGATCTGGAAAAGTTAGAGGAAGAGATTGAGACACTTAAAAACATCTTCTATCTGTTTTATAGTAATAATTTTTCTAATTTAAAAATGTAATTCCAGTATAATTAACAGCGTTATATAGTTTCAGGTGTACACTATAGTGATTCAAAAATTCTGTACATTAGTCAGGGTTCATTGAGGTAAATGCACCTGTAATCCCCTTCACCTATTTCAAACATCCCCCACCAACCTCCGTTCTAGTACAAACCATCAATTTGTTCTCTCTAGTTAAGAGTCCGTTTTTCTGTCTCTTTTTTTTACCTTTGTTTTTTTCTATTTCTTAAATTCCACATATAAGTGATAACATATGGTATTTTCCTTTCTCTGACTGATTTATTTCACTTAGCATCATGCCCTCTAGAATCATCTATACTATTGTAAAATGGGAAGATTTCATTCATTCTTTTTTATGGATACATAATACTATATTGTATATATATACACAGTACATCTTCTTTATCCATTCATCTATGGATGGGCACTTGGGTTGTTCACCTACCTTAGCTATTGTAGATAATGCTGCAATAAACATATGGGCACATATATCTTTTCAAATTAGTGTTTTTGCTTTCTTTGGGTAAATGCCCAGCAGTGGAATTACTAGATTATATGGTAATTTTATTTTTAGTTTTCTGAGAAACCTCCATACTATTTACTACAGAAGCTACTGTAGTTTGCATTCCCACCAACAGTGCATGAGGGTTCCTCTTTCTCCACATCCTTGCCAATGCTTGTTTTTTACATTTTTTATTTGACAGGTGTAAGATGATATCTAATTATGGTTTTGATTTGCATTTCCCTGATAATTAGTGATGATGAGCATCTTTTTATGTGTCTGTTGGCCCTCTGTATGTCTTCTTTGGAGAAATGTTGAATCATGTTTTCTGTTGATTTTTAATTGGATTATTGGGGTTTTGTTGAGTTGTATACATTCTTTATATATTTTGGATACTAACCCTTTATCAGATATGTCATTTGCAAATATTTTTTTCATATTCAGTTTACATTTACATTTCACATTTGGTTTGGCTGATTGTTTCCTTTGCTATGTAGAATTTTTTTTTTTTTATTTTGATGTAGTCTCAAAAGTTTATTTTACCTTTTGTTTCCCTTGCTTCAGGAGACATATCTAGAAAAATGTTCCTATTACCAGTGTGAGATAAATTACTGCCTATACTCTTTTCTAGAATTTTTATGGTTTCAGGTATCACATTTAGGTCTTAAATCCATTAAGAGTTTATTTTTGTGTTTGGTGTTAGAAAGTATGACAGACCCATATAGTTGGGGGTCTCTTTCTGGGTTTTCTATTCTGTTCTATTGTGCGTATCTATTTTTGTGCCAGTTCCATACTGCTTTGATTACTAGTTTTGTAGAATATCTTGAAATACGAGATTGTGATACCTCCAGTTTTGTTCTACTTGTTCAAGATTGCTTTGACTATTTGGGGTTTCTGAGGTTCCATACAAATTTTAGGATTGCTTGTCCTAGTTTGGGGAAAAATACTATTGGTATTTTGATAGGAGTTGCTTTAAATGTGTAAATTGTTTTGGGTAGTATAGACATTTGTTTCCTTTGACTGGATACAGTATACTTTATTGATGATACATGGCAAGGTATGGATCCTCAAGCCCCTCTCCTCAGGGAATCTGAGATAGAAACTGTAGAGGCTGGGAGATTCTCAGTGTGTTTAGAGATGAGTTGGGGCAAGAACTCCCCAGAAGCTAAGGGCCTACTTCTTCCTCTTGTTTTCACTGGGGCTTGTAGTATAGGGGGCTCTTACTCATTGGAGGCCAGTTGTTTTCATTGCCATATTAGGAAATAAGCTTGACAAAGTGGTCGTTGAGAGCAAAGCCAGCCCCAGCATCAAAGATGGAAAAGTGGGTGTCACTGTTAAAGTTGCAGGAGACAACCTGGTCCTCAGAGTCCCTCTATGATGTTAAAGTGATGATGACCCTGGGCAGAAGGGCCAAGCGATTGGTGGTGGAGGAGGTATCGCTGACAATCTTGAGGGAGTTGTCATACTTCTCATGGTTTGTGCCCATCACAGACATGGAGGCATCAGCAGAAGGGGCAGGGATGATGACTCTCTTGACCCCACACCTCAAATGAGCCCCAACCCTTTCTATGGTGGTGAAGACCCCAGTGGACTTCACAACATACTCAGCATCATCATCATCCCATTTGATGTTGACAGGATCTCACTCCTGGAAGGTGGAGTTGAACTTTCCACCATGAGAACCGGTACAACATGAAGACTCTCTACCAAGCTTGCTAATTCCATGCCTCTCACCCACACTCCACTTTGCACCGCCCCCTCCAGCCTAGCAACAGGAGTTTTCCAGGCAGCTGCAGGTTCCTTCTCATAGTGGATGGTTGTGGACCTTTCTGGCACAAGTGTCCCCCAAGTTTTCCTATGGACACCTCCCCCCAACATATCCTTGGTATAAGTCCATATAAAGTGATGCCACAAGCCCAGCAGTATGCAAGCAGCCCTGACAGTGCTAGGAGTCTAAAGTGACTCCTGCCCTGGGGAGAGGGAAAGATAACCACACACACCAGTCCAAATTCATCCCTCGCAGTGGACTAGCAGCAGATATCTGGTCTGACTGCAGGTCCCATTCACCAAGGAAAACTTCTCAAGGAATAATACAGAGAGTGCCCTGCAGTTTAGTACTATTATAGCTCTGAAAAATGTCTGATCTGATCCAACTGAAGCCCAAGATGGCCCCAGACTGGCTCATTAACAACACAGGAACAAAACCCTGCCCACAACAGCCAAATATAATGTTGCAGATGACTGAACTGAAGGCAAACATGGCTCATCTACAACAATAGAGTGTGCACAGCACACATAAGAAATACCCCTGAAGCTCCAGGTTCTAATGAATAGAGGATATTGTGCTACAAAGCATATGGGAGCTCTTCTTCATAAGCCTGCTACTTTCAAGAGCGGGAGATGTAGCTGACTTTCCTAACACATAGACTGATACACAGACAAAATGATGAGACAGAGGAATATTCAAGGAAGGTCACAGGATGCAAAATTAATGTACAGAAACCTGCTGTACTTCTATACACTAACAATGAAGTAGCAGAAAGAGAAATTAAGAAAACAGTTTCCTTTACAACTGTACCAAAAATGAATTACAAAGGAATAAATTTAACCAATGAGGTTAAAGACCTGTACTCTGAAGACTATGAAACATTGACAAAAGAAATTGAAGATGACACAAACAAGTAGAAAGATATCCCATGCTCATGGTTTGGGAGAACAAATATTGTTAAAATGTTTATACCACTCAGGCTCTCTATTCCTTCACGTTTAACAGATAGCTGCATCTTCTGTTACAGTGCTAGACACTTCCCTGAGAGACGATGGCAAAGGTAAATGGATTTGGCCAGATTGGGTGCCTGGTCACCAGTGTTGTTTTAACTCTGGTAAATTGGATATGGACTTCAACTACATGGTCTATATGTTCCAGTATGATTCCACCCATGGCAAATTCAATGGCAGAATCAAGGTTGAGAATGGAAAACTTGTTCTTGGACAAGTCTTTCTGAGATCCCTGTTCTTCTAGCACAAGCTCTGAGATTAGTAAACCGATCTCCCTCCCATATGCTGCAGGCATTTTTCAAACTGCTGCTTCTACACTATATCTTAGCAGGGCTGTCTCATACCATCTCTTTAAGGTCTAGGACTCGGTTTCCCCTCACCTTCTGGCTCTCCTAGAGCCGAGCCCATCGATTTTTAAAGGTCCAGGTTTTAAGCCCCATTGATTATAAGAACTTACAATATTAATCCCCTTTGGTTTTCAAAGCCACATGTTACTGGGATTCATCTTTTCCAGTGCAGGTCCCCCATACCTGAGGTGCCTAGTGTGAGGTTTGCTCCTTTCCTTTCTCTGTAAATGCAATATCTGTCTCTCGTTCAGGTTGGCATGGCTCCTGACTGTGTTTCTGCCCTTCCTACCCTCTTGAATGTGGCCTCTCCTCTATACTAGCTATGGAGAGTCTGTCCTGCCTGTCTTTGGGTCATTTTATAGATGATTTGCACTGATGTGAGTGTAATCTAGGTGTATCTGTGGAGCAAGATGAGCTTAGGATCCCCTACTCTGCCATCTTCTCTGGAAGTCCTCTCTCTTTTATAACAATTAGTAAGTTATTCTAAGGTCATTCATTTTCTTGCCTGTGTTCCCCATCAGAACATAAGCTCTTCGCGGGTGTCATACTTATCTCATGACCTGTATATTTGTGATACTTTCCAAAGTATTTACACACAGTGATTACATTTCATATCTGTTGGACACATGAATAAATGCATGGAACAATCTCATATGAGGAAACACATGTTTGCTATGTGCTTTTATACTTAATGCTTCATGTGATATATAGAACTGTTTGATCTTTCAGATGAGGAAAGCGAGACTGACAGGGGGAGGTAACCATCTTCTCACTCTCCACGTTCTATTTTTCTTTCCACATAATCACAATAATTTGTTTTGTTAGGAAGGGAAAGAATATTTGACCAGTGAGGGTCTTTCACAATTCATAGCTATTCCCCATTTCTTCCCACTCTCATTAAGATAACTTTAAGATAAAATTATCACATATGTTCAACTTTTCAAAGCATGATTTTTTGTCATTTTTCACAGAATTAAAAAAAGTAAAACAGAACGAAAGCAGATTAAATCTTCTATTTCAGTTTATTTTGGGCTCAAGACTTAAGATACTTCAACAAATATATTTTTTAACTAAAGATCACATTCAACTGGAGGCTTTCTTAAGTTATTCATTGGCATGAACACCAGCATTGCAGAAGTAGCATTTTGCACATCAGCTTTTAAAATAAAATTTAATTATTTTGAAGGTATACATCTAATGTCTTCTGCACATTCTATATTTATGAAAACAGGATAATGTATTTTTCTGAAATATTATTCATAATTACAAATGAAATGTTTAATAAAAGTGAGAGTTTATAATGACAATATTTGAACAAGGTTATGTAATATGTCCAGCATCTACTTTCATCTATATTGTTTCCCTTGGGTATTGAGATACAGCAGCAAATTATATAGCAATGAGCATTTTGGAGGTTTTTTTCCTCATTATTTTTGCCCACACTGTGTATTTCAGAGAACCAAAAGTCATTTATAATCCCTCTCTCACTTTTCTTCCTTTACCACAGAGATAGTAAAGATGCATTAGAACCACTTAGAAATTTAAGTCACAAATTCCTGATTCAGTGGGTCTGAGATGGAAATAAGAATTTCTCTTCCTAACATGGTCATGTTTATGCTGGGTCAAGGGCCACAAATTGAGAACCATTGCTTTATAAGAGAGACTGAAAAGCCACATTTACTTCCCTCAGTGTCTATATGACCTTATATATCTCAGGGGGCACTGAGTTATGCTGTAATAATAACTGCCTAATATAAGTGTATTAAAAAACAAAGCAATATCTCTCAACTCAGGTTTCATGTACAAGGAAAGTCATTGTGAACTCATGAGTTCTCACTCTGGGACTCAGGCATATATAGTTATTATCCGGAATGTTCCATAGACAGTAATAGAGGGGAAAATA
Organism: Canis lupus baileyi; assembly: GCF_048164855.1. Classification (NCBI taxonomy): domain Eukaryota; kingdom Metazoa; phylum Chordata; class Mammalia; order Carnivora; family Canidae; genus Canis; species Canis lupus. The sequence goes on from NC_132868.1 coordinate 25,280,102, forward strand.
CATGACAACTTTTACATTGAGATCCTAAAAGTACAGCTCAGAACTAACATATATCACTTTTACTTAAATTTCCTTGACCAATGCAAGTAACTTGCCACATTTAATTTCTGAGGGACAGAGGAGGAGAGGGGAGAAGAGGGGAGGGAAGGTACTTACTTGGAAACAAATGAACATGAGGGGCATGTGGATGGCTCAGTGGTTGAGTGTCTACCTTTGGGTCAGGTCATGATCCCACGGTCCTGGGATTGGGTCCTACATCAGGCTCCCCTCAAGGAGCCTGCTTCTCCCTCTGCCTATGTCTCTGCCTCTCTCTGTGTCTCTCATGAATAAATAAAGTCTTTTAAAAAAAGAAGAAGAAGAAACAAGTGAACTTGAATGGCAGTAAACATCTATAAAGCCCACCATAGATGCAATTCTAAGCAAAATGATATAATAGAAAGTCACTGGGGAGGTGTTTCAAGGGGAGGAATAGACTTGGAGGATGCCCCTTCTGAATTCCACCCTCTTCAATGGACATTTTGTTTTTAACTGGAATGTAGATGTGATTTCTACAGGTACAACAACCATACTGAGATCAGAGGGGTCAGTACAGTAGAGCCTATCAGCCAAACCTGATCCACCATCTGTTTTTATAAATAAAGCTTTATTGGAACACAATCACAGTCATTTATTTATGTATTGCCTATGGTTACTTTCACACTAAAAGGGCAAAGTTAAGTAGTAGAAACAGAGACCTTATAGCACTTAAAACCTAAAATATTTATTCTCTGGACCTTTACAGAAAAAGTTTATCAACTCTCATTCTATGGATAACAGAACATAAAGAGAAAGAGAACTTGGATACTTGTTCTTTAATGACACCTTTAATCACCTATACTACTGTGGATTTCCTTTTTTAGATTTTTTTTTTAAAACAAGAGGAACATTAAGCCTTATTTATTTAATCCAGGCTTGCAGGATTTATTACTTACAACTGAGAGCATTCTTAACTGATATATCCCTGAGATGCTAAGATAGTAGGTATTATCCAAATTTTCAGATGGTAAAACAGACACAGAGGTAAAATGATTTGCCTAAGCTCATCCAGCTATCTATTTGGCAGAGTCAGTTCTGTAGCCAAGAATACAGGTCCCTAGGTCAGCACACCATGTGATGCATTGCAGTATCATTTTTTTTTTTATTGTGTTTAGCAAAATCTTAGGAAATGCATCATCATGCTGGAGAAGTTATAATAAACACAAAATCATCATAGTGACAAGTTTGGAAGAGATACTTGGATGTAAACACACTAGAATTTCTATTTTTAAATTTTGGGTGAAGGTATAAGATTAGAGTATAAATAATAATTAGTAACATGGATATAGGAAAGGGCAAGATCTGGGAAATTTATAAAATGTAAATAGAGCATATATTTTTTGAGAACTTAATTTGGTCCAGGGTTTTGTACAGAGAAACATTAATTCCTATAACAATTCACGTGAATGAGATATATTTTTATGTCCCTTTACACATCAACAATTTGAGGCTCAGAGTTATAGACTTAAGGTCACACCAGTAGTTTAGAGTGAAGCTCAGTTCAGAGTTCTTACATTCTAACAAACCATGCTTTTCTGTCTCTCTGTCTCTCCATCTCTGCCTTTCTCTCTCTCTCTTTCAAATACAGTATAGTGTCAGTCAGAAGTGAGTGGAGTCTAGGAGAGCTTTGCCTTTGATGAGTGCCTCATTTTCCTTTTATTTTCTTTCTCTTCCCAATACCTACCAGCTTTTCTCCCAGTGTAACCTTCCTAGGCAGTAATTCTCAAAATGTGGTCCCTGGACCAGAATCATCACTATTACTAGGAACTTGTTAGAAATACAAATTCCTGGGCCCACCCTAGATTTGTAGTATCAGAAGAGCTAGCAATGCCAACAGATATCTGTCTTACAAGCCCTTGGGTTATTGTTATGGACTAAACGTTGAGAACTACCTCCCTATGACATTGTTTCAGACTCTAATAGCTGCCCTCTTATTTCCTTGAGTTCCCAGCTGAACTGAACTCTCACCTAAGCACATGAAGAATGTGAAGCATTCTTAGAAAAAGAAGAACTCAGCATGGCATATTTTGTTCCTAACCTGGAGTATTTGCTTTTTAACAGGAAGTTCTGGGTGCTGGATACAGAATAAATGCACTGAATACATCAGCAGAAGAAGGAAGGAAGAAGACACCTGAAGAGATAATGCAAAAGTATATACATTGTAGTAGGTCTGGTGGAGGGCAATAAAATTTAGTAAGCTAACTTACACATTGTGATAGGGTAGAGATAGAGAGTTTTTAAATCTGGAGAAAAGTGATGGTGGCTTGGGGCTCTTGGGTAGCTCAGTCAGTTAAGTGGCTGACTTTTGATTTCAGCTCAGGATATGATCTCAGGGCCCTGGGATCAAGCCCCTTTTTGGGCTGTGCTCTCAGCAGAGATTCTGTTTGAGGATCCTCTCTCTCCTTCACCCTTTGCCCCTCAACCACTTGCTCTCTTACCTCTTCTCTCTCTCAAATAAATAAATAAATATTTTTTTAAAAGTGATGATGGAACTGATAATAGAAAAAACTGATGAGGGCAGCCCAGGTGGCTCAGCAGATGAGCTCTGCCTTCAGTCCAGGGCCTAATCCTGGAAACCCAGGATCAAGTCCCACATCAGGCTCCCTGCATGGAGCCTGCTTCTCCCTCTGCCTGTGTCTCTGCCTTTCTCTTTCTGTGTCTCTCATGAATAAATAAATAAAATCTTAAAAAAAAAGAAAGAAAAAACTGATGATGGAAATGTTGAGTTTGAGGTTCAGTCATTCAAAAAACTGTATGTAACATCTCCTAAGTTCTAGCCAATAAGCCAATGAACAAAAGATAGACTAACTTCATAGATCTTATATACTAGGATAGGGAATATAGTTTGATGAAATGATTTGAACAGAAACCTAACTGCAGTGAAAATGAGATTTGTAAATGTCTGAGGAATAAGCATCTAGGCAGAGGAATAGCAAGTGTGAGGATCTTGTGAGAATGTGGATCAGCAAGGCCAGAATGACTAGAATGGAATGAAGAAGGAGGAAGCATCCGGGATGAGGTGGAGACATATTCTGGAGAAAGATAAAAGATTGGGGATTTTATTTAAGTGTGACAAGAAGTCATTGAAAATGACTTCAAGGGGGTGACATGCTCTAACTGATCTTTTTTTTTTTTTTTAATTTATTTAAGATAGTCACACAGAGAGAGAGAGAGAGAGAGAGAGAGGCAGAGACATAGGCAGAGGGAGAAGCAGGCTCCATGCTGGGAGCCCGACGTGGGATTCGATCCCGGGTCTCCAGGATCACGCCCTGGGCCAAAGGCAGGCGCCAAACCGCTGCGCCACCCAGGGATCCCTTCTAACTGATCTTTTAAAAGGATTCCTTTCCTCTCAGAGCTGAGTGGGGGATAGAACAGTTAAGAGACCAATACAATAATCTAGGTGTTTCACATGAGGTAGTAGCAGTAGACAAAAAGAAATATAGTTATGGTTGGGTTATTTGAATATAGTGATAAAAGAATTTCAAGGGAGTTCAGAGATCAGCGTCAGAGACGTCAAGTTGACAATAATGCCTCTAAAATGCAATTGCACCCAATAGTGGAATACCATTCCCTATGTCAGGAGAACCTAAGGGAGATGCAGCCTTTTGTTGGGAAAATGTGTCAGGAATCTAGAGATTGGTTTTGTGTGAGATGAATATCAACATCCAAGAAAATATAGTCTGGAGCTTGGAGGAGAGATCTGGCAACCTTGAGAGTCGCTGCTATATAAATGGCAAAGGCCAAAACTTCCCTTAGGGGAATGAAAATAGGAACGGTTTTCAGATGGAATGCCTAAGCAAAGGAAGAACACCAACTAAAAAAGAGGCTCACAAAGAGATAACAACCCTCTTGCACTGTTGGTGGGAATGTGAACTGGTGCAGCCACTCTGGAAAACTGTGTGGAGGTTCCTCAAAGAGTTAAAAATAGATCTGCCCTACGACCCAGCAATTGCACTGCTGGGTATTTACCCCAAAGATGCAGATGCAATGAAACGCCGGGACACCTGCACCCCGATGTTTCTAGCAGCAATGGCCACAATAGCCAAACTGTGGAAGGAGCCTCGGTGTCCATCAAAAGATGAATGGATAAAGAAGCTGTGGTCTATGTATACAATGGAATATTACTCAGCCATTAGAAATGACAAATACCCACCATTTGCTTCAACATGGATGGAACTGGAGGGTATTCTGCTGAGTGAAATAAGTCAATCACAGAAGGACAAATATTATATGGTCTCATTCATTTGGGGAATATAAAAATTAGTGAAAGGGAATAAAGGGAAAGGAGAGAAAATGAGTGAAAATATCAGTGAGGGTGACAAAACATGAGAGACACCTAACTCTGGGAAATGAACAAGGGGTAGTGGAAAGGGGAGGTGGGCAGGGGGATGGGGTGACTGGGTGACAGGCACTGAGAGGGGCACTTGGCAGGATGAGCATTGGGTGTTATGCTATATGTTGGTAAATTGAACTCCAATAACAATTTTAAAATAAAAGATATTGTATCAGTGGAAAAAAAAAAAAACGATAACAACACATTAAAAGAAGAAATGTGTGACACCATAAGATACCAAGGAAGCAGAAAGTTTTGAAAAGTGTTGATCAACAGTGGCAAATGCAGCCAATAGGCCAAGCAAACTACATCTGAAAATAGCCATTAAAGAAACCTAGAGGTCTCTCCTCTTTTGTTATGCTGGTAGGACAAATCAAGTTAGAAGTGTTTGCTGAGGAAGGGAGCGAAGGAGGAAGAGAGAGACAGTAAACGAGGCTAGAATACCTGTATATTATTTTTCTTTAATCAATAGTACAAAAATTTTAACAGAATATATATGGCGATGTTTTCACTGATTTTTGAAAAAATAAAATTCTATGAGGAAGGCTTTACTTAATAACCTCAGGGAATATTCTTATGTGCTTTTAAGCTCAGTTTTTTTTTTTTATTTCTGAAACAGGGTTAATATAAAACTACACAGAGGTCCATTGTGTATATTAAATTTAATAATCCAAATAAAATACATAGCACATAGATTAAGGAATAGTAGGCATTTAATAAATGTTAGCTATAATTATTTCATAGTATTAGTATTAGATAGCATTTTTCATTCCTTGTTTCTGCCTCTCCCCCAGGACTACCAATTATCTATAGGCTGTTGGTTTAGTCACTGGCCATATCAATCATATCTTTTGTCTTTTACTGAAATTTGCCTTTTGCCTTTTTTCTCCTCATTCTGAGAGTTTCAGCTTTGTGAGCTGTATCATTGATTTTATACTTTCAATGAGGATTCATACTCTGCTGCTTTATTTCTGTGTCCTTTCCATCTTCACTCATCTCTTCTGTCTCCATTTTCATCAGCCTAAATTCCCCTTCTGTCTGTTAGATACATTTTACAGAAATCATGACTTCCTTGATTTTAAGATGAAGATCTTAAAACAGATTCCTGGAATTTCCTTTTGGGTCCTACAGTAACATATTTTCAGATGTAATACTGTTTTTTTTAAGGTTTTATTTATTCATTTAGAGAGAGAGAGAGTCTGCACAATAAGGGGGAGAGGGAGAGCAAGAATCTGAACCAGACTCCCTGCCAAGTGTGGAGCTGATGCAGGACTCAATCTCACGACCCTGAGACCATGACCTGAGCCAAAATCAAGGGTTGGATGCTTAACTGACTGAGCCACCCAGGTGCCCCAGAAGTTAGGTTTTCCTTTTGAGTCTGGTTGCTGTGTTTGCTCTCTTATTCAGTAAACTTTTTTGTTATAGCACATGATGATTTTTTAAAGTTTTTTTTGTTTCTTGCTCATCTTCAAAAAAAGGCCAGGTCTTTGTCACCTGACAGCCCTTGCTACTTCTCTCAGTTCATGTAGGTGATGGTGTAACCTTCTTCAGATCCATAGCTGAGGAACAGGTTGATGTGCATAGCTTCTGCATCTCTAGCTGGCTTTCATCCAATGTAATACTTACTAATGAGGGGGCATCTTTCCCCACCTCCTTTTGGCTAGTTCTTCATTAATCTGAATTTATGTAACACATGAAAAGCAAAATCGCTAGCAAGGATTGCTAGTGGTAGCCTGCCCATTTCTGTTGACTTTAAGGGAACTGTTCTTATGAGGTACTGTTCTTATAAGGTACTATTCTTATCTCCTTCCCAATTGTCACATGTCACTTTCAGATTTCAATATTTATAAGAGACTTTACAAATGCACTATGACCAGTCTCTCTCTCTTTCTCTCATATATATATATATATATATATATATATATATATATATAAAAAGATAGAACTCTGATTCACAATGTGCAGTAACCAAACCAAAAAGCCAGCCTACTATCTATAGTCATCAATCTAGGAAGGCAGACTACTAGCTCTCCTACCAATCCAGGAATTTGACCAATAACGCCTTGAGCGATCAACTCCAAATGGCCAACACTTCACTGATAACTGGTAGCTTCTTTAATATTTGTTCCCACTTCCAATTTAGGATTAAGCAGATAAAGCCAAATATGTAACCCAACCAAAAACATAAAATGCCCTACTGTTAGTTATCCAGCCTACAACTTCCCTATGCCAACAGCCTCCAATCAGGACATACCTGAAGTCTTCTCTTTTCTCCACCATCAAGGTCTCCCACATCACTGCATACCTTTAAGTCTCTGCTTAACACAAATGATGGTGATTGACCCTTTCTGTAGTGAGCTCTCTATTTCTTGCTCTCATTTGAGTGGTTTTTATTGATTTTCACACTCACTGCCCAGGTGAATTCTGGACTAAATAGCTTCTACCTACATAAATAAATATTAATTAATTAATATTTTGGGGAATGGTGTATCTTAAGAAGAAAAGCAAGATCTACCATAAGCTAAAATTTGGATAGTTAATTATTATGATTCATTTGTATCTGCCTCATAATTATATCATTAAGGTTTTTTAAATCAATCTCAGTTTTCAGTTTCTTTTGTCTTCATAGATGTGTTAGTGAGAAGTTGTGAGAGGGTGCTTCCTGCTGTCATCTTATACCAGAAGTAGCCATGCTGCTCTTTACAGGTTCATTTTATTATGACACGAGTTCTGACTCACTAAATTCAAGGTTAATATGTTTCCCAGACTGACAACTTTGACTCCTTCCCCAAAACCTACAAATACATACACACAGTTCCATTGATTAATGAATCCCATTATCCAGATCATTTTGTTTGTTTTTTTAAAAATTTTCCCTCAAATGTACATATATTTTGGTGACAGTATTATTTTTCTTGAATTAACCATAAATTGATTCACTGAACCACCTGGCTATCTAATAAATCTTCTAATTAATGGGATGCCTTCTAATTTAAAAAAAAATGTTTATTTCCCACATTATGCTGCTAATCACTCTGTGGCTTTTATAAATAAATGAGGACCTAGCACTCACATATATCTTTAAAAGAAGGAAGGCATCAAGCTATTGAAAAGCAATGAATAGGTCTCCTTTACAGCTCTTTCCATCAACTGAAAAAAGTTAAATTTCACAACTTGTGTTTGCTGTGTGAATAGTCTGTTTTTCTTTTATCTGCTTTTCACCTCTGTACATAGCCTTGTGTCCTTGAGACACAAAGTAATTTAGAGTGGCTCTTTGCTATTCCTGGTAATTCAGCCTTGTTTTTCTATTGCACACTCCAAAGCTCAGTGCGAAACATTTATCCTACTTAATCATGACAATGTAGGTGCCAGGAAGAATTGAGTGCAGCAGCAGTGCAGCAAGGATCTGGCCTTAGCCAAGAAGAATCTTGGCTCCTTTGTTTTCCCTTTTGAAACTTCCATCATGCATCCCTTTTTGTGTCTTAGTATTTCCTTCATATGTGCTTACTGCCTCAAATTATCAGTCTGCATTCTGCCCCAATCTAAAATTATTTTTTCTTTTTAGCCAAATCTCACAAATTTATTACTATACTGGTGAAGTTAATAGGCCGGTTTTTACATCTTCAATATCAATACGTGGATAATGTTAACATGTTCTATGAGGCACTTGATTTTAAGGATTTCACACCTTCTAATGTGAGTTGACACTCATATTGACTCAGAGAACTGCCTTCTCTAAAGTACATGGCTAGTTGGGAGTCACCTAGTTTAGCATCAGACTAAATCTTCTTTCATTTGATTCCCTCTTCAGTATTCTTACTTCTACCAAACAAGGATACAAAACAGAAGTATATATTTTTGCTAAGCAATAACAATTGAGTCACTTGACTTATTATAATCATTCTTGACAATGCAAAGTCTAATAATAATTATTGTCAGTGTTTGTTATATGCCAGGCATTGTGCTAAAGAGATTATATTTAGAACTTATGACAACTTCATGAAGCATATACCATTATTATCTCCACCTAACAGAAGAACCTGACTCATCAAATGGATAAGGACTTTGTTCAAAGCCACATAACTTTCAGTCCAAGTTCTTATTTTGAATGGAGTGTTATTTATTTGGTAATTCTTTTTAAAATTTCCATAATCAACAAAAGTCTTTTTTTTTTAATCAACAAAAGTCTTACGTAAATTTTATTCTTTAAACTTTACAACTATTAAAAAATAAAATGGAAAAAAGTATGGGAGGGTGAAATTGTATGGCATTCAAATTTCAAATATGATATTTCTCTTTAGAAAGATTGAAAGGTGAATTGTAAAACATTTCACAATTCAGATCAAGCCAGGATATCTAGACACCAAGGTTGGCTGCCTCCAGAATCCATTTTCTCAAAATTCAATATTGCCTCCCCAAAGCTCAAATTCTGTGACTTATTATTTTTGCTTTCTGAGGCAGGTTACTTAGATTCCATAAACTTCAGTTTCTACATCTGTTAAGTGGAGATATTTGAAGGGTTATGAGGATTAAATAAGCTCCTCACAGCTGTAAAGCAGTTAGCAAAGTGCCCAGCACCTACTAAGGCTTCTTAAATAATATCTACCAGCTGCCATCAGAGGGCATCATAATGTGAGATTTGCCCACATTGGCAGCCCATTTCTTTGCTTCTCTACCACAATTCTACTGTGGAGATGAAAATGAGACTGAGTAAATATCTAGCATGGTACAAGATAATGAACATTGATCCTCATCCCAAGTTTTCTGCTAACACAGTGTGACGCTGGGAACATTACTAAGCCTGTGTGAGCTCAAATTCATCCTTAGGGAAAAATAAGATAGGTACAATAACTTCCAACACCAGCTACCTGGAGTTGAGCCAAACTTCATAGGCTAAAGGCACATCTCCCTTGAGATTGCCTTCATTTTGGGGCACCAGGGTGGCTCAGTCAGTTAAGCATCTGACTCTTAATTTTGGCTCAGGTCATAATTTTGGAGGCGTTAGATCAAGTCCTGCATCCTCCGTGCTGAGGCTGCTTAATTCTTCCTCTTTCTCCTTCTGCCCCTCCCCCTGCTAGTGCTCACTCTCTCTCTCTCTCTTTCTTAAAACAAAACAAAACAAACAAACAAACAAACAAAAAACTATCCTCACTTCAAACACCATCCACGAGTTTGGGGGTCATCAGGCCATGCTTTCTTTTGACTAGTTGGCTATAAATTTAAGGGTTCCCACTACTCTCTCGGGTTCAATAATATGCTAAAAAGACTCATAGAATTCAGTAAAGCATTATACTTAAGATTACAGTTTTATAATGTCAAAAAAATCAAAGGGTGAGATGCACAGAGTAAAATCTGGGATAGTCTTAACTGCATAGCTCCCTTCATCCCCAGGGTCACATTACACTTCTAGCACATTGATGCCCAGCAATATTCAGAATATTGGCAAACAGGGACCCCCACCTGAGCTTTGGTGTCCAAGGTTTTTATTTGGGCTTTAGTATGTAAGTATTATTGATTCAGTCATTAATTACAGAGCTGAAATTAATCCCTAGTCTCCCTCCCCTCCAGAGAAGTTGGGCTGCTATCACGACTCAAAGCCCCAGCACTTGAATTACTTGGTTAGTCTTTCCGGCTTGACCAATTCCCATCCTGAGTCATCTTCTTAGCATAAACTCTCCAGGGGCCCACTGGACTCACCTTTTTAATATAAACTGTCAGACATGGTCTGAAGGGTTCACCATGAATAACAAGGACACTCTGGGAAATTCCAAGGATTTAGAGGTTACCACTCAGGTAGTAGAGATGAAGCCAGCCAAATTCTTTATTATATGTAGGTAATATACAAATATGTTTTCTCGTTCTACTTCCTAACTTTCATATATGATCTTGAAATAAAGAAACTAAGTTTGTTTTCCTTCTTTTTTTTTAATGTAATAATCAGGAAAAGGAAAGTCAAAGGAAGTGTATCATAGAGAAAAGCTCTCTCCTCCTTGATTGTCTTTTGCAAAGTAGGTACAGAGGGAAGAGATGACTCTGGTATCAGCCATATACTATGAAGGAAAATAAAAGTGGCTGAAAAGAATGGTAGTGAATTATTGGGTCCATTCGATGAGCTCTTTATGGTGCTTTCATGAGTGTGATCTACAACTGCCCAGATGAATTTATTGGATTGACAATGACAGGAAATGAAGCACCACCCCAAAGCTTCCCTCTTTTCTATCTATTTCTCCCTGTTCTACAGCCTCATGCAATTACTTTCTCTCTCCCCATTTACTCTAAGCTCTCCTGTTTCTGGACACAGTTTGTTCTCCTTCCTAGGAGGCTCTATTCACTTCCTGCCTCAAGGTCAACTTTTCAAACTACCAAAGCTGAGATTAATCTTCCTCTCTCCTTCCACAGTACTATTTGTCTGTCTATTTCAACAGATCATTGTCAGCCTTATGCTCTCATTAGCACGTGTTTTCCCTGTAGATGATAAACCCTCAGGGGCAGTCATCATATTTGGGTTCTCAGTAGTTCCTGTGACCATATATGAAACACCATGGATGCACACCATGCATTTGGTCAATAGAAACTGAAAAATATTTTTAATAAAATGTCAAAGTAGAAAGCAGGCCTCTATAATAACTTGAATTTTTTGTACATCTAAGAAACAGCATCTTATAATATATATTAAAGTTTATTCTAGAATTTTATCCAAAACAGAAAACATGCTATCAGTTAATTGGGGACAAAATATTCAGGTACAAGCTTATCTTTCTTGGCACTTCAAACTATAAATTCATTTTCCATTTTCAAAGCCATAAACTAAGTTCTTTGATAGCCAGTCCAACCAGACGGTTTTACTATACAATTTTATACTCCCTTTGTTGATGTACCCAGATAAGTTATTGCTTTATGAGCTATAGCCTATTAACAGGCATTCATATTGAGCAACTTCTTTTGCATAAAACATTCCTGGGGAAATACAATTACTGCGACACTGTTATTAAAGTCGCAAGGAAATATATCACTTGAGGAAAGGTAAATCCTATACTAACTACATTCCTTTTGCTCCTAGTGTCAAATGTCTTTTAACCAGTTAATAGTTCTTCTCTAGAAAACTGATTTTCCCTGTTTCTTCCCTTCATAGGATGTTTAAAAATATCTGCAATCCTGATTTGCTCTCTCTTACTTGGCATTATAAGGTTCATAAGTAAATCTGATGTTTCTGTCTCCAGTTCCCTTTATTTAATACGGTAATGAATTATCTTTACTATTTGGTTTAGTAATTATATAGGTGATGCATTTTTTAAAGAGAGATGCAGATTATTTGCTGTTTAAGTTAGACATTAGTCTAACTTAGTAAGTTGACATTAGAAGTGTCAATGAAATTGTAATTTATAGATGTACCAGGTTAATTTCTTTTCATTGAGTTGTCCCCCTATAGCATCAATATGGTTAGCTTTGATTTTAGGTGTTAGTATATGTTACCTTTTAATGTCATGCTTGAGAGTATCTCTGAAGAATAAAAAAATATGACAGAGAAAAAAAAATTAAGCAGAGTGAAAAGAGCTTGATACTTCTATTTAGGATTCACATGTGCCAAATTAACTTTTCTCTCTTTGGCTTAATTTCTCTGTCTCTAGAATTAGGTCAGACATGTTACTGAGGGCCCTTCTCTACCTGAATACTCTCTGGCTTCCAGAAGATGGCTCTTCTTTAGTGCATTTAGCTATAAGCCATTCCAGATAAGCCTGGTTTTCAAACATCCTGATTATCTATACTTGATAAATTATTTGATAAGTTTTTACAACTGGGAACATACAAATCATTAAAAGTAACTGGCTGTTATTGTTTTACATATCTTGGAAATTTTTCTCTTTCAGTTTGTTCTATTGGGTCCAGCCTCAAGATCAATCTGCTAACAAGAAAAATGAACAAATAGATATTTAGTGAATGAGTACTGTGGTCTTCTTTCATTGTGTCTGGGATCTTTCTCAAATAAGAGATCTAAAATACTTCATTCATTCTTTTAACCTCTAACAGTTCAAAAATCTCTCCATTCAAATATAGCAGAAAGTTTCCACAGTATTCTCTGGCCATCTGTGCCTATTATAAATCTGTATTTTAAGTGTTGAACAATACTGCCAGGTCTCTTCAAACTACAGATATTCATGAAGTTCTATAGTCATCAATAAGCAAAGGTTCCACTTCTTTTCACATATACACCCCCTTGCCTGTCCTGACTCCTGCTTTCCCTACTTTCCACACACAGTGTGCTCACATAAGATCCTTGGTCTCTTAAATAAATCTCCTACCTTCATTTTCCAGGGAGTCCTAAAGGAGTATCTCCACAAGTGAAAGTCAGCTATAGTCATAATGAAATGGTCCTCATATTTTTATTCTTTTGCTTCACAGCCCTTTTTCATATCAATCTTTGATCTTCAAGAAACCCCATGAAAACAGTCTTTTAGGAGAACATTTAGTATGCTCAGTGCCATGGTTATCTGTGGTCCAATGTAAAATGCCCTCTTTCAAATGAGGAGTCATATTTTGTCATCCAGACCAGGAAATAATACTCTTTATGCCCAAAGACATAAAATATTTTATGAGGGTATATTCTTCAGCTTCAAAACTAGTATTCTTTTTTTCTTTCTAGGGCATTAAATCTGTTTTGAGTAGGAAGGCAGATCTGCATCAATTCTCCCATTATCCTCATCTCTCCCTTCTTTTGCTCTGTGACAAGGTCAGATGAAGGTGAGAAAGGTGGAACCCTATGCTCTTCTGAGTTTTTAAGCCCTCAAACCCAAAAGCCCTGCTTTCTGTCAACTCAGTTTGGGCTCAGCTAGGAACCTTTGCTGCTGGAAGTTCTTATTGTTTATCAGCAGGAATGCATGTGAGTCTTCATGAATATGATGCTGGCTGACTCGCTCCGAGTCCATCAAGCACCCTATTCCACTTCTTAGAATTGACTATTTGGTAGTCATAATGTCCAGAATTACATTTTACAGCTAGCAGAGCAAAATTGTGACTTTTGCTAGCTAAAAACAGCACAATAACCACCCATCAAATCAGTGCCCTTACTTCTGGAGACTTTACCCTCTTCTAAACTGTTCTAAATAAATAAATAAATAAATAAATAAATAAATAAATAACTAGCTAGCTTTTGGGGACTAGAAATTACTCCCTACTACTTTTTGAGTACTCAGAGCTCTATTAAATAACTGGCAAGAATACTGCAATGCAAAATATACTATATATGGAGTCAAAAGATTTGAATTCAGGTTCTGTAGTTAAAACTTACTGGCTATCTGGACTTATGAAATATTACCTACTTATTTGAGCTTCCATATTCTTATTTGTAAAGTATAGATTATATATGCTACTCCAATTTGCTCTAAAATTAAAAAACTGTATTAAAATGTTTTGTAAAATGTGAATGCCATATAAAAATATTTCAGAATTAAATATAATATAAATTCTTGATTATTTGTCTCCCTCTTTTTCAGCTCACAAAAGATAAAGGCAGGAAGCAAGAAGGAACTCAGAGCAAGAGAAGTATTCTTACTGGAAAGCAAAGGTATTAGGAAATAAATGCTAACTGGCCATCCAACATTAGAAGTCATTAAGCCACCAAGGTACACTATATTGCTCTGTAGTAATGGATATTCATAAAGATAACACTGAAGACCAACAAAAATAGACCAGTGCTCTGTGCTATAGAAAACAAAACAGGGATTTATCCATTTTCAAAAGGCTTTTTTAAAAATAAAATTTTAGTGAATAAATCTGAACTGTCTGAAATTCAATTATGTGGAATACCACTTCTAAAAGCTTTTGAATAAATGAGGTCTCATTGAATCTAGTTCCTGGTGATGAGTCGTCTTTTAAAACTCTTCATGAGAAGACATCTTGAATCTTATTAAAATCAGAATCATTAATGGAATATATGCTCATTGATATTGTCTTCCTTGTCAGGGAAAAACTGTTTCCTTGCGCCACAAAAAAAAAAAAAAAAAAAAAAAAAAGAATTCATTGGACAGATATAAAGGTCTACGTGAGTGAAAAAGCAGATAACCATAGAGAAATGAGCCCACTCTGCCTATTTCTCTCTTTGGTTAATGTGGGCTTCTTCACTTTATCTGATATATTTAATTGACTCATGACAGTTTCTCCTGTGACCAGAATAAAAACATAGCCTAAAGATGACTAATTTTAAGAAGTTAGAAGTAGGTTTAGCCCCCCAGAGAGAAATTAGCACATCAGCACCGAGTTTTTCTTATTCTAATGTCAGTGAATACTTGCCAGAGCTGAAATAATCTCCCTTAGATTGCTTGACAGTCAATAGACTCTATATGTTTGTGTTCATTTTTTAAAAAATGGCTAAAATCATTTCAAAAGAGGTTTAATGCTTAAACATATTTTTTCAAGGTTGTTTTCAAGGTGGATAGGTTAAAAGTCTTATGATAGAAGAAGTCAATAAGCAATTGTTCATAGTGAGAAAAATCTTCGAGATTTAGAAGAGTTGAATATAAAGTCTATTAAAGGAATGATGGGAAAACTTAGCAAAAACAAAAGGACTTAGAGCCAGGGCATGTAGAAAGTTGAATATCAGGCTAAAGCCCTGGGATTATATTGTCAAAATAAAATAAAAACTATTGGGAGATTTTATTTTATTTTTTTTGGGGGGGGGGAGATTTTAAAACAAAGCCAAAGCTGCATTCTGTCGGTATGATTGAAAAATTAACCAGGTGGCATAAATGGATTAGATTAAGAAGAAGGGTGAGAAATGAAAAACCAGAGGAGCTCTTGTAATTTCTCAAGGAAGCAATAAGGATACCTCCTTTACCATTGCAGTAATAGCTGAGGAAATAGAGAGCAAGTGATAAATCTCCGTCTTTCCATTTCCACCACTGCTGCCAAATCAACAAGATTTGGCAACTGATTAGACTTCAGACTCTGGGGATATGATAGAGTCCAAGATTGTGTCAATATTTCAAGAATGGGTGACTGGAGATGGTGACTGTATTGCAGTTTACAACTACCCCTATTGAAAACCTTATGACTCATCGGGAATATATGATTTCTAAGGAACTGGAAAGTAAATGGCATCCCTGTGGTAGGACTGTGTTGATTATTTCCAAGGCATTCATTGCAATACAAATGTGCTTGAGCCTCTCAGTCCCTAATGATTATTAACTTAGAGTGTAGAATGACATTTAAAGTGCATGTATTAATTCTAGCTAGAAAGCTCTGTGATATATGATTCAATCAAAATAGTGCATTTTGGGTTGTGCAAATTCATCGTGAGAAATATTTATACCCACCGTTATTGTTGATACATCACTTATAAATGTTAACATGAAATGTGAAAGATTTCATAGCATCAATTAAAATAGTATCTGCCAAGTTATTTGAAATATATTTCTAAATTTTTTAATCAAGTATTTATTTCATACAACAGTCACAAGATTCTGTTTTCCTCTTCTAATACAATACTTTTTTGTAGTGCCTTGCCTTTATCTTCTTTTCACTTGAGCTGAATAGATTAAAATATCAGACTTGAGAGAAAAAGAAAAGTAAGGGTGCTTTTGGGGAGACATAAATTGTTAATTTTCACAGAAGCAAAGTTACCCTACAGACTCTGTTCTACAATTCTGTCAGATGAGGATAAAGAGCCTCAGATTTGTAGAAGCTTTTGGAACAATTAGGTCACTTAGAGAAAACTAAAAATTAATAGCTTGTATTTTGAGGAATAAATTGTAGAAGAGTGTGATAAACAAAAACAAACACAAAAAGCTTTAGTGGATGTGCTCAATTTATTATTTAAAGATTGCTGTTAATGGAAAGCACATAAAATATCAGTAGAATCAAAGGATCTTGACTTGACATCTGTTCCAACACCAACTAGTGTGAGATCTTGAGCTTGAGGAAGTCACTTCCCCCTTAAGAATCTCAGTTTATGGGGGATCCCTGGTGGCTCAGCAGTTTAGCACCTGCCTTTGGCTCAGGGCGTTATCCTGGAGTCCCAGGATCATTAGAAAAAAAAAAAAAAAAAGAATCTCAGTTTCTGCATGATGTAACCTTAAAAACTATGAAGTATGAGAATGAAAGTTAAATCTTACATTATTAATGGATATAGAGGTACAAATTGTTAAAAGAATATTTTTTTCAAACAAGAAAGGCATTTGGTAGGTTTTCTAAAGAATATAAAGATGAATACCAGAGAAGGGAAAATAAAACACATGCACACATACAACATTCTTCACGCATTTGTACATATACACAAACACTAATTATTATAAGGTAAAAATAAGGTTATCCCATCAAATGTTATCATGAGTAAAGTAAAGTGGCAAATCACACACTGGAAAATGCATATGAAACATGAATATATGAAAAGTATTCATTCCAATTATGTATAAAATTCTCCTTCAAATCATTAAGTATAAAGAAACAATCCAGTTATAAAATAGGCAAAGTATTTGAATAACTATATCACAAAATAGGATATTCAAATAGCCAATAAATGTATTAATATGCTTAAGTAATTCAGATATATGTGCCACTATTTATAGCAGCAGTATTTACACTTTCCAAGACGCAGAAGCAACCTAAGTATCCAACAATAGATGAATGCATAAAGAAAACGTGGTATATATTTACAATGGAATATTATTCAGCCATAAAAAGAATGAGATCTTGCCATTTGGACCTAGGAGGTATTATACTAAATGAAATAAGTCAGGGATGTCTGGGTGGCTCAGTGGTTGAGTGTCTGCCTTGGGCTCTGAGATCCTGGGATCAAGTCCCACATCAGCCTTTTTACAGGGAGCCTGCTTTTCCCTCTGCCTTTGTTTCTGCCTCTCTCTGTCTCTGTGTCTCTCGTGAATAAATAAAATCTTCTAAAAAATTAAACTAAATTAAATTAATGAAATAAGTCAAAGAAAGACAAATACCATATGATTTCACTTATTTGTGAGATCTAAAAACACAAAACAAATGAACAAACAAGACAACAGAAACAGACTTAGAAGTACAGAGAACAAACCGGTGGTTGCCAGAGGGGAAGGACATGGGGAGTATGGGCAAAATAGCTGAAGGGGACTCCAAGGTATAAAATTTTGGTTAAAATAAATAAGCATAGGAGATTAAAAGCACAGCATAAGGAATGTAGTCAATAATAGTGTAATAACGTGGTGACAGATGGTGACTACACTTATAGTGGTGAGCAATAAGTAAAGGATAAAATTGTCAAATCTCTATGTTGTACACCTGAAAGTAATATAACACTGTATGTCAACTACACTTCAATAATTAGAGTAAAAACAAAAAGTCCTTAACATCTTTATTCTTTAAGGAAATGCACACTTAAATGGCAATGAAATACTAATTGATGCTCATCAGAATAACCAAATTTTTAAAAATAACAATGCTAAGTGTTGATGAGTATACAGAGCAACTGGAATTTTCATACATGGCTAGTGGGAGTGGATACTAATATAAACATATTGAAAAATTGCTTGGCAATGTTTACTAAAGCTAATTAGATGCCAGCCTCATGACCCAGCATTTCTATTTGGAGGTACATTTCTAAGAGAAGAGAGTATATACATTCATCAAAAGACATGAAAAGAATAATACTGGAAGTTTTATTTATAATTGCTCCACAGTGAAAATAATCCATACATCCGTCTAAAAAGAACAAATTGGATACGAGGGAATACTATGCAATAAGAATGGACTACTGGAACAAATAGATTAATTTTGCAGACTAATAATGAGAAAATGAAGCCCAACACAAAACATGATATTCTATATGATTCTAAATTTAGTTGAAAATCAGGATAAACAAAATTGAGAATTTCCATTATGATCATAAAATACAAAGTTGTAAGAGACAATTGCTCCCAGCCTGACAATTAAAACAAGCCATATATGTGAAAAATTATAGTTTTTTCAAACCTACCAGACAACAAAGGATGCAAAAAAAACCTAAAGGAATTTAAGAGACCCATGGCTGCTTTCATCCCTTACAGAGTAGATGCAAAATAAGAAGAAATATGCCTTAAACAGGGATACAAACAAAAAAAAAAAAGGCAAAATTTTTGGAGACTTTTAATAGGCAAATGTAGTCTGGCATGCTGGATTAGAAACCCAGGGCACATATCTGCTACTCTCTCTCATAGGCTGTCACAGACTACATGAATGCAGGGGCAGGACCCACAGCTAAGAGATTTCTAGGAAGGGCATAGTTTTTCAGTATGTTTAAGCAGTTTCCTGGAGGCTCAAGGCAGTATAAGCAGTAAAAACCCTCTTAGGCACTCTGGGCCTTCACTAAGTTCACGGCAGCTATCCTTCCAAGAGTGAGGTGAGGGACAGAAGACAGGAAAATCTGTGTGAGGCAAACTGGGGATTCTTGCAGTGCACTAAAATGGCCCTTTGAAGGCTGGTGGAAGGAAGGACAGGTGGTATGGGGTCATCTGCAAAGATCCACAGAGCATGAGGCAGAATGGGAGAACAAAGAGAAGTCCAAGGAGATCGGAAAAAATGGCACCCAGGATTTAAGGCAGACATAGTTCCACAGTTCAGAAAGCTGGCACCTTGGGTGTAGAGCCAAAATGATCTCAGAAATTTTACCAGCACTCACATTCTAAGACCTGTTAAAGGGAAAGCCGTGTATAAAATACTCCCAAAGTAGTCTTACTCTCAAAGAAAGTCTTAAATAAACTGCTCCCAAAGTAAAGTCTTACTCCAAAATCTTATATAAAATAGTTACTCTCAAAATACTTGAAGCCAGAGGCAAACTCGTTATAAATGGAGCTGTAAGAAAGCTCAGACTACATCACTACAGATTAGACTTACGTAGACCATACACTTGCCCCATGACAGGATAAAGGGCATCATATTTGGGGGAAGGGAGGTGAATGTTGCTTCGAGCTCTAAAGTTCTCTTATACAGTGTTTCAACATAAAAATAAAAAATTAGGAATTATGGGAAGAAGCAAGGATATTTGCTCATGGACAAGAGAGAGAAATAGTTCATTGAAGCCAAATAAAAAATGATCAAAAATTTAGCTACTAAAGGTCTGAGACAAAGGGACAAGGGAACCTTCCTCTCCATACAGTGGAGATGTGGCTCCAGGAAGAGAGGACCTCTTTTACTTCTGTCTGTCTGTCTCTCTCTCTCTCTCTTCTCTGCTTCTGATACCTCATCCTTAATGTGGCAAGATCAAAGAATTGGATGATTTCTGGCCAAAGGACCAAAAGGGGAGTACAGTGTGTCAGGAGCCCCTAAGATCACCCAAGTTTCAGTGATACACTTAGGAGGACTCATAGGATTCATTATTCAGGCATATTCATGGCTGTGATTTATTAGAGCAAAAAGATGCAAAGCAACATCAGCAAAGTAGAAATGCATGGGTAAAGTCAGGGGGAAACCAGATGTAATACAAGAACTTGAGGGTTCTTTCCCAATGCAGTTGCACAGAACATGCTTACTTCCCCCAGCAGTGAGTTGTGGCAACATCTATAAAATGTTTGCCAGAAAATCTTACTAGAGTCTTACTTGCCTTGTTTTTGTTGGGGGGCTAGTCACATAGGCACTCTGCCTGACATGAGCCAAACTTCAGAGTCCCAGAAGAAGAACAAATGTTTAACAAAAACCATACTATATTTTTTTTTCATACTATTTTCATAATGAGTTTAAACACAGGGAGACATTCTTTTCAGGCAATCATGGGAACCTTCTTGATATCCAGTTCCCAGATGTCAGCAGAGGATCAACTTTGATAGCAAGACTGCCATAGCAAGTCTCTGAACACCTAGAAACTGGAAAATGCTGGGGATGTTGCAGAGAGGGAAGATCCTTGGATCTCAGCATATTAAAAAAAAAAAAAAAAACACATGCACACAAAAATCCCAGCCTGAATGGGAAAATACAATCAATGGACACCAACACTGAGAAGACACAGATTTTGGATTTTCCAACAAAGACTTTTAAAAAACAGCCGCTTAAAAAAAAAAAAAAAAAGGTTTGAATGAACAGCAAAAAAATGCTCTTGAAACAAACATTCAAGTACAACCTATCAGTAAATAAATAGAATATATAAAGAACCAAACAGAAATTTCAGAATGGAAAAATGTAGTAATCAAAATATAAAAATTTTCCAGAAGGACTAAATAAATAGTAGTGGAGATGAAAGAAGCAAAAGTCAGCACGATGGTGAACTGGCTGAGTCATAGTATCCAGATATTTGGTTGATCATTATTCTGGATGTTTTTCTATGAGGGCATTTTTGGATGAGACTTACATTTAAATTGGTGGATTTAAAAAAAAAAAAAAAAACATTAAATTGGTGGATTTTATGCAGATTTCCTCTATAATGTGGGTGGTCTTCATCCAATCAGGTGAAAGTCTGAATAGAACAAAAGGCTGAGCTTCCCTGAGGAAAAAGAAGGAATTCAGCCAGTGGACTGCTTTTGGATTTCAACTACAACATTCCTGGTCTTCAGCCTGACAGCCTTTGGATTCAAACTGCAACACTTTCTGGGGTCTTCAGCCTGACAGTTACCACCATCAGATTTTGGACTCACCAAGCCTCCACAATAAAGCATGTGAGCCAGTTCCTTAAAATTAATTCCTTTTTTATATATGCACATCCTATGTGCCTTCATACCTATTAGAATGGCTATTACCAAAAATAAAAATAATAAAATAAAACCCTACAAAATAACAAGGGTTGGTGAGTTTGTGAAGAAATTCCGAATCCTTGTGTATTACTGGTAGGAATATACGATGGAGAGTTGCATGGTATTTCTTCAAAAATTAAAAATGGAATTTCCATGACTCAACAATTTCACTTCTGGGTATATACCTAAAATAATTGAAAGCAGACTCTAACAGGTATCTGTACACCCATGTTTTCAGTAGCATTATTCACAATAGCCAAAATTAGGAATTTGTGAAAGCAACTCAAATGCCCATTGACTGATAAATGAATAAACAAAAAGTGCTATCTACATACAATGAAATACTACTTAACTAAAAAAGAAATGAGATTCTGATACATGCTACAACATGGCTGAACTCTGGAGACAGTATGCCAAGTGAAATAAGCCAAACACAAAAGGACAAATACTGTATAATTCCACTTATGTGAAGTCACAGAATGGTCAAATTCACAAAATCAGAACATAACACAGTGGTCACCAGGGGCAGAGGGGAGGACCACAATATGTGAAGAGTTAGTATTTCATGGATACGAAGTTTCCAGTTGAGATGTCAAAAAAGTTCTGGAGATAGTGGTGATGTTTGCACAACCACGTGGATGTACTTAATGGCACCAAAAGGTACACTTAAAATGACTGAAAACGGTAAAGTTCATGTTATACATATTTTACAATAAAAAGGTACAGAAGGAGAACAACAGTGAAAACAATGGAGTAAGAACCTCAAAATTCATCTCCCCTATGGAAGCGATGAAAACATTGGCAAAAATTGTCATTTTCAAATCTTTCAGAACTCTGGAAATTATCTAAAGGTTTGCAATAATCCAGAAAACATGTCCTAAAATATATAGAATAAAATAAAAGCCTGAACCTTGTTAAGAGCAGCTGGTTTAATAGCATTTTACAAACAGCCCATTATCAGAGTGAATACCAGCACCTTAGCTGCCACTGGAGTGTGCAGAATGGAATTGGACCTCCTTCAAAGCCTCGTAGCCAGAGAACTGCCATTATTTTTATTATTTTTTATTTTGGGTTGTGGATGTCAAGTGTTGGGCAGATTTAGCCGTCTGGAGGACTATGCTCTGAACCTTGAGTTTGGCTAAATCTGGGTACTACTTATATAATTTTTTAAATTATGTATTTGTTATTACTTAGCATCATTTTCCCTCTCAGGTATCACTTTTTGAATAATAGATGGTTGTTCTAATATTAGGCAACAAGAATTTTTAAAGTCCCTATGTACTCTTTTTTCGTGTGAATTATCATAATCCTTTAGTTTTGCAATTTTCTTTGTGCTGTGTAACAACCCAAAATTTGGGTTATTTCTCTTTCTCTCCTCTCTCTCTCTCTCTCTCTCTCTCAGACACACACACACACACACACACACACTTTGCTTTTCCTAAATACTGAAAAAAAATTATTATTCAGCAAAGTCAAGCAACGTTTTTAAAAGGACCAAGAATAACTTTATTTCCAAACCTTAACAACTCTATAAAATAAATAGTTTTCATTTCAAAAGGCAGGGCAGAACCTTATACGGAAATAATTTCTACTGAGGCATAAAAAGAGCAAGTTTTCTCTAGAATGAGGAACTTTAGAGTTAGAACATTTATTTTTTTTTATTTTTATTTTTTTAAGTTAGGACATTTTTGAGAGACAGTAGATTAATTCACTGCTAAATTTCCTCCAGTTAAATTTTTCAGACGCAGTAGTCCCCCCTTATTTGTAGTGGATGCCTGAAACTGTGGATTGTAGTAAACCCTATGTATACTATGTTTTTCCCTATACACCCATAGCTGTAATAAAATTAATTTATAAGTTAGGCACAGAAAGACACTAACAACAATAAGTAGTCATAAACTAGAATAATCACAACAGTATGCTGTAAGAAAAGTTATGTGAATATGACCTCTCAGACTATCTTCTTATTGTGTACTTACTTTTCTTCTTTTTGTGAGGAAATGAGATGATACAATGACCAAGTGATGACCTGGAGTGAGGTAAAGGATGTAGGCACATGATGTAGTGGTAGGCAACTAGTGACCTTCTGACAATATGTCAAAGGGAGGGTCATCTCCTTCTAGACTCCAGTTGACCTCAGGAAGCTGAAACCACAGGTAAAGGGGGATTACTATGCACAAAAATTTCCAGTTATTTCTGGCATGAAATGCTACCTAAAATATTGTTCATGTCTGCAAGACTAGAAACTTGTATTTAAAAAAAAAAAGAAACTTGTATTTATGACTAAGCATGGATGTTGGCCTTATGTGTCAAATTATCATTAAAATACCTACGAAGATTTCTAGAATTCAAGATGAAAGAACACCAAAAGATAATTTGTTTGGCTTAGAGGTGTTGGGCTGAGAAGCACTTTGTTTAATAATGTGTCACATGAACCAGATGAAAGCAGATGATCTCACTGCAGATAGAAAATATCTTGGCTCACCTCATTTTGTGCATCTAATTTCCATATGCAGGGACATGATAATGAGAAAAACTGATGGCCACGAACAGCTACACCAGAGGTCTCTTTGGAGCTTGTCAGTTCCCTATCTAGACCAGCAACTCTCTTTAAGAACTCTTATTCAGATAAGAGTTCCACATCCAGCTTATCACCTGGATGTTCCTGGATACATTGTGGAAAAGCATTTAAAACCCTCACTGCTTTCATTGTAGTCCACAATAGATCACCTCCTGCCTGGATTATTGAACTTGTTTCTTATGTGATCACCTTCCTTTCATCCCTACAGCCAGAGTGATCCTAATAAGATAAGAAATCATGTCATTTTCCAATTCAGAACCTCCCAGTGGCTCCCCCATTCCTAGTGCGTAACAATTAAAATCCTGGAATGTCTATTACAATGTTCTACAACAGAAATGTAAAGGTAGCTACAATTTTCTAGTAATTGCTTTGAAAGATAAAAAGAAACAGGTCAATTACATTTTAAATATATTCTGTTTAATAAATATATTCTGTTTAATATATCCCATATATTATTATGTCAACATATTATCAATATGAAAATTATTAATGAGATATTTTATGTTTTTTAATACTAAGTCTTCAAAAGCCTTTGTGTATTCTACAAGGGAACAACACATCTTAATTCAGTGAGGCACTCAAATGCTTTAGTCACTTGTGGCTAGTGGCTGCCATATTGAAAGTATAGAACTATAAAAATGCAATTTGATCTACCACCTGCTCTCATCTTTGTGAACTCACCTCCTAATACTCATTCCTCACTCATTCTGCTAGAGACACATTGGACTTTTTGCTATTTCTGTCATTTTTTTCATGAATCTCCCCTGACTACCCTCTTTAAAATGAAACCCAAGTCTACAGGACTGTGTCTTATTGCTTCATTTGTTAATAATATTTGTTACCTTTTAATATATCCTATCATTTACTTTTTCTGTATTGTACCACTGGAATTTAAGCTCCATTAGGGCAACAAATGTAACCTGTTTTGGTCACTGCTTATATCAACAAGACTAGAAATGTGCCTGGAACTTGGGCAGTGCTAAATAGATATTTAGCATTTATTAAACAAAGGGTTTGCACTCATATCATAGTTCATTACTCAGATGCTGAGCTTCTAGATAAGTATTACTTTCCCTCCACATACTGTGGGATGCGTTTTTTTTTTCTTTGGAATTTGGCCAAAGCTAAAGCAAAAGACCCCAAATTCATCATTTAAGCTAGAGAACATGCATTGTTCCAGCTAAAGAATAATCATTAGAATAAGATGAACATACATGTTTTTAGATACAGGTCTTTAGTGTATTGGCTTCAGACTAGCAACATATCCCCTTGTGCATTCTTTTTTTTCTCCATTTTATATATTCTACTTAAATTTAAAAATATAACCAAGAAATGAGTGCAGAAGCTCTTACTCTGGCAGTGAGATGATATATGTATCCCTCACTAAAATAATTTCCAGGGTTTTTTTCCCTAAATTAATAGTTTCTTCAAAATTGGAATGTTGTCACTCAGGATAACTCTAACCATTTGTTCATTTATCGGCCATTTTCTTCTGATTTTTTTCTTCAGTTTTTTAATAAGCAACTCAGAGTAATAATGAAAAATGTTATTAGCTGGTTTTCATGTTGCAAGTTTTGGCTATTGCCATTTGCAGCACTGATTGGCATCAGAAGTAGTCATAAAATCAAGGAGTTATATTTACCAAGAAATATAGGGCTCATAAAAGAAAAATTAAAAAGCATTTATGTTGAGTCATTTCCATAATATCTCTTTAAACTACTCTAAGAAAATCCAAGTCTTTTCTTTGATTACTGAAGCAAGGTAAAAGTGCCTCTTACGCATATTCAATGGCAGATGCTAATCTGTGTGTGTGTGTGTGTGTGTGTGTGTGTGTGTGTGTGTGTGAACTTAGCATATGAAATAAGCATTGAAGACCATTTCCCAGATGGTTTTACTTTTTTGGATTTCAGTTTAATTTTGCCTCTATATATCCTTATATTATTTTTATATGTACTTTTTGAGTCCTTCAATGTCTGAAAAAAGTCATTATTTGGCTCAAACACTTATCTGGTAATTTCTATAAAGAGAATTTTAGGTTTAAATCTTTTTTTTTTTTTTCCCTCAAAACTTTTAATGCCAATTGTCTACTAAGGGTTCATGTACTGATGAAGAAGTCCAATGTCAGTTCTTTTGCTAATTTATAGATATCCTAGTTGAGTATAGTTTCTTTGCCTTTTAGAATTTTTTAGATCTTCTCTTTTTAGTTAAGGTAAAATTCGTTTAAATTTCTTAAGTGGCTGCCATGGAATTCATCTTTCTTTATAGTCTACACTGAGTGAGAATCTTAACTCTGAGAGCTGTGAGTGTTGGTAGAACACATGGACTGGATACTGCCCTTTTAGAAGCGTGATGCATGCAAACAAGATAGGCCCTTTCCCCCTCACTACCAATGCCAAAATAAAGGATTTTCCAAGGATATTCTTAGCAGATCTCTTCATGTCTCTGCAGATTATTAAAAACCAGTTTACCAAACAAACCTCCTTCATATTTCAATGACACTTCTATTTCAACACAGTGAGTTTCCTTCAAAGAAATTGATAAATTAAAAAATTAAATGGATATCAGTCTATTTTCTAAGGACTTAAAAGTAATTCATAGTAACATAGTATGAGTATCATAGGACTATATAATAGTCTTGTTCCATAGTAATTCTGACTCCTTCCACAAACAAATTTTTGAGCACTAGAATAAATATCTCCTCGGTTCATATAAATAAATTGTAAATACAAAGCTATATGTGGCAGGAATGCAGGAAAAAAGAAGGAAGAGGAGAAAAGTACTATGATACTATTCTGCAGTTGGCTCCTGAGTGAGGACCTTCTAGCAGATAGTGGGACATCCTTTAGGCACATCCTATTGGCACATTGTACCCCACCCAAAATGTAACAAAGTAGAACACCAGAAATCCAAATTGTCCTGTTGGTTAGATCCCATGCCACTGGGGAAGTCTTAGGCCATATTACTGTTCTAGTCTCAGATTCTCAATTTTGTGAGTATACCTATTGAA
The DNA here is from genome assembly GCF_048164855.1 of Canis lupus baileyi. Lineage (NCBI taxonomy): Eukaryota > Metazoa > Chordata > Mammalia > Carnivora > Canidae > Canis > Canis lupus. The sequence continues at coordinate 25,306,771 of NC_132868.1, forward strand.
AGCTGCCATCTTATTAAACAAAAAATGTGGCAGTACAATGTGATTACATGAATGTAAAAGAATACCAAGATTTGCTGTACTGACTTTCTATGATGCAATTCCAATAATTCCTTACATTTCTTTGGTGCTTTATGAGATACCAAGGCTTTCATCATCCATTATCTTATCTGAGCCTTACAATAGTTCTGTGAGGTATAAAAAATTGATATTGTCAAATTTGTTCTACTGAAAGGGAAAAGAGATAACTAGAGAAACTAAGTGATTTGGCCAAAGTTATAGAGGAAGACAGTGTGACAATAAGTAAAGGAAATCTCATTTAAAATAGAGTCAGGAGGCCCGAAGTGAGTAGCTTTCTTGCACAGACTATTCCTTGCAGTTTTCATAACCAGTGGGAAGAGGGAAGATAAGAATTGTTTTGAAAAGGGAGGACATTTTTCACTAGGAATTTTATCTCCTGCTTTTAAGAAAAAAAAAAAAAAAAAAAAGAACAATCCCTCCCTACCCCAGCAACAACACACTAACCACCATTTACAGCAAATGAGAAACCACCACAACCTCTAACTCTTGCTCTTCTCCAATGAATTTTTGTTTAAAACAACTCCCCTAGAGGCACCTGAGTGGCTCAATCAGTTGAAAGTCTGCCTTCTGCTCAGGTCATGATCCCAGGGTACTGGGATCAGTCCTGCAGTGGGTTCTCTGCTCAGCGAGGAATCTGCTTTTCCTTCTCCCTCTGCCCCTTCCCCAACACCCTCTCATTCTCTCTAGCTTTCTTTCTCTCTCAAATAAACAAAATCTTAAAAACAAACGAACAAAATTCTCCTCAATTTCCTCGTACAGCCAAATAAAAGCTGACCTTCTTTTTGTCTTATCAGACTTACCTATGGTTTGACATAGTTTGTCCCAAATTGCATTTCCTCAGCTATTCTCAAATAAACTCATTTTGGTAGAAAAATAAGGGGTTATTTTGTTTTTAAAGTTGACAACAGTACTGAAATCATAATTGCAACCCAGATCTATGAACCCTGCTTTAACTCTGTCAACAACATCGTGAAGAATAGCTCCACAAGCCCCAAAATGCATCCGGCAACAAAGGTGGAAATAATACAGTAAAAGTCTTAAGACTCAGTTGCCCTCTCAAACCCTTCTGAGGCCACAATAATCCTCAAGTCACTTAATTCTTTTTCTTGTCTCACTTGTACACCCTTAAATGTACAGCTGTATTTTTCTCTGCCAGCATAGAAGTAAGATATTCCTAAGATCTAACTGTGATGTATTCAACCTAGGACTTGTACCTGAGCACCAGGAACCATGGCTTTGTCTTTCAGTAAGACAGCAGGGACCTTCTTTCATCTCACTCTACTTGTCCAAAAGCCTAGAAACTAGAGATAAGAATAAAAGGACTGACGAAATGTAATCTCTCTTCCTATTTTCCCTCACCCCCAGCTACAGTTTTCTGATTCATTTCAACCTCTTCGTGGTACATAAAGGTATAGAAACCTCAACAAGACACACAATAGTAGGAGTAGAGCAGCAGGCACTTTTAAGCTCTGTGATTTGTGTTGGCTTGGCATTTCCCAAAGGCATTTCTTTGGGGATCAAATTACTTATAAAGCCTGTATGCTCCACAGGGAAATCAGATGAGTGAGCAGAGCAAAGCCGTTTCAAAGGCTCATGTAACACTTTGGGAAAATCAAAGTTTCTCGTGAAACTCTAAATCTGGAGCTTAGCACTTTTGACAAGTCATTTCAAACCCTACATTATAATTCCTGACCCCTTTGGAATTGCAGTTGGTTTTAATGTTTCTGGATAAGTAAAATGTTGTTCTACAACATGGAACCAGCAAATTGCCATTTGAAAAGTCAGTCTTTGGCAATCACAGTGGAACTTCATGAAGATTGTTTTCTTTTTTATCATTACCGTGTGTCAGACTTAATCACAAAGTCACAGTTCTCAATGGCAGAAAGTACAGTCTTGATACATATTCAAACACAAATACCTTTTTTGAACTCTAATTCACTGATAACAGCCTTGAGCTATTTCATCTTTCAAAGAAGTCTACCAGAAAAAAAAAAAAAAATAAGAGAAAGCAAGAAAGAGTCAGTTATAACTAAATTATATTTTCAAGAGCTGTTCCAATTCTTAAATTATGTATTTTTGTGAAATGAAAGATGTTATGAGGTCATATACAGTATTGAGAGAGAAAAAAAAATGCCCTCTGCTTTAAGACAAATTACTTAAGGTAAAATTCTTCATCAAATATTTGTGTGATCTATTGTGGGTCAAAACACATCTCCATTTTCTATTCTCCTCATCTGAAAAGTTGTATTTTAAACTAATTCGATTATAACCACAAATCCTGGAGAGGTTCTTGCTAGGATCAAATAAGGCAATAGCTGTGAAAGTTGTTCAATATTATAAAAATCTCTTTTAATGTCTGGAAAATTTACTTGTTAATTTCAGTTCCAAGGTAATGAAGAATCTGAACTGGAGCCCCTGGAAAGGAAAGAGGGAGGAGTAATGGAGCTTCACGTTGGTGATATAAGCCAGGATGCTGAAAATTTGTAAACATATGACTTTGTGGGAGAAATGAATGGTCCCACACAATGAGAATATAATGTCAAGTATAATAAAGTGGCAGACAAAATGACAGGTCGGTGTCCAGTCATTGAGGATCACAGGTGTTGTGGCACTCTTAGCCAACCCCAAATTTTTATATTGTCAAGCTCCAAGGTCACTTTAGGTGTGAGATGCTTCTCTTTGCAACAGGCCCAGGAAATCAGACTGCTCTTGGGACAGCTGTTAACACAGCTCATTGGATTCCATTCTGCGTGACTGCACTGTGTCCCCTAAGCCTTCCTATAACAAAGAGAGCCCACAGGTACACTGTAGTATAATATAGCAGGCACAAAGATTATGCTTTTTTTTTTTTAATGAAGAAGTTTGCAAAAATATTACCTACTGAATTAAAATTTGGATTGATCACACTGGAAATTGTGTAAATTATATAACTCTCCAGAAGGATAAAATATTATATCTGGAAATTAAATCAATGTTAATATTTAAGAAATATTATTATATTTTAAAAAGGAATGTTTGCAGAAGTTTATTTTTAGTATTAATCTAGAACTCACAAAGAAGCATATTTAATTTTAAGAACACTGTAGAAACACATGAGATCTTTTCTTACTATCATTAAAAACAGAATCTGTCTTTATAATTGAAGAAATTATTTTTTTATTTAGTCCTATTTTTCTATATCTAATAGGAAATATTTTTTTTCTTATAATATGATGATACCAATTATTCTGTAATAAGAGGACAACCATTAGGTACTAATTTGGTATTAAAGAAATAGGTCAATATATTTTCTATTGCCCTAATCTGCCAAATAATTGTGTTTGTTTGTTTTTTTGTTTTTTTTTTTTATTTTTTTTGTTTGTTTGTTTTTTGTTTTTTGTTTTAAGCTAATGGTTTTGGGATGCCTGGGTGGCTCCCAGTGGCTCTCAGCTGTTGAGCATCTGCCTTTGCCTCAGGGTGTGATCCTGGAGTCCTGGGATGGAGACTGCTTCTCTCTTTGCTTATGTCTCTGCCTCTCTCTGTGTGCCTCTCATGAATAAATAAATAAAATATTTAAAAAGAAAAAAGCTAATGGTTTGTTTTTATAATTTAAAATATTTCACAAGGCTTTTCCTTATTGGTACAATCTTGCCTTGTGAATTAAATTTATTTGCCAAATATGCTAATCTAGAATAATATATTTCAAAAATCAAGGAATAAGAGAAAAATTTAAGGATGTAGAGCTACAAAAAGAGTTCTTAGACTCAACACAAGAACTGCAGTCTATGAAAGGAAAAGTTAATAATTTAGACCTCTAAAACAAAACGGGACAAAAATAATATTGCTCTATGACAGATTATGAAGAGCATAAAAAAGACAAGCTATGAATTGGAGCAGCTCTGGCTTTCCTCCAATAGAGATTCAAGCTGCTTCCATCTTGAAGCTCTACCCTTCAGTGACTTCACAGTTCCACTGTCTTCATCTAACTGGTACAAAGCTAAAAAAACATGAAAAATTGGAAGACTGTGCATCTCACTGAAATAATTGAGTCTTCATGAGTAATCACATATGAGTACATCAGATTTGCTGAGAAATGTGGAAGCTGAGGCATTGGTTTCCTGTCAGATGATTTTCTTAGAGTTCTGAGCATGCTCAGCTGTAAGTATCATGTGGTAGGTGTGATGTATTACTACAACACTTCCTTGGTATTAGCCTTGAATATGTGTTTCCTGGGCACATGACTGGTAGATATTTAGCATTTCACCATGGTTCTTGGTCCACACAAGTGTTCTCAGGATACCTAATAGTCTTCAAAATAAATTTCCTCCTGCTAAAACTAGTAGAATGAGTCCTGCTGTTTGCATTCCTGAATGATTCATGTCTCAAATGGTGAACTAGCATATATAGTGGGGACTTAGAGAAGGAGATATTTTCTTTTCATTTTAAAAATCATGTTCAAATTTGGTGAAACTTAAATTTTAATTATTAAAGCCAATAAAAAGAGTAATGAGGCTAAAGACCACTGTCCTCTCAAGCAGAGATCATTTGAGAGAGATAGTGTCTGTTTTCCTCATGAATGTCAGATGTGTTATTTCCAGCTTTTTTTTTTAACTAATAATAACCTCTGACAATCATTCCCCCTTTTTATCTTCTAGCTTTCAAATTCGTATTTCTCTGCTCACAGATTTCTATAAAAAATCAATTTTCTTCTTATCTCAACTAGGTTTTATCATAAATAAATTCTATAGACTATCACATATGCTGTGAGTCCAACCTTTCTATTTTAATTCATATGATGATACAGCTGGGAAGAGCTTTAGAAAAACAAATTCTATGTCCTCAAATTATAGACACTGAGACCTAAAAGAGAGAAAGTGTTAATTGTCTATGGTCAGTAACATTTGGTAAAACTTAGCTCAAAACCTGAATATCTTGGCATCTAACTCAATGACTTTCCTTTTTTAAAAGATTTATTTATTTGATAGAGAGAGAGAGAAAGGTGGGGAGAGAGGAGGAAGGAGAGAGAATTCTCAAGTAGACTCCCCACTGAGCATGGATGGAGCCTGACCTGGGACTGGTTCCCAGGACCCTGATATCATGACCTAAAATCAAGAGTGGGATGCTTAACCAACTAAGCCACCTAGGAACGCCCTAACTCAATGACTTTTCGATATCCCTCTTGTCCAAAGTCCCTGTCATGATAGTCACTGCTCTGTAATTATCAATTGTCTAGCTCACATTATAATCCATATTTTCTCAAAGGCACAGAACCTAAGATTCATAATTAATGCCAAGTTAAATAATTCTGTGTTTAAACGATGTTCTATCAAAGAATTGCTAAAATACAACCCAAAGTTTGCCCTTATTTGGGCTCAGGTTGTGATTATTCTGCATTCTCCCTTTCCCTCGCCCCATTAACTCCTCTCTTCAAATACCATTTTTCTTGCATTCTCATTGTCATAGTTAAACATATGTGTCAATATGAAGAAGTAAGCTTTCCCACTAAATTAATTAGTCTCTATAATATGTTTTTTAAACATATTTAATGTATTCCTGTGAGTGATTTGCTTATACTTTGCTGACAGACATCAGAGTTGATCATGCATAGCTAATCCCAGAGATATATTAATTATCCCATTTAAGTTGCATGCCCAGATACATAAATATTCCTTTCCTCAGAAAATTGCTGCTTTTGTGAAAACTATTTATTAATATACTTTTTCTCAAAGCGTGAATTCCTGCCTTGGTCTCATGCATTGGTAGTTGAGCGATACAACAAACCAGATTTAAATATGAAAAAAGTAATAGAGGTAATAGATCTAACCACATCTTAATATGGTTAGAAACCATTGGAACCACAAAAGTCAAGTTGAAAGATAGATCAATAATTAACAAAGACCAGTTTTTTTTTTTTTCTGGAGAATCAATGGCTTATACCCAGTCCCATTATATTCTTCTTGTCTCAAAAATGCTATTTTTATGCACAGAACACTTTCTTCAAATGAAAGTATACTTCAAACCCCAGCATGTAAATAAAGGAAAAGTAGAGTTGCTCTGGATGTAGTGCCTGCCTGACCAGAGCCTTCTCCTCAATTCTCATGCTGTACTTTGATGTTTGATGGTGTTCAGGGGAACTTAGAAGACCCCAAAGAGGGCATCTCCAGTGGCTCAGCAATTTAGCACCACCTTCAGTCCGGGGTGTGATCCTGGATACCCAGGACTGAGTCCCACGTCAGGCTTGCTGTATGGAGGAGCCTGCTTATCCCTCTGCCTGTGTCTCTGCTTCTCTCTCTCTCTCTCTCTTTCTCTGTGTGTGTGTGTGTGTCTCTCATGAATAAATAAAATAAAATAAATCTTGGAAAAGAAGAAGAAGAAGACTCCAAAGAGCACAGTTTAAAGAAACAAGAAACTTGAGACTAAAAGGCATTTTAGAGATAATCTTGTCTAGACTTAAAAAAAAAAAAAGAAAAAAAAAAAACCTCCTTCTGCTTGAATTAGAGCAAAAGAAGACAGCCAGGGACATATAAACACAAACACACTAGTGAGGGTAGCACTACCCTTGGGTATTCTCTCTGATATTCTTGACCACAAGCTCCAGACTAATTTAGTTTTATTCATGAGACTCCGTGAAATACTTGGATATTGCCCTAGCATACTTGGTATTTACAGTCAAACATTAGCAGTTTAGGATTTTATCTCATCATTCTTCTGCTAAGTATTTACTGAGAAGCAGAGTGAGACTTTGATTAGGGAAACAGCAGATACTCACAAACTGAGATTTAATGGGATTTAGATTCCAACTATATTGCTGCTGAAAAAGTATTTGCTACTCCACTGGATGCTAAACACTGGAAGGAGATAAGAAGACTTCTAAAAATAGATATTTTCACAGTCTTTGGTCATATATATGATAATTAATTGTATTGTGTTTTAAAAGTTTTAACCAGCTGCTCATTTTTAAAAATTTGAATTCCAATATATTTAACATACAGTATTATATTAGTTTCAGGTGTACAGTATAGTGATTCCACACTTCCATACATCACCCTGTGGTCATCATGACAAGGGTACTCCTTAATCTCCAACAACTATTTCACCCAGTCCCCCACCTCCCTCCCCTCTGCTAACCATCAGTTTGTTCTCTATAATTTAGAATCTATTTCTTGGTTTGTCTCTCTCTCTCTCTTTTCTTTTTCCTTTGTTCATTGTGTTGTTGTTGTTTCTTAAATTATATACTGAGTGAAATCATGTAATATTTGTCTTTCTCTGACTGACTTATTTCACTTAGCATTATACCTTTTAGCTCCATCCATGTTGTTGGAAATGACAAGATTTCATTCTTTTTTATGGCTGAATAATATTCCACTATATATGTGTGATAGATATACATAATGCATACACGGTATAATTGTGATATACATATCACACATGCATATATTTATAAATATATATCACATATTTATGATATTTATAAATATATATACATACGTATATCACATACTTATCCACTTATCTATCAATGGACACTTGAACTGCTTCAATAATTTGGCTATTATAAATAACGCTGCATAAACATAGGGGTGCATGTATCCCTTGAAACAGCTACTCATTTTGACTAAGGTTTGTGGTCATTTTAGTCATGCAGGTATGTTCTTCTAACTGCTCAAGTAACCATCAACTGAATATCTTGGTAAACTGACTGATTGTTTGGATTCCTGTTGCCAGAGCTACATAGAAACCCAAAGTGCCCTTTGCTTCTTCATAGCTTGCCTTTCCTTCCATGTGGTGCCACTTCACCCTTCACGTTAGGATTAGTTCTATCCAGACTAAGCTAAAATCCAGACTTAGTTGAAAGCAATGCAAGGAACTTTGGATCAGTCCTAATGAGACTGATCATCAAGCCTACTTGACTAAAGGTTAGTATGTAGCAATGCTAGTAAAAGAGCTCCTTCTTAGTTCAAGAATACTGATTCAGATAACTAGACTCTTAATTCATTTCCTTCTGCCTGGATCCCAATGATAAGCTCTCCTTTTCCCAGATACCACCTTGGGTTTTGGACCCTACATCAGGCTGTGAAGGCATGCCAAGTACTAGGACTCTCTATATTAAAGGACTAGAAAATCCTCAGCATCAAAGTTTTATAAGGAAATAATAAAAATGATATTTTGGAAGATATTTAACTAAGTAACATTGAATACTTATTATATGTCAGGCATTGTTTTAGGCACTGAAGATACAGTAATGACAAAATAATTAAATCCCTATCTTCATAAAATTTACATTCAAATGAGTAGACAAAGCATACATAGATAAAGAATCGATGATATAGAGGATAATGTCAAGTAATAATGTAAAATATAAAGAAACATAAAGCAAAGTAAAGAGGTAGGGAGTGATATCTGCTCTTTTGATACAAAAGTCTTTCTGAGGAAATAGCATTTAAACAGAAATATGATTTATGCAAGTCTCTCTCTTTTTAACTAAGCTGTAGAAACATGGGGCTCAATACAGGAACAAATGTAACCAAACCATGCCCCAACAACAGCCCAACATGTGTCCATGTGTTCTGCTTCCTTGAGGCATGAAAAATATCCACTAAGAAGAGAACTTAAGACACTTTGGTTTCATCAACATACGAACTCCCTGGATCTAGGACATCCTCTTGTTAGGCCAGGAGTACTTTTCTAGATAGTGTGCATACTCTCTCAGGAGCTGATGGTTAGGTCAGATATATCCAAGGCTAGGGAACCTGGATTATTGTTCATAGGAAGGCTGAGATAAATAGAAGAAAGTTCCCAGGCTCGGACAGTTAAAGGAGACCTCTGCCTCTAGCAGCCTCAACATTATCAGCTGGTTCCCCAGGGTTTTAGATACTAATTGCAGTATCTCTGAAGCTCTCTGATTTGTTTCTTGTTGTATCCTCAAGAATATAGCCCACTGATGAGTTTATGAATGCTACGCAACAAATATTTATTGAATGAATGAATATGAAAGGTCGCCAACTTGTGGGGTTTGCCTCTACCAATTTATAGCACTAAATCTAAGTCTCACAGCAGTTGGCGACCTGATTAATTGCATTCACCAATGAATCCTTGCACAAAATAATACCTTCAATAATTTTTATCAGGTGAATGACACTCTCCTAGATCTTTCTATTTTTCCTCCCTCAGGAACTACAGCCACTTATTTGTGTTCGTTTACAACCTCTAAGGTCTAAATATATAATTGTAAAATTGCTTATTCTTTGGCCAAGCCTCTCGAAACAGTCTTTTAATTGAACAAAACACTTCACCTAAGCATTCTTCTAAAAACCAAACCTAAGCATGTTGATGAATGGGGTTTATAACTTTCCTCTAATCCATCACTCATTCCAGATTTCTACATTACATAAAAATCCTCAAAAAAAAAAAAAAATCCTCATCGCTTCTAGGCTCACAAACCTGAGTCATCTTTGATTTCTTTGTTCCCTTCACCCCTTATGTCAAATTGTAGATAAAGTTCTGCCAAATCTTGTCCACAAATATGTTAGGCAACAAGTATTAATTGTGTACTTATGACCTGCACGACACTGTAAGAAGCACTGATATAAAAATTACTTGTAATATCAAAGGGCTTACAATCTCATTAGGAGAATGTTCTAAACAGACACATGATTAATATGCTACAGAATAAAGAGATTTCCATACAAACGTGCAAACACAATGTGTTCACACAAAGCAAACTATCCTGTTGTAGAAAGTCAAAGGAGGCTTTGCCTATTTTTCACTTTTACAGAAATATATTATGGAGGGGCGGCTGGGTGTGGCTCAGCGGTTGAGCATCTGCCTTAGGCTCCGGGCTTGAGTGATCTCAGAGTGCTGGGATCAAGTCCCACATCAGGCTTCCTGCATGGAACCTGCTTCTCCCTCTGCCTCTCTCTCTCTCTCTCTCTCTCTCTTTCTCTGTCTCTCATGAATAAATAAATAAATAAAATCTAAAAAAAAATATTTGGATAAGGACATGGGGTGATGATGTAATAAGATGTTACTTAAATAACATATGGCCACAATGTAGGCACTGTAGACTGCAGTTACTATACAAGAGGCCGATAGGCCGGTGAGAGAGTGATACATTTCAATCATACTAAACAATATTCATCCACAAAATCCATCAATGTTTATAATACACATGGAATGTAAATAATTTGTCTAGGGCCCAACCCATAATCTAGTGGCAGAGTAGGAACTCTGACTCATTTAGCCTGATTTCAGTGTAGTTCTCCTTCTTTAAAAGCATAGGAAGATGAAAAGTGAATTTATCACAATTAAGCCTCTTCATTTCCATAATTCAAGAAAAGAAGGAGTCTTGGCTCTAAGTAGTTCATCCTAAATAGGTGTATTGCCTGCAATGATCTATCTATTTAATCTATGTCAAAAGATATGAGCTGTGCCAATAACTAAGGTATTTTTCAGCTCCAAATCCACCCTTGGGTCACCTTTGGGAAACTGGGCCTGAGACCAGTTTCTATTTCCATGGCTTTTCCCTGACAGATTCTGTCAACAGAAGGTGCTAGAGAGAGGCTACAGGGTTGGAAGAGGAAGACAGAACTTTCTCCTAGCTTTTTTGTTTTCCCTGTCAGCTTGTGGTTCCTTTGCACAGTACTTCAGCAAAGCTTTGTTGCCAGGATGACACCTCATGGAAAAACTATTCTGACAATATCATGACAGCAAATATAGAATATGTAACTATGACATGATCTCAACTACCTAAGAATGCATAGAATAAAAACTGAAAAAAAAGTTAAAATATCAACAGTGATTGCCTCTGAATAGTTGGATTATCCATAATTTCTTTCTGACTTCCATAACATTTTTATAATCAGAAAAAGAAACAGAAAAAAACATATTAAATTTAAAAAAAAGGAAATTGATTCTCATATAATTTTCCTTATAGATTATTGTCATTTCCCACATTCTCTCATAAGCTCAAATGGTCCTCAGAAAAGGAAATTTTTGTCTATTATACTCAAAATATACTCAAAGTTTCCCATGTTGTCTTTTGAATGCAGTAATGGTAGCAAAAAAATTTTGTCAGATGGAGTCATTTCTCTAACCATGGTTTGCTGACTTTACATATAATTTCCAAGATGAGATCCTCCTCAGTGTAGGATGATGAAGAAAACAAAATTGAAGCCAGAAGGCATGGACTTTAGTTCCAGATCTGACACTTTCTAATGATGTAACTTTAGATGGATCACTTCAGTTTCCAAGCCTTATTTCTTTATCTGTGAAGATATCTTTTTTGTGTGTGTGAAGATATCTTTATTGAGACCACACAGGATTATTCTGAGGATTAATGAAACATATTACATTTGCTGTGAAAATTCTATAGAAATTGTAAAAGTCATACTAAATAAAGTATTTTCTTTTCAAATAATTTTACTTCTATGACCACTTCATCCAAAACTGTATCACTCTCAAGCTCTTTAAATTTTGATGCCAATGCTCTTTTTCAGTAAACATCCATCATAATACTACATTGTGAGTACAAATAAATTACAAATGGATTTTGTTTTGTTTTGTTTTGTTGTGCAAAGAGCAGTTGTCTTTTGGGAATTCTCTCTCTCTCTCTCTCTCTCTCTCTCTCTCTCTCTTCTTTTCCTTGCTGTGGAATTTAGGAACATCATCTAAACCTATAAGATGACAGCCATATACTTAGATAAAACATTCATTTAAGATGAAGGGCTGTGTCCTACAAGTAGACTTCCCAATGAAGCAGGTTCCCAGAAGGTCTATCTTGCTATATAACATATCTTAATTGATCACTGTCAGCATGTCATTTTAATGGTCTTGTTATTCTGACCTTCTCCTATTTGGGATTTTGAATTTCAAGAAGAACATATTTCACAAATCAGCTTTCACAAACATAATCAATGTTAGGAGAATATTTGGCTGCTTTTGTTGCCAACCCTGTCTTCAGAGAGGCATTACATTATTTGGAGGAAATGTTTTCAATATTAAGACATGATCATTATATTTCATCAATATTCAATCATATTTATATCACCTACTTGACATTCAAATTATTACCATAATTTTGATGATATGGAGATCTCTCAGGAATAGATTATCTCCTGAGCATCCCATAAAGAACTATAACTGTGAAGGCTCAGATGAAGTGAAGAATGCATTTCCGTTTTTCTATTTTAGGCATAGGCCCACAAAATTAAAGCTGTGAAAGCTCTTTAGTAGTTATTCATCTATATCAAACTTCTCAATACCAAAAGGCTTTCAACTGTGTCTCAGACTGCATCATGTCTTGAATATTTCTTGAATACTCCCTGAGATGGAGTGCACATGCACATCAATGAAGTCTCTTCTTTTGGATAGTTGGATCTAATTACTTCATTTAAATATTGAGCATCCTCTAATACAAACTTGTGAAGGGGTGCAAATTAGATGAGTCAAGGCATTTACTGCCTACAAAGTGCCAAAGGATGACTCGGTACTCATCTCTACTACAAGACTTCTCATACTCTACCTCATAATGTGATATGTACATTCTCTCTTAATAGAGTATATATTTCATGGTAGTACATTCCATGTTTTATTAATTCCTATACCCAGAACTGAATAAATTATAATTAACAAATGAATAATAAATGCATAGGTGGCATAATAATACTATGATTGATTGAGATATTTCTCTATATTGAACTGAAATAAATTACCCTTTGACCTAGACTGCCTAGTTTTATCATCTGCAACTACTCAGCATAAGCCCTCCCCATTTTTCTAAAGTCAACCTAGTGATCATAGATAGCTTATAATACATGCTGTTCTTCTACCAACAAAATATCTTTTCTCTCTTTATCTCTTCTCTGTACATGATAATTTACTGACTCTTCACCCTATTGATTTTCCTTCTCTGGATGCATTTTAGCTTGCCAACATCCTGACTTATCATGGAATAAAATAGAAATATGGGAGAGTATTAAATGTTTCCCTCCACACAAAAATGATGCTTTATTTGTAAACTTAAAAAATGTATTTTTTAGCTGGGAAAGTAGCCTAAAAATAGAAAATAAGTCTCAACTGCAGGGGAAAAAAAAGTGACATAGAGGACCTAGGTCTTTTCTCTGGCATTAACATAGGTTATTTACCCTCCACTTTTGACTTGTTGGTTTACCATTTAATATCCTTAAATTGTAGTTCCGTGCATTTTCTTCCATTTAGATAAGAATAAGATACTTATAATGACTGAGTTTCTGTCAACATAGAGGTTTGAGATTCTTGGCCTTACACTCCATTAATTTACAGAAACATGTTTAGTCCTCACTGATATTTGGTTTCTAGGGGTCAAAAGAGTTTTGAGAGATTTCAGTGTGAGACTTCAATGAAACAGGGTAAATTGTTACTTTCATTGCTTACAAATACATTCCAAGCTAAATCTGGTGGAACTGTAAAGGTGCAATCGTTGAACCTAATATAAATCAAATAAGCAACAGATAAGACCTTTATATTCTCTTCTCCCATAGCTGCACCTTTTCCTATGAACCATCCTTTCAGTTTATGAAATACCCCTTTTCCATCAAGTCTCTTCTCAACTCTATTCAAAAGTAATGAATTTTCCTTTTTCATGTGGGCCTCTTCATCCTTAAACTTATAGATTGACAAATACTAAAAGAGAAAAACATAACTTATTTGGGGATTTTTTTTCACTTTGCAATGGAATAAGAAAAATTATTTGACTATTTTTATTATACCTCTGTAGAAAAAAAGATTATGCAAGTAGCCAAAGAGTATTTATGTTTTTGAGGAAGATTGATAATATCAATCATGGTTGTGGAGTTTTTGTTTTTGTTTCATAGCCTTGTTATGGAGCACCATAATATCCTATCCTATCACTGTTGTTGAGGGGGAACGAGGAGGACAGGATGATTAGAGTATTATCTCACATTCAGGCACTGTGAGCTGTGAAGGAATCATTATATTTACATATTCATTTATAGATGTATCAAAGCACTGTTTTATAAATATGCTCCATACACTCATTCTATTTTTTGTCCCCGTGTCCCATGATAGGCAATCAATTTCAAAAACAAAACAAAACAAAAAGATCAACTTTATTCAGGGAACCACAAGTATTTGATTTTTACAAAATTAGAAATGTGGCTTAACAGATCCTTGCCTGTCACGTTTAAAAATGGGTGTGACTTGCAGTGAAATGGGAAATGGAAATACAAAAGGCAATAAATAAACTTGATAATAACCTTCCCAATAGGAAAAACAGATCAATCAGAGCTGTTCAAATGAGGCATTTTAAATGCAAAAAGAACTGGTACAGAGAATCCCATCCTTTATACATGAAGACAAACCAAGGTATGTTAAGAAATAAAATTCAAACTTCACAGGCATATATTTTTCTAGAGAATGAGTCAGTAGATGAGACAGACATGTGACAGAAGGTCTGAGGCATTTTATTTCTCTCCACCATAGGTGATTTTGATCCACCATTACAAATAAAGTTAGTTTGCATGAATCTTTAACAAAATCTTGACTGAAAAAAATGCATGCTAGTATTTGTATTACAAAGGATATGAGGCAATATTACTCCTCATTGAGATTCAGCTCTGAGGCAGGAAAACTCAACTACCATCTTCCATAGTTAGTCCCAGTCAAAAATACAAAGTTTATTGACTAATATCTCTTATTTTTGCATAATGCATCCTTTTAATCCCCTCCACTTACCAGTACTTAAGTGGTTAAAGAATGTTAAGAATCAAAGTACTGGTAGGTTAAACTATGTTGATCCTACCTCTTCCACTCATTAGATAAACAATTTAGGGCAAATCTTTCTCAGTCTTAATTACCTTACCTGTATTTCCCTAATCCAGTTATAAAGAAAAAAAAATGTGGGAGAGAGTAAATTTATGAAAGAAATCAATGAAGGCATCAATAAGTAAATGTTCATATTTTATTATTTTTATTTTTATATTATTTTCAGTACTTATTAGAAGGAAAGCAGGTGATAAGTCTCTGGTAATTGTCCTCGCAGCCCCCTCTGTTGCTTCCTACATCCAAGCCAACTTTGTTCTTCAGACTACCAACATATTAATTTTCTTTCAAGATATTTTTATTTAAATTATTATCCTCTTCCCAAAAGCTTTACTGGTAACCCACTAGTTGCCACGTTAGAATTAATTGACAATAAAGGTGCTACCTGAAACATTTTTTTTGTCATTCTACCTAAGAAAGTTGTATTTGATGCTAGCTAGTGATAGTATTTAGTAAAGAGTGCCTATAACTCTGTAGGAAATATATATATCCTATGAGAGTGGGAACTACATCTCTTTTTCACAGTTCAAAGCCAAGCACAAGATCTGGCAATTCACATGCTTCTTGAGTGAATAAATGAATGAATGTTCTGGTAAGGAGATAAATGCCAAACCCTCTTCACAGAAAGAAGTTAATTAAGAATTGCAGTTACAGATTTAAGGAGTGGACATTTGTTATTTTTTACTTCCAGCTTATTTCCCTTTTTCTTTTAATAAAAGAGCCTTGATTTTCACTTAGGGAACTACCTCTACCATACTGCAGATGATCTTGGAAGCGCGATCAACAAATGTACACCCTCTATAATGGGGAGAGTGTTGCCTGACAAAGTTGGGTCAATCAGCTATTCCAAGGAACCACTCTGTTTTTTCTTTTTGATTATTGGGTGTTTATTTTTTCCTTTGATTCTCTAAAGGTTGCCCACCATGTTACTAATAAAATTGTTTTAAGTAAGTTAGCCACAGTAGGTTTCTATTTCTTACAATCAAACAATCCAGTCAATATACTACCCATTAATATATAATGGATTTGGTTAGGAAAGTAGTCATATGGGTACAACACATATCAACTAATAGAATATCAATACCAGTGTGGTGAAGTGACACTGTTTGTATCATTTTTTATATCTTTTGATATCAAATATGGAAAGGAAATGATGAGGTCATGATTACTGTTAAAAATTCCTCTAGCTCAACCCAATTTAACACCTTCCTTCAAGTCAGGAAATACATGAAGGATGAAAACACTGAAGATGGAACCATACTGCTCTCTGACAGACGTAGCAGATGTCTGTCACTGAACCTATTGCAACCATTCTTAGTCCTGCCCCAGAGGTCCTGAGTTCTTCGCGATTGATCCATAAACCATGAATCTGCCTGGAAATTAATGAATCAGCTTCTGGCAATGGAGTTGCCTCCTTCTGCAATTACCTTGACATCTCCTCCATATAGATCCCCCAAACACTATTCTGCAGGCTCAAGTGTGTTCTGTAGAGGTCAAAATAATTTATAACCAAATAGTGTCATAGAAAAGGTTATTTAGGAAAAAAAAAGTAATTTTATCAGGCAAATTCCACCATAAAACTGTCTCAAACTATTGGTGGAAATTTTTCACTTCAAAGGCAGAGATGAATTGTTTGATAAAAAGCAAATACACATCTCAAAAATATGCAAAACTAAATTACATATTTTCTCCATTCTTATCTCTCTCTCTCTCTCTCTCTCTCTCCTTTTTTAAGAATCCCTTGAATCCGAGCTCTCCTAATACAACATTTGGAAATTCTTCTATTCTTCTATTACTCATAGACTTTCCATCTAAGATGAGGCAGTTGGGGAAAAAGCAAGGAATCTATTCCATTCCCATTTCTGATCTTTCTTGCCAAGTGTCCATGCATTTTTTTTTTACCTTGATTAAGATGTATCAATTATGGACTGTATACAAAGACTTTACAACTTTCCTTATTAGTGCTAGAAGAATCCTATGTAAAACACAAAAAGGCTGGTGAATATCCACTATTATGTCACCAAAGTTTAATAATTGGCACACTACTTAATTTTTTTTAATGAAAATTCAATTGATGACATTCTGGTCATTTAGTGGCAGAAGAGAGCACAAGGCAGGCATTTCAACCACCCAAATGAAACACAAAATAAAAAGGAAATATAATAGATGAATATTGTCCTGATCTTTAAAAAATATAAACAATATTTTTTAAACTTGGAATGCTGCAAGTATGAAGACATACTATAATATAAACCATTCACTTAGATCTGTTAAAAAAAAAAAAAAAGATCTTTCCAAAATCCAGAATGTGAAAGCTCTTCAGGCATCTTTTTATGAATTGGCTAACTATGAGATCCAATGTGTATGATAAAGGCTAGAGGATGGAGGGTGTTGTAAGCCTTCCAGAATCTTCATGATGTATAAATTTTAGTGTTATATAAACCTACAAATATCAGCAGTGGGAAATAAAAGTATGCATCAAAATAGTATCCAGTTAGAATGTTTAACATTTTCATTTGGTTGATATCAAAGGAAATACAAATGGTCCTTGGATCCTAGGCTCCCATAGCCTCTTCAGGTGGAAGAAGAAACTGAACTAGAGAAGTGGATGAATAATGCATTCCTTTCAACAAGTTACATACATCATTGCAGATTTTTGTGGAAAGTTCATGAACCATTTTTAACAAGGATGGGAAGAGACTACTCTCACCAAGTACATTTCTATTATACTTAATTACCAAACAATAATTATTTGGTGATTAGGTGGGAATCAGCAGCCTCTCACACTAACTCAAAGGTGTATTATAAATGGTAACTCTTCTGACCTACAGTTTCATGATTCACATTAGTAATAATATGTGAAGAAGGAATTTGGAGCTCCAGTGATCATGTGGATTAAAACTTCTGCATTGGGGCACCTGGGTGGCTCAGTGGCTGACCATCTGCCTTTGGCTCAGGGTGTGATCCTGGAGGTCCCTGGATTGAGTTTCACATTGGGCTTCCCACAGGGAGCCTGCTTCTCCCTCTGCCTGTGTCTCTGCCTCTCAGTTTGTGTCTCTCATGAATAAATGAATAAAATCTTAAAAAAACAAAAAAACAAAAAAAACTTCAGCTTTACAGACATGCTGACCTTTTAAAAGTGTGGATGGCAGGGCTTCATTTCCTCTCCTTCATGTCTTTGAAGGTGATGGGGTATCTGAAGCAAGGATGAGTGAGTGCTCTTCCTGTGCTGAACCTCCGCAAGGGCATCCATGGACAAATCTGAGTGATTCTGGAATCAATTTGAATCATTTGAATACCTGTACCTCTACTAAATGCAGCACCCTCTTTGATATCAGTGTCCTTGAGGATTAGTAATCTTATGCATAAGATTTTTTCTTATAGTTATCTTTCTTCCTCTAGGTATTTCTTCCTTTTGCTATTTTCCTTCTGCAGGAGATCTAAGCCATTGGTTCCAAAGAGAGACCAGAGATAACACAGTTATGTTTTCGAGCAAGCACAAAGATCGTCCTAAGGAATTCCTTCTGAAGAGTCTCCATTCTATCTCATCTTTCTCAAATTAGATCAGATGAGACCCTGAGCCGATTCCTGAATCCAACCGGAGATTTAATTAAGTGACCTTCAGGCAATTTCCCATTCAAGGATTCTGTGACTTTATGAACTTATTCCTAATCATCTCTTATGAAGTCAATTAACTTCTTCTTTTTCTATATTTGCCAGCAAGCAACACTGTGTATGACCTTGACCACAACAGGCTGGACTGAGTAATAAGGAGTTCAGTATTGCCAGAACTGAAAATACAATTCACTGTGCAGAGTCTATTGAAGCTGAAGGAGCAGTGTCATTTCTGTCTGTGAGGGCAGGCACATTAAAACATAAAGGCTAATCCATGGGCTCACAGAGCCCCACTAATCCTTGCAAACCATAAGCTGCTTTGCAAATTTTATCATAAACTTGCAAAGCTTGTTTGCAACTCTCTAAAAATCACAGAATCGCTGAAATGTTTGGTTGGAGGACCCGGTAAGGTCATTCACTAACCGTGTTCATTAACCTATCTTGAGTCAGCTCTCCTTGAAGCATTTCTGACAGAGGAGAAGATTCTCTTAGTCTCAAATTTCTCAGGGGAAAGACAATCCATACCTCTTTTGTAGTTCTTCCCTGTTCGAAGACACTACAAAGCATAGAAATTCCTTTTCTTATTGTTAAATTACACCTCTGTTAAAAAAAAGTGTACTTCTTAAAAATGAAATAGGGCAACAGTACACTGAGTTTAGAAGAAGAATAAATCAGGGGTGCCTGTGTGGCTCAGGCTGTTAAGCATCTGCCTCTGGCTTAGGTCGTGATCCCAGGGTCCTGGGATCAAGCCACACCTGCTTCTCCCTCTCCCTCTGCTTGCTGCATACCCTGCTTGTGCTCTCCCTCTCTCTGTTCAAATAAATTAATAAAATATAATTTTTTAAAGATTTTATTTATTTATTCCTGAGAGACACAGAGAGAGAGAGAGAGAGGAGAGAGAGAGAGAGAGAGAGAGAGAGAGGCAGAGACACAGGCAGAGGGAGAAGCAGGCTCCATGCAGGGAGCCCGATGCGGGACTCGATCCCGGGTCTCCGGGATCATGCCTTGGGCCGAAGGCAGGTGCCAAACCACTGAGCCACCCAGGGATCCCAATAAATAAAATCTTTGAAAAAAGAAGAAGAAGAAAAATAAATATCATTAAGAAAACTGACCAAAAAAAAAAAAAATTAAGCCATATCTGCCATTTTGTCTTCAAACCTGTGTGAAACATTTGATAATGCTCTGATGTGATAGAAGCTTAACTATATAGCATATAAAGCTTTCTGTTATTTGGTCGCTGACTGTTTTTCCAGCCTACTTCCTACTACTCAACTATGCTTTCCATTCTTACATTTCATTTTTTTTTTCTTTTTTTTTTTTTTTAATTTATTTTTTATTGGTGTTCAATTTACTAACATACAGAATAACACCCAGTGCCCGTCACCCATTCACTCCCACCCCCCGCCCTCCTCCCCTTCCACCACCCCTAGTTCGTTTCCCAGAGTTAGCAGTCTTTACGTTCTGTCTCCCTTTCTGATATTTCCCACACATTTCTTCTCCCTTCCCTTATTTTCCCTTTCACTATTATTTATATTCCCCAAATGAATGAGAACATATAATGTTTGTCCTTCTCCGACTGACTTACTTCACTCAGCATAATACCCTCCAGTTCCATCCACGTTGAAGCAAATGGTGGGTATTTGTCATTTCTAATAGCTGAGTAATATTCCATTGTATACATAAACCACATCTTTTTTATCCACATTCTTACATTTCAAACCAGCCAATACAGTTGTATTGATGGTACCTGAAGTTAACAACTTTTATTCCCCAATCTGTAAAACTATCATTGCTCCATAAAATATATTTTACCCCTTGTGAGGCTTCCCTGACCTCACTTCCATTCTCTGCCTAAATAATCTCTAAGCATAGTCCTTTTTACATATATCTGGAATAGAACATATCAGAAATACATCATTAACTTGTCATATTTGTCCTATGTTAGGTCTTCTCTCCTTTAACTTAGGAATCAGATCTTATTTTATTTTCTATTATTACTGTCTGGCAAATCATTTGTCCTCAGAGACATTGGCTAAATTCAGGGTGAGTTGTATACCTTTTAGGTATGGAGATAAAAAGCATTTAGTTTGATATATTATAAATAGTCTTCCAAAATTTTCAGTGTTATCCAAGTTTCTCTAAAGTATTTAGAATCAGTGCTGATGTCATAAGAAACTTTTACGGAGGGCAGCCGGGGTGGCTCAGCGGTTTAGCGCTGCCTTCAGTCCAGGATGTGATCCTGGAGACCTGGGAAGGAGTCCCACGTTGGGCTCCCTGCATGGAGCCTGCTTCTCCCTCTGCCTGTGTCTCTGCCTCACTCTCTCTGTGTGTCTCCCATGAATAAATAAATAAAAGTCTTAAAAAAGAGAAACTTTTATGGACTAGACTACTAGTAAAGAAATTTTTAGCTTCTCCTCCTCTTTTATAGACAGACAGAAAAACAGATGGGTATGTAGACAGAAAAGAGCAATTAACATTTAGTGATTAAAAGTATTCAACAGTGAAAATTACAATAATTAACTTTGACATGACATGTAATATTTAAGAAAACTTTTTTTACTATACATGTTGTATTAATTATTAATATAAAAGATTTGAGAGGGAGAAATTAATTACTTTTTTAATCTTGGGTATATTTTTTATCCTGTACAATATTCACAATGGTTAAGAATTGGAAGTTGTGCAGCTGAATGTCTCATGTGGGCATTGATTTAAAATATCATTCACATTGTGATCTTCTTATTGGCTGACTAGGACTCTGGAGCCCAATATTCATTGCTATGTATAGATAAGAATGACTTCTTTAAATGTTTGGAGGTTAAAATGATCACAGAACTTCAACTTCTACATTGAATATTTGATAATATTTCATACGGTTTTAGACTTGTGGGATTTTCTTTAAACAAAGTGAGTTGACCTTCCCATATGATTTATCTAAGTCAACAAATAATCTAGGCAAAAAGAGTGAATATATAGCTAAGAAAACTGAAGCTTAAAGCGATGTTATAAAAAAAATAAAGATGTTATGTAACTTATTCGTAGATCACACTGGTAGAGTTCTGCTTTGAAAATAATTCTCCTAACTCTGTGCTTCCTGTATATATTGCTAGACATCATAACTGCCACCACTGCTAGAGTGCAAAGTTTGTGTTTGATTTCGGCAATAAAGAATTCCTGGGTTCAGATCTGATATTTAGAAGTATGGAAGTCATTTCTCCTACCACCACAACAAAAAAGTTAAACATACTAAAAATCCATTGCAATTGGCCCTTGAAGAATGAGGGAGGGGAAAGGAGTTAGGGGCATCAACAACCCTGGGCATATGGTTTTTGTCGATTTAATTAATAATAGCCTACTGTTGACTGGAAGCCTTACTGACAACATAAATAGTCAATTAAAACATATTTTGTATGTTACATATATTATATATTGTACTCACATAATAAAGTAAGCCAGAGAAAAGAAAATGTTATTACAAAAATCATAAGGAACGGGATCCCTGGATGTCTCAGCGGTTTAGCCCCTGCCTTTGGCCCAGGGCATGATCCTGGAGTCCTGGGATTGAGTCCCTCATCGGGCTCCCTGCATGGAGCCTGTTTCTCCCTCTGCCTATGTCTCTACTTCTCTCTCTCTGTGTGTCTCTCATGAATAAATAAATAGAATATTAAGAAAAAAATAATAAGGAAGAGGAAAAACATTTACATTACGGTGCTGCATTTATCCAAAAAAATCTGTGTATAAGTAGACCCACACAGTTCAAAACCATGTTGTTCTAATATCAACTGCATCTTCTTAGTCATATCAGAGAATTGAGGTCAAGGGCATCATCTCAAAATCTGGAGAGATAGGCACAAATAGAAAGACACAGCCAAGATCTGCTTACTTGGAGCAAAAGCCATTGAAGCCATGGATGGGTAGAAATACTTAAATGATGATGTTGATAAATTGCTGGAGGCTGAGTATGAATTGACTTGACTGTGAGAAATTTTGGAAACTACAATCTCTGTAAGGCACCCATACTTTCAAATTTTTCAAGATGAAGAGCTAAGAAAAATTGCACTGTGGTTCTGGCAAGGGAAAATAATCATTTGAAACACACACAAAGTGTTCTCCATACCAAATGTCTAGTCTCCAATGGTACATATTAATCCAACTAGATCAGTAATGACTTTAAATATGAATAGTTACATATACCAATTAAAAGAGATTGTCAGAATGGATTTAAAAAGATGAAACTATATATTGTCTATAGAAAATCTACCTTATATATAAAAACACAGGTAAAAAGTAAAAGGATAAAGAAAAATACACCATGCTAATATTGATCAAAAGAAAGCCAGAGGAGCTATATTTATTTCCAATGAAGATGACTTCTAAGCAAGAAAAATTATGGGGATATCAAGGAGTGCTGAGTTATAATAAAGGTCAATTCTCAAAGAAGATAAAGCAACTCAACACGTGAACCTAACAATAGAGCATCAGAATATATGAAACAAAAACTAATGTGCAATGAGAAAATACTTGAATGTCAAGAAAAATAGACATATCCATTGTTATAGTTGGAGACTTCTACACAACTCTGCCAGTAACTGAGATCTTCAGGCAGAAAATCAACAAGGGTAGAGTGAAACAAAATAACATCATCTCAACTTGATCTAATTAGCATTCATAGTGCAAAACATCTCAGCAATTTCTATAGAAGTATGAGGTTGGAACACCTCTTACTCACCTCACCTTGCTGTTGTGTATGTATGTGTTTGTGTGTGTGTGCAATCCTACGCCTGGCA
Organism: Canis lupus baileyi; assembly: GCF_048164855.1. Lineage (NCBI taxonomy): Eukaryota > Metazoa > Chordata > Mammalia > Carnivora > Canidae > Canis > Canis lupus. The sequence goes on from NC_132868.1 coordinate 25,330,047, forward strand.
CAGTACAGAAACAAAGTATGGCTTAAGTCAATATTTATTTAATCTACATTATTAAAATATTCTGATGACTCATCTCTATTTATTGTTAAAAAGTTACTCTTTTTACTCTATATTTTACTATAGAAGTGATCCTAAGGTTTGGCCTATTTTTTGGTGCCACGCCTCTTAATGGCAGGACTTCTTGCTTATTATATGTTTGGAATTTAAACAACTCACTGATTCATTTCAAGAGTTTCGTTATCTCACTTATACTATAGGAAGGCCCCTCTGTTGCTTAGACCTGTTGAATAAGCCATGCACGCTGAGTACTCAACTCAGGAGCTCTCTGGTTTAGGATTAGCCTCTCCAATCCAGTTGGATTGGCCTCCAACTACCATAAATTTCACCATGGACCAGTAAATGTGTCCAGTTCCAAATTATCTCCTTTTAAGCCTTCCAGACTTCATTCTTTCATTCAAAATATTTACGTCGTACTTTACCTCTATTAAAATTTTTTTAATTAAAAAAATTAAAAATCTTACTGAATTCCACTTTGCATAGAAATTTGTGGCCCAGTAACTAGGGACCACATTGGTCCACACTGGATTGACAACCATACAGGCTCCTGGAAATCAAGACTGGTCAATCACTCCTAATAAGTTTTCAGTATCTTCATAGAATGCATTACCTCTGAAGGTACATGAGCAAGTTTCTTGTTTTTGTGCCATTTTTAATAGCAAGAGAAAATCCAGGCAATGAAATTTTTACTCCAGTATCAACTATTCAGAACATTGTCAAATTTTATTAGAACTATAGGGAGCAGCATTTAAAATCTGGGCTATGAAGGGGAATTTGGGGATATAGTATCACTTACTTATGGCCTATAATTTATTTTCTTGTTAGTACCAAAGACGTGGGATAAATAAATCAAACCCACCCCTGGACTGAAAAGGAGAACACTTTTCGCTTTATTTTGTATTTCCTTAACCAGCACATAAAGCATATTTATGGACTTTGGAATAAGACAAACTTGGAATCTTAAGTTTTTATCCTCTCTAAACTTCAATTTTCTTATCTAGAAAATAATAAAGTTATTGATATTATAGGGTTCCTATGAGAGGTAAGCAAGATAAGTATAAAATACTTAATCTCCATGCTTAGCACAGAATAAGCTCTCAACAGATGTTCAATGTCTCATCATTTTCCACCCACAAGGGCAAAGGTTAGAGCGCATGTGTTACATAAACTCCAGATGTAAATTAAATTGTCATCTACTACCCACAGGCATATCTGGCTCCGTGAAAGCTCTTCATGTTGTTATATTTGCATTGTCAGTCAGCATCTCCTGCTCCTTCAGATTCACTCTTCTGGTTCTGTGACTTCTCTGTCATGCAAATTCCACCTCAGTGATAGCCAAGTTGCTCCAGTTATCCCAAAAGGAGCAGGAGCAGCAATCTGCCCACACTGGATCTTGTGTCTCTCTGGACTCCAGACCAGCCCAGATCACTTGATAAGTCACGTGGCCATCCAAGTTTGCTTCTCTTCAGGGAGCATTTAACACCTCTGAAAGTGAATAAGCACCTTGGTTTTATTTGGTATCGAAGCCTTAAGTTTTTTTTTTTAAATATTTATTTATTTACTTATGATAGACATAGAAAGAGAGAGAGAGAGGCAGAGACACAGGAGGAGGGAGAAGCAGGCTCCATGCCAGGAGCCCAACGTGGGACTCAATCCCGGGACTCCAGGATAGCGCCCTGGGCCAAAGGCAGGCGCCAAACCGCTGAGCCACCCAGGGATCCCCAAGATTTTTTTTTAATATGGCATAATACTTTATTAGGAAGGAAAAAAAATTAAAAAAATAAAGAAACAGTCCTTCTGTCGGGGCAAAGATTGTTAGGCACCCATACAATTATAAGGGACTCTTGAAAAAGAAAATCCTTATTAAAATTGCCAGACTTAAAGCTAACCATAACTCCAAATGGAGTTTCTACCTATAATCTGGAAAAGCCTTTTAAACCTGAAGCTGTGTGTTTCCAAAATTAGTGTTCATAAAACAACAACAACAAAATCACCCGACTGTATTTGTTTAAATGTATTCAACAAAAATTTATTTATTGGCAATGTGTATCAGGTACAGTTCTTAACAAATACTACTTAATTGATTAGATCACATAACCACTAACATGTTTAAGTATCTTTTTATTTGGTCTCTATGCTGTTTAAGACTGTGCTATATATGCTTTAGGGGATTTAAGAAAAAAATAAATGTCTATTCTCACAAGTCAGGCAAACCTAGAGTCAAATCTCAGCTCTGCCACTTGCTGTGCTAGTTTTGATTTTCCTATTGGGTTTTGCTTTAAAGTCCATATGTCATTTTTTTGTTTTGTTTTTATTGTAGGTATCACTTGTGTTACTGGGGGAGCTTCTACTATAATCTGAACCTGCTACAGGACTGTTTTCTGCTCTGGAGCCCACTCCAAACTGACAGTCTTCCATGTCACCAGGTAAATGGGCCAAAACAGTAGTCCCAGTTACAAAATATCTTACCTCCAGAATCCAAAGAGGCCTATAAAAGACTATGCTCCCTTCCTATTGGTAGAAGCTGTAAGATATATTAATTTGTCCTTTACTTATTATTTATGTGCTGTCCAACTATGCCCTCCACATCAGGGCTTGACAAACTACAGGCCATAGGCCAAATCCAGCCTGCTGCTTTTTTTTTTTTTTTTTTTTTTTTTTTTGAGCAAAGTTTCATTTTTACACAACCAAGCTCAAGCTCATTCATTTATAAATTATCTATGGCTGTTTTCATGCTATATAGTGTCAAAATCTAGTGATAGAGACTGGCCTGCAAAACTTAAAATATTTACTATATGACACTTCACAGAAAAAGTTTGCCGACAGCTGCCCTAAACCTCTGGACACTTAATAACTTCTTTAGTCTGGCAGAAATCTCAATCCCTACAGAGTTTATGTACCACCATTTGTTATTCATGCACTCTATCAATTCTAACGTATTTGTCAAATTTTGCTTATCTACCCTGATTAAATAAATGTATAAGCTATGAAGGCCACCTTCTGATTTTCAACTTCACCTTCAGTTAATGACTAATTACATGTAGCCTTCCACTGTCTTTCTTCAGTGCATCAAGAACTAGCAATGGTCATTCAAGTCTGTAGTCCTTCACTGATTAATCCCTGTAGTGCTCAATCCCCTGCTGTGCTGAACCAGGAGAGCATTCTCATTCATGCCTATACTTTCCCAGTTCTTCATTAGAGGAACTTTGAACAATCACATTGCTGTAGTGTGCCAAGAGAATCAGTCCTCCACCACCACCAGGTAAGGATCCAACTCCCAGGTAAGGATCCTCCTAGTACCAAGTGTTTTGGGTTGGGTTCCTTAGAAAAGGAGATAATTTCATATGCAAGAGTTCTTTGGGGGCAGAGGTTGTGAACTAAAGATCAACTCTGAGAAGTGAGGAAGCAAGGTTGGGCAGAGGGAAGTATTGACCTGAGAGGCCACACAGGTCACACAGGACTCAGCTGATCCCATGAGGGGCTCTAGAGCTGGAGCTAGAAGGGCCCTTTAGAAATGTCCCAGGTCAAGACTAGAGGGCTAGTTCTTTGTACCTCTACATCAACCAATTTGGGACATGGTCTCCCTCGAGGATTGGAGTGTAGTTTGGGGTGAGACAGCTCTCTTCAGTCCAGAGTAATTCGTGGAGAGACTTGTGAAGTGTTAGCAGGCCAACAGTTTCAGCAGCTTGTAGAATGAAAGCCTTGTCCTGATGGGTGCACCTGGGCAGCACAACAAACTGATGTAGGAATGAGTTAGGAGCAAATGGGGCTAGGCAGGGAAAGATAAGGGAAAGGCCTAGAGTTGGATTCCCATAAATCTATGGGCTCCCATAAATCCCAAGGATACCAAATGGTTCAGAGTCAGACATCTACCCATCCCAAAGAAACAGAGATAAGCAGTAAAAACAGAAAAGTAAATAGATCAGGCTCCCTATCTCCAGTGTTAGAGAGTATCCTCATTTGATGGTTACCAGACAATCCCAGAGATTCACCAGACCCTAAAACAGCCACATGTCAATCACCTGAGACAATACAAAGAAACCTCAAGGCCTTGGGCTCCCTGGTTAGGTTCCCAGTAAAAAGCCAGCCAAAAAGCCCCAGCGGCAACCCTGTTGGGACCCCTTTCATTCCTGAGAGCCTTCTCTGTATCTCTGCTTAATAAACTTCTACAGCTTTACTCACTCCGTTGTTCAGAGATTCATTCTTCGACTCCGTGAGACAAGAACCCAGCTCTCCCGTATCAAAACTGCCCATTATGAGGAGATAATAAGGGAAAAAAATACTTGAAGTGTAGCAATTCCAGTTGTTAGATTGTGGGAATGTCAGGCCAATAACAACAGAAACTCATGGTTACATGCTTTTGTATTTTGGGTTCCTTGGGAATGGAGACACTTTTGCTTTCAGGGCCATGACATGTATATTGCCGACAGGAAACCCTGGGAAACAGTTGGATACTTTCTTTAAAAAAAAAAAACTAAACTTGCACTTATAACCCAGCAATTGAACTCTTTTGATCATTTATCCCAAAGAAATGAGAATTCAGGTACACACAAAAACCTATACAAAAATATGCAAATAGCTTTATTCATAAACAACCCAGAGGTCCTTCAATGGATGCATGTTTATACAAGCTGTGGTACATCCATGCTGTGAAATACTACTCAGCAAAAAAGGAACAAATTATTTTTACACCCAACAATTGAGTGGATCTTCTTGCTGAAAAAAAATAGCTAATCTCAAGGGTCCATTCTGTATGATTCCATTCATATCACGTTCTTGTAACAACAAAGGAGAACAGATTAAATAGTGGCCACTTAGGGAGATGAAAAAGGAGTCGGTGGTAGGTGTAAAACAAGTAGCAAGAAACATCCTTCTGATGGAACTGTTCTTGACTGTGGTAACACACACAAACACAAAAAATCACAAAATCACAGCACATTGTTAAGCTGCTGATATTTGAATAAGTTGAATAGATTGTTATCATTGCTAATTTTCTAGTTGTGATATAGTATCATAGTTATATAAGACATTACGGATAGGGGAACAGGGCTAGCTGAGGACAAAGCACAACTGATATCCCACAAAAGACCCCCACTCAGGGTGGGATATGTGTGACATTCTTCAGGAGGCTTCCAATTGTCTTAGTGTTGGTCCTTGCTAGAGGGAAAAACAATCTTTAACTTGACAATGGCAAGGCCTCCAGTATCTTGTAGGTCCTCCTTAGCATATGAAAATCCTTTTGAAATCTCCCTTTTCCTTACCTCCCCCAACTCTGCAGGTGTATAATCAGCCACTCCTCCCAAGCCCAGGACAGCAGCTCTTCCTGCCCATGCTTTAATAAGACCACAATTTTACACCAAAGATGCCTCAAGAATTCTTTCTTCGTTGTCGGCTCCAGACTTCACCTGTATTCCAAAACTTCATCAATTACTACTGGGGGAAATGGGGTGAGGAGTGTACTGGATTCCTCTAGTTTGTTTCTTATAACTGCATGTGCATCTACAATTATTTCAGAATAGGGAGTTTAAAAACACTGTTTGTGATATTCTTAATATCCTAGAAAATACTCAGATAGAAATTTTAAGAAAATCATAGTTTGAAAGCATCCTTTTTTTTTAAGAGTTTATCCATTTATTCATGAGAGACAGAGAGAAAAGGCAGAGACACAGGCAGAGGGAGAGGCAGGCTCCACGCAGGGAGCCCGACATGGGACTCAATCCCCCTTCTCCAGGATCATGTCTGGGCCAAAGGCAGGTGCTAAAGCCACCCAGGCTGCAAGTATCTTGCAGGAGTTTTTGATGGTGATGGTAGTGCTGGTTGCTCATATGAACTTGAGGGCCTTTAGGTCAGGCACGAACTCACCAGATCTGGTCTAGGGTTACATATAGACAGGGGATGTACATATGGTCTGGTTACAGTAATGAAGAATAAGATCTACAATTTTTCTTCATGTAGAGGCTGAACAGAAGCATTGGGCCAGCAGGAAGAACTAGAGTCTTGGCTTATTTATCCTATGTTGGATTATTTGTTTTTCTACTATTTGTCTCAAAGTAAGGCAAAGCCATTTTATAACTCATATGTTTGGGCATACATTTAATTCTCAAGTTATAAATGTGACTTTGCACACATATACTATTGTATTTTCAAGAGGAAGGCAGATGATTTCAGCCAAAATGTGATTGAATGGAAATATCAAAAGGAGCTAATGACATTTTGTTGATCTTGCAAAAGGAAAATCTTCATGGGAGAGGGTATGAGATTGTTTTTGGACGTTCTCAAGATTCAGAATTACACCACTGCCCCCCACCCCCCTCCAGGAGCTAATGATAAGGAGGAGTGCTTCAACTCTGAATAAGGAAAGACATTATGGCCCAATAATAGAATAAGCTGCCTCAGAACATAGTGGGTTTTCTCATCCCCAGATGAATTTCAGCAGGAAATGGATTGCTATTAAAGAAGTGAAATGAATGTGATATTTAATAATCTTCTAAATTGCCTTTAAGACTTGGGAGTCTATAAATAGTAAGACACACTTTACATTGTTTCTAATTTAGTATTTTGAATAATTGAAGGCATTATTCTTTTACTTAAAAAGGATTTTCAATGAAAAAAATTACTTAAAATTCTTAACATAGTCAGAAAATAGGTTTGGCACAAATTTTAGTTGGTAGCATTATACCTGATGCCTAAGAAAATAGATAACCTCCTTTGATTTGATGCAAGTTTTTTTCTTTCTCAATGAAATAAAACAATGTTATCACAGCTTTCCTGAGCACTGAATGACGTTTTTCTCCCCTAAAATAAGAATGCAAAATCATAATTTGTATTCAATCATCACTTGGATTTAAAATACTAGCATTTTTCTTATTTTCCGCTCTTTTTCTTCAAAATGTATTAAGAACACCTCCATTTTATGCATCCGTGTATTATCTTGCCATTGTGCTTGAAATCCTCATTTTTCCCCCCATCTGTCTTGTCTGTAAGAAGAAAGACTATTTACCATGTAATATTCTGGAGTAAGGAACTCTTTTGAAATGCAAAGTGAATTTAGATTTGGCTGATAAAAATCATATCTCCCATAGTTATAAATTCCAATGAAAATATAGGAGAAAACTTCACAAAAATGTTATTGCATTTATTTATATAATTAGGGAAACCTAACATCTTTTACACAATATGCAATTGCCTTTCCTTTGTGCTATCTATAAATACATAGTGGGAGGGAGGGAAGGTGTGTCTAAGATTAATCAGAGTAAGTCTTGCCCCTGAGCTCTACAGATCAACATGCCTATTAATTTTAGATTTGCAAAATATCATGCCTTCTTAGAAATCTACTTACCAATTACTTTTGGCATTTTTAAAACAGTGGATAACAACCTTGTTTATTAACTAATTACTTGGGTTAAGAAGTAAGTATTACTAATAGAGTTGAAGGCCATTCACAATCCTGTCATTCCACATAGCTATGTCATTCTCCTTCTCCATTAGAAGAATCATTATTCTGAGTCTGGCGTTTATGATACCCAGGCATTTCATACCATTTCTTTCCAACCACTCTAGGAAATTTTACATACATTAAGAAAAGCACACTGAAATAAATATAGTTACACAATAAATACTTATTATTCATCAGCTAGATACACCAATTGTACTCTTCTGTAGAGATCCCCGGACTGAAATTAAGGAGTCAGCTCTGGTCCTGGCTCTGTCTTTAACTAACATGTCATTCACAGTAGACATCATTCTCCTAATGTCTAAGAAAAAGGGCCTGCTTTTGCTTTTAACACAAGAAATTATTATTTTTTTCCATATGACCAAATTTGCAGAATAATTATGGGTCCCCTACACAAGTCTATACCTTTGTCACCATCTAATTCATGGGCCCTGTAAAAATTGTAAGCATTTATGAGAAGACTGTTATTATACCTGAGATGTTGAACTATGGGGAATACCATAAATGTTACAGAAGTATACACACACACATACATATATACATATATAAATTAAATCAAACAAAGGGCCTGTTACTAAGTTAGTGGTTCCTAGCTTTTTACCAAAACAGAGTGCCTTGTTTGGTTTTCAGTGTGAGTGTTGTGACCTGTGACACTTGTAAGAATAATTGACCTACCTTCCTAGTCCATAACTTCCCACGAAGTCATCAATAAGTGTTCTAATCTGTGTAAGGTATTAATATTGTCCCACTAAGTAACTTTAATTCTCACCAGTATGAAAAACATGTCATTTTCATATTTTAATATTCCTGTGCATTATTTTTTTTTAAGATTTTATTTATTTATTTGAGAGAGAAAGCATGAGGAGGGGGTGGTAGGGGCAGAGGCAGGACAATCAGAGACCTGGGATCCCAGGACCCCGAGATCATAACGTGAGTTGTAGGCAGAGGCTTAACCACCCAGACGCCCTCCTGTGCATTCGTATTCTGAGTACATAGTGTGCACGAGCGCACACACGTGCGCGCGTGTGTGTGTGTGATTATTGTTTTATTTTGTGTTTTTTATAAGTGTTTTTCAAACATTGAAACTGCCTCTGGTTCCAGAAAGGTTATACAATCCAGGCTGGAAACCACTAAATTGGACTTTCCTATTCCTAAGAAGTCAAATTGAAGAAGAAAATAGAATGAGAAAGGAGATAGAACTTGTTGTCCTCAGTTACTGAATCACAGGCTTTAGCTGGTGCTGGAACCCTGCTTTTCTCATTCCTCCTCTCAAAGACCCCATTCAGCTCATTCCTAGTGCTTCCTCTACTCAAAGCTTTCACTCACATTGGAATCTCTAGAAAAAGACGCTTTTAAAAATTTTCTTATCATTATTTTAAATTTCCCTATCAAAAACTATATAAAAGTAGTTATAAAAATTTGTGTAAATTGGGATCCCTGGGTGGCGCAGCGGTTTGGCGCCTGCCTTTGGCCCAGGGCGCGATCTTGGAGACACGGGATCGAATCCCACGTCAGGCTCTCAGTGCATGGAGACTGCTTCTCCCTCTGCCTATGTCTCTGCCTCTCTCTCTCTCTCTCTCTCTCTGTGAATATCATAAATAAATAAAAAACTAAAAAAAAAGAAAAAAATTTAAAAAAAAAAGAAAAAAAAATTGTGTAAATTATTCATAACTAATTCTAGGAATTCAGTTTGATTATTGCCTATTTTTCTTTCTACAGCATATTTCAGAGGTTTGAACTTGTGCCTCTCAAGCAAGAGGTTTGAACTTGTGCCCATATAGCACGTTGATCCTCCAGTGGTCTATAGTCTAAAAAATCTATACCGTGTTCAGAAACCATTTCACTCCTCCCAGGAATCTTAAGTTAAGCAGAAAGTTTATGCTCCAGTTGAAATGGGTTTGTGTTTTGCTCTTACTAAACTAAGAAATAATAGCAAATGCTCCAGAGGCATTAAGCAATAGCAAATGCTAAAATGAAAGTTATGTCATTTCTAGAAAATGTGAAGGGATCCTTTAACAAGCTTGAGAGATCAAGGTGTATATTTAAATACCTTTCATGTTCGGAGCAGAAGGCGCACTCTTCAGTAGGCAGCCATTCTGTGTGTGTGTGTGTGTGTGTGTGTGTGTGTGCATGTATGCGAGTGTGCGTGTGTGTATATTGTGTGTGGTTCTAGGCAACATCCGAAGCATAGACTTTAAACATCTGAAATAAATTGGGTAAAAAATATGTTTTGGATTCAGGTGAGTACTTAGGTTAAAAAAATTTACATCTCCCTCAGTTCTTTACCACCAATAATTCACCTCGCTGCTGAATACAGGCTTCATTTTCGCCTTTTGAAACAATAATAAGTATGTGGTCAGCTATAATCTAAACAGAGACGTGGTAAATTTATGTGTGAAGTTTGATATGAATAGCAGTGGTCTATATAACTAAGAATCTCTGCTACTCTAACAGGCACATTTCCAGATGTTGATTTTTACAGTAAATGGTTTAAGAGCAAAGACATTTTAGAGTAATGAAATCATTATCAAAGTATGGTCTCATGCACATTTGCATCAGATTCACATAGAATGCCTATTAAAATTTAATTTTTGGAGATCCTACTTAGAGCTAACAAATGAGAATGCCAGAATGAAGGGCTTGATACTACAAAACAAACAAACAAGAAATGAGCTACATTTCAGATGAGTTCTCTAGCTAATTCTTTGGCTTCACATCTCCGTCTGGTAGAAGTGTCCAGTTGTCGTCTCTAGCTCAGTCAAAATCTCTGGGATCCATCCCACGATGAAGACAGAACAAGAACAAGGAATTATTACAGAACTGGAACTGGCATATGGTCTCAGTTCTTTATTAGAAAGAGAATCTAACTCGTGAACTCAACGACTTAGAGGATCCCTACTAATAAGAGTCTGAGTCTAGGAATTATATAATCACTTGGGTAATTACAGGAAAGAATTGACAATGTTTATTGTTAGTGTTCAAAAAAGATTTTATCTTTGAGAATAGAGCATACTTACCAAATTGAAAATGTAAAAACTCCTCCTAGAAGCTATCTGTTAATAGACTCATCAACATGTTGCCCTTGCATTTTGACTGATTATTTCTGAGGAAAGCCAATGTGAGTGTGTGTGTGTGTGTGTGTGTGTGTGTGTGTGTTTGGGGTGGGCAGTGGTTAATAAAACATCTTCCAGCTCTTTGGCTTCGAGGCAGGGACCAGCTGTCCAAATTAATGTGAGATTCATAGGTCCAGGACCTGACATAAATTAGACTGAGAGGAAGGAGAAGGTTTAATGGAAATTGAAAGTAAATCCCATTGCACCTGTACTGGGCTTTTTCATACAATGATGATTCCCAGCTGCATCATTATGATGACTTTCTAAAGTGAACTTGGCACCCTGGGGTTCTTTTCTGGGGAGAATGAGGAGGCAGGTAGAGACAGTACATCATATTTTTATTCCATTGACAGGAGACCAATCAGTTAAAAAAAAATCAGTAGGTTATATAAAAAGTAATTACAATTAACTCTATTTAATTCTGAATGCAAATAAAATATCCAAATAATTATCTAAATGTATTTGGTTTGATTTGATGTTAGCTGGGGGGAAAACATTTAAACTTAATCTTTGCAATACGACACTGGGTCATCACAATTTTGTCTATATGTCTGAGAGGGACCTCGTGTGTGTAGCTCACAGTTCAGATCCTTGCTAATGAAAGTGTGGTGCTTAGACTTGCACCATCAGCAACTCCTGGGAGCTTGTTAGAAATGCAGAATCTCAGGCCAACCCCCCCAGCTTGCTGAATCAGAGTCTTCATTTTAATAAAATCTCCAGATGATTCAAATGGACAGTAATGTTTTAAAAGCACTGATGTAGGCCATAAAATAAAAGACCTCTCTTTAACTGGCTTGATAAACTACTTTAAAATTAAGATTTTATTTGGCTAGGGCCTTACACAAATGAACAAGGTATGTTATGCCACAAAACAGAATTATTTTAAAGCTGGAAGGGGTCTTTGAAGCCATAGCATCCATTTCCTCTTATTTATATATTAGGAATCTAAAGGCTGAAAAGATGGAATAACAAGCACAACATCACAGCTATTTAATTACAGAGAGAAAATTGCAAGCTCAGATATCTTTGCTTCCAACTCCAATGTAAGAGAGCAAGACTCATGAAAATATTGAGATTTGAATTATTTTTACACATATTTTTATACCAGAAAGAGAAGTCTGATGTCTGACCCTAACTTTTGCTTCACAAAAACGTTTGCACGTCTTTGTTTGTTTTCTAAGTTTGTAAATAAGTGCGGCAATTTGTCAGCCAGAAGGATTTTAAGTTACTTTTCTCTTTACTCTAGAACCTCTCTTTTTCTAGTTCTGCTTATTTTGACCACTTGTCTTTTGCTACCAGTCATTTTAAAGCCAGTTTTGTTCATCTGATGACAAATGAGTTTGCTAAATTCACACCCTATTGTGAAGACAATGGGTTGCCAGGGATCAAGAGAGGAAGGCCCCTTTCCAAGGTAGGAGAACACAGTGTGGATATGGATTTTCCCTTTTTGGTGGTGGGCAACTTGGAGTTTTACCTTGTTTCATCAGAGGCACACTGGACCAGCCTAGAACTCTGACTATAGTTAAAGCCACACTTTCGGAGAGGTAGGATCTGCAGCACTAACTAGTCATAGTTAATGTGCTGCAGAAGCACTGCATGTCACACACGCTGTTTTAAAGCTAATCTTCACAGTACATTGATCAAGCCATACGTGTAGCAGAAATTTTGAGATGAAGGAAGAGTCACAGAGGAGTAGCAACTGAGAAATTTAAGGCAATATTTTTAAAATTTACTTAAATTTTGTTTATAAAAACAAAAATAGACAAAGTAGATACAATTAAATGTATTATGCTAGTATTTATTTATTTATTTATTTTTAACAATTTTATTTACTTATTCATGAGAGAGAGAGAGAGAGAGAGAGAGAGAAAGAGAGAGACAGAGGCAGAGACACAGGCATTGGGATAAGCAGGCTCCATGCAGGGAAGCCCGACATGGGACTCGATCCCGGGTCTCCAAGATCAGGCCCTGAAGGCGGCGCTAAACCACTGAGCCACCCGGGCTGCCCTATGCTAGCATTTTAAATTCTCTTTTCCATCTAAATCACACCTTAAGAGTCAATGACAAAGATGGTTAAATAGCACCATAATGTCTGAATGAATTACATCTCACATCCTCTGGAGTTTTACCACTGGTCAACTGAACTACCTCACCTCCTAGGTGGTCAGGTTCTGAGGGGATATAGAAGTAGGGAGAGGTGGGGCACCTGGGTGAGGCACCTGGGTGGCTCAATGGTTGAGCCTTTGCCTACAGCTCAGGTCATAATCCCTGAGTCACAGGATCGAGACTCCCAGTCTCAAGTTCCCTGGAGGGAGTCTGCCTCTCCCTCTGCCGATGTCTGCTTCTGTTCCTGTGAGTCTCAAGAATAAATAAGTAATATCTTAATAAAAAAGAAGAAGAAGAAGAAGAAGAAGAAGAAGAAGAAGAAGAAGAAGAAGAAGAAGAAGAAGAAGAAAGAAGAAGAGGAGGAGGAGGAGGAGGAAGTAGGGAAGGGTGAAAGAAAAGGAGGAGACCTTTACCGAATTGAAAATATTCAGGCTGTATACTTCCAGGCTTAGGTGTCAGAGTTCTCCTTCCTTTTCTATCTACTCCCATTTCCAGTCCCAAGGCTTTCCAAAGCATCTTCAGAATGAAAACGCCCCTGCTTACATCCAGGCTTACTTCTGAACTCCATGCTTCAATGCTTCAATGCCCTACTCCACACATTCACTTGGTTAATGGGTGTCTCAAACTTAACATGTCCTTCATGGATATCTAATTGTCTCCCCATCTTTGTTCCCTGCATCTCCAGAAGGGGTCCCCATTCTTAGTAAAAGCATCCTCAGCCAGTCATTTGCTTAGGCCAGAAAGACTGGAGGTTGTCTTCCTGTTCCCACTTTCTCTCAAATCCCCTATCTTTTCTCTCCTGCCAAAGGAGATAGTCAGAATCCTATAAGCCTATTTAGCCTCCCAGACCAGCTCCCATCATCTCTTAACCCCAGGATGAGAAAGAGAATGACAAAGGGAATGAAGATGACATAAAATAGAGTGGGGGGTAGGGGAGTGGGGAAAGGAGAAGGAATGAAAGCCAGACATATAACTTGATTTTTAAATTTAAATACACATGCAGACAGGCAGCTAAATTATATATATTTTTTCCTGACATCTTTCTAAGATTCAATTTGTTCAGCTGCTGTGTCACATTCTGTGCATTTTTAAAAATGATTTCTGAATACTATGTTCCTCTTTCCCGGCACACCAGGAAATACCCAGAATAAAAGATGTGTGTGGTTGCCACAGAAGTATGTACAGGGCTCCGTATCGTATAACACATTTGTTAGTGATTGTAGCTACTGCACATAAATAGTAGTGAAAATTTCTAGGGAATCTGAATGTGCAGCATGCATACCACACACCACAAACTATTTCTTCAAATGAGGATACAGCAACTCCAAGTGTGCCAGTCCCCTAGTGTATCCTTGGGTTCCTCTCTCTGTAGTAAATCATAAAAACTAGCATAAACTCATTTTCCATCCTACTGCAGTTCCAATAGTATCTCTTTGTCCCTCCTCGCTTTCAGGCCCTGGAAAGCCACCAGCCTGCAAGGGGCAGCTGCTTGTTGAATAGGTGTATGTGCAGCTAGAGCACAGAAAGCATAGTTATGTCCATGACACAGTGTCTGTCTCAGATCTACCTGCAAGGAGGGAATAGACAAGTTTTTCATAGACATTATCTTGTTACTTTTCTTCTATTTTTGTTGCATGTCCGTAGACTCATTTTTATTCCTGAATATAGATGAATCATTCTTTCTCCTCCAGGATGTAGATGACAATGTATTTTTCAGAATGAAGCCTCATAACGTAAATGAAAATAAATGAGCACAGATGATTTCTGCTTCTTGGAATGTGGAGCAAAAAAAAAGCCAGAAACGTTCCACAAACAATCAAGACACGTGCTGTAAAATAGAGCTGACATACTTTTATCTGTAGAGCTGGGTTTGCCAGAAAGAAAAAGAAATCCCACATGATGGGACATGTGGGGACATCTAAGAGCGAAGTGGTCAGCTAATGAGCTGGAGTGGCCTCACCTGCGGGAGGCTGCAGTTTGGTAGCACGGGGGCTGGTGCTCTCGTGGCCACGTGTGGGGAGCACAGCGTGCTGCAGGCCCCACAAAAAATGAAGAACTGGAACTGAGATCTTCACAAAATGTCTGGATTCATATCTGGCTGAACGATGGGTAGAATGGTAATCTGGGAAAAGTCATGGTCTATAACTGGGCTTGGAGAGAGGAAAATATCTCTTAAGATGGTCTGACCAGTGACCTGTGCCTCACACTTATTTAACACACACACATACATTCACACACACACACTCACACATACACACAAATGATAAATTCAGGCTAGTGATTACCTCAATAGCAGAAAAAAAAAAAAAAACGGGGAAAGAAAAGGAGGTGAGAAAGTTAGTTGGATCAGTGCTTTAAAAAAATTTCTTGAAACTGGTATTTAGTTAAAGAGGAAGGTAAAGAGCATCTCAGGCAGAAAGAAGCCGTACCTGAGAGCTCTGTGATAGAAGGAAGCTGGGTCTATGTGGAGAATCAAATGAGGTCCCGTGAAAAGGGAAGTAAGGGAGTGAGAGATTAAACTCAGAGAACTGGCCATGGATAAGGGGGGACACCAGCTATCAATAAACAGCTATCAACAAACAGAGTTGTGTACATGTTGGAGAGGATGCGGAGAAAAGGGAACCCTCTTACACTGTTGGTGGGAATGTGAACTGGTGCAGCCACTCTGGAAAACTGTGTGGAGGTTCCTCAAAGTTAAAAATAGACCTGCCCTACGACCCAGCAATTGCACTGTTGGGGATTTACTCCAAAGATTCAGATGCAATGAAACGCCGGGACACCTGCACCCCGATGTTTCTAGCAGCAATGTCCACAATAGCCAAACTGTGGAAGGAGCCTCAGTGTCCATCGAAAGATGAATGGATAAAGAAGCTGTGGTCTATGTATACAATGGAATATTCCTCAGCCATTAGAAATGACAAATACCCACCATTTGCTTCAACGTGGATAGAATTGGGGGGTATTATGCTGAGTGAAATAAGTGAATCGGAGAAGGACAAACATTATATGGTCTCATTCATTTGGGGAATATAAATAATAGTGAAAGGGAAGAGAAGGGAAGGGAGAAGAAATGGGTAGGAAATATCAGAAAGGGAGACAGAACATGAAGACTCCTAACTCTGGGAAACGAACTAGGGGTGGTGGAAGGGGAGGAGGGTGGGGGGTGGGGGTGAATGGGTGACAGGCACTGAGGGGGGCACTTGACAGGATGAGCACTGGGTGTTATTCTATATGTTGGCAAATTGAACACCAATGAAAAATAAATTTATTATTATTAATAATGATAATAATAGAGTTGTGTAGAATGAACAAAACGTGTGAATTGAGACATTTGGCCATTGCTAATTACTAAATGCTTTTTAATGGGTTCTTGCATTTTGAGAATTGGAAGACCGTCTCACTACTGTTTTATACGTGTCTATGGAAAAGGACAACATTCATATCAGGGTCACTGAACTCAGTGACTAAGTCTTGGAGTAGGACTAACACTATGTGTAGTTCCTGGAGAATATTCGAGACTTCACCTTGCCTTGAACAGATTGGGTACTGTGGTGGGTAGAATGCCTCCCCTAAATATGTCATTTTTCTTTTAATCTCCAAAATCTGTGAA
Source organism: Canis lupus baileyi (assembly GCF_048164855.1). Lineage (NCBI taxonomy): Eukaryota > Metazoa > Chordata > Mammalia > Carnivora > Canidae > Canis > Canis lupus. The sequence goes on from NC_132868.1 coordinate 25,346,386, forward strand.
TATGTTCCTTTATAGGACAAAAGAGAATTTGCAGATCTGATTAAGTATCTTGAGATGGGATTATCTCGGGTTATCCAGGTGGGTCCAATGTAATCACAAAGGTCTTTGTAAGAGGGAGGCATGAGGATCAGAGTCAGAGAAGGAGATGTAACCATGGAAATAGAGGTTGGAGTGAGGCTGTCACGAACCAAAGAATGTGAACAGACTCTGGAAGCTGAAAAAAGCAAGGAACATAGAGCCAGGCTGCCCAACGCAGTGGTCACTGGCAACATGCTGCTTTGAGCACCTGAAATGTGACAGTCTTAGCTGGGATGGGCTACATTGGTATAATACATCATGGATTTAGAAAACTTAAAAGCAGAATGTAGTGGCACCTGGGTGGTTCAGTCACTGAACGTCTGCCTTCAGCTCAGGTCCTAATCTCTGGGTCCTGGGATCCACCTCCAGATTGGGCTCCCTGCTCAGCAGGGAGTCTGCTTCTGCCTCTCTCTCTGCTCCCCATCACCACCACCCTTTCCCGGCACGTGCACTTGCGAGGCTTCTCTCCCTCTCTTGCTGTCTCTCATGTAAGTAAATGAAAGCAGAATGCAAATTATCTCATTAATTAATTTTATATTATATGTTGAAAGGGTAACATTTTAGATATATTGATAAATAAAATATGTTGTTAAAATGGGTTTCACCAGTTTCTTTTTACTTTTTTCAATGTGGCTGACTGCTAAAATACTTAAATTACATATGTGGCTATCATTTTTATGTTAATGCTGTTAATAGACCTTTTGATACAAACACCACAAGTTAGATATTTCAAAATATTTAGAAATTCTATAAACTCAGAGCCAAACTCAAAATTAGATATTGTAGATACTTAACAGATACGGTTAAACAAATGGACTCATGTATAATATATAAACATGTGCTAGTGCAGGGTGCATGTGTCTTTCACATATATTAAAATCACTACAATAACCTTCAAGTGCTTTCTATGATATTTGTCAGTATCAGTTTTAAATCTAATGTTCTTTGAAATTTTATTATAAAGTGTGGCTTCTCAATCTCATCTTTTATTTTCCTTCTCTAGATATGGCATTCTTTTTTCCTTTTCTAAGTTAAACAAACCTCCACTGGATCTGAATAATATATCTGAAGGAATAAAGAATGGTTTTGTTCATCTTGGCAAATACTTTGCATTGATTTTAATACTGCTTCCTGTCGCATACATGGCAAGAGAATAAATTGGACACTAACACGAATCAATGAAATAAATCTGTTAACTGAATAGCAGAAATATTAATAGACATGAATTTTAACAAGTCCTTTAGAATTCCAAGCTTTTAAACCTCTACCAATTGGAATGTTTCTAAAGATATATTTTATAATTACATAAAAGCTTATTATAATCTGCCTAAATTATTCTTGCCGCTTAGTCAATTCTTGTTTTCACTTGATTAGGTGAAGTATAAATGCTCCCCCTCAAAAAAAAAAAAAACACAGCGTATTTTGATGATAATGTTGTATAACTAGACAGTTTTTTAGTGTGAATCTTAAAGAAGAAATGATATCAAAGGCGAAACAAAAATTATGATTGCAAACAAGTCATAGTTATAACCTTGGATAAATGAAAGGTGGGTTTGAAAGTCATTTCCCTGGCAGTGTATTTGCCCATTAAATTTATCTCATCTGTGAAAGTATCATTATTCATGTAATGTATGAGGTTTGATTCTAAGTGCCATGTCTGCCTCCTCGGCATTTATTCCAAATGCATTTAAAGGACAATTGTTCTTAAAGGATAGCTTTAAAAAAAATCAGCTTTCAGGTCTTACTTTCATTTGGAAAATCAGACTAGAATTCAAATATCTTTTGTTCACAAAATAAGTCCAGCAAAGATGGTTGCACCACATTTAAAGCATCTAAGTTTTAATTGAAATTATTATAAAACTTGTTTGTGTTGAAGTACAAAAAAATTAACTCTCTTTATTAAAAGCCCCAAGTATTCTGGTTCACCTCTATCATAGCCACCAGTAACCTGCTATAGAGCAGAGCAAATTGCTCCATTAAACAAAAGAAAATTATTGAAATGCTCACACTATTTTGCTTCTGTTTATTTGTTTTTATTAGCTGGGCAAGTGATAAACTGTAATTGTTTTATGCCAAGTCTAGTGAATAGTAAAAATTAAAGTATACTGATAAAATGAGGGGAACTCATATATTAAAGAAGACATAGAACCAATGAATTATTTGGGGAGCATAATTGTTTTAAAGGGCTAGCAGGAAATAAGGCACACACAGAGGAAATTAAGAAAAAAAATAGCCAAGGGGGGCAGCCCGGGTGGCTCAGCGGTTTAGTGCCCCCTGTAGTCCAGTGCCTGATCCTGGAGACTTGGGATCGAGTCCCTTGTTGGGCTCCTTGCATGGAGCCTACTTCTCCTTTTGCCAGTGTCTCTGCCTCTCTCTCTCTCTCTCTGTCTGTCTCATGAATAAATAAATAAAATCTTTTTAAAATAAATAAATAAATAATTTTAAAAAATAGCCAAGGATTTGAAAGAAGCCCAGAGAAGTGGAAGTGTGCCATAGAAGCCAAAGAAGCATAACAGCATAACCTCTTATAAAATAGACTTAGTCAATTGTCACAAAGGTATCAAGTAAGATTAGGATCACAAAATGCCTATTAGTTACAGAAATTTGAAGATCTCCCATGGCCTTACTGAGGGTAATTTTTGTCGAAAGTGAAAAATAAGGAAATCACATTGTGATTAGTAAATACAGAATCTTGAAAATTTGCAAAAGAATGTTTATGTTTGTATAATGCATGCTTATTTACATAAGGTTTATTATGCTAAATATCCAAAATTACAGGAGCCAAAAAAGGAAAGAATTATTTCTTCTGTTTTAGTCTTTGTTTGTATCCCATTTTCCTTGCAGAAAGTCATTCTGGAAATAAAGGAGCTAGGAATACCTCAATATATTTCAATACAGGGATGCCTGGGTGGCTCAGTGGTTGAGAGCCTCCCTTCAGCCCAGGGCGTGCGTGATCCTGGAGTTCCAGGATCCAGTCCCACATCGGCTCCCTGCATGGAGCCTCTGCCTGTGTCTCTGCCTCTCTCTGTGTCTCTCATGAATAAATAAAATCTTGAAAAAAAAAATATATATATATATTCATTTATTTATTTATATACTTATTTATATAGAAGTATATATAGATATAGTATATACTATATCTATATATATTTTTCAATCCATTTCAGACTGTTTCGTACCCTCTTCCATCCAGCAACCTCCTCCAAAATAAGCAATGGTAAATTTGGCCTGGAGAGTTAAGATATTTCTGTATTGGAATGGGGGGAAATAGGTGGAAGGCTCTATTTTCAGGAATACTGTATATTGTAAGCAGCTTTATGAAAATACAGCAAAAATTACATGAGTTCTATAGAATTGAATTGGAATGGCAAATGTCAATTTAATAGTCATTATTTTTATAATATATATTTTTGCTTTTATCTAGTGGGGGAACCTAGAAACAAAAACATTAGGAGCGACAAGCATACTTAGAGGCAGATCTTGGTTTCCAAATATCATTCTCTATGTAAAGTAACCAGAGGTTCTTAAAGAAAGGACATCTTCTCTGATAACATTGAGGTGTTGCTGGGCCATCTTATGTTGCCAGAAAGAAAGGAAGTTCCCAAGACTAACTGGTATATATCAAAGGAATACAGAAAGCAGGTTGAAGGGGCTCCTTTTGGGGAAATTTTGGGAAAGTTTACTATTAAAAAATCACTACCTTTAATTAATTATAAAATATTGAGTAAATAAACATCTAAAAAAGAATAGAAATACTTGAGAAGAGGAAAAGGAACTGATTTGCTATCAAGGGAGTAGACTGATTTACCAATGTTTAATAAAAAATGGGAATTAAACTAAAACCATTTGCCTTATCTTTATACAAAGAATGAGTTCCTTCTCATTTGATGACAAAAGTTCTTATAGAATGCTAGCAAATATATATTATATATACTGTCACAAAATTTTTAAAGATTTTATTTATTTGAGAGAATGAGTGAGAGAAAGAGAGAGAGAGAGACTGGGGAGGAGGGGCAGAGGAAGAGGAACAAGCAGGCTCTCTGCTCAGCAGAGACATAGGGCTTGATCCCAGGACCCTGGGATTATAACCTGAGCAGAAGGTGAAGGCCGATGCTTAACCAATTGAGCCACCCAGGCACCGCTAATGTCACAATTTTAAGATCTCTGTTTCGAAATCCATGGCCAAATAATTGATTCAGGCAAGGATCATCAATTGCAATAACTATTAGCAAAATGTTGGAGAAGATATTCACATGGTGCAAAAAATCATCCCTTTTTTTAAAAAAGATTTTATTTATTTATTCATGAGAGACAGAAAGAGAGAGAGAGAGGCAGAGACACAGGCAGAGGGAGAAGCAAGCTCCATGCAGGGAGCCTGATGTGGGACTCGATCCCAGGTCTCCAGGATCACACCCTGGACCAACGGCAGCGCTAAACCATTGAGCCACACAGGATGCCCCAAATCATCCCTCTTGTAGACACGCATATGTACACACACATACACACAGGCTTTTAAAGAGTTTGTGTGTGTTTGTATATCTTTAAAATGTAGATATCTATTCATCACTCTGAGGAATGGTTGAATTTAGCATCACTAGTAGTGGGGAAAACTGATTTGCTTTCAAATTATGATACAATATAAAATACACAGCCCCATCAATGAAGTTATCATGCCAAATGTGCTTAACCCAAACAGAACTAAGACCTCACTTTCAGTTTACTGAAAATATGGAGTATATAAAACTAAGGTAATGACATAATTAAAAAAATAATAATAATTGACTATGACATGTGAGATCATAAGAAAACTGATTTGGTAGCTTAGAAAAGTCAATGTTGTGCCAAAAATGTGAAGGAAGCCTTCTTAATTAAAAGACACAAAATAAAGAATAAATAAATAAATAAAATCATATAAGACACAAAATAACCTAGTGTAGTGTTTGAACCTTGACTATATTCTACTTTTTTTTTTTTTTAATTTTTTTTTTTATTTATTTAGGATAGTCACACAGAGAGAGAGAGAGAGAGAGAGGCAGAGGGAGAAGCAGGCTCCATGCACCGGGAGCCCGACGTGGGATTCGATCCCAGATATCCAGGATCGCGCCCTGGGCCAAAGGCAGGCGCCAAACCACTGCGCCACCCAGGGATCCCTATATTCTACTTTGAAGAAAAGAGAAGTTAAGAGAAATATGTGGGATAAATGGGAAATTTGAATATGGCTACAATAGTAAGTAACATTGGTGAAATACATGTTTTCTCATGTGTGACATTGATAATGTGTTTTTTTATTGTAGAATGCACTTCTATTCAGGAAATTCAAGTTGAAGTACTTAAGGATGGATTGCCTTAATGTCTGCAACAACTTTTCTGTATGTTAGAAAAAAAATTAATAAAAAAATTAGGAAAGTGAATTTAAAATAATTGCTGACAAGTCCTAAATGTGTATCCCCAGTTCACATTGCTTACTGAGCTTATGCATACAGTCAACTGCCCTTCAAAATCCTAATAGGCATCTCCAGCTTTCCATGACCAAACATGAACTCCTGAACTTTCTTTTATTTATCTGTCGTCTTCCACGTCTCAGATGATGGAAATTCTACCCTTCCAGTTCTTTATGCCAAAATCTTAGAAAAATATATATAATTTTTAAAGATTTTATTTATTTATTCATGAGAGACACAGATTGAGAGGCAGAGATAGGCAGAGGGAGAAGCAGGCTCCCCGTGGGGACCCTGATGCAGGACTTGAACCTAGGACCTCGGGATCACAACCTGAGTCAAAGACAGACACTCAACCACTGAGCCACCCAGGCATCCCAGAAAATATATTTTAATACCACTTTTTCTCTCAACTCCATAGACAAAATATTAGGAAATCCTGTGGGCCCTAAAATCAAAATGTGTTCAAATTCTGACCACTTCTCATCACTTCCAATGCTACCACTTTTATCCAAGTCACTATCTAATCTCTTGTTCCAATTCCTGGAATAACCTCTTATCTGCTATGTTTCCATCCTTGCCTATTTAGAGTCTACATTTCACCCAGCATCCAGAGTGATTCATGTCAAGTTTTAGTGCTCCTGGACTGGGAGGGAGGTTCTGCATTCTAAACATATTTTAGTAGTTACAGTTTTTGCTATAGTCAATTTATAATCAATGACAATGTAAAAAAAGTCAACGGATACATCTTTACGGAAATGATTTGAAAATTGGAGATGTCGATTCCTCTTCTATGCTATTGGCCAGAATTTGATCACATGATCACAATGGGCAAAAAAAGACAAGGAATCATAGTCTGTTGTTGGGTGTTAATGAGATTAACAGAGTATCTGTTTCTAAAAGAAAGCATGGAAAAATGTATGCTCAGGGCATTACAATTTCCCCCAGTTAACCATTCAGATCATATAAGTAAGTAGCCACAAATTACTGTATCCAGCCGAAAATCCAAGATTTCATAAAGTGCCCTCCTCTTCATCATACCTAAATTTGGCACTTCAAAGTCAAGTAATCTGTTAACTAAATGACCAGGTGTCTGTTTCCCTCTCTGCTAATAAATATTGATAGAATGGGAATAGTATGCCCATAATAAAACACACATTCAAAAAAAGGAAAGAATGGGAAATACAGAGTAGCCCGTGTTCCGTAGCAGATTGAAGAGCCTAATAAACAGAAATCAAAGACTCCCCCTCCAGGCTGTGGGATAGGTTACTTGGTTCACATGTCTGGCTCCTCTCATTTCCACCTTTTGTGAATAACTCCTTATCCATTGGTCACCATGGCTCCTGCTTATGGGACACCCTCATCTGTTATCTTCTGAGAACAAATCCGAAGTAGGATGAATTGGAGAATATTCCCTCCTTGGAGACCAGACAGCTTTCACAGCGCACTCTTTGCCAATAAAGGTCTAGGGCCTCAAGTGTTACAATGGAGGGTTGTGGTTTCATTGGCAATGCAACTCCCTCAGGGGGTTGAAAGATTTCTAGTCTGTTTGCTTCCAGTCCATGTGAAAGGCAGCACACCCAAATATCACAAAAGATCATTATCACTAAAACTACAATCTTTCTCCTTTAATTACCGGCTCTTGTCCTAGGCCCACCTCCTTTAGGTCAAAATTTTAAATGCCCCCCCCCCCCCCCCCCCCCCCAAGAAGCCAACTGAAATGGCAGAATGATGATGGATGTCTTTGAACTGATCTTTACGTCTGGATAACTTTAGGCATCATATTATATCCTGCTGTTTGAGGCACAGACATAGCTAGATTTTTTTTAACATTGAAAGATCCTAAATTTCCATCACTTTCACTTTCTAGCCACTCTAAATTCTTTAGTGGGCTCTTCTGAATCCACTTCTACATGGCCAGGTTTATGTCCATTTCCTTCTTGTCATCACTTCTTTTTTTTTTTTTTTTTTTTTAAGATTTTATTTATTTATTCATGAGAGACACACAGAGAAGCAGAGACATAGGCAGAAGGAGAAGCAGGCTCCTTGCAGGGATCCTGATGCAAGACTCAATCCCAGAACCCTGGGCTCACAACCTGAGCCAAAGGCAGATGCTCAACCACTGAGCCACCCAGGTGCCCTTGTCATCACTTGCTAACAGCATAAGTTGTGCCAACATGCAGAATCATTCTGAATTTTGCCAAATGATTTCCCCAAAGCTAGTCTCAGGAGCACATGGTATGCTTTCCAAGTTATGGCAACAACAGTTCCACTGGAGTTTTTGCCATAGTACAATAACATTCTCTAGTTTGCAACTCACAATATTTGTGAATTTTCCATCTGCTACTTTATGCATGTCACATGTAATCCTAGTTTTTATAATAGCAACCCACTTTTCAGATCCCATTTTTGTTTTTGTTTTCAGGAAATGTTTAACAATTTGAAATCCAGGAAGAAATTCCAAAATATAGTCGCTTTTTATAAGAAAAATGTTTTTTGTCTCTAGGATAATGGTTCAGAAGTATTAGAGCTGGTGTGAGCTGTGTCCTTTACCAGACAGTCCTCACACTGAAGGAGCTGCTGAATTTAAACTCACAAGCTCTCCCTAAAGGCAGGCGCTCCCACTTTGAATAGCTAGTGGATGAAAGAGCATAAAGCCAGACTCCTTGCCTAAATTTGGGAGCCATCCCTGCCCCAGACAAGAGTGGACTCTAGACTACTCCTCCATGACAAGAGTGGACGGAGACTCTCATTTTAATTACATCACTGGTTAAATTCTCCCTTTGACTAGTTAGTATTCCTTCTCTCACTCCCGTATAGTTGTTCCTGGTCTGACTACCACAATTTGGAAACTATAATTAATCTCACACCTTATGTAGCCCTAAAAAATGGGTGAGTTTTACAGGTGGCAATCCAATCATCCTTTTCCTTAAGGCTCTCACACTAGTCTGTGAGTTAATGTATTTTCAAGGCCGTAGCTCATCAACAATTAAAGGCTGGCAATAACTGCATTAGTCTTCATCAATTTGCAAGGATTTGCAGAATTCTAAAATGTTAGACCTACAACATACCTAAGTGCGAAATCATGTATATTTTATAACTGACTGATGAAAAATCTTAGGTTACTGGTGTAATACATTACTTATTTGCTGATAAGTTTTTCTCTCTTGAAGTTTCTCTCTCTCTCTCTCTCTCTTTCTCTGTTCTCTTCTGAAATGACAGACTCATGTCTAAATCATTGTCATATTCCCAGTTTCTGTTCAGTACTTTGCATGTAATAGTTGCTTAGACAATATTTGTTCATGGAACTTAGAAAATATGAGGGAAGAAGAACTAAAATAAAGAAATGAAAATTAGGGAGCCATTCCAGACTACTCTTTTTAAGTTACTTTCAATACCCCACTAGTTGTTAGCACTTTAGATTCTAAGGCCTCTCCTCTTCATTTACATAGTTACTGCTTTGGTAAAGGCCTTCGCCATTTTACAGATAGTACAATATCCTCCTAACCACGTACTTAATTCATACTTCACAACATAACTAGAGAGATAATTTTGAAATAAACAAAGAAGCAAAGAAATCAATGGAAAAGTATAAAGCCCCTACTTTATATGCTTTCTACGACAACTAACTTCCTTACCCAGTGTCCCACCCTCTAATATGGTGAGCTCTGCCTTCATCCCTATCCAATCTGTCCTATGTCCTCTCAGATACCTGTACCAGAGTCCTGATCATGTCAACTACCTTCATCCCAAAAGTGCCTTTTGAACTACTGTGTTGTTCCCTTTGTTAGAAATCCTTCCTTCTCCTTTCCTTTTTACTGACTTAATTTTTAATCATCCTTAAATTGAACTATCATCTATTTTAAGGAGACTTTTCGACTTTGTCCCTTTGCCATACAGTTTTAAAATGTCATCCATAATACTCCAGCTTCCTGCATGATTAAGTAATGTGTTTCCTAGCTCAAGAAGGAACAATACTCTGAAATTTAGAGATTATAACAATAAAGAAAAGATAAAGCCTTTCAGTTTCCCATAAAGGCACTTTCAGTTATTGGGAGGCTGGCTAGGGCTGTGGGAAATGAATTAACCCACAGAAAGAACCCAAGAATAGAACAAAATGTAAACATACAACATTACAGAAAAGTGCTTGGTGTTGTACAGATAGTATGGGTGTCAAATTAGTTCCCCAACCTCTCTCTCTTCCTGTCCAGTCAGTTCTCACTCTCCACAATACTTACATTCTATATAGTTGCAGCAAATACTGAACTAGCAAATACTGAACCATTGCTTCTAGGAGAAATAACATTTGATTCTTGTGACTCCTAGTCACGTTTGTCGACCAATCAATATATAACCTTGTTGTGTATATGTTTCTGTCTAAAGACACCTTGTGTATTATATATCGTTGCTTCAGTAATGTTGAACTCACGCTAATTCACGCCTGAGTGAAACTTATCTTCAGTGCTGTTTATCTACAACACCTGTGTTCTTCTTCCAGCACATCACAGCCTTCTTGGACTTAGCAACACTTAGATGGAACTTCAGAACGATAGTTGGTGGTGGGAAAGGAGGTGCTATTTTAAACAGAAAACACAAAATGAGAAAGACATGGCACTAATAGAGCAAAGAAAGGATGACTGTTTACTGATGGCAGAGAAAACAGGAAGGCAGAGTGCCACCCTGTTCAGCCTCATCTAGGTACGTGTACGTTGAGTGACTCAAAAGGTTTTGTTCTACATATGCCTGAGAATGGCCATGTAAGAGCCATCAGTACTGATTTGGGGTTACAAAGAAGTTCTAGTGAGTAGGCAAATTGGCAAATACATGGATGGATACAAATGATGATGAACACTAAGTGTTCAAATTTATGCTTTTTAAAAATCATCTTGAATTCCAAAAGCACAAGCACCCTCTCACAGGCCCACTGTTGTCAAAAATGCCCCCAAGGGCTTTATTTCCCAGTGCTTCACCAATTTCGCAGCACTCTCCTGTCCTCCCTCCACCATTGAAATATAGGTCACTCTGTACAATAATATCTCTTAACCTCCAAACATTCGTCCCGTGTGGCCAGTAAAGAGGACATTAAAAGCATTTTGTGGTACTGCTGTGTGTTTCCATGCCTTATAAGACTGTGGTGGGGGATCCCTGGGTGGCGCAGCGGTTTGGCGCCTGCCTTTGGCCCAGGGCGGGATCCTGGAGACCCGGGATCGAATCCCACATCGGGTTCCTGGTGCATGGAGCCTGCTTCTCCCTCTGCCTATGTCTCTGCCTCTCTCTCTCTCTCTCTCTCTCTGTGTGTGTGACTATCATAAATTAAAAAAAAAAAAAAAATTAAAAAAAAAAGAAAAAAAAAAGAAAAAAAAAAAAAGACTGTGGTGGTTATGATGGCAAGGGTGCCAGCAGGGGCCCAGGTGTGCCTCTTGGAGATGCTGGTGCTACATGTGGAGATACCAGGCCCTGCAAAATTCGCTCTCACCCTGAGGGGCTCAGGAGAGGATCAGCTGTCAGCCCCTGGGGCAGCAGCTCTGAAGTTAAATGATTTTAAACTGCAGTTTATTTACATCTGCAAAATCCCATCACAGTAGGTCTTTGAATTTTGCATGATTCAATAACCAGGGGAAGCTGGATTTTATACTGGGAAATGGCTGCGACCCTCTTTCCCCTCAGGGTAGTTTACCCTAACCTCATTGGCAAGTCAAAAAAACATCGTGATGTCTGTGCTATTAAGTATACAAAGTATAATAAACAAAATCCTTAAAAAATAAAAATAAATAAATTTACAAAATATAAATAGAAGACTCCTTGTTCCATTCTAGATTGACTAGGCAGGAGCACCTATAGGGTGAAAGCCTATATGTTCTCTAACTCAATAAAATTGATCATGTCAGTAAGCAAAAAACAAAACAAAACAGGTCAAAAGTCTAATTTTGGGATATTCAGGAAAGAAAGGGATATTGTCTTATATTTTCTTAGCAAGTTATGTTTTTCCATACTGTAAAATGCAGTATTTTATCTATTTGGTTGTTTTGTTTTGTTTCCAGAAAGATCAAGTGTTTTACATGGGAATTATCTAAATCAGGGAAGGGTAGGTCAAGAGAAGAATAAAAATTTGTGAAGATGACCCAGATCAGCTGTTGTTCTATCAGAACATCGAGAACTTTGAATCATTTGCTGATTCACTGATACTTATAACTAAAATGGCTGCTGCTGCTGCTTGAATGTTCTCACATGAAAGGTCTTCTTTTTGTTTTAATGAACCAAAATTTCATTGTTCAATTTCTCCATTCCCCTTTGAGAAATATCCTTTGTTTCTCTACCTAATTGTTTTTTTTTTTTAATTACAGTGAATCTAAAGAAACACTCTTTATTTCCCTATATAAAAGTAACATGAAGATTTCAAAAATCATACTAGGATTTTTTATTCACAGAAAATCATTTCCACTCTCTTTATAAGTTTCACACAGTAACAATATGTGGTGGGCACTCCCTTGGTGACTGTTGCTCCTTTTGTCCTTCAGTCCAGGATTTGTGACAAAGACAGAAGACCACCTCCTCCGTCAGACTAAACACTTGTCTCCAGTGTATTGGAAAAGGACCTTTCTCCACGTCCTCACTGGATTTTCCTGTTCAGTGTTTAGCCTAGCAGAACCAAAGCCCACATGCTATTAACCAGATGCTCTGCAGAGAATTAGGAGCCCTGAAATAATGGATCGCCAGGCCCCCTTAGAAGGAAGCATTCATGCAGGCTGATTTGCTGTCTGCTTTAGACCCTAATAGCATGAGGTAATTTACAACCTGTCATTTCCACAGTGAGTGGGAGGAATTCTTCTAGTACTATCAATGAAGGCATACGGTAATTTAAAGTATTTTTCAACTCTCCAAACTTTGGGGGTCAGTTTCCTCCATTCTCTTCAAGGAAATGGTAATGCCTGACTAAAAATCTGGCATAAAATTGATGCTCCATAAATGTTGGTAGTGCTGAAGACAGAGTAAAAGGAAGGGAGGGGAAAAGGAGGAAGGCAGTAAAGGAAATTCATGAGCAGGAGGGTCAGTCATATAAAATATTGTTGAAAAAATAAGGACAACAAGGGCTGGGGAAGAGGGCTTTTAATTCAACAACCAGTCTATTCACAAGGAAGGAATAGTAGAATTGAGAGCTAGTAGTCAGATTAGAAAGTTCAGAATGTGAATGGAGATGATTCAGTAGAAATAGCAGTTTGAACACAGATATGGGCTCACTCTCTTCTGAAGTCCCACTGAAGCTCAGATCTCACTGAAATACCAGGTAATTTTCAAGGCACAGATCTACAAAGATGCGGAAGATAGGGGAAGAGATAATGTTCTAAATATCACAGTATTGCAGATGCTGGAAAGCAGAGAAAATGGACTCCTACCCTGAGCTAAATCCCAAGACTGCAGTGAGAGGATCTAGGACCAAACTTGAGGAACCACAGCACCAGAAATGCTTGAAGTAGTGGTGAAGCAAAGCAGATGAAGGGTGAAGGGCAATCCTCTCAAGTCCCAAGAGTTCATCTAAAAGCCCAACTGTACCTAAGCTTACAGCTATCCCATCTCATCCTTAGGATGAGCAGAAGATGGCACTTTATCCACTGAGAAGGTCTATCGGTCAAGGTTCAGACAGGGGAGTAGAGAGACTATGAAATGTGATGCAATCACATGTGTTATAAAGAGTAGCCTTTACACAACCATGGGTGGGAGGAGCTGGAGAATCAGAGAAATTATCAGTCCATCTGAAAAGCCAAACATGTCCAAGAGCAAAGTGAGACAGCACAGAGAAAGCTGACAGAAAGGTCTATGGGAAGTTATTGATTCTAGGTAGCTACTACACATGTGAATCTTCAGGGAAGCTCCTAGCTTCCTGTGGGTCCCCTGGCAAATATAAAGAGATTCAGAGTATATTAAATGATGCTTCATTTCTTTCTTTTAAATCTTACTAAAGTTTCTTTTTGGCCAAATCCAACCTAGGGAAATAGGTTAATACAGGGAAAGAGATTCTGGTAGATGCACTTCTTACCTTAACCAATTTGACCACTGAGGACGTCTGGACTAAGACATTCCAAGGACTGTGAAGGCTGATGTAGCTTATGCAAACAGGGGGATCAAATAAACTGATGCATATAAAATGCTGATCCTCCAGCCTTCTCCCACTTCCCAAATACCAGTAACCAGGCCTTTCCTGCCCACACTACAGATGAGAAGGGTCCTGTCATGTAATCTGATGCTCAACAAAAGAAAAGCCTAAATATTTGGACATTTGGGGTTTCTTAAGAAATTAATTACCCAATCATATTAGAGTAAAAGAGCTAGTGAGCTAAGACCCATCTTCATGCTTAGGGTCACTAATCAAGCATTTAGCTCATAACAGTCTCAAATATTAAAATGCAACCTGTATCACTAGATGTCTGAGGAAAGCCTCTCACACAGAAAAGTGAGTCCAAAAGAGTAGATTGAACAAAGCAAGTTGGAGGAAACGTAGACTATGAAGAGAAAACAAAAATTTTAAGTATCATTGATATGTTCAAAGAAATAAGATAATAAGAGAAGTAAGATAAGATAAGAAATAAATAAGAAAGAAATAAGAAATAAATAAGAAATAAGATAATGTATTTGATTCACCAAACAACTCTAGGATATTATGAAAACGAATCATTCAGAAAACAAACAAAAATATATCCTACAGAAATTAAATATGAGAAGAAAAATGTGAAAGTCAACAGAACTTATGTAAAGCCGAAGATATCTCAAAAAGGTAGTCCAAATATGGAGAAAGTAGAGCCAAGAAATAGCAAAATCATTCAAGAACAATTTTTGAAACTGAATGTAGATCTAACCAAAATTTTAACAGATCTCTCCTAGCAGAGTGACGAGATGGCAGTTTGCACATATCTTTGGAGTCATTCATGGTAGACAGTCAATAGACACTGTTCAGGTTCAAAAAAAGAGCAGTCAAGAAGTCATGACAAAACCATGGTATTTGGAGATATTAAAATGTTCAGATATGACAGTGCAAAAAAATTAATTGAAAGTGATTTTCTCTGGAAAAGGAGAAGTGAGGAAGAGTCTTGGCATCACTATTTGACTTAACAAGTCTGGTAGAATTAGTGACTTTATGAACTCAGTACATGCTTCATATTTAAAATTCAAGCTTAAAAAAAGTGAATAGGCAGCATGGAAGCAGATGTAATTGGACTTAATTTGATGTAAATTAGGAAAATACACAAAAGGCAATGTATTGCTGTCGGAGATGTGGCCAAGAGGGGTGTGGGGGAACTGTGACAACAATAGGGAAGACATATGAATAGTGTAGGCAGTGGGGCAGCAACAAGAGAGGCCAAGGGAATGACTACACAGAAGAAGAGACAATGGTCTGATGCCCTCAAAAATTCCTGGGGAAATTAAAGCACACCAAAAAAGCTCATCTCTTTAAAAGATGAGACCCATGTCTCCCGAGAACAAAATAAAAAAAGAGCAGAGCCCTCAAGTAAAAAATTGATATAAAGATGTGGATCTTGTACCAGGAAGTCCTTGTCGCAGCCATGTCTGGATAAAGGAACACATTATTGGTGATGGAGACATAGACATTGTCTGAGAACACTGATAACCTGGCTCACGTGGCTGCCCACTGTGCTTCAGGATTTTGAAGTAGATGCATCATTTTCAAAAAGACAATTTCTCATACAACACATCCTTAAAGATTAATACAAGAATATGTGTGGCTCAGCAACCACCTATCTCTCTGAAATTTTTTTTTTTTTTTTTTTTTTTTTTTAGTGTCCTTCAACTGTGAGTAAGTTGACCTAATAAGTCTAGGTCTTGGTGAAAGTATTCTTTGTTCAAATAATAAATGGAATAAAATTATTCTGAAAAAGATAAGAATTAACTGACCACATGGGAAGTGTTTGTTTTCCATTTAGATAATTGCATTCATTTCTATTAATCTTCAATATTTGTTCATTAGACTGGAGAAATCAACTTGGTGAATAGGCTAACAACAGAGGAAAATCATCAAATATATACTAAAGCCATTTTATAAATGTTCTATACCTTAACAGAATTATACAGAGATTAGTAATGAATGTTGAAGATGTCATTATTCAAAATGTTAATTAAAAAAAAATCTGCTCTATAACAATCCACTTGCGATAAATAAATAAATAAGTAAATAAAGCTATTTATTCAGAAAAACAAAACTTGTCTTAGTCTTTAGAGTAAATGTTTATAAATATGCATGTGAATTATGTTAGCTATGTACCTGAATGCAAAGGGAACATAAATAATCTTATGAATGTGGCAGGATTCCCACAAACCCCAGAAACCAAATTAGCAAAACAGCCAGAGCTCAATGGGCTCTGGAAAAGGATAGTTTGTCTCAAGGAAGGTCACAGTGACCTTGCCAATTGCTGAGTCTGTAAATAAGTAATTATTGAATTACAAAGCAAAGGAACTTCACGGTCTGCCTGGGTTGAAAACAATATTCACATAGAAGAAAATCTGTCCCTTGCCCACATACCCATTTCCTCATGAAAATATCTCCTAAGCTCACAACACCTTAAGTGGAGACAAGAGGAAAGGTTCCGCCATCTGCTGAATACCTACTACGTGTCCGTACTTTACAAACATAATTGTAGAGCCTGTGTCTCAGTAATACTAAATAGAATGGGGATTTCTGCCAAGAAGAAATTACTCACAGCTATTATAAATAACATGTGTGGCTGTAATGAGGATTAAATGCATGCTGGGCTCAGAACTCTGCAAGGAGATGGCTGGGAACACTCAGAGGGCCACACATCCACCTCCCAGGGATGCAATGCCTGGCTAAGGATGAGGCTTACTCATAGCAGAGAATGTCCTCCATCCTCCTCCAGGCTTGCACATACCAAGTTAACTTGCTATAGTTAGATCCTTTGTGAGGCATAGCAAGCAAAGAACATTCACACCAAACACACACACATGTGCACGTGCCCCTAACATACTGTGTTTAAATGGCTGGGGAAAAAAGAGAGAGAGAGAGAAATCTGGAAGAAGTCCAAAGAAAAATGATACACTGCACAAAGAGGAACAACAATTAGAATGATAGCAGACCTCTTTTTTCAGAAATCATGCAGAAAGCAATGAAGTGATGTCTTTGAAGTGTCAAAGAAAAATAAATCTGTCGAACTATGATTCCATACCTAACACAAGTATTTTATAAAAGTGAAGAAGAAATATTTCCTGTAGAAAAACCAGTACTCTGGGAATTTATAGCTAGTTGACAGCATCTCCAAGTTATGAAAAAGGAATGTATTCAAGGAGAAACAATATGACACCAGACAGAAACTCATAACCATACAAAAAGATAAAGAGAACTAAAAAATAAATGAAGATAGTATAAAATTTTATTTTTTCTTCTTTTTAATTACTTTAAAATATAACTGAGCAGAGTGCCTGGGTGGCTCAGTTGATTAAGCATCTGCCTTCGGCTAAGCATCTGCCTTCGGCTCAGATCACGATCCCGAGGTCCTAGGATTGAGCCCCACATGGGGCTCTCTGCTTAGTGAGGACTCTGCTTCTTCCTCTCTATCTGCCGCTCCACTTGCTTGTGCTCTCTCTCTCTGTCAAATAAATAAAATCTTTAAAAATATATAACTGAGGATTTAAAGCAAAAATTGTAGCAGTCTCTTTTGTGTTTATAGCATATAAGAGCATAAAAACAGTGGCACAAAGAATGGGCAGAAGGTAATGGGTATAATTACAAAACATGTGACTGGTATAATATTGTTTGAAGATAGACTGATTAATTAAATATATATAGAAACCTTTAGGACAACCACTAACAAAACCTTACAAAGAAAGATATAAGTAATAAGTCAATAGAGAAGATAAAAGGGAATAAAAGATATATTCAATCCAAGAGAAGGTATAAAAGAGAAGAAAGAAGAAACAAATAGAAAATACCTAATAAGAAAGTAGACTTTAATGCAATTATAATAATAATCACACTAAGTAGGACTCATCTAAACATTTGTTTTTTTTAAAAATAACAGAATGAATAAAAAAGCAACACCAAACTATTTACTGAGAAAAATCCCCTTACCATAAAGACATAGATTAAAAGTAAAGGGATGATAACACTCATCAAAAGAAAGCTAGGGTATCTACAGTAATAAGAGACAAATTTTTACTTCAGAATAAGGAATATCAGGGTTGAAACAGGATACTACTTGGTAATACAGGGTCAATTCTCTAAGGGGGTATAATAATAACAAATGTGAAATTATCTCATAACAGAGTTTCAAAATACATGAAGTAAAAACTGATAGAACTAGAAACAGATGTTCATATGCAAAAAAATGACCTTAATATGTACATCACATCTTTTACAAAATTAACTTAAAATGGATCATGGATATAAATATAAAATATAAGACTGTAAAACTTCTAGCTTCTATAATAAAACGTAGGAGAACATTCTGCATGACCTTGGTTGGCTTAGCAATTTTTTTACTTTTTAGATACAATGCCAAATACAATTCATAAATAAAAATAATAACATAATATTAAAATGAGATTCAAAGTTTAAAACAACTGTACTTCCAAAGAAACTATTAAGAGAATGAAAGATAGCTGCAGACTAAATGAAAGTATTTATAACGTGCATATCTGATAAAAGCTCTCTATCCAGAATATGTTAAGAACTCTAGGAAGACCAACAATCTAAAAAAAAAAAAAAAGATCTGAACAAAAAGAACTGTACACAAACACAGTATTCTAGTTGATAAACTCATTTCCAACAGGGGAACAATGATCAATTTTGGAACTTTCTATTTACTCTGTATTGGAACAGGTACATAAATATGTGACAGATAATGAGAGCCAGTTTTCTCACCCTCAGAGACAGAAGTTAAAACAAAGGGGGACAGGAGGAAAGGACTAAGGAGAGGACTAAGGCTCCTCAGACCTTTGTAGCTCTGTCCTCTGAGGAGACCTAGAAGCAGTGACATCCATTAGCAATAACATTTAGCCTACACATCTTGGTTTCTTGGTATCATTTTTTTAAAAAGTTTTTATTTATTTATTCATGAGAGACAGAGAGAGACGCAGAGACATAGGCAGAGGGAGAAGCAGGTTCCCTGTGGGAAGCCTGATGCAGAACTCGATCCCAGGACCCTGGTCTCATGACCTGAGTCAAAGGCAGATGCTCAAGCACTGAGCCACCAGGTGCCCAAAAGAGTTGACAATGGTCAATCTGGAACAGTTTGACCAATACGGTATATAGCTACTGTATTGGATAACAAACAATAAAATACATATTCATGATTCTGTGCTGATAAAAACACATGATGTAATGAATATAAGAAGGAGAAGTATTGCATCTCTTCCTTACAGAAGAATTCCCATTAATAAATTTAGAATAAAAAAGGGAAATAGAAAACCACCATTAAAATATCACAATGACAATTGCTGCAGGCAAGATCCATGGAATACTAATATTAGTAGGTTAAAGTTTAAGGAGAATCATGGAATTTGCATAGTGTCAATACATCTCACTCCAGGTGTTTATTAAACATAAAGAAAAGAAATAACAATTTCCACTGCACGAATCTGTCAGACATCACCTTAACCAAGTTATCAAGGGTGACATAATCATTAATAAAATATATTGATACACTAAGAAGGACACATTACCACTATGGGGTTTGTTTGTTTTTTGTGTGTGTGTACACACCTGAGAGGCAGGGGCAGACAGTGGGGGAGGTGGAGGGGAAGAGGGAGAAAGAGAATCTTAAGGAGGCTCCACACCCATCGCAAGCTTATTGTGGGGGTTCCATCTCATGACCCTGAGATCATGACCCTAGCTAAAGTCAAGAGGCAGAGGCTTAACCGCTTGAACCACCCAGGGGCCCCATTCCTGTTGTATTTTTACCCACCAGTGTAATCTTGGGAGATATCAGTTAACTCCAAATTGAAAAACATTCTGGCCTGAATTCTTCAAAAATGTTAAGGCCATGTTAAGGAAAGACTGAGGAAGTGTCAGAGATTGGAGAAGATGAATATAAGATGTGACTACTAAATGGGAATCCTGGATTAGATATTAGAACAGGAAAAGTCACATTAGTGGAAAAATTAGTGATGTTCAAATGGAGTCTATAATTTAAGTAGTATTGAGCCAATGTTGATTTCTTAATTTTGATAACTATACTATGATTAGGTGAGGCATTAACATTAGATGAAGCTGTCATAAGAACGCTCTGTGCTATTTTTGTGACTCTTCTATAAGCCTAAAATTATTTCAATATGAAAACTTTTTTTTAAAGGCCTTCTTTTTTCAGATCCTGTTGTATCTGATCTGGGGCTTAGGCCTGGACATCAGTATTTTTTCCAAAAGCTTCTCTGTTAATTCCAATGTCAGCCAGGGTTAACAATACCTCTAAAGGGGTTAAAGAATTAAGAGAAAATGAGAATAAAATAAGAAACTGAAAATTTAATAAGCAGAATAAATAGTAATTTATTTATATTTTGCCAGAAATTTCATGTATACAAAATACATTTATATAAAACCATATATGTTTTAGTAGGATTACTGGTAAAAGAGAATGTGACAAAATAATAGCTAGGATTGGGTAATTGCATGTAGACTAAGTATTTTCCTGTTCCTTTATATTTTTTCTTCTTTCAAAAACAGATTTATAAATATAAATTTTATATCAGGAGATATAAGTTTATAAACCACAAAGAAAAAATATGCCTCCTGAGTGAGTTTACTTTTGGTTTTGAAGACTTGTTCCCTGGAGCAGTTACTTTACTGATCATTCGGGTGGCAGAGGTATATTATAGGACAGCACAAGGAGACCTGGATCAATTAAGTGAAATAATCCTAATTTCTGAATTCTAGAATACCAAACCCCACAAATTAACATTTTGCACAACTCACAACCCTTTGAAAATGGATGTCTTATACACTTTTGGACTGTATAACCTGTCAGAAAGCAAGCCATTCAAAATCAATGCCATGATTCCATTCTGTTCCCATCAACTTGACCCTTGCATCCAGACCTTGAAACATCTCCATTTAAATTAGCTGTCACTTAGAGAATGGAGGGCAAGAGTGGATGAGAAGAAAAGTTCAGGGTCAGTCCTTGGCTCCTATATTCATTCAGGCACCCAAAAACCTCAAGTACAATAGTTTAGAAGTATAAATTAGAACCTTACATAAAATAAATTCAGAATCTTCCCACTTACTTCCCCAAGTTCCAAATCAGTGTAATAAACACTCTGCAGGCTTGCCAAGGTCACCTCGTAGAGGTGTTTTGGTATAAAGACAATAAGCCAACATTTAATATGAGTAATTTGTAATGAAAATGTGGATATCCAGCCTCTCTGATCCCACTGGATCTGATGGCAAAATTCAGCAAGATAAAACAAATAGCCACAGTCTAAATCACTCCATATTGCCTTATGGTAGGGACATTTTATTAATTTATCTTACTTACCCGGTCTTTATAGTCATATGAGTTTGTAACACCTGATTATATCCTTAGAGGTTGCATTCCTTGGTGATGAAAATGGTGTATTATCTTAAAAAAAAAAAAAAAAAAAGACTAGGGTGACTAAACATGCTGGTAAAGATCTTAGGATGGGTTAAGTCAGAGAAATCAGTGGGGAGAGCTAACAATCTGTGAGCAACAAAATGTGCCGGGGATCGTGCTAAGCACATTTACTATTTTAATCCATTTACTATTTGCAAAGATATCATACCCAGGTATTAATCCCACTTTAGAAATGAGTCTTAGAGGGGAGAAGCAAAGATAGCAGCTCCCCCATTCTCTGCTTCCTCAGCCATGGACTTGGCCAATGGGAGGGATTAAGGCAGGAAAATGGGGAATTAAGTCGAATGCTCTTCAGGCACCAAGTACTGAGACAGCTTGTTAAAAAGGGTTGGATGTGGAGTGCCTGGGTGGCTCAGTGGTTGAGCGTCTGCCTTTGGCTCAGGTCGTGAGCCCAGGGTCCTGGGATCAAGTTTTTCATCAGGCTCTCTGCATGGAGCCTGCTTCTCCCTCTGCCTGCGTTCCTCATGAATAAATAAATAAAATATATATTTTTTAAAGGTTGGATGTTTTGTTCTCTGACGTATTTTTATCAGAATACTTAGCTTTTATGCTGAAAGAATTAACATACTACAGCATAAACCTAAAATGTTGATAGGGTCTATGTGATCTTAGGATAGCAAAGCCAGAATGAATTTAGAAAGCATCTGAAAAAAAAAAAAAAAAAAAAGAAAAAGAAAGAAAGAAAGAAAGAAAGAAAGAAAGAAAAGAAAGAAAGAAAGAAAGAAAGAAAGAAAGAAAGAAAGAAAGAAAGAAAGAAAGAAAGAAAGAAAGAAAGAAAGAAAAAATCTGGTCCAGTTGTTTCCAAACCTTTTATGTTTGGAATGAGAGTCGCCCAAACTAAACTTTACCGAAGACCTCCATGTTCGACAGATAAGTATAGGGTTGCACTGGTTGCAGTGAAATGGGGTCTAACACACTTCTGTTCATGTCCCTTGCTCGGTGGCCCCTACCAAGGAAGCTGTGGTGTGCCTCTGCAGAAAATTTCCTGAACCTTTCATTTGCTAGGCAGGGAATCTAATGTCTAAATCACACAGAAATTCAATGATCACGTGGGAAAGTGAGGGAACTCAGGCCACAACTGAGCATAGAAAACAGGGAAGACTGTGACCTGGACCCTTCAAAAACACAAATAACTTCAGCCCATGTCTTGTTGATAGTTCATTTTTGTTTGTTTGTTTTTTGGGATTTTTACTTATTTATTCATGAGAGACACAGAGAGAGAAGCAGAGACATAAGCAGAGGGAGAAGCAGACTCCCTGGAGGGAGCCTGATGCTAGACTCGATACCAGGACCTTGGTCTCATGACCTCAGCCAAAGGTAGACACTCAAGCACTGAGCCACCCAGGTGCCCCTTGCTGGTAGTTCTTTAGAAAATGCCACAGCTGAGAAATAATTCTTCCCTTACCCAGCCAAATTTATATGGAAGATGATCTGCAGAATGGGATGGTTAAGTAGAAAGAGCAGTTCACACATTACAGTTTCACACATTCTCTTGCTCTTGGGTCCTGAATCTGCATAAAAGGGTTAACAATCCCTGCCCTGCCAGATTCACAGAGCTGTGATGAGACATAAGACAGTGGGTTTTTTAACCTAGAAAGTTTAAGAAAAGGAAAATTCACATTATTTTCTAACGGCAAAAGTCCTGCACTTTGGCAACATATTGTTTCCATCACTCTGAGGCATGCTGAGCATGATTAACAACTATAATTCCATCTGCTGCAACTACTATTATTTTAATTTTCAGCATGCATGTGTGGTGGTTTCTTTTTTTAAAGCCAATAATAAAGTAAGTGATCAGGTCCTTTGACATGCCACGTTATCCTTTCAGGGGCTCCAGTTTCTGCTGCCTTGAGCATTACATTGAAGTTTCTGCAGAACCCGGCCTAGTCCATCCATCCCTCATCCTCTTGTTACACCACGGGGCCCTGTGTGGAGCGGTTTGATGGGCCCAGCTGCAGCCTGGCTCTTCACAGCAGTGAGGTGCCTGGCAGCCTCTCACTGCCCCTGGCTCCGCTCCATTGAGTCAGCCTCTCCACCACCCCCTCCACTTCCTGGCAGCTGGACCAGGAGGCTGGAAGCTAGAGGCAAACTGTGGCACCTGGCTGTGTGGTCTGCCACTAATGACAGCCCCCGCCGAATCATGCCTCAATTGCTGTACCTTTCCTTCATAAAGGTCCAAATGAGAAAAAGGGAAGGCATGCCAACCTCTTACCTACATTCCTACCCTTGTATAGAGTGCTCCTTTGACTATTTCCCCACTTCTAGTAGGTGGTGACAGTCTGAAAGTAGGGAAGGTTAGTGGATTTCTTTAGGCCATTCATCTGACCCTTGACTTCAGAAAAAAACCGTGCTACTCTCAAGAAGGCAAGGAGAAAAGGAAGAAGGTTTGCTTGGTTACTCCGAAATTACACCATCTGAGCCTCCTCAGGAACGGAAGGGAGGGAATGCTAGCATTGATTGCTTAGCAACATTATTGGGCCTCTGTCTGCACCCATGACTGGAGGTTGCCCAGTGATGACCTGGCCTCTCTTCTTTCCTCCTAACCATTCTCCACTGATCTTTCCCCCCACGGCAAGCACTTGAACATGACATATACCAACCCAAGGGTGAGCATGGATGTTGAAGCGAGTACATAGTGTTGGATGTAATACAACAGCTTGGTCCAACTGGTTATGGGCACTTCATGCCAGGCATACGTGGCAGTTGGGGTTGCAGAAGGGCTGTTGGGCTAAAAGGCTGGGAGCTAGGGGCAGATAAGGAGAAGCACAGCCAGTTCTCCTTGCCTTTCAGGCTCTGCTGGGTCAACACTAACTGTGGATTGCCCCTCCTTTTGAGAATGCTAAGAACCGTTAGATAACTGGTCCTTTTCCTCCCTTCTAAACTGCTGCCCCTCTGTGTGTTCCCTTTTTTTCCCTTTGTTACCAAGACCCAAATTGGGCTGCCAGTCACTTGAAAAGCCAGTACCCAAGAGATGAGTTTTGACTGGAAAGGAATATGAGCTTTAGACAGGAAGCTGGCCACCTGGGGAGAGGGCAGACTCTTGTCCAAAGGCCAACTCCCAGGTTTCTGCCTGGTCCAGAGATTTTTAAGGGGGTTTAGTTGGTCTAGAGAATACTGGGGTCCATGACATTTCTTGATTACATGCAGACTCAATAATGTCAACTACAGAGTTATCTTGGTGCTTGGAGGTTGTACAAGAAGGTCTAGTTCTTTGGTGCCCAGGTTAGGATGGGGGTGGGGGGTGGGGTTTGCCAGGTCTGGTTCCTTGGTATCCAGGAGTTGTGCAAGAATACTCTGCTCTTTCTGCAAAGGAGGGCAAAGTCTACAGATGGGCAAAGGGAGGTCACTGATGACAGTGGTGTGACCTTGAAAAAAGGAAAGTATTTTGCTAGAAGATTGTTGAGCTACTCAGAAAGCGAAGCGGACTTCAAACAGATCTGCTGGCTTCTGTGGCTTGGGGACATTCTGATCCTTTATTTTCCAAGGCCTTCGGTCTGCAAATCTCAAAGAAAGTAAATTAGTTCTCTTACCCATCAGGGGCCTTAAGTCAGCAAGCAAAAAGTGTGTTAACTTGAAGCAAGTTAACCCTTTAGACCAGCTGGAGTATGGTTAGACCTTCACATGAATTTTTCTCTCAATACATTCTTAATTTACCTCTAC
Organism: Canis lupus baileyi; assembly: GCF_048164855.1. Classification (NCBI taxonomy): domain Eukaryota; kingdom Metazoa; phylum Chordata; class Mammalia; order Carnivora; family Canidae; genus Canis; species Canis lupus. Next base: position 25,371,170 of record NC_132868.1, read on the forward strand.
TCATCTGCTTGTTTGCACTTATTTTTCACTTTTTTTTTTTTGGCTTCCAAAAATAATTTATCATTTTTTTCTAGGCACACCTTCTTCCACCCAATCCTGCCCCTTCCATTATATCCTTTATGTACATCTTAATTTTTCACCTTATTCTCGGAATTTATTTAAATTCTTTGTTTTTGTCTTTAGGACTATGTTTGCACTATCAGGCTCCCATTTTTGGTTTTGTCTCCGACGTGAAGGTTCACAAATGCCAGGTGGATGGGGAAATATCAAGCACATTACCAATTGTTTCACTACAGTGATAGATTGTGGTTGCTAGTTAGTGAAAGCTTCAGGGACAGCGCTCCTGCTGATAGCATTAACTCTGCACCTCTAATCTTTTCTGATAAGCGTGCCTCATAGGGAGATAAGAGAAATCAAAAGGCTGCTTTTTCAACCATGTACTTTTGAAGTCGGCTAGTGAAGTTCCGGGTAGATGCCATTTTAACTACCTTTCAGATAAAAAGTCTGGGCCTCAGAATTAAATGTTTCCTCCCTATTCCCTCAGGCTCCTTGTCAAACCCTCCAACTGACTAGAAGCACCAAGCTTCACATCGTAAAACAAAATCTTTTAACCATGAAGGATCAATGAACACGTTACCTGGAGAACAGGTGTGTTTTAGTGGATACAAGCTAACTAACATAGCCAGTGAAGCTTGACTTCACTGAATCCATTAAATGTGCTCCTGAAAAAGATTCATGAACATGAATATTTATGGAGTGAATCATGTTTTGTCATACAGTTGCACTGTGGAAGCCAAATACAAAGGTGAAAGAAGATTAGAGGCCAAATTTAAATATCATACCATGCAATTTTTAAAAAGGCTGGCTCTGATAATTTGCAATCAAGGTATATTTATTTCTCTCATGTCAAAGCCCACAAAAAGCAATCATGGACAATCTACATTATCTTTGGTCATTTGTTAGAAGATGCATAGTAAAATAAATCATTCTGTTACTTGCTAGTTCATCAAAAATTCATTTTTGCTCCGGGAAACAAGGACAACTTGAATAACTTAAATAATAATTCCTGGAAATTCAATCGACTGTCAAAAATACAATATGAATATTCTACATTATTATCTGTCAGTGCCTAGACGACCAAGGTTATAAATAAGTAAAACCAATCACCCAAAGGCCCTAATTACGAAGCCAGTTCTTGTAAGACATTGTGAGACAATCACAGAAATTATATTTTGGCAAAGGACTTTGAGAAATAATATTTCTGGGAAAACATGAGGAAGATAAGCAGCTTAAGTATAGCAAAAAAAAAAAAAAGTAGCTAAATTAATCTTTTCTTTTTAATCATCAGAGCTTTTTTCCTCCCCAGATGATTCCAGGACCATCAAATTTATTAAATCCATAACTTTAACTTTTAAAAAGTTGTTAATGTCTTTTGCATTTGTTTAAAAGAAAACCACAGGGTCAAAATGGTGTCATTTAAGCCAAATCACTAAATTTGGACTTAATACTTAACCCGCTGATGGCGTCAGCCTCCCCCAGAAATGTAGTCTTAACCAATCAGTTAGGAATGTTCTGATCAGCATCAAGGAGGTCATCTGTCACAAGGTCTCTCCCCACCCCGCAAAAGGAAGATGAGGTATCCTACATAATAAGACCTCTAGCCCTTTCCCATAGGGGAACACCACTGAGCCTAAAACAGTCCTTTTTATTTCTCATAATTTCTTGCCCCAACTTCTTTCCTATAGAAACCTTCCATTTTGTACAGCTCCTTGCAACTCCACTCTACTTGCTGGGTGGGATGTTGCCTGATTCATGGATTCAAGAATCGCTTAATAGAGCCAATTAGATGTTCACATTTACTCAGTCAAGATTTGTTTTTTAACTGATTCCATTCTTTTCTAATCCATCAATTCATTTATTTCTTATTTTGAGACAGGTGAAAGCGGTGCTAGTTAGGAGGCTTTTTAAATAGTCCAAAAAAAACAAAAAACAAAACCTGATGAGATGAAAGTTTGAGGAAATAGGAAAGATGGAGAAGGGAAAGCATTAAAAAGAAATTGAAGTAGAATTAGAACTTGATGGTATGTCATGGAGGGAGATGGAAAAGAGGAGAGTTACTTCTCAATTTCTAGTTAGGTGCTTAGATAGACAAGGTTTTGTAACGGTTGATAAATTTATCTTTTTAATGAACTTTTAATCTTAAAATAATTCTAGACTAAGAGAAGATAGTACAAAGTGCCCATGCACATATACTCACTTTCCTCCATTAGTAATATCTTATATTAATAGAGCATATTGGTTAGAATTATGGACCAAATATTGATAATTCAAATTTCCTTAGTTTTTACCCTCCTGCCCTTTTCTTCTAGGATTCCATGTGGGATACAAAGTTACAAGGTGTTGTCAGGTCTCCTTGGACTCTTTTTGGGTGTGGCAATTTCTCAGTCTTTCCTTGTTTTTGAGGTCTGACAGTGTAAGGTATAGTGTGATCAATTTTGCAGAATGTCTTTCAGTTGAGATTTATCAGACTTTTTTTTCTCATGATTAGACCAGTGTTATGGGCTTTTGAAAGGAACACAAAGATCTGAATACTTAATATTGTTAAGATGACGATTCTTCCCAAATTTATCTGTAGTTTCAATGTAAACCCAATTAAGATCTCAGAAGGAATTTTTTTTTTTTTTTTTTTTTAGAAAGTAACATGATCATTTCTACATTCTGGAAAAGACAAAGCTGTAAGTTTGCTTGCTCCTGAAGGTGAGGTTGGAGATTTCCCATAAAGGAACACAGAGGAACTTAAGGATGTGGTATTAACGTTCCGACTGAATCTTTGTTGTGGTGGAAATGGCACCACTATGGAAATCTACCAAAACTCGTTGTAACATGCAGTTAAAATGGGTAAATGCTACTGTATGCAAAGTGTAACTAGGAAAGTTGATTTCAAAATTGTAAGATGATAATTTCAAATTTATTTCCCTTAAACTTTTTAGCAAAAAGGCACAGTGCCATAGAATGAATAATGGGTTGATAATCAGATGGAGAAAGAAGAGAGGATAGTAAAGTAGAAAGGCAATATATCTGAAGACCTACTATATGTAAGATATTTATGAAATTTTTCATGTTTTCTCCTTAATTTCTCACAAAATTTCTTTTAGAAAGGTAGAGACAATTGATAGCTATTGAATTAATTTACATTAAGTCATCTCATAAGTCAGAATTTGAACTCAAGGTCTAGTGTGTTTCCAGTGAGCTTATATTCTGGACAATTCTCTGTTACATCTCTTATCTTGCAGAACAGACTTCCAGACCTGGCTGTTAACCCTTACCCTGTGTGAAAGTGTTCATATCACATAATCTCTCTGAGCATATTTTATTGTCTGTAAAGTGAAATCAAAATTTATTAAACTTACAAGGCTGCTGTAAGGAACAAATACATACATGCAGATGGTAGGGCTTTATGACTAACTGTAAAGTATTAAACACAATTGTTTTGATTGCTCTTTTTCATTTTCTCACTATTATGAATTATTAGGATTTAAATTCTGAATCTCATTATTTAATCAATGAGCACTCAGGTCACTGACTATATCAGAAAATACTGTCAAGATTCAACATTTTTACATATCCAGAGGACAACCCCGCCATATTAAACAAGTGCTATTTGGCAAATCTAAGTTCAGCCATGTAATCAAAATTCGAGGCCACTGAGAAAAGGATGGGGAAGGTCAAATGCTTCCCTGCCCCCAACCACAGAACAAGGACCCAGGAAAAATAAAGCTCTTGAGAGGCATGCGACTCTGCATGGATATTAGCCCATTCCTGGCAGCAATGTCTGGAGGTTTTTGTGAACACTGTGTACTTCTTTACTTTATTTACCTGAATCAAACGATAAAGCCTGCCTACATTTATCACCACAGAAGTTCATTCAGATGCAAACATCAATAAATCTCACGGAGGAGGGACCTCAGTGCAAAAGTTCTTGTCATTTGTTTTTGTTTTTCATTTTTTTATTATTTGCCTGCCATTGATTATGCATTTACAACCCCAACAGTAAAAAATAAATTTCAGAATACAGTAGTGCTGATGGCTGAATGATGGTCAGCAGTGAACAGAAACAAGGAACAAAAGGTTGGTCTGTGACTGCTGACTTAGCTGTTTGTTTTTGCCTTTGGAATTGTGTGATCTGGACACACATTGGCCAAGGCATCCTGAAAGGTCCTCTCTGCTTGACTGCACTCTAGATAGGCTTCTTCCTGACCAGAGATTCTTTTTTTGTTTCAAAGATTTAATTAATTAATTAATTAATTAATTAATTAATTAATGTATTTGAGAGAGAGAGACAATACAAGCTGGGGGTGGGGGGGGGGGGATCACAGGGCAGAGCACACAGGGGGCTTAACCCTGAAATCATGACCTGAGCCATAATCAAAAGTCAGGCTCAACCACCTGAGCCACATGGGCAACCCAGACCCTAGATTCTTAACTTCCACTTTCTTAGACCATTTCCATTAGGAAACTTGCCATTGTAGATTCTTTCTCTGCCTCTCTGAGAAGTAAGTCTTCTCTCAGCCTCTTCCCTTTTAGATATAATCTTCAAGAAAAGTAGGGCCTCTGCCTCTCAGTCTTGGGGGGTAGGGGCAGGGGGAGTGGGGACAGGGGGTACATAGGAGCCTTACTTCAGGAAGTGTCAATTAGCAAACACAGATAGCCTAATCACATTGACCGATCTCCCCCCTAAAGTCTTTTCCATTAGTGCACCCCAGCATTTTAAAATCCTCCAGCTTTTTGTTTCAGTGGAATTAAATTCAGTCTCTCTCCTCTATTGCAATAACCCTATTGCAATAGTTTCAAATAAAGTCTTCCTTCCCATTTTAACAAGTGTTGGTGCAATTTTTCTTTATCAACATACACATGCAAACTATTTATGTCCTATAATAATGTGCAACCATGCAAAGCATTTCCGTTTGCAAAGTGATTTTGATCTAGTGTATTATTGTAGTACTATAAGACAAAATTAATATCCCTGTGTTCAAGAAAATAAGCCTAATATTCATAGAAATTAATTCTTGGCTAATGTTCCAATTATTAACTGAGGGATCTAAAGCTTGAACCTGGAGCATTTATTACCAGGTCTAGGGCTTTTCCATTTCCACTCACTAACAGTTTTGCTCTAAGAAACATCTCAGCAATGTTACATTCTCCAAAAATATGCAGATACTTAAAAACATCTACGGAGTTATCAAGACTTCCTGAGGGGACGGGGGATTGATTTTTAAATCTCCCAAGCGCAAACTCATCTGGTGGTGCAATATCATGGCTGAACAGACAAATAGGGGACATTTTGTTCTTACCATAACAATGTTAAAGATGAGTTTAACATTCATGATTATTAATGGAATCATACTTATTTTGTTATATTAATATTAATAAATGTGTACCATTATATGACATTATACACACCATTTTGTAGAACTAAAACCTAATTATGTACATTTTCACTAAAAATGTTTAAACAATATACAATATATGCTTTCCTTATGCAATATCTCACTGTTACTTGAATAATGAAAAACATAAGAGTTTTAAAAAATGTAATTTGTCTTGTTCACTTACTCTCGTCTCTACTGAATCCTCACTGTAGAGTTAGTGAATGCATGATTTTTTTTGGCATCTGTAATCCTGATAACAAATGAGTGTGAAGCTGCTGGAACATGGTGAGTCTTGATCGTGCTATATGTACAGGACCAGAACTGTTTGGATGATTATGAAATTATCTGTCAGTTTATGAAAAGGACTAGAAGACAGACACAGGAAAAGTAGGCTATCTATCAGCATTTCTAATTTGATGAACTGACTGTTTCATCTCTTCTCTCTGGCTTGTAGGCTGAAATTTTAGACACTAGAATAATGGAAAGCATAAATAAAGTCTCCATTGTGATAATTTGGGTAGAATTCATGCTGGGGAAAGTACCCCAAATGGACCATGTTGACAAAATGCAAGCATATGTATATATAGATACATAGAAATATTAGGCTGCCTTCAGGCATATCCTAGGAAGTGAGTATCAAGTCTAATAAGTATTCTGATAACATGAGAATAACTATATATGTCAGATCTAGGTTGCCTATTTTTCAAATAGAAATATTTTCCCTTATGATTTTGAACTTACTTTCATAGTATTTGCCATTAGAAGTTACTACAAGATTTCTCAGTGCCACAGGGTCAACATCCAAAGCACTGGTCACCTATAAATGTGCAAAATTAATATGAAGCAATATATTTATATGTAAAAGTATTTACAGCACATTTAAGCCATGCTTTTTGGTATAACAATTGGTAATTCCAATTATTTCAAAGGTCACTGTGAAAGTTGGTTAAAAAATTAAGACGAATTAAGGGCACCTGGCTGGCTCAGTTGGTAGAGCTTGTGACTCTTGATCTTGGGGTGGGAAGTCTGAGCCCCATGTTGAGTACAGAGATTAATTAAAAAAAAAACAAAAACAAAACTAAGACAAATTACATTTAAACCTGGAAAACTGGGAAGCCTGGGTAGCTCAGCGCTTGAGTGTCTGCCCTTGGCTCAGGGTGTGATCTGAGTCCAGGGATCGAGTCCCGCATCAGGCTCTCTGTGAGGAGCCTGCTTCTCCCTATGCCTGTGCCTCTGCCTCTCTCTGTGTCTTTCATGAATAAATAAATAAAATATTTAAAAAATAAATAAATAAAGCTGGGAAATCGTAGCCTGGAGTGTTTTTAGAAGTCCTAGGAGACAGGGTGCTTTGGCAAGAAGGCTGCTATTTCAAACAGATAATAGCTTCTTAAGAGCCGGACTCTTGTCTTATTTATCTCTTTATTCCTCCAAATTGCTTAGCATGAAGCCTCATACAAAGCAAATGGCTAGTAAGTGTTAAGTTGGCAGTGTTAGACTTTTAAAGATGGGAATTTTTCATCTAAATATGAGTTGTTGAAATGTTAAGTCGAGTATTAGCAGGCATTTGGTTGTTAAAGAATAAAAACCCAGGGCACCTGGGTGGCTCAGCTCAGGTCATGATCCCTGGGTCCTGGGATCAAATCCCACATCAGGGTCCCCGCAGGGAGCCTGTTTCTCCCTCTGCCTATGTCTCTACTTCTCTCTCTGTGTCTCTCATGAATAAATAAACAAAATCTTAAAAAAAAGAATAAAAACTCATTTTGACTTCATATAAAAATTACCATCCACTTTACTGAATTCCTTCAAACACTTCCACCAGACTCCTTCTCATATACTGAAATCCCTACAGTAGCAGGACCTCTGTTGTATGTCAAACATTGAGTAGATTTAGGACTTCACGTAGAATACCTACAAAAGCTATTTAGTACTGCACTTCAATCCCTCAAACGACAAGGGCAAAGCTGAACTCCTGAGTGACATTACCAGATACTAACATTACCAGATTCTAACTAATTAGAAAACTAATTACAATCTGTTATCTTCCAAGTTAGTATTTCTGACCAAAGTAGGTGCCCCTTCTGTACACCTTTCGTGAGAACTTTTCATTTACAACATCTCAGTCAAAATATTTGGGAGCCAAGAAACAGTATCTTCAGGTTCTTTTCTAATATGGAGATTTCTAGGGGCTCAAGAGGACAGAAATTCTACACTTAATTCCTGCATAGCAAGGAGGAATGTGATATTATTTCTCCAGCTGAATACAATATGTACAAAGAACTAGATGAGAGAAAGCCTGACCATTATTCACAAGATTATTAAGGCAAATCTTATTTTCTCAGATACTTCATAAAAACACCAAATGTTTTTGGAGTCCATGATTCCATTGGAATCATCCTTTGTGGACCTCTTGGCATTTTTCTTCTGACTAGAACTTTCAAGCACAAAAGCTTCTGAAAAGCAAAGGATGGGAAAGGAATCAACTTCCAGGCTGAGAATGGACAGTTAGGAAAAGTAGAGTGATTGTGTCATTTTTACTTATAAATTTCTCTCCTTCATGAGCCTAATATAAAAATTTTTGAGAAATAAATTTATTTTTAACCAGGTAGAGTTATCCTCATTATTATTATTATTATTATTATTATTATTATTATTATTATTTAGAGAGATAGAGAGCACGCCTGGGCAGGAAGGGGTGGAGGGAGAGAGAGAATCTTAAGCAAGCTCTATGCCCAGTGCAGAGCCAGATGTGAGGCTCAATCTCACGATCTTGAGATCATGACCTGAGCCAAAAGCATGAGTAGGATGCTTAACTGACTGAGCCACCCAGGCACCCTGAGTTATCCTTATTTTAATTAGTGAATGAATTGACAGATGCCAATGTGCTCTGTCCCCAGGTTAAAGGTACTATTTTGAAGATCAGTGGGAGAAGCCTTAGCTCAATGATGTCCTCGAATACTGACACTCAAGCACAATAGCTGTGCTAAACAACCTTTTCTTTTGCTGAGACAATTTATGCCATCATCTCCTACAGAAAAGGATGTATATTTTATTTCAAAGGATAAAACAGAGGAGAACAGAGAAAAAAGATCTACAGATATACATAAACTTTCAAATGATCACTTCTTTGGGACAATAAAAAAAATCTATTACCTAGAAAATGTCAAGTTTATTAATGTATTCACATTTGAATAGTAGGAAAGTTAACAAAATAGGGGAAATGTTACTATGTTAAATCTGTTTTCACATTTGGCTTAGAAGAAAGAAGAAAGTTCAAAATACAATAAAATATGAACCAGCACAAGTAAATAGCAGAACATTATGGTAAAACATTGGTAATAACATCTCATATTTATTGACATATCAATTTAGAGTGTTAGCTACATATATCTGCATATCATTGTCAAGGCAGATAATAAAATGTCCTCTTCTTACTGATGATGGAATTCACAAGGCATGAAGATAGAGAGATTCCTTCCAATCACAAATATTCTACATGTGGTGATCCAAGCAACTCTTCATGCATTAATGATTGGTTCTTAATTTCTGTTCTTTAGCTTCCATGACATAATTTAAGATTATATACTCTAAAAGCAAAGCACTCTATCTGGCACTCTGGGAGGCTGGCAGTGAACCTCACATGATCCCTCCAGACATGATTTGAAGGAGTTGACACTGCAGTAAGTCATTTCAAGATGGTAAGAGCTACACATGTGTGGATTTTATGAATCAAATATGAAGACTCACAGGATAGGTGGGGAGATGTCTCCTACAGTTTATGGAGAGAAAGGTAGTAATTAAGAGGAAAGGTCTCTTTTATCATAAAACAGAAGTTGTGTTCTTAAATACCACCAAAAGGAGAGTTGGGATTGGTGGATTTGAGACAAAGGGGCTGGAGAATGGCTGTAGAGGGAGCTGGTCACCAGGCTGTGGCCAGGAGAGAACCTGTGCTTCTTGAAGATGACACTGTATATATGTAAAGATGACTATTTGGCTTAGAAAAAAATAGATGTAAGAGAAAGTAACTATATGGGATTTTGGTATTCAGCCTATAAAACATCCAGCTTTCAGAGGCAGAAGAGAATAATGGTTCAGTACACAAGCCTTGGAGCAAGATTAGAGAAACTTGGTTCTGCCTCTCCTAAGGTGTGTGAGTCTGGGCAAATTCTTTTGCCATCCTAAATTTGCTTTATCATCTGCAAATGCCTTAGAGGGTGATTGTTAAAATTTAATTAATTTAAAGCACTTAGTTCCCAGCACATGTGGGTATTTATTATTTTAAAAGGATCAAGACTATAATGTTAAAATATCTCACAGAAAACAATTATAAAGGTGGAAATTTATTATTAAAGTTTTGGTAGTACACAAACTTCTGGCTTTGTCATGACTCTGACAGATTTTCTCCTTGGTGAACTCAATTGATTAATTTCCAATTAATCTCAATTGAGATACCAAAAAGGAAGAGTAGGAGGAAGCCTTAAGTACACAGAGCTTTATGACTTGCATTTGCTGCTGTCAGGAATTGCCCACAATCCTTTATAAACTTGGGGATTCATGTGATTATAGAGTCTTACATACCCAAGGTAATTACTGGTTTCTGTGCTTCTTTCACCTATTCTGCAGAGTTCTTAAGATCCGAAGAGGTTGAGAAAACAAGACTTTTATTGCTGTAAGTGACCTAAATTGTATGATTTTTATCTCCCTCTTTAGCAATAGTGGTAATAAAATATGGGCACCTCCTACCTCTCTTCCTAGGACGAACAAAATAATTGGAAGCAAGCAGCCCATTTGTTTTCAGCTTTGGTGTTAATTTTTCTGAAAGAGCTGTAGTTATTTTTGACAGTGCCCTGCTCACTTCCACAGTTCCCACTGGGAGAAGTGCCAGGACCAACCAGATTGCAAGCTACATTCATGTGGGCCTTTCATCCCTGCCCTTGCGATCTTTCTCATGACAGTTCTTTTTTTTTTCTGGAATATCCTATCACAGTCTTTGGAAATCTAAACTCAAATTAGGGCAGGCCCTGAATGATTAAAAATCTGATAATTATGAAAAAGAGTGTACTCATTGACTCAGGCTGCCATAGTAAACTCCAAATCTGGATGGCTTAAAAGCACAAGAATTTATTTGCCCCCAATTTTGGGAGCTGGATGTCTATAATCAAGGTGTCAGCCCATCATCAATGGCCCTCAAAGGGCCATTCTTCCTTTGAGACTCTTAGTAGAATCCTTCCTTGCTTCTTCTTACCTTTTGGCAGTGGCTGTAGATTCTTGGAGTTTCTTGACTTGCAGTTGCATCACTCCAACCTCCCTGTCTGTTGTCAGGTGGCACTCTCCTGTGTATCCATACATTCACATGGCATTTTCCTTTTCTTATAAGAATGCCCAACATTGGGATCCCTGGGTGGCGCAGCGGTTTAACGCCTGCCTTTGGCCCAGGGCGTGATCTTGGAGACCCGGGATCGAATCCCACATCGGGCTTCCGGTGCATGGAGCCTGCTTCTCCCTCTGCCTGTGTCTCTGCCTCTCTCTCTCTCTTTGTGTGACTATCACAAAAAAAAAAAAAAAAAAAAGAATGCCCAACATTACTGGATGAGGGCCCAACCTAATAACCTCATCCTAACTTGATGACACTTGCAAAGACCTTATTTCCAAATGAGGGCACATTTACATGGACTAGGAGTTAGCACTTCCATACTTCTTTTGAGAGGACAGAATTCAATCCATACAAGGAATTTCATAAAGTACAATATTAATACAAGTATTAGATACCATTTTTCATATGTAAATTTCCCAAACTACTTAAAATAATGCTTTAGATATGGTAGAGTATTACAATATACATTGATTAGAATTTAATTGGCTTTTATGCCCATGGTGATATAAGCTACATTATATTTCCATTATATAATAGAATGAAGTTCTAACTTATAGAAGGTATCTGATCCTGGTGGTGATTATAATCATCTAGAGGGATGAAAGGGATTTTCCTGGAAATCACGGTTAATTTTCTGTTAAATTGAGTGTAAAGTGTTGGCGTCAGGAAATTCTAGACTGTTTTTCTCTCTGTATTTTTTTCTTTAGTTTCCTAAATCATTGTTTCACCTTTAAAGGCTCTATTGATTTTCTTCACTGTGTCACAGCTTGGAAACAAGTGTTTGCTAGTTACTTATAAAAGTCACCTAAGTAGTCAGCTGGGAAGCCAATCACATTGGTTTGGATATCAGCCTGACTAACTATTTGTGTGTCTGAATCTGGAGAACTATCTTCATGGAAAATTTTTTTGCCCTTTCTGACCCTCTCTTCCCTCCACTTGTTAAAGGGAGGATTTAAAAATATAGGATGTAAAAATTTCTTTCCAATACAAAGTGATTTTTGCTGCTTATGATGCAGCATGTCATCACATAGCATTACATATGTAATCTTAACAAACACACAATAAGAACATACATAGTCACCACTAACTCCATATTTTCTTACATCTTAAATTAGATGAAAACAGATATAATTACGTAAGGATTAAACCTCAGACTTATTTTTGTATACCCGTAATATGTACAAACATGAAGGTTTATTTTTCAGGAGTGTGTAATGATAACGATATTTGTGATTATCATGCCAAACGAATATGAAACAATTATATTTTATAATTTTAGGCCTAGAATCTGGGAATTCTGAGTCTCAGTCCAAGATTTCTTGACAAAATGCCATGGCTGAGGCTTAATTTTCAGCTTTAGTACAAGGGACATATTTATTGTTTCTCAGCTATTTAAAAAATGTACTTGTGTTTTCAGATGCTACTTCTCCGCTAGCTAGAGTAGTTATCTAACTTATACAACCACTCACCAAACCTGCTGCAGTAGCAAGTGTTCATCACGTTTATTGTATGCAAAAGTCCATACCTCAATGATGCCTAAAAGTTTTTCAAACTAAGGCTCTGAGTTTTTGTAAATTTTACTTAATAAACCAATTAAACTATATTCATTATGATCCCTGGAGGGTTATCTGCCAAGACAATGCTCTTACAACTAAATTGTCTAATTGAAATATGTTCAATCTGTTTGGAATTGCCACTGAAGCATTTTACTGTTGCAGACCAGCAAAACTTGGATGGGATTTGGATTCATCTAACTACTTGGGAGACAGATGGTGTTAGAAAGATACAGATGTAGCAGCTTCCATTGATTCTTAATATGCTCCTTTTTTTGTTGTCTTAAGCATTTTCATCAGCAAATGAAATACTTGTTATCTAAAGTCAATGATTTGTATATTAAGTTGGGAGAAAAAACAAAATGCAATAACTAAAAACTTGGGCCATTATTGCCATAGGAAGGAAATTTTCCAGAAGAAATCCTTAATTTTAGAAAGCATGATTATATCATTCCTCATTGATTCATTTACACATTTATTTATCCAATAAATAATTTTGAGTACCTGTCATGGTAGGAACCATGGCAGCCATTTAGATATAGGTATAAACATAATTAAGCTATGACTCCTTCTCTTAAGGAAGATCTTAACTAGAAAATGGATAATGAATAAGAAAACTCCAAACAAGTTAAAAAGTGGGAAATGTCATAAAAGACAAAGTACTATCAAAATTCAGATTTGGGAGAGGCTATTTGAGGCCAAATTTATGGGAACCATAACATTTAAAATAGAATTTGAATACTAAGTTGGTTTCAATAAATAGAGATGAAAGGTAGAAAGATATGGCAGTACTTGGAAACTTACAATGACTAAATATAACTCAAAGCAAATGGAAGGAAAAGCAACTATGTAGAGCACAGAGTTTTGAATAATGATTAAGAGATTTGAACTATGCTCATAATATAAGAAACTTAATTTTTTTTTTTTTTTTTAGTAGAAGAAGATTATGTTTAATGAGGTTTATTAAGAAATGGCATCTAGGATAGTTTGAAGGAGCAAGGAGTCTAAGGCTGGGTGATTTCAGTTACTGAAATTATCTAGGACAGAAAGGTAAAGATAAAAGTAAGGTGGAATCGGACAGCCCGGGTGGCTCAGTGGTTTAGCGTCGCCTTCAGCTAGGGCCTGATCCTGGAGACCTGGGAGCGAGTCCCCCATCGGGCTCCCCATAGGGAGCCTGCTTCTCCCTCTGCCTGTGTGTCTGCCTCTCTCTCTCCCTGTGTCTCTCATGAATAAATAAATAAAATCTTAAAAAAAAAAAAAGAAAAGAAGATGGGATCAATATAAGTTTAAAGGAAAATATTATGAGGCTTAATAATTAATTAAAAGAGGACAATGTTGGAATGAGAGGATGTGGTGGAGAAGAGTTATGAGACAGAATGTCAAAGAAGACCCAGAATTAAAGCCAAAAAACAGGGAAAGAGCTGCTATTCCATCCAAAATCAAACTCAGGTGGAAGCTCTTGTTTGAGAGGGTATGTGGGGCATATTTTGGGTTATTCAAACAGCATTATTCAATCAAAATAGAATACAGAAACACATTTCTTGTAACCTAGTGTATACAAAATAAGTATTTCATCACATAACCAATACAAAAGCTATTCGATACTTTACATTACATTTTGTACTGTCTTTTATTTTTTTTTAAAGATCTATTTATTTGGGGGGAGAAGAGGGGCAGAGGGAGAGAAACTCAAGTAGACCCTGCACTGAGCATGGAGCCAAATCAGAGTTGGATTCCATGACCCTGAATCATGACCTGAGCCAAAATCAAGAATCCACACCTAACCAACCTCTGCTCACATAGCAGATCCCACTCTCCCATATCTATTTGCCCTAATTAGTACCTTCTAACATACTTTACAATGGACCAGCTTGTTATTTTTATTATTTACTATGTGTTTCCCCTCATGAGAAAATAATCTTCACATATTTCACATGTGCCTCCAAAACTACTTCTCATGGCACATGCTCCATATATGCATTCAGTAAAATAATATTTACTTTCAATAGAATACAAATTTTTCCATAAAAGTGTATAAAACTCCAGGCTTTTGGTCATGCCCTATTGTGTAGAATTATGCACTGCACTTGAGGCACCTGGACTGCTCAGTCAGTTAGGTGTCTGACTTGTGATTTCGGGTCAGGTCATCATCTCAGAGTCCTGAGATCAAGTCCTGCATTGGGCTCCCTGCTGGGTTTGGAGTCTGCTTGAGATTCTCTCTTTCTCTCTGCCCCTCCCCTGGTTCACGTGCATGCTCTCTCTCTCAAAATAAATAAATAAAATCTTAAAAAATAAAGAATTACACACTGCACTCTCCTTGAACATTGAATGGTAAGTTCTTGGACTAACATGCAATATGACTTTGAGGTTACTGAGACTCTTGGCAGGAGTTTATGATCTCATTTTAATGAAGAGGAAAATCTACCTATCTATAAATTACCATAATCAACTATGTTGAGGACAATTTAAGCATGTACAACATCAGAGCTAAGAATTTTATCAGAATTTGAAAAATGTGACTCCCTCAGAGAATTCGCTAAGCGTGTCTTCTGTGTCAGGAGCCAGGCTTGAAAAATAAGACGATGAAGTCACTGAGGGAAAAACATGCCTTTAATCTCAAAGGAACTTACATTCCAAAGGGTAGGGAGGAAAAGATCCAATGGGAACAGCAATAGAAATAGATGAAGCTAAAAACAGAAAAATCGACAAAAACAGCAAATTTGGAAACTACTTATCTAAACCAGGCATCTTAGGAAATTTGCCTACGAAGGTAGTCTACTTAGTGTTATTGTCCATGGTAGTAAGGCTAGGCAGGGAAATGTCCATCATCCTGCAAATTAATTCTCTGGGTTGTAGACAACTGGGAAGCCTAGAATAGGTACGTTATTAACTGCTTGGCCACTCAAATGCAATCTGGCAGAAGCAGCCTCTTTTTTTAAATTTCTGGGGGCCTTCAGCTTCTCCTCACTGAAGTCATTCTGCATCCATCCCTGTCATTG
Source organism: Canis lupus baileyi (assembly GCF_048164855.1). Classification (NCBI taxonomy): domain Eukaryota; kingdom Metazoa; phylum Chordata; class Mammalia; order Carnivora; family Canidae; genus Canis; species Canis lupus. Next base: position 25,386,522 of record NC_132868.1, read on the forward strand.
CTACCTAAATGCTAATTATAATAACATTAATAATATCACAAAGCACTCATAACAGCAACAGTCATAGAAATATAATTTAGAGACACCTATGGTTTATTTTATCTAGAAAGGGATTAAGTTACATTATCAGTATCAAACAAACGTGCCATCTTCATTCTATCCTGTATGTTCCCTTTAGGGAACGGCCATCCCTGCTGTCTCCACTATGACTTGATTCTTTTTTTTTTTTGACCATTCAAGTAAATATTGTTTTTTTTTTTTCACCAACATGTGTATCCATTTTAATATCTATTACTTTTCATATGTATAAAATAGTTTTTCATGTTTAATTACCAAAGATTTTATCTGTTTAATCTATTTGTCCATGTCGATTTAGACATTACAAACCAATATTGCTGGGCAAGCCTGGGTGGCTCAGAGGTTTAGTGCCGCCTTCAGTCCAGGGAGTGATCCTGGAGACCCTGGATCAAGTCTCACGTCAGACTCCTGAGTGGAGCCTGCTTCTCCGTCTGCCTGTGTCTCTGCCTCTCTCTCTCTCTGTGTCTCTTATGAATAAATAAAATCTTAAAAAAATATTGCTAAATATTTAATTCACCTCTATTTTAACCATTTATATGTAGTTTCAGAAACCTAATAAAGGTCATCTAGTCTAATTCTTTCAGTTTCTGAACAAGAGAACAAATATAAAGAATGTTAAGTGATTTACCTAAAATTGCTCAAATTGTTTATGAAAAAGTCACATTTAGAAAACAATAAAATAAGTTAATATATCACTTTCGTTATATTAGCGTTCTTTTTATAATAGAGTTTATCTCAAACAAAGCAAAGACAATTTTAAGTAAATTTAATAGCAAGGGAAATTTTTCATTCAAATAAACTACTGAGGATTTAGAGATTTTTCTATTTTGTTTTGTTTTTTGCAAGAATGATTTTCTCTTTCCTACAGTCCTTTTTCAGCATTTTGCAGGCTATCCCAAAGCTAAGCTACAATTTTGCAAAAACACCTGATTGTAGTATTTCCCAGAGATATCCATTATTCCTGTGGCAAGAATAGTACATTTCAAAACAACTTAATATGCAAAGTAGTCATCTGTTTACCATAGCTTCTTCACCAAACTTTTTGCACTTGAATAGGTTTCAAGATAAGTAATCTTGAAGAATGATAATCTTGATAAATGTTTTCCTCAATGACAAGAATTCTTCAAACACATCTTAAAAGAGCAATCGATATTCATTGCTCAAAATCAGAATTATTTAACCTTTACATGATGAATCCAATCTCCCTTCCACCTTGCTCTTTATCATTTGTAAAATGCTGGAATGGTATCACACTTTGTAAAAATAAACAGAGGTATCCTACAAAATGTATGAATAAAAAGCAGATAAATATACATTGCCATATTACAAAATGAAAATATGTGAACAGCTTTGGTATACACAAGTTGGTAAACACACAGAGTCAAATTGTTGTGATTGCAAGCTCTGGTACATGGTAAAATCTGTGTTGTAACTTGATACTCATCTTGAGGCCACACATTAGACCACTTAACTTTAGGCAAATCTCTAAAATTAATGCCTTTTCCGTAGGTCCCATGGTGGTCAAAAAAGAGTATTTCATAAATCAGAACAATTTTGGTACAATGGAAATAAAGTGCCTTGGAATCCTGAGGCCCATTTACCTTGAGCATATCTTGCATTTTCCTAATTTTGTGTCTTTGCTCAGACCATTTCTTCTGCCTGGAATGCTGGTTTCCTCCACTCAATTATCACCTCCATTTCTAGCATCTGATTTATATCTTTTTTATAGCATTTTATATAAACTCTGCTATGTATGAAAATAATTTGTTGTATAGTTGCCACCCTGCAATGCCGGAAACTGAGGAGGAGGCCTGTGAGGGATGTGTCTCTGATGGTTCTGTGCAGAGGGCATGCTCACACTTCCCAATTAGTGAATGAATGTGAAAGTACAATGTAGGTGTTTAGTTACTACCAGCTGAATTGAATTGATTAGGCCACTGAAAGATTCAGCTCTCTCTAGGTCTCCGTTGTGAAATGTCACTTCAGGCTTAGACAGCAGTGATGAATCATGGCTTCGGAAAGACCATATTTAAAATAAGCCTCTGTTGCCTGGGAACAAAGCAAGTCCCACTGGCAGTTTTATGGATTATCTTATCAAATTTGCTGATATCAGCAAGAAACATGTTTGAGTACCAGATAGAAAAAAAAAAAAAAAAAACAGTGAAAAGAGAAGGAGAAAGCATCATAATCACAATGGTCATTTATACAGAGTTTAACTATTTCCATAAACTTTCTTCACCTCTGAGTTGTTTAGTCCATATGATGGATACTATTAGTGGTGATGGCAGTGTTATAATTATGTTTTTGTATTCTTCTGAAATAATACAGATGATATTGAAAGTACAGTACCAACATGTTTTCTTGCCTTCCGGCCTTCTTTTCTTGTGTGTGGATTTTCACTTTTTAATCTATTCTTTTAGCCCACAAATCAGAACTCTGGTTTAGGTCAAATTTTATACCAAGATGAAGACTAGCTGTACACATGGGTGAGACACTCTATTCATAAAGACATTTGTTTAGCTCTTCCATGTGACTAAACATCCATGTAATTCACGAGGAGAAATTAACTTCTAAAATTATTTTAAAGTTAGTTTTAAAATCATCCTCTTTAGATAGGTATTTAAATCATACAAACATTACACGTGCATAACCCTTTAATAAACAGATTTGGGTATGAGCAGGAAAATTGTTTTGATGACTAAAGACTAATTCTAAGTGCTTAGTATATATTAACATTTTCTTTCTTTCTTTCTTTCTTTCTTTCTTTCTTTCTTTCTTTCTTTCTCTTTCTTTCTTTCTTCCTTTCTTTTTTCAAAGTTAGTGAAGAAAATTTGCTACTCTGCCTGGATGAAATGAGTTTTCATGGAATTGAGTAAGTTTTTTCTAAGCTAAAACTATAAAGGGAATCATGAGTCAAAAGAGACACCATCAGTTAAAAGACAAGTCCTCAGAAGTAAAACTGTTGTCACTTCTTCACTAAAAGCTAGAATGAAATTACCCTAAAGTACTCAGTCAGGATGCAGCCCAGGAAACACAAACACTAAGAGTATCATGGATTAAAGGCTTTATTACCCAACTGTGGGAGAGGCTAGAAAGTCGGGTTTAGCATGGAGATGCTAGAGACCAGAGTAAAGTTGCTAAGCCACCCTCCGGAAGCACTGGCAATGATGCACAAATTAGGGTTTGCATGGGAATCTCGGAAACCAGGCATGCCCATGGCCCTCTCAGTATGTGACCACGACAGGAAGCTGATGGTCAAGTCCGCGGCATGCTGTTGTCTCTGCGTCTCATGGTGAGCCTCTGTTCCAGGGCCAGCAGTCAGGAAGAACCGATGTAAAGCATGGGTAAATGAGGACACGCTGAAAGCCACTGGCACTTCGTGCTCTATCTCTCAATGCATCTAATCACTGTGACCTTCAGAGAGAAGTGACTCCTGCTTCACGTCTGCCTTCTGCATCTCATGCACATATTTATTTTGGTCAATCCTGCCTGGGAAGCATAAAGGAAAGGAATCCTAGGAAATGCAGTTCCAGCTAGCCAAGTTGACGTAGCAAAAACAAATCACAGATTTTTGAGTTCAAGTGTCTTTGAAGCATTAATGTATCAAAGTCATCAAATGAATAGAATATATGTTCTATAGAGATTTTGATTCTGAAATATTTTGGGTAGAATCCAATTTCTAAGGCTAAGAGAAATAGTAACTGAACATATTTACTAAACGTTGCATGTAATTGATATCAATAACAAGAGAGGAAGATTGGTACTAACATCTCACATTTATATCAATATAACAAAAATCCAAAGTAAGTAGGACATCATGGTTATCGAGAAACAATTGCTTGAATCCCATGATGTGTTGACTTTCTTAGTTTGCTACCTTTGAACTGATCCTATCTCACAGTTCAATTTACCCGTAATCAAGGATCAGCCTTCACCAGGGAGCAGTTTCGAATGAAATTTTTCCATGAGAACTGGGAACCAATGGCCCCTAAAGTAGCCAGAATGGCAAGATGAAACTTATCCAAGAGCAGTAATGGCAATGTCAAAGTATCTGGATTAATATCTTATACTGGGATGTTTTTAATCTCCAATATATTAACTTAGATAAATTAAAATGCTGTTCAAACCAGGCCTCAGGCCATCCAATATAAAAATGTTAAATATACAGCTTGATTCAGGAAAATGATCAAGAAATGTCAAAAACAGTGAACAAAGGTGCTACAGGGAACTTTAGGGAAAAGGAGCTTTAGGGAACCTGATTGACACATAAGATGGACATTAATCATTCTTCCTTCCCATGAAAAGGAAATCAAGAGTAGGACAAAACCCCTCAACTATGTGGTATATTACCTATAGGAGGCTTTGGTCAGGATTAAAATGCTGTATAATATAATGATTAAATGTGGTTTACACAGTCTGATTTTCAATGATCTTTTAAAAATATTTATTTATTCATTCATTCAGTCAGTCATCCATTCATTTATTTTTACCAATGCTATAATGAAGTGTGTCAATCTGGTAAATTTCTGCATCTCCGTTACTGTTATCAAACCTATCATCATCCATTTTAAATCTTTCGTGGATCCATGTTCCCCACTCTGTCATTAATATCCTTACAAAGCTTGTCTCTAGCTTCTCTCTCCAGTATGTTCTTAATCTTTAGGAGATAGTTTTCTTAATTAAGCTTGGGAAATATTTTATTTATCCCCCTTATCTTGAAAACATGACATAAAAATGGCACCCTTTTTAAAATTCTGTAGTGTTGGTAGTCTGTCCTTGATGCTATTTGATCCCTGGCTATGAACTATGTACTCTCCACTAGAATGGACTCTTCCAGAATTCAGTAACTATATCATATCAATCTTTATATGTCTATCATCTAGGATGGCTACTATGTTGGCTTGTTCATTGAATGATTTTGCCTAGAGCATCTAACAAAGTAAGATTAAATGAACACCTGAAAAAAATGGATTGTTAATGCCCTACTGGGAGTTAAGAAGGAATAATAACTGGGGGAGGCATAAACACTATTTTTATTACGGGATAGTTAGGACAGTTATTTGCATAGACAGCATGGTTGCTGGGTCCACTTAAGCTGTTTTTATTAACTAAATGATTGGCAGGATGATATAGAGCCCTCTTGAACATCTCAAGCAGCTGTTTATTTCTAAAATGACCACTTCAAATTAGCTAAAGATGAGACAAGAAAGGAAACGGACAGAGTGTTGGGGGAGGGCAGGAGAAGGGATGGAGGAGAGAGGGCTGGAAAATGGAATGTGAGGAAAGGGAAGAAGCGGGAGGTAGAGGACAGGAGGGGAAGTGAGCAAAGAAAGGAAAAAAGAGAAGAAGTATTCTCAAAGATGTCCATTTCAAAAAGAGTATGAGTGAGTTAGACAAGCAAAACTATTTTAAGTATATTCATGTAACATTACATATATTTTGAAATTTTCCTTCTAATTTTTGGCTCTCAATTTCTGAGGGTTAAATCAGTTATACATCTCAACTCATAAGACACTATCAATGACCTGTATATCACATTTGTTTATTTTCTTTATTTCCGACTATCATTAGGCCTTCCCTCTATCAGTAACAGTTTTGATCTTCTGGTATGTTTAATGTGTATCTTTTTGTTCATATTTTCTTTTAAAATGTATATCTGTTTATACATACACAATGTGTATTATTAACCTATATGAACTTACATAAACATCTGATTCTGTCCCTTGCTTTTTCATTAATGCTGTTTGAGGACCCACTGATGTTGCTGTGCGTGCATCTAGTCAGTTGCTTCTAATTTCTGTGTAGTACATGTTGGAGTGTATCCACTACATTTTACCCACTCCCTACCCTCCTGTCCCCAACTAGTGTTACCTACACTATCTATAATTCTTTGTCAACACAAACAACACTGCAACAGAATTCTCATGTCTTTCCCCTTTTGAACCTAGTTCAGATACTGAGACACTACTTTCCAGAACACTCATACCAGTCTACACTACTACTGGCAATTCATGTTTTATGTTATTTTCAGAAATGGGAAATTTACCATAACCAAAAATTCCAGAATCCATGGATATTTGTAACTCTACTGTTCATACTATAATGATCGAATCTTCTTTAAGCTACTATAATCTCTTTAAATGCTTAAATTGTGTGAGCTTAGTTGGACTAGAGTCCAGGACTTAACCCTTAGTAACTATGAGAACTTTAATAAATCACTTTCTTTCTGATATTTTTATTCTTTCATTCATTTAATCACTCATGCCATTCATTCGAACAATACTAGTTAAGCACCAAAAATGTACTTAGTTTATGACTGTATGATTTCATGTATGTTTCTTCACTACAAGGAGAACCTCTATAGTAAGTGTTATGAAGATGGCAGTCAATTTGTTGTGCAATCCATGCTCTCAGAAAGCCCTTGGGGATTCAGGGAAGTCTTCCCTGAGAAAGACAAATTAATTGGAGACCTAAAGGAATTGATTCATCATAAAAGCAAAGAGGAAAGAAAATCATTAGGTTGAGGATGCAAGAATGAAGTATATTCTGCGTAGAGGAAAAATAAGTACAACAGCCTTTAGAAAAAAATTGCCCTCAAGCTAGAACCCAGTGACAGAAAGAAGTGCCATAGAGCAGAGAAAGACTGGCACTAGCAGAGGACCCAGAGAATTGGGAAAGTGATGTGGACTCAGGTAGGATATTGCAGGGCATGAAAACCATTTTAGATTAGAGAAAAATTTCTGTAGACAGTATGGGGATATTAAAATATTAGGAAAGGTGCAGAGAGAACTTCAATGATTTCTTCTAGCCTTTTCATTTTGTTTCTTTTAAATCTATCCTTCTAATTAGGCAACCATTAGCCCCATGTGGCAACAGAGCACTTGTGACATGGCTAGTCTGAATTGAGATTTGCTTTAAATATAAAATACATACCAGATTTTGAAGGCTTCACTTAAAAAATTTAAAATATCTTATTAGTAATTCCTATAGTGATCATATATTAAGATGGTAATATTTTAGATATATTTGGTTATATATTATATGAATTAATTTTGTCTGTTTCTTTTTACCTTTTTATTCTAGTTACTAGAAAATTTAAAATTACATATGTAGGTCTTATCTATTGGACAAAAGCTGCTCTAAATAATTTGCTTTCGGGGTACCACAGAATGCTGAAGATTCACCTAAGAGTGAGGATTTTTGCTGACAAAGGGGGGAATTTCTTCATATTGAATCTGAACCCTATAGAAGGCTACATTCAGCCTTGAGATAATTTCAACCAGAATCCCAGGAAGAAACCATCTAACTAGATTATATGCTGTGCAGACTTCAGCAGAGCAGTTCAGAAGATTCTGTGGGAGTTAAAATATATGCACATATCCCATTATATGGCAACAAGATATGTGCTCAGAGAAAACTCCCACACACCACTTAGAATACTGGCTTAAATTTTTCACCAGTAAAGTAATGTTGAATAAAGGAGGAAAAAAAAAAAAAACCCTAGCAGTAGTACAGTGAATACCACATAGTGCATAGTGTAGTTAAATGGCGAGGGTTGTTTTGCTGAAAATATATTTTTCATGAGTGTTTTCTTTTTAAGTGTTTTGCCAGGAATTTTTCCTTTGATAGGGCCAGCTAAAAAACCCATTACTTTTTATTGAAATTCTGTGATAAATTCTTTGCATATTTGAAATGATTTGAAGAACATTTATAAAATTCTGTTTTGTGTCAACTTAGCTGAACAAACTTTACTTTTACTTATAACCTTCAAAGGCCTCACAGTCCAATAGAAGAGATTGATGCACAAAGAAATAATATAGTGTAAAAAGTTGAAGAATCAAACTACATCTAAAATGCAAAATATAACATGATTTTTCTGACAAGAAGCATATAATTATGCTGTCTTTATTTTTTCTTAAAAATCAAGTGATTACTGAAAGCCTTCAGTTATTTTAAAAATCCACCTCATATGAGCTAAATATGGGAACTGACCCTTAATTTAAATAAATTAATATTTTATTTGAAGGACCTGTCGAGAATGATGTAGTGCATATGTGTTTCCATTGGCATTTTGTATTTTATAATTATTACGTGGGTATCAGAGAAGTGATATTTTTTCCAATCTTTTTGAGGCTTCTGTGAAAAGATTTTGCAGACTTTCCTAGGCAGGCTCTGACATGATTATGTATATAGAGTGTAATTGATTTGCAGAAGAAATGCACCATGAATGGCAGTCGCTGCAGAGTGACTTGCCTCTCAGTGCCCCACTTACTTAAGTCATGATACAGATTTTGCTGGGGAAAAGGAAGTCAGGTGTTTTGACTTTATACATTTCTACAGGTGGCCAGCTTTCATTTTTCTTTTGAAGCACTAAGCTGTAACTATGGCTTGTAGGATGACAATCTTTAAAAGTGTCCAATTTAGAGCCATTCTCTCCCAAATTTCTAAATCTGAATCAAACTAAACAGAAAGGTTGAAATTAGCTATGTTTCTTACTTTTTAAAATATTATTTCAAAATCCATATTTGGAAAGTAATATAATATCACATTTTATATTAGTTGGCAGATAGCCCAGATGAAGACATTTCACTTTTCTTCAGATCAAACATAATTGTTAGAGTATTAGAATATTTGATATTTGATTGCCATTCTCCTGGGTTTTATGTTTTTGCTTGGTATCTGACCTTTGAGGAGAGTAGGGAATACTCATATTCAGTAAACTGACTAGAGAGGACAACTAAAATATAAATAAGCATCATTAAATTTTTGGAGTTTTAAAGCATATTAGGAGTCCTCCCTGGGTACAATGGAGTAAGTATTAGCCACTCTCTGTTTTGCACTGAATAAGATATGGACAGAATACACAGAGCAGCTCTTTGAGGACTCCAAAAAGTAGTAAGTAAATTGGGGAAGATGTCCAGAATTCAATTACTGATGAACTGGTGTTGACTTTATCTATTATTTTGTTCAATATCACCTAGTCAACACTGCCCTGAGAATAGACAGAAAGAGCTCAGGAGAAGCCCTCTAAGACTGGCTCAAGTTGCAGAAAGGGAAAGCATCCTATTCAGAGAGAATGTGGAACCCCCTGTAGAGTTCTCTCTCTCTCTCTCTCTCTCTTTTTTTTTTTTTTTTGGTCATCCCAAAACTCTAAGCACAGGAACCTTCCTCCATTTTCAGCAGAGGAGATGTAATTCCAGGAAGATGGAACCAACCATCATTGTTTTCTCTCTTGTTTGTCCTTCCATTTTTGACTCATGATGTGGGCACTCTTCAGAAGTGGACTGGAGAGCAGGATAGCTAAAGACAAAATAGGGGAGCCCCCAGGAACCAGAAAGTATAAGAAGGTCATGGAGAGGAAAAAGTTTAGGAGATCAACCTCAAATAATTGTTTGTAAGTGTTGGACTCATTCCAAAGCTGTGTATGTGGGGAGCTGATACTACTTAGCACGCAAAAAAAAATGAGAAATGACTAATCTACTAACTGCCTATGTCTGAATCTGGCCACTAGGTGGCATATATACCAGACAGATCCAAATAGCACTGTGAACCCTTTGCAAAGTCTACTGGCATTGGAATCACAGACACAGGAGGCTAGTTGGAACTTAGAACCTAACCAGGTACTGACTACAAAAGCAAAAATGTCAACACTGTCCTAAGACTTAAAGAAGACCCAGAGCCTCATAATATAACGTTCAAAATGTCCAAGATACAATTAAAAAATTACTTGCCATATGAGCTACCATGAAAATCTCAGCTTGCACTGGAAAATACAATCAACAGACACAAATGGTGAAACGACAAAGATGATAGAATTATCTGACTCTAAAACCAAAGAACAAATAGAAAAAGTACTAAATGAACAGAGAGAAAGAAGAACCAAATAGGAATTTTAGATCTATACATACAATAATCAAGATTAAAACCAAAAACCTCTCTTGACCATCTCAGCAGCAGAATGGAGGTGACAGAGGAAAGAATCAATGAACTTGAAGATAAATCAATAAAAATTATTCAATCAGAACAATAGCAAAAAAAAAAAAAAAAAAGAAAGAAAGAAAGAAAGATGAAGAGCCTTAGAGATTTGTGGGAAAATAACAACAGCAAAAATCTAGCGTTCATGTCATTGGCATCTCAGAAGAAGAAACAGGCAGTGCAGAAGAAATATTTAAGAAAATAGTGTCTGGGATGCCTGGGTGGCTCAGTGGTTGAGAGTCTGTCTTTGGCTCAGGCTGTGATCCCAGGGTCCTGGAATCGAGTCCCACATCGGGCTCCCCACAGGGAGCCTGTTTCTCCTTCTGCCTATGCCTCTGCCTGTGTGTGTGTGTGTGTGTCAGAATAAATAAATGAAGTATTAAAAAAAGAAATAGTGTATGAAAATGTCCCAAATTTGGCAAAAGAACTAGACCATGGATTCAACAAGCTTAGTGAAGGCCAAACAGAATAAACACAAAGAAATTCACATCCAAACATATCATAATAAACTGCTCAGGGATCCCTGGGTGGCTCAGCAGCTTAGTGCCTGCCTTCAGCCCAAGGTGTGATCCTGGAGTCCTAGGATCGAGTCCCACATCAGGCTCCCTGCATGGAGCCTTCTGTCTGTGTCTGTGTCTCTGTGTCTGTCTGTCTGTCTCTCTCTGTCTCTCATGAATAAATAAATAAAATCTTAAAAAAATAAACTGCTAAAAATTAAAGGGAAAGAAAAAAAATCTTGAAAGCACCCAGAGAAAAATGACACATTACCAAGAGGAGACCAACCGTGGAGACCAGAGAGCAGTGGCAGCATAGTTTTAAAGAAAAGAACTGTCAACCCAGAATTCTCTATCCAGTGAGCATATACTTCAGGAATAAATATGAAATAGAAACACTTTCAGACAAAAGAAAACTAAGGGAACTCATTGCCAGCAGAACTGCTCTAAAGAAATTGCTAAAGGGAATTCTTTAAACTGAAGGGACATACTATGAAAAGCAAACTTGAAACATTAGAGACAAGGAAAGAGCAACAAAAATGCCAAATGTCTGGGTAAATATAATTGATTAATCTGTTCTTAGGCTCTTTATGTGCAAGTTGAAAGCAGAAAGTTTAACCTTGTCTAGTAGGGGTTTCAGTGTATGTAGATAACCATAGTGTAAAGGGAGAGGCTAAAGGGTACTATATGGAGGTAAGGTTTCTATATTTCATCTGAAGCAGTATAATATCAATTCTAAATAAACCATATAAAATTAAACATGGATATTGTGATCCCCAGAGAAACCACTAAATAATCCAAAAGAAGTCAGGAAAGGAGAAACAAAGAAATGCAAAATGGAGGATTAAAAAGGGAACAACAGAAAACAAATATAAAAATGTAAAACAAATCAAACATATCAATAATTATAGTAAATGTTGGGATGCCTGGGTGGCTCAGTCGGTTAAGTGTCTCCTTTGGCTCAGGTCATGGTCTCAGGATTCTGGAATCGAGCCCCATGACTGGCTCCCTCCTCAGTGGGGAGTATGCTTCTCCCCCTCCCTCTCTCTCTGTGCTCTCTCTCTCTCCCTCAAATAAATAAATAAAATCTTTAAAAATAATTACATTAAATGCAAATGGCCAAAACATATCAATTCAAAGATACAGACTTTCAAGATGGGTAAGAAATACTAGATAATCAAATTAATCCCTACTTTGCAAGTTCTCTCATTTTACAGTGAGGAAAATGAGATTTAGAGGAGAATTAACTTACTCAAGATCTTACATCAACTAGATTTAGATGAGAGTTTTTCTTACTTAATAAGTATCATCTCTATTACTGTACTGAATACTCTTAGTTCTCTATGGTATTGCTGAGATATGATTGATGATGATGATGATGATGATGATGATGATGATGATGATAAAATGAGGGCAATGAGGCGGCATCCTGTCAGGACTAGTTTCAGATTTCACTGCATGTGAGTCATGAACTTGTGCCAGGGAAATGTGTTACTAGGAGCTCAATTGGAAAAACCAATAACCATAAAAGGAGAGAGAGACAGAGTCAAAGATGGTTGAAATGGCATCAAGCCCTATAGTGAAATAATAGGTCTGACCCAATTTCCAGTCTCCTCCTGCTAGAAAATAAAGGAGGACCAAGTTTTCCCAGGCTTTTCTTGAGAATTGGTTGCCATTCTGATGAAGGCAGAAAATGAGAGCTAATTTCCAGGTGTGTCTTTTGTTGCACTCTCCTTGCATTCAGCAAGTTTTTTTTTTTTTTAATTTTTTTTTTTTTTTTTTTTTTTGCATTCAGCAAGTTCTAAGCATGGGAACTCAGGACAGCTGAAGGAAATTTATGGCTCTCCTTTCTCATCATTAGGACAAGTTAAGTGGGCAAATGAAGCTTGACAGGATGTATTTCTAATAAACAAAATAAGGGACAAGGACTGGAGAAATACAGGGTAGATGGGCTTACATGGTAAAATACAGAAACATATCACTGCATTGCTTGGCTTTCTGGAACAGACAAGGCATATTCTTTTCTTGCTTGTAACAGGGTTAGTCATTGTACATGTAATAGAGGAAGAGTCATGTGTTGCCTCTTATTTGGCTTCTAGAGGATAACACTGGGCAGAGAAGAAAATATCAAGGGTGACAATTTTGCTTGCAGAGGATAGTATGCTCTGAGTCAAAGTGTGGAAAAAACTACTGTAACTTAATTCTGTCCCAGGAATTGATGGTCTGATCCAAGACAGTAAATCAGACAGACTATGGTGCTAAGAGAATCTCAGCTCAAACTACACAGTAAGAGGAAAGTGAACCTCTTTCCAAGTAACAGAGAAGCATGTCTTAGCATATTTACCCTAAACAAAATGGCATTGTGAACCATGACAGGAGAGATGAGAAATAAAGTCAGTTTTCTACAAAGGTCCAGATAATTTATGGATGCCCTTGATGTCTTCGGGGGTTATTATTTCAAGACAGCAGCCACACTTATTGACCTCATCCAGATCCAAATATCTTGTGCAGAAAAGTAAGTACCAGTTTAATGGGGCTGTTTAGATAAACGTCTCTCTGGGCTCAGACAGAAGTTGTCCTTCAATCAATTCAAAATAAATAGACAATTTTAATATAAGGCCAAATTCTTTATCAAGGAATCTCTAAATATACCATTACATCATCTCTTGGAGATTAGGCAGGATGCCAGAATATGGCAAGGACGCAGCAGTGGCTTTGCATCTACTACCACCACCTGCTGTTCAAATTGTCTATGCCTCATTAGAAAGGGAGTCTTCCACTCATAACTCTCATGGATACTTATAACTTACAAGATGTCTGGAAATCCATATTCATCCACTCTTAAATAGGCACATAATACATATAAAATATGCTCTTTTAGGAGGTCATATAGTAAAGTGGTTCTCAACTCCTGTAGATAATAATCACCTGTCTTCACTTCAAACCACTTTTATCCATTTTTCTAGACTTGAGACTTGAGTCTAGGTGGTTCTAACATGCAATCAGGATAAGAACCACTGAATAGATCCAATAATAAGAACTGAATAGGTCCTTTTATTTCTGTAAATAAATGTAAAAGACCTGAAAATTAAATCACCATATGCATTTTGATTGATGAATTAATTATTGGAGTCCTTCATCTGGAAAAAAGATACATACACTTAACCAGGACTCAAGTCTAGTTGTAGAGGCAATGGATGGAGGAAGCAAGAGCAATTTCTGCTCTGAGGACCAAGTTCTAGATAACTATGTATGATCTCTGTCAGAGAATTGGATAGCCCCCTGCAAGTCCACAATTATGTTGGTTGTATTCTAACAGACCATAGTCATTAGTTTGAGGCAAGTCAAAAGTAGCTCTAGCATTTAAGATGGAGAGTAGGTTAGTCAAGTGAACCAATGTCACCCTTTCCCAAAATTCCATGCTTAGTGTATTGAGATGTGCCAGCACAGGCTATCTGATATAGTGTGGGTGGGGTTGTGCCACTGAAACCATGAAATAAGGGTATTGTAATGGATGTTCACTTATTTAACCAGATATACCGAGCCAATAGATTCTGTTCTATTATTAGAGTTACCTGGCCAAGGAAAAGAACTACTACTCAAAAAATTCAGGTAAAAGATGTAAACTAATTCAAAGCTAAGTTAGTCAACCAAGTGATGTGACAATCTGGAAATGCAGAGATGGAGCAAAAAGATGAAGCCAAGGATGAAAATGGGTTTGACGGAGCCAAGTCAAAGCATATATTGGTGGACATGTAACATATATTAAAGATCTCCTCTTATTTATTAAAGTTCTCTTGTGTATGTATTGGGAGGATTGCTAATTAGATTAATGGAAACCAAATTGAGGACAGAAAGTTTAAAATGGCGCAAAACCATGTGTCTTCTATAAGGTCACATACTTCCTAAGATAAAGAGCTTCCATCATTTCTGAAATCTCACTCCGGTTTAAGGGAGGTGAGATGAAGTGCATTGTAGTCAATCCCCCAAAACAGATTGATCTGATCATACAAAGTTAGGTATAATCCACAAAGTTAAATAGAAGATTCATGATAAGTCACTGGATGGGAATTTTGTAATGCATCTGGAAAATTCTGATTATATATCTACTAGAGTTTATGCTTCTCAAGGACTTAATACTATTAGAATTATTATCAGTCTATTAGCAAAACTCCATCTTAATTTGAATTATAGAGATGAAAAGGTGAAAAAATACCTAGATGTCTAAATAAAAATAAACCTGAATGTTAATTTTTTTAATGAGATTATTAAAAAGGCTAATGCAATCTTAACATTGTTACTGGAACGAGAATGAGGGAATGTCTCAGGACCAGTTATATCAAGAATATCATGTTGGGTTATGCACTCCAAGTTATTAGAGTTTGCTCTGAGTGAAGAAAACAGAATGGTAACCAAACAAAATAGTTAAAAAACCTGAAAATATTTCTTATGAGTAGAAAACACTTGAGGAGTGAGAAAGAGATGAGTATGCTCTTCAAATATCTGTATGACTTTCCCACAGGTAAAGGATTAAATTGACATTGACTAGCCCTAGGGAGTGATATTTGAAACAAAGGGTAGAAACTACAGAACAACACATTACTTCATACAAAGAAGAACTTTATAAAACTAGTATTGCTGCCAAGTGCAATGGCTGCTTTGGGAGATTAATATGTTTATCGTCATCCAGTGTTCAAGTGTATGCTAGAATCTAGAGAAAAGACTCAAAATAGTCTATATGGCTGTCCCAGGAGACTTTGAAGTCCCAAATAGCCCTGACTTTACAACTTGGAATGACTCCTGGATGATGTTTTGAGAAGCATTTTGTAAGAGCCTAATCCTTAAAGCATTTTTTTTCTTTTTTATGAGTGTGAGAAAGTAGATATGATATAACCTCTGATTTAAAATAGCTAAACTGTGAGATCCCTGGGTGGCGCAGCGGTTTGGCACCTGCCTTTGGCCCAGGGCGTGATCCTGGAGACCCGGGATTGAATCCCACGTCGGGCTCCTGGTGCATGGAGCCTGCTTCTCCCTCTGCCTATGTCTCTGCCTCTCTCTCTCTCTCTCTCTGTGACTATCATAAATAAATAAAAATTTAAAAATAAAATAAAATAGCTAAATTGCATTTTCTAGTCCTCTCTGTGATGCTCATCTAAAAGCACTGAAATATTGAGTTGTCAAATGCACCACTCTTCTTTAAAATTGCAGCAGTTTGCGTCTTCTTCAGTGACCCATAGAGTGCCTTTGTATAGCAGGCATTTGGGGAACTAAATCTATAATGCTTGTTTGTTCCCTCTGGGGTTCATGGCAGTAACTTTAATTCACTAATATTTGCAGAATTTTCTCTGCCAGTTTTTAGAAAATCCAACGAGTTGTAGTAGGAAATACATCCATTAACAAGAAATGGAAATGTGCCATATTTTGTTACTCGGCCTTCATTTCTAATTCCTCTTTATAAATGGACGCTGAATTTCATTTAAATATTCACCCCTCATCTACGCAGACCTGTATCCTTGGGGAAGTACATCCAGCAGACAAGCCCAAGAAAGGGCTCAGGTTCACTTTAAACTCATCAAATCATCTCAAATTCTGGCCACGGTGGTTCATCCAAGTATGGATGCATCACCCAATGTAAGCCAATGAGATTTTAGGATTTTGGGGGGGTTTGCTTGTTTTTTTGTTTTTGTTTTTGTTTTGTTTTGTTTTTTTTGTGTGTGTGTTTTGTTGTTGTTGTTGTTTTGTTCTGTTTTGTTTTGGTGGGACCGTAAGAGAGAACAGTTAAGAGGATATGAACCTGTGGCGTCTGCGACTCACAGAGGAATGAATACTGACTGGAGGACGGACGTTTTCACACGTGCAGGTGGGTGGAGCTGAAGAACTGCGGACAAATTAAGCCTCAGTGGTGATGCTATGAACCCAGTTTGGTTTGGGGATTCTGTTCCGAGAAACCAGAAGCATCCTAACAGATACAGAGGCACAAATAAATCCAAATATCGCACTGACCAAACTTTGAATAACTTTCTTTTATTGGCATCAACTCAGTTTTTCCTCCATCTCCTCCTCTGAACACTCTTCCCATGTTTCATTCATAAGTATTTCCCAAGTAAAATGTGGTTTTCATGTCTCCATAACTTTTCAAACTATTTCCTCTACTTGAGGGGCCCCTTGTCATCTCCTTGATCACTCAGTAAATCACTTTTTTTCAATCAATGCCTTCCCTGTAGGCTTCATTGTTGCATTGCCAGTTGTATGTAAAAGTTTATTGTAACATTTACTTTCAGGTATTACCTTATTTATTTATCTGTTTGCCTTTCTTAGATTTTTTTTTTGAGACTAAAGTTTAGTTTACAATCCATAAACTCAATGACACCTCTAGTTAGTATACTGTAAATCAATGAAGAAATGAATGTGAACTCTATTTCTTAATCCTCAAAAAGTAAGACATTAAGTTGACCACTAGCTGTTTCATATTTAGCAAGTAATTTTTACTTTTGGTTATGACGTTCAATGAAAATTCTGACTTATTCCCCTTTTGTGAATCTAATTTTAATCTTTTGAAATAAGACACAGCACTTTTTCGGTGACATGTTATAGGATAAGTACATTTTTAAAAAGGAGAGACTTCCCAGAGAAGTTTAATGCCAAAAAAAATTGCAAGTATTTTGTCTACATGCATGAACATCTCATGATTTTAATTTTAACTTCAGGAATATTGTGACGTATAAACATTTTATAAATCTTATCTCAAAAAATAATGATTTGAATAGTCTGTGCTTCAATGCAAAAATGAAACATTAATTTGTTCAGTTTCTCATACAACATGTTTATTAAACATTTCAGTGTCAATAATTTCTTAGAATTGTAACATTTAACCTTGTAATGGAGCTAATACCAATTCTATTCATGGGAGTATATTCTGGACTTTTGAACGACTTTAAGTAAAATGAATGCCACTGTCTTCAGGTTGTGCTTGGAGCAAAGACAAAGAAACATCAACTCATTCTTTCCAACTAATAAAACATCTAATGATGCAATGTTTATGATGACATTACTTTAAAGCTATTGTACTGTTAAATATATTTTTGCTTCTGTTACAGAAGCCTAATATATCATCTCTGAACATTAGCAATTTTCACATTATTTAGATTTTAAATATTGAATTTTTAACTTGGACTCCAAGGAAAAATCCCGAAAAATAAAGATCTGAATTTAGCATCTTTTTCCTTCCCTTAACCATAACTCTTCAATCTGATATGACTTTTCATGGAATCTATGTCGGAAGTATAGCTTTTTAAGATAACTTTAAAAAAAAAATCTCACTTCTATATGAAAGAGGGAATTCAGAATCACTGAAGTTCTGAAGGAGCATGTGCTTGGATGATTATTTCCACCAGTTCCTTATTTTTATTATAAAGTGGCAATTTATATCACCATTAGAAATATACATTTGTATATAAAGTTTTGCATTCAAATCTCTTTATTTTTTGGTTAGCTATGACTAAAGAACACAAGTCAAATAAAAACTCTACCCTTATTTCAGAAGCATATGTATATATACACATATATACTTGTAGAACAATCCACTGTTTTAAATGTGATTCTGATTTAAAAAATGCTATTTACAATTTTATGACAGAGAAATAATCTCAGCCTTTATGCTATTAAAATGAGCAAGGAATTTGGATGTTTGAGTGTGTTTCACCTTGTGCAGACGAAATTAGGCAACACCATGGAAAAACCTTCTCAGAGCAAGGCCTTGTAGACTAAGCCATGAGGATAGAAGAGATTTGCTATTTCTGGGTCCATGTTTAAAAAAATTAGTGTTGATGTAGTCATGCTTCTTCACCAAGAAATCAGTGGTCTCAATTTAGGACCTTCGAACTTTGTAATATACAAGCCATTCTTCATCCTTTTACTATTGCCTTAATATTCTCATCTCGTCCTAGTGGCACCATAGGACCATCTATCTAGTGGCACCATAGGACCACCATCCATAGATATAATAATATCTATCTACAGCAGTGTCATTTTCCTAAATTGAAGAATTCTTCTAAAAAGCTATCTGGGTTAAAATGAGGCCCATAAAGCATCACAATTTACATCAAATTGATGTCTCTTTATTGCGCCCATCCATAGTGGCTAAAAATGTGCTATGAAATTCATATGTAAAATTTGAAACCTAAACTATTACTGTGATCAAGAACAGGTTGGCTGGCTGTCCTCTGGTTTCCTGAAGCACAAAAGGCTCTGAATTAGCAAATGGAACTTCAGCACCATTTTGTTTCTATACCTCTAACTTCTAGCTTAAAAATCAATTGAAGTATGTTGACCAGAAAACTATTTAGAGATTCTCAAAAGTCTTGTTTTCATTCTTAAGCCCATTGATTTTGAAACATGTTATACAATAAAGACTCTTAGAATAAACACATCTTGACTTATATGTACATAGTCAATTACAAAGCTTTACTAAAAGTTATATTTTTCCTGAGAATATCCCAATGCATTGAAAAAAGAAAGAGCTTATTTTATTTATAGGAACATAAGAGATGGGTGAATTGAGACCCAGAAATGGGAATGACAAAAATCAAAGTAACAAATTCTTTCACTTGGAAGAAAGATGAAAACTATTAAAACTGGCTCATATTTTTAGAGGAAATAGGATACTTATATGTTTATATTTGGTAAAATTTTGAAAACCTAGACAGTGAATACTGACTTTTTCTTTTAAAAGATTTAGGTACTTTAAAAGTAAGCAGCGGTTAAGCAAATGTTCACCCTACAGTTTTTGTCAGGTTAATATGTAAAAGAAATACGATGTTTCCCATTTATTCTTTAAAATTAATTGTAAATAAGGCAAAGCTAATTTCTAAACGTTTTACTATGGTCAGCATTTGCTTAAATGATGTGGGAAAAACAATATAGAAATTGGGTGGTTAAGCTTCTGTTTCTTAATTGCTATCAGGAAGAAGACAAATATGAGTCTAGGTAATAAATGATGGACAGCCATTGAAAATTGAGGGGAAATTGTGTTGGGAGTTCATATCTTTATTACATTTTTCATAATACTTAACCAGATTAAATATATTGTCATGAAATCATTACTGTAATTAATAACACTTTGTGAAATTGTCAATTGTGTTACTGATAAGTTTGCAGGGTCTGTAGGTGTGTGTGTGTGTGTGTGCGCGCGTGTGTGTCACCATAAAAATCTCAAGTCATTTCATGCTAAATGAGCCTGAGATCCATTTTGTAGAATCCTCTTTCTTTTTATTTTTTCAAAGAAAACAGGCTTTGTGCTAGGGATTTGTTTGGTCCTGGAAGTGACAAGTGTGTTTAAAATCAAGTTGAATCAAGAGTGACAAGCAGAAATACAAACAGTATTGTAATTTTTTTTTCTACAATGGTATTCTTTTCCTACAAGAGTAACATTCTTTTTATTTTCTTTTAATTTAAGTGTCTTTATTTGTTACTTTCAAAATATTTTTGGTTAAACAAATATCTTTTGCAAATGTGTGTTCAAAATCCTTGCCAAGATGCCTAATTTTTAGTCTTTACAACTGATAAGGCAAATTGCTCCATTTCATTTGCTGCTACCCTCCTGATAACCTAAATAGAATGCTTGGTGAAGGACACAAACCACTATTAAAGAATAATGATTGTGTAGAGTGAGGGGAACTACATTGACTTTGAAAGAATACAGCAACCAATGGCAAGGTCATTTAAGTGAAGGCCTAGAGCTTCTGCAGAGTGTATATATTTTAGGGAGTTGTATTTGGAACAATACATGCTGGACAGTAGAGCTATAGGAGAAGTAACATGCTAAGTCTTCTCATTGGTAATATCCATAATTCTGCATACACTTTTTAAAATTCTGTTTTATTTTAATTTGGGTGTCTCTATACCACTCCTGATTTGTAGGACTAAGTACGTCTATTTTTTCCAAGGCAATTGTATAACATTCATTTCTTCCCTGATATTTTTCTAATCCTTTATTATTACTAACTATGCATTTGCCTAGTCCTTACGCTGAGGGTTCTTTTTTTTTTTTTTTTTTTCACACAACGGTATGTTGGAACCATAGCTGTTAATTCTGTATTGTTTCTCTATGCCCCTTGAAAATTCAGTATATTAAGTTCCCTTCTATGTTCTAGGAGTCAGACTTACTGTCAACTAAACTTATTAACAAAGTTATATAACAACAAGCAAGCCACTGGCTTCATGACATGGTAAGTTAGGAATTTCATAGCCATGCCTCCCAATTTCTTGGTGAAGTTTGGAAAATGCTACATACATAAAACTCTGGTAAGGTACAATGGCAAATACAATTTGCTTTAACAATTTCCTAGGACTTATTTCCTTACGTGAAACCCCTTTTTTTTCTTTCCTGCTGCAAGAGATGGTACAAAACTCTCTAACACAGCTGGACATGCACCTGTACTTTCAAAAGTGTGCACAATGTAAAAAAACAGACCACATGATAAGACCATATGACTTATTCATCACCGCCCAGGCATGACAATGATACAGAATTCCCAAAAGTTACCTCAGCCTTAGAACACATTTTTTTTTCCTAAAGGATGAATAAAAATGAGATCCTGGATTAATTCCTTTGATAAAAATATTATAATCTTCTAGGTTAATCTGAAACTCTTTTTATGAAGGAATGAAATCAGCTAATATCATTAAATTCAACAGAACTCTGTCTTTTGCATAAAATAATTATAAGTAACAACTTCAAGAAAAAAATTTTTAAACTTTTAAATGATTCCTGGCTTATATCATACAGGCATTAGAAGAATCTATGATTTGTACATGTTCAATATCATGATTAAAAAAAAAATCCTGGAGACAGGATGTAATTATGTGTCAATTCCAGATGCCCAAAGAAAATTCAAATTCAACACAAAGCACACATCACAGCATTACCCAAAGTTTAAATTATTCAGGGTATTACATTGATTTGTAAGTTCAATTCTCCAAAACCCTTGTCTTTAAGATAGTAACTTTATTTCAAATTTATTATAGTTATTGTCTTCATTATAATTAGCCTCTATTAATAACAGTACAATGTTGTGATGTCTTGATTTATTTTTTCCCTTGATTTTATGTGTGCTAATATTTGTGCATGTGCATTTTCTACCACATTGCAACAGGCAAGCTTTGGTTCAATTTCTTTGTCCTACACAAAGGAAGATTTTTGAGTGCAGAATCTTAGTCACTAGGTCCTGGATTGCCATTTTATTTTCCTCTCCTTGGGTGGATTTAATTGGAAGGAAATAGGTAAAGGGGAGGGAAAAAAGGGAAGGGATGAAAGAGGGATGAAGGGAAGAGTTCTCAGCTATGTTGAATCTTGATTCACGACTTTGCCTCCATTCATGGTTGGTGTTCCAGAACTTTTCCTTGAACGCCCTTGTTTTTCTCCAATTTCATGTAGTGATGGCTCTCTGTACATACACACTGAAAAGCAAAATTACATCAATTACTTATAATTGTAGACATCAATTTGGCCTCAATAAGCATCTCAAGTTTGATTTTACAATATTCTTCACTCTCATTCACTAGCTCTCCTCCCCAGTGTAAAATGACTTTTAACTTGATAACATATTTATTGGATATGTATGGTCCTCTTCCAGTTGTAGCAGTCATAACCTTTTAAGTCTTCTTGAACTGCGGACATAGAGTGATTTCTGTTCTCCTACAGATAAGGCTAGAATCTTACCTGTCTGCTAACCTATATAACAGGATTTTCATCTAGAGTTAGAGGAGACACTGCAAGTATAACATTAAAAGCGTAGGCATAGATACTTTTTAAAGTCCTGAATCTGCAGTCTAGTTTGCATAGGAAAAAAAAACCCTTATTTACATGTTCCTAATCTTTACCCTACTATAAGAAACACAACGCTGTTAGATCAAATTGAAATATTTATCAACAATTTTCAGGGTATCCTACATAAAAAATGACAATAGGAGGGAGGACAGAGGAAAATAAACAAACCAAATATCATTTTCCTGATTGCTCCAGGTTTGAATATGCAACTGTGAGATTTTAGTTCACATTTATATAAAACTGTTCCTCTTTCCTCCATTGTTTTGTCTGGCTCTAAAGCTCAGTCATCTGTGAATTATCATGGCTATTGCTAGATAATTGCACAGAAAGAATAATATTTTTCAACTCATAGTTATTCTTGTAAGATAGGATCTTCGTTCCTTACATTGTTGTGAAATAGACAAATGTGTACAAGCATATGAAATATTTCACTTAAACATCGGGAATTATTTTTATCCTTGATTTAGGAACAAACAGTTAAGTACCTCCATGTATTGAATCATCAATACAGGGCTTTAGTAATCTAAATGCTCTTTCTAATCAAATAGCTTCCTTGCCTGGGCTTTGCCCTGGTACAGGAGACCTGAGCATGGCTATGACCAAATAGATGTCATGTGGTGGTTAAGAGCACCAATCTGGGAGCCACACCACTTGTGTCCCCAACTTCAGTCAGCCACTCACTAGTTCTGTCAACTTAGATACACTGTTGTAGTTAAAAAACTAAATTTTTATGAGAATTAAGTGCCTGGCATATACTAAACATCCAAAGATGTTTAAGAAAATGAAGGAGCTGATCTCTTCATTAGAATTTTGAATAACAGATTTCAGAGAACAAAGTGATAGTTTTGAGGGGTGGCTAAAGATATTCTAAATTAAAAACTAGATTAAGAGAGTTAAGATACAAAAAAATTCTCTTTAGACTAGTTTAGTGATGAGGACACAGGTTTTTTTTTCCCCCTCAATATTTCAGTGGTAGAGCTTCTTCTTCTTCTTCTTTTTTTTTTTAAAGATTTTATTTATTATGAAAGACACACACACACACACACACACACACACACACACACAGAGAGGCAGAGACACAGGCAGAGGGAGAAGCAGGCTCCATGCAGGGAACCCGATGTGGGACTTGATCCCGGGACTCCGGGATCAGGCCCTGAGCCAAAGGCAGATGTTCAACTGCTGAGCCACCCAGGTGTCCTGCAGTGGAAGAGCTTCTTAAACGTTAATGTGCTTTCAAATCATCCAGGGATATTTTGTTAAAATCCAGAATCTGATACAGAAGGTTTCCGTGGAGTTAAGATTCTACATTTTTAATAAGTTCCCAGGTGATGCTGGTCTTGGCAAATGGAACTACACTTTGGGTAGTACAAAATATGCAAACAAACTATGTTTGGCTAAGTATAATGTGCAAAACTATTGCACACAAATATTTTATTTTTATTTTATTGCATTTTTACATATATATTTTTAAATGAGATTTTAAAGTATTTCAATTATTACACTAAATGGCTCCTCCAATATCCCAAAGACTTTTGGGATAAGTAGCAAAGTTGTACAGAGAAAATGAGTTGAGAAAGAATTGATGCTTAATTTTCAGATGATGCCAGCAGATAATTTAAGTTTTCACTTTCTCTTACAAAAGACAGAAGATCCTATGGAAGGTCTTATGGAAATCTTGTAATTCCTCAAGTCTAAATGTCTCTTACATATATTTCTGTTATGGGCAAAATGTCAAAATCTCAAAAATTAAAGCATGCATTTATATATGCAAAATAAAGCTATTTATTTATAACTGGTAAGTCTACAGGGAACTCAGAAGTAATGAAGTGATTCTATTAGAAAGCTATTTATGTGATACCATAAAAGAGTTTTCCCTACACTGCACCTAGTCAACTGTGAAAACCAATACATCTCCAGGCCTGACTACAAACTGCTAAATCAGAGTCTCAAAGAATGACAAAAATAATATATATATATATATATATATATATATATATATATATATATATGCATAATAGAGGAGGAGGCCTGGGTGGTTCAGTTAGTTAAGCATCTGACTCTTGATTTTGGCTCAGGTCATGATCTCAGGGTGAGAGGACTGAGCCCCATATTGGGTTCCAGGCTGAGAGCCAGGAGTCTGCTTGAGATTCTCTCTCCCCTTCTGCTTCTCCTCCTCCCCCCAGGCTCATGTGTGTGCTAAGAAAGAAAGAAAGAAAGAAAGAAAGAAAGAAAGAAAGAAAGATTCATTAAAAAATATGTATATATAAAGTAGATTTTGACCTGCAAATTTCTTAAACTCCAACTTAGAGATACTTGAAGGATGTTATTTTCCAACTTAAATTCAAGAATATATTTTAAAATAACTTTTATAGTTGAATTTCTTATTTTACTACTTATTTTTTTTAGTTTCCTTATGTCATAGATTCTTCCCAAAGAATTTGATTTTAACTTCATCTCTTTATTATTTTTTGTTATTTCTCACATATGCATAAAATACTTGAGTCATGACAATGTGAAATATTACCATTATAACTACCACTGCAGATAACTTTTCCAATAACTTAATCCTGCTTGCCATCTTGGTATCAAGTCCCCAAAGAGGATTTTTAAATTGGCATCTGAACATTTTCAGTGTTTCAAAGGGAACAAAATTCATTAGTATCATAGCAGAGCATGCAATTTGCCCTCCTCAGGACTACTCCATTACTAATTTTCAGATATTTCCATTTAAATGGTGTAATAATTTCCATTTAAATGGTGTAATAATTTTCCAGGTTTTGAAAAAACTAGTTCTTAGTTGGAAAATGAAGAGTAATAAATAGGTTTCCTAGTTCACTGGAACCCCCCACCCCACAATAAATCAAGTAATTATTTGAATTTCTGTATTTCTGTTAATAGAAAGAACTTTCTTTAAAGAAAGCAAACTTATGACAATCTAGGAATTGCATACAAATATAAACAAAGAGAACAAAAACTTTGTCAAACAGATTGATTTCTTGGGCTTTAATTTTCATTATTTATAGGCTCTGGGATGTTAGTATTACTGTCTAACTCAAGAAGCTGATAAATCAAGAAGTACAAAGCTCAATCAAATTTTAGAATGAAAATGTAATTAAAAGAGTATGGTCCAATTAGAAAGCAAAGAAAGGACAAACCATTTCTCTTAAGTAATATAACTTCCTTTGATAGTTGTATTAGTACTCCATAACTGTGGTATTCTAAATGATAAACAATAAAAAGATGACACAAAATACAAGAAAACAGAAGGTATAAGTGTTCTACAAAATGCATTATATGTCCAAAATGTAAAACCCAATCACTTTGATGTACAAAATAACCACAATGGGACACCTGTGTGGCTCAGTGGTTGAACGTCTGCCTTTGGATCAGGGCATGATCCTGGGGTGCCTGGATTGAGGCCTACATCAGGCTCCCTGTGGGAAGCCTGCCCATGACTCTGCCTCTTTCTCTGTATCTCTCATGAATATATAAAATAAAAAAAAAAAATAACCACAATGGTAATCTCATAAATAAATTTTAATCCCTTAAATAAATCTATTATTTCAGTGTTTTCAAAGCCACTTTTAAAAAGATTTTATTTGAGAGAGAGAGCACAAGTGAGGGAGGGGTGGCAGAGGAAGAAGAAGAAGCAGACTCCGCACTGAGCAGGCTCTATCCCAGGACCCCAATATTATAACTGAAACCAAAGGCAAATGCTTAACCCACTGAGCCACCCAGGCACCCCTCAAAGTCATTTTAAATTGACTAACTCAATTGATAATTATAATAATCTTGTGTATAAAGTGAGAAATTCTTATCCAAATTTTTAAAATATGAAATAAACTAATCAACTTTCCTAATGTCAAATAGTAAGGGCAGAACCAGGATGAGAATGAAAGGCTTCAAAATCCTAGTCAAGAGTTCTAATAAAAGCAAAAGATCAATTTATCAAAAAATGGAATAAACTCAGCCATTCAATAAAATGAAATCTTGCTATTTGCAACAATGTGGATGGAACTAGAGTGTATTATGCTAGGCAAAATAAGTCCATCAGAAAGACAATTATCATACGATCTCAGTCATATGTGGGATTTAAGCAACAAAACAGAGGATCATAGGGGAAGAGAGGGAAAAATAAAGATGAAATCAGAGAGGGAGACAAACCATAAGAGTATTAATCATAGGAAAGAAACAGAGTCACTGGAGGGGGGTGGGGGATCTGGCAAGTGGGTGATGGACAGTAAGAAGGGCAAGTGATGGAATAAGCACTGGGTGTTATATAAGACTGATGAATCACTGACCTCTACTTCTGAAACCAATAATACATTATACGTTAATTAACTGAATTTAAATAAAATAAGATTTACATTTAAGAAAATGGAAAAAAATGATTGTCTTATGTCAGACAATGCTTAAATTAGATCCGTTTATTTAAAAAAATTTTTTTTTAAAGATTTTATTTATTTATTCATGAGAGACAGAGAGAGAGAGAGAGAGAGAGAGAGAGAGGCAGAGACAGGCAGAGGGAGAAGCAGGCTCCATGCAGGGAGCCCGACGTGGGACTCGATCCCGGGTCTCCAGGATCATGCCCTGGGCTGAAGGTGGTGCTAAACCGCTGAGCCACCCTGGCTGCCCTAGATCCATTTATTAATTGAGATCCAAGTTGGCCTTTCCTCTACTAAATATTCCTAATGTCATTCAAAAATGGTAATAAAAACAAATGCAGGATGGCTATTTTCAAAAATGAAAACAAAAAGAAAGTAACAAGTGTTGGAGTAAGAAGTTCCTGGGGCTGGAGAAGGGAGAATGACTCAATGTATATAAGTACAATGTGAATGTACCTAATGGCATTGAAATGTACACTTACAATGGTTAAAATGTTAAATTTTATGTTGTGTATATTTTATACAGCATAATAATTACACATTTAAAAAAAATATGCACATACAAATACTGAGTATAAGCTATAAAGAAAGAAATGACTATTAAAGCCAGAAATGTCTTATTTGCTTGGGAAGATCCAACAATTTCTTAATATTCAAAAATATTGGTCTTAGTACTATAGTAAGATGGAGAGAATTGAGCTATAACTGAGGGGGTATAGAATTGGTAAAAGGACAGGAAAATCGGATGAGAATATCCTAGGAACACGGTACCTAATATAAAAATCCATTTTGCCATATGTGATCACAGAGCACTTAAAATGTGATTAGTCCTGGGCTCCCTGCATAGAGCCTGCTTCTCCCTCTGCCTGTTCTCTGCCTCTCTGTGTGTCTCTCATGAATAAATAAATAAAATATTTGAAAAAAAAATGTGATTAGTCCTAATTCAGACGTGCTGTAAGTATAAAACAAACATTAAATTTAAAGACCACACAAAAAGAATTAACATATCATCAGTTATATATGAACTGGTTACATATTAAATAGATAATATTTTGGATATATTGGGTGGAGTATATTATTAAAATTTGTCACGTTTGTTTTTATTGTTTAAGTGTATATAAAAGTTTTAAATTACATATGTAGCTCATATGATGTTTCTTTTAGACAGTTCTATATTAGAAGAATTTGTTGTTTGGAAGAGAAGTGTCCTGACTGGACCTAAAGCTATAAATTACTGAATGATGGGAAGACAGGGGAGAAAGTGTTCTGACCTGGTGGTCCTGACACTCATATATAGACTTGGGAGATACTGAGTGTCTTGGATGACTTAGTAGGATGCAACTGGTTCACAAAACATTTATTGACCCTTTTTACTTGGCCAAGCTAATGCTGTATCACCTTCATCCTAAAATGGCCTTTTCATGTTCTTTCCTCTCCTCCAATTTCAATTTCTCTTTTATAACTAGTACCCAAAGATGAATTGGTTCAAGCGTTGATTTGTTCATTTATTCGATAAACAGGTGTACGTTTCATTTGCACCAGGCACCCTGCCAGATTGCATAGCAACTGTGAGAGGTGGCCGCTTGAATCCTGCCCTCATGGAGCTCAAGGCTAAGAACAGCACAGACATACACACATATCACAGACTGTTCAGAGCCAGAGTGGGGAGTGGAATGGAAAAGAGCACAGAACAATAGCTATACAATGTTGATTTAGCCTTGAAGAATGCAGAGGATTTACACAGATGAATAAGCTACCAAATAAGACTGAAGAGGTTATATAAGAAAAACAAAAACAAAAGAAAAAAAAAAGAAAAACAGTGACTGGTTGAAGAATGGGGTAAAATTGAGAAGTAGGGAGGAATAAGCTGGCAGGGCTGACTCATGTCAGACCTTCTGAGTTCCCAGCTGGAAGATTTAAAGCATGACCCTGATGTCTATCAGCCTCAATTTGATAAGTGAATGAAGAGTTAAAAAATATGTCCATCAAGGACATGAGTGTATAGTGAAAATCTATTTATTCAATCTCGTTATCTAGAAAAATGTCTAACTATGTTTACATGACATGAATACAGCCAGTCAGATTAGTCAGGAAGAATCAGTGAAACTGAATCTTACTGCGTGGATCCTAAAAAATGGTTGGCAGTATCTGAAACTTTCATGAATTCTGATAACTTGCAAACACAACTGTACTTTCTTAGAAACAGACCTAGCTGAGGCACCATTACGTGTGAGACCTGCTGCTTATCTAATATATACACTATCTGATATTCTCCATATACCATAATTTTGACAATTGAAAGAATGGTTCACTTGGTCAAGCTAACTAACATGTTGAGAAGAGTTCTCCTTTTGTTTTGTGGGGAGCTTAATGTAGCACTTAAGATGACTACACAATCAACAAATGATATAAATCAAGAATCACTGATCCCATATATGAGCATCACATATGCTTTCCAATAAGAATTAATCACAATTTTATACAGCTACTACCACTACAACTAGAATTTGGAGTTCTGGTGTTAATTTCCAATCATATACTAAGCAATTGTGGGAAACCTTTAAGAAGCATATCCAGGAAACTACTTAGGTTCTGAATTTCAAACAGTTATATAAATTCTACAGCTCCCAAATTGTGCTTCTCAAATCAGCCTCATACTATGCAAGATTAAGTTTTCTCTCTTCCTGATAATCAGGTCCTTATTAGTAATTGCAGTAACCTCTGATCTCTTAATTTGCATTATTTCAAAGTACAATGATTTTTGATGGGGGGGAGCTTTTTCATCACTTTCTATTATAATAAGCTATTATTTCATTAGGGATAGATTTATTTTGCTCTAGGAAGGCTCTCTCTCTCTATATATATATATATTTAATTTCTTTGTTCCTGAGTATTTTCTTACTGTGCTGTCTGTTGTATGCATTTGGCCTACTTCAGCTATGAGTGCAGTCTGATATTCCAGTTCTTTTGATGAGGAGTAATTTCCAGACTGAGAACAGA
Organism: Canis lupus baileyi; assembly: GCF_048164855.1. NCBI lineage: Eukaryota > Metazoa > Chordata > Mammalia > Carnivora > Canidae > Canis > Canis lupus. The sequence continues at coordinate 25,416,281 of NC_132868.1, forward strand.
GTGAAACAAACAAACAAAAAAACTCAACTCGTTGAATTTTTATTCTCCTAGCTCTCCAATCACCCTTCTCAGAAATTCAGATTCAGTGCCATTGCCCATATATAACTACTGGAAACAAGTTCTCTGATTTGCAAGCTTGTGATGTACAATCTAACCATGTCTCATCTGAGACCCTGGGAACTACACTTGTGATACAGATTTTATCTTCAGGGGGTCATGATTTAATGGTTACCACTTGGCATGGAACTGATTTCCAATTGTGTTTCTTTCTGATTCCACTTTACACTATTTTCCCAACAAAATTTCAGCATCTAAATATCAAGAATGTTTAGTGTCCTAGTGATACAATGCCTGATTAACAACACTGCTGCTCTTTCACCTGGCACTCCTGGGTGGTTCTTGATCATACCCCGTGCCCTCTTTACCCTTTAAAGCATGAAAAACAAAACAAAGCAAAAAACACTTGCTCTTTTTTTTTTAATCCCACAGGATGTTTTTGAGATAAATACCATTATTCCTCTAACACATAATATCATAATGGCTTTGGATAAATGGTAAAAGGAGATAATGTTCTAAAAAGGGAAGCATTTCTTTTTGGTTCTTTAGTATTCTTTCTTCACATCAGTTTTCTATTTCCCCTCTATTTTGATATATGTTTCAATTTATTTCTCTTTCTCCTCTCCTCACCACACCCCCCCCTTCTCTTCTTCTGGCTGTTTCCTTTTATTCATGTTTTGATTTTTCTTGATCCATAGTACACTGAAGGAGGATTCATTGCAGCTTTCAGAGTAAAAATGAGGTAGAGAGATTTGATAAGAGGATATTTTTCCTCCTGCGCAGATGCAAGGACACATGAAAGTTTCTAATAACATAGCCCACATCGGATATTATTTTAAGACCTAGCATTCACTAAAAATCCCCAGTTCCACCCTTTAATGTGAGTGGAACACACCTGTATGACAGACACGAGTCACATTGTGACTTGGCATTGCGGAGGCTGTCATTTTCACAGCCGCCTGAGATGCACTGGCTATATTTCTGTAGAAAGCCTTGCAGTCCTGGTATCACAAACAAAATACTACACCTGGTCATAACAAGACCATAAGCTACCAACTATAGGATAACATACAGTATTTGCTCTATTTATTTTTTGCTTTATTTTTAAATACAAGATTGTGCCATTAGAAAAGAGAGAGACTTAAGAAATATCACTGAGCGTTGAAATCTTGTCAAAAATAAGACACATCTTCTCCTTGTAAGATTAGGTATAGGTCTTTCCAGGGCAGGCATTCCAGCTACTATTTTTCTATTATATATATATATATATATATATTTTTAACTCGTACCTTTGTTGCAAATGCAGTTATCAGAAGATGCAAGTGTTCTTTTTCATTATGCTGGCTCAGAATCCTTGTTTGCAACTTTCAGTATTCAATAATCGCATTTATTTTAGTTACACACTTCTCTTGGAAACCAAAAAAAGTGGAATCTCAAAAGTTGCTATTATTTATTTTTTATTTTTATTTTTCAAAAGATTTTATTTATTTATTCATGAGACACACAGAGAGCAAGAGAGAGAGAGAGAGGCAGAGACACAGACAGAGGAGAAACAGGCTCCATGCAGGAAGCCCGATGTGGGACTCGATCCCGGGACTCTAGGATGACGCCCTGGGCCAAAGGCAGGCGCCAAACCACTGAGCCACCCAGGGATCCCCTGCTATTATTTATAAATCAGACAACTGTAATAAACCAGGTGCAGGTACCATCTAGTGGGTACTCCCCACCTGAGTAGTCAGTGTGCTCATAATCATAACTAATATTAATTCAGCACTTACTATGTATCTGTACTTTATATGCACTATGGTTATTTTAAATGATCGGAAAGGTAGATACTTTTATCGGTCTTTTTTGCAAATAAGGAAACTGAAGAACAAAAAGGGTAATTTGTTAGAAGTGGTGTGGGACACCGCAGAGCAGAATCAGCATTAAAATTCATGTATGATTAAGTCTAGAGTTCCTGCTCTAAGCTCATAGTCAAGTAGTTTCATGTGTGCAGAAAACAAACAACATGAAACTTTGTTGACTGGACCCCGATGTTTCTAGCAGCAATGGCCACAATAGCCAAACTGTGGAAGGAGCCTCGGTGTCCATCAAAAGATGAATGAATAAAGAAGCTGTGGTCTATGTATACAATGGAATATTCCTCAGCCATTAGAAATGACAATACCCACCATTTGCTTCAACGTGGATGGAACTGGAGGGTATTATCGGAGTGAAGTCAATCAGAGAAGGACAAACATTATATGGTCTCATTCATTTGGGGAATATAAATAATAGTGAAAGGGAATATAAGGGAAGGAAGAAGAAGTGTGTGGGAAATATCAGAAAGGGAGACAGAACATGAAGACTCCTAACTCTGGGAAACAAACTAGTGGTGGTGGAAGGGGAGGAGGGCGGGGGGTGGGAGTGAATGGGTGACGGGCACTGAGGGGGGCACTTGACCAGATGAGCACTGGGTGTTATTCTGTATGTTGGTAAATTGAACACCAATAAAAAATAAATTTATTAAAAAAAAAATCCTGATCCCAAACCTCATGGGGGTCCCCAGCACTTCCTGGAACCCTCTTACATTTCTCTTGCCAATTCCCCCTCCTATTCTTCCTAAGTGACCATTCCACACCTTCTCTTTCCTCCTCAAACCCTCCTCAGATTCACATGACAGGTCTGCCTTCTTTGTTTCTTGTCTTTCTTTCCTTCCCCTCCTTCTCTTTTTGGTGTCTCCCTCCTTCCTTCCCTTCCTTCCTTTTTTTTATCAGCAAACCACCTTGCTTTGTATTCCACTTAGAAGCAGAGGAGAAAGTTTTTGTATTTCCACCATGAAAATGACCAACCTGCATATATGTGCTCACATGTGTTCTAGTGCTTGAACTCTTCCCATGGCCTGTGTACATCTCACCCTCCACTTCCGACTTCCATGCTCACGTGATCCCACCCCCTTTGGTCAGTGTTATTCAGTGGCCATCTCTCCTGGGATGCCAAATCTTAACTTCTCCTCAATTATTCCCATCAGTCTATACATGTGCTGTGATAGCTTTAAACAAACAAGCAAACAAATTACACTCTGTAACCACAATGTTTCTCTCTAGCTAGCTTCCTATTTCTCTCTCTCTCTCTTTTTTTTATAGCAGAGCTCCTCTACAGTGTGATTTCATATTACTTTCTTCTTCTCTTTACTTCCTGTGATAACTTGAATCCACTCCAATTAGACTTACTCCCTGCTACCTCAATGAAATCACTCTTGTTAGTCACTACTAACTGTATGTTATAGACATTGGTCAATCCTCCAGCAGCTAACTGGATCCTTTTGGCAGTCTGATAGAGATAACAGCTCTGGTCATAGTTTTAGCCCCTTTCTAACTATATGGACCTGGGTCAGTTATTTAACCTCTCTTAAACTCAGTTTCCTATCTTTTTTTTTTTTTTTTTTTTTTTATTTATGCTAGTCACAGAGAGAGAGAGAGAGAGAGAGAGAGAGGCAGAGACACAGGCAGAGGGAGAAGCAGGCTCCATGCACCGGGAGCCCGACGTGGGATTTGATCCTGGGTCTCCAGGATCGCGCCCTGGGCCAAAGGCAGGCGCCAAACCGCTGCGCCACTCAGGGATCCCAGTTTCCTATCTTTAAAATTGGGATGATACTCTTAACCTGCATATGCGCAAAGTGTTAGTGCCCATCAAGTGATACTATGGCTAGGGAAGCATGTTAAAAATAATGAGCCACACAAGTGGCATATACAGCAGTACCATTGCTACTAATTATTACTTATATTACTTTTGGCTTCCTACAAATCACTTAAAAAGTGAGTGTTCTTGTAGTTATGGGAAGAAGTAGGTATAAATCGTTCAGTATCAGTGTTGCTCTATTAGGGAGATCGGAAAACCTGGGTGGAGGGCGATTGGAGCTGCTGCTGACAAATTGTTTTCCAAATGGAGGCAATGAAACTCCAGTTTCTGATAAAGCTCATATAAAGGGCACTCTAGAAAGAACCCCTATCCTATATCAGTTTCCATCAAAGAAGAATGAAATATGACTACTCTTTTTATTACTACCAATTTAATTGAATTTTCCTTGGCCCTCTGTAATTGCTAAGAAGTAGAAAGGTTAGATTGCTCTGTTAGTTAATGTACCATTAAAGATATTTAATTGTTTTAATCGCAGATCATGGAAGGGTGTGAGCAATTAACATGAAGCAATTTCACACCTTAATTAATGTCACATGGAATCCCTTTGGAACTGTAGAAGAATTTTAAGTGCTGGTTCAGAAGCTATGTATTGCCAAAGGAGTGCACCCAATATGCTGTAAATACTTATTAAAAAGAGTTAAGAGGCACTGTGAACACAAAGATCTATATCTTCATTTAGAAAGAGATCAGAAGCAATATTTGTGTTCAGGAGAGAGATAGATATGGAAGAAGAATGTGGCAGGGAGAGGTAGGAGGGTTTTATTAAAGACTAAACTCGAAGCCAGGAAGATGCTTCTTTGAATGAGTTACACTGGCTTGGGAGAAGTTGTCACAGGCTGGCAGAGATCCAAAACTCAAAAGCTGGAGAGAAAGTGAGAATGAGAGAGAAAAAGAGAATTGCAGCCATTTGCTACGATTAAAACAATCGAAAGCATCCATGGTAGGTATTTTTTTGCTCTGTGTTTGTCTTTTAGTATGGTTAGGTCCAAAAGAGGATCCTGGGGGAAAAAATCATTTAGTTTTCTTTCCAGTCAATTGAAAAAAAATATCAAAATCAATTTGCCATTAGTATCCTCCCAATTAGGACTCTAAAGCATTAGGGATCCTGATTTGTTCAGTTCTCTGGTATCTCATTATATAGTCTTTGAAGAGATGATTTTCCTTCCAAATTTCAATTTTCGTTCTCTAATCCCTTAGTGAATACCATACCTCACAGGTATGAATACCATACTTCACAGTTTCTCCAGGACGTAACCCAATAACACAATGTCCAGTTTCCAAGGGCAAACGAAAAATGCACTTTGGATTGATCTGACAATTTTGGGATACACAACTTTCTTACAAGGTCTTATCTTCCTTTTATTCCTATGAAACAGATGGCATTTGTAATCAACTTCATCTTTGGAAATTACTGAGGTTGAAGAAGATAAATTATTTTCTCAAAATTACTTAGCAAATCATTTGCAAAATTTTTATCAGAAGAATTAGATATTTATTTATCCTTGATTAATTGATTTGTATTAGGTTACTTTTTCTCAGTGTCAACTCAGTGCAATAATTGGTGTTAGCTCTAACTTAGTATAATAATTTAATTCAGCATTAGAATACAGCCATCTTAATAGCAGTAGGAAATGGCAAAATTTAACATGTTTAATATATGTAACTCCATGGTGTCAGTGTCCATTTACTCTATGGTAGATTAGGCTTAGTCCAATACATTGATCACAATAATCTGAATATTTGATCAAAATGAGCCTAGAATCACCAAATTCAGTTTAGAACACTAAGTCTGGATCCAGGTTGCCATCATAATCACTTGGACAATAAAATGAGAACACTCTGGAGATCTGGCCTGAGAATCTGTACTTTTTAAACACTCCAGATGGTTCAGATATTGATGTTTGGGAAACACTGTTCTATGTTATACTGCTGGCACTTAAATCAGGTTCTATTAGCTTAAATCAACAGGAAAAGATGGATCATTTATGTGCGTGCGTGTGTGTGTGTGTGTGACAGAGAGAGAGAGAGAGAGAGAGTCAGTCTTATCTCCCCACTGGAAAATATATTGGTGGAAATTAGCAAATGTTCCTTCATTTAGAGTTTAATATTTCTGTAGCAATGTCTCTCAATTGATATTTACTAATTTTACTGTAGAAACATATTTCTCTCTCCATGATTAAGTTCTTGAAGCTTAAGTCTTTGGAAAGTGCACATATTCTTTCCAGGAGGGAGGAACTAGATTCTGAATACCCAACCACCTGCAGGAGCTGAGTAATGTGCTTCTTGGAGGAGGGAAGAGAAAAGGAGGAGACTGCATCTTGTTCTTTGTCAAAGAGTATTTGGCTGCTGCATCTGAAGCTACAGAGAGAGATTACCACCAAGACTATTTAAATCTGGGGGAGTTACTTATCTGTGGTGTGAACAATGCTCTGAAAAGGCAAAACTGGGAATCAAGAAGCCTGTGCCGTTGTCTTAAATTCCAGGGGAGGGGACCCATGTAAGTAAAGGCTGACATGCAAGTGTACATAGTAATGGGTTTAAATATCAAGTCCGTCCATCTGTCTGAATAGATGCCCTTGCAACCCTTCATTAACACCACCTGTGTTCTAAACCGAGGCTGGAGAGTGAGACCGTGATAGGAAAGGGGCTGGTGGGTCATTATCCAATAATCAGTGAAGGACTGAAAGATCCTGGGACTGGCAGCGTTTAATTTTGGGAATCCTGACATTCAAAATGATATCATCATCAGGATTTGAGAAAAAGGGATCCCTGGGTGGCGCAGCGGTTTGGCGCCTGCCTTTGGCCCAGGGCACGATCCTGGAGACCCGGGATCGAATCCCATGTCGGGCTCCCGGTGCATGGAGCCTGCTTCTCCCTCGGCCTATGTCTCTGCCCCTCTCTCTCTCTCTCTGTGTGTGACTATCATAAATAAATAAAAATTTAAAAAAAAAAAAAAAAAAAGGATTTGAGAAAAAGAAGAGCTATTTGAAAAATGAAACAAACCTTCTCCGACTTTCCTTCTGTAAGTGGTTAATCCCCTTCCCAAAAGAGGGGGAACATTTATAGGCCACAGTCAATACTGGACTCTCTTGGTAACTGTACAATGGTAGGTTTACAGGTTTATAAAAATTCCTTTAAAAACTAAAGATAACTGACAACCTTTCTGGTTAACCAGCCATATGGCCAACCTCTTATAAAGACGTCATTTTCTTTCTTTTCTGAAAATGCCTTCTGCTTTATAATTGTCCTATGGAAAAATATATTACCAAAAACTTTCTTTACAACGAGTTATGGCTAGAAAGTCTTTCATTCTACTCCTCCTAAAAAAATTCATGAATCATCCATTATGGGAATAGCTCATAAAACTGTACTTTATTCATTCACTAATTCAATAAAGGAAATGTGTTTAGAATCATTTTATTTATAAATCCTAAGCTAGATTCCATGAAGGGACATGGTTTTATAATAAAGTGCTTATAAAGCATGCACAGAATGCCATTATTAAGGAACTTGAGGAATCATCTGCTCCAAATTCTTTTGCAGAGTAGGAAATGAAGCCTGCTAAAATTCATTGAAAAAGAAATGATGTATTCTTAATCTTTTTTTGCCTAGTTTCAACATGGCATTCCTATAACTATCCTATCTGATTATCTACCACAATGAACTTATCTTGTCATATCATGTATGCTTTTGTCCATTTTGCATGGTTTAGAGCTTACTATTCAAGTTGTATCATAGTATAACACTTCTACTTTGCTATGGCTAATTTTTCTAATTATCAGCATATCCACAGGCTTATTTCAGATTGAAGAGCAATATAGTATACGGAGTAGGTGTATAGACTTTGGCAGTAGGCTTCCTAGACTGCAATCCCAGCACTGTATTAATCTAGCCCTTTGATTGGACAGCTTATTACTTAATTACTTTAAATATTGGTTTCTTCACCTATAAAATGCGGGTAATAAGAAAAGGTTGTTGTGAGGTTTAATGATGGTAACATATGCAACCTGCCTAGCCAACAGTAAACTATATAGATGCAGTAAGACTAGTAATAGTAGTAGTAATAGTGGTGGCACGAGTAGCTTGGGGATCCCAGCAAGGAGAAAGAAGTTCTCACTGCATAGTAGAATAATGCCTAACAAAACCTCAAGTGCACATATCTTTGATAATAATGGTAATGATATAATTATATCACTTGATAATATAAAGCATAGCTGCATGGAGAAGCACTGGGAATTTGTTCACATTTTTGCATTATAATAATGATATCAAAGTACAAAAAAGGTGTGGGAGAGCTGACCAATTTCTTAGGTCTGTTACAATATAAAAACATGAGTGTCTCCATGAATCTGAAAACACTTTTATTTCTGAGGAGCATGTAGATTCCATTTAAAAAGGAGAGAAGCAAATAGGAGACATTTATTCAAAAGCCCTTGCTAGGGTCATACTATGCTATATTGAGGTTACATTTCAGACTTCAGACTGTAAGCAGTTTCACTTGTCTTCACAAAGATTAAGCACTTGCTTGCTTGAGCCAGAATGCCTTGGCTTGGATACTGACTCTGCCACTTACAAGCTGCTTGATATGGCACAAATTACTTAATGTCTCCGTGCTTCATTTTCCACATTTGTAAAATTATATTAATATTAGAATCCATTTCATAGAAATGGAATGAATAATAAAAGAGGGGATAACTGAGACAGGTTTAGCACAATACCTGTTGGAAGCAAGCATTTATAGAACTGTTAGCTAATTTGTTCAAAAAAGTGAAACTTGCTAAGACAAAAGTCAAAGACATTTCTAGGGAATTAAAAAGTCTTTGTTCTGAAACAAATGCATTCTTGTTTTCATCTTTGCAAGCGATGCTTATCAAATTCTACATATTCCATACCTAAATTTTCATTCCCATCATCCAAAAAGAGATGAAGAGCCTTGGAAACATATCTAAATATTAGTGATTCTGATTTAGAATGAACTTTCTTTTCCCCCTCAGAACAAAAGGAAAATCATTCTAAGACATCAATAAATAAGAAAAATTAAGAATAAAACAATGAACCAAAAGCTCTTAATAAGAAAATTAGGAAATCAGGGCTCTTCTAAAGTTAAGATGATGGCAAGCTGAAGCAGAGGATCTTACTGTCCCGGTCTGTTATTCTCTAAAAATACCTGAGCATTTATTTGGCATGTAGTGATCCAGAAGAAATAGTACATTGCTAGGCTTCCCTGCACCTAATGCAACATCCTGCCTGGGCTGTACTCAGCATGATGTAAGTATCTTATGGCAACCGAAGGGGACCTTCTTGAAGAGAACACTGGCACGGGGTTTGCCTCTGCCCTTTTCATCCCTTCTTCTTCCCTCTGTCTAGGATGAAGATGCTGGTTGGACCATGGGCATAAAAGTCAATCGAGAGCCATTGTGTGGTGCAACTGTACAACACACTAGGGAGAGTGGCTCTCAGAGCTGGACATAGTTGAGGTCCCTAACAATTGGGAAGCCACAGAACTGGCCCTGCACAGCAGGTTTCTTGATTTGGTTTGTGAGAATAAAACTCTGTATGATTAAGCTGTTCTTAACATGGGTTTTCTATCGTACCTAGCCAAATCTAATTCTAAAGTAGACAATCAGGACTGTCTAGTAGCCTCTTTCTATGTTTGTACTGAAATGCAGCAATAAATTTAGAATTTAAGCAGCTGTAAGACTAGGAATATGGTCACTGAATGCATCACTCTTGGAAATGTGTACATGGTCATACAATCTCAAGAAACTTGACTAGCCAAAGTGCAGACAGCAGTCATGATTAGGTGGGTAAATTATAGGTGTGTTTTTTCTTTTGTGGGGGAGTCGGTATGAAAAGCATTATCTACAAAAAGAGCAAATAAAACAAGTGGATTTTTCCTTTCCTTTTACACTTTCCTGAATTTTCGATTATTGTTAACAAGCTTGTGCTACTTTTGTTTCAACAACAACAAAAAGTCTGTTTAAATGCACAAATAAAAATGATGTGACAGAGGGGATGTGGGCAGGGGAATGGGTGAAATAGATAAAGGATATTAAGAGTACATTTATCTTGATAAGTACTGAAAAATGTATAGAATTGTTCAATCATTATATTGCACAGCTGAGATGAATATAATGCGTATGTTACATACATGTATAACATGTATGTTAATTATGCTCCAATTTAAAAAAATGATGCAAATGTTTTAATAGTTTATTCACACTGCACCTGGAGTGTTTTTGTCTCTGGAGCTCTACCTCTCACCTCTAATGGTCTGACCTGGCCTAGCCTTGAAATTACATTTAAATAATCAGCTTTTCAATATCTTTTTTTTTTCTTGTTTGGTGGAAGTGATAGCTCTTTCCTTAAATCCCAATATCATTCTGGCAACATGTAGTACATAACTTTTTTACATTGTACTATTCCCATCAATACACATATTTCATATCTAAGAATATTATGAGGTTATCTGGAGCATATGTAATTCTTTTTTGTTTTCATACTTACCTATTCATTTGTTTATTCATGTGTGCACTTATCCAATTGACAACAGATTATTGAATATCTCTTTATGATATGCAAGATATTACAAGAAACAAGGATATATGACGAAAAATAAAACTTGTTCCACGCATCCAAAAAATGATCAAGCCATGGATAACGGGATAGTGTGGCAAACAGGTAAATTTAATACAATGTGATCAGTTCTAGGGGAAAGGATTATATATGACAATAAAGTGACAGAGAGGCCCCTCACCCTGCAGGGAGTCTGCTTCTCCCTCTACTTGTGTCTCTGCCTCTATCTCTGTGTCTCTCATGAATAAATAAATAAAATCTTTAAAAAAATACATTACATGAAGGAAAGTTCTGTTTTGTGTGGTTAAAAGCACAGGGTCTGAGAGGAGTTTTGAGAGGGACCAGGAGCTTCAAATGCCACAGGTCCCTCCAAATGCCACAGGTCCCTCCCTGTGCTTTGAACATAATGTTGACTGAACAAATGTTTGTTGACTGTTACACTCATAGGTACTGTGCAACAGCCATTGTGATCCTACACTGGCTGACCTGACATGCCTTATAGATATTTAGGGGACACAAAGGCTGGCTAAATTGCAGAATTGTAATACATTGCCTCAATTCCCTCATTTCCACAGACAAAGAGGCTGAACTAATGTTTTAAGTGATTATAATGTGACTTTCAGAAAGGAAGGTTATCGGTAAATGTCTAGGTCACCGCTACTTCAAACCCTATGTTAAAAACCTTGACTGAATATAGCAAAAGTGGTTACTCCAATGGTATATTCTCATCTCCTGTAAGGAACAAGTCACCCAAAATGGATTTCCTTGCCATAAAATTATTCGTTTCATCAATCAATTTGAAAATAAGTATTAAATGATCATGAGAAGGGAGGTTATAGGCTCGACTGAGAAGGGAAAAATTGAAAACTGCAAATATTTATTGGTCACAATAAGTAGCATACTATTTTCTTTCCTTAGAAAACACAAAAAAATTAATACACCATATTGTTAGATTTGTTCACAAAAATGTATAGATTAGGATATAAACATATTTCTAAAGGTTTTTTGCAAACTTTAAATAACCATAATAGCATGATTGTCTTTTCAATGTGTAGCTTGAGAAATTAAATTCTTGTGTTCAACAGAGAGGGAAATTACATTCCAAATGGTAACTAGCACTATTTTTCTACTTTCAAGAATTTTCTTGCTTCTATATTCAGGCAGTTTTTTTTTTTAAAATAAGTGTCAAGTATTTATAAGAGAATTTTTTTTCTCTTTTAAGTAAGAAGTCCTATCATGTTTTCTGAAACTTTGTTTTGATCGGTTGCATCCTAAGTAAACTCCACCGAACAGGGGATAAGGAGCAAAATTGGCATCAACACACAGAAATCAAAGTCTAAAAGAAAAGAAGTTCATTTCATACCTTCAATAGGTTTTGGTACAAAATGTGATGAGGGCTTGGTTTTCTTCACTCTGTTTCCCTTCATAATTTGACCTTCTTTATTGAGTCCCAAAAACCATGCTCGGCCTGATTCTTGCTGACGGTACAGTGTAGAAGAATAAATCACATAGTAGTTTTCAAATACAGATTCCTTAAATTTGCATTCTGGAGTGAAAACATCCTGCAGAAGAAGGTACAAAAGAGACAAAAGATTTAAAAGTGAAATAGCAAATGCTTAAATCCAATGAACTTGAAATATAGGTCCTGTATTAAGAACAAATTGGAGGAAAAAAAAACAAGAACAAATCAGAGGCAATTACACATAATTTCTAGTGGCACTTGGTTTCAAAGATTCATCATACAAAATCAAGAAGCAAGATTTCTTTTCTAAACAACCTTTATTTCACAGAACACAACTGTCCAGCTTGAATCACTTGTTGGGCTAACATCATGCAAGGCTGTGCCCAGGTCTGGTCCCAGTAAAATGTTTTGTAAATTTAAAAGATTGACTATTGCACATTTTAGTGGTTCTTATCATGTAAAATGTATGCCTGGGAACCAAAATCAAATACAACCACAGCACACACAGGCTCACAGATGTTTTTGAAGGGACTACCCTTAAATGTACATAAATGTATTACACAGTCAATGCTTGTAAAATTTTTCAACTTAATAATAAAAATTTCAGGCAATATACCCAGGGACAAGGAGTAAATAAATATTGCTACTATGTTGTATGATCTTCAGTGAAACATAGAATAAAAGTTTTAATTCAAGAAGGAACTTTAAAAATCCTCGACTTCAACTTTATCATTGGATAAGTGAGACAACCAAAAGGTTATCTGATTAAGTTATACATGCACACACACACACACACACACACACACACACACCACACATTACTGCATCAATGCCAGAACTCACATTTCATGCTTCACAATCACTGCCTCTCACAAGATGACCTTTTCTGTTTGAGTCTTGTTCAGTGACTTACAATGAGATTTTATAATCAATACAATGAAATCAAATCCTAATATTACAAATGGAAAAAATATTTGTCATGGAATGAAGAAATTCCTCCCCTTCTAAGATGAGAAGAAAAGCAAATGTGATAGCATCTTCTTCAACCACATGTAAATAAGAATCCTATATATAAAACACATTCACAATCATCACTGCTGTCCTCGTAACGTACTAGAAGAATCTCTTCCTCGTAATCCTTTAAGTGTAAGGTTCCAATGGTTTAATGTGTTACACCTGCAGTTAAGTTACTAGAAATATGCGGGACTAATGCTGGGTTGAAACCATGTCCATCTAGGTGATACTCACAGACTAGTCCCCAGGATTCATTTGCAGAAAGCTACAGTGATTCATCGATGGGTGTTAGTAAAGGCCTTCAGTGATAAAAAGACACTGCTTAAGAGACTCTCTTGATTTTAAATGGTTCTAAAATTATAGAGCAGGAAAATGAGAGTGAAATGATGGGGAGGGGAATGGGAAGGCAATTGTGAATATTATATACATATGTATATATAATACAGATAGATTATATATTATTGATAAATATTGATAATAAATACTATCTATATTATATTGATAATAACAATATAATACCATAGGACACTCTCAATTTTAAATAAACCTAGTGGCTTAAGAATCAAAAACCTAAAAAGTCTCTACATTTTATAGTGACATTACTCACAACCACTTTTGCTCCTCCTAGCTTTACTTCCAGAGTGTATGCTTTCCAACTCAACTAGGAATACATAACATACAATTCCGTATAGTTAATATAATTAAATGGTAGCATAATTACAATTTAACTCCATCCCATTCTTTGTACATCTCCATTTCCTCCTTCCTGTTCTAGATACAATACTCCACGACATGTACAATGGATGAATGAACACTTTATTGCACTGTAGCCACTGCTCTCTTTGCTGTTTCTCAAAAACAACAAGCATAACCCATTTCAAGTCCCTCACAATTGAGATCCTCAGTTCTTGAAAATGCCTTCATATTAATATGGTTTGATCTCTCATTTCATTCAGGTCACTGCTCAAATGTGACTATCTCAGAGAGCTTTCCTGACTGCTTTATATAATTTAGCACCTCCTCACTTTCTAATCCTTTACCTTGCTTTTTTTCCTCCATAGCTTAACACTAGCTGGCATATTACATATGAATTAAGCTCCATGAAAGTAAGCACCATGATTGTTAATTCCCCTCATATCCCATCTATCCATAGTAGTTGGAATTAAAAAATATATACTCTGAATCAAAATAATTTGATGGAAATCTTCATAAAACCTTTTATTCCCATATTTCTGTAACCTGTGTTCAAATTGGGAAGATCACTTTCTGTCTTAGGTTCCTTGTTCCTCTAAGTGTAAAAGAGAACCTTGTTGAACTTGGTAATCTCAAATATCCCTTTTGATTTAAATGTTCCATAGCTTATCATTCATATTCAATGGTTAAATAATTTCTTAAAATTAAGGAGTCCATATGAGATATTGTTATTTTTTTAAGATTTTATTTATTTATTCATGAGAGATGCACAGAGAGAGAGGCAGAAAGACAGGCAGAGGGAGAAGTAGGCTCCCTGCAAGAAGCCCGATGTGGAACTTGATCCAGGATCCCGGGATCACGCCCTGAGCCAAAGGCAGATGCTCAACTGCTGAGCCACCCAGGCATCCCAAGATATTGTAATTAAAAAAAAGAAAAACAGTGCTTACCTATAAAAAATTGTGATGATATATTGTTATTTAGAATATCAAATAGAAAATGTAATCAAAGAAAATAAACTTTGCTATTATACAAGTAGTTATGACTAATGACTCTATGATATGTAAAAATTACTGACTTTCCAAACATATGCTAGATAAAAAGGGCCCTCTATATTGATTTTTTTCCTTTCCATTTAAAAACCAAAATCTTTTTTTTATCTACAAAAATATCTCCCTGTTTGCTGTGCTACTTTTTTATTAGATTGTGTATAAAGAAGAAAGAAATTAAAGACTTGAGTCTTGCAACACAATTTATGTCCAACAACTCTAGAGATAGATAGTTCCTTTGGTTATAACTCTTGAATATGTGGATGTGAATCTTTTGATTTCTTAACTTCCTTAATGGCTTTTAGATGTACAGAATTTGAAAATCCTTGGCATATTAGCAGTTGCTCCATCAACTGTGTTGTCAGATATAATGATATTAAGTCAAGCAAGAGAACTTTTGTTTTCCATCCTGACAAGCGGCAAAGAAAATGCTAAAATACATTATCTCAAATGAAGTATTTTTTAAAAAACTAAGTTGCTTTAATAGAACAAATCTAATTTTATAACTTAAAAAAATTTAGCATATATGGAATCGTTACCTATATACTTTTGAGATAATTTTTACTGGAAAACTACTGAACTGATTTTTCTAAAAACAAAGCTTCTTTGTTAACACAGTCTTTGCATTATCTTACAAGACAACAGTAAATTTATATCATCAGAAAATAATGAAAACTGTGGTACATTGGAAACAATTTTGGAGGCAGACATAAAGATTCAAATCTCCAATTTTTTTATTTGGACAAGTCATTTAATTTCTCTGAAGCTCAGTTTTATGATCTATAAGTTAATATTAATTATACTTTCACTATAAGATTGAATCATTAGACAATAAAGATGTGCCTAACTTAGTACCTGGCATGTCACTCACTTTATTTACATCTAGTTAACACTTTTTCGGTTATATATGATATTACAAATGAGAAAGGTTAGCCTGAGCAGTCGGTTGAGAAAAGTCACTCCAATTGTAGAATTCAATAATGTTTTTCCCTATATGACAATGCTGCTTAAGGATCAATTTGGCCATTGTTATAAAGTATGCAGATAAATAGATGATTTCTTTTTCCGGTAGAGGATGTTTTTTATCAATCTGAGATAAGTGACATGAGTTTCAGATTCTTCACACCTCCTAAAGAGGCATAATGCCACATAACCAATTCACTTAGCCTCTAGCCCATAGCTTGCAAGTATGGAAGTGAGGTAGGAATGGGGAATTGAAAAGGCAGGTGGGTGGATGAGAAGATACATCATGTTGCAGTGACTGTTATCATGAAAATTATTTCCAGAATTCTGAATATTCTAGAGGCAGAGCAGATATTGAGGGAACAGAGTGATTTTCCATTAAAAACACCATTACTTCTTATGAAGTGAGCATGGACACAGGATGTAACTATGAGTTTACAAATCAAGGCAAGTACATTGACTACCTTCAGTACATTGATGAAACAGGAAGAGTATACATCCTCTGGTAGGCCTCTGGTGCCTCAGTCTCTGTTTTCCTCTCTGGGGGTAAGGATGGAAGTGGGGACATTTTCAAATTACCATATTTCAACATAACCTCTGTTATACCTTTTGGGAAATCATTTTGAATACTCCAAGGGGCTCCGGAAATTATCAAGTAAGGTTGGAAATATATTTTTACATGAAATTTTCCAATTTTTAAAATTCTATGTGTCAACTTCCATGAAGTCAGAATAACTGGTATCAAACTTCCTGATGTAACAATTATAAATACTGGACAAAACATATGAGGCAACAGTTTCCAGACACTTATCAACTGAAATTGCTGGGCTTTGATCTTTGAGAGAAGGAAAATATATGAGATAAGTATTAAATTAATCCTGGCTTTCTGCAAGAGGTACTTTTCAACCCTGGAATGGAGAAGTAAAGCTAAAGTATTGCACTGTGGTTATTTTGAACTGTGGAGGCAGAAACTGTTGTTTAGGAATGCTAAGGGGACTTGAATTTATAGATTAAAGTGTCAGAGAAAAAAATCTGATCTAATGGAGGTCAGGAGATTATATGGGAATTTCCCAAGGATCCTGGGATTATGGATACACTGAATATGCTCAGGATAAGACTCCTCAAGGCCGAGTTTAGAGCAACTACTACAGAACTGAGAACTCAATAGAGATACAAGAGGTTGTGCAGGGCTGAGGAATGCTGAACTTCTAGAAAAGCCAGAAAGGAAAGACCTTGATATTGGACATTTCACTGGAGACCTCAGAACAGCCAGTTTAGAGTTAATGACCACACCGTAATTAAGGTCCCCTCACCCCCTGGATTAAAGACAGAAGCAAAATAACTAAGACCTAAACACACACACACATATCCCAACAAGATCAAGATGATCTACTCGTAATTTATCTAAATGCCAGGAAATAAACACACCATCTTTATCAAAAGATGGTGCAATTCACTGTACAATATATCATACAAATATCTACCATACACTACAAAATCATAAAACATGGATATAAGCAAACAGTGATGTAACCCATAATCAGCCAATTAAGCACTCAATAAAAACAAACACAAAACAGAAGGTGACCCAGACATCCAAATTAATAGACAAGGACTTTAAAATAGCTCCTATAAATGTTGTAGGATTTAAATTAAAAAGGGCATATGAGTAAACAAATAAGAAATATCAGAAGAAAAATTGGAAATGATGGAAAAAAAGAACTAAATGAAAATTTGAGAAGTAAAAAGGTCAGTATTTGAGAGGGGAAAAAAATTATTGGATGTACCTATTAACAAACTGGAAAGTGGCAAATGAAAGCATCAGTGAATTTGAAGACAGATAAACTGAAATTATCCGGATAAGATACACAGATAAATGAAGATTTAAACACACACACACACACACACACACACACACACACACACACACAAAGAGCAATCTGTTGACACCATCTAACCTATGTGAAAGAAAAAGAAATAGAGGGGATCCCCCGGGTGGCCCAGTGGTTTAGTGCCTGCCTTCAGCCCAGGGCGTGATCCTGGAGACCTGGGATCCAGTCCCACCTCGGGCTCCCTGCGTGGAGCCTGCTTTTCCCTCTGCCTGTGTCTCTGCCCCCCCCACCCCGTGTCTCTCATGAATAAATAAATAAAATCTAAAAAAAAGAAAAAGAAAAAGAAAAAGAAATAGACAAAACAGAAGCAAAAAATAAAGATAAAGAAAAAATTTTTTAATAAAGCAGAGAAAGGAAAAGTACAAATCAAGTACCATCGTAAGCAAATGGAAAAGACAAGACAACGGAATCAAGTCATTAAAATGCTAAAATAAAAAACAAACTGAACCCCTAATTCTATATCCAGTGCATATAGCCTTCAAAATTGATAAGGTGAAGATTTTTCAGATAAACTAAATGAATTCACTTCCAGCAGACTTGCATTATAATAAACGCTGGAAGATGTTATTCAGGCTAAAGGGAAATTATGTCAAATGGTAAGTAGGTTATATAGGAAGGGATAAATAGCACTGAAAATCATAAATATGTTGACAAATATAAAAGAACATGCAGGGGATCCCTGGGTGGCTCAGTGGTTTAGCACTGCCTTGGGCCCAGGGCGTGATCCTAGAGACCCGCCGGGATGGAGTCCAACGTCTGGCTCCCTGCATGGAGCCTGCTTTTCCCTCTGCCTGTTTCTCTGCCTCTCTCTCTCTCTATCTCTCATGAATAAGTATATATAATCTTTAAAAAAAATAAAAATAAAAAATAAAGGAACATACATTTTCTTCTTTTAATTAAAAAAAACATTGCATTGAAAGAGTTCTAATGTAAGTGTGTGTGTATATACATTCTACATTGCACTGTAGAAAGGACAAAGATTGAACTGAAACATATTGTTTTATGGCTCTCATATTTTACGTCAAGTGTCTTAATATTAATTCTAAGTAGCCTGTCATTAAGTAAGAATGCCTGTTGTATTCTATAGAGCAAAAACTATAAATATATTACACACACACAAAAGGTAAAACTAAGAAACCAATATAGGGATTTAAATGAAACATAAAACATATTAATTAAAAAGAAATTAGGAGGGAAATGGAAAAATAAAAATCAGATGAGATAAATAGAAAACAAATAGCAAATGGTAGATTTAAACCGAACCACATTGATTATCACTTTCAATGTAAACAAAGTAAACAGTGCAATTAAAAGGCAGAACCTGTAAGACTGAACAAAAATGCAAAATGCAACAGTATTCTGTCTATAGGTGATATCCTTATATCTCATGGAGGCTGAAAGTAGAAATATGGGGAAGATACACACAAGTCAAAAGTAAGCATAAAAAGTAGATATGGCTATATTAATGTCAGACAAAGGATACTTCAAGACAAGGAGCATTGTCAGAGGTAAAAGGGAGCATTTCATAGCAATCAGAGGTAAGCCATCAGGACTTAGACGTAATAATCTTACATATGTGCCTAGTAACAGTCCTTCAAAGTATATGAAGCAAAGTAACAGAATTGAAGGGAGCCAACAAATAAATCCACAATCACAACTAGAAATTTTAATAATCTCCTCTTAATAATTGTTAGAATATGTGGCAAAATTCAGTAGAGATCTAGAAAATCTAAGCACTATCAAACAACATGATTTAATTAATATTGTAGAACACTACACTGAGCAAAAGCAAAATGAATATTTATATGCTAGCTCATATAAGTCAAAAGACTGATATCTTACAGAGTATCTTCACTGACAACTAAATTAAATTAGAAATTAATAAAACTTAGGGTGCCCAGGTGGCTCAGTCAGTTAAGCATCTGCTTTTGGCTCAGGTCTTGATCTCAGCGTCCTGGGATCAAGTCCCATATAGGATTCCCTGTTCAGCAAGGAGTTTGCTCCTCCCTCTCCCTCTACCACTCATCCCTGCTCCTGTGCTCTGTCTCTCACGTGCTCTTTTCTCTCTCAAATAAATAAATACAATCTTTTAAAAATATATTTAAAAAAGAAATGAATAAAACAAGTATCTTAAGGAGCTGTGAATATTTGGAATTAAACGAAAGATTTGTATAGAATGGGTCAAGGAATAAATCACAAAGGATATTAGAAATAGTTCTAGCTGAATAATAATGAAACACAAAATGTCAAAATTTGTAGGATGCAGCCAAGGGAGTGCTATCAGGGAATGCAGATAAATTCCCATATTATAATACATGTACCCATTAACCCACTTTTGGGAATTTGACCTACAGATATAGAAGCAAGTGTGTAAAACGGACTATGTTCAAGATTATATTCACGGTAAAGTGGCATGTAGTATCAAAATACTGGAAATAATCTAAATGTAGCTCAACGGAGGATTAGATATATTTTGCCATGTCCACACAATGGAATATTACACAGCAGCTGATGACAATAAAGCAACTCATGTTTTGCTACTGAAAGATCTCTAAGATGCATTGATCAATAAAAGCAGCAATCTGTAAGTGTGTGCATTTGCATAAATACTACCATTTGTATTAAATATACACAGATCCAAAATGCATGTCTTTATTTGTACATGGCACCATTTGTGTTAAATATGTACATAAATGTTATTTGCTTATATCATGTTTAGAAAGTTCTTGAAAGGGATCCCTGGGTGGCGCAGCAGCGGTTTGGCGCCTGCCTTTGGCCCAGGGCACGATCTTGGAGATCGAATCCCACGTCAGGCTCCCGGTGCATGGAGCCTGCTTCTCCCTCTGCCTGTGTCTCTGCCTCTCTCTCCCTCTCTCTGTGTGACTATCATAAATAAATAAAAATTTATATAAAAAAAGAAAAGAAAGTTCTTGAAGGATACACAAGAAGCTGGCGCGGGCGTTTTTCTCATGGGAAGAGATTTGGATAGTTGGAGAGTAAAACGGTAAGAAGTAGACTTACTCTCCTCTGTGCATGTATTACTGCTTCAAATAGTAAATTAAATTAAGGGGGAGGAGAAACTGTTGGTCAACTAAAATTAACCTACGAGCTAAATACAGCTTTCAGACCTCTAATGTAGAGTACAGCTTCTTTTAAAATAGTTCTATTTCAAATGTGATAAAACTTAGCCTCTGAAATAGAAATTTACTTAAAACAGGCTCACACAACAAACAAAAGCCTCATGATGATGAGGATATACCCTAGGATCACCTGAACCCGTATCAAGGAATAGTATGCTTCCTGTGAAAAGTTATTGAACGAAGAAGATCAGTGAAGCCCCCATTAAATAAATCACCCAAATGGACCAGCTGAGTGATGGAGAATAAACATGATCTTTTACCCCATCCTTCATGTGAAGTTGATTAGAGTGCCAGAATAACCTTGAGCCTAGTACAAGAATATACATTTAAAAAAAAAGTCATAATCTTTCTTTGGACTCTACTTCTTTCACTCTCCAGCCTTTCTGTAATTTGGATCCCCCAACATTCAGAGGACCCCAAATTTCTCCAGCAATACTACCTAAATCTCAACCAAAGTTGGCATGAACACTGTGGGCTTTCCAAACAATGGTGGAAATTCACCTGTGAATATGCAGTAAAGAGGTTTATTGGGGTAATGTGTCACTATAGGCATGCTACAGAAATATTCCCACTGTCAATGGGAGAAACAACCTCAGAATTTGCTTGTGTTGCTTACTCATTGGGTTTAAATTACACTTCTTCATTTAAATATCTTCCTGGCAGTGATTACAATGCTCAGTGACTGGAACATTTCTCAGTGAGGAACTTCTGTTATGGTCAATGAAAGAGAAATATGGGCTGGGATACACTGTGGCTGCAGAACACCTGTGAGGCAGGACTGCGGCGATGTGGCTGTAAGATATTGCACACAACACTAAACCTTTTATTAATCTAGAAGGAATGTAAGATTAAAAAAAAAAGCAAAGAGAATGAGTCCTGGTATCATGTAGGTACCCAGCAGGTGTGAATAAACTGCGACCCGATATTCTATGCCTGGCAATGCTACAAAACCACATCTCACAGGTGTGTTCCACTCAGCGTCAATCAAGCCCACACATACAGTCACACCAGTCACTTTATTTTGACAGGCTAAAGAATAATCTGCTAGACAAATAGTTCTGATAGAACTGAAAAGCTAGAGTTGTAGTTTTGTTTTTTTTTTTTTTTTTAATAAACATCTTTGCTGCAGTGTACCTTGCTGTGATGATGAGCCTTCAGAAGGATAATTCAAAGTAGACATATTCGCCACTAAAGAGTAGTCAAGAGTGAGGGGGCCTGGTTCATTTAGTGCTTTTCTCTAAAGTCCAAGGTTATTGAATATAATTTACCTCTATCATATTTCAAGTATACTGTCACTTGGATAGAGAGATGATAAGTACACTTGTTTGATTTCATAAAAGGCACTAAAAATAAAGGAAATTCGTAGGTTCTGTCCTTATGATGAACATAGAATCCTTGAAATTTAAAGCTGCAAATATATAGTCTGATTCTCCATTTTGGAGATGAAGAAATCAAGGTCTTCAGAGGGAGGAAATGAAGCAATTAAGATCATGCTGCTAGATACCAGTAGAGTCAGGATTAGAATAACGGTATCTAGTCAGGGATCTTCTCTCTCTAGGCTACAGTGCTCTGGTTAGGATTTATGCCCTTTCATAGATAAGGATAACCAGGTAAAATAGGCTTTGTACTGACAATTGTGTGTATTTTCCATTAATCAAATGACTTCTACCAACGTGGCTCAATCGCTCTAACAGCGTTACCCCAGTTACCTGTTACAGCAAATACACTTTGTTTATAGTCATTTTGTAGGTATCATGCTCTTAAATCACAGAATAGGCATTGGTATCACACCAAGAGGCAAAAAGGCAAAAATGGGTGACCATTTTTTATATAAACAGGATAAAAACATAGTAAATTTGACTAATGGTTTTACCTGGAGATGGTAAATGGAGCAGAGATCGTGTTCTTCAAAGTAGAATTGGCATTTGTACGAAGAGAACACGGAGTCAAAGAACAGGGACAGGTCTATGCAATTCTGAAACTTAATGGCCATCCTACTACCTAATGGTCCTATTTGTGCACATTTTGAGTTTGATTCATTTGTGATTCAGGACTCACGACATAGTCCTAGAGTAATTTTCTTTTGCAAACTAAAAGGTGACAAGTCACTCAAAACATCTCCTCAGACCCAACAATAATGGTAGACCAATGAAATGGTTCTGCAAGCATGAATGTTTACCTACTTGTCTATTTGTATAGTATTTGATTACAAATCCACAAAAAGAAAAGATTCAGACAAATATGGGTAATTCATGTTATCTTCATCATCAGGTTCCTAAACCACCTCATACAAATGCATCCATCTTAATAGGTTATATATTATATGCCTTTTTCATCTCCCTCAGATTCTATCACAATTTAGATACATATTTCACTTGTTGCTTCTACTATGCTTTCACATGTGGCAAATCCTCCCACCTATATCTGTACATCCAAATCTCAATTACTAGAAATAAAATGCACTCTCAATTATTCTTAAAACCTACTTCAAATTCAACTTTCTTCATAAAATCTCACTGTCAGGTGAAAAATCATCTTTTTTTCTTCTGATCACCACAACACAAGCAATTTATCCATGGCTCTCTGGATGTAGCGGTCACTTTTAATTCATATTATATGTATCTACAAATATGACTTTACTATGTACAGCTTATTTGAGATCAATATTTCTCTCTTACTTTTTGAATCTGGCACAGTACCTGGCACCTGGTAGCTTTTCCATAAATGTTTGTAAATTAGTAAGGAATAGATGAATATAGCCCATTACAAATGTCTGGAATAGTTTGGTGAAATAGCCTTTGTAATGGTTCATCAAGCCTAGCATCCATGTATCTCCTGGAATTAAACCTCTTTTTAGCCAACATGCAAACAAAATTCATAATCCAACTATACATTTTCATATTTCTTTGTTTTATAATTGAAATTCAAAGGTTATAGCCAACAATCAACAAATTAATTGCCTTTATTCTTTCAGAAAATATCTAAAAGAGAAGATAAAAGTAAACAGTACCATACATTCTCAAGGAGCCTACAATATAACGGAATAAACACATATAAATAACAACCTTTTCACATTCTATGTTAGCTTTCAAAAGATAAAAATTTTGTGCAGGATGCCTATAAGAGATATTATTTTCTTGAATTGAGAACCAATTATGTAGAAATTCAAATATATTTGAACTTGATAAAATCCATTAATATGTATTAAGCAAAGCAAACAAATGGTATTCTCGGTCTTAAAGAATATTAATAGAATGCTAATGCTTCTTTTTTGATATTAATAGTTTTAGAATTATATGTGAACCATTTAAGAGTAAATTCATTCTTTTGATATACTCCAAAATGTCACAGGTCTTGTTCAGTTCAGGTCTATATACTCATACTGCCCTGCATACATAAAATGCTGTTTAATATTTAAGTGTACATAAAATTTTCATATATATTTTTTCATATATATGTATATGGTTATGCACATATGAAGCTGACTAGTAAGAAGGCTATACTTCCATCTTTTAAATAAAATTCATTTTATTAAAGCCATTTTTAGGAAATACCAAATAGAATAAAAAAATATATTTTCAGATCATTGACTGTAAAAACCATCAATTGAATTTCGCTTAAATTGTATTTTATGGAGTTCTACTTTATCTGAAAAGGAAATAATTTGGACTCATTACCTATTTTGATTTTCATGCTCCTATGTAAAAAAATTAAAATAAATAAACAAATTAAACAATTTAAGAAAAACTGGAAAGAGCCACTGTCTAGAATGAGGCCTATATCCTTTTCTGCTGTTAATCTCAAATTCTTTTTATTACTTAACCTTTAAAGTTTGGGGTTCAGCTGCTGATAAGTAGTTATCATTTGACTTTGGTTTCCCCTGAAGTGTGCCCAACATGCACAGTCTTTGCTCTTTTCAGATATTTTGCAGTTTG
The DNA here is from genome assembly GCF_048164855.1 of Canis lupus baileyi. Classification (NCBI taxonomy): domain Eukaryota; kingdom Metazoa; phylum Chordata; class Mammalia; order Carnivora; family Canidae; genus Canis; species Canis lupus. The sequence goes on from NC_132868.1 coordinate 25,440,743, forward strand.
ACATTTTAAATGTCTTTTCTCCTTAGTAGAAGTCTGGATTATTAGAAATGAAGCCAAAAGGAAACTTGGAACTTTTCTAAACCATTTTACAAAAGGGAAAGACCCAGCACTGTAAGCCAACCTCAACACTGATGCTGTTCTCTTAACTTGAAGCCAAGTGGCAAAGTGTCCCAGTGTCTCACCAATTTAGCTTGCATTCAGTCTGAATAGAATCTGACCGTTTTCCCTAATAGAATCAGCATGCAAATTTCTAGCATTCAACTGCTGAAAAGCTGTATTTAAAACTACTGTGTGGGAGAGCAGAACAATATGTGAAGGAGATATTATGCTAGACTTGACAAGTTTTAGTTTCTGACACATGTCTTTATTTGAGCAAAGGCAAAAAATTAGATACTATGTATTTTTTTAAGCAATTTCTCATAAACAGGTCAATAAAACTATAAGCATGTATTTGCCTGTATTCTCAAGGTTAATACATATTTTATATGTGCATCAATTATAGTTGGGTCAGTCAAGGTAAGTGGAGGAAAAGAAGGTTTATGTGAGGTTGATAGAAAAGCATTTTTGATGTTTAAATTTTGAGTGGCCACTGAAATAATTATATAATACATGTATGCTTTCAGCTAACATTTAAATTCTGTGTTCTGATAATCAGTTAATGATCTGGAGATTAACAGTCATTTTAGTCAGACTTTACAATATTGTGAGGCATAAGACTGAATAATAAAATCTCCTTCTCGGATAAGGATCAGGGTTAAGAAGAGCTTCCTGGAAGAGGCTGTATTTGACACTTGAAGAATACAAAGGAGCTTAGTAGGTAGAGAATAAGAGAAGGGAAGGGAAGGAATTATTTTACTAATCCAAAATAATTTATAATATTCCAGTAATTGTGTGATTTTATGAGTGAATAGTGTCCAAAGAGTCACTAGCAACATAGCTTAACCTAAAAGATGGTCCAATGCCATAAATTCTAAGCATAGGATGTCCTTGTGCCATACAACCTAACACATTTAAGATAAGATTATTTTGGCATTTCCAAAAATTAGTGTGGGATTACAGAAACTATGCACACGTTTTTCTTTGAATTTTAGGGTGTTTTTCAGAGGTGGCTCTTAACCTCCAATTAGAGAATACTGCCACTAGGTGGAGTGGTAGTGACTTGGTTGGAATAGGCTTCAATTGGTGTGACTGAGAGCATTATGGGTCCCATGATTCTTATTTCTTTTTGCTTTCAAAGACTGTATGGAACAGTTAAGAAATATGCCTCAGAAGTAAGCTTTGACGGACTCGTGGGTGGCTCAGCGGTTGAGCGTCTGCCTGGGCTTGGGTTGTGATCCTGGAGACGGGGGATCAAGTCCCACATTGGGCTTCCTGCATGGAGCCTGCTTCTCCCTCTGCCTCTGTCTCTGCCTCTGTCTCTGTGTCTCATGAATAAATAAATAAAATCTTTAAAAAAAAGAAGTAAGCTTTGAAAAATGATTGTGCACCATAATACCCTTTTCCAAGAGGTAAATTCGACATTTTCTGAGAGGTAGAATGAAGCAAAAGAAAACTCAAGCACAAGGTTTTTTAAAAACTCTTTTTTTTTTTAGGACTTTATTTATTCATGAGAGCTACAGAGAGAGAGAGAGAGGCATAGACATAGAGGGAGAAGCAGGCTCCATGCAAGGAACCTTATGTGGGACTCGATCCTGGGACCCCAGCATCACACCCTGTGCAGAAGGCAGGTGCTAAACTGCTAAGCCACCCATGGATCCCAGGCACAGTTTACTCATTTGTTTTTGAGTTGGATTTCAAAGTATAAAATCTGAGGAGCTTTTCTCCTCACTCTGCCTTCTATTCTAGGCTGCATTGTGTAACTCCAAAATTCACATATTGAAGCCCTAAGTACCTCAGAATGGGACTGTATTTGAAGATATGGTGTTTAAAGAGGTAACTAAATTAAAACAAGCCTCTTACAATGGGACCCCAATCAATTCTGATTCCATGTCCCTATAAGAAGAGCAGATTAGATTACAGAGGAGAGAGCAGGGGTGTTTGTGTACAGAAGGACAGCAGTTTAACAGGCAGCAGGAAGGTGGCCACCTGCAAGGCAAATAGAGGACTCTAGAGCAAACCACCCTGTTGGCTTCTTGATCTTGGACTTCCAGCATCCCAAACTGGTGAGAAAACAAATTCCTGTGGTTTAAACTATGTAATCTGTGGTATTTTGTTAGCTGGTATGTTCTGTAATATTTTGTTAGGGCTGTCCTAGCAAACTAAGACCCTCCTAGGAGGATTCTGATTTGGCTACCTATCTACCATTCCTATTTCTTTTGAGAGAGGTATGTCAAAGCCTTTTGTGTTTGGAAGTCAGAAACAAGGAGGGAAGAGGAGAAGATTATGTGAAGCCTAAAAGGTCAAGGAGAGTTTTCCATATTCTGTAGCTTGAAGGCAGGCTGGAGGAAAGCACTGGGGACACCTCCAGTGAGGTGTGTAGTTTATAGAGGTCATGGAAAGGGTCTTGGTTTTTGTTATTTTCCATTGTTTTTGCTTTTGAAGAAGTAGTTTTGAGAAAGGTAAAGAATTTAAGTTATTTTGAGATTATGTTGTATAGACTTTGCTTCTTTATCCATATCACTTCTCCAGAATCAAACAATGGTCAAAGCTTTACAATTATTAAACAAATAATACATTTCTCAATAACAAACAAACAGAAACACCTCATGCAAGTTCTAGCTCGCCTGAAGTTTTAGGTCTCAAAAATTCCCACATGCCTCAAAAACTATCTTACTTACTTACTTATTTATTTATTTATTTATTTATTTATTTATTTATTTAAGGGAGAGCACATGCGAATGGGGGTAAGGGCAGACAGATAGAATCTCAAGCTGACTCCCGCTGAGTGAGGAGCCTGACATGGTGCTTGATTCCGTGACTGTGCGATCATGACCTGAGCCAAAATGAAGATGCTTAATGGACTGAGCAACCCAGGCACCCTGCATCAAAAAGTATTTTAAAGGGCAAGTGATTAGTGAGTTGAAAATATTTTTAAAGCAACCACATTTTAGAAAAATTTAACCAATTCTTTTTTTTTTAAAGATTTATTTATTTTAGAGAGACAGAGAGCAAGAGTGAGTAGGCATAGGGACAGAGTAAGAGAGAGAGAAATCCTCAAGCAGATTCTCTGTTGAGTGAGGATCCCGACTTAGAGCTGGATTCCAGGACCCTGAGATCATGACCTGAGCTGAAATCAAGAGCCAGAGGCTTAACTAACTGCATGACTCAGGCACCCCAAATTTACCTAAATCTTTAACAGAGCTAAAGATATGTTTTTCACATAAGCCAACTTTATACTGATGCTTGGATTTTGACAAATCCCAAGACCAATTCTCTTTAAAATATTCTTCTTAAACCCCAGTAAAGCAATACCTAACCCATGAAAAGCATCAGAATACAAACATTATAATGTTAGTGAAAAGGTCTTGTAAATTATAAAGTACCCTATATGTGCAAAGGATTATCATCTATGCTTATTATCCTGAATTATAATGACCTGTTCAAAAAAATATTATTTCTGCTCATCTTTTTGGTACTTCATTAGAGTAAGCCTAAGAGAAAGCAACAATAGTTCTGTGAAATCAGACCAGATTGTTATAGTGACACCCCAGCAATTTTCTCTGGAGGTACCTCTTCTCCCTCTGCACTGCTAGCAATGGTGCCTATCCTGACACAATATGGGGAAGTATACTCGTATCTGTATAAGTAAAATAATGAGGCCCTAAACAAGTAAGAGAGAGACAGAGAAATATACAGAGTAGGAGAAAGCCTCCTTGGAAAATAAGAAAATTATGCTAAAATTTTTTTCTAGGCCCTTTAAATTCTGTGTTTGTCACATGGGCACCAGATAATATTGTATACTTTTAAGAGTACACAATAGTGGTGATCTCTGGTGTTCTAGCATTTATTACAGGAGGGACTCTGGTGAAATTAGGCTTCAATCTCATTGAATACAAAAACCTTTCATGCTAATGGGAGCTTGAAGTTTTGGTCTTCAAACTTTCACTTAGCGCAGAGAAAATTGGAGGATTCCTGGCTTTGTGATTTTCATACAAACTAACCAAAATGGAACTACTGATTATGGTCTTTTCACTAGAAATGGAAATTGTTTTTTCTCTCACTCTCTCATTCTCATGGTCTCTTACACTTACACATGCATATTCTTTTACCAAAACAAACTAATATATATACATTTAAAAATAAAGCAGACAACAGGAAAAATCTTCACTTCCAACAGGTTTTCAATGTTATTAGCAATGATTTTCCTGTCCTCTACATTTATATTATGCATTTTTTTCATGAAATCATAGAATCACAGTGTTTTAAAACTTAAAGGGGAGACCATTTGAATTTACAAATAAATAAGGCCTGAGTAGAAAAATTATTTCCTCAAGTTTCATTTTCAAAATGAAAAAAGGCATTTTACATTTTATAACGCTGTCCTAAGAGTGGGTTTAACAAGTATTTATGAGCACCTGCAACTATTTTTTTAATCCACATAAGACATCCTTGTCTATATAATATATCATTGTACAAATATAGCATCGAGCTGTTAGTTACTTTAAACAGAAAGCATTTTGTATCATGGAACTGCCAATAAAATATGGAATTAATGACAACACTGTAATCTTTTAAATAACGACGTCAGTATACTTTCAGCCCCTATGCATTGAGTGAAGTTATATGAGCTTTGGTTGTTGTAACTGTCCCATTAGGAGGTAGGGAGTCCGAAAAACAGGACAGAGTTTGCTCCATGTAAATTAAAAATGTAGCCTTGATGACCTGGAGTCTTTATGACTCACGTTTTTCAGGCACAGGAAAGAAAGGTTTTGGAAGTGCCACATGCATTCTTAAGTATTCTCAGTATGTCAACCATTCCCCATGATATGGTTTTACTGAACTCATGGTTTTGCTTGCCTTGCACTAAGTATGTTCTAGATGGCCAATGAACCTGTTGAAATATGGCTCCAAGAAGTGAATGTGTAATTTAGATATAATCTAATCTGAGCTAAGAAAAGAATGGCTTCAACTCTAAGACTCAGGTCCTCTACTGATGCTTCTTTCTACTGCTTTCTTGGACACAGATGCTGGATAGCATGGCACACTCAGGAATGGCACTCATTTTCTTGATATGCAATAAAGGACCAGCTCCTCACCAGTGATTCTAATTTCTTACTCTTTTAAGTAGGTTCCCATAATCAGTTTTCTTTCACAACAGTATTATTAAACTTTTTAAAAATTTTGACCTTCTTACCAAACACACCACTTCTCTTAGGATGAGTATTAAGAAATACCCTGGTCAAGATTGAGAAACATTTCAATGTTACACCTCCTCATTTGTCATTTTCAACACAACTGGGAATACTATCATGACTCCATCTTAGGATAAGTTCCCCATCTGTACTGCAATACATTTAGATGATGGAAAATGGCCTTTGTCTTCACTCTTTTTAAAAAATATTTTGATTACAAATAACATAATTTGTTTATGTACCATCCTCACAACCCACACAGCACTGGATTTGTCTTTCTCCTGACATAACTGTTGAAAATAAATGAGAAATTTTAAAAATTTTATTATTTATTCGTGAGAGACACATACAGAGAGAGAGAGAGAGAGGCAGAGACATAGGCAGAGGGAGAAGCAGGCTCCATGCAGGGAGCCCGATGTGGGACTTGATCCCGGGGGCAGACGCTCAACTGCTGAGCCACCCAGGCATCCCAAACTTGAGAATTTTTAAATGGAGGTATACTTTTAATAAAATGTGTATCTTCCTACTACTTCAAGAAGCTAATTTATATATAGCAGAAATCCATTCAAAGAGGTCAGAAATTCATGAAATGGATAACAAGAGGTTAGCTCATTATGTTTATCTTGTGGTCTGCCCAAATTGCCAAAGCATGTGTGCAAGAATGTTTTAGCATATTGGCCCAGAGATTAGTGCATCCTTGTCTGGTGCAAGGATCGTAAATTAACATGCCTACAGGGACCAGGTGGCAACCTAAATTAGTGAATCATGCTGGATGAGAGCTATGCAATCCTGGAGATACTAATTTTTCAACTTGTAAAATGAAAGCATGATCTAAAGTCTAGTTGATACTAATAATATCAGGGACTTACCCATTCATATCACTCTGGATAAAATTTTCCTTCACAGCTCTACGCATCAAGATATTTCCATATGGGCTTATTTTCATATAGTTAGATGTTTTGGCATCCTAAAAATAAAAAACTGAATAATTTGTCATATTTTTCTCTTTCTATGCATGAATAGCATATAGATGTATCTGGAGTAGTGCCATTTTTTTTTTCCTAAGAAGATAATCCTAGCAATGCACCTTTCTTACCTGTCTAAAAATCAATACTACACTTGAAGCCTCATCGAGTCTTCACATTATTATCTGAGGCATTCTAAAAAAAGAAAAGCCATTATCTATACTTTTTAGTAAAAATCTTAATCATTTTTACATAGCAAATATTTAAAGATTTCTCACCCATAGGAAATTAAAATATTCATGGTACAACCAATATCATTTTTAAGGTTAGTTAGTTAACTCATATACCAAGGATTTATGGGATTTCTGCTTTGGGTCAGATACCATACCAAGGTTTGGGGTAAATGAGTAATAATGACTGACTCTGTCCTTGTATTTCTAAGGGTTTACTGGAGAGAAACATCTCTACTGTCTACCACTGTCTACCAACTGTGGTTGCCCTGAAGCAGTCCCATATGGAGCCAGTAGGCTCCACCTATTGCTTATGTATTTCAAAAAGGCATTTGGAACTCCCATTTTGAAGCAGGAACAAAATAAATTCTTCTTTTCCATTTGATTTATGACTGGCCTTAAGTTTAACTTTTCATAAGGGCTTTATTTCAACTAACATAGACTCAGTTTAAATGATCAAAGAGAAAAATCAGAGTCAATTAATTTCAAAAGATAGCAAAAGGCTATTTCTAAGGTTGTACCTAAAAAAATTGAGATCTTTTTTTAAAGACCTGGATGAATGCCATATTTTATAATGGCTCAGACACAGACTTTAAATATGAATGTTAGAAAAGTGCAAGAGTTAAAGCACTGAAAGTGAAATATCATAAACAGTAGAGAGGGGGATTCCCGGGTGGCTCAGAGGTTTAGCACCTGCCTTTGGCTCAGGGTGTGATCCTGGAGTCCTGGGATCGAGTCCCACATCAGGCTCCCTGAATGGAGCCTGCTTCTCCCTCTGCCTCTCTCTCTCTCTCATGAATAAATAAATAAAGTCTTAAAAAAAATGGTGGAGAGAAGAGATGCCACCTTTCTTTTTAGGCAATTTATAGTTTACTGGGCAAGAATACTCAAGTGCACAGTAGAAATTCTGAATTGGTCAGGAAATCAAAAAATCCCAAGTATCTATGTAGGTGGTCAGCAACATGCCTGGCCATTAAGAATGTCTAATATGAAATTAATAACTAAAATATTATGGTGGCCACACATTTTTTATTTTCCTTCAAGAATGGCACTCGAAATGTGAACCATCAAAGTGGACTTGACAGCATTTCATAGCATTCTTTTCTTCATTTTGAGTCTATTTAGTTTTCTGTTATAATCTGACAGTTCTAAGTACTCTTTCTTCAACACAAACTAGGATACAGAGTAAAATTATGGATTAATTTTACAGAGGCCATGTTTGCAAAGACAAGTATTTGTTTTGCAATAACATAAGTACCAGTTACAGAAAATAATACTTTTCTATAACAGTGGGCAAAGACTTAGGAAGGTAAATCAGTATCTATTGAGTAGACTCTGCCCTAACAGAGATTAGATATGGGATTCTTGGAATTTTCATATCTGGTTGATAAGAGGTACAATGCCTAGAAATATAAGTAAAGGTAACTTTTGAAAAATATTTCCCTTGAAAGACAACTGGGTGGCTCAGTGGTTAAGCATCTGCCTTTGGTTCAGGTCATAATCCTGGAGTCCCAGGATTGAGTCCCACATTGGGCTCCCTGCACGGAGCCTCCCTCTGCCTGTGTCTCTGCCTCCCTCTCTCTCTGTGTCTCTCATGAATAAATAAAATCTTTAAAAAAATATTTCCCTTGAAACTAATTGTTTAAAAATAATAATAATGAATTACTCTTATTGGTTGCTGTGGATTGGCTAAGCACAATCTCTACTTTGAAAATACATGTGCAATTCTCTATAAATCTTTCTAGAAGGTGCTAGTATGAAAGAAAAATGTATTTTTAGTGACTTTTTTGTTTCTAATTCTATATTCTTCTCAGTAGCTGCATAAAGCACTGTGGACAGTCGCTATTAGCCTCAAGATCAGGCAATCAATTTTAAATATTTATCATGTGTCTTTCTTTGCTAATCTTTAAAATTGTTTAATATTCAGCTGAGGTTTTTTATATTGGAGATGAAAATAAGCTTTAATTATGTGGAATTTAATATTGAATGTTACATCCTTTAAAGAGCAGTGCTCCTTTGTTGTATTTTCTTTCTCACCAAGTTTTATAAAATATCCTCAGGTAAGCACCATAGAGATCATAAGGGACTTACTAGTCCTTGCATTTGGTAAAAAGTGGATGGAAAACTACAAGCTTTTTTACTGTGCTAGGGACCTTCACAGTGCCTAGACTGAAGAATCAGGATAGCATGGTGAACGTATTCAAGGAGGGAAGATTGTGCCCTTATAAATTTCTTCAGGTGGTCCTGAATGCCAACCTAAAAAGCTACCTTAAAAAAATTAGGTCTCATTAATATTTACTTATGTGTTGTCAATTCTACAGCTTTGTTACAAATAGTGAATAGGAGGAAGAACCCAGAGATAATCCAGAGAAATGAATCAATTCTGAAGACAGGGAGCTGAGCATTTTGGATTATGGTAAAAAGATATGCTAAGCATACTAATCACATAGATAAGATTAGGAGAGAACACTCAACTTTTTTTAAGACCAAAATGTTTTCAAGTACCTAATTACAAGTGAAGTGTTCATTGATGGCCATTAGAGAATTAATGGCCTTTAAAACTGACAATATATTTTTTATCACTGCTTTATTTAATTAATATTTATTCTCTAACCTGTAATCTGAATAAAAATGAAACTGCACCTTAGGATAGGGTTGGAAACTGCTGAGTATATGGGGGGAAAAAAACCCTAACATCAGTACGAATGCTTACTAAATTTGTAAAAGCTGAGATGTTACCTCTCAGGACCTCATTTACATCATCTGTAAAGTGGGATGACAGGAGGTACAAGATCACCTCTATTAACTGTTGTGGGTCTTAGAGCCAATGAATCTAAACTGGGGTGCTAAGGATATTAGAAAGAAAAACTAGGTTGGCAATTCATAAATTGAGGATATATTAAAAGTTAAAAAAAATCAGCTTTTAAATCTGATGGTCCCTAGATTACTGAGCATTATAATAATCAACATCTTTACTCAACTAGCCAGACATATGTAAACACCTGAGGAATGTTTCTGGGAAATCCTAATTCTTTATAGTGAAGAGGTAAATATGATCAACATGCTAGTGCTTATTCTCAAAGAGAAATTTCATATTGTTTTACTCAGCTGCTCTTTGGGCACTTGCAGTGGCATTAATCTTACCTATTAAGGTAGTTTCTTCATTACTAGTAATAGTTAATTAACAGACTATTTCTAACTTATGTAAGCTTTCCATTGTGGAAAATTTTATGCATGTGCTTTTTAGATAAATTAGAATCAACTTAGTAGTAAGCTAATTAAGCTCATCCTAGCACAGTACCAAGGAAAACATGTGCAAAATATGTGAACAAATGGGAAACAGATGGAGTAAGTAACAATAATTTTTAAAATTTTAAAATTGTAAATTGTAAATGTTAAGATGTAACCTTTTTTGGCCTCACTTACTTCATCTATACAATGGGGTAGGGGAGAAGAAAAGGAATAAGAATTTAATCTATATGATCTGTTTTTGGTGTAGGAGGCTATGAACCTAAAATGGAATGCTAACAAGGTTGGAAAGGAAAACTGAGTAACGAATGCTCACAATCATGCTCCTGCCAAACTTTCTTCTACGTATCCACCTTATATTTCATCTAAAGCTAACATTTCTTATTAAACATAGATCAGGGGACGCCTGGGTGGCTCAGTGGTTGAGCGTCTGCCTTCGGCCCAGGGCATGATCCTGGAGTCCCAGGATCCAGTCCCACATGGGGCTCCCTGCATGGAGCCTGCTTCTCTCTCTGCCTATGTCTCTGCCTCTCTCTGTGTCTCTTATGAATGAATAAATAAGTGAAATCTTAAAAAAAAAAAAAAACAGATCAGATAAGATATCTTCCATACTTGGGATTTCTTACTCTTTTTTGAAAGAAGAAGGTGGTTAAGATTTACAAAATTGCAGTTTTTAAAAATACCAAATATCTTTCTGTAGATAGAGGTCAGATGTTTATGTTGCCTTCCATCAGAAGCATACCATGGTCACCTAAGCAGTGATTGCTTTGAGAGTCACTATATAAAGTTTAGGAATAAAGGAAAATCATTTGGCCATCTAAGAAAAGCTTAATCTTATAAATGGCTATTACAAACACAATAAACAATACTCCTTGTCGATCTGGAAAGGTAAAGAAAAAAAGATATTCTATTTGTTTGTGAGATGTAACTATGCCCTTTCCTCTCAGTGAAAACAGTGAAGATGAAAGTAATTGTATCATGTACTCTTATACCAGGAAAGCTCAAGAATAACATCATTCCAATCCAGATGGAATGAAGGGTATTTTCTTGGTTGGTAACCAGAATGATCCATAGGTCAAAGGCCAATCATACACATGTACTGGCTCAGGGACTATCAAGTCAATTTCCTAGAGATGAAAGGTTTGTTTCCAGTAGAAACAGTAGTGCTAAAGAGACCAATCAAGAAAACAACAGAAATTACTCATTTTAGAATGTAAAGATGTTAAAACTCTAATGAAAATGAGAATGCTTATCAAGTGGGGATATAAAATGCTTGCTATGTACTACTTTTTCTTTTTTAGTTTAACCCAGAAAAAATATCAGACCCAAGAGATTTACATGTTAGACATTAATTAAAAAAGAAACTTCAACACAGAAGGTCAAATAGATTCCCCAATTATTTTCCCCTTATGTATACATTAATTGTTGTACTATGTTTACATGCTAGCAATTATTAAAACCTCACAAATGAAGATTACAGTGTCAATGAATGCTTGGTGAGGTAGATTTAACTCCACCAGTAATATGCCATATGATCCTGACCAAACAAAGCCCCCCACTGTCATGGCCATTAAAGTGAGATAGGGAATGCAGGGCAACAAGATTATATCTAGACTCTTTACAGCACCATGAATTTAATTGTTTCTTGATAAGCCTGTGCTCAAGTTTTTTTGATGTCGGAGAGATTTGATGTTTTCTATTATTATTCAGAGGCTCAGTAGCAGACTCCTATGAGAACCAGAAGAACCATGTTTTTGTGGAGATAAAATGAGTAGGTAGGCTACCTGAGAATGTTAATGGATGGTAAAATATTTTTGACAGCAATGGCAGAAAAGCTAATAAAACATACAAAAATTTCAAAGTAAGTGTCACAGTCCTAGAAAGCCTCATATACTCTCTTATTGTGAATAAAGGTGATCAGTATATATCTGTTACCAAGTTAACTAGTTACCCTTGAATCCTTAGGGAATGAAATGAAGAGTCTACAGGACTCAGGGAGCTATGCAGAGCTTACTGCAGGGTTTGACATGCAACAGATGGCCAATGATATCTGCTGTAGGAATGGGTGAATGGAAATGGAAAACAACAACTGCAACAGAGATAGGGTGAAAGGGTGTAAAAAAAAAAGGCTAAAAAAGAAAATGTGAGTCATCAAATTAAACCTACTCCACAGATTTATACATTTTATATCCCTGAATTTAAATAACACTTGTCTCAAAAATGCAATGTCAATGCCTGTTACTTCATTTGATCCTCACCACAACATCACAACATCACAATGGAAGCACAGAGCCTAAAGCTTTGAGAGCTGATACAGGTCAGCTATGGCCACAGATCTGGTAAACTGCAGAGCTGGGCCTGGAACTCAGTCTTTATTCATCCCTCTATGCATAACACCAATGTTGACATATCAGTAGGGAAACTCTATTAGCATAAAAACTCATTAAAATCATGTTTACACTAATATTAACTCAAAATCATATTTATTTAACTTGATGTCTCATTAACTTATCGGAGTCATTACTGCCTGTCAGTCAGAGAGAGCAAATGAATGAATATTCTTCACAACAGAAGAACAAGTGGAACTCTAATTAATGACTTTCTTTAATAATAGCCTCATGTTCATGTACATTGATTTTTGGATATGAAATATACACTTAGAACCTCTGGAAAACTATTATTTTCTTCTATGTGCCAAGAATAAGTCTACTGATAGTTATTAAAAATACATTCTTTTAAAAATTCTATTCCTAATAACCTCTTACATATGGGTATTCCTTAAATGCCAATAACCTCACTGGCTTTGAATTATTTGTGTTGTTAAATTTCATCATTTATTTCATTCAGGTGATAAAAGTAGATATATCAAAGGTGTCTTCTATGTGGAAGCATAAAGAGCTTTATTACTGAGGTTTCTTCATAGTTGACCCTTGGGTTTTTAATACATATTGGTAAAATTAGTGGTAAAGTCAACATACCACCTCACAAAACCTGCTCTCTTAAAGGTTTTACAATCAACAAATTCAAATGAACTTTGAAAATCTTTAAAGTCTATGCCTTCATGTCATATAACATGATTCTCCTTAAATCTCTATATAACAATTGGTATAAAATTAGTTTGAGCATTCAATTCTTCTTTATTTTACAGACCAACAAAATAAATTCTAAAAGATAAATTCACAAAAAACAAAGCCTGCAAAAAAAACAAAAACAAAAACAAAACCCAGAGCTTAACATAATGTTAAGCATATATAATACATTTTTAGGCGTACCAGAAGCCACAAAAACATGGGCCATGTGTTAATTAACTCTACATTCCCTAAAATGAATAAAATTAATGTCTTGCAAGCTGTAGACACTAATAAACTGATAAATATGTAGTTACTTAGGACAGACTAATTCATAGCTATTTCGAGGTATTTAAGAATGTCTCAAGTAAAAAAAAAAAAGAATGTCTCAAGTACAGTGGCATTTGAGCTGAGCTCTTGAAAGAAATGTACACAACAAAAAGATCAGATGTATAGAGGATGTAAGATAGAGAAAATCAGAAAAGAAGGCACATAGATATTGAAAAGATGGCCTTGTTCACAAGAACAGAGATTGGCTCTGTGGTTCTAATGAAAGAACGAGAGGAAAGATCTAAATAGAGTTTTGATGACAGGCTTTGGAAAGTCATAGGTGCTTTTTCTATATGATACCAAATATTCAAATAAATGTAGCCAACATAATTGTCCACAATTTTTAAAACTTTAAATTTTTGTTTAGGATAAAAAAAATCTGCAAAAACTCCACAGCTAACATCATATTTAACAATAAGAAACTCAAAGCTTTCACACTATAAAAGGGCAAGGATGTCTCTTCTCACTACTGCTTTTTGACATCCTACTGGAAGTACTAGCTAATACAATAAGACAAGAAAAGGAAACAAAATGTATGTAGAATGTAAAGGAAGAAGTAAAACTGTCTTTTTCTCAGATGACATGATTTTCTATGTAGAAAATCCAAAAGAGGGGTGCCTAGGGGGCTCAAGCCATTTGCATGTCTGCCTTTGGATCAGGTCATGATCCCTGGGTCCTGGGATTGATCCCCATGTTGGGCTCCCTGCTCAGTGAAGAGTTTCTTTCTCCTTCTCTCTCTCTCCCTCTTCCCCTTCCCCCACTCAAATAGATAAATAAAATCCTTAAAAAATATCCAAAACATTATTGCTTTCTTATCTACCAGTAATGAATAAGAATAATTTTAGGGATGCCTGGGTGGCTCACCAGTTTAGTGTTTGCCTTTGGCTCAGAGCATGATCCTGGGATCCTGGATAGTGTCTCACATTGGGCTCCCTATGGGAGCCCATAGCCAATGCCTATGCTTCTGCCTCTCTCTTTCTCTCTCTGTCTCTCATGAATAAATAAATAAATAAATAAATAAATAAATAAATAAGTATAATTTTAAATTAAACATACATTTCCACTAAACTGGCCTTGCAAAAAATGTTAAAGGGCCTTCCCTAAGTTGAAAAAAAAGGAAATTAATTGCTAACAAAAAAAATGTGAAAGAATAAACATCACTGGAGAGACAAATATATAGCAAAGGTAATGGATTAATCACTTATAAACCTAGTATGAGTTTTAAAAGATAAACACAGTAAAAATATCTATGATTACAATAATTAGTTAAGGAATACACAAGTAAAATGTGATATCAAAAACACAAAACATGGATAGGAGAGTAACAATGGAATCAAGCTAAAGTTGTTATTAACTTAAAATAGACTGTTATAAGTTGATATATGTAAGCTTCTTAGTAATTTCACAACAAATATCTACAGTAAATACATTTTAAAAAAGAATGGAAAAGGAATATAAGCATACCACTAATGAAGGTAATCACATCACAAAGGAAGAGAGCAATAGAAAAAGAAAGAAAAATAGAACTACAGAAAGAGTTAGTAAACAATTACCAAAATGGCAATAAGTACACAACTATCAATAATTACTTTTAATATAAATAGGCTAAATTCTCTTATCAAAAGTCATAGAATGTTTAAATAGATAAATAAAAATAAGACTGCCCTATATGCTTCCTATAGGAGATTCACATTAGTTGTAAGTACCTACAAAAAGTAAGGTATAGAGAAGATATTCCATGCAAACGGAAAGCAAAAGAAGGCTAGAGTAGTTATACTTACATCAGATAAAGTAGGCCATAAAACAGAGACCATAATGAGACAAAGATGGGCATTAATAATGATAAAGGGGCCAAATAACAAAAGGATATGACATTTGTAAATATTAATGCAACCAACACAGAAGCACATATATAAAGCAATTATTAACAGGCTTAAAGGGAGAAGTAGACACCAATATAGTAATAGTAGGAGATTTTAATATCCTACCTACATCAATGAATAAATAATCTAGGCAAAAAATCAATTAAGGATATATTAGCCTTAAACAACATGTTATATCAGATGGACTTAACAGATATATATAGAACATTCCATCCAAAAGCAAGGGAATGTACATTCTTCCAAGTGCATGTGAACATTCTCCAGGATATATCATATATTAGGCCACGAAACAAGTTCTTAATATATTTAAGAGGACTGAAATCATATCAAACATCATTTTTGACGTGGTATGAAACTAGAAATTAATGAAAGGAAACTGGAAAATTTACAAATATATGGCAGTTAAACAACACACTACTAAACAACCACAGATCAAAGGAGATCAAAAGAGAAATTTTAAAAAATACCTTGAGACAACTGAAAATGGAAATATAATATGCCAAAATTTGTGGAGTGCAGCAAAAGCAGTTCTAAGAGGAAAGGTCATAGTAATAAATTTATACCTCAAGAAATAAGATGAGTTCCAAATAAACAACCTAACATTACACCTCGAGGAACTAGAAAAAGCAGAACAAATGAAGCTCAAAGTTAGTAGAAAAACATTAATAACAAAAATTAGAGCAGAAATAAATGAGGGACCCCTGGGTGGCTCAGTCAGTTAAGCATCTGCCTTTAGCTCAGGTCATGATCCCAGGGTCCTGGGATGGAGCTCCACATCAGTCTCCCTGCTCAGCAGGGACCCTGCTTCTCCTTCTCCATCTGTCACTCCCCCTGCTTGTGCTCTTTTGTGCTCCCGTGCTCTCTCTCTCAAATGAATAAATAAATTCTTAAAACAGAGAAGAAGTGAAATAAAGACAACAGAGAAGATCAATGGATCTAAGAGTTGGTTCTTTGAAAATATAAACAAATCTAGCAAGCTCTTAACTAAATCACTAAGAGAAAAAGAAAAATTCAAATACATAAAATCAGATATGAAAGAGATGTTACAACTGAAATACAAAGAACTGTAAGAAACTATTATGAATAATTACATGCCAATGAATTAAACAGCCAAGTAAAAGTGGATAAATTCCTAAGAGCATACAACCTACCACAACTGGATCATAATGAAATAGAAAACCTGGGGCAGCCCAGGTGGCTCAGTGGTTTAGGGCCACATTGAGCCCAGGGTGTGATCCTGGAGACCCAGGATCGAGTCCTGCATTGGGCTCCCTGCATGGGTCCTGCTTCTCCCTCTGCCTGTGTCTCTGCCTCTCTCTGTGTGTCTCTCATGAATAAATAAATATATATATATATAAAAAGAAAACCTGAACAGACCAATCACTAATAAATGAACAATTCTCAACAAACAAAAATTCAGGGCCAGATGGCTTTATTAATGATAATGACTTCTACCAAACATTTAAAGAAAAATTAATACTAAGTCTTCTCAACTCTTCAAAAAAAAAAATAGGAAGAAGTTCTTCCAAATTAATGTTATGAGGCTACCAATACTCTGATACCAATACCAGACAAGGATGCCACAAGAAAAAAAATTACAATCCAATGGCATAGATGCACAAATCTTCAACTGTCTATTAGCAAACCGAATTTAAAATACATTAAAAGATCATATGCCATGATGGAGTGGATTTATTCCAGAGATACAAGGATGGTTTATAAATCTCTAAGTCAGTTTCTGTGATATACCAAGTTAATAAAAAGATTAAAAATCATATGATCAACTTAAGAGATGCCAAAAAAAGCATTTAACAAAATTTAACATCCATTTATGATGAAAATGAGAAGGAATATATCTCAACATAATAAAGGTTATATGTGACAAGCTCATGGCTAACATCATATTCAGTGATGAAAAGCTGAAAGCCTTTCCGTCAAGAATAGGAATAAGACAAGGATGACTATTCTTAACACTTCTATTCAACGTAGTATTGGAAGTCTTAGCTGGAGAAATTAGTCAAGAAAGAAAAAAAAAAAGCATCCAATTAGAAAGAAATGAAATTTTCACTATTTGTGCATTACATAATATTATATATAGAAAACCCTAAAGTCTCATCAAAACACTGAGCACTGATAAATTCAGTCAAGTTTCAGGATACAAAGTCAATACACAAAAATATGTTGTGTTTTTAGGCGCTAATTATGAACTACGACAAAGAGAAATAAATACAATCTACTATTGTATCAAAAAGAATAAAATGCCTAGAAATAAATTTTTAAAAATATTTTATTTATTTATTCATGAGAGACACAGAGAGAGAGAGAGGCAGAGGCACAGGCAGAGAGAGAAGCAGGCTCCACGCAGGGAGCCCCATGCGGGACTCGATCCCAGGTCTCCAGGATCACACCCCAGGCCAAAGGCAGGCACTCAATCGCTGAGCCACCCAGGTGTCCTCCTAGAAATAAATTTAACCAAGCAAGTGAAAAGACTCTTAGAAGACTTTAAAACATTACAAAAGAAACTGAAGAAGAAATAAATGGATGGAAAGATATTCTGTGCTCATGGATTAGAGAAAACAATATTGGTAAAATGTCCATAGTATCCAAAGTAATCTACAGATTCAGTGCAATCCCTATCAAAATTCCTATGGTATTTTTCAAAGAAATAGAACAAATAATTATAAAATCTGTATGGAATTACCAAAACAAACAAACAAAACCGTGAAAAGAAAAAGCAATCTTGAGAAGGAAGAACAAAGCTGGAGGCATCACGCTCCCTGATTTCAAACTATATTACAGAACTATAGCAATTAAAGTATCATGGTACTGGCATAGAAACAAATGCATAGAGAGAGCAATGGAGCAGAACAGAGAGCTCAGAAGTAAACCCACGTATGTATATGGTCATTTAATTTGCAACAATGGAGCCAAGAACATACAATGGAAAAAAGACCGTGTCTTCAATCATTGTGAAGGGAAAACTTGGCCACCTGCAAAAGAATGAAACTTGACCACAATTTTATACCAAACACAAAAATTAACTCAAAACGGATTACAGATTTGAATGTAAGGCCTGAAACCATAAAACTCCTAGGAGAAAACATAGGTGGAACACTCCTTGATGTAGGTCTTGACAATGATCTTTTGAATCTGATATCAAAAGTAAAAGCAAGGAAAGCCAAATAAATCAGTGGAACTACATCATACCATAAAGCTTCTTCACAGCTAAGGAAACAACCAAGACTGACTATAAAGCTACAGTAATCAGGGCAGTGTGGTATTGGTGAAAGAATAGACAACTAGATCAATGAAATCAAACAGAGCCCAGAAATAGATCCCCATAAATACAGTCAACTGATCTTTGACAAAGGAACACAGGTAATAAATACAGTAGAGCAAAGATAGTCTCTTCAACAAATAGTGCTGGAACAACTGGTCATCCACATACAAAAAACTGAATCTAGACACAGATCTTATATTCTTCATAAAATCAATTCAAGATGTATCACAGATCTAAATGTAAAATGCAAAATTCTACAACTTTAGAAGATACCATAGGAGACAATCTAAATGACCTTGGTATGGCAATGATTTTTTAGATACAACAACAAACAACAAAGGCATGATCCATGAAGAAATAATGGATAAGCTGGACTTCATTAAAGTTAAAAACTTCTGGTCTCTACAAGACAATGTTAAGAGAATGAGAAGACAAGCCACAGATTGGGAAAATAATATTGTACAAAAGATATTATCTAATAAAGGACCATTATCTAAAATATACAAAGAGGGATCCCTGGGTGGCGCAGCGGTTTAGTGCCTGTCTTTGGCCCAGGGCGCGATCCTGGAGACCCGGGATCGAATCCCACATCGGGCTCCCGGTGCATGGAGCCTGCTCCTCCCTCTGCCTGTGTCTCTGCCTCTCTCTCTCTCTCTCTCTCTCTGTGTGACTATCATAAATAAATAAAAATTAAAAAAATTTAAAAAATAAAATAAAATAAAATATACAAAGAATTCTTAAAATTCAACAACTGATTTAAAAATGGGCCAAAGACCTTAACAGATAACTCACCAAACAAGATATATACATGACAAATAAGCATATAATAGATGCTCCACATCATATGTCATCAAGGAAATACAAATTAAAATACCACGAGATGCCACTACATACCTATTAGAATGACCAAAACCTAGAACACTGACAATACCACATGCTGGCAAGGATGTAGAGAAACAAGAATCTTCATATATTGCAGGGAGAACAGCCACTTTGGAGAACAGTTGGGTGGTTTCTAACTAAACTAAGCATACCCTTACCATACAATCCAGCAATCAAAATCCTTGGTATTTGTCCAAAGAAGTTGGAAAGTTATATCCACAGAAAAACTTGTACTTGCATGTTTGTACTTGCATGTTTATAGCAACTTTATTCATAATTGCTAAAACTGGGAACAATCAAGATGTCCTTCAGTAGGTGAATGGATAAATAAACTCTGGTACGTCCAAAAAAATGGAATATAATTCAGGACCAAAAGTAAATCAGCCATCAAGCCATGAAAGACATAAAGTAGCCTGAAATGTACTTTACCAAGTGAAAGAAACCAGTTTGAAAAGGCTACTGTATGGTTCCAAGCATATGACACTCTGGAAAAGGAAAAACTATGGAGATAGTAGAAAGACCAATGGTTGCCAGGGATTGAGAGTGGGGAGAAATGAACAGGAAGATCACAGAGGGGATCCCTGGGTGGTGCAGCGGTTTGGCGCCTGCCATGGCCCAGGGCGCGATCCTGGAGACCCAGGATCGAATCCCACATCGGGCTCCCGGTGCATGGAGCCTGCTTCTCCCTCTGCCTGTGTCTCTGCGCCTCTCTCTCTCTCTCTCTCTCTCTCTCTGTGTGTGTGTGTGACTATCATAAATAAATTAAAATAAAAAAAAATTTAAAAAGGAAGATCACAGAGAATTTTTAGGGTAGTGCAAAAATTCTGTATGATAGTATAATGATACATACATACACCCTTTATAGCGCTTACTAAGAGACAGAAGAATTACCACCAATTACGATCATGAATTATCACCTCACCCCTTCCTCCCATTTAATAAAAGAAAAGGATGAGCAACAAGAGAAAGTTTTCTTGGAGCTAGGCCTTTCACTCATGAAGACAATCATTAATTCCCAACCCTCCTTATGGGTTAGGAGAAGAAGACTATCCCAAAACCCAATGAGGAAGGGTCCAAGAGTACCACTCCTAAAACTTGAGTTCCTGCCAAGGAGAGACCACCATCTTATTCTCTGACCGGATGCTTTTGCTAAATTGAGCAAATAAGCATCTCTGTCCTAATTGGGTAGCTAAAGCAAGGAGGGATTAAAGAGACCTTGGTAGAATGTGATTTGTGTCACCTGAAGTGAGAATTCAGAATTCTATGAGAATTTAGAAAATGATGCTCATTTCTAATTTAGAGACTTGGAAATCAGGTTGTCTGCTAAAATAGATTATTGAGGAGGCCTCGCAGTAGTGTGATGTGCAAGAGAGGAAGATGGGAGTGACACTACTGCATGTGAGTTGCAACATCCCTTGGGGACAGAGAAAAAGACCCTGGAATCCCCCTCGCTTTATATCCTGAAGGCCCAGTTGGCTGTAGGCAAAGAATGGAATGTTTTACCCAGAGAAGTTGTTACTGTACTATGTACCATTGATGAGGTCAACCAGAGACATAGTTATCTCTCTGAGAGGGTCCTCAGCAGTAAAGACTCCCCCAAAATTGAACATCACTCCAAGGAAACCATGATAGTGCTTATATGGAGGCCACAAACCAGCTGTAGTCCTTTCAGCACACAGAACCAGGTTAATTCAAAGCAAAGGCATGGACACCACTTCACTATCAACATGTGTCTAATCATAAGGAAATCTCTGCCTTTCCCATCCTTTTCTTCTTCCCTGAAAAAAACCAGAGGCTCTAGGCTCAGATTAGGTAATGGAAATTACCAAAAGGAACCCTCTTTTCCACCCCTCCACAAAGTTAAGGATCTTAGTTTTAGTTTCCAAAGGAGAAGGGCTATAAGTTGAAATCAGACAGGTGAGAGGTTTATTCTAAAGTGAACCACATAGTTGGAAAACCATAGAATCTACTTTGTATGGTATTAAGAAGCAGGGGAGTAGGATTTAACAAAGTAAATTTAAAAGCAGTGACAGGAAAAACAAAGCAAAACAAAACATAAGTTATGTTTCATGATTATACCCATCAAGTTATTCAGTTATGTAAGAAGTGTGCATGCATTTCCCTATTTATGTCCTTTTGCCCATTTTTAACAGCACTCAATCTTAATCTACATTAATAAACAAATGTTTTTTAAACCGTATCACAAATCATTATCACATATCACTAATATTTTACTGTACTTTACCAAAAAGAGAAAATAAACTTCTAATGAGACAGGGTAGATGATGGTGGGCCCATGGATAAGCATTATTTCTCATTTGGAAAAATCTGCTTTGTTTGCTGTTGAAACAAACACTTGTTTGTTTGTTTGTAGAGAAAGTGAAGTAAAAGTTCCATTTTTAGTTGAAAACGTAGCTGCATCTACCTCTAAAGCTCTGCCCTGTCTCTGAAGTCTCCTGGAAAGCCCCACCGGAAACTGCCCCTGGAGCATCCTTCGACTAACATCAGTGGTGGATAGCCTTATCTTCTGAGGGTGAGTAGGACTTTTAAAGACAGCCTAAACTCAATTTCATACATTTTTCATTATTAGAAAGAAATCATGGTGCTAAATTCTGAGGATGGAGCATGCTATATAAAGGAAAAAACATATCTAGGCCTTTGCATCAGACATGGATTTAAATCCATGGCTATAGACTTCATTGGCCATGAGAATGCTCCTTAATATCTTTGACCAACCCTTTATTTGTGAAGTAGAAATAATACTTTATAATTATATTAGAAGACTTAACGATAAATTATTTGTAAAGTGCATAGTATCTGGGATTTACTATACACCTAAATGTTACTCACCCTCAATACAGAAAAATTTATTATGTCATGGCCCCTAAACTTATAGTCTAATTGTGGAGACAGACATATAATAGTAATTACAATAAAAAGTAAGCAGGAGCAGATTGCTATGGAAATAAATGGACAGATGATTGACTTTCTTTGAGGAGCTAGAACAGAGAAAGTTGAGCTGAGGTACTCAGAAAGAGAAATTCTTCAGGTAGAAAAGGTGTTGGATGCAGAGCAATTCAGGCATAGCCAAAAGCAAATGCAGAGAAGTATGAAATGTTTGGTATATTTGGAGAGTGGGAAGAAGTGAAGTGTGGCTGGAGCATATGGTATGTTGAGGGGAATGGCAGGAGATGTTGCTGGAAAAGCAGTTGGGGCCAAAATGTCAAGGACCATCAATGTTCTGCTAAAGGGCTTGGCATTTATCCAGCAGGCAATGGGATCCAGCAGAGGTTTTTAGCAGGGCAGTGAAATGAGTACATTTGTTTTTTAGGAAATATTTCTCTGGCATCGGAGTGGCTGATGAATTGGAGTGGAGAGAAGCCGGTGTCAAGACTTACAGCAATAGCTTCCTAACTGGGCTCCCTGCCACCATTTTAGACACGCTGAAGTTGAGGTGCCTATGGGACATCGAATGAAAACTATACTCACTTGGCTGAACACAGGAAAATCCCACTTAAGGCCAGATCAATTACAGGGTAGTTATTTCCACTGCTAACAAATTCTCTGTTTTACGAAAGGATTCATTTCAGGATCTCAAAGTTCAAACGTCTTAGTACATTTAGACATCACTGTACAGATCATTAGCTACTACAAGGGTGGAGAAAATCAAGAAAACATTAAAGATACAGTCTCAAGATTCTTACTAAAAATGGCTCAGTGGTTGAGCGTCTGCCTTCGGCCCAGGGCTCATTGATCCCAGGATCCAGGATGGAGTCCCACAATGGGCTTTCTTGCAGTGAGCCTGCTTCTCCTTCTGCCTATGTCTCTGCCTCTCTCTGTGTGTCTCTCGTGAATAAATACATTTTAAAAAATCTTTAAAAAATTTTTAAAAATCATCTTGGAATGAAAATGAAATAATTTGAAGTTATTGTGTAGCAGTGAAAAAAAAGGATTTGATTTAGAAAAGAGTTTAGATATAACTTACTGAAAGTTATTTCCTAAGATGAGGACAATGTGTGTCATGATATTCCATAGAATACATCCAACAAATTTCAGCCACAACAGCTCAAAACATCGTTAGGAAATCTCTTTAAGGAATGCTTTAGAACATTCTTTGAATTATCCTAATAGCTATTTGTCTGTGAGTTTACTTGAGTTTACTTCAAGTATCTGTAAACAGTATGCCTTGTAAAGTATACCTTCCATTGAATAGTTCAGAGAATTCCTTTTTGGTAAACAAAAGTTATTTGGCAGAAACTGAAAGTTGCTTATCAACATTTATTCTTAATTTCTTCTCTGATAACAAAATATATATTGTTAAAATAGCTACTTTATAGAAAAAGTAAATAAAAATAAAATAAATTCATCTTTACCATAGCCATATGTGATCATCTGTCCAAATTCAAGCTAATAGAATGTACATAGAAGTATGTTATGGAATGCTCAGAAAAGCTGATTAAAATGAGCTGATCTGGCTTGTAGGATAACATTTTGTTAGCCTCTGCTTCTTCCTGCTGCCATTATGGAAATGTAGAGCAATGGCTAGAATTCCAGTAGCCGTCTTGAATCAAGAGGTGATGAATGCTATCACTGAAGGTGGAAAACAGTAAAATAGAAACCTGGGACTATAATGTCCTCTGAAAATTCTATGCCATGTTTAATTGTATACCTTCAGACCTCTTCTGTGCAATAGAAATAAACTTCTATCTTGAATAAACTACTAGTATTATGAATTTTTGTTGTTATACTAAGGTTAAAATTAATCCTGACCACATCTTATTATAATAGAATGTATTCTTGTCTACATAACTTATCAGGATAAGTATGCATAAAATGAATTAAGAGGAAATGTTCTATCTTCCTGAATTTCCTAGTTTAACAAATAATGGTAATGAGAATAAAAATAAGAACATCCCCTCTTTCAAGGACAGGATTTTAGAGACAGGAGTTTTTCTATACATGATCACATTTAATCCTTGATGTAACTTGTGACAAGTCAGCAGGACCTCTATTCTCCATGTAAACAGATGATGAAATTGAAATTAAAACTCAGAGTGATCTGCCCAAAGTCAAACCATTGCAAATGATGGAGTAAGAAATCAAACCCTTTGACTTATATAAAATTTATTGCTTTTCTGCTGGTAATTTGCAGGCTTGATATATGTGAAAATTCGTCATTTTGTACTATTTCATTTATCTCCTGATTCAGTTTACATGCTTCCTTGAGTAAAGAAAATAACTTCAAGAAGTGGCTTCAGTAATTTTCCATTGGGCTTCTGTTTTGGCCATGCTGGAGTAACAGTGATTAGATTTACCTTTCCACCTTAAACACCAAAAACCAGACAATGGTTGTCAGACACAGAAAAACAGGTAACAAACAACTGCCATCCTTGAGAGAAGGGAAACAAATATGGTGAGCATTACCATTACTCCAGGAAGTTATTTTTATTTTTTTTTATTTTTAAAGATTTTATTTATTCATTCATGAGAGAGAGAGAGAGAGAGAGAGAGGCAGAGACATAGGCAGAGGGAGAAGCAGGCTCCATGCAGGGAGTGCAATGTGGGACTCAATCCCAGGACTCCAGGATCATGCCCTGAGCTGAAGGCAGATGCTTAACCGCTGAGCCACCCAGGTGTCCCCAGGAAGTTTTTGGATAGCAGCACAAAAAGGAAGAACCCAAATACCCTACAAACTCACTGAGTTTAGGAAATAGGAGTTCAGGGAGCCAAGGTGACTATAAATGCAAGGCAGAGTACTAGAGACAAAGAGGAAAACTCTACATTTCTGCATAGCCCTCTATGTATTTGGATGAATACTGATATGTATGAGAGGAAGTTACCCAAGACTAGGAAAAGAACCACTAGAAAAAAGTCTTGGTGCTCACACAGAACTGGGAGTAGTTCATGCCCCCATATATCAGAATAGAAATACCTGGTGAGACAAGAGACTTTGGAGAGACCTCTAAGAAGGGAATCACCTTGAATATATTTAGGTCAATAAAATTCTGGAAAAGTCAACACTATAGTCACAGAAAACAGATGGAGTTTTGCATAGCCACCTAGAACTTTATTAAGTTGAACATAAATGACAATTGAAGCATATCTGTTTGACTTTGCTGTCTATTAGAGAATTAACCAAATAAATGCTAGTCAATGCTTCTGAGCCAAGCACTGTTCTACATATCAGAGTACAACAATGAAGAGAGATAAAAATACCTGTCCTCATGGAGTTTATATTCTGGCAGAGAGTTGAAGAGATCCAATAAATGTAATATATATTATTATATTAAAATAAGAGCTATTACAAATGTAATTTGGGTAAGTTTGGGATATGATGGGGGCAGGTGCTATAGCTTTAGCAGATTCATAGGTTCATCAAAATAGATGAGACCAAAGCCCAGAGATGAGGCCAGGGTGGCTGGCTGGAAAGAAAGAAGCAAAAAGGAATACAATAAAGAGATAAAGTAAAAAACATAGTAAGGGATCATATCCTCATAAGGCCACTGCAAAGAGGTTTTCCTCTCAGTGAAGAGGAGAGACAATATAGGATTTATTTATTTATTTATTTATTTATTTATTTATTTATTTTACAATATAGGATTTAAAGCAGAGGTATGTCATGATATCTCATATATTTTGAATGGATACTCTGGATCTGCTGTTTGGATTAGTCTCCACGGGGGCAATGGTAGAAGCTGGGAGATCAATTAGCAGGTTAGTCAACTCCGGAGGAGAAATGAAGGTTGGATCATAGAGGAAACTGTGGACAAAGTGAGAAGTCATCAGATTGTGCTTATGTTTGAACAAATAGAGCCATGAGAATCTCCCAACAGATATGTAAGTTATGGAAAAAGAGAGGTGCTAAGCATGATTTCAGAACTCTTATTCTGATTTGTCTTTTAACCAACTGGAAGGGCAGAGTTACCATTAACTGAAAGGAGAAGACAGTGAATCAAGTGCATTTTGGATGAAAGATCAATTCTGGACATAGAAAATCAATGCCAACTGAGTTAGGGAGGCCACAAAATCTATTTCACAAAGAAAATCTAAAGAAAGTATGCGATCTGCTGCATGGTAATTTCTAAATGCTTAAAAAAAGGCACAACTCAAAATCTCTTTTCCTTCCAAAGAACATAATAAACCCTACATAGCTGCATATTTTAAAAGAAACAGGAAAACACAAAAGTTGAGACTCTTGCTACAAAGTGAAGTCTCCCACGTTATACACAGGAACATTAAACAGCCTACGATGTTCCCCCAAATAGGCCATTGTGCAACTTGAGCAACATGTATTTGCAATTGAACTTCTGTGTTGCCTGCCTGATTTTGTAAATGCATCTTCTTCATCTTGCAACACTGTCACTTATATGGGACTTGCCCAGCAGGGCCTGCGTTTAAATACTGAGATCTTAGACAAGTCGATGCTCCTTGCATCACTTATTTGGCTGCAAATTGTTGGGCTGTTGTCATGATTAGCAGTTATTCTTTCACAGGCAATAAAAACAGGAAGGTTATATGGTTATAAGATGAAGAGATAGAAATAAATATATTGGTCATGCAGACTGACACCGTCATTTTACAGATGTGGAAACTGAGGACTGCAGGAAGGGAAGGCATTTGCCATGAAATGATATGGCGCGATTTAGTTCAGCCAGTGGCTTTTAGGAAAATTATATTTGAGTGTGTTACGTAAAAATGGGTTAGAGAGAATAATGGTTAAGTTCAAACAGCTTGTGATTTTGAAGACCGTAGGTGACAAAAAAAAAAATAGTTTGTGCTGCTGTCTGCCCGCCCCTTCTCCCTTGCTGCTTGAGAAAGGCAGGGAACTGGGTCAATAATTTACAGTACAATTTGCACCGTCAAAATGAAGGTTTCTGCTTGAGACCATTAAAATCAAAGGTCACATTTAATACCAACCTTTTATCCTGTCTGGACTCAAACCAGTTTCAGGATTTGTCATTTAAAAGTCATAAATAATGTGCTTCCTTTTGTGACATCGTGGAGACATAATCTCTCCTTTCATATTTTCCTCAACATAAAAATCCACATAGATGGGGACTTTAAGAAAAAAAAAAAAGAAGGAAAGAAAAAGAAAAAAAAAAAGATAACTTGGCAATCTCTATTAGTGATTTCAAAAGCCAGTCCTTGTGCTTTGGGAGGGATAAGATGGTTAGCATCAATGAGGAATAATATAAAGAAATATGGAAATGAACAGCCCATCTGCTGTGACCACTGCTCTTGTCAGAGCTGTGTGCTCTGTGCCAAATCTGGAAGTGCCATGATGCCAATGGTCTTTGTTCAATATTCTTCCTCCAGCATAACTTGTCAGGATATGAAGACCAAACCCTTAATCCATGTCAAAAGTTCTGTAGAAGAGGGTTCCACACAGAATGTTCTTACCCTTTTAGCAAGAAAAGGAGGTCACTCACCCTTCTTCAAAGCACAACTTTCCCAGGGAGCTAGAGCCAGCACTGAAAGTGTGCCTCCCACTCTTTTTTTGGAAACTGCATTTGTAGTCAGTGGGGAGATCTGCATAAATCAGTGGAGGAATCACCCTTTGAAAAGGGAATACCTTCTAAATGGTTAGGACTCCACCTTCAATAAGAATATCCCCAGGAAGAATTGCTATGCTCTTGTATTTGACCGATGCTCATCTCATTTTATTTCTTCATGTACACATATTTATCTAATTTCGTTTGCAAACTAATTTTAAGGTAAGTATTATTATGCCATTTTCATGATGATGAAACAGTTTTCAATAAGTCAAGTGACTCACCTAATATCACCAAGTTTGGAAGGGGCAAGGCCAGGTCATAGGTCCAGCCAAGCTCCCGGTTTACTACATCTTAACTGCTTCATCTACAAAACTTATAGCATCTATTAGTATAGAATTTTATGTTCCAAAGGACTGGTTTATCAAATACAACAAGAGCTGTCTCCATGGCCCAACAGATAGAAAGACTACCTAGAGATCTTATGATGCAACTAAACTGTCCCCTATTTAATGTGACTGTGGTATCTCTGGATAGATTGGATGTTCATGGTCCATCTATTCTATTTCAATGTCACTTCCAGTTACACTGATTATTGTGGTGGCTATGGCCATGTGACTGAGAAAGCTCAGTTTCACAGAACTGAGCCCAAGGTTGGGGAACTTCCTAAGGTATCAGGGTAAGACAAACCCAAGCCAAGGAAAGGGAGTAGCATATCCTTAAACAGTTACATTCCTCCCTCTGTGTCAATGTAATTTACAAACATTATAATGCATATTACTAAACTGTCAAACTCTTAATTAGGCCATTTCTCAATCCACAGGATGCACTTACTTCCCTCAATGGAGACGTGGGCTGTACCATTAATCAAGCATCTACTTGATTATGCATCATGCTTCATAGGTATTTACTAATTCACTTTTGTTTATTCTTCACAATAATCATGTGTGATCAATGTTATATTCAATTTACTGATGAGGAAATTAAGAGTCAGAAAAGGCAAAACATTTACCTAATATTTTATATTTAATAAGTGGGAAAGCCCAGAATCAAATCTAAAGATGATAATTAAAGCCAATAGTGAATCTCTGATTAAAAAAAAAAAACTTTTCTTCCACAAATCTTGGTGGGTTTTAACTTCATTTTCTGCAAATGTTCTTTTGGGGAGACATGCTGGTGCTGTCAAATATTTTTGCCAAAGGAGGTCTGGAACGAGGGAAATGACTGCACAAACCCAACATTATCTATTATACATTACATACATTTGTAATAACATTAGAACTCTACCTACAGACTGGTTTTCAGTTTGGTCGCATTTTCCTGTATTCCAAGTAGTTTTAGGTGTTATTATTAAGCAACTTATACAAGAGTGAAAACCAACATAGAGAAAAGGAGTTGGTAATGGACTTACTAAAGCTTCTTAAAAATGTTATGTCATAAGCATCATTAGATTATTCATCTGATAGTGGGTCATGTGGCCAATAGTTGTCTTCAGTATGAACATCAGGACAAAGCTAAACAGAACTGACAGCTGTGACCACATGAACGGTTAGTAAAGACTGATTTTAGAATCATTCATTGAATAAAGTAGAATATTTGCCAATCTGAATTTAGTTATACAAAAACAGTTGTTTGGGGGCACTGTCATACAAGAACCAAACCCCTCTTTAGGATGGAGGACTCCCTCCTGAGCCAGGGAGCATTGCTGGCAGAAATGATTCATGTTCTCAGTTCCCCAAAGATCAGCTGAAATGACCCCCCCCACCCCCGCCAAGGTCACAGCCTCTTCAGTGACCAATGACTGATCAACATAGACATATAGAAGCCCATCCTCCTCACCCCAACTCAGAAGGGCTCAAAGTTGTTATTTGAGCTTTAAAACTTGAGGCCTACTATCAAAATTTCATTGCAACCTAATAGCTTCCTCTGCTCAATCCAGCTTTCTTGGCTTCCCTTTGATAGGTGTTGATAACACTTTCACTCTCTAGTTAAACTGCGGCACACCAGTCTCTATTCCAGAGCCTGTCTTCCTGAGCTGGTGATGAAAGGGAGAGAGGAATGCTTAATATTCACCATCCAGTAATTTAAGAAGCTTTTCTCATCCTTGATCCAGACTACAAGGTGCTAAATCTTCATATTATAATTGATGGACTTCTCACAACAATATTTCATCAAAATTGTTATGTTTCTTCAATTAAGATTTCCCTTACTATTGAAGGGATTCAGGACAGCACCCTCTAAAATGTGCCACTTTGGCATGTAGATTACTTTGAGCTGAAGGCTCTTGAGACCTTGTGGACTCGAGAAACTATTGTCCCTCCCTTAACACACAGAAAAATCTAAATGGTCTTTCCTGGAATAAAGGTTATTAACAGAGATAAATTTTATCTAGTGACCCATCTGTATGGTAGGGCAAATATCTAATTACCAAACATCTGCTCTTCTCATGGCCCTTAGAAGAGCATTCTTTCTCTCTGAAGTCCCAGATCTTTAGTTCCTTCTCCTTACTTCAGAATTACAGATATGCCCCATTTTGCCTGTCTTTGGAATTTCCATGTCTGTGTGGATTCCCCATATGCATGCCTTTTAAATTTTATTTTTCTCCTATTAACCTGTCTCATATCAATTTGATTCTTAGTCCAGCTAGAACGACCTTTGAGGGGACAGGAATTCTTGTTCCCCAACACTATTCATTCCTCATAGCATTGGGCCAAAAACCTAAGTGCTTGACTCCTGGAATATGGGCTTTAAAGGCCCTCAAAAACCAAGAAATTCAAGACTATTTAATCACGAGACCTCTTCTATAGCAGCTTTTCCTGATTTCTATCTACTCTCTCAGCAGGTCTCCAACTATGAGGCTCTCCCAGCCTCCCCAAATAGCCCAGAGCTGTCCTTGGACAGCCTAGATTGCTTTTCTTCTTTCCTCCAAAATCTTTTTCCCCTATAGAAAAGATTCTGCCAATTTTTTTCTAGTTCTATCCCTTAAAGTCATATGAAACAAATCCAACTCTTTGATATATTATAATTTTTTGGCTGCACAAAAACAGCTTTCTAGTTTCCTTGAAAATTTCATCTAACACTCCCAGATTTTTAAACCTTTCCTCATAGGATTTAATTTTAAAATTCCTTCTCATCCTGCTGTCCTCCTCTGTATGCATCCCATTTTCTTATTATCAATATTAAAGTGTTAAATGTAGTCATAATTCATTCATTGCTCAAACATTTGACTTACTACTGTGTCCAGGGTACTATATTAGACCCTAGGAATAGAATCTGCAAGGAGCTCAGATTTCACAGTATTTTTAGGCATATTTACTCTCCTCCCTGAAACCAATTTCCAGACCATTGTTACATAGACAGTGCAGTGTATTGTCACATTCTGTGACAGAATAACCCTAATTTTTTCTTACAGAAAATCTGTAATTTATGTTTCCATTTATATTTCTCCAAGTGACTGCTTTTTTTTCTTTCCAGGCACAAAGAACTATTCCCAAATTACTGCTAACCTGAATATCTTATAAATTGGAGAGTGTCACATCAAGCCATTTGTTACCTATGCAACCAAGTAATGAAGGTTATTTCTTGTCAACCCTGACCCTCCCTGCTTAACTGTCCATTGTCTTTAACAATAATAGGGAAATTGTTGTTGCAGCTTTTAGTCTGAAATGCAAAACATGATCCTTCTTGCATGGAAAGTAAATGAATTTACTTCTTGCTCTACGAAATGCAATATGTGTTATGTAATTAACATAAATTTTTAAAAACTTGCTCTCCATTAAAATACAAATGTCTTCACACTATATAATAAACAATATCTTTAAAATGCCAGAAAATCAGAAACTTCTCCTGCTAAAACTTTTACATTAAAGAAAACTATCAACCATATTTTCTAAACAAAAGCAGTCAGGGTAGAAAATAATTCCCAGATAATACTCTTGCCCTTTTTTTCAATTTTATCTTAGAAATACAGTTTAATTCATAAGATTTTAGAGTCTAAAAGAATGTTCAAGACCATCATTTTGAGGTGAGGAAAGGGAGCTCCTGAGAAATCCAGTATTTGTTTAGTTTACTAGAAACAGTATATGTAGAGCAGACCTAAATATAAGCTCTGGCTTCCGATCCCTCACTTCATTTTACCATGTTTTCTTCCACTGCATTGTGTGATGATTTTTTAAATAATCAATGTTATGAGTGTGACAAGGTAAATTCACTGCAGAATATAACTTGGTGATTTTATTCTGCTTGTTGTATTTTATAATCTGTGTTACAGAAAACGTGTACTTTCTGTACGTTAAGATTATAATAGGGAACACCTGGATGGCTCAGTCAATTAAGCGTCAAACTCTTGATTTCGGCCCAGGTCATGATCTCAGGGATATGAGATCAAAATCCACGTCAGGCTCTTTGCTAAGTGTGGAGCCTGCTTAAGATACTCTCTCTCCCACTCCAAAAAAAAAAAAAAAAAAAAAATTGTAGGACAATGGTTAAGAACATTTGCTTTGAATCAGACAGACGAGTTCAAGTGTCTGTTGTGGAGAAAGAATTTCTCTACCTCTCAAGGTCCTTCTAGCTGGACTAAGAATCAAATTGTTGTAGGACAGATTAATAGGAGAAAATCAAATTTAATAGCTTATGTAGGGGGAATCCACACAGATGTGGAAATTCCAAAGATAGGCGGGCAAACATGATGCTTATATGAGCTAAGGAGAGGGGTAGGGGGTTGACAGAACAAAGGGGAGAAAACCATTAGCTGGGAGGTAAAAAGAGATGTCTGGAAAACAAAGTTTGTACTATTATGCAGATATATTTCTTCAGTAAGGAGGAATCTCTGTTAATACCTCTCTTCCTGGTAAAACAAGTCAGTTGAAGGGGAAATAAAGAGTGTTTTCTGAATCTGCTGGGTTTAGATTGTTTTTAATTGCAAATAATGTTCATGCCAAAGTGGCTCATCTTGGCATGGCCTGCCCCTGGCCCTTACATCCCCTCCCTACCTTAACAGTTTTGTGACATTGAGCAAGTCACCACTCCTGGCCTCAGTTTCCACATCACCCATAGACTTGATTTGAGAATAAAATGAGTTTATATGTAAATGCACATAAACCAGTACCTGGCACAATAAGTACTACATAAGTGTCTGCTATTGTTTTTGTTGTGATTGTTGTTTTTCTAGTCTCAGGGATTAACTTTTTCCACACTCTTCTCAAGTTTAATTAGTTTAATTGTCACTTTTCATACCAGTGGGTCATCAAAGTCAAGTCAAAGCAAAGGAGCCTAATCTATAGGGAGAAGTTGTAAGGGGGGCAAAATATACCACCCTAAAACATGTCTCTCTGGAGTACTGATTATTTTAAGTTGGCTATTAAAAAAACCCAGCAGATACAGATGAAGCTCTGGAAACTGAGTAGAAATTATCCCTTTGTAAGAGACATTTACTAGCATAAGGGAAATTTCCCCTTTCTAAAGGTGTCTTCCTCCTAAGCCAAGAAAAGGGGGATGACTCTAAATTCTAAAAACTCTTAGCAATGGAGAAAACAATGATTTAAATCTGCATGTTTCCTTTGCTTACTCTGCTTTTCTTGGTAACCTCTCATAACTGTCTGCCCACCCTCAACATCTTTTGTCTTTAGCTGAGAATGGTAGTTAAGGTGATGGCTTCTGCCACTTTGGGAGGTCATTCTGTTTTCCTGGGTCTCTCCCATGTATACAGAAGGTAAACATGTTATTCAACTTTTGTTTTTCTCTTCTTAATCTAACATATCAATTTAATTATTAGACCAGCCAAAGAACCTAGAAGGGAACAAAGAAAACTTTTCCACCCCTATAGTGAGCATAGAAGTTTTACTCTGTTATTGTGGGTAAATGCTCTCCATTAGTGAAAAAAAACAAACATAAAAATCAAAGACAGCACGTGGTGTTGCCCAACATTCTGTGAACATGTCTTAAGGACTATCACATATTTTTACTGTCATTTTTAGTAATTTTATGAATTTTTTTATGAATAACACATAATTAAGTCTTAGTATTTTATTAAGAAAAAGATGTAAAGTCAAATTTGAAGCTATTTTTCTAAATGGCCTTACTATAAACCTTTTTGAAAACATATAACATATCTAGTTCTTTCTCTAATATTGTTTTAAAAGGATAAAATTCTGATTACTTCAACCAATGATTGCCAACTTAAGACATATTAATGAGTTCTTGCCAATATTCTTGGTCAGGAAACCAAATTGTGTTATGGACCTAAGAAGTGAAATGTATACAGATATATGGAAAACACTGACTTTGAGTTCATTTTATGGGAGGCCATTTGTCACATGTGAAAAGAAGATGGTAGCATCATTTGGGCCTGTTAATCCAGGTGATATAATTCATGGCTGCATACATAATAAAGTACTTAGACTTAAAAGGAGCAAAGGTAGAAAAAAGAAAGAGATTTTCAAAACAATTTGGACAATAAAAGCATTCTGGTTTTCATTTGATTTCTAGATGTATTTCACATTTATAAAGTGATAGATACAAGACCACATCTGTTGTCCAATGCAAGCTTAGTTCCATGTTCTGGCCCTACATTTCAGCTAGATGTCATATGTCTATCATCTGCCTAAACTAGATGTCACATCTAGTCATGTAGGTGGGTTGGCAAACTCAGAAGTGCCATGACCAGAATTGTTTTCTTTTGATGATGTAATGTGATCAAAATTAGAAAAATTTACATCTTATCCAAATTTTTGACTTCTTAAATATCAGAAGGTCTTAGTAGTGGTGTTTTAGTCTGGCTGCTCATTGGGATCACCTGATGAACTCAAGAAAAAAAAAGCCACCTAGCTATGTTGAATAGATGTAGTATGAACCCAGCTATTGGTATTTTTTAAGGCTCCTTGAATGATTCTCATATGCCTTATGGTACATTTTCTAGGGCAGAGTAGTAGAGGTTCTCAAAGTTGTTGGCTAGTAACATCAACTTTGTCTTGGAATATGTTAGAAGTATAA
Organism: Canis lupus baileyi; assembly: GCF_048164855.1. NCBI lineage: Eukaryota > Metazoa > Chordata > Mammalia > Carnivora > Canidae > Canis > Canis lupus. The sequence goes on from NC_132868.1 coordinate 25,475,403, forward strand.
ATTATCAGGCCACACTTAGACCTACACAATCAGAAACTCTGGCAAGGGGTTTAGGAATCTATATTAGAATGAGCCTTCCAAGTGATTCTGGTGCTCATTCATGTTTTAGGCCACTGCACTATAACACAGATCTCTAGACATAGACCCCTCGAGTCTCTAATGTATCCTGTTTTCACTCAATTAAGTAACCCACCTCATACTTCATTATGCATTTGCAGACCCCTAACTGAGCTCTTTTCATTTATCTATACCTAATCTTTCTGTTTCTGACAGATACATTTACATTTCTTGTTTCTGATGAAGACAAAAAAGGACACCAACCATGCTTCAGGCATCGTTTCCCTCTCTTGATGCCAAAGCCACCTTCTTAATATTACTCACACATATTCTTTCTTTATAGTCCTATGGCCACTGCTCCAGTTCAGGCTCTTATTACTTCTTACCTTGATGATTAAAATTGTTTCCTAACTAGCTTCCCTGCCTCTAGTACCCATTCACTCCAATCCATCATATATCCTGCTGACAGTTTAATCTCCCCAAAGTGCAAACCCGGTCATAAACTACCTCTGTTCAGATTTCTTTGGTGACTCACCACTGAATTTCAGTCCACTCCATCCAGCATCAGAAACCCTTCATGACCTGATTTCTACCTATCTTCCTATACTTTTCTCTCACCTTTCCACTTCCATCCCAAACTTAAAAATCTAAACAATTTACTATCTCCTAAACTTTCCTACTCCATGTTTATTTTTAACTTTATATTTTAACTTTATGCTTTCTTTCCACTTGAATTGTCCAAACTTTCTCTTCTTTTATCATCTACTTCGGATTCTTCTCATACATCAATCCCCCCCCCTCTTTTTTTCTGATCCATCAAATCTAAAGTTGTTTTTACCTACACTAGTCTAACTTAAGTTTTCATCCCATCTCTCATACATCACTTGGCATACAGGGAAACACACACACAACATATTCATAGTCAATCAGGAACTGATTCAGTTAACAAAAAATAATAATTGCTTACTATGAGCCAAGAATATGGTAAGCTTTAGACAATTGGTAAATACTTCATTACATAAAAAATATCCTAAAAGTCAACATGCAAATATGTTTTCAAAAATTCCTTTAAAGGATTTAAAAACAATTAGAAGTATGATTTTCAATATTCCAATAGCTTACTGAAAAAGATAATTAGGAAAACCTCTTCTTTCCATTTTCATGGTGATTCTTCTATCATCATCTCTTTGTAAGTAAAATGAACTACAATGAAGTCCTCTGAATATGTGTCCACCATTTTCATGGTGATTCTTCTATCATCATTTCTTTGTAAGTAAGATGCGATACAATGAAGTCCTCTGAATATGTGTCTACCACAATTCCCTTGAAGGATCTTGCCCCGAACATGTGAAAGACAAAGGAGCAAATTAATGTACTTATGTGATTCTATGAGAAGTTAGTTTAAAGAGAAGAGTACTGGTCTGGGTCTTAGCCAAACCAAGCAGTTTGTCTATCTTTGGTGCTAGTTAGATTCTGTCAAGAACATGAAATTCTCTGGGTTTTCTCTTTATTTGAGTAGGGTGACTTTTTCTCTTTGATGAAGACTCACTCCCAAAACTAACTCCCCTATTCATACATGATTAGTATTTCTTTTTCTTCTGAACATTGTTCATGTTCCAGAGATCAGCCAATGGGAAAATGGTAACTAGGGCTGTTTTGTTTCATTTTGTTTTTGAGTTTTCCAAAGTTTTATTAAGGTGAAAATGGTGACTAGGTTTAAATGTTTTTGTTACATGATAGTATTTAGAGTTTAACAGGGGTTGTTTCATTAGACATAGGCCTTACTCAAATGAGAGATACTATGGGCATCACGACAGCCCAGGTAGGTATTCAGTACCTTTAGACCATGACATATATACCAACACCAGTGGTGTTAGAGGGTGGAAGAGATATAACACCACAGGAAACAACGGCATTGGCCTTTAGAACATCATAAATAGTTCTTTAAATAACTAAACTTTACGGATGCCTGGGTGGCTCAGCAGTTGAGTGTCTGCCTTTGGCTCAGGGCATGATCCCAGTTCGGGGATGGAATCCCACATCAGGCTGCCTATGAGGAGCCTACTTCTCCCTCTGCCTGTGTCTCTGCCTCTCTCTTTTTGTGTCTCTCATGAATAAATAAATAAAATCTTTAAAAAAGCCCACAAATAACTAAACTTTAGATGCAGTGATTCAAGACAACTTAAAAATGGAGCAAATAGGGGGAACAATGGGTGTGCTAATATAAAGATATATAGTCCAAGTCTTAGAAATCTAAAAGTAAAATGCAATTCATGTCAACATTTACTGATCCATAAAATATGGAAAAAATATTACAAAGATATTTAAGATGCAATCCTTGTTTCCAGTGATGGCTATCAATATAAGGGGAAGATATAACAATTATAAAATAGTAATTGTTATTTAAATAACATAAAGGCTGAATGGTGTGAAGACTTAGAGAAGGGATGCCTGGGTGGCTCAGTGGTTGAGCGTCTGCCTTCAGCCCAGGGCATGATCCTGGAGTCCCAGTATCGAGTCCCACATCGGGCTCCCTGCATGGAGCCTGCTTCTTTCTCTGCCTGTGTCTCTGCCTCTCTTTGTGTCTCTCACGAATAAATAAGTAAAAAAAAATAAAACAAAAAAACAAAAAAACCCCAAAATACATAACTTAAAAAAAAAAAGACTTAGAGAAGACAAATACACACACATACATATACACCCAAACTAGAAAACACCTTTTGGTGAAACGGAAAGACCAGTGCCTTTTAATTCAAACTCAATTTTGACCAGAAAAAGGGTCATAAGAAAAGGAAATGTCAGGAGTAAAGAGACAAAAAGAGAAATGCTAAGTGTGATGCATATTTAGGCAGTAGTTGTAAACCCGGAGAGAATATAATAAATTAAGAAAGGAAATGAGAGATAGGACTGGGAAACTCAGTGGGACATTAATTCAATGGGACATTAATGTGGGAATAACAACAGTACTGAGTAGGTGAAAGAAAACTGATGAAAGCAAGACTTCTTGTTCTCTGATGCTCAACAAAGACCCCTGAGACACAATATTCACGATAACCAACTCCACTGGAGAGACTTAGATAAGGTGCTTTGACTGAGAACGGCTTATGAGAATGTCCAGAGGAGAATCAACTTCCATTTCAGGTACTTTTGTATCTATTTGGAGAATTTTGTAAATTCCTTGAGCATGATTATTCTTGGATTCCAGATTTGTGTTTTTCAATACTAAAATGTCAGCATCTGGGAACTCAACAAGAAAGAATAATAATTAGCATTTGCTCTTGTACATCATATTTTACCTTGCTCTAGTGTGGTGTTACCTGGGAGCTACAACTGGCAGATATTAATGAATTGTGAAAATGTATTTACTTTTCTCTAGACTCAAAGATAAAAAAGGCTATATCAATACATGACACTTGCCTGGCATACGACAGAGGCAAAAAGTCACATGTATATTTACGATTTTATGAACTTAGTATCTACATCATGAAACAGCGGGGGATCTTTCATTTCTTTTCTTTTCAGCTGAATAGATCCATCTTTACCTCCTCCCTATATAGTCTGTGTTGTACCTCTGATCATACTTTCTTCTAGATCACAGGTAGGTAGCTTAGTATAGTCAATCTGAGATCATTAACATTTTCAGATCAAATAAAATCACGTTAAAGAAATCTTGGAATCATCTAAAGTAAACCAGTTTCTTATATCTATGTACCTTCAACACATTTTACTTATCAAAGGCGCCTGAACACTGGATATTACAGGTTACCTAGGAAACTTACAGTGACTATACTTAAAAACAACACAAAGCTCTCTTACTGAAGCAGAATGCCATTTTTAAAACTCTATTTTGGGAATGGTAAAAGAAATGGTTAACCAGCAAATATTAGCATGGAGATATTGTTCCAGCTAGGCTTTTCTTTCTTATATTATTCTTCAGTTGCCTTTTATTTCTGCCACCGAGTCACTCTTAAAATAAAGAGCTAAATAATATAATATGGATCGAAAGCAATGGTTTTCTATTATCAGTTATGATGTAACCTTATGGTTTCTCAGATGATGTGATAAACAATTTGTATGCCTTTTTAGCATTTATTAATGTAGAGTGACTATACATACAATTTGCCCAGTACAATTCCAGCTTTTGCCTACAGTCCTAACTGCATTCCTAAAAATTGAAAATTACTGAGGTTTAGATGATAAATTATATAGTTGCCTTAATTTTCTATTATATGAAAAATATATTGAGGGATGTAAAATTAAAACAGGATAATCAGTGCCCCTGAGGAGCTAAAAACATATCATCTAATTGCAAAGATATAAAATGTAGCATACTCTATTAATTACTTACAATATTTACTGCTAAAATAATATAATGATGTTGTTACATTTATGTACTACTACCAAAGTGACAAAAATAACTTTTTCACAAGTCTTTCTGCCTCTGTAATAAATCGTGTCCAGAAGACACTTCCTCATAGCCCATAAAACAAAGAAAGATAAAGTGTATAGAGAGTAGGTTGTTATAATTCTGTAAGCCCATGGCAGATTGGTTTGCAACAAAATCAAGGTCACCTTGCCTCTGCCCAATCCTAAATCTACCAATGAGAGAGCGCCTCCGGGTTGGGATTTTGTAAGAAGATATCAACCGCGAGTTGTTGCAGTGTTTTTGGAAATCCAATTATCAAGTCCATCATTACTACCAAGCAAACCGATACAGCATTTCTGTATTTGCAAGGTGCAGTGCACACATAGCTCAGCAAAAAGGAGCTTGATAAATGCTTCTGGGTGATGATGTTGGTGATGATGATGGTAATGATGCAGCATTCCATTGCTTTCAAAGCTACATTTCTACTGTAATCAGTTTAAAACAAATGTGAAGGACCCCTACCCGCAGTTGGAACACATTTCTCTTTCATTTTCTCAGCAGCTTTTGTTATATACAGTAAACACAAGTTATTCTAATATGGTTTGATAAACTGCAAAGACATTTCAGGATCTATCTCAATTCTGGCATTTCTTAGTTCTGTGGACTTATATCATCAAGGCGAGGTTTCCTCATTTTTATAATGAAGATTATAGTAGTCTCACCTCAAAAATGAAATGAAAGAAAAAGTGTGAATCATCTCTGGCATGATGCTGGTCAAACTTGAATGTGAATGTCAGGTCTCAACTTTAGGTCATCCCCAGAGTAGTCAGGGTTAGCAGACTTAGTGTGGTGCTTACTATTAATCTTTCTTATAGTAGTAAGTTAGTGCGGTAGGGTTTTTTTTTTAAGATTTTATTTATTTATTCATGAGAGATACACAGAGAGAGGCAGGCAGAGACATAGGCAGAGGGAGAAGCAGGTTTCATGCAGGGAGCCCGATGTGGGACCTGATCCCAGGACTATGGGATCATGTCCTGGGCTGAAGGCAGATGCTCAACCGCTGAGCCACCCAGGCATCCTAGTGTGGTAGTTTTTAAACTCTAGTATGTAAATGAATTGGCTGAAGTACTTGTACTTAAGTACCTAAAATACAAATTCCTAATCCCTTATGCAGAATTTTAATTTTCTATGTCTGGCGAAGTCCTCAGGGCTTTTTATTTCTTACTAGCGCTGGCCCACCCATAACCACGCGCCAAACTTTTTGCACAGATACAAGTTAGAGGAAATGAAGCCACGCCACAATCTCATGACTAGAAATCATATTAAAAAATATAGCTAGCTAACCACTTAGCATCTCCCTCTGAATATCCTGCCAACAAGTCCCAAACTGAATTTCTCTTAAACCTTAAAACTTTTGTTGCTTCTGTAGATGACCCTTCTAACTCAACACTTCAATCTACACATCCTCCAATGGGGATGTGAAGAAAATCAAAACCGTTATATATTGCTGGTGGGAATGTAAACTGATATAGATGCTTTGGAAACCAGTTTAGCAATTTTTAAAGCTAAAAATGGAGTTACTGTATGACTAGTAACTATTTCTAGACCTATACCTAGGAGAATTGAAAACATGTTTACACAAAAATGTGCACAAATGTTCATAATAGCTGGAAAGGGGAAATGGATGAAATGTCTATCAACTGATTAACAGATACATTAAATGTGGTATATCCACACAATGAAATATTATTCAGCCATGATAAAAGAATGAGATACTGACATATGCCATAATGTGTATGAACCTTGAAAACACTATGGAGAAAGCCAGACATAAAAGGCCACATATTATATGATTCATTTATATGAAACTTCCAGAGTGGGCAAATCCATAGACATAGAAAGTGGATTAGTGGTTTATAGGGGTTGGGAAAGAATGGATTGGGGAATGAATGTTAGGGGTATGGGTTTTTTGGGGGGAGAGAGAAAAATGTTCTTGAATTAGATAGTGGTGATGTTACAAAACTTTGTGAATATACTAAAGTTTGTCACATTGTACACTTTCAAATGGTGAATTTTTTTGTTACATATTATATCTTAGTTAATTAAGAAAAAGAAAAAGAAAAAGAAAAAGAGAAAAAGAAAAAGAAAAAAGAAAAGAAAAAGAAAAAAAAAGAAAAAGAAAAGGAAAAAGAAAAAGAAAAAGAAAAAGAAAAAGAAAAAGAAAAAGAAAAAGAAAAAAAGGCTTCTTGGCTCCTCACTGTCTGCAATGAAAACTCAGCATTCTGACTTGGCCCGTGAGACTCATTTTTCTACAATCCCTGTTCAAGCGTCCTATCCCTCAGACTCAGAGAACCATTGCTCTTTCCAAGTGCTAGCATGTGTTTTCCTCTGGTTTAAAGCATATTACACATGCACACATACACAAACTCATATATATGTATATATAATTTCACATTATTGCCACCATGTATGGCACAATGTAAGTACTCCACTTGATCTTAGCCAAAAAACAGAGAAGCAATCCATGTCAGTACTTTAAATGTGAATGCTGAGTAAAATTACAAACTATTTTTGTTTCAAGAACACTGTGCCTTAATTTTTACACTCAACAATGTACATTTGAAACATGAGCATGCTTAAATCCTTAAAATGGGAATAACGTAGGATTTTATCCTTTACAAAAATAACATTACTGGAGCCATAAATGAATAAATAAATAAATAAATAAATAAATAAATAAATAAATAAATAATAAATAAATAAATAATCTGTGAATACTACACACACAAATCCATATATATATAATAAAGGAATGGAAAGAGAAGTTTTAAAAGTTTACAACTACCCTGTTTCCTCATGCCTCAATCAGTAAAATAATCATTTTTATAGCAATTACAGAAAGAGAAGTAAAACCCAGGAAACATAATTCTTATACTATGCAGATTTAGAACCTTAATCCCATATCCTAGGCCTTTGTTGTAGCTTATATGATATCCTTTCTTCTGTTCTTATGAAGATTCAGTTCAATCTTCTCTGTCTCCACAAGCCAACTATTAAGCAGAGCGAATATCTGAAGTGTGTATCGATTGCTTCTTGTATTCTCCTTTATCTGATTGTTGGAATATTGGAAACTGAGTTTAACGATGGAGAAAATATTTCCATCTACCTGGTAGAGCTAAATTTCCATTAATTTTGATAAGAACTTATCACACCACAGTAACTGAACAGGGGTAACTGATAACCATAAGAAATTGAAGGAAGAATTAACTGAAAATCAAAGCAAATTTGGAATGGCCACTCATTCCCAACTACCCATCACTGATAAATATAGGTCATTTTTTTCTGATCGAAGTCCATAATACATGGTAATTATTTTGAATTTTTTGCTTAAATTGGATAGAACTCAGCAAAAAAAATAGAATTGAGAAACACTGCAAGAGAATGGCAAATAATTGGGAGTCAGGGGAATTTTATTTTTTAATTAGCCAACTTCTAGTTTTTCTGTTTCCTACAAGAGAGTCTATTACTTTAAAATGTCTTTTTATTTATAGGAAATTTAAAAAAAAAGAGTGATTAGAGATCATATCAAGCATATATATTCACTACCGGGGTAAAAATCTACTCTCTCTGAGTCCTGACATTATCATTCTGCTAAGCAGAGAGCAGATAATCAGTCATGTCAACTGCATTACAGACATTAATGGTGTGTGGGAATCGGGATAGGTTAAACGTACCTAATTCCACCCCCACCACAACTGCATTCTTTCTGTTCAGCAAGGTTTCCAAGTCAACCTGGTGAGGTTCATTACCTTTGCACACATAAACGAGGATATCTTTAATGGGAAATTTTTCACAATCATGATGACCTGGGACATTTTTTCCCTCAGAACAGGAAATAATACATTATTATAGTATGAAAGATCAAAAGAGAATCATCATCATCACTATCTTAGGAAAAAAATATACTGAAAATGAATATCATATTCTAATATAATCAAAAATCTGTCTTTACTTAGGGCACTATAGCCATCAAGATTGATATAAAAGAATACCACTTGCTCCATCAATTTATATTTTATCAGTAGTTACAGGATTTAAATAATTACTGAATGCAACAGTATAATCCTGAGTCTGAGACAAAGGAAAGGAGGGAAACCTGGCATTATCAGAGTCTATAAAAGTTTCCAGTCACAGAGCTCAGTTACATTTCTTAGGTTACTCTATTCAATTCTCACAATAATTTTTGTGAGTTACAGAGGTAGCATAAGCCTCATTCTATATAGACCAAATAATTTCAGGCTATTTGGAGCTCATAATATGAGATTCCCCACCCCACGACTGCGAGTTCTTTGAAAGTAAGGACATCCCTATGCCAAGCATAAGTAGTCTAGCATCTGGCACACAGTTGAAGTGCAGTAAGTGTTCTGGATCTAAATGAATGAAATTACAAAAAAAAAAAACAAAAAACTGAGCCTTGGAGGGTTAAGCACACGGAATCTCATTTGAACTTGAAAATGTCCCTCTACCTTACCATGCCATATTGGTATAATGTTTACTTACTGTATAAAATAAGAGTTGGTGAGAAAAGGAAGGAAAAAAAGATATTTTTTTCCAGTTCAGGGGGACGGAATTTTTTATACTTGTTTTTTAACTGGCAGCCCTCATTCACACAGGGCATGGAAGAGCTAAAATTTGCATGCAGATATTTTGGCTCTTGTGTTTTTCTATTATCACATTGCTGCATATCAGATAATCTTGTATGTTCTGATATTTATAGAATTTTTATTTCTCAGAAATTATAAAATTGTTTTTAGTGTGGCTTACCAGGTTACAAGTCAAATATCACTATTAAATAACACAATGCAACAATTTGGAAATTAACAGATTTTGCAGACTGAGAAAATAAGTTTTCAGCAGCCTAAAATGTGATAAACACCAACTCTCCTGAAAAATGCAAAAAAAGCTATTATAAACAATCTGTATGGTCAAGGAATATAAACCAACGTATACTGTTCTCATGAAACTTTGGAACATTGTATAAATGAAAGGGATCTGTTCATGGAGTCTGAAGAACGGAATTCTTGTGCTACATTTACTAACTAGTAGTTCACATACTTCAAAAGCCTGGAAAAAACATATTCACTTCAGTTTTCTTATCCGCAAAATAAATACATATCCCTATACTTGCTCTATATAATTGTAAAAGTTATATAATACATTATGTGAGAAAGAATGTTGTAAACTTTAAAACACTATGTGTATGGTGAAGCTTATTATCTATCTAATACCTTGCTTCATAAACTGTGATCACATCCCTGGGAACCGAAGTGAACTGAAGAATCTCAAACCCTGTTCCAGACCTAATGAATCAGAATATACATTCTAACCATCTCATTGTCCAATTTTAAGGATGTATGGATATCCCAGTTATATGATGTGACACTTTGGTGACTCCAAGGCCACTTAGTTACACAGATGCATATTTGTATTATGCTTCCATATTCTACATAGGCATTCCTCCACAAATCCAGGAGTATGTTTTTTTTTTATTTATGTTTTTTTGCTTCATTGTGACATATTTTACACCCATGTCATTGGAGGAGAGGGATTACCCTCAGATACTTAGCTTATGGGGCACCTGGGTGGCTCAGTGGTTGAGCGTCTGCCTTTGGCTCAGGTCATGATCCCAGGGTCCTGGGATCCAGTCGTGCATTGGGCTCTCCACAGGGAGCCTGCTTCTCCCTCTGCCTGTGTCTCTGCCTCTCTCTGTGTGTCTCTCGTGAATAAATAAATAAATAAATAAATAAATAAATAAATAAATAAATCTTTTTTAAAAAAAGATACTTAGCTCATTGCTTAATAAACAAATATGTTGAGAAATGGTGATGATAATATTCTAACCTGGCAAGAATTAGAGGAAAAAAAATGCTTTCAGTGCAAAGCTAATGGTAAGAAACTCTCAGCAACAGTAATTCCAACAGACCTGGAGATAAAGATTCTCAGAGTAGAAAAAAACAAAGGTTGTTCTTGAGCACCCACAGTTAATTTTGATGAGATCCTGTGTCAGAATGGCCTGGAATTTTAGGTGGGAAAAAAAGAAAAAAAGTACTCTTCCTTTTTATCTCTTTATCACAAGAGTAAAAGCCTCACAGTATAATTTTAAGAGGACAGGAGGAAGCCCTGAATTGCAAGGAATGACAAATCAGATTAATTTAGTATATCGGGAAAGATGACCTCTCAGGTTGTGAAAACAGAATTGAAAAATAAAGATTGCAGATACGGTCTCAGAATTTCCAAAACGGGAAATGAAAGCTTTAATAAAACTACACACTTTAAGCTAAGGATGACCTACTTAAGAAAATCATTTACCTTTCTAATCTTTAAGCACCGGAATTAAATAGCTGAGATTTATAGTCTCTAGGCATTGGGAAATTTGATTAAATGTAAAAAACTTAAAGTTCACCTGGAATAACATCCTTGATTATTTTTATCTATGAAGGAAAACTTTAAACCATTCTCTCTGGCCTCAGCAATTATCTCTGTCAGAATTCTGAATTCTTCTCTTTACTTTAAATGCTGTTGATACATTATTGATACAATGTTCAGTCATATTGAATAAACCTTGAAGTACACGGAAATCTGAAAATGCCTACGTGGATGAGTGAGAGGCCTCTTTTTCACTACGCTAATATTTAAAAATCATGAGCCACAGAGCATACATAGCAATGAAGAAAGTAAGAACTTGAGTTATGAGATGCTCTATGGAACAGAAAATAAGCACTTGAAGTGAGTATTTCCATGTATTTAAATTGGGGCTGTTTCAGTGAAAGGAGGTAGGTGCAAAACAGAAACCAGAAAACAACCAGGCAGCAACACTGGATTTATCAGCTCATACAATATGAATTACTGACTTAAGAAAATATAGACCAAACTCAGTATTTCCTACTATTTACAGTATGCAGAGCTAATTCCTCTGATGGGCGTCTAGTTTCATTTCATTGTTCAATGCCTCAGGCACAATTAATTCTCAACAGAGACTCATTTTATTTTATTTTTTTTATTTTTTTAAAGATTTTATTTATCTGACAGAGGGAGAGAGAGTAAGAGAGCACAAGTGGGCAGAGCGGCAGTCAGAAGGAAAGGGAGAGGCTCCATCCCAGGACCCTGAGATTATGACCTGAACTGATTGAGCCACCCAGATGCCCCCAAATACTCCTTTTAAATAAATTCTGACAAGGGCTCCACAATATCCTAGAATTCAGTAGTAAATCACATACTTTGGTGTTTTTTTGCCTTGTTACTTCCCACTCAAAATGGCGTATCTTTGAAATCCAGACTTTATATGCATGGCTGTTCTTTCTACCACAATGGAGGCAATGGATAAGGAATAAGTTTACCTATTAATCTTTCAGTCCAGGTTACTTCTCTAACAATCTGGTATCTCTGGGGTGAGTTGTTTCCCTTCTCGAGGTCTCAGTTTTGTTATCTATGGAATAAGAGGGCTGGACTAAAAAAAAAAAGTTTCATTAAACAGAAAGACTTCAATTATCTTATTTGATGTGCATAACAACTCTGCCACTAGTAAGCACTGTAAATGGAGACTGAATGAAGTGAGCTATCTCTAGAAGGCAGCACAGCTGGGAATGGATCCAAGGTCTTCGTAATGATTACATTACTTTCTATCAACCTACAGCAGTTTCAAAAGGTTCTGAAGTTTACTCTACCTCAGTGAATTCCTCAGGTCATCCCACATCTAATCCTTCTGAAAAACATTATCAATGCACTCTTTGGATAGTGCTAGGATGGCTGGTGCTCATTCCAAGTCAAGCTAATGGTGACCTAGTTCTCCCAAATCTGATGGGAAGGAAATTCCCTACAAACAGTACTCAGTTGGGAAGGTAGTCCAGTATTGTGGAAGGAGCAGAGGTTTTATAGAATCATAGAAATCAAAGTGTCAATCCCACAGAATGAGCTAACTCAGTGCAGAACTTTTCCCAATCTTTGTACTTTTAAAATGACATCATATCTACTCATAGCATCTAGAGATGTGCAGGACTCAAAATATCAATCAATCCCAATAAGTACCCATGAGATGAATAAAATGCTAGTTTTCCCATTCTCTCTTTGGCTTGTATACAAATGTAGCCCTCATGCATTATCACACTATTAAGATTAATGGTAAGAATAAAAAATTAAAAAAAATACAAATGGATTCACTTTATTTACACAGACTATCTCAGAACTACTGATCTCAATAGCTCTGTTCTTTCATCTAAGAAACTAAGGACACACTCCTGAACTCCTACACTGAATTTTAGTGAAGAGATTGATGATGGGAGAAATTACTGCAACTGAGCCTGCTCTTTTCATACTAATTTAGGACAAAAGCATTAATTATGTGATGCTTATTCCAGCAAGAGCTTTCCAAGTGTGTGACAGACTGTTAATCTCACTGACCATGTAACTCAAATCACAAGCAAGTTTTAGCAAGTGAATATCTAAGAGTTTAGTAGGAGTGAGCAAAATGAAAGGCGAGGGAGTTGTATTTGACAGTAAGTGTGTGGGGGTGGAGCTCTCAGAAATAATAAAGTCTTTTCATGGAAGTTCAAGATCTGGCCTTGCTGGGAGAAAGGAACTCAACAAGGAAACTTGTCTTATAAATTTTTCATAGACCTTGTGCAAATTAAGTCCCTACCCTTATGGAAATCCATTAGTGTGCTGAAGGCTCAGAGGAAAATAGGGAAAAACAGGTGCACTCATGCTTGATTTTTCCATATGTTTGTTATTCAAAAGAAGCACAATGAGTGATGAATCCTCTATCCAATTACCATATATGAAAGAACTTTCTGGATTTTTGTAGTCCAGAAGTGAAAATATTTGTCATTGAGAAAAGATAAATGAAATCAATGCTACAATGAGACTAAGATGACTTTTCTGATTTTCCCTGATATCCTACATCTATTTAGGCATACTGACTTTTCAGTGAATTAAGATTATTTTCTGATGGTAAAATCTTTTCTTACTCTGATAAATATCTTAAATATGTTTACCCTCTATAAATAAGAAAAATAGCATTCAACAATGCAATAAATATTGACATAGCTCCTATCATATGCAAAAGATTGTGCTAGGAGTTTCAAGGGATGAAAACACAGAGCAGAAGTATTTACTGACTTCGTGGTGCTCAGACTCTAGTAATGTAGATGACTTCATGCACAATGATGATACACAGTTTCCCATTTCCATCCACCTGAGTCCTGCTCCTTCCCGGTTTCCCATGTTCTAATTCTTCAAGGTTCAGCTTAAATCCCATGAAAAAAAACTTAACCTGCTATTTTTTCAGTTAAAAAAACTCTCTTCAATTTCCCAGAGCTCCTTATCTATCCTTTTTTATATTACTTATAATTTCTCATTTTATGATGTTATCATTATGTACTTGGTCATGAAAAAGCCAAGTCTTTTATTTTTTAAGATGTATCCTTTTTAAAGCAACTAACCTCAAGGATAAAGAAAGGATCCTTTGGAGCTGTCAAGAAATAAGAACAACTCAATTACCAGGAGGGAAAAAATAAAGCTGACCTTAGATATCTCCGCAGCAATGTTCAATTCTAGAAGGCAGTGGAGTAGTGCCCACAAAATCTTTAGGGGAAAAAGGAATAACCTAAGTATTTAATATCCAGCCACAGTGTTCTTTGAGTACAAACACTAACAACAACAACAAAAAATTTTAACATGCAAGAATTCAGGGAATATTGTTCTCATGAGTGCTTCTTGAAGAATTTCACACAGCAGAGAGATATTTTTGGAAAGACTATGCAAAAAGATTAGTACTGAAAGTTGAATCTACTTATTTGTGGAAAAAAGATTTAAACATATGCAAAGATTGAGGTGACAGAAAAGAACGTAAATAATATATACCCTCATCATCTGTGGTAAACTGAATAAGTATGGTTATTTCCATATTTCTAATACCAGGGCTAAAGCATAGTTTTAATACCTCAAAATAAATAATGGAGTATAAGTCTATTTAATAGCTCAAAATAAAACACTAAGAAATATTATATAATTAACTAAAATCAGGAGAAGTAGAAGAGGAAAGAAATTAATTTCATCATTGGTTGTAGTGGAGAATCAACTACTATCTAAAGAAATAGAGGATTGAGACTATTTAGAGCATAAAAGTTATACTATGTCAAGAATACCAATCTCCCAATTATCAGAAGCAACACACAGACACACACACATATGCACACACACACATTTCAGCAAGTAAAAACAGAGTTCAAAGAGCTTTAAAGACAGAGAGGCATACATAAAAAATATGATAAAATTAAAATTAAATATAGTATATATTCCCTATTAATAGCTCCAAAAGGGCAGGATGATTTGTTTGTTTTGTCCACTGCTATGTTCCAAGACTCTGGGACAGTGTCTGGCTCCTGATTAGTATGAAAAAATATTCTTTAAAGAATGAAATGCATACAGGTTAAACCAACATACTACAGAAAAAAGGCTTTCAGGTTGGATTAAGTAGCAAAACCCACTATGTACTACTACATAGAGGAAACACACCTAAAATAAAGTGCTTAAGAAAATTTGAAATAAAATAATGGTAAAAAATATACCAGGCAAATATAAACAAAAGGAGAACAGAATTCATTGTCTTGGGGTGCCTGGGAGGCTCAATTGGTTGTGTTTCAGACTTTTGATTTGAGCTCAGGACATGATCCCAGGATCCTGAGTTGGAGCCCTGCTCAGATAGGAGTCTGCTTGAAATTCTCTCTCTCTGTCCCCCTACCCCCTGCTCACACTCACTCATGAGTGTGAATTCAAGGCAAAAATTAGTTTTTAAAAAGGCAAAAATCATCATTTAAAGTGATAAAATAAATATTTAATGAAACTATGTAAATTAAAAAGTTATAATCAGATAGGTACCAAATAATATAGCAGCAACCTTCAGAAATTTGAACACTAATAAATAAGATAGACTGCAATAAAAAGTGAAAATGGATCTTCTTTACTAGTGGCCATAGAACATTCATTAAAACTGACTTATTCATGGTTATACACAAAACATAAATAAAACTGGAAAAAGAGTAAAGACAACATTTTCTGACCATACAGTGACAGAACTAACAGTAAAACTAGAAAACAAAATCTAACATTTTAAAACATTTATAAGTGTATCTTTAGTCAAAAAAGCGATTAATACCAAAATTATATTACATCTAAATACCAGTAATGAAAATATACTGCATCAGAGTTTATGGGACATAACTGAGACATTGCTCAAGAGCATGTCATTGTATTAAATATATAAGGACACAAGCACAAAAATAAATGCTAAGCATCCATGTTTAGAAATTAGTTAAAAGATTAATGAAGCCCAAGGAGAGCAGAAGTCAGACTATTAAAAGGATTAAAACAAATTAATGAATTAGAAAGGAAATCGTAGAATTAGTCAATAAATACAAAAGCAGATTCTTTGAAAAATAAAATAGTATTAGCACAAGAAATCTTTATAGCTACCAAGATTTCTTGACCTTGGTACTCAGGGAAGATCTTTCTTTACTGTAAATGCTGCACTGCACATTATGTGGAGCAGCAACCCTGGCCTCTATCTACTTGGATGCCAGTGCCACTTCCCTTACTCTACTGTAACAACCAAAAATGTCTATGGACATTGTCGATTATTCCTTGGGGCAAGGTGTCAAAACTGCCCCAATTAAAACCACTGGACAACTCAATCAAAAGTAAACAAAAAAGGTACAAATATCCAATATGAGAAATAATAAGGAAAAAATAATGTCAGGGAAAATAAAAGAATCAAGAGAGATGATTTTAATAAATGCTGCAAATTAATATAAAACCTAGATAAAATCAACAATACTATAACAAAATAAAATTAACAAAAATAGATAATCTAACACATGGGAAAAAAAGAAAATCTAACACATGGATTATCAAAGAAGAGAGAAGTTATCAAAATCTAAGTATAAAAAAAATTGACCCCCAACTATTTAAATACTGCTTCATTCTCTAGGATATAGTTGGCCATATAATTAAGAGGAAAGAAAACTTAGAAAAAAAAGATTAAGGAGATAAAATTAATATTATTATACAGATACTATTTTGCAAATGATAAAACCATTCATCTTTAAAAAAAGTGAATTTTACTGAGCAGGTATTAAAAATAATGAGAAAATAGAGTAAGTTGGCTCAGTATAAAATTAATACCAAGATATTATTTTATATATATACATATAATCTCTTTAATAAGAGAATTTGTCAGAAAAACACAACATAGGAATAATTTTGACAGTAAATTTAAGAAACATCAAAAGATTCCGAGGGATACAAAAGAATACCATGTGCTAAAATAGGCAGATGTGACCACATAACAATATCAACAAACTCTCAAACTAAATAAAATACCAACAGGAAACTAGAACATTGGAAAAATAAATCATAAATAATAGCTCAAACAATCATGAAAATGAAGAGTAATTTGGGGAGGAGGAGAAAAGAGAGGTAGATTTATTGATATAAAAAAACAATAAAAGTGACAATAACTAAATCAGTTTGGTACTGGGATTTGTACAGTAAAGTGGATTAAAAGTATAGAATCCAAAAAAGTAAAACAATATATGTATACTTAAGGTGGCATTTCACATTAATGGGAAAAAAGATGAATTATTTAAGAATTTGTGTTGAAACACTTGGATAGCTCTATGGAAAAAAATTACCTCAGGATAAGTTCCAAAGAGATAAGATTCAATTATAACACTTAAATATCATAATTTACATATCTTTTAGATGACATTGGAGTAAGAAAGGTATTTTCAGTGTGATTTTTAAATATCTCAGAAGCTATGAAAGAAAGATTTTTAAAAATTGACATCTTTATGTTATTGAGTTTGTCAAATACTCAGTACTTGTGAAAATACAAGGGATCCCTGGGTGGCTCAGCAGTTTAGCACCTGCCTTCGGCCCAGGGTATCATTCTGGAGTCCCGGGATCAAGTCCCACATTGGGTTCCCTGCATGGAGCCTTCTTCTCCCTCTGCCTGTGACTCTGCCTCTCTCTCTCTGTGTCTCTCATGAATGAATAAATAAAATCTTAAAAAAAAAAAGAAAGAAAATACAAACATTTCTGTACTATAAAAAGCACCATTAACTAAGTCAAAACTAAGAAAAGTCAGAAGCATTTCCAAGGACCAATTTTCATAATATATAAAGAGCTCCTTTCAATAAATAAGTAAAAGGCAATGATCTTAATAAAAACAAAGGCAAAAACTAGTGACCAAAAAAAAAAAAAATCAAAATAAAAGCGTTCTTAGCCATTTCTTTTGCAATATACTAAAAGTCATATATATCCTAAGAGAAGTAAAAGTCAATGCTACAATGAATAAAATTTTTCACCCATCAAATTCAGAAGTTACATAGCTCATATGTTAGTGAAGCTGCCAAAAACCCGGCAGTGTCATATATTGTTTTATGGAAGATAGTGCTGTACTAAATTGATGGAAATTTGCCAATAACTACTGAAAGTACAAATGTTCCACTTTCCATTTCACTTTTAGTAATTTACAGATATACTTTAAAATGTGCACAAATATGTATGTTCAATGAGACTATTCTTGTTTGTAACAGCAAAAGAAGAAGAAGAAGAAGAAGAAGAAGAAGAAGAAGAAGAAGAAGAAGAAGAAGAAGAAGAAGAAAAGAAGAAGCAGCAGCAGCAGCAGCAGCAAAACTTCACCAATATGGGATTGAAAAGAAACATGCATGGCAAAATAACATGCATGGCATTATAATGCAATACCACGTGACTTAAAAAGTACAGAAACTTTGAACACCTGGGAGGCTCAGTCGTAAGCATTCGACTCTTCGTTTTAGCTCAGGTCATGATCTCAGGGTCATGAGATGGAGTCTCATACTGGGAAGGAGTCTGCTTGAGATTATTTCCCTTCTCTCCCTCTCTGTTCCCTGCCCTGTTCGCAACTTCTCTCTCTCTCTCTCTCAAATAAATAAATAAATAAACAGAATCTTTTATATATATAAAAGTACAGAAACTTCGCATGTATTGACATGGAATAATCTCCCAGAAATGTAGAAATGTATCTCCCAGAAATGTAAAAATGTAGAAAGACCAAGGTGGAATGATACTGTGATTTCCTTTTGTAATAAAGCGGGCTAAATAGACATATCTGCTTATATATGGAATCAAAAACTTTCACCTACACTTAAGAAAATGATTACATTGGTAGCCTATAGGAAAGGATGATCAAAGACAGGCAGAATGGAGATTTTTTTAGTGAATACTGTTTTGTATCTTATGGTTTTGAGTTAAGTGCATATATACCTCTTCAAAGGTAATTTATCATTTTCATATTTTACTTTATTTTTTAAATATTTTATTTATTTATTTACTTAATTACTTATTTAGAGAGTGAGAGTGAATTGGGAGGGGTGTGGAGCAGAGCAGGAGGAGAAGGAGGGGGAAAGAATCTCAAGCCGACTCCCCAATCAGCCAGGAGCCCAACATGGGGTTCCATCTCACGTCCCCGAGATCATAACCTGGGTGGAAACCGAGAGTGGGACACAACTGACTGAGCCACCCGGGCACCCCAAAAGGTAATGCATCATTTTTAAGAAGTTGGCCAAAGTTCAATTTGATAAACATGAAAGAAAGCAATCATGCCAAGATCAAATGAAGCCAAAACAAATGCTGATTTTGAGATCCAGAATCTAAGCTTACATGATTTTTTAAAAAAAATTTAAGGTTCATGTTGCCAGAGAAAGCCGACAGACAGAGCTACCAGTGTAGCTTTACCCTATGGATCACAGCACTACATGTCTGAATGTCCTCTGACCAAATATTTATTTTCTCCCCACAGACAGAATGCTATCTCTCAAACCAACCAACATCTCTCCTCTTTTGAAGACTGCAATTCCAAGACTCCTATTGTGACTGTGACTGATGCCCCTTTCTGTGAACCTCAGAAATATTTAAGCAGGCAGTGATTATGCATTTGCTTAAGCATAACTTACTATTTACTCAGCAGACATTTATCGGGTATCTATCAATCACATGCCAGATAGGATGGAGGGCACAGAGAACAGAGAAATGCAAAGTCATGGTCCCTGTTCTTAAGGAATTTGCATGGTAATCATATGCAGAGACCAAGAAGTAGAATTTAATGCAGTTTTCTCTGTGTTAGAATAATAGTCATAGTAATAAATGTAAGAGGAGTTTAGGAGAGGGAGAGCAGTAGCAATTCTGAAGATTCAGAGAGGACTTCACAAGCCAGAGAACATTCTACCTCTGCCAGACCTCCTACAGTTGAGTAAGAATCGAGTCATTGGTTCATGGTACTTGAATACTAAAAGACTGAATATAAATGATAGTAAAAAAATGTGATTTAGTGGGATGAATGAAGTTTTGACTTCACAGTTGGAGATTTCTGTTTCATACCCACTTTGCTCATCAACCTCCAAGAAGTTTGCTTGGGATGGTATTGGGATTGTGTCTATAGTCATCTAAGCCACTGGGTGCTTTGTGAGAATTTATAACCAAGTGTCTAGAATTCCCACTTCCTTGGAATCCCATCTCATTAGAAAATGCCATGTTACTTAATATCTTCAGAACGTAAACATAATTTCAAAACATCCACTGAAAATTATAGCTTTAGTTTGAAAATGGTTATTCAAAAGCATGCTCCAATCTAAGGCAAATAGTCATGAATTTAAAAATATGAATATCAGGGATCCCTGGGTGGCTCAGCGGTTTGGCGCCTGCCTTTGGCCCAGGGCGCGATCCTGGAGTCATGGGATCGAGTCCCGTCGGGCTCCTGGCATGGAGCCTGCTTCTCCCTCTGCCTGTGTTTCTGCCTCTCTCTCTCTCTCTCTCTTTCTATGTCTATCATGAATAAATAAATAAAATCTTTAAAAAATATATGAATATCATCATTTTTCTTCTTAGAATAATAATTACTTAGCATGAGTACAAACATATTAAAAGACAAAAGACTCACTGAACCTGCAGGCGGCTTAATGACCACAAAAGGCAGCACAGGGGAAAAAATGATCTTTAACAAAGGGAGCAAACATAAATATATAATATGGGGGAATATAGAAGTGAAACAAATCCTTTTGTCATGGGGATTTTCAGGGACTTGGCACCAAGCATAACCATCGTAAATCCAAATTGCACCGAATCCTCTACTGCCACCTAAGGAGTTCTGAAAAAAGTCTTAATATTTTGTAGATGGAGACATACTCTCCTCAACTAAAGATTTTAAGAACTCATTTTTCAGATATTATGACAGGCTTTCCCATGCAGTGCCTGGCTCTAGTTGATATAAATGTTAAAGTGATAAGGAAACCTAAAGCAACAGAACAAATGTGGAGCACAGAAGCTCAGTGATGTGGGAGGGCGCGGAGACAGGCTGACGGATGCTGCTTGCCCAATCCTGTAGGCACATTTCCAGACTAATCCCAAATACTCAACAAGCAGATTTACTAATGTGGCATCCCAAAAAGACTTCAGCACTGAAGAATTGTTTCTTCATTATAAAGTATATAGGTAATTTTGTCTTTCTACCTGGCTACAAAAACATTCAGTCTATTAGCTTAAAGGTCATTGTATTTTGCAGTAACCCATGCGTGCAATCAGATTTGGCTCCATAGACGCTGCTGTCCTCATGAGCATGCATACAATACTATTTAAAGGTCAGCCAACTTTCACTGTCAAAACAGTATAAGGAGAGAATACCAGTAATGTGGGTCTGCATGATGGCACACATTTTGCTGACATCTTTCTGAAAAACGCACCTAGAGATCTGAGGTAGGAACATGACAAGTTAGGGTCAAGAATTTGATGAATGTTTCTGTTATATGATTATGGATTCTATCACATATAATTCAGAATGTATGAAAAGCTGAAGACAATAAATGCGGAAAGCATTTAAAAGAAGAGCCAGTCAACAATTTCTGTGTGGCTTCATAGAGAGATCGAGACCAAATGAGTGGGGTAGATTATGGCTTTCAATGCACCTTACCAATAATGAAGGATGTTGAAAACGAAAAATGTATTTTAGCTTCTGAAAGTAGGGTCTCTGCCATGAATACTTGAAGACGTTCTTTATTAGGACCCATATACTGCTTAATAAATTAAACAATCTGACCCTTCAGGACTCTCTTTCTTTCTCCTTTCATATTATATGATCAGTTATAAGAATTCTTAGGGAGGGATAATTTTATTTTTCTGTTGTTCACTACTATTTGGTATCAGTGAAGCCAAATTATCAGCCTCTACTTCCCAGAGGACAAATTTCATCCATTAGTTACGATATATAGGTTCAAAGGAGATTGAAATAAAAATCACAAATGGGAAATTAATGAACAGCCATTAAAGAGTTTGGGCATGTTTAAAATAAACTTGAAACATTATCGTGGAGGACAATCTTTGACAGTTCTCAAAAATGTTTTTTGAAGCTATTTCAAGATGTATAGATGTGGCCCAACATGACATTTTTCGTGTTTGCGATGCAACTGCTTTCATCTATTCTGACATCTTCAAGTTATCTGAATATAGGAAGTATCACTACTCATGTTGTACAAGGATTAACACTGAATATATTTATCACATTCTCTGGAATGTGGCTTTAAGCTATCCTGAGTTTCTCAGATAGTTAAGGTGTGGATTTTTTGTTTTTGTTTTTGTTTTTTTAAATAATACAAAAGTTTCCCTTTAATGGTCTTCTGGACTAATGTTAATTATATTACCATATATCATATATAAATATACATATATATATATTTATCAGAAGGCAATTTTTCAGACGGCGCTGTATTATTGCTTAATGTAATTAAATTGGTCTATCATCAAATCCTATTTAGTTGATGAACCATATTTACTATTGCCATTTTTTATTTACCATTATAATCAGTGATCGTTTATTGGTTAGCCAAGAACTTCCAATAGCTTAGTTTTTGCAGCTGTTTTCAACTTAAGACTTGGTTATTGAATGCATAGGTCATGATAAATGGTCAGGCCAACCCTGACTAAAATGGAACTGATCTATTTAGTCAATAATGAATGTGGACGTACCGCTGTATTGTAAAGTTTATATAAATCAATACACTGTACTACTGTAATTATAATCATAAGATCTTTGAGAGAGTGTATGTGGAATAACCCTCATGGCCTTTAGCAGAGCATCTTTCACAAAGCAGATGTTCATTAAATGCAAGCTGAATTTAATAAATACTATTATAGAAAAACAAGTGAAAATCAAGAATTGTTTTAAAAACTTGGCTGTAATTATATACAATGCTGTATGCTGCAGGTATTCAATACACATGTGAGTCAAAGATTGAGCTTGATCAAACAATACCTGCGAGTCAAATTTGTGGTACAACATCTTGATTCAGCTCTCCCAGAGTATTTAAAATATAGTGAAAGGAATTCTCTATAGTTTGTGAACAGTGGGTAGGGTCTGAAATACTATCTTTACATGCGCAATACCAAGACCTTTGGAATAGAAGTTTTTTTTTTTTTTTTTCAATACATAGAATCTGGTTCTCATGAATGACTATGGAAACTCCAGGTTTAGTTGCTAGGGAACATAGATTATTTTGTGTGATGCTTGAAAAGACATTATTTGTTCTGATTCTTTTCATGAGTTGAGACTGTTCACATAGTATCTTCAGAATGGAAAGAACAAACCCCTCGCTTCCTCTGATGGCACTGGGACTACAAAAAAGGAAGAGGTATGTGAGATGGCCTTCTCAATGCTGTGGGAACAATGAGGCAATCATTATAACTCGCATTCTATCCATTTTTACTTGACACTGACCAAAGGCAGTTTCGGGCTTTTAAGTATTTTGTATCAAAAAACATTGAATGGCTTCATCTTTTTTGGATTCGACCAATGAGAGGGGCTGGAGTCTAACCAGAACTATGAAAATGTTCTAGACATGGATGTCATTGCTCTGACACTTTAAAAACTTTTTTAAAACCAATATTATTATTGATTCATATCCATTCTTCTCAGTACTCGATGAAGGCACTTGATTATCCACTCACATGGATAATCTGAAACACTGAGAGTTCAAATAACATTAATATGGAATCTGGGCTTATATTAAATCTGACAAATAACCTAATGTTTTAAGAGATGCCAAAGTAAGATTTTGCGTTTCTGTTATTCTGATAAGCTTTTAAATTTAGTTCTCTAGCCCTGAATATGCCACACTTGGTCAAGAAAAAAAACCAAAAACATGCTTTTAATCCTGGAATATATTCTGGCATTAAATATTAGCTTGTTAAGTAAGCACACAGAAAAAATTATAGTCATGATTTTGATGGGCTTAATATAAGTTATAGTCAAGACAAGAAAGTAGCACCTTCATAATTGGCACCAGACGGCATCCATCTAATTTTATACACCTCAAGAGAGAATAATGCCACAATTAAAAACATAAGTGATTTTTAATAAATATTTTTAAAGTATTATAAAAGTTAAACTATAAAGTCTATGCCTGCCTTAAATTCTGTTCATGTATTACATACTTAATGAGAAAAAGTTTTATTTCCTGCTAATAGTAATTCAATGATAATTATAAATATTTAGAAAATTGCTTTTTAGAAAGTACCAGATATGCTCATTATCAAAAGTAGTAGGAGACTGTATCTACCAATTTCTTTTTCTGCAGAATCTGAACACCATGCAAAATGAATGTTTTCTTCGTGCTTTAAAAATTGAATAGATTATGGGGCAAATAATGCTACTATGGAGGTTTTTGAATTTATGCTGAGCTACAAAGGAAAGATACAACTTGCATGTTTGTTATTTAAAATCAAACATAGAAAATTAAACACACAAGAGCCAAAGGCCTTTTTTTTCTTCTGAAGAGAAAGAATTCTAGTAGATGCAGAAATCAGGTGTATGATATTTAATTATTGGTGTCTAGATCTGATATCCAGAAAAAGCAAATGCAAGGGATGCTATTTCTTCTGGGAGAAAACATGTCATTGCTTAAGGTAGTGGACTTTCAATAAAGGAGATCAAAGATCTTAAGCTAAAAATGAGTCAATAATGGAAAATGAATGAGACAAAAATTAACATATTTTGTCCCTTTCTCAGGAATCTCTTTGGTCTCACCACAGCACACATTTGCTGCCGATCAAATATTCCAGACCATCCGACTCATACAACTGAACAAGATTCTCCTAGAGAGAGCTACTCACCCATTAAAAAAAATGTACATATTTAAGGTATACTACATGATGATCTGATGTAAATATATATAGTGATTACTACCATCAAACAAATTAACATATCCTCTCACATAGTTTTTTGTGTGATGATAGCACCTGAAATCTATTCTCTCACCCTTTTTCTTTCCTTTTCCTAGAGTAGTGAGTGCTCCATGCAAGAACTGCCATTGATGAGAACTTTACCCTCACTTTGCTAAAGTGGAAGTTGTGTTTTGGTGCCATAGTCATGCTGTGTATTGCTCTTAAATCTATTATACTGTTACATTTCTAAATTTGACTGTAACACAGGAATATTAATTGATTCAACAACTTTGGAAATATATTTGACACAATCTACTAAAGCTAAATATATGCCAACCATATGACTCAGAAATTCTATTCCTATGCAAATTCCAAAGACAAATGACTATACATGGCCAAAAAAAAAAAAAAAAGACTAAAATGTGCCTATCAGCTTTGTTCATAATATCCCCAAGCTGGAAGTAACCCAATATCCATCATCAGAAGAATAGCTAGGCAAAGTGTGATGTATTCCTATAAGGGAGTACGGCTACATAACAATAAAAGTAAACTACAGGTACACAAAACAAATCAATTCTATGAAAAAGCTCTACACTGTCCCTTTGCTTTTGCTATAAACCTAAAACTGCTCTAAAAAAGTCTTAAAACATTCACTAAATAAAACTAAATAAAAAAAAGAAACGATGAATCTTAGAAACATTAAATCATTTTTTAAAAATATTTTATTTATTTTTTCATGACACAGAGCAAGAGGCAGAGACATAGGCAGAGGGAGAAGCAGGCCCCATGAGGAGCCTGATGTGGGACTGGATCCCATGACCCCAGGATTACAACCTGAGCCAAAGGCAGACACTCAACCACTGAGCCACCCAGGTGCCCCCATGAAATCAATATTTAAAAAAAAAAAAAAGACAGGAACAAATGAAAATATGTTGTATGATACCATTTCAGAATGGTAGTTCAAGAGTAGACAAAAGTGATTTATGTGGAAAAAATTAGAATGCTAATTTTTGGAAGGGGTTTTTCTATGAAGGAGCACTAGGAAAATTTCTGGGGGTGATGGAGTGGTTCCATATATCTGCTTACACAGAAGCTTTATGCTTAAGATTTAAGCACTTTGTCTATAAATTATATTTAAAAAATAAAGCATATATAATTACTGAGGACCTGGTCTGTGTTAGGTATTTATATAAGAACTGGTGATAGACTAATGAACAGATAACACACATTTAGTTATTTTTCTATGATTTTTTTTTAATATAGGTTGGAAGTTATGTGAAGTTAGAGTACACTGTGATTCATTTTTGTATTCTTGATATCTGGAGTAATAACAGGCACACATTAGGTAATCACTAAGTGTTTTGGATGAATGCTTTCATGAGTTAAAAAAAAAAAGAACTATTTACTGTTATAGTCAGTAAGTATGACTTAGAATTATCTCCCCTTGGTAGATTTTTCTGAAACACAACTACCTGGTTTTGTTCACTCCACAAATAATAACTTCTCACATTTATATTGCCTTCTAAATACAGAAAATAAAGACGTTTCAACAGCAACACATTGTTCCTATGAAGTGATGCTTAAAAGAAATAAAGTTGAATCTGTACAGGAAATAGTTAAAAAGATGTCTAATCTTCAAAATCATGAAATTATTTTATAATGGAAATTATGACCAGGTATTTTCTTTCTTCAAAAATAAGCACCTGAGATGTTTTAAATGGAACCCAAGAAGACAGAATGATAAAACACCCAGGCTCTTACAAAAGGATATAGTATTTCCAATCCTATAGTGACAAAGGGGATAAAAATGTGTGTACTTAGGTTGGTTGCTTCTAACTATAATCAATGGCTCTGTCAAGGTGCTTTTTACTGCCAACTACTTCAGAAATAATCACTTCAAGTAATACAAGGATCATCTTTATTTTAATCAATGTCAGCCTTGGTAAAAACTTGTGACCAGATAATCAAGAAAAATATTCTGAAAATCACTACTTAATTCACATGAGACACATACCTCCATGAAATTGAAAAAAAAAAAGACCCCCAAAAAGATTAATCATAATAAAAAGCATTATATCAAGTATGATTTTCATGCCATTGCCTTTCTAACATTGCTCTCATTGTACCCTGAAGGAAATAGTTTGGTCTTAATACCAAGAAGAGCAACAAAAAGGAACTAAATCCTACTGACATTGAAAATGTATTTACAAATTGATCAGTGAATTCAGAGATCATTTCTGACCAATGTCATTAACAATATATCAAAAAATCATCTCATCTCCTAGAGCTCCTGAAACCTGAAATCTCCCTTTCAATTGAATACTTTACAGAAGTGCTCAGTCCTCTACTCTTAACCTCCAAAATGTAGTATTTCTGAGAGCAGATAGACAATTTTATTGATCTTGAACTCTCCTCCCAGACATGGAATGAATCCTATTGAAAAAGTGGGAAAGGTAAAGAGAAAATAAGATAATATTGACAAATTAAGAATCCTGGCAAGAGCAATGTATATTCCATAAGCTTAACTTTAAAAAAGATGGCAAAAGGAAGTGAGAGAGGAAATGGGGAGGGGGAAAAGAAGGAAGAACAGAAAGATGGACACAGGAAAAGAATTGGTGAATTTTGCTTTAGCCAACAGGAAAAAAGCCAACACTTTGAGGAAATTAGGACGTTCTATTGATTTTCTGTAAAATGTGTCCAGAAACACAAATTAAAGTCAATATAGGATTTAATAAAAAGGATTGAAAAAAGTGGTTGGGTTTGGCTGAAGCCTGAGGTTTGGAAGAGGAGATGGGTGTTGTTTAAATCATGTATTGAACCCAGACCTTTCATGTTAATTCAGGGAAAGTTTGAAGTTTTCCTGGGACCCCAGCATAAAAAAACGCAAAAACTTGTCCACAAAGAATGACTTCAGCTATGAAAATCATTCACTTTCAGGACACCTGGGTGGCTCAGCGGTTGAGCATCTGCCTTTGGCTCAGGGCGTAATCCTGGAGTCCCAGAATCGAGTCCCGCATCAGGCTTCCTGCATGGAGCCTGCTTCTCCCTCTGCCTGTGTCTCTGCCTCTCTGTGTGTCTCTCATGAATAAATACAATCTTAAAAAAAAAAAAAAGAAAGTTACTCATTTTAGAAAGGGAATTAATCATGTATTATCATTAGCATAACATTTATTTTTCATTTATGAGTTTTTGAAACAGTGATATGTAATGTCACTTTAGGAGTATTATGCATTTCTGTAAAAGTAATAATAGGTATTTGATTTCATGTGTCATAGATATTTTCAGCATAGCAACAGACAGTATAGGGTATTTGATAAATTTATCATTTAAGATAATCACAGAGGCAAAAAAAAATCACAGAAGCCATAAGGAAGCATGTACAGAGGACTATATATCAGACCTGATACTGGACTAGTAATAGCCTATAATATACCTTTAAACTCAAAATACCTGATTATACAAAAGGGCAGGAGTCAAACTCTCAAACTAATATGTAAACCTTAGAAAATCAAGTTGGAAGATATTAAATGTTTACATTAGAATAATGAGTTAAACTTCTCTAACAGTTTCCATTCTTTTTTTTTTTAATTTTTAATTTTATTTATGATAGTCATACAGAGAGAGAGAGAGAGAGGCAGAGACATAGGCAGAGGGAGAAGCAGGCTCCATGCACCGGGAGCCTGACGTGGGATTCAATCCTGGGTCTCCAGGATCGCGCCCTGGGCCAAAGGCAGGCGCCAAACCGCTGCGCCACCCAGGGATCCCCAGTTTCCATTCTAAAACGTTTTTAACAATTTAATCAAAAGATGTAATAAATAAATGAATACATACTTTCTCATAATTTGGTTTACACTGAACACATATAATACCTCTCCCTATGGCTTGGAATGTTAGGTAACATCACACAATTTTGGCTTAGGTTCTATTGCTGTAAAGTGTGTATCATCATGCGAGAGTCCAGTATAGATGAAAGGCATTGATGTGAAGTGGTTAAGAGGAGTTTCAACTCAGGAGGCACACTGATCAGAGTGATTCCACTATTTATAATCTGTGAGACCTTGGAAAAAATACTTTATCTGCCAAAACTTCAATTTCCTCATCTGCAAGTGAAAGTTAAAAACACATCACTCTCATAACCATAAAAAGCTATAAGCATTAAAAGAAATGCTGTAGATAGAACATATGTCAAAGTTCTGACCACATTGTTTGTAAGACCTCCGTAAAAGGTTGCTATTGTTATTAAAGTAACAGAATAATTGAGATCTTTAATATTATGTACACTGTGAACTTTTCTCACATACAATAGCAAAGGCCCATAAATAGGTTTTGCGTTGAGGATACATATCAACTTAGAATCTGTGGAGAGAAAACATTTCTGAGGTTTACTATATTAGGTGCACCGTGAGTAGGTTGATTTAGGGGGAAAAATAGTTATGGTACCCAAAAAAGTTTGCATTATCAAAGCACTGTAAGCATAATATTGATGTGCGTATCATAGCATAAGTTTCTACAGTGAGTTTAATTCACATTCAATGTGATAAAATTTGGATTCAAGTCAGATTCTCTCTTACATGTCAATTATAAGTGCTACTTGATCTCTTACTATTATTTCTATTTTTTAATTTGCAACCTCTGATGAGTCATCAAAGGTAAACTTAATTTCATTGTTTAAAAGTCATCATTAAAAACTCTATTTGCCAAGGATTAAATTTACATGTTTCTCACGTCTGATCCCAGATAGTTTTCTTTTTTTTTTTTTCCCAGATAGTTTTCAACATAGAAGAGAGAAATCTGTTATATTTAATCTAAACATAGCCAAGCACACACATTTTTCCTAGAGAGATGTCTATTAGGCCTATGGAAACCCTCCAGTGGCCATTAATGCCCTTCCTGGGCTTATACGGCATCTAATGAGTACATCTACCTGGAGAGACCCTGGTTGGTATTCTACAAGGAAGTAAAATGGCCCATTAAATGAGATTTATGGAGTTTTCTGACATGAGTTCTGGTAGGGAGGGAAATTGCACGTCATTTCTGTTATGGCTTGTCTGGTTGTGCTATTCCAAATGATGAATTCATTGTCATAAATACTTAGGCTCAGGCCTGAGAATACAGAACCCATTTTGTTGGTCCTTGTCATGGTCCTCTATCATAATTGTATCCAACTAGCTACAATGTGGGAGGGTCTTACTTCCCATGTAACTGAGTCATTCCTTTCCAGCTTTTGCTTTATAAATTTACATAATTTTATAATAGTTAAATCATTGAAATTCTTAATAATCTGGCCAAGTATACACCATTCTTTTTAAAAGGAGATTATATGTAAGGAGAAATCCCTTGATGTTTTGCGATGATTTATCTTCTTATTGATTTATACCCTCTATTCAAAGCCAGTGCTGTATTTATATACCCATAAACACACACATACTCCCCTATAGTTGACAGACTTGTTAATACATGAATATTTTTATGTTTTTTATTCACTTATAAATATAAATTCATTTACAAATATTTTACTCATCGATACATATTCTGTAAAGTAAGTAGGAAATACATACATATCCATGTCCCTTTACTTTAAAAATGATGCATACTAATTTGTATGCCATTTAATATAGCATATGTTATATATTTAATGCATTTAATGTAAGGACTTTTTTTAAAAAAAACTTTTTTCTCCTTTCAATATGCTCTATCTCTGAGCCATTTTAATTGGACCAAAATGAAATAGAGTCCTTGTGTAACAGCATAAAAATAGTCAAGTAGGTTCTAAAACTCTTATTTGAGAATAATTTCCTTTATGGTTTTATTTGATATATTTATTTATGGATAAATGCACAGATGGAAAGATGGTAGTATATGTGGATAATGAGCATTTCTGAACTCAGGCATTTTGAACTGAGATAACTTGAGCTTTTGGACTCTCTCTTTTTTTTTTTTTTAGCTTCGATCTGGTTAGTGGCTACATGGAAGTTAATATTAGTTTTCATCAAATCTAATTATCAAGTGTAGATTTCAAGCATTATTGCCTCTTAGAAAATCTCATACTTGTATAGCTCTTAGACATAAACTCATAAGCTGCAATTATGCTGTGATGGATTAAAATTGAAGATCTTGTTAGTGCTTGGTTCTTGTTGAACCATAAGCCACTATGCAAAAGTAATATAATGTAACTCAGTTACACTTCCAAATATGAAATCAGCATCATTATTGCTATATGCCTTTTCTAGTTTTCCAGAATTTTATTAGATTCACTAAATACACTATCTCATCTCCTTATGAGGAAATCTTACTGGTATTTAAAGCTGTATCAGTCTCAGCCTTGGCATTTGGCTATGGAACCAGAATTTTCAATTTATGTCTTAGTTTTGCAGCTGTCTTAGACAGACTCAACTTCCTGTTCAACAGCAACCAAAATATAGCCTGTCCATCACCTAAATGATCTCACATCAGTATCAGAGGGATAGATAATGTCCTAATCCCTATATCAGTTGCACACATATTTCCTGCCATCATGGACATCAGGACTTTTGAGCAATTTCTCATAAATCCTTAATTCAACATTATCCTAGGGTTTTAACTTTTAAAATGTTCTTTCTCATGAATGGCTTTCCCCATACCCCCTGCAGCAGCACCATTTTGGTTTTTTAAGTCTGGTAAAATGATTATGTGTGTTCATCTATATCATGAAGGAATTTTTGGTGCTGATTTTGTCAGTTGGTTGGATTAGCCAAATGTTCTAGTCACTTGACCAGGGAATTGTTTTCATGATTCAGCAAGAAAATACTACCTTACCAATAGCTTCCCTTAGAACAGTATCCCAGCAGTAAATGTAAATACTAGCTTTCTCCTCATTTTGTAACAAGAAATACAAAGCTACACATTACACCACAAGATAAGGTAAATTAATTCTAGACAGTAGTAAATTAACTATTTTTAAACTTTGGCCTAACTTCTGAGAGGGCTTGACACTGTAGCAAATGTTTAGGAACCAAACTCAGAATTCTAATACTTAACCTATTCTGTGATTTCAGGACCACTGAAGCTTTCATATTTTTAAGACAGTAGTAAAATACAGCAAAATGAACTACAAATTAATTGTGTGGAAAGGTATTTTTGGAACCAAGAAAACTTTATTTTAGGAAAAATACAATATATGATCATAAATATAATGAAAAAAGCAAATAGCAGTTAGCATCACTGATTTAATCAACACGATTTAAAAATAATGATAATAATGATGATGATGATGATGATGATGATGATGATGATGTTTTTGGGCAGCCCAGGTGGCTCAGCAGTTTAGCGCCATCCTCGGCCCAGGGCATGATCCTGGAGACCAGGGATTGAGTCCCACATTGGGCTCCCTGCATGGAACCTGCTTCTCCCTCTGCCTGTGTCTCTGCCTCTCTCTCTGTGTGTGTCTCTCATGAATAAATAAATAAGATCTTAAAAAAATTTTTTAAGCCATACTTTGGAGTTGATTCATTTTTTTTTAAAAAGGTCTGCAAACATAAATATTTACTATCTTAGTCTTTGCTCTAATTAAGTTTTTGCTTTGATTCTTGTAATCCATATGAAGATTCAAATTAATTTGAAGTATTTTAGTTGTGTACCTTGAAAAGACACAAAAGTATTAGTGTGGTTCAAGAGCAGAATACCAAAAATTAACAGATTATTGGCTGGAAGTTACTCTAGCAATGATATATGGAAGAAATCCTTGTTTCACATAAAAAAAAAGAAAGTAGTGAACAAGAAAACTTAAAGCAAAGCAAAACAAAACTCTCTTGTGTCCCTAAATTAATTGAATACTGTATGTTGTCATTCATACTCAAGAAATGTATCACTAATGAATCAGATTTTATCATATGTATGTGTGACGGGTGTGTGTGGGTTTGCATGTATATTTATCCCCCTCATCAGCAACACTCTCACTATTACTTATGTAAGTGCAGTTATTCAGCTGAGTACATTCTAATAGAGGATACAAAAACCATTCTCTTGAGATTCCAAGCAAATTACTTTGTTGCATTTACGATCTAACCACAGTGGCTTTTCTTATGTCAATTTATTATACCCAAGGGCAATTCCTCTATTTAGTTCCTTTTTCAAGGTCATAGAGTTGAGCTTGATTAATATGGCTGTAAAACAGAATCAGATGTGAAAACTATTGGTCGAGTATCAGAGAATGTTTTGTTAAGAAATTGAAAAGGGAAATCTTTAAAATGAAAATGGTGCATAATAAGATAACAATTCCATTGAGATTTTATTTTTTATTATTTTGGGGTATTGAATAAGAACTATAATAAAAATAGATGTTGAGGCTAAGGTTGAATGGTTTTAAACCAACTTTATATTTGTAAAACACTGCTGCCAAAATATGTATACAATACTGGGGCGGGGGAGAGTTGAGTAAGGTGGACACAATCAAGTTACTACAAAACCCCAAAAGCATTATATTAGAAAAAAATAAATTTTAAGTCATGGGTAAAATGCAGTAGGTCCCTCATAGGCTTTGTACAAATGACAGAAAAACAATTCAAGGGAAGGTTTGTAAGTGGAGTGGGGGATAGGTTCTACTTTCTTCTCTAAGAAAACCTGTAAATTGAGAGTGGTTTAAAAATATATATCCTCAAAAAAATATATATATATATATCCTCAAGAGAAAAACATAATCAAATATTCCTTTTATTTCATATAAGATATAAGAATTACATGAATCTTTGTCACAGTTAGAGGAAAGGTTTGCCTAAGCATAGGACAGGGCAATGAAAATAAATCAGGTATTGAATTTCATGATGAAGCCAGGGATTTAAACCTAGAATTTTAAGTCTTCATCCCAGAATTCTTGATCATTAGCCTATCTTGTATAAGCGATTTATGTGATATTCCAAGGCTTAATTGCTTTCACTGTGGATGCTTTCTGAAGACAGAAATTGCAGTAAAATGTGTGGCCTTAGCATAAATTTATTATATGATCAATAGCATACTTATGTAAATTAATTTACATAAGATTTTTTTCCTTCGCCATCCCAATGTTCCATTTCTTCTTTTTTCGTTTGTTTTTTTTTTTTTCGTTTGTTTTTAAGATTTATTTATCTATTTGAGAGAGAGAGCCAGGACCATAAGTGGGGGAAGGGGTA
Organism: Canis lupus baileyi; assembly: GCF_048164855.1. NCBI lineage: Eukaryota > Metazoa > Chordata > Mammalia > Carnivora > Canidae > Canis > Canis lupus. The sequence goes on from NC_132868.1 coordinate 25,509,273, forward strand.
GAGGAAGAGAATATTTTAAGGATACTCCCGCTGAGCAAAGAGCCCATTGCAGCGCTTGATCTCAGGGGCCAGGAGATCCTCACCTGAGCCAAATCCAAGAGTCAGATGCTGAACTAACTGAGCCACCCAGGCTCTCCCCACGATGTTCCATGTCTTGAAGCATCTCTATGATAATGATGAGGAACTAATTCCCAAACAGGTTCATCATGTCAAACGTGCCCTTGCCTAGCAAACTATCTAGCTTTTCACTTTGTCAAGTAACAAACCATCTGCATTGCCAATCTCAAAATGCTACATTAGTGTAGTTTGAGCAATTATATATTAGGGATATTCATCTAAATAGAGCTATTTACAGTAGACTTGGTTTTCCCAATTAGCTTGTGTGTCTATGAAGACAACCATTTTACTTTAGACATCTTTGATCTCTAACAAAATTCTTATCATATCTAAGTAGTAGGGTCTAATCAATGGTTAAGAAACCACATTGAATAGAATGTTCTCTATCCTAAAGTTGTTTAAAGATGTAACATATTTAACTGGGATTCTTTCTGCCTCAGCTTTAACTGAAGAACCGATATAGTGGCTATCAGAATGCATCCTATTGTATCAAATACATCTGCAGAGCAGAACTGACATAGATAATGAAAAGGAACATATCCCATTACTCTTGGATCTCTTAGCTACATAAGATACAAAGAAAGGTGCAAGGGTCAGAAATAGGATTTTGGAGAATTCTGGTTATCAGGTTTCTCCAGAGAAACCTGTTGCTGTGCTAGAATTATCCTTTCCCCACAATTATGGAGAAAGGATTGAGGGGTAATACCTCTCTTCAGTAGAAGGACACAGAACTGTGGCCTGACTTATATCTAAGAGAGTTAGTTTTATTAAGATATAAGATGTGTCGGAGAAAGAGAGAAAGGTGTGGGGGGAAGAGGGGTCACCTTGGATAGGCTAAATTACAGTGCCAGGGCAGGAGCTCCTCACCACAAAGAGGTCGCCCATGCACCACATCAGATCCAAGAGCTGAGGAAGGGCCTACCAAGGAACCACACACATGGAGATACAAGTCACGAGAACTGCAGGTGACAGAAACCAACAAGAAATCAATCCTTAATCTCCATGAAAGCATTCATGAAATAAAAAGACAAGTTTTATTATATTGACCTCATCCACCTAAAAATCTCAGCTATAAAATACACCAAGCCCAGGGTTTATGAAGTCACCTAGATAAACAAGACCTGGGCTAGGTGGTTTACACCTTCCCTCCTTCCACAAAATACCTAACAGCTAGACAGTAAAGGCTAGTATATAACAGACTCTAAGAAGGAAAGACTTAACTGTGATAAATCAAAGTTCAGAAGTTTGAATAAATAAAATACCTTGAATTCTATTCTCATTACTGAACTGACACTATGTTTGTGACTTAAAGTGCCTGAGGGCCATAGAGATGCCACAAGTCTGTCAGAAGTTACATCTGGGGGCCCCTCGGTGGCTCAGTGGTTGAGCATCTGCTTTTGGCTCAGGTCGTGATCCTGGGGTCCTGGAATCAAGTCCCACATCGGGCTCCCTGTGAGGAGCCTGCTTCTTCCTCTGCCTATGCCTCTGCCTGTGTCTCTCATAAATAAATAAATTAAAATCTTAAAAAACAAAGAAAAGATGAAGTTACATCTGGGCACAGAGGAACATGATTCTCCACTGAATAAGGTATTAGGGAGGTTGTGGGAGAAAAAAAAAACTGTTTGTTTACAATACAAAATGTTTTTAAAACACTGGTTAAAAATATATGAAGCAAATATTTATATATATATGAAGCTTTAAATTAGTAAAATGAAATCTCCCTACCTACAGTAATTTTATGTAGACTCAGGCTACAGAAAATTCACTAAGTCATTTCTCCAGTGGCCTGTGGGATAATCTGAACTGTTTGTCCTTTACAGGGGAAGGGGTGTGTAAAGAAGAAAACAGTAGCCATGACCCATAGAAATCCTGCCTTATGGCCTGTTTCCCTGAGAAGGTAACTCTCTGATTTCATTAGGGAGGGGGTGGATACCAAAGCCAACAAAAGCTACCTTAATACTTGAAGAATTAAGAAATATCTTCAAAAAATAGCTTGAAACCTGAGGCACGCCAAGAGAAATGGAAAGAGAAGGCATCCAAAGAGGCTCTTAAACAGTGTTGTTAAAATTCACACTCATTTGCTTAACATTAAAACCCAGCAATTAGCTAACAAACCTTGGTGACAGACTGCTATTAATTTTGTGCTGACTCCATACATGTAAATTAAACCATTACAAGTTCCCCCACGTGCTGCCTCTGACATTTGTTTTATACAAGTAAGCTGGCAGTGGGGAGGCATAAACTTTGCTCTTAACTCCCTTGGCAACTGAGGCTGCTGATCATTTTGTTAATTTCTTGAAAGATATTCAAAAACTATTTTTTGAGGACAAGGAGGTATTAACAAAATGCTTTCAACTGAACAAGTCTTAAGCACTAAAAATTATACTACTCACACAGTTTTTAGATTTGGCTGGAGACACTTAGATGATTATAATCCAATTTAATATGTAATTGTATATTATAAAATGACATAAATATATTATAGTTATTTTTCCCATGAAGTAATCAAAATCCAGTATATTATAATTCATTATCCTCACTGAATCCTAAAGGTACATTAGAGTATTTCGCTTTTTGCTTTTGATCATAAAAAAAAAAATAAAACAGAAATAGTTACCTTATTTAAAACTATGGTTATAAGGGAGCCTAGGTGGCTCGGTTGATGAAGTATCTGACTTTGGCTCAGGTTATGATCTCAAAGTCCTGGGATAGAGCCCAGAGACAGGCTCCCAGCTCATGGGGGAGTCTGCTTGTCCCTCTGTCCCTCCTCCTGCTTAGGTTCACACTCTTTTAAATAAATGAAATTTGAAAAAAAAAGTACCCTAGGGTCATAGATTGGAAGAAAAGATCTTGTATTGGGCGAATTTTCTCATCAACCACCAAGTGAATTTACTAAATTCTTCAAAAAAACCCCCATGATCCTTTTTTCACCTATAGGCTCAGAATTTCCAAGAGAAGACCAACTGTCACCGACACACAGCCTGAAACTGCTTAAAAAAATCAACCACCTAACCATCGCTGCTGGTGAATTTGGGGGACTTAATCACCTAACAGGATGGGCAGAGTGATATATTCCTCTGCATGGTTTTTAAATATCTGATCTACAGCAGCTGCTCTGCAAATACCCTCTTCCATTCCTTCTCCATTTCCTCATAATGAAATTGTCCTAGGTGTGACATGATATGTTAGGTTTCTTTACCTTTACTATTGGCTTCCTGTCACACTACCTGTTTCAAAAGTCACTGTCCCTAAATATTAGATGGCAGATATCTGTTACCAATCATTCATTCTACGCATATTTTTCAAGGCTTTTAGGTCAAGTGCTGTTCGGTATACTTTGGCCACACACATCAATAGAATAGATGGAAATCCCTGAGAACCATCCCACCCCCCACATCGTTCAGAGACAAGGAAACAAAACAAAACAAAACAACTTCAGACTTGAGGAATTTCCAAAACCTAAAAAGTATCTCTAACAAAAATGCATAGCATCTCAAAATTAAGCAAAAAACAAAAATAAAACAAAAAAAAATTTCTCCTATAATGCTTTTCACTTTGAATTATGGTCATTAGCCCTAGCCCGTACTCCTCTTTGCTCTACATAATCATAGGGTTTGTGGTTTTTTACTCTATGTTCCCTGCAAGCTTGGTGAAGTAGTGAGACTGTAATAGGTGCTCAATAAATGTCAGATTGAATTAAAGAATGTGGCAGTAAAAAATGACCACCTTTTTGTATGTACAGTATGAAATCATTTTGAGTAACTCATTAAGCGAAAGTTAATTACTTCATACACAGTAATTTAGCCAGGACATCCATAGATAAAGTCTCCTAACAAAACTGGGTCTTCATTTAAATTTTTCGTACTGAAAACATGATCTGTAGATCAGCAACACTGGTCCCACCAATGTCTCCTTCCCAACCTAAAAAAGACCCAGTCTGCATTTCAACAAAATCCCCAAGTGGCCTATATGCATGTTAAAATTTAAGAAGTGCTAATATATATATATATATATATATATTACTGGTTTTTAACCAAAACCACATGTAAAACTCAATTGATGTTGCTTCAAAAAAATAAAAAAAAAGAGGGAAAAAAGGAAAAACCTCTGTCTGGGCCACATTCCAATTATACATGCCTATGAGTTTACGAATGAAGTTCCTTTTGTCCTTTGATTCCATGCAGTCTCAGGTACAGCCAAGTTGAAAAACATTGATTTAAACAAAACAATAAGATATAAGCTGGCTATGCCACAGAATTCTCTGAAAAACATTGATTTAAACAAAACAATAAGATATAAGCTGGCTATGCCACAGAATTCTCTGAAAAACATTGATTTAAACAAAACAATAAGATATAAGCTGGCTATGCCACAGAATTCTCTGAAATGAATTAAAAGAAATTGCATTTTTAAATTCAGAAGAGGAAATAAACTTCTTATATATTAAAGACTCAAGTAAGACTTAGGAGTCTACTGATTTTAGGGTCAAGCAGAGAAACATGTTAGTCCAAAGTTATCTTCTGATGCTCTGACGCGGTCCAACAAAACATCCTATTCCTATTTTTCCTTGATGCAAAATCATCTTAAGCAATGAGCATCAGCCTGCACAGTGGAAATGAGCCTTAGAGCAACATTCTGTAGAATTATAGCAAGCATTCCTATGAAGGCTAAAGAGGAACTAGCATGTAATATTTCATCTTTAAAGACTGAAACACTGTTTGTCCTTGGGGAAAATCAAATAAATCAATCCTCCTATCATGTAAACTAATACCTCATTTTGAGTTAGGCTCTTGCTGAGAATTTGACATAAGATATTCAGATTTGTTTTCATAAATCACTATAACTATATAACATACTCAGGAATCCGGAGAATGAATAAATGTTCTCTTAACACATAGTAACTAACTGTCTTAATATTTTGTGTTGGGGCAGCCCTGGTGGCGCAGTGGTTTGGTGCTGCCTGCAGCCTGGAGTGTGATCCTGGAGACCCAGATCGAGTCCCACATTGGGCTCCCTGCATGGAGCCTGCTTCTCCCTCTGCCTGTGTCTCTGCCTCTCTCTCTCTCTGTCTATGAATAAATAAATAAATAAATAAATAAATAAATAAATAAATAAATAATCTTTAAAAAAATATATATTTTGTGTTAATTCACCCCATCAAAAAAAAATGATTTTCAAGAAAAAAGAATGTCTTTTCTAAAAAGCCAAAGAGTAAATTGGCTAGGTACATCTTACTTTTTTGACAAATGTTGGCACTACAAACATAGGAAATGATTTGTTCATGTTCAATGTGGAATCCAAAAGGGTCCAAGAAGAAAATTTTAGGTTCATAAAAGACATAGCAAGGAAATGAAAGTCTTGGGTGGCTCAGTTGGTTAAGTGTCTAACTCTTAATTTTAGCTCAGGTCATGATTTCAGGGATCTGGGATTGAGCCACACGTGGGGCTCCATACTCTACAAAGTCTGCTTGAGATTCTCTCCCTCTACCCCTGCATACTTGCTCTCTCTCTGTCTCTCAAATAAATAAAACTTCATATATATAAAAAAGAAAAACAAAAGAAAAACAAAAATTCTAAAAAGAAAGTAATTGAAATAATTAAAAGGATCCATTATTTCATTTAATCCTTGCATTAACCCAAAGAAGTAGCTACTATTACTCCACTTTCTAGAGGAGCAAAATGAGACAGAGAGGGCAGATAAGTTGCCATGGTCCCTTTATGGTTTACCTGAAACCTAATAATTACTAGAGTTTAGAGTTTTTAAAGTCAGAAAGAACTATATAAAAAGCTCTAATCTGCTAGGGGTTATCAAAACTCTACTTTCAGACAAACAAGGATGGAATTCCAGGATTCTTAACTCAGGAATTTATAGCAATATGTCTAATGAACCTTAAAATGTCCCTGGGATCCACTTTTTTTCAAGTTTTTTTAAGACTTTATTTATGTATTTATGCAAGAAACAGAGAGAGAGGCAGGGACATAAGCAGAGAGAGAAGCAGGCTCCATGCAGGGAACCTGATGTGGGACTTGATCCCAGGACCCCAGAATCACGACTTGAACCAAAGACAGACGCTCAACAACTGAGCCACCCAGGTGCCCCCTTTCTGCAAGTTTTTATTCAAATTCCAGTATAGTGAACAAACAGTGTAATATTAGTTTCAGGTGTACAATATAGTGATTCAATACTTCCAGACATCAGCTGGTGCTCATCACAAGAAGGGCATTCCCAGGATCCATTTCCTAATGTCAGCTTTGCCTTAGTCTCTGTAACAGTACTGGTCTGCTTCAAGGATACTCAGTACTGGCTCTTGCTGGTGATAGTCGAGTTTGTTGGATTTCATCTGTGCTTTCATCAGATGTGCATCATTTGGGACACCTGGGTGGCTCAGAGGTTTAGTGCCTGCCTTCCACCCAGGGCGTGATCCTGGAGTACTGGGATCGAATCCCACATCGGGCTCCCTGCATGTAGCTGCTTCTCCCTCTGCCTATATCTCTGTGTTTCTCATTAATAAATAAATAAAATCTTTTTAAAAAAAGATGTGCATCATGGACACTTTATAAATAAGTCAACTTTCAGGGCCATTTTCATCTTTTTAATGAAAAGGAGACCACTGAAGACAGCTCAGCAATTCTTAAAGGAAATAATGAAAAAACTCTTGCTCTTTAAAGATGGACAAACAAGATGGCTTAAAAGTATGGCAGATCTTTGTTCATCTCAAGAAGAGGCCTGGAGATATTTCTTGGTTCAATAACAGAAACAAAACCTTATCTCATTTCCTGATGTATTATTTTTCAGCAGATGCATCTATATGAAATCTAGTAGTACCTAATATTCTATTCCTCAGTGTTGAATTACAGGACCACTGGCCATTCAAGCTACAGAATCCACATTCATAAATAAAGAGTCTAATGGAGGACCCAGGAGCTGTGTAATTCAGGGGTCTTGGGCAAAGAGTAGGGCATTTCATCTTCCACTAATTTTTTTCCATGATAAATATTTATTAAGCACCTGTTATATGTTATCTGGAGTCAGCAAACTATGTGCCATCCAGACAAATCCAACCAGCCACTTGGTTCTGTAAAGTCATGAGCAAAAAATCATTTTAACATTTTTAAATGGTTGAACAAACGAAGAATACTTCATAAAATGTGGAAATTATGTAAAATTCAATTTTCAGTTGAAAAATGGTTTTACTGGAACACAGCCATGCCTATTCATTTACACATGGTCTATGGTTGCTTTTAGCTACAACAGCAGAGGTGAGTAATTGTGACAAGAGTTTAAGTGTGAAAAGCCTAGAATATTTATTATCTGCTCCTTGAAGAAAAGTTTACCAGTGTGCTAGACATAATGGTGAACAATATATATATATATATATATGGTCATTCAGCTCAGGAAATACTGCAATGGTTCAGTTGCTTGCACTCCCCTTTGGCTTGAAATCAAAGTGAACCTCTATAAGCTTCCATTTCTTTCTCTGTATTGTGGGGATAGAAAAGTAATTTGGCTCATAGGATAGGGTTACTTTCTCTGCACAATGTCTTGTACATAGAAAACACTCAATAAATCAATATTTTCCTCATGCTAAAAGTTTTAGCACCGTTTCCTTTCTCTACCTACCCAAATCCTACCTATATCCTTCAGAGTCTTGATGAAATGCTACCTTTGCATGCAACTTTATACAATCTCTCAATTTAAATTTTTTTTTTACGTTTTTATTTATTTATGATAGTCACAGAGAGAGAGAGAGAGAGAGGCAGAGACACAGGCAGAGGGAGAAGCAGGCTCCATGTACCGGGAGCCTGACGTGGGATTCGATCCCGGATCTCCAGGATCGCGCCCTGGGCCAAAGGCAGGCGCCAAACCGCTGCGCCACCCAGGGATCCCCAATCTCTCAATTTAAATTGTTCTGTGTTCCAATAGCATTTTGTTTACCAGTCTGTTATTATATGATTCTCATCTGCCCTGTACTTCAGTTATTTGTAAATCCCTCCTCAAAAGCAAGGATCATTTTTTATTAATCCTGTAACCCCATAGTATCAAACATAGATAGATCCTTATGTAGAGGAGACAGTTGATTAGTGTAAGCTGAACAAGTAAAAAACTGAATTAATGTACAAATGGAAAAACCTTCAGAGAGGTTTACTGCCCTCCCAAATAGACAACATACAAGCTGGGAGTTTTAGTCAAAGGAACCTCAGGGAACAGCTGTCGCCAACCAGCCTGAAATACTAGATCCATCAAGGATATAATCTTGCTGTACGTTCCTTAAAAGGCATACATTTTACTCTTGGCTTTATTGTCTAAATTAAAAAATGCCACGGCAATAGCAATTGTCAGTCAGTGGAGACATTAAGGGGAAGGAAAGGTAACTAATAAAATTAATATGTTAATTAGAAACTAAATACATTTCATTTTATTTTCTGCTGCATCCAATTAATCTAACTCCAGCCTATATTACAAACCCAAGTGGCTCTATGAACTAGGTTCTTCTCAAAAGTCAATTTGCTCTATCTTTATATACCGCATGCAGTCACACCACCACACACATGCACATACGTGGATACTTTGTTACCGTGAATAAAAAAGGAAAAGAAACTCAGGGAAAAAAGCAATGAATGTGAATTATATCTCAATAAAGTTGTCTCTAAAGTAAAAAGCAATAAAACTTGGGTTGTAAAAGAGGACCAACTCTCTTTTCATTAGTTATTTGCTTCAAGAGACTGATGCCTTGAGGAATCAGACGTTTCATGCTAATTTAAATTTTTTGTAACTGCAAGTTTTGACACATAAAATCTAAAAGATAGCTTTCTAAACAGTGACAACAGATTTCCAACAATGAAAAGCACTGATGTCACCACAAAGTATGCAAGACAGGTTGAATTGAGCCTTCGTTCTTGGAGAGATGACTTCATCTGAGAGGCCGCACAGTATCCCTAGGAAGAACCCTAGGGACACTCAAAGCCCTGAGCCATTCTTATGCCATACACAAGGTACAACGTGGAGGTGTGGCCACAGTGTCAAATTCCTAAGTATTATACTTTTTAATGTCCATGTATTTATGTTATATCTATTTTCATTTTAACAAAGAGTTCCCAGCCTTATATTGGGAAGATACACAACATTAGGAGGAATCAACAAGACTCTCCAACGATAATAGCCTATCTATCTATCTATCTATCTATCTATCTATCTATCTATCTATCATCTATCTATCATCTATCATCTACTATAATTATCACTCAGCCTTCTGTTCCTATATCAGCAGAGTTGCTATAGTTGTAAATTTGGAATCACATATATTTAAGAATATTTCATAAAAAAACATAGATGTTTCCCTCTCTAAAAATGCTTACATGTAAATTTGCTGTAAAATTTCAGGGGGTAATTTATCAATCTGAACCCAATCATGAACTCCAAGTTAAAAAAAAGTTTTACAAGACTATTTTTTTAATACTTTATTTATTAATGAGAGAGAATGAGAGAGCATAAGGGGGAGGGGACAGGAAGGGCAGAGGGAGAGGGAGAAGCAGATTCTCCACTGATTAGAGAGCCTGCCTTGGGGCTCCATCCCAGGACCCTGGGATCACGACCTGAACCAAAGGCATAAGTCTAACTATCTGAGCTACCCAGGTGTCCCAAGACTATTTTTAATTATAAAGTACAATTCTATGATAGTCAATCTCATTAAAAAACATTACAGATGATTTTGCACCCAAAATCACAAATTTCCCACAGTGTGTCTTCAGTAAGTTTAACAGAAAGTATGCTTCTCCCTCTCAATCACATACTCTTTTTTTAAAAAAGATTTATTTATTTATTTGTTGGTTTGTTTGTTTGTTTAGTTAGTTATTTAAGAGAGAGAGTATGAGAGTCTGAGCAAGGGGAGAGGCAGAGGGAGAGAGGGAGAGGGAGAGGGACAAACAGATTCCAGGGCTTAGCTTAGAGCCAGAGCCCAACTTGGGGCTCTATTCCAGGATCCTGAGATCATGACCTGAGCCAAAATCAGGAGTCTGATGCTCAACGACTAAGCCACCCAGGCACCCTTCAATCATATATTCTATACTCCACAAGGTATTTCACCTCCCACTTCAACCTGTAAATGTTCTTTCCTTTTTTATGTCAAGTATTTCCACTCCTCTGAGGGATTGGTAGTTGTAGGTTTTATAGTACAGTTTTTATCTTACATCATGAATACACAGTCCAATACAACACTGTTAAAGTAGTTCTTCCTAATTTTAAATTAAATTTTCCTATGTCAGTTATACCCATCATCCTTGTTATTTTTGCGCTATGAGCTAGAAGATTAGAACAGATTACCCAGGCTACAATTCCCTCACCTACATTCTAGCAAATCCTTCTGCTTTCAGTTTTCCACAAATACTTCCTTCTTCAAACATCTACTCTCCCACTATCTGGGGCTCTTTGGTGGCTGTTACCTAACGTTAGATCTAACACCAGGCCTCTAGGAGTGGGTGTTCAAATGGGAGAAGTAGCTATGTGGGACGAAGATTTCCTCTCTTTTGTAATATGTGAATGGCCTATTTTAATAAAGTCCGAACTTTGTCCTCAAGTGTTATACATTACTAAGTCATCTTTTTAAATAGTAAAAACAACTAATTAACAGTGTTCACTGATTTTATTTAGGGGATATAATAATACCTACCTTATAGGCTTATTTTGAGGTTGAATAAATGTAAAATGTTTAAATAGCACTTGACATATAAAAGGGCCTAATAAATGTTAGCTGTACTTATTATACTAGTGATTAGTTTCTCCCATCTCACATAAACTGGAGCCAATTTTCTACAGTTACATAGTCTACCTAACTTTTCTTGGCTATTGAATATTTCCTTACTTCTGTACATCTGAATTTATTTGATAATTTCTATACCACTGGATATTTATTTAATTTTAAAGATTTCATTTATTTATTCATGAGAGACACAGGCAGAGGGAGAAGCAGGCTCCATGCAGGGAGCTCATTGTGGGACTCAATCCCAGGACTCTGGGATCACACCCTGAGCCACTCAACTGCTGAGCCACCCAGGCATCCCTGTACCACTGGCTATTTAAATCGTTTTCATCTTTTACTATGAGAGCTAATACTGTGGAAAATATCTTCAGGTATATGGTTTTATTTTCTTGTTTGGAATTATTTTATTAAGATAAATTTCTATGAGTTCAGTAACTGGTTCAAAGAGTTTGAGCATTGTTATGGAGTCCCATGTGATAAAGAGAGCAGTATTCATTTAGGTTAGTGGCAGAGTGTTTCATTTACATTTACCGAGTTCCTGAGAATATAAAGTATTTGTAACACTGCAGTATTAGGAAAGGGAATAATTTTCACGGGGTTATAATTCTAATTCTGTGCTCCATACCCTCCTATCTCTCAAGGTCAATGGAATCAAGACCCAGTGGTTTCTTCAGTAGAAACCTATCACAATGTAAAATTCAAGTGCCTTCTGCTCTAATGACCACAGAGTTCTTTTTCACGGAAATAAAGCTTTTCCTGATGGTCTTGGAACAATTTCCCACACCTCATTGAAAAGTAAAAGCATTTTTCTTGTCTCCAAGGAGCCTGAGGCTGAATATAATATGGCACTTAATTTCCTGCACCTTAGTTGGCAACTGTTAAATCAATTCATGGGCAAAGAACTGGACTTTCTTGAAACTCTCTGCTCCTGCTATCCAATTATATGAACATTTCATAAATTTCCTTTTTTGGTCTTCTATCATTTGGCAGAATGAACTAAGAAAAAAAAGGAGGTCTGGGGTACCTCAATCTAAATTATCATGAACCACAAGAGGATTCATGAAAGGTACTGGAACACAAAAAAAGGAGGGGTATGTGTTACAGGACTGAGGAATGAGTTCTGGATGAGTCAAGTCCAAAGAAGCTCACAAGAATCAATATACCTTACATTTTATGTCTCCTTCATGCTTTCAGCAAAGATAAACAAAAATGACAAACTTTCTATGACCTTATACTCTTCCATATTATGGACAAGACTGTGCTAGCCTGAAAACCAGAAACCAAGAAAAGTACCCACTAGTTCAGAGGTAAGAATAGATAGATAGATAGATAGATAGATAGATAGATAGATAGATAGATAGATGATAGATAGATCGATAGAATTGGTGTTGACTGGACAGTAGAATTCCACCAAACATACCTCAAATTCAATTCAAATTGAATTGATGAATAAACTCTTCTGAGTTTCTCAACTGGATTATTGGCAAGCTACCTCATTACATGCTCTGAAGATGGTTCCTTAGAAAACTGGACCATGATCAATCAATTAGACATTGTCACAAATCTCCCTCCAAATGTCATCCAAAAGTTATTAACTTTGGGCACAAAACATGATGGCCATTTTCTAGGTAAGAGATCCATGCATCATTCTGGAATACCAAGGAAGAATAGGCCTCACGTTCAAAACTGCAAGGACTTCTTTGTGTCAATGTACTTGCTGACAAGTACATCCAAAATATCTGCTGGCTTTACATGAATTTAGAGATTCAAATTCTTCCATTCTTTTATTCTATTTCTGTATCATTCATTCATTAAACATCTCGAGACTACATCGATATCTGTTTTAGCAGCCAGATGTATTGTGACTGATTCTCAAATCATTTGGTGGAAGTTAAATAGCATAGTTGAAAAAGCCGGATTGGGTCCCAAGTTCCTGAGTTACAATTTCCATCAAGGCCTTCCAACAACACTCAAAATTCAACCTACAAAGCATAACCTCCATGTCCCATCTCCCTCCTTGGCCTTAGCTTTCCCCACCAACTTCTCCTCTCTTTCCTCTCTCTGATAATGGTACCTTCCAACCTTCACTTTGTTTACCCCTAACTTTTACAGAAGCTGGTATCCACTCAAAAGCTGTGACTGTGAAGGGAGTCTTTCCCAACCTCCACCCCAAATTAGACCAATTTACTCTCATGTATCAGGTTTTGAATATTTTAAAGAAAAAAACAGGAAAGCAATTTAATACAAGAGTCTGAAAGACTTTCAGTATGTCTCAAGGAAGAGATACAGGTGCCAGGGGTATCAGTGTTGAGGGACTATGAAAAGAACTACCTTAATAAATCTGTTTCCAAGGCTGTTAATAAACTACTTGGTCTACTCAGACTCTTTAAAATGGATTTAAAACATGCCCTTCTGAGAATAATTCTGGTCTGGAATCTGACCTACCCCTACTTGTTTCTCTTCTTTAAGTCTAGGGTTTCCAGGTGGGCAAGAGAGGGAAGAATATTGACTTTCCTTCCAGTGATTTTATTAGAAATGACTAATGAAAATGATGGCAAGTCCTGGAAAATTCAGAGTGCTGCATAAAAAAATTAATAGCCCAAGTTCCTTGGAGCCATCTGAAAATGAAATAATCACTCAGGACAAATCCAAAATAAAACAAAATGAAATGAAACAAAACATTTCATACAAGCACAATTTACTCCAGGAATTTTCAGTAACTGTTATTGCTTTTTGTTGCAGCTAAGCTTCACAGAGGGCTCCTTTTTCTTTCATGTCTGCCTTTGTGCCCTTGAAGACAGGGAAAGGGCAGGGAGGAGGTATGTGTATCCATAATCTGATTCTGTGACATTGCTATGTTAAAATGTAATCTATGAAATATTTCTGCATGATTATAAACATAGGAACTTGGGGTTAAGTATCAGAAAGCTACAAACCACTTCACTAAATGGATATAATTCCTCAACAATGGAGAAGCGGGCGGTATATATACATGATATGCTTTCTACTCATTTAAATAGTCTTTCCATATTTGAGTAAAATAAGAACTTATGTATAGACGAGGCTAGATACTTATGGCTTATTTGTTGCAAAGCTACAATCTCTTTAACTTTCTCCTGTGTGCCAAAGAATCAGCACAGTGAAAGAGAGAGAGCTCTCCATCACTTGGAGTGTGCAAGAACAGCCCCACTGAGCACAGCCACTGAAAACAAATCATGGGTGAAGCTAGAAGGTCCTTTCCTAGTCTGATGTCCTCTGACTTGTACTTTGACAAGCCACCATTTCCCTATCCTGTTTTAAAGACAAACTCCTGTCCAGTTCTATAAGAAAAATATCATCTATCTGAATCTCCATCACTTTTTCAGAACCCTCATTGATGAGCAGAAAGCAATGATGAATAAATTTTAAGAACTCTTTTTGCTAGATTGGCTTCCAGGCAGGTAAAGAGTGAATGAAGTATATAGAGCCATGCTTCTCATAGATTGAAGGGCAAGTTAATCACTTCGTGCAGAGTAAAGGAGGATTCTCTATAAAGGGATTTTCTCTCTTCATAAGGATATCAACCTTTCAACAAGCTACTTAACCACCCACACTATGACATAAATGAATTAATGGGGGAATCCATTCAAACATTTGCCCTAGGCATTCTGAAATTACAAACATAGGTAAGGTTCTTGATGCCCCACAGGACATTAAAGAGCTTCCTGGGTCAGAGAGCAAGTATGTGCAATATATTATGATGCAAGGCAAAAAAAAAAAAAAAAAAAAGAAGAAAGAAGAAGAAGGAGGAGGAGGAGGAGGAGGAGGAGAAAACTTCACAAAATGCCAACTAGTTAAAAAAAGGAAAAGAAAACAGAAAGGAAAGGCTTGCCTTGGGCTGAAGGTGAGTTCTCAACACAGATTATGGAGACCCTCAGAAGAGTCCAGTATGCTCGGTTCCATGTAGTCATTTCTCACCAACAGCTCATGCTGTACTCAGATTTAAGCTCTGGGAGTTAAATAGTACCTCTTTATATTATTAGTTGTTTGTGCATCCATGTCTGTGGCTGGACAGCAAACCATCTCCAAAAGGTAATTATTTTTTCCCAGGTTTTTGCCCATGGAAGACCCACAGTAAATGCTAAATGAATGAATATATTTCTGACACTGAGGGCATCAAACCTGAAAAATTTACTTTTATTTCTATGAAACTTTTTCTTTACAAAACACTGGCAAAAAAAAAAAATAGATGAAGGAATTCAATCTGAGTACAACCTTGAGACAGCAAGATTGGCTTGTCTGCCTGCTGCCTGTGTCCTTCCTGCTCAGTGGATTGATTCAAGGATTTGAGTCTTCAGGATGTCAAGTTAGTGATTAAAAAATAGAACTAGAAACAGTGAAAAATGCCTGTCATTGGCATCATAATGATTGATCACCATTAGCCAGATAATTATATAGGCTGAGGAAAACTGTTACAAACATAAAACTTAAAATAGATGCCTCAAGGTTAACATATCCCAATTACCTTTCATGATGTCCTATAAACATTTCTATACTCTATTTTTGAAGATAAGTTTGGGAAAACAGGAGAAAGTGGGGTTAATATGGATTATTTTCTACATCCAGAGAGAGATGCTAAAAGTAATCTTCCCCATACATTCTTACCTAGCTAGAGAGAACAGGGTAAAAATTGCCCAATAACCTCTGCAAAATAACCCATTAATTCAGTAAGCATGGGGATCCCTGGGTGGCACAGCGGTTTGGCGCCTGCCTTTGGCCCAGGGCGCAATCCTGGAGACCCAGAGACCCAGGATCGAATCCCACGTCGGGCTCCTGGTGCATGGAGCCTGCTTCTCCCTCTGCCTATGTCTCTGCCTCTCTCTCTCTCTCTCTCTCTGTGACTATCATAAATAAATAAAAATTTAAAAAAATTTAAAAAAATTCAGTAAGCATGTATTGAAATATTATACTGAGGAATTTGGTGACAAGTATATATGTGCATAAAATGCATGCAGTAAACCATACCAGGAAATAAATAATATAGTAAAATGCATAAATACTTCATATTTGCCAACTGTTAATATGCTTCACGATTTTTCAAAGTGTTCCCATTAACTCACTTGAGAGAAGCTATTTAGTAATAAAAATTGGAAAGTGCTTATACTGCTGGCAAACCATAAGGAACATTTGGTGGTAGCAAAGATAGTCAGGGTTCAAGAACTTGGCTCTGATGAGAGAGAGAGAGAGACAGAGGTAGAGAGGGAGACAAAGAGAGAGAGAGAAGAAGGGAATGAGAATAGAAAAAACAAAAATAACAAAGAGCTGATTTTCACTTACAGCTGGTATCTAATTGGCTCTTCTGAAGTCAAGGCCAACAGTATGTGAATACCTTAAATACATATAAGTATTTACTCAAATTGGCATGATTGATCTCTGATTAGGGACATATCAGGACAAAGGACATTGCTCCTAAAGCAGTGAATTGCTTAAAACATGGTCATTTCCAAATAACCTCTGTTCCTTGATATTAGTCACCATAGAGGGTTTTCCATTCTTTTTTCCAATGATGCCATCAGTACAGTTGAGATGTTTGCTTAAAAGATGCCTCAATGGCCTAGAGAATATGCTTTCATTGTTCTTAATAGAAAAAGGCATCCTTAAAAATTGAAATCAGATCTGTTGTATCACATAGGTGATAAATCAGGGTATTAATGTTTCAGATGAAAGATCTATTTTTTCTATCTAGTGTTTCCTCTGTTCAGCAACTGGCACCAGAGCTTTCATGCAGGCTGATATATAGATTTTCATAAGAGAAAGTTGAAATATATCTGCTGGTGGGAACCAGAAAGGGTTTCTAAAGGTAGTGTTTTCTAAGTGGTACCTTGAAAGATTGACAAAAACAATACATGAAAATATAATAGGAAAAGAATGGAGCATTTGTTCTATGATCAGATATGGTAAGATATCTTTTCTAGTTAAATAAAGTTTAAATAAAGCTTAGGGTAGGAATAACTAAGAATGCACTCTGGGGAGAAATCTGAAGAGATATAAATATCAGGCTAAGGAATTCTAACTTCATTTCTTACTCTCTGGGAAAATCACTAAATGTCATAGATCACGAGATTGATCATATTTTCCAAATAATCATACTTCCCGCCCTCCTAGCTAAAGATGTCTCCACACTGTCATACGATTGGGCTGGACTGGAATCCCTGTGTCCCTATAATCTGAAACTAACAGAAATTATTTTACCAAGAGCACCTAGTATACAACAAGGACTCTATATAAACCTAGCACCTACTAACAAGAGATGCAACAACCATTACTTACTTTTGTAGATTATAAATGTTAAAACTCAGCAATTCATTAAGAATCATTAAACCTTAGAGCTGAATGAGGCTCATGTATAGTGTTCAGGAAAAGAACCAACCTCCCAGAAGCCCTCTGACAGAACAGATTTATCAGTTGTGCTATATTCATTCTAGAGCCTATAGTCTGTATGTAGCAGATAATGTCTCCTTCCCCTTACAGTAGCACATATCTCAGAAAAAATGTGTGGAAAATGAACAGACTCCCCCCTCAACTATACAAAGGCATAGATGAATTCTAGATACACTACACTGAGTAAAATGAACAAGCCTGTTTGAACTGTCATCCAAAGCAAGTCACAGTATTCTGAAAGTAGTCTGCCAAGCTTTTGGGGTATGGATCCACTAATTTTTTTTGTTCTGGTTTATTTTTAAATTTGTGTTTTCTCATAAGGTTACACAAAACCAAAGTGCCTTATGGGAAAATGATTCTTATTTAAATGTTCTAGGTCCATCAATAAAATAGTTCATGGCTGTTCCTATCAGAGAATAGACTGCTTCTAAAAGAAATTGCTGCCCCAAATTTATTTAGACCTAACAGATAAACCTGGGCCAAAGGCAAAAGCTATATGCTGGCAGGAAAAGCCAAATTTGAAGGGGTAGTCATAAACCACCTATTACTTTTCTTTGGCTCAACAAGAAAGTGCTGTATTGAGTATCTCCATCCATATGCACAACTGTGCCTGCAAGACCAACATAAGATAGAGTTTCTCAGAGTGAACAAAGAATGACAATGAGTCTACAGCGAGGAGCCTATTTGACCAGTCCACCTTGGGGTTTTCAGTTGAAGCTTTTTTAAAAAAGAAAACTTGTGTATATTAGGTTGTACAACATGATGATGTGATATACAAATACTAGTAAAATAATTACTAGTCAAGCTATTTTACCTGTCATCTCTTCACATAGTTACCATTTGTGTGTGTCTATGTGTCTGTGTGTGTCTGTGATGAGAGCACCTGAAACCCACATTCTTTTTTGTTCAGGAAAGGAAAACCTTTTACTGGTTGTAACTGGGTAACTAAGAATGTTGCTTGTAATGCTATGACCATGCTGCAGTACTCACTACTGTTTCTATGGATCTTTAAATATTCTTCCCTCCTTGCATGTGTTCAAAGCAGTAGAGCCTGCTTTCCAGCCTTTGTGTGGGGATCTGGCTGTCACAGCTCTCCCCCACCCTGCCTCCCATACACATATTTCCTTCTTAGTGTGATAAACATTCAGCTTTTCTGTGAACTATATTTCAGACACTTACTTTAACCAGTTCTTGGAAAACTGGAAATCATCAATTGGTTAACAAATAGTGACTGAATAGACATGCACATAACAGGATTTTTTTTTAACTGCAAATAGATACAAACTACAAAGTATGATGCCAAAACATATGAAAAATGGAAAAGTAAGTAACATGAAAATTGGTTATACTGCTCTAAATTTCACAAGGAAGATAAAGAAAGTTGAAGGATGGGATAGAGGGCTTCATCATTTTTTTTTCCTTTTTTTTTTCATCATTTTTTTAAATCTCAAACTCAGAGAAAGGTTTCCAGTAGGACCATTCAGAAGCTTTGATCTTCTTCTCACCATACTGAAGAGCATTGTAGACGGATGACAAAATATATCCTCACATGGGAAAGTTAGAGAACAAGGGAGATGTGCTGATGAGGGGCTAAGTTTTGACTGTCCTGCATTCCTGAGATTGGTCAAGGCACAAGAACCTGAGTATTCTTTACAGAGCAGGTGTGGGCCACATGGTAGAAAGACCCAGCCTAAAGTCACTTTAATTCCAACCTTAGAGGGCAGGATGGGAGGGCAATGGGTCTCCACCATGGAAAGTCTTAAAGAGTGAAAAATGGAACACCAGGGGCCGACAACGGGGTGGTGGTTTGAAGATGAGAAATCATCATCGGCCTGAAAGTACTGCAGTTGGAGAGCCGGGTAGGGGAAATCTCTGAAGAACACACAAAAAAGCACAGGAGAGGACAAGTGGATGGCAAATAGCTTTTGATGGCATCACCAGTCAGTCAGAACTCTCTGCCTCCCTTCCTGCTCCTCCTTTCCCATTGTCTAGCTTGTCTTAAAGCTGTCAGTCATGGTGGTCGGAACGTGGACAGTGGCAGTAAGTGCTCCCTGAGGGAGTCTCCTTCAATCATGCCAAGCTAGGACTTGACTCAGAGGAGAAGTTGGAAATGCATAACCTTTGAATATAGAAGAACTTACATTTTACTGGACTAGGCAACTTCAATTTATTAAAGGAATAAGTGTTATACAAGTTTTTAAGAAATGTGAAGGGTTTGATCTGGGCACATGGGAAAGATGTTCCCCAGTGCATACGGTTTTAAAAGACATTGAAACAAAAATCCAGTTGTAGTTTGATTTTGTCTTATAAATCATGCTTGTTTAATGTATGAGTTCACATACATTGCTATATACGTTTTATGTGCATTCCCATAGAGAACTTTACTTAGTCTTGGCAGCAGCTCTGTGAGATAAATGTGCTTGCCATTTAATAGCTGAGAAAACTGAATTCGAGAGATCCTGTAGGGCACCTGGGTGGCTTAATCAGTTAAGTGTCTGCCCTTGGCTCAGGTCATGATCTCAGGGTCCTAGGATGGAGTCCCACATCTGGGTCCCTGCTCAGTGGGAAGGCTGCTTCTTCTTCTCCCTCCACCTTTCCCCCTGCCCGTGCTCTCTCTTTGCCAAATCAGTAAATAAAATATTTTTAAAGAGAGAGAGAGGGATGCCTGGGTGGCTCAGCGGTTGAGCATCTGCCTTCTGCTCGGGTTCTGATCCTGGGTCCCAGGATTGAGTCCCACATTGGGCTCCCTGTGTGGGGCCTGCTTTTGCCTCTTCCTGTGTCTCTGCCTCTGTGTGTGTGTGTGTGTGTGTGTGTGTGTGTGTGTCTCATGAATAAATAAATAAATAAAATCTTTAAATATAAATAAATAAAACAAATTTAAAAAGAGAGAGACAGATCTTATAAACTATTAATCGTTCACTTTATTTGAACGGTTGTATGTCGAACACTCTTCTAAGTTTTTTATATATTTACTTCATTTAATTCTCATAGCATATTATAAGATAGTCACTATTATATTCCCACTTTATAGATGAGATAACTAAGGTCTGAAAACATTCAAATCCACAGCCAGCAAGGGATATGCCCCAAATCAAACCCTTCTAGCCTGGCTTCAGAGCTCCCACAATCCTAAACACAAGGCGTATATGACACAGAGAAAAAGCAGTTGAGTTGTAATCTGAACCAGTGATCCTGAATGGGCTTTCTTCTATATCAATTGTAAAAAGTCAGCTATAATACAAAGATTAAAGCAAAAAAAAAAAAAAAAAGGAAAGAAAGGAACATAACAGATCTGTCACTACCTTGCTGTGTGGTATGGAGTAAATAACCTCTCTTCTCTGGGCTTGAGTTTCCACATCTATTAAGTTAGAAAAATGGACTGGAGAATCTCCTAGAGTCTCTCCCAGTTTGAGATTTAATTTCCAGCTCAGAAAGAATACCTATGTGGTGGGCAGGTAATTATGCAAATTATTAAATTATGCAAATTATTTAGCTTAGCATTTGACTGATATGGCTGATGAGACACTTTGAACACTTACATTTACCTAGGAGATCCTCTTTGGAAAAATGTTATCCTAACATGTAATCAAAAAATATCTTTTATATGTCAACTGGATGAAAATAAACAATTTCAAAGATCAGAGAAGCATAAATGTAATTTTTTAAAGAGAGTGTGATGGGTTTATACTTAGATTCATTATTATTATTTTTAGAACCACACAGCTGGTTTAGCAGCTCATTTTGTGAATCCTACTTTGCAAATGTAATGAGGTTTGTTTTTTTTTTTTGTTTTTTTTTTCTGAACAAATTTTAGTTAATGGAGCAGATAACACATTTATTTCCTTGTCATAGCTTAGCATTAAATAAGAAATGCAGCAAGAATTCAGAGTTTAAAATTTGAAACATGGTATTTGGCCATTTTACTGACTAGTTATAAGATTAGAAAATAATTCAGTATTTTAATTTTTCTCCATATATGTTAATGATAGTATCCACGATTGGATAATATTGTTGTTCAGAAACTTATTTCTTGTCATTTATGTCTTTCCTTATTTTAAAGTCAATAGTTATGATGCTACTGCCTCTCCGAAACCAATCTTAAGTAGCTGAGTGGAAACTTTCAGTATCTAATGTGTTTTAGGAATTTCCTATATGCTAAATAACTGGGCTGAATGTTTTGCAGTTATTGATTTATTGAATCCTCACATTGATTGCATAATTAGGACTCTTATTAACCCATTTAACAGATGAGGAAACACAGGCAGAAAGACTAACTTGCTCAAAGTTAACTGGTTAGTGAGCAGGAGAGCTAGGATCTGATCCAGAGTATTGATAAGAGCTAAATAAAACTGACAAAAAGAATAAAAATAGTAATAACATATGTTGAAATATTCTAGTTTTGGTCAAAATGTTTATGCTTAGTAGTGATAACATCCAATGAATTTCAGTCAAGGCCTGTTTTAAATGTGCAGAATGTGTGCCTTTTGTGAGTTTCATTAATTTGAGGATTCTGTTTTATTGCAAATAGGATTTGGAGCGAAAGATCCTGTCTATACAAAAAGCTTTGTTTTTGCTTCTATATTTACCATGCTGAATGATGAGGCCTAGAATTTGGTTGCATGTTTTCCTTGTATTTTCTAGTTTCTCACATTCAGTACGTGTGGGTGTATTTGTTTCCCAGTGCTGCCGTAACAAATTACCACAAGCTGGGGGACTTAAAAAGATATTTATTCCCTCACAGTTCTGGAGGCCGGAAGTCTGAAACTGGTATATGAGAAGGACTGTGCTCCTTCCAAAGGCTCTAAGGAAGAATTCTGAATTCTTTCTTGCTTTTTCCTAGTTTAGTGGGAAGATACCTAACAACCCAGAGCTCGTAGCTGCACACAGTCCCTGCCTGTATCTTCATGTGGCCTAATTCCCTGTGTCTCTACACCCTTTCCTCTTCTCACAAAGACACACCATTGGATGTAGGGCTCACCCAAAATCACGTACAATGACATCTTGAGATTCTTAACTAATTAAGTCTGCAAAGACCCTATTTCCAAATAACGTCACATTCTAAGAATCCAGGTGGACATGAATTTGGGGAGACCCTATTCAATCCATTATAAGGGTTATGGGGATATTGTGGCCTGGCCATAGTTTTCATTCTGTAACACCTCTGCAATTCCCTAGACCCATCACAGCACCACCCAATGACTTCACAGAGGTCCCCGTGCCTGCTAACAGTTAGCTCACTGTGACCTCAACAGGGGCAATTAGCAACAGATGGGGAAAACAGGTGTCAAAGATCTCACGAGACTAGAGTGGAGGGATTGGGGTAGTCCTCTGGGTGAAATACACCCAGGACTCACCTAAACCATAACAAAGATACAACTTCAGCCCTTCTAAATCCATTCCCTACAGACCTTATGCAATCCTGGGGTGGAAGGGCTCCAGGGCACTTGTATTCTGTAAAGTCCTCCAGACCACACTGAGGATGCTGAAATGGGAATAGCTGTCTACTTGGAGAGATTTCATATAGAGCTGTTTCCAGAAATCTCTAATAATAATATACAAACAAAAGCAAACTAAACTCATCTGAATGACATGACACACAGGGAACTTCTACTTATTCATTTGCAAATGAAAGTCTCTTTTTCATGTGATTTAAGAATATCAAGTGAGGTTGTGCCTGGGTGGCTGAGTGGGTTAAGTGTCAGCCTTTGGCTCAGGTCATGATCTCAGGGTCCTGGGATCCAGCCTTGTATCAGGCTCCCTGCTCAGTGGGGAGTGTGCTTCTCCCTCTCCCTCTGCACCTGCTCTCATGCTCTCTCTCTCTCAAATAATAAATGAAAATCTTAAAAAAAGAACATCAAGGGATATACAGTGCTTTTAATAAAGGATAAATGAATAAAATGTATATTTTTAAATTACTATGTTATGTATTCAACACTTATACTTTTTAAAAAATAGTTTTATGTATTTTAATAGCAAATCTTATAAGACCAGAACAGAAAACAGACCACATTAGAAATATATACTGGCATGTAGGACAACTCAGAAAAGCATAGTGAATGAATGAAATCTGTTATATGATAAAAATCCTACAAACAACGTTTAGTTGACAAACACCGGCATTGTCCAGAGATATTTAACAGGTTTGTTTATTATTGTTATAAGGTTGAACCCCTGAAACATGTTATTTCATGTCTAAAATATTTTGACTCACACTAACACTATGTCCTTACATTCATTTGAAAAATTCACACACAAATAAAAATGGAAAAACAGTCAACAGCTGATTTCTATCCCCTATTTTCCACTTGTGATCATATACTTGGGTATCTTTTGATCCCATGAAGAAAAGTTTACTGCTAGATATTTCTGAATAATTGTCTGATTAATTCATCAGCATTTAAGTTCCATTTATCCTCAGCACATCTCTAATAACTAGATAAATGCCTGGGACATAGTGCTTGACACATATTTTGTGAATAAATGAATTAATGAACTGAATCTAGAGGGGAAAAAAGGTACAAAATTACTAGACACTTAAATACAAAACATGCCTCCACTCATTGTTATAAAGAATCAAATATAATTTCTACTAGTAGAGTTATCTTTTGGTTGTGGATTCTTTTCTCTTTTGTGCTATCCCTCAGTAGTTCCCCTATGAGACGCTATTTGAAAATTTTCTTTAAGGAGTAGCTACATTTGCCATGGCCTGAAATTAAACAATACGAACTGTGTAAAGGACTCTGTTTTTACTGTGGCTTCCAAATAGTGCTGGATCAATCTGTCGTGTTAAATACAAAAACTCCAAAGGCTTTATGCCTATGGGCTCTACATATGTGATTGGTTTTATTTTTTAAAAAGATTTTATTTATTTATTCATGAGAGACACACAAAGAGAGAGAGGCAGAGACACAGGCAGAGGGAGAAGCAGGCTCCATGCAGGGAGCCCGACGTGGGACTCGATCCCGGGTCTCCAGGATCACACCCTGGGCTGAAGACAGCGCTAAACCACTAAGCCAACCGGGCTGCTCTATATTTTTGTTTTTTTAAAGACTTTATTTATTTAATTGACAGAGACAGAGGGAGAACAAGCACAAGCAAGGGAAGCAGCAGGCAGAGGGAGAAGCAGACTCCCCACTGAATAAGGAGCCCGATGTGGGACTAGATCCCAGCACCCCTGGGATCACGACCTGAGCCACCCAGGAGCTCTGACTGGTTTTACATATACTTATTAACCTCCTCTATTTTAATCTCTTTTTATGGTTTGATTTTTTTCATTTATGATTGACATGCTACTTTTTTACTTTTTTACTGTTGATTTCTCAGAGCCATCTCAAATCTATTCTGGACCAAGGCAAAGCATTTTTTAAAAGACAAAATTTTCACAAAGCCTGTCACAAAGTGACCTCAAATCAACTTCTCACTCTTACCTCCCACACTAACTAGTCCAGTTCGCTCTTTAGAAAATTTTAGATTTACAGAATAATTTCACAGAAAGTACATGGGATTCCCATGTAACTGTCCCCACACAGTTTCCTCTGTCATTAATATCCTGCATTAGCATGATATACATGTTATAAATGATGAAGTCAAATCAATACATTAACATTAAATAAAGTCCATAGGTTTATTCTTTGTATTGTAGAGTTCTATGTTTTGAAAAAAAGCATAGTTTGATGTATCCACCACTACAATTTCATATATAATAGTTTCATTGCCCTACAAATCCTCTGCACAAATATTTCATTCCTCCCTTCTTCCTTTCCCCTAAAACCTTGGAAACCCATGACTGTTTCAATGTCTATAGGTTTGCCTTTTCTAGCAATTCATATAGCTGGAATCATACAGTATGTAGTCTTTTCGGACTGGTTTCTTTTGCTCAGCAATAGGCATTTAAAATTCCTCCATATTTTTCCTGGGACTCATTTCTTCTTACCATTTGATATTCTTCTATTGCATTGGCTAGTGTACCACAGATTGTTTATCCATTCATCCATGGCAGGATATCTTTATGGCTTCCAAATTTTGGCAAGTATGAATAAATCTGCTATAAATATTCATGTGCAGGTTTTGTGTGGACATAAGTTTCAACTCATTTGGATAAATAGCTATAAATGTGATTACTGGATTATAAAGCAAGCCTATGTTTAGCCTTGTAATAAACTGTCTTCCAAAGTGGCTGTACCATTTTGAATTCCCACTAGCACTGAAAAAGAGTTCCTGTTGCTCAATACACTCACCAACATTAGAGGTTGTCAGTGTTTTGAATTTTAACCATTCTAATAGGCATATAGTAGTGTCTCATCGCTTTAATTTGCAAGTCCCGTGTTGTCATATGATGTTGAGTATCACTACATAAGCTTATTTTCCACCAACATACAATCTTTGGTGAACTGCATGCTTAGAACTTTTGCCCATTTTTTAATTGGATTGTTTGTTTTCTTACTGTTGACTCTTAAGAGCTCTTTCTGTGTTTTGGACACAAATCCTTTATCAGATACGTGATTTGCAAATATTTTCTCTAAGTCTATAGCTTGTCTTTTTTCAGTCTCTTAATAGTGTCTTTCACAAAGCACAAGCTTTAATTTTTATAATGTCTAACTTTGCAGTTTCCTTTTTCATGATCTAGCTTTTGGTGTTGTATGTAAAAAGCCACAGCAAACTCAAAGTCATCTAGATCTTCTAAGAGTTTGATAGTTTTATATATCCTATTTAGGCTTATTATTTTAGTATATGTGCTGCCAAAGTGAGCACACTATTTAGGCTTATTATCCATTTTAAGTTCATTTTTGTAAATGGGATACAGTCTGTGTCTGGATTCCTTTTTTCTTTTTTTTTTTAATTTTTTTTGCATATGGATGCCTAGAACTTCCAGCACCCTTTGTTGGAAAGACTTTGTTCCATTGAATTGTCTTTGCTCCTTTGTCAAAGATCAGTTGACTCTGTTGGTATGGGTGTATTTCTGGGCTCTATTCTGTTCCATTGAATTATTTATCTATTCTTTTACCAATACCATACTGTCTTGATTATTGTAGCTTTTTAATAGGTTTTGAAGTTCCGGAGTATCAGATCTTTGTTGTTTTTTTCTTCTTCTTCTGTATTATATTGGATACTCTGGGTCTTTTGTTTTTCAGTTTATTGATAACCACAAAATGATCTGCTGAAATTTTGGTTTAGATTGCATTGCATCTATAGAGGAGTTGGGAAGAAGTAACATTTTAATAATACTGAATCCTTCTATCCATAAACATATTCTATCTTTCCATTTACTTAGAACTTCTTTGATTTCATCATAGCTTTGCAATTTTCCTTATATTGACATTATATTTTTAAGTTTATATCTAAGTATTTCATTTTGTTTTCATGGTAACTTAAATATTGTAATAGTTTTAATTTTAACTTCCTTTTATTCACTGTGGTATAAAGGAAAGCAATTGACTCTTGTACGTTAGCTTTTCATGTGCAAGCTTGCTATAATTGCTTATAAGCTCTAGTTTTTTTCTGGTCACTTTAGATTTTCTATATAATCATGTCATCTGCGAACAAAGACAGTTTTATTTCTGTCTTTCCAATCTGCATAACTTACTTCTTCTTCTTGTCTTATTGAATTAGTTAGGACTTAAGTATGGTG
Organism: Canis lupus baileyi; assembly: GCF_048164855.1. Classification (NCBI taxonomy): domain Eukaryota; kingdom Metazoa; phylum Chordata; class Mammalia; order Carnivora; family Canidae; genus Canis; species Canis lupus. The sequence continues at coordinate 25,536,194 of NC_132868.1, forward strand.
TTGAAGAAGAATGTTGAATAGGAATGGGATGTCCTTGCTTTGTCTCAATCTTAGGGGGAAAGCATCTGGTTTCCCACCATTGAGTATGATGTTAACTCGAGTATTTTTGTAGATATTCTTTATCAAGAAACTTCCCATCTATTTTTGGATTGCTATGCATTTTTATCATGAATGAGTGTTGGATTTTGTCGGATTCTTTTATTCATTAAAAACTAATGATTTTTTTTTCATTAGCCTATTGACATGATGGATTACATTAATGGATTTTCAAATGTTAAACCTCATTTATATATCTGGAATAAATCTCATTTGGTCATGGTACATAATTCTTTTTATAAATTGTTGGATTCAATGTGCCAATATTTTGTTGAGGAGTTTTTGTATGTATATTCATGAGAGATACTGGTCTGGGATTTTCCTTTCTTATAACATCTTTGTCTGTTCCTGCTATTTTAAGGTAATGCTAGCCTCATTGAATGAGTTAGGGAATATTCCTCTGCTTTTATTTTCTGGAAGAGATTGTAGAGGTTTGGTAAAATTTCTTCCTTAAATGTTTGATAGAGTGTACCAGTGAAATGGGCCTGGTATTTTCTGTTTCAGAAGGCTATAAATTTCATTTCTTTAATAGGCACAGACCTACGCAAATTACCCGTACTTCCTTGTGTGAGTTTGGTAATTTGTGCTTTTAAGGAATGCATCTGTTTCATCTGAGTTATCAAATTTGTTGGCATAGAGTTGTTCATAACATTCCTTTCAGGGGCACCTGGGTGGCTCAGTCCATTAAGCATCTGCCTTTGGCTCAGGTCTTGATCCCTGGGTCCTGGGATTGAGCCTTACGTCATGCTCCCTGCTTGGCAGGGAGCCTGCTTCTCCCTCTCCCACTGCCTGCTACTTCCCCAGCTTGTGCTCTCCCTCTCTCTGTCAAATAGATAAAAACTTTTTTAAAAAGCACAAAACATTCCTTTCATATCCTTTTAAATATCCATGCAATAAGTAGTGATGGCTGAACTTTCATTTTTGGTATAATTTGTGTCCTGTCTCTTTTTTTACTTGGCTAGCCTGGCTAGAGTTTCATCAATTTTACTGATTTTTTTTTTCAAAGAACAAGGTTTTGATTTTGTTGATTTTCTGTACTGATTCCGTTTTCAATTTCATTGATTTCGGTTCTAATTTTTATTATTTCATTTCCTCTTCTTACTTTGGATTTAATTTGCTCTTATTTCCTTAATGTCCTAAAGTGGAAGTTTAGATTATTGATTTTGGATCATTATCCCTTTCTAATACATGTATTCAATGCTATAAATTTCCTTCTAAACAATGCTTTCAATGCATCTCATGAAGTTTTGTGTAAGTTGTATTTTTACCTTCATTTAAATCAAAATATCTTCAATTTCTCTGGAGACTTTTTTGGCCAGTGTGTTGATTAATCTCCAAGAATGTTGGGATTTTTCCAGTTACCTTTCTGTTTTTTATTTCTAGCTTAATTCTATTGTATTCTGAGAGCATACGTTGTATGATTTCTATTCTTTTACATTTGTTAAGGTGTGTTTTATGGCCCCAAATGTGGTTTATCTTGGTAACTATTTCATGTAAATCTGACAAGAATGTATAGGTTGCTGTTGGATGAAGTAGTCCATAAATAACAATTAGATTTAGTTGATTCATGATGCTGTTTAGTTCAAATGCATTCTTACTGATTTTCTGCCTGCTGAATGTATCCATTACTGATAGAGTGTTAAAGTAGGCTTATAATAATGGAGTCACCTATATGTCCTTGAAGTTCTATAAGTTTTTGCCTCACATATTGCAATGTTCTGTTGTTTTAGGCACATACGTATTGAATATTGCTATGTCTTCTTCAAGAACTCTCTTTTATTACCATGTAATGATGTTCTTTATGCCTGATAATTTTCCTTGCTCTGAAGTCTATTTTGTCTAAAATGAAAATAGAGGGCAGCTCACGTGGCTCAGCTGTTTAGCTCTGCCTTCAGCTGGGCATGACTTGGGGATAGAGTCCCACATCGGACTCCCTGCATGGAGCCTGCTTCTCCCTCTGCCTGTGTCTCTGCCTCTCTCTCTCTCTATATATATATCTCTATCTATCTCTCTCTCTCATGAATAGATAAATAAAATCTTTTTAAAAAATGAAAATAGATTATCCAACTTTCTTTTCCTTAGTGTTAGCATAGGATCCTTACCCATCCCTTTACTTTTAATATATACATATTTTTATATTTCAAGCGGGTTTCTTGTGGATGGCATTTGGTGGGGTCTTTTAAATTTTATCCACTAATAATCTCTTTATTTTAATTACTGCATTTAGACCATTCACATTGAAGGTGATTATTGGACACAGTTTGAAAACATATTTCTTAATGTTTTATTTTATTTTATTTTTTGGTTTCATCTCTCTGCTCTGGTTTAAACTGATTATTTTATATGATTGCATTTTCTCTCCTTTTTAGCATATCAATCATATTTCCTTAATTTTTAAAAGATATTGTCCTAATAGAGTTTGCAATATATATTTATGATAATTCAAGTCACTTTCTTTTTTAAAAAAAAAGATTTATTATATTATATTATTTATTTATTTGAGAGAGAGAGAGAGAGAGAGAATGAACACATGCAAGCGGGGAGAAGAGAGAGAGAGAGAGAGAGAGGGAGAGAGAAAGAGAAAATCTCTGAGTGGGGAGCCTAGATACAGGGCTTAATCCCAGAACCCTGAGATCATGACCCAAGTCAAAATCAGCAGTCAGACACTCAATCGATTGAGCCACCCAGGTGCCTCCCAAGTCACTTTCTAACAGATTATACCACTTGGCAGTTAGTGGAAGTACTATAACAGAGTATGCCCAATTCTTCCCTTCTTTCCCTTATAAAATTGCTTTTATTACATTTATCAATAAGCTATAATCACCAAATACATTGTTGCTATTATTAATTTGAAGAAACTTGGATAAATTAAAGAAAAATATTTTCTTTTCCCTTCATCTAGTTCTTCTCTACTCCTTCTCCTTTATTTTTGTATATCCAAGTTTCTGAATGAGCTAGGCCAGACAGTCTCTCAGACAATATTTTTTTGAGCTTACAAAAAAACTCTGTGTTTCAGTCTTATCTCTTATGTAAAGGGCATAGAAAGTTAGTAAGATGGTTCTGGAGAATAATGCAAATTAGTACCATTATCTCATGAGACTCTGAAGATTGATTACTGCTGCCCAGTGTTCGTTAAATTCCCCAATAAGGTTAAGCGGGGTTTGCAGATGATCCCAAACTCTGCTGCCACATTAGCATAGGTTAACATCACTCATCTTGCCATTTTTAGTGGTTCCTCCCTTAGAAGGTTGGAATCATGTTCTATTTTAGCAAATCTGTAAGAAACCATACTGAGAGCTCTGAACAAAGCTTGTCTAGCTTGGATATGAAGCAGAAGTCCCCTACCTTGAGAATTGCTTCCTTGCCCATGGTAACAGAAGATACTTGCCCTTACAGTTACTAAGGTATACATGTGACTACACTGTTAATATCTCGGAAGAGAACAATGTTACCTGTTTTGCAATAATAATTTCTAGTCCTTAACTGCCACAATCAATTACATATCCGAATATGGTATTCTAATGGGTTAAGCATGGATCGATCCTGAGAGTTTCATATCCTATATCCTCTCATTTTATCAAGTGGGGAGTTTCTTTTCTACAGAGAAATATGCCAAAGCCCCAAAAGGAAAACTAGAATTTATGCCCCACAAAAGCATTAATATTTGTACATTTTGCCCATTACGATACCTCCAGACTCTAGAACAGAGACTGATACACAATGAACATTCCATAAGTATTGGCAGAATAAGAATAAAAGTATGAATTAAAACTGTTCTAAGTTTTAAGGTTCCAGTATGAATTAAAAACTGAAGTAGGAATAGAGTTCCAGTATGAATTAAAAACTGAAGTAGGAATAGAGTAAGGTTTCTGATTCCCAAATAAGTAACCTCTCAATCACTTGACGCTTTTTTCCCCCAAAATTCTATCTCTTTATAATTATTCTAAATATCTTGGAAGGAGATATTAGGGAACAAAACTTCCAAAATAGGAAGTGTTTCTCAACTTAGAATTAGGCCAGATAGAAATGTCTATTTACCATGAATTGTACAATATCCAGTATGAATGGTCTAAAATGTTAAAATATTGTCAGAAGTAAGTTATTTTGCTATGCATGAAGATGAAATACATTTACCTTTCATATAATTATGAATTATTGATGTATGTAAACAAAAATTCAAATTGAAAGGATCAAATCCTCTTAATTTCTAAACACAGAAGGTTTTAATTAAAAGTTAAAAGTTAATGATTATTAAAAATTTGTTGTAGTAAGGTACTAAGTGAGATAGGATTATTAGGGAAAAGTACAGAAACGTTCAGAGCTTGATTTCTCCCCATGAAGGTGAGGTGTAAGAAATGTACACATAAACAGATCAAATGAATGCCTTGTGCTATTGGATAAGTGCTATGTTTTGCAGGGAGTACTACAGTCTGTCCAGGAACTAAGAAGTAATGTAGATGAGAGAAAATTATGGAAGACTTTCTCAGAAGACATGGTTCCTAAACTGTCTCTTGAAAAATAAAGGTACAACACATGTATAAGAGAATTTTTCATGGGCAAATGGCAAAAAACATATCCTTGAGTATTACTTTTTAAATGTAGACAAATGTATTCACCATGAAAGATCTAGTATAAACTGGCACAGATGAGGCCTCAGTACATAACTGTCATTTATATTATTTGTAATATTAATAAAAGAATGAAAGCTCTTTTAATTGTGATTCTCCCTGAATAGAACCACGTGATTCACTTTGTTTTCTTCAAAAACAAGATACTATTTTTCATATTTCTTTAATCTTGGAGAGGCAACCAAGTTTTTCATTAAAAGATGAGTAGAAGTATTTATTTGGTTATTTACATATAGCTTGTTCAAAATAAGATATAATTTCCACAGACACATATAATTAATTATGTTTAAAATTTTAGGAGACTTTAGTTATAGTAACAATCTGTATATACATTTTATTATCATAACTCCTTGTTAAGAGGGAATCCCATTTTCTCTAAGAAGAGTAAATTTTTACCACCACTCTTTTTTACCACAACAGAGAAGTGGAACTTCAGTTGCTGTTTCTACTGCTTTATTCCACAGGAGGAGTGGACAATCTTATTGGTCAAAATTTCATGTTTCTTGGACCATATAAAAAGTGTATAGGGCTATTTAGGTTCAAAGGTGGAGAAAAAGCACAATTCCAACTATTTTACTGCCTGCTTCATGGAGACTAAGGATCCTCCTTCCTCTCCTATCCTCATGTGGTCAGCATTTTTGAAACAGAGTCCAGGTTCTCTTATCTGAGGCATAAGTAGAGGTCTGCCATTCTTTCCTTCATTCCTGCTTCTTCAGAGAACTATTGCATAGCAAAGTGGATGGCAGTTCCTGGGATCACTTTCTTGACATAGCTCTACTCACAGGGAGGTTATAGTTCTAAGTCCTACATCCAAAGACCCACAAATAACCTCACACTTGATCTCAGGTTAACAATAAGTTCTGAATTGCAGCTTTTCCAACTACCAGGCACTTGCTAGTAATAATAAAACAGATAATCTGGTTCCTATTTGCACTCTTGACCCTATTTTTTTTTACTAACCAGAATCTGGAAAAGAGCCATCAGTAACCAATACTCCAAATTTTAACATCCTTTCTAGACTGGAAAGTTGTAAATGGCAAGAAGGATAGAGTATTTACTTTGTACCCTTGACGATATGATGATCACAAGGTACTCTGCCCATCATGGATGACCAATTAATATTGCTCAGTGGATATCTGGTTAATCAAACACTTTGAGATCTTTGCAAAAATATTTTCTCATTACAGTTATTCCCTACCCTGTCCTTCAAAAATCTTTATACAAGGTAACAACATAATTATAAAAATATAATATTGGCTTTCCACTTACCTTCCCAATCAAAAGTCTCTAGCTATGGGCAGGGGATAGGAATAGAGGGCAGAAAGAGGTGGGGTGAAGGAAGAACAAAGTATATTGATCTATTTGGATTTTTAAGAATAAAGTAACACTGCAGAACTGCTTTTTATCTTCTATTCCACAGGGAAAGAGAGTAATGCTTACCGTGACTCTTTTGGCAGATCAATACAGTTAGGGAGTAAAAAGAACAAAACTCCAAATCTCAAGTTCCCAATAACTCAGAAAACATTCAACTCTGGACACTCTACTGTAATATATCAGCTTTCACAGAGTCATAGAATCATTGAGGTGGTAGCCTTAAAATGAGTTCCTGAAGCCACTTAGAAAACTACTGGGGAGGTTGGACTTTGACTCATAGACCCTGGTGTTACAGCAGAGAGTCCCAAACTGCCATGAAATTGGTGGTGACACTGAAATTATATACATTACTGGGAACTATGCTCAACAAGCTGAATGGACTACCTGGAAGCTGCCCCAGTTAGGATCTATCAATGTGTGAGTGGGGAAAATAACCTGTATTCAAAGATACAGTACAATCTAAATATGTAACAAGTTATTCCCGTACACTACTTACCAGGTGAGATTTAATATGACCCAGCAAATCAAGGAACTGTTCAGGCCCTGAATTACACACTGGTCCTCTATGGCATGAAGCTTGATTTATTACTCATAATCTCCACAGCCCTTAGTGGTAGGTAAGCAATTAATTCCCATGAGACTGGAATTATATCCATTTTACTGATCAAGTATGAGCCTCAATGGAATAGAGGGATTGGCCATAACCACATATTTCATAATAGATCAAGACAGTCCTAAAATTCAAGCTTCCTAATTCTAGATCTAGTGTTCTTTACACTATAATCCCAAACAAACTCTTTATATCAAGAATTTACCTTCTAAATCAATGAGCTATGAAGAATATCAATTTATGATGTGGAATAAGGAAGATGAGTAAATAAAATATTATTAGATGACATTTGCTCCTTAAAAAAAAAAACAGCCTATGTAAATAAACATCTCTCTAAGGATCCAGCATGTGAGTATAGTTTTGTTACTGTTTTTTCACATTATATTCCAAAATTCTTTTAAATTTTAAAGCTCTTGCTTCATTTCCTACCCTATTCTAATAAAACTTGAATGTACTAGAATCTAATTATGCTTTTATATTTGGTATTCATGCTGTGAACCACCTTTTGGGTCAGATCTGAATAATTATTTTCCTGGATACCCTTAGTAATTAAAACGTTTTTGCATGAAATAAATGAAATACTGCCTCTTTGCAAATACATCCTGTTGTGAGAGTATTAAAGTAAGATTCTAGACTATTTCAAGGTTATAGTGTTTTTAGTGGAAATAACCAGGAACAATTAAGCCAACTAAAAACTAAGTGTGCTCATTCACTATGATGACTTAAGTATCTGAGTATCTACTATCTACTATATCTACTATGTGCTACAGAGCACAACTTGGTGTGGGCTGGATATATGTTCAATTAAACAAAAGTGTACCATTTTGACCAACAGAAGCACAGAACATCTGACTTAAAGAGGAAAAGCTATTCATTTAGCTAATGTAAATGAAGATTTCAAAAAGGAGGTGATAATTTAACCAAATCTTGAAGTAAGAGATGCTTTTGTTACAAGATGAATTTAAACAAGCTAAGGAAGAAAAGGATTAATCCCTGTGCTCCAAATGGTATGCCATCAGATATCTGGCTATATCTTCCATCACATGCGTAATGTTGGCACCCATCAGAGAGAAGTGAATTTTATGATGGAATTTTTCTCTCCCTAATATGTTAGCCTCCTTAAAATTCTTGCCAAATCATAAAACCCTCCAAGTCACATATGCATCAAAGGCAGGCTCTGGTTGGAAAAGTTTCCATTCACAGTTACTAGTGCTGAGTACTGTGGTGTTACTGAGTTATGGAGAATTTAAAACACCCAGAAATCTGTTTTCCCCTACCCCACCCCGCCAAGGTACTCAGAGTGATCTATAGGCTGGCTGAATTCATTGATTTCTGGACTCATGACCAGAGTTTTGGTTGTTTTAGGCATGCATACTAATGGAGGATACAGAGGTTTCCATCACAGAATTTTTAAATATTTTTCAAACAGGCACATGTTGAGGGGATGGGATGAACGTATTTATAAAGCCAAATGAAGAAAGAATTCATTTTATTAATTGTAATCATTTATATTTGAAAAACACTTAGGAGTATTTTTTATTATTGTTTGAGCGTGCCCCTGACATTGATTTTTTAAATCAAATTATCTTCATTTTATCATCAAATGATCAAATAATACAATCATGTCATGAAAATAAAGGGGGGCTTGGGCTACTTATGGGGAACTTGAAGGCATTATACATGTGTTGCTGAGCCATGACATACACACTGGTAATGTATAGACATGTTACTGCTTTTGCAGAGACTTAAAATCTTATGATCTGTGAGTCATTTTTGTTGTGTAAAATTATCATCCATTCTGTACTTCCAAATATCTTTAGAATTTACATTCTATCCAGGGTGCCTGGGCAGCTCAGTTGATTAAGCGTCAGACTCTTGGTTTTGGCTCAGGTTGTGGTTTCAGGGTCCTGGGACTGAGCACAGAATTGGGATCCAAGCTCAAGTGGGGAATCAGGTAGAGATTCTCTCTCTCTCTGGTCTCCCTCTGGTCCTCTCTGGTCTCCCTCCTTTCTAAAATAAATATATAAAATATTTTAAAAAAATTTACATTCTATCCCATTCTAAATGATGAGGCAACCTACAAACAAAAATAATACTAACATAGAAAATTAATGGTCAAATATAAATGGAATTTTCTGAATAATCTAGAAGAAATTAGAGACTCATAGGTCTAAAATAAGAAAAACCAAATATTGGCTATTCTAGACTTTTTCCTCCAAATAACTCCAATTCTGTCAATCACCTCATCTGTTTCTCCTTGCTTAAACTTTCAAGGTTTAGATCTAATCATATAGTCTACCATGAAAATTTAAACCTTCCTTGATTTCCTAACTCCCTTAATTTCACTTCCTTTACTCTTATCTGTACAGCACAATTCAGTACTGAATATATATTATCTCATTCTCCAGTTGTATTCTCCTTTTACATATTGCCTCTCCAAATAAACTGGGGAAGAACTGTGTCTTATATATTCTTTGTACCACCATGATGTGTAACACAATGCTAAGCATACAGTTTTGTTCAGAAGTTATTCAGAAGTTAACAGTCTGTAAAATTTAGCTCATTGTTTTAATGTGCTCAGTTATCTGGTCTGTCACATCAAAGAAGATTAGAAGCAGCAACCACCAGAAAGGATCTGAAAGCTAACACAAGGGAGAATAGATTACATGAGAAAAGCTAGCCAAAGCAGTAAAATCACTAACCCCAAAATAGACTGGGGCTATTGAGTAGAGGAGCAAATAAATGAGAAACTTTAAGTGCTTCTGAGAATGTACCTGAAAAGAACAAACATTCACCCAGATTTCAAGTTCATCAGCTACTTATTTAATACTTAATATATGCCAAAAACTGTGATAGAACCTTAGTTTACAAAAGTTGACATGGCTCTGGATCACTTGCCTTTGAGAAACTCACTATCAGTAGAAAATAAATTATTTTCAAAACTAAATGGTAAGGGCACCTGGATAGCTCAGTTGGTTAAGCATCTGCTTTCAGCTGAGGTCATGATCCCAGGGTCTTGGGATAGAGCCCTGCATCAGGCCCCCTGCTCAGCAGAGAGCCTACTTATCCCTCTCCCTCTGCCTACCACTCTCCCTGCTTGTGCTCTCACTCTCTCTCTCTCTCTCTCTCTCTCTCTATCAAATAGATAAATAAAATTGTAAAGAAAAACCTAAATGGCAAATGTTAAGATAGATATAAATACCCTATCAGAGGACAGATCTTTACTCAGCTTGAACCAAAAGAACTTCCAAGTGAAGTAACTTTCTTTAATGACTCCAGTTATCAGGGAAAAGTAAAGCTGACAGTCACTGTTTAATAAGGCATCATCATCTCTAGAAATAAGTTAAAGAACAGGCCGTAGAATGAAAATTTTGCCAAAACTGCTTCAGGATTTGGGTGTTTATTATAGGAATAATTTTAGGCAGAAGTGACAAGTTTTCAAGAAAAATGTGGGTACTGAAAAATAACTTTATGAATTGCAATATTATTCTATGTAACAATGATCCATCATTTACAAAATACAAACAATTACCTAACAGAAGAAAAATATTTCACAGCAAGGAATCAGAGCAATTTATAGCAATTAATGCAGATTACACCTAGTTATCCAGAAATATTATTATCAAAGCTGTGGCACAATTACATAAACCATCTGTGTGTCATTTAAGAGGAATATAAAACAGAGACTCTCTAAGGGATTCATAAATCTCCCTTTAAAAACTGATTTATGTCCTTGATTAGTTTTTTTAAAAGTACCTTCATTAAATTATAATGTGATCTTTTGTGATATCCAGATTAAATTTATATTCAAAACCCAAATGATATTTATCTTACTTGATGATTCATCATTTTTAGCTGAAAGCCTGAAAGTCCATCCATAGCCATCCTATTCCTTGATTCATCAACTATCAAATTTTCATAATTAGGATTCTGGCTATTATAGATGACCTCAAGCATCTATTTAGTAAACAACATTTTTTATTAATGAGTTTTCAATAACAAAGTAGACAAAATCTCTAGTTAGGGAATCTATCCCAAAACTAGTTTATGTTTGGTACCCAGGCACCTGGACCAATTTTGTAACTCAATTTTTCTACCTGAAATTGTACTTTAAAGATTGCCTCCAAATTGTATACTCAAAATATAAGCATTCTCTTTGCATTTTAAAGGTTTTCAAAACTCCCTCATGAGTTTTCATGTGTACCATATCTTACATGCTTTCCTTTCTTTCATAGTTAATAATCATCAGTCAAGGTTCCAAAAAGATCCCATGTCAGAGTGCCCTTGCTGTATCAGCACCAGCTCAATTATTTGCCAAATACTCAAGCCTATTAGCACCAATAAATCTTTGCAGGAAATTAGGTCACATTCAGGGAAAACATGATTAAACATTCAAACAACTAAAGGTTACATTTTAAATGATTTGATGAGGGGACCTTGGGTGGCTCAGTGGTTGAGAATCTGCCTCTGGCTCAGGTCATGATCCTGGACTCCGTGATCAACTCTCTCATTGGACTCCCCTTGGGCATCCTGCTTCCTGTGTCTCTGCCTCTCTCTCTCTGGATCTCTCATGAATAAATAAATAAAATCTTTAAAAAATAAATCACATGATTTCATGACCCTCAGACATAGAAAATAGATTTTTAAGAAACAACTGAACATCATTCATTCATTTCACAATTATTGATTGTATACCTAATGTGCCAAGACCATTCTGAGCGCTGCACAGGGGCAAATGAGATAGACAAGGTGCCTGTTCTCATGGAGCTTATAATCTACTAGACGAGTTAGCCAATACCTAGATAAATAGATAAAAGATTTCAGACAGTGACAAGTGCCATAAAGAAACAAAATACACAATATGACTGGTGATTGGGAGAGGCAGAACAGTATCTTTCAACTTTTGTGCCAAATGGAAGTTAAGAAGAAGAATAAGAAGGAACAGCCATTGAAAGACAGGCAGGAAAATAAACAAATGAAAAGTAGGTAGAGAATTCAAACAGACAAATACAAAGACCATTCAAAGTCGATATGTGTGAGGAATAGACTGGGACCTGACTGGGTACTGCAGAGAACTCGCTGTAGCCTACAGAAGAAAAGAGAAGTCTAGAATGAAATTGTTGTCTCTATGCCTTATTACCGGAATTATGTGAGAAGGATAGCCTCTGTTTTCTCATTACAAAACCAGGGTAATAACATCTAATTTCTAGGCTTGAAGTTAATATGAACTAGTATAAATAAAGCACTTGGCACATATTAGATGTTCAGTAAATATCAGTTTCCTCTTCACTAGGGAATTAAGTAGAATTTACCCAGTAGAGATTTTTAAAAAGAGATCCTATGTCCAATTACAGTAACTTATTTTATAACACAGCTGACAGTGCCTCATTCAGGCTTCAATAATCCCATAGAATAGTTTTATCATCTTCTCATTGGGAATAAAAAATTGAAGCTCAAAGATGTCAGCTGACATTTGCAAGCTGACTTTTTGTGTGTGAGCTTGGGCTTGGACCGAGGTCTCTTCTAATGTCTTATTCCAAAGCCTTTGCCCACACTGCAATGCCCATCCATCATATCTCTATGTTCAATTAACATCAATATGGCTTTAGTGAAAGGGGCTAAGAGCTTTTCATAAAATAGTGAATGAAAAGAAAGTTGTGCTAGGCACATGTGTCTATAGAGGACAACTCTTAGGTTTAACGGGATTAGGAGCAAGTCTCTTGAAGCCGGATAAGCCCAGCTCTGGAGCCTAGCATTTATTAGCCACGCAACCCTACATAAATTTATTTTCTCTTCAAAAATCCAGCCTCTCATCTATTAAAAGTCATTTGGAGTTAATAACAGCATTTTCAGCACCTAAATGTGCTAGACCAAATAAGATAACACATATATAATATATGCAAACATCTAACACATGTACATGATGTATATCAAATGTTAAATAATTGGTAGCTATAGTTATTAGAATGTCACTTACATTTGCTAAAATATTTCACCAATTTATGACTGGTGATTTAAAAAACAATGTCTTTTCAGAATATCATAAAATTGTGATTTGTCATTTTTACACAATAATACTACCTTCATGAAGGAAGTATACAAGTTCAAACTAAGTTATGTACCCTGCTGTTTTTTTTTTTTTTAAAGATTTATTTATTTATTTATGATAGAGAGAGAGAGAGAGACAGAGACACAGGCAGAGGGAGAAGCAGGCTCCATGCACCGGGAGCCCGACGTGGTATTCGATCCCGGGTCTCCAGGATCGCGCCCTGGGCCAAAGGCAGGCGCCAAACCGCTGCGCCACCCAGGGATCCCCCTGTTGTTTTTTTTAAATGCTTTCAGATTTCTAGACTTATGATACATAGAAGGAGTCAGAAGCCATATAGGTTTGTAAATGATGGCTTGGATATAGGAAAGAAATCTATGACTTAGTATGTAGGAATAGATAACTGAAAAATTTATCACTGCATCTACTGATGATGCCCCGCATCCTGTATCACAAGGTAAATCATACTACATTGATCCTGGGATCCTTTAAAAGAATTACAAATCTTCTTATAACAGGGTGTTTCTTGATTATGTGCAAGACTTTGGGGCAGAATAGGCATTTTCTGGCTAAGAGTTCTGATCTAAATTCTGGAGAGCTTGCAAAAATTATAAGGACCCTTTGTTTTGTAATGAACCCTATAACTTATTGAGCACTAGAACATTCAATAAGTATATCATCCTTTACTGATAGGGAGCATTTTAGGACTTCCACAGTCATTACTTCATTTGAGTTTCATTACATTCCAATGAGGTGGCAAAGATCAGAATCCCTGTTTCATAGAATAGAAGCGGAGATTCACAGAGGAGAATTGATTTGCCCATGTTGCAAAGCTAGCAAGTATCAGGGTCAGAACTTGACCTCTTGAATCTCCACCTTATGATACATACATGTGATAAGCTAGAAGCTTCCACTTGCTAGTGGAACTATAGCTACATTTATTTAACATTTTAATCATTTTCCTAGTTCATGTACTACATTATTTATATATGAATAAGTGGCTTTCTACATGGTCATCTGGTGATTTAGTATCATTGACTAGGAGGGCTTTCAGATGTTAAAAAAATCAGAAAATATTTAAACATGTGAAACTATTAATTATTCTATGAACATAAGAATTTGAAAATCTTGTGGGTGTTACTCTTTTTTCCTAATAAGCACTATAGTCAGAGGAGTGTTTCAAAACATTTCCCTACAAATCTGACTTTTTCTCCAAATAAATACTCTGGGAAATACTGGCTTACTAACACACATCAAAAGATTTAAGTAATAGGTAATAGGTATAAATGTGAGAAACTTTTGGGAATAAGAAAAAATGAACATAAAGAAATAAATTAGTCACAGAAATGCATTTTTTCCAAGTTTGAAGACAAAATAGCAAAATTATGTAACCTTTGACAATAAACTCCTGGAGGAACAGATTGTGAATCTTAATTAAAAAGAAAAAAGAAAGTATTTTCCCAAAGTCCTTATAAAAGCAAAGTATGCTATAGTTGACAATATTTGTATCAAATTAGCATTGGAACCATGTGTCTAACCCAAATCAAAACTCTATTAAGGAAACAGGAAGGCAATGGATAAGGATTTCACAGTCAAATCCTGCTCTAAATATGTGCAGCTATATCTAACCAAACTATGAAATGGCTAAAATTCAAACTGAATTTTAGTTATATACATGATAATTTTAAAACTACTTGTTACCGGGATCCCTGAGAGGCTCAACGGTTGAGCGCCTGCTTTGGGCCCAGGGCGTGATCCTGGAGACCCAGGATTGAGTCCCACGTCGGGTTCCCTGCATGGAGCCTGCTTCTCCCTCTGCCTGTGTCTCTGCCTCTGTCTCTCTCTCTCTCTCTGTGTGTGTGTCTCACATGAAAAATAAATAAAACTACTTGTTATCATTGCTTAGCATCAGAGTGTAATCCAGCATGATATAACATGATATAAATGACTTTCTAAGGGCTGACTTTATTCATATTTGACCCAGCTAGCTATTGTCACCCATGTTTTTTTTCTCAAATGTGTGGTAGCTTTGTATTAGGCACAGTATCTAGAATACCAATCCATTTTTTTCAGTATTCATAGACCCTTTTGGCATCATACAGTCACGGACATGTAACAATATGTGCCACAACATCAGCATCCTTCTATTCCAATTTTTGTAAAGAATATTAATAATCAGACTATTAGGGAAAATCATTAACAAATATTTATACAATGGACTGAATGTCTATAGGATTGAGGTAAATATGTCAAAAAATATCTTAAAGGTCTACATAGTTTTCTGGTTTGTAAAGTCAATCTTTTTTTCCATCTCTTTAAAAACATATATATGTGTACTTATGTGTATATATGTGTATATATACATGTACACACACACACATACACACACACTTATGCTAGCTGAACAAGTGACCTCTTCAGCGGTAATTTTGATTAGGTATTCTCCCAGAATTTTATTTACATTTATACAAAAACAGATAAGAAGGAGAGATGAATATAAGAGAGGGAGATTTCATTTAAGTCAAAGTTTTCTCTGATTAACTTTGTACCCTTGTGATGTTTTCTGAAGAAAAAATAAAGGCGGATGTAGAAGAAGAAAACTCCTTTCTCTTGGGAAATAAAAGAAAATTATATGAAAAATTACTTGTTATAATTTTTCAACAGAAGAGAAAATGAAGTTTAAGTGCCTAGAGATTTCTAGTCCTCTCTCCACTGCTAAATTGTAACCTAATTTAGAAGGGTTTTCTAAAATAAAACAATATGTCTTCCCATCAATGCATCCCCACATTCTCCATGCCACTTTGCTTTAGGGGTTATTCTACTTTTTTGGTTTGCTACCAACTGGATATCTTCAGTATCAAAAACTAAAGTGCCAAATGTACAAGATTTTGAAAAGAATAATTTGGTTGAGTAAAACTTTAGTGAAGTCAGCTTTACTGAGGATAACATGTTATGTAACTTTGATCAATTAAAAATCTGGAGATTTTTATACTATTCAAACTTTCCTCCTTTTTCTGTGGAAGTTTTTCTAATAAACATTTAACATCCCATTGTCTTGTCTTTTCACTGAGTTGCTTTTTAGAGCTCTCACTCACTGTTGACTGTTGTCATTCTTTCCCCTTCCTCCTGTTCTATGTAGCTTCCTATATTTTTACACAAAGAAACAAAATAATCTAGGTCAGTAGAACTAGAGACATCAAATCATATGACAGCAGAATAATTTCTTCACTTATAAATAAGATATAAAAGATTTCACACAAAGATATTGTAATTTCTCTTTTAAACATTGTTTTTTTGTTGTTGTTGTTCTTGTTGTTTTTCTGTCTTCCTTCCTATTTTTCCAACATATTTTAGTTTAGAGAGAGATAGCTGGATGGATAAAAGTTTGCAACTACTAAACAAAAGATAAGCAATAGTGACCTTCCAAATAATAAGGGCAAAAACACTTTAATCAGATTGGGTAACTACTGCCATATCAAATACACTATCTCTCCATAAATACATCTGACACAAAATTATGGGATTTTGAGGCTCAGAATTATTCAGAGAAAGATGGCACAAACCCCATGTTGCTCCCTTGCTATCTTGCCAGCTCGTTCACTCTCTCCGGCTTACAAGGGCAGGCCTATCCAAAAGAATCCTGAGTGGAGCTTCCTGGCAATGCATGGCACTCTTTGACCTGGATCAGTGGGCAGCACTGGAACTAGAAATCAGATTTCCTTACTCCTTGTTCACTTATCTATCCACCATGAAACAACGAGAAAATGTTATCAACATTTACACAGTTAGATCATCATGATCTGTGAATAACCATTGGTGCCAACTGTATGCCAGGCATTCCCCCAGGCCTCACCCTATTATCATCACTACCTTAGTACTACTGAGACTTTAGATGTCATCTCTCCTATAGAACCTATGAACAGATATAAGAACTTAAAATGTAAGAAGAATTCAAAGACAGAATTTCCAAATCTGGATGGATTCGATTAAGATCCACATTTCTCCCCTGACTGTCTGTACAACTAAGAGGAGCTGAATATAATCACAATAGGAACACTATCGATTAGATGCTCTTCAAGTGTTTTAACAGGAAAGTACAGCAAAATATAACAACCTGGAATGGTTATTGCGATGGAATATTTTAAAAGGTAAACCTAGACTTGCTCTTCAAATAATAGCCCATCTCATATCAAATCAAATTATTTCTTCCCTGGAATGTTTGTCAAAATTAAGAGTTTATACAGAGACTATTTTTATCACAAACATTCTAAGTTGACAGCCATTCCAATACAAGTCTGGTCTATAAAAACACTGCATTACAGATATTTCTTTCTACTTTCAAACCCATTTTTTCAAAAATTTTCATGATTTCATAAGGATTTCAAAACATACAAGATTACTATTTATCTTTTTTAGACATAGATATACAGATACAGATATAAAGACCATTATTGCACCTTCATAATGAATGAAATAATTGCTCTTTATAAATCTAGTGCACACAAGTCATTTATAGTTTTGTGTGAAGCTTTTACAATCCCTTAAAAAATTATGCAAAATTGATACTTTCAAACTTGCAAATAAAAGATTTTTAAAGTCCTAACCTTACATTTCAAAAGAGATTATGATGGAGTATTAGAATGGTACAATCTAATCCTCTTATCTCACTTGCATGGATATCATTATTCCTAAACCTCCTTTCAGTCCAAACCCAGAGAACACAGGCTTACATATAAGTTAACAAATAGAAAAAAAAAAAAAAAAAAAAATCCAAGTAGTCAGCAGAATGCCTCAAAATGAGAT